>NC_134100.1:8803710-10178710 GCF_000715075.1 Nicotiana tabacum
GGACTGAGATCAAATGATATGCATGTATGCGAAAACAGTGATGTCAATCCCTGAAGGATTCAAATAATTGGCAAGAAGCCCAAATGTAACTATTAAATCCAAGTAAGGATGATTTTTAATTTAGTTCAAGTAGAAAACACGGTAAAAACATCTCTCGGGACGGACTAAGTCACAATCCCCAATGGTGCTCTACCTCACGCCCATTATCTGGCGTGCAAGTCACCTCAATATAGCGTTACGATGTGAAATTCTGGGGTTTAAACCCTCAGGACATCATTTACATCAATTGCTCACCTCAAACCGGCGACTTCTTTAGCTCGCGACACCTTTGCCCCTCGAATTGGCCTCCACGTGCGTCGAATCTGCCCAAAATTACAACGAATATGTCGCATTATGCTAAAGGGACAATACCCAATCGAAAGCAATCGAAAAATATCAAAATTCATGAATTTGACAAAACCCGAGCCCCGGGCCCACGTCTCAAAACTCAGAAATTTTTATACCAAAATGTTCTTCGTCCTCTCACGAGTCGTACATATAAAGAACACAAACATCGAAGCTCGTTTGACCATTCAAATCGACCCTAGAAAATCTCAAAAGCACAAGCCCTAAAACCCCACTTTTCTACTGATTTTCATGTTCTAATTCGCATATAATCTTGTATTTAACTTAGAAATAAGTAGAAACAACTCACCTTTGATGCTTGATAAAATACCCCTTTAAATTCTCTCCAAAATCATCCAAGCCAAATGAAATAAATGAAAGAAATAAGCCAAATCCGTGTTTAAAGAATCTGCCCGTGCTTCGTCGAGTTGTACCTTGCACTTGTGCTATACAAGTTGTACATCCTATTAAAATTTTCCCTTGTCGGACACATTCTGTTTAAACACCCATAACGTCTTGTATAAATATCCAAATTACAAACGGTTTGAAGATTTAGAAACTAGAATCAAATATATTTAATTTGATAGGTTGTACACTATATAACTCTTTATATATCCCGAGATATGAGCTTCTAAAATCGGCTCCATGAAATCTGAAAATTTTGGAGAAACTGCTCCACTAGTCATCTTCAATCGATCATAACTTTCTCTACAGATGTCCAAATTACGATTTCCTTAGCTTTCTGGAAACTAGACACGAAGGGCTACAACTTTCGTTTTTAAATCATCTCAAAATTCCTTGTATATCAAAAGATATAGGCCTCCGAAGTACGCTCCACGACTGCACATTTGCTGTCCAAAGACAACTTAACAGCAGAAATTGCAACAGCTTTTTCTTTTCTTTTTGGGTCCGAATTCCATTCTGTTAACCTTCCGAAATCCACCCGAGGCCCTAGGGACCTTAACCAATTATATCAACATGTCCCACAATATCATTCAAACTTATCCCAACCTTCGGAACACCCAAAATTACATCAAAACATCAAATCATCATCGGATTCAAGCCTATGAATCTCAAGAACTTCCAAATTCCATTTTTGATCAAAAACCCAACCAAACCACGTCCGAATGACCTCAAATTTTGCAGACAAGTCCAAATGACAAAAAGAAGCTACAACAACTCTCGGAATTCCATTCAGGCCCTCGGATCAAAATCTCACCTATCAACCGGAATTCGCCAAAATACTAACTTTGCCAATTCAAACTTAATTCTACACCGGTCATCACAAAAATATTCCGAACACACTCCTAAGTCCCAAATCACCTAACAAAGCTATCCGAACCATAAAATTTACATTTCAAGCCCTCTAACACATAAGTCAATATCCGGTTGACTTTTCCAACTTAAGCTTCCTTAAAAGAGACTAAGTGTCTCAAACCTTACCAAAACTAGTCCGAATGACTTCAAATTTTGCACACAAGTCACATTCGACATTACGGACTTGCACCAACTTTCGGAATCGCATTCCGATCCCGATATCAAAATTTCCACTTCCGGTCGAATTTTCTCAAAAACCTTCAAATGTCTATATTTAGCCAAATGACTTCAAAATGACCTCCGGACATCCAAATTCACTTCCGATTGCGCTCCCAACTCCAGAATCACCATACGGAGCTATTCCCAGACTCAGAATCCCAATCGGACATCTACAACTTTGAAATGCCTTCCAACCCAAATTTATGAAATTCTTCTAAAATACTAACTTCCACAATATACGCCGAAATGCTCACGGGTTATACAAAACCAAATCTGGACATACGCCCAAGTCCGAAATCATCATACAAACATGCTGGAACTTTCAGATCCCAATTCCGAGGTTGTTTACTCAAAATTCCAATCTTAGCCATTTTCTTCAACTTAAGGTTGCCCCAATGAAAAATTTCTTTCCAATTTGACTCCGAATTTCCTGAAATTCTACTCTGACCATACATACAAGTCAATATACCTGAAATGAAGCTATTAGATATATATGTAGTTTATATGTATTAGATATATATATATAGTTTATATGTATTAGATATATAATATATATACTATATCAAATTTAAACACAAAATAAATTGCAAAGAAATATTCAAGGGAATGTCTTATATATTTTACTATTACGACATTAACAAAGAATGACAATATCTTTCTTAGTCTTCCTCCCCCTAATGGAATGAGCACAACAAGGTACTAATACCACCATTAAAAGGAAAAAAACTAAGGAAGATGTGCCAAAATACAAGTTACATGTTAGTCTATGTATTATCTCTAACAAATCTCATAAATCCTTGAAGGTCCGGAGGAATTTCCGTTGGTGGTGGTGGAAAAGAAGCTTGTTCATCACCGCTTCCGGGCGAAGCAGCATCCTGCGCAAGTTTCGCTAGCATTTCTTCATAAGCTTCATCTATCTCCGGTTGTGATTCTGCAAGTCCAAAATTTCTTCTTTCCGAACGGATCCAATCTCTGAAGAGTACTGATTTTTCCAAGCTCTCCCTCATAGACGCTCTATGATCACCGATTTGAAGCCTTGCTTGACTGAATGCGCTCTCCGATGCCACTGTTGAAGCTTGAACACCTAAAATATCTCGAGCTATCCTTGAAAGAACCGGATAGTATTTTTGTTTGTCCTTCCACCATTACAAAACATCGAAGGAGTCGTCGGGATTTTCTGATTCAAGTCCCTGCGACAAATAAACTTGAAGCTCATTTAGTTGTGAACTATCACCAAAATTATCACCTAGAGAACCCTTGAACTCCGTCCAAGAACTAAGGGCTTTTAGGCCCGCAGTTCTTTTAGATTCTTGCGAACTAGACGAAGTAGGAGTTGAAACATTTGGTCTAGCTTGATCTAAGGCAAGTTGATAAGCTTTATAAATAGTTTGAACATTTATTTTAATTGAGGCTTTTGCATCTCCAAGTGTAGCAAATTCCTCGGCTAAAAGTGATAAAGCGTTATAAATTTTTGAATACCAAAAGTGAGGACCTCCTAATTTCATTGTAGGATTTAACAATGCAGCAACACCAAAAATAGGGGGGATAGGGAAAAAATATTTTTTAAACTTAGCTTTCATAGAATTAATAGCTTCTTCATAAATTACTCCACCCTCTGAAAATTGAGTAAATAAATCTACAAGTGCTGCAATATAAACTAAACAGTTAGAAATAGTAGGATAATATTGGCCAAATAATTCATTTGTAGCAATATGAAATTGTTCTAAAAAGTCTACAAGCATTTTAACATTACTCCATTCTTGATTTGTAAGGTGCTCATCATCATCATCACCTACACGAGCATTATACGTTGCGCTTATTGGGTTCCTATATTCATATGCAACAACTAAACTTTCATACATGTAATTCCATCTAGTCGGACAAGGTTTAGGAACCTTTCTTTCTCTAAGGCCAAATTCATCACATTTTTTAAAATAGTTTCTAAGTCTACTTCTACGGTTTGAATAAAAAAGCCAATTAAGAGCCATTTTAATCTTTTCAATTTCTACATTTAAAACTTTCATACTAGCACCGACGATTAAATGGTAAATATGACAAATACATCTAACATGAAAAATATTACTAAATGCAGGATTTAGTGTAGTTGTAAGCAAGCCTATAGCATTAGTGTTACTAGAAGCATTATCCATTGAAACCGACATAATTTTATCTCTAATGCAAAAATATCTACAAATATCTGCAACTGTGTTAGCAATAAACTTACCTGTGTGGCGTGAATTAATTATTCTATAAGCAATAATGCGCTTTTGCATTATCCACTCCTCATCTATCCAATGACTTGTAACAGTTAGATAATCACAGTCATTACCACTTCTACCAATATCAGTAGTAATAGCAATGTGGCAATCTATATGAGTAAATAAATAGCGCAAATATTATTCATATTCATGTTTATATTTATAAATATCGCTCTTTACGGTTGCGCGAGGCCATCCTTTATAAGTAGGATTAAAAACTCTTCTAATATAATGCACAAAATAAGGGTTAGAAGGAAAACTATAGGGTAGACACATAACAGTAATCATTTTTGCCAATTCTTCACAATCTTTATTTGGATTATAATATAAAATGCCACCGGTAACAATGTTAATTCCCGGTTGAACTAGATTTGAACTTGTACTAGGGTTAACCGTACTATCTACACTTGTCCCCTCTTGCGCAACTTTCATTTGTAAAAATCTAGCTTTATCTCTAGGGTGTTTCAATATGTGTCTAGTCAAACTGCCCGTACCGCTACGGTCTCCAGTAAATTTATGAACTAGTTGAGACCCACAAGTGTTACACTTAGCCTTATTTTTTTCTCTTAGTTGAGTAAAAAAATGCCAAACAAGAGATGATTCGGGCCGTTTAGAAGGTTGTTTATTAAAAGTAGGGGTTACTACAAGAGGGTCAGGCGGGGCATCAGTTGGGTTATTAACAGGACTAGTAGGTGTATCATCTAAATCCGATTGCGTTTCATCTAAATCATCATTTTGAAAGATAGTTTCATTAGGATAAAGAGCATTCATAACTTCTTCATTTAATTGTTGACCCGGTGCAACATCATGGCAAAATTGACTATCGAAAAATTGAAAACAAGGGTTATCACTATCAAGAATAATAGGTGGAGGAGGACGGGTAACAGGTCTGGGTCGGGGAGCCGGGGGAAGAGTAGTAGCTTGGCTACTAGCTTCACCAATTTTAGATTTTCCCTTACCCTTACCACCAAAAATATTTTTCAAAGAAAATGCCATATTAATTATAATTGTACTAAATAAAACTAACAAAACTCTAATATTAAAACTTAAGAGTTGCAACGCGTTTACCGAATTGACGAACAACTTCTTGAAAATTGAATATCGTTGAAGACTTGAAGACTTGAATACTTCAATTCACCAACTTCACAATTTTTCACGAAATTACAATAATAAAACAAGCAATTATAGAAGAAAATTAGAGAGAGATCGATGATTTTGTGAGTAAAAATGAAAGAATAGGGGGGGGGGGTATTTATAGTTGAGAATTGGGAAAAAGTGTAATTATAAAAAGTTTGGGGTTAATGCAAAATTTGGGGGCCAAATGGCTATTTTTTAAAGTGGCCAACGGATAAATTTTGAAGGCCAACGGCTAGATTTTAAAAATATGACAGCCGTTGGAGCCCGTTAGGCCCAGTTAACCGGCCCAGGCCCGCGTGCCGGTCCCGGGCTCACGGGTTAAATGTCTTGAACCGGCCCACCATGGGCTTTTACACCACTAGAGCCCAGGCCCGGTTGAACCGGCCCGTTTGGCCCGCGGTCCTGGGCCAGGCCCGAGCCACAATACAGCCTTACGGGTCACAAGCAACCGATTCAATCCGAAAGATATAAAATTTTGTTAATACGACGTGATAGAGAAGTGGAAAATAAATTTAATGACAGATAATATAATAAAAATAAAGCAGAGAAGAAAGAATTTTTATCGAATGATCCTTGAGGATAATGAGCCGAACAGAGCTTGAAGGGCCGAACTATGGCTAACTTGAGAGCAAGATGATATGAATTACAATGTATAAAATTGTAGAGAAGAAAATTAGATCCCCTTGATGGTAGTAAAAGTATGTCTATTTATAGGGCTAAATCTAAGTAAGTATTTTCCTTGAATTATGGGTCCATTATGAGCATTTACTCAATCCATCCATTACTTTTGGAAGACTTGTAACAGCTGTGTAAATGCTGGAATTCCGTAACTGATGCATTAATTCCATAACCGATGAGTTAATTCCATAATTAATGAGTCAATCCCATGCCTGTTGAGTCAATCCCGTGCCTGTTGAGTCAATCCCGTGCCTGTTGAGTCAATCTCGTGCCTGTTGAGTCAAACTCGTGCCTGTTGAGTCAATCTCGTAATTGATTGCCTTGTTCTGACCGTTACAATCATTTATTGCATTTATTAATAATTGATTTGTAACTGATGGTGTAATGATGGTAAATACCATATAATCCGGGATTAATTTATTCCTTCCTCATTTGTAATTATGAGATATTCTCCCGCGCCTGATCTGGGCTATTTCATGATGATCAGTTCCGGAGCCAACAGGTACGATATGAGTATGTTCGGTCCCGGGGGTGTTTCACATTTCATCTTTACATGTAATCCTTCACTTTTCTTCAAACTTTATTGACACGTGTCGCCATTTAATAGACCCACATGGCGAGTCTAATTTTTACTAATACAGATAGTCCCCCCACTTTTCGGTTACTCACTATGATGTGACCGGGAAGTGGAAGATTTTATCCTTTTCATCCTTGCCTCTGCCTCATTAAAAACCTTTCCAAAAAAACCCAATAGGGACAAAAACCGGACGAAGGAAAAAAGAGTGCAGAACTTAGATATTCAGATTATAACTCCGCCGCTTATGTTCCTTTCGTCAGTAATCGGTTGGTTTACCCCTGTCTTGTTTTGGGGTTTGAAGACAAATCTTTGCCTTATGTTTGTAAAGTTTGATATATATATTTCGGCTTTATTTTCTGCCTATTTTAATGTTTGGGTTTTTGTTTCACCCTTTAACTTTGCATTAAAAATGCTTCAATGCTCCGTGACTTTTTTGAATAAGCACGAATTATAAAAGAGGGCCCTTTTATGAACGACACTTAATGAAGAAGACGTCTCAACTTCATAATGGTTTAAATATACAAAAGAGAGATAGGAATTTTCACATGTTTTTCTTTAACAATGTTTTGAAGAAAGTTTTTACATTTAACTTTCATAACATTTCAAATGTGTTTGTGTATTGTCTATAACTCATTTTGCAACTGGTTTTTCTTTTAACAAATTCAATATAAGCTTGCACTCATAACTGTTTTTCTTTTGCAACAGTTTTTTTAATTAGTACAAGGAGATAACTATTTTTGTTTACAACAGTTTAAATATTAGGGTATGAATTTTTACCCATGACTATTTTTATTGATAACAATTTTCAAATGAATACTAGGGCAACGCTTTTTCAACCGTAACTATTTTCAGTTACAACAGTTTTTGAGTAAGTACAAAGATGTGCATTTTTACCCGTAACTAATATTCTGCCTTTAACCTTTTTTGAAACATTCGTTTATATTTACGAATATGTTTTCAAAGGTTTTCAGGTCAGGCTTGTGTTTTTGGCTCGTGACTTTGCTCTTAACTTTCGATTTGTTGGGTAGACCTTAGGCTTGACTTGAATTTTGATTTTTCTAGTCTTCTTTGCCTTCCATATATATAGTCCCCAAGTGTTAGAGCTTTGAAGTATGAAATCTCGAGCATTTGATTATTCCTTCCACGTGGTCCATTTCCTGAAAATGAAAAACATACGGGACTCGGAGGTATATATTTAGATGATGACTGCTTAACCCTTTTATTTCATCAGAAGGGTTGTAACCTAGACCGGGAATACAGTGTTCCTCGTGTCTTTCAGGTCTAATATCATCATTTGGCATTTTAGGGAATTTATCCGAGTACTAATTTTTATTGGCACTTTAGACAATTATTTGAGTGCTCATACTTAGTCTTTTAGACTTAAAATATATATATTTGGATGCATCGTTACTTGTGCGATGTCTAAAGTTGCACCTTTGAGTGTCTAAATTTGAAATAAAAGAGGGCACTTTTATATACTTTAAACGCTATGAAGAGGACGTCTCCTTTTCATTCAGGCGTAAAATAGGATCAATTGATCCGAGTACACTTTTAGTCTGAGGGAATATTAATCCAGGTAGGATTTACAAGAGTATTGACCCCATTAAGATTTATAGGAATATTGATCCCGGTAAGACATTGAGTTTGAGGGAATATTGATCCCAAATAAATATATATCTTAGTAGATTTGTCGTGAAGAGATATTTAATCTTATTGGATTTTGAACCCAAATTCCAGTATATGAACATACTTCCAAGTAGAGAGGGACACATGTCCGAAATAATATTTGAGATTTACGGGATAATCAATCCGAGTCATTATACAATTAGCCATTAAGAAAGGCTTAGATATTTAGCTTGAATGGTCGTTGTTGGACCGAATATAAATCGCGTGTTTGTTCAAAGTGAACTTTATTCTGGTGGCTTATTTGCATACATTTATCTTGACTTAGATGTAACACTCTCGTTTTTTATCGTGAGATTCTTGACTCTGACATGGAGTTCTTGATCCTTTTTGTATACGTGTAGTATATGTATTTTTGAAGAACTCATTCAATACTGTTTGAAGTGTTTATGCTTGATATGAGTAATACAAATAACTGAGTTGAGCTGGTAAATAATGTCAGGTCAAATTGACTAATCTTCAAGTATGAGTAATCTCCCTAGTGTTTGAGTTTTGAGGTATGAGAACTCAAACACTGGGATCATAATTTGACAATCTGCGGTCTAATAGTCCCCGGTATGATAGTTAATTTCGATATTGATGGACTTTCAGATGGTCCAGTTCCAATATAGGGACGCTACCGAAGCTCTTTTTATCAAATATTCTGTACTCTGGCCGGGAACTATGGAGGTTCCAAAATGTTGTCGAGGATCATGCCATATCTTGATTTGAGCTATTCATACTGACTTTAATGAGTTTTTGATTTGAAGCCTTATTACCGGAGTAATTTTCACTGCTTTCTTTATAAATTTCTAGCATCATATATTTTGTTTGTTTGGTCCATGTGGCACATTAGCTTTTGGAGCCTTGAATATTCTCAAATATAATTCTCCTCCAACAAGGCAGGTAGTACGGGATGAGACGCACTCAGAGTTATCGAGAGCATGCTTATCTTTGGGTAAAGTCCCATTGTGCAAGTAATATAAATAAATTTATTATGCCAATTCCAAATTAAATTAGTCAGGCTTACCTCATTTTCATTCTAATTGATGATAGATCAGGAATCGCCTAAATAAGAGATGGCTCGATCCCGAGACTGTTTGATCCGGAAACGATATTTCTCAATAAGTGCCCGGAGTTGCTTTCTAAGTCAGTGATTGTCACACCTCCTTTTTCGCCCGCGCCGCAAGGGCGCAGAGGGAGTTTTTCCAATTAAAGGACAATCAAAACGGGATTTATTTATTTATTCAGAGTCGCCACTTGGGAGATTTAGGGTGTCCCAAGTCACCAATTTAATCCCGTATCGAGGAAAAGAATGACTCTGTATTACAGTCTGCGAACCAGAAATCCGGATAAGGAATTCTGTTAACTCGGGAGAAGGTGTTAGGCATTCCCGAGTTACGTGATTCTAGCACGGTCGCTCAACTGTCATATTCGGCTTGTTTATCTGATTTTTATACAATTATGAGCTAATGTGCAAATTTTAACTCTTTACCGCTTTTATTATTATATTTTAAAAGAATGTGAACAACGTTTAAAACTTGTCTTTGGATTGCGTCACATGAAATGAACCCGCGATCCGAAACACATTTTTATTCAATGTTTTGGGATTTGGATTTGGGTCGCATGAAATGCACACCCGAGTTTAAGAAGGTAAGATTATTAAAATGCGCGCCTAAAGCAATTAGCGTATTATTATTTCTGGGTAAGGCCGTGGAATTTTGCTAAACGGCTCATCCCGAAGTCTAAGTAATTTTAATTAAACATTTATCGAGGGCCCCGCAATTTGTGCGTTTTATTGGGCAAGGCTCATCTCATTTATTTTAAAAGGATAATCCTAAAATGCCTACATTTTTCTATTAAAATTGTCTCTACAAAATGAAAGAGAAAAGGTCTTAATTTATTTACATGTTTGAGTTGTTATAGTTGGGTTTTGAATATGATTCATAAATTCTGAAAATGATGTAAGCAGGGCAGTCCGTTGCCAATGCGGGCCCAGGCCCAACGTATATGGCACAAAACTGGACCTGGGCCATATCATTCACACGTTACTACCTAATTACATTATACTAGGTATGTTCACAGTTTGTCAAATTAAAAAAAAAACTTGGCAATCTAATTTTAATCCTAGACCATTTACATGCTGAAATTAACCAATAGTATTTAGCTAAACAATATTCCTACAAGTTCTGAAACGGTCTATTCGTTTAATGAACTAAGTGTTGATGTTTAAGAATAGTCTAAATCAATTAACATGCTTTTGAGACATGATAATCATCCAACAATAATGAATTAATTAGACAGAGTTACTACACAATTTATTTAATTTTTAGGCAATACATAGATAGTTCGTCCGTTAAGCTATCGTCAGATGTTCCACTATATATATTAAACAGCTACATGATTCTGATTAGAGTAAGCTAAATAATTTATATATACAAATAAAATTCAGAATATAATTAAAATAAATTCAGAACTTCAACTCTTCATTTCGTATTCATGCTTCATGTTTCAGTTTATAGTAACCAGCGTGTCAGTTGTGTACCTGATATTGGAAGCAAAAGAAAAGGGAGATCAGTAGAAATTCAGTAGCATACAACAACAACAACACCCAGTAACCAGCAACGAGAAACCAGTGATAGATTTTAAAATCCAGATAAAAATCCAGAACACAATCAACAATCAACGGACAGAAGCAAAGGGAATCTTTTCAGATTTGGAAGACTAATTAATGTTTAACCCTTAATTTCTGAATCCGTATCTCAGAATATTTAGATTGTATATCAGGTGTATACTACTCACTCTTTTAATTTCCAGAATATTTTTATTTGTATTTTTGGAAGTCTTAATATTTTCGGAATTTTTCTCTCTCTTAAATATTCCGCTCTCCTCTTTTTTTTTTCCTAAATTCTGTCCAAGTTCCCCCTATTTATTACCATCTTTCAGCATTTTAAAAAAAAATAAAAAACCCACTATCTTCCACTCATCCCCCTTTTAATCCCACTACCTAATATTTTGTCTCCCAATACATTATTCCCCCAATTATATCTTGTCCCCCATGCCTACATTAAATAATTATTATTCTCCACTACATTATGTCTTGTCCCCCACCATGTACTATTTTAATATTATTAAAATATTATTTAATCTTAATGGACAGAGCACTCAAAATAAATAATTGTTCAGAATTTTAATTCCGAAAATACCCCTCTGACCTTACTGAAATTACCATTTTAACCCTGAAAATACTGCAATTTACCAATCTACCCCGTCAGCTATAACCAATTCACCTAATCAATTCTAACCAAAATATAGCAGCTATAACCAATTCCTAATCAGATTTTATGAACATCCTCAAACTACGTGATGAACAACAAAGAAAACTGGAATTATTTTGACTGAACAATATTTTTTTACAACAAACCTATTTTCAGATTTAACAACAATAACAAACAAATATATTCAAATCATGAGCTCATATTCAAATTAAACTTAAACAAAAATAAATAAACAGATTCAAATCACTAAACTCAAATAATCAATTGATCTTCAAATTAAATCCAACAAAATTACAACAAAGATACATGATTCAAATTAAATCAAAAAATTAAAAACCAAAACATAACCTCACATTAAATCACTGGATTAAAAACGAACTTCAAACAAAAATGAACACGAGCTAAATCTATATTAAACAACAAACATGACGGATTCAAACGATTTAAACTAACACTCTTCTATATTAAAACTAAATCCTTTTAAATTAATAAAACAAACTGAAAAAATAATTAATTGAACTTCAACTTAAATCTAACAACATTATAATTAAACTAACAATTTCTACATAAAAATAAACAAGAAAAATGAAACAAACTGAAGAAAATAACAAAACGATAAACATGAAATTAATATCGAACATATTTAATTTCAGATCCGAAAATATCAAACAAATTACGGACAGAATCGAAACTTAAACCAACTAACCGGATCGGAACGACGACGAACTCGAACGAAAACAAAACTCGAACCATGACTGCCAACGACCTAACAGATCTTGACTTCAACGACAAACCCACCTTCCTTTTAACCTTGACGAACTCAAAACGACAAACAACGACCTCGACGAATTGAAACTGAAGATCGACGAGCAACATTTGTTTGTGGTTGAGCAGTGGCAACCATGGATGCTGAACGAAGAAGAAGAAACATCGAAGGTGGTCGTTTCCATGGCGGACGGGGAGGCAGTGAAGCAGTAGCAGCTCCTACTGCTGAACATGCTGGGCAGTCCGGGTCGTCCATGGCTGGACGTTAGTAGAAGCAACTGTGGCGAGCTGCAGCTCGTCCATGGCTGGACGTAGCAGGAGCGGAGCAGCAACAACGGGCAGCAGGAGCGGAGCAACAGCAGCGACGGGCAACAGTAGTGGCAGAGCAGGGTTTTGACGAAGGTTTTCCGGCGACGTGACGACGTCGAAGAAGGTGAAGCCTGGCAGCTCGCGCAATGGCTGCTGGAGCTTGACGAAGAGGAAAAGGCAGCAACCATGGCGACACAGTAGGGTCGTTTGATTGAAGACGACGAAGACTGTGTGTGTGTGTATGTGTTGCTGTGTGTGTGTGTGTGTGTGTGTGTGTGTTGCTCTGTGTGTGTGTGTTGCTGTGTGGGTGTGTGAAGAGGATGAAGTCGGAAGGGCAGGGGGGGCAGCCATGGTTGCTAGGTTTGGAGGGGTATTTTTTGGAGAAGAAGAAGAAAAAGAGAGGGGAAGGGCGGGTAGTTTAGGTTTAGTTTTAGGGTTTGTCTTTTTTTTTGTTCAAGAATGAAAAATAGAAAGTGTGGGGTGAGGTTTTGGGTTATGGACTGGGTCGAACCGGTTTGAAATGGACAGGGTCGTAGGGGAAGGTTGGGTATATTTGGGCCTGGGGTTCAAAATTGAAGAAGAGGTCCAATCCGATTTTCGTCTATTTTTTGTTCTTTTTTTTCCACTTATTGATAAAACTAAAATGTATGAAATTAAATTATCAAAAAAAACCAAAATTATCTTAAAATACTAATTAACTTCTAATAATAATTATCACCCAAAATTAAACATCAATAAAATAAAATCACACAATTTGGACATTAAATGCTAAAAATGCAAAAGATGCCTATTTTTGTAAATTTTTTCATTTTGTAAAACAAACTTAATTACTCCTAATTGTAGAATTACATATTAAATACAAAATGTGACATATTTTTTATATTTTTATTAATTTAACAAATAAACATGCATAGACAAAAATAGATCCAAAAATGCCACGAAAATTCAAAAAGTGCACACAAAGGAAAATTGTTTTTATTTTGAATTTTTGGGAGTAATTCTCATATAGGGCAAAAATCACGTGCTCACAGCTGCCCCTCTTTGTCCGAAAACACAAAGGGTTTTTGTGCAAAGATAAAGTGAGCGGATACGAGTGATTTTTGCCCGTCTGAGTACTTCGTGTGAAGCATTTTTTGAAAAAGTTTAACCGAACCTTTGCTTCCAAGGTTTCCTACATATCCCTGGCTAAAAGGGAATCAGGTTAATGTAGTTCGGGAAGTTTTGGTAGCTGGGACTACCATGAGACTGCAATGTTACTGCTGTTTCATGCTACTTTTACTGTTTGCTGACCTCCTTATTACACTATGCTTAAAAGAAAAATCAAGAAGCTAGGCTAGACTACGGATTACAAGATCCCATCTATCTTCCATTTGTTCTTGATGCCTTTCTTTCTGGTCGGCTTGCATCTATTCCGGTGCTTCTTTCTTCCGAAAACTGACAAGGATGACACCGGCCTCTTGCTTTCCTGAACACCAGTTTGCTTTATTTTGTTCTGTCTGCTTGAGGATGTGTCTTCTTGAATTATGCTGTGGATCTTTTGTTGTAACCTTCTGCCTTTCGGTGGGTTACATATTTCAAGACCTGCAATGTAAAGACTGAAAAATATTCCCTCGTTATACAGGTAGGTGCCTAATTAGTAAAGACATGAAATGTATTCCCTTGTTATACAGGTGGGTGCCTAATGGTAAAGACATGAAATGTATTCCCTTGTTATACAGGTGAGCGCCTAATGGTAAAGACATGAAATGTATTCCCTTGTTATACAGGTGAGCGCCTAATGGTAAAGACATGAAATGTATTCCCTTGTTATACAGGTGGGCGCCTAATGGTAAAGACATGAAATGTATTCCCTTGTTATACAGGTGGGCGCCTAATGGTAAAGACATGAAATGTATTCCCTTGTTATACAGGTGGGCGCCTAATGGTAAAGACATGAAATGTATTCCCTTGTTATACAGGTGGGCGCCTAATGGTAAAGACATGAAATGTATTCCCTTATTATACAGGTGAGCGCCTAATGGTAAATAATAACTTGAATTTGTTTCCTCGATTCTCCGAGAAAATTTTCAACTGTGGCAGAAAATTTTCTGCCCCAGTTCTGGCAATCTTTCTTATGGTGTGTCTTTTGGCCATCATCAACACTTTATTTTCCTGTTCAAATCAAAGAACATTTAGTTAGTTTTAAAATATGGCGAGTGGTCATGTCACTCCTGATGGGGGATGATTGTTCCCTTCCCCTTATTCCTGTTTGGCGTTCCCAAAACTTGTTGGGGATGATGTTATTCGCTGGGGATAACATTCTGCTGGGGATGGTTTTTTCCATTTATCCCTTCCCCGTTTTGTATCTCAAAACTTGCCGGGAGTTATTTTGCTGAAGATGGATTTTCCTTTCTTCCTTTCCTACTCTGTGTTGTTCGACCACCTCGGAACTTGGTTGATATTCGGTCGGAGTCCTGCTGGGGATCCTCTTGGAACTTGGCTCACAATTTCCTCAACATGTTTTTTTCTCCCAGTTCTTCCCCTTACTTTCCTTTCCATTTTAGACCAATATTATTCGACCTGGCAACCAACGTCTTTTGTCTTATTGCCTTGTCTCTGGCCTGTCCTCTTCACATTTTTCGTTGGACCATTTTGGCAACTAGTAGTAAGCTCTGAAAGACCTTTCTCAAAAAAAAAAAAAATTCTGGAAAAAGTCTTTTAAACAAAGAAATGAAAAGATAGAAAAAAAAAATCTTTCTGAACAAATGCTGGGGAAAAGAAAAGAAATGAACTTATCTGGGTGGTATAACCGATTCCAACGATCATGTCGTGCATTCCGGATTAATCAACCCAGTCTATTTGTGTCGATCAATCTTTCTGATGTTTTCCCTTGCTGGGGATAAATAGGTGCCCACCTCTTCGCAAAAATGCGGATCCTTTCCACCAATCTATCTTGTCGCCTCATAGTGCCCTTCGCGGGGTATTCACTAATAAGACTCTCTCGTTTCTCTCAGTTCCCGTCGCCTTATGGTGACTTTGAAGGTTTTTACCGATTAGACTCTCTCATTTTGCTTCTCTCAGTTTACGTTGTCTTATGGCGCCTGTGAAGGTTTTCATCGATAAGACTCTCTCATTTTGCTTCTCTCAGCTTACGTCGCCTTATGGTGCCTGTGAAGGTTTTCACCGATAAGACTCTCTCATTTTGCTTCTCTTAGCTTACGTCGCCTTATGGTGCCTGTGAAGGTTTTCACCGATAAGACTCTCTCATTTTGCCTCTCAGCTGGGGATTGGAGTGTTGCCGGTAAGATTTTCTCTGCTGGGAATTCCTATGGCTATCAATTCTTTCAGCTCGGGATCCTCATTCAATCGGGGACCGGCGTGTTATTCTCGGCTTTCATTTGCCTGTTTTGGCACCTCTCGGATACTGAACGGGAGGTCTTTTTTGGACATTAATAGGGGTTTTATGTGGGGCTTAAAAGAAAAGGATATAAAATTCAAAATAACTTTGATGGGTAGAACATTACAACTCTTGGAATCAAACCCCTCTTTTTTTCCAAAATTTAAAAACATAACTTCTGCCCCAGTTTTCTTGCTTGGGGAATTTTTGATTTTTTTGACATTATGACCGAGCCGTGAGGCGCCTATGTATCCTCTTTGAGGAATCAGGTCGAACGTAGTTCACTCGATTCCTTTGTTTTTCTTGCGACCTTCCCTTTTTTTTTATTATTTTCCTTCTTTTCTCTTTTTCATTTTTTCTTTTTCGTTAATGATTCCAAGAGAGGGGTATAAAAGGATAAGTAAGGCTCAAAGGGGTAAAGCAAAGGTTAAAAGTGTTTGGATAGAAGAGAGAATTGCCTCCGTCATTTCATTATCCGATAAGCACCAAGTACAAACAAACAAATAAACAACAAATGAAATTACACATAATATCTCTTGACTGCATCAGAATTGATAGCCATGTCGATGCATCTTCCTTCGACATCTGTCAGACGTAAAGCGCCGTTGGATAATACTCTGGTCACAGTATACGGCCCTTGCCAATTCGGGACGAACTTGCCTTTTGCCTCGATCTGATGTGGGAGGATCCGTTTCAATACTTGCTGCCCTACTTCAAATTTCCTAGGGCGCACCTTCTTATTGTATGCTCTTGCCATTCTCTTCTGATATAACTAGCCATGGCATACTGCTGCCAATCTTTTTTCATCAATTAAGCTCAACTGCTCCAGTCAGGCTTTGACCCATTCATCATCATCAATCCTGGCCTCAGCGACAATCCGAAGGGATGGAATTTCAACTTCTACTGGTATCACTGCTTCAGTTCCGTATACCAACGAATAAGGAGCTGCACCTACTGATGTACGAACAGTAGTGCGATAACCTAACAATGCAAACGGTAGCTTTTCATGCCACTGTCTGGACCCTTCTACCATCTTCCTCAAAATCTTTTTTATGTTTTTGTTGGCTGCCTCAACTGCACCATTCGCCTTGGGACGATACGGGGTGAAATTACGATTTGTAATCTTGAACTGTTGACATACTTCTTTCATCAAACTGCTGTTAATATTAGCACCGTTGTCCGTGATGATCACCTTCGGGATCCCAAATCTACAGATGATATGGGAATGGACAAAATCCACCACCGCCTTTTTGGTCACTGACTTGAAAGTCTTGGCCTCCACCCATTTGGTGAAATAATCGATGGTTACCAGAATGAACCTGTGACCATTTGAAGCTGCCGGCTCAATGGGTCCAATGATATCCATGCTCCACGCAACAAATGGCCATGGCGCTGACATTGTATGCAATTCTATCGGCGGAGAATGAATCAGATCTCCGTGTATCTGACACTGATGGCATTTTTGCACGAAACTGATACAACCGTGCTCCATGGTGAGCCAATAATATCCCTCCCGCAGAATCTTCTTTGCCAATACATACCCGCTCATATGGGCCCCACAGACTCCAGCATGTACCTCTGTCATCACTGTCGTGGCTTGATTAGCATCTATACATCTCAGCAATTCCAAATCTGGGGTTCTTTTGTACAACACTCCTCCACTGAGGAAAAATCCATTTGACAATCGCCGGATGGCTCTCTTTTGATCTCCGGTGGCCTGCTCCGGGTATATCCCCATTCTGAGGTACTCCTTGACGTCATAAAACCATGGCTCGCCATCCACTTCTTCCTCTATCATGTTGCAATAAGCATGTTGATCACGAACCTGAATATGCAACGGGTCAACATGGATCTTGTCTGGATGTTGCAACATTGATGCTAAAGTGGCCAAAGCATCAGCAACCTCATTGTGAATTCTCGGGATGTGTCTGAACTCCACTGATCGAAATCGCTTGCTCAGATCGTGCAAACATTGTCGATATGGTATAAGCTTTAAATCCCGTGTTTCCCATTCACCCTGGATCTGATGTACCAGAAGGTCCGAGTCTCCCAAGACCAAGACGTCCTGGACATCCATGTCTGCAGCTAAAAGTAAGCCTAAAATGCATGCCTCATATTCAGCCATGTTGTTGGTACAATAGAAACGTAGCTGAGCTGTAACAGGATAGTGATGTCCTGTTTCCGAAATAAGTACCACACCTATTCCAACTCCTTTTGCATTCGCAACCCTATCGAAGAAAAGCTTCCACCCTGGTTCCTCAGTCAGTTCTAACTCCTCTATATGCATCACTTCTTCATCTGGAAAATACGTCCTCAAAGGCTCGTATTCTTCATCAATAGGATTCTCAGCCAAGTGATCGGCCAATGCTTGGGCTTTCATGGCCGTCCTCGTTACATAGACAATGTCGAACTCTGTGAGTAATATCTGCCATTTTGCCAATCTTCCTGTGGGCATAGGCTTCTGGAAAATATACTTCAATGGATCCAGGCGTGAAATAAGGTAAGTAGTATGTGACGACAGATAATGCTTAAACTTCTGTGCTACCCAAGTTAGAGCACAACATGTCTTCTCAAGTTGAGTGTACTTATTCTCATAGACTGTAAACTTCTTGCTGAGATAATAGATGGCTTGCTCTTTCCTTCCTGTGATGTCGTGTTGCCCCAACACGCAACCAAACGAATTCTCCAGGACCGTTAGATAAAGGATTAATGGTCTCCCCGGCTCAGGTGGAACCAACACAGGTGGATTTGATAAATATCCTTTGATCTGGTCAAATTCCTCCTGACATTCTACCGTTTATTCTATCGTGGCATCTTTCTTCAGTAATCGAAAAATGGGTTCACAAGTTGCTGTGAGTTGAGCAATAAATCTGCTGATGTAGTTCAACCTTCCCAACAGACTCATTACTTCTGTCTTGTTCTTCGGCGGTGGCAAATCTTGGATAGATTTGATCTTTGACGGGTCCAGTTCAATACCTCGCCGACTGACGATGAATCCCAACATCTTTCCAGATGGAACACCAAAGGCACATTTAGCCGGGTTAAGCTTAATATCATACCTTCTAAGTCTTTGAAAAAACTTCCTTAGGTCTGCTACATGGTCTTCCTGATGCTTAGAATTTATGATCACATCGTCCACGTACACCTCGATTTCTTTATGGATCATGTCATAAAACACAGTAGTCATTGCTTTCATGTACGTTGCCCCAACATTCTTCAAACCAAATGGCATCACCCGGTAGCAATAAGTTCTCCACGGCATAATGAATGCCGTCTTTTCTGCATCTTCTTCATCCATCAGAATCTGATGATACCCAGCATAGCAATCTACAGAAGATCCGAGCTCACGTCCGGCGCAATTGTCGATCAAGATATGGATGTTGGATAAAGGAAAGTTTTCCTTTGGGTTTGCCCTGTTCATATTGCGGTAATCGACACACACCTTGATCTTCCCATCTTTCTTTGGCACCGGCACCACATTAGCCAACCAATCAGGATATCGAGTGACACGAATAACCTTTGTTTGCAGCTGCTTGGTTACTTCTTCTTTAATCTTCACACTCATATCCGTTTTGAACTTCCTCAATTTCTGCTTGACGGGAGGGCATGCCGGGTCAGTGGGCAATTTATGAACCACTAAATCTGTGCTTAACCCCGACATGTCATCATATGACCATGCAAAAACATCTTTGAACTCAATAAGTGTTTGGATCAATTCTTCCTTGATATTTGGTGCAATGTGGATGCTTATTTTAGTTTCTCTGATATCGTCGACATCCCCTTAATTTATGGCTTATGTGTCATTTAAGTTGGGCTTGGATTTTTCTTCAAACTGACTTAACTCCCTGTTTATCTCCTTGAAGGCTTCATCCTCATCATATTCCGATTCATTATCATAATCGACCTCTTGTATAGTTAGTTCGGAATCAGATTGATCTTTTAGACTAGGTTGAAGATCCGTTGTGCATGCCATGTCATTAGAACCAGTATGAAAAGAACTGTTCAGAAAAAGAAACGAAGGAAACAAAATTAAAAATAACATATAAAATATGGAATAAAGCAGAAACTTTTCATTTTATTGAATTATGGGATAACAAGGTTTCACACTTTGTTGAGCAGTAATAAAAATAAAAAGGAATATGGATTACAACCCTGGAATAATCCAGAAAACAAAAAAAGAAAATCAGAGCCAACTACCAGGACTCCTTCCGAGTAGGAATAGGAGTAGCTGTCCAATTGTCGCCATTGGCCCTAGGCCCCACAAACTGTATGTCTGCCTTACTGGAACCCTCTCCAGCTTCTATTGTGTTGACATCTGCGAACATTCTTTCTAAGACCTCATCCAAATCTCCATCTGGCCCAATCAATGGTCCACGAATTTTCGGGACTGACGACCTTGTGACACCTGCTCTAACAAAAGATCTAGAGAGACGCGGAACTGGCTTGGGAAGAACCCAAACTTTCTTCTTCATTTTTCGAGCTCGCTTTATATCTGCTGCAATTGGTTTGAATCTCAATCCGAAAGTCTCTAAATTCTTGGGCAAAGAGACAGGTTGAACAATTCCCTGGAGCTCAGCCCCCAGACCTTTTCCTGGCACGAACCCATTACTTAGCATCTCCGAAACTATCATGACGGTTGCGGAAGCTATCCTGGGGTGTGGAATGCTTTTACCCTCAGGAATCTTGTTTGCTGACACTGCATCAAAAATCTGGTAAACCCAGGGACCTTTGTCATCGTTGGTTTCTATGAATGGCACAATGGCACCTCCCATGGTGCACGCAGTGTCTTCCCCATGCAGTAAGACATCTTATCTGTCCCATTCAAACTTGACCATTTAATGCAATGTGGATGGCACTGCTTTGGCCGCGTGGATCCACGGTCGTCCCAACAAAAGGTTATAAGATACCACAGTATCCAATACCTAGAACTCCATAGTAAACTCGACCGGGCCGATGGTCAACTCGAGTATAATATCCCCCACGGTGTCTGTTCCACTTCCGTCAAACCCTCGGACGCAAACACTATTCTTGTGGATTCTATCATGGTCAATCTTCAACTGGTTCAGTGTGGATAATGGACAAATATTGGCACTTGAACCGTTATCCACCAATGCCCGAGTAACTGCCGAATCTTCACATTTGATAGTCAAGTAGAGAGCTTTATTATGTTCCTTGCCCTCCACTGGCAAATCGTCATCAGAGAACGTTACCCTTTTTACCTCAAAATTTTTTTTGGCAATTGTTTCAAGGTGGTTCACTGAAATTTCATTGGGCACATGAGCTTCATTTAGTATCTTCATCAGGGCCCGACGATGCTCGTCCGAATGAATCAATAGTGACAACAACGAGATCTGGGCCGGTGTTTTCTTCAATTGTTCGACAACGGAGTAATCCTGCATTTTCATATTTTTCAGAAATTCCTCCGCCTCTTCTTCTGACACGGGTTTCTTTGTTACTGCTGGGTTAGACCTTCTCAACTCCACGGGAGTAAAACACCGTCCCGATCAAGTCAGTCCCTGCGCCTCACAACTATCCTCCTCCACTTGCTTTCCCTTGTACATTACCACTGCCTTTTCATACTTCCAAGGCACAGCCTTGCTATCAATCACTGGCAATTGGACTACCGGCTTTATGATGACCGGTTCCCTGTAGACCCCTTTCACAACAACTATGGGTGCAGATGATGCTCTCGATACTACCAACTTGGCTGGCTCTGGTTTCTTTGTAGCGGTAGATGGATTCTTTCCTAATATCACCACTGGCTTGACATCCTCCCCCTTCAACTGTACCCCTGCTTCCCCACCGGTCGATTTTTCTTTCGGAGTGGCACGGATAATCATCACTGTTTGTGAGGGTTTCTTTGGCTCCCCTCCTTCGTGCACAAGCTCGATCATGTGGGCTTCGTGGTGCTTTAGCAATGGGTTCTGGTTAATGTTGGGTGCCTCCGGTGCCTGTACCTTGATCTTGTTGGTATCAATAAGATCTTGTATCACATGTTTCAACCTCCAACATTTCTCGGTATCATATCCGGGAGCTCCCGAACAATATTCACATGTTACCGAGTGATCCATATTTTGGGGTAAGGGATTTGGCAACCTAGGCTCAACAGGATTTAATAAACCCAACTGCCTTAATTTATGGAACAAGGCAGTATAAGTTTCTCCCAACTCAGTAAAGGTTCTTTGCCTCTACAGTCTTTCATTTCTGGAAGCCGGATTCCCCCTGAAACCTATCCCTGGAGGGTTCCTGTAGGCTCTTGGCGGTGGATAGGTATTTTATGGTGGTGGGTAGGTATTATGTGGAGGTAGGTATGTATTGTGGGGAGCTGGCGCGCACCATTGCGGGCGAGCTGGAGGTTGAGTATATGTCTGGGCTTGATGGACGGAGAAATGTTGTTCTTGTGGTGGGTAGTAGGGTTGTGGAGGGTAATTTGGAATGTGTGGGTAGTTTAGATGATGGGGTCTGGGTTGGTAATGAGGGGAAGGACCTCTAGATCTGGACCAATTGCCTGCCTCTATTGTCGTGACCTCCTCTCTCCTTTTCTTTCCGAGTGCACCTCCTGTGCCGCTCTGAATGGCCTGAGTTATTGCCTTAATTGCCGAGTAACTCAGGATCTTATTGGACTTAAGTCCCTCTTCTATCATACCTCCCATTTTCACCACTTCGTTGAAGGATTTTCCAACTGACGTCACCAAGTGACCGAAGTAAGTTGGCTCTAGAGTTTGTAGAAAGTAATCTACCATTTCTTCCTCTCTCATTGGGGGATCAACTCTGGCTACCTGTTCTCTCCATCGGAACCCAAATTCCCGGAAGCTCTCTCCGGGTTTCTTCTCAAGCTTTAGCAATGTGAGACGGTCTGGGACTATCTCAAGGTTGTATTGGAAGTGTCCTGAGAAAGCCTGTGCCAGATCATCCCAGGTGTACCACCTGCTCGGATCTTGTCTTGTATACCACTCTAGTGCCGACCCGCTCAAACTCTGGCCAAAGTAAGCTATCAGTAGCTCATCTTTGCCCCCCACTCCCCTCATCTTGCTACAAAATCCCCGTAGATGTGCCATAGGATCGCCATGCCCTTCGTATAAATCGAATTTGGGCATCTTGAACCCTGCTGGTAATTGGACGTCAGGGAAAAGGCATAGATCCTTGTAAGCCACGCTGACTTGGTTGCCTAACCCGTGCATGTTCCTGAAGGACTGCTCCAGGATTTTAAATTTCCGCATCACCTCGTCCTGCTCTGGGCTCTTCGCCGGCTTTTCAATCTCTGCCGGGACCTCAAAGTGGGGATTATAGGTATGTGGCTCAGGTGCTTTGGATGTAAGTTCAGGGGGGTAATATTGTGTATCGTAAGCCTGAAACAATGGCTCACTAGACGATCTGTGCAATGGGGCTGGGGCTGGCACCACAAAGACGGGAACATTTGGTGGAGGAGGATTCTGATTGGGTGGTGGAGCTTGGGTATCATAGGCCTCTCTTCCCTGATAGTAGTGATGGCTTGGGAAACTCGTTGAAGGGCCGGGAGAGGGGTATTCTGGCGTGTGTCCTGGTTGGAGAGTAGGAGTAACAGGTAGTTCATGCCCCTTTTGGGCTCTAGCTAAGGCTATCTGCATTTCATTCATTTCCAGCCTCATCTTTTCCATTTTTTCCATGGCCTCCTTCAGCATCTGATTTGCCGTCTTTTCCGACTCAACACTGTTGTCTGAGCCAGTCATGCTTTCTGGTATGGGCCCTTTTGATCTTGTTTGATAATGGTACGGTGCCAGTACACTTTAACAAACTAACTGATATAGATTGAAAAAACAACAAACTTGTCAGTGTTAGAGTCTTAACAGATATTGTAATTACACGTTGGGGGATGCAATGTTCTTAGGCAGTTAACTATTTCTAACATGCTTTTTCTCTGACCGCATGCATTATCCCGACTTATTTTATTTGTGCCTCTTTCAAGTGTTTCAGAGACCTCTCTTTTCTTCTTTTCTCTTTTTCCTTTTTTTTAATTACGGTCGAATCCTATAGAGATTGCCTACGTATCGTGACCCCGCACGAATCAGACCAGGCGTAGTTCGTGCCGCAAAGTAAAGACACAAAACTCTTTTGGAATCATTCAATTCATCACCAAAATTTGCTATTACAAGCTACTTATTTTAAACAAAGAACATAAAAATATAGATTCCAAAATTCTTAACCTGACTTGATGAAAAAAAACAACATATGGGAGACAACGGACCCATAAAGTCAACAAACAAGACTCGAACTAGGGATACATTAAAGATTTCAATTTAGGTGCCCGCGAGGCATCGTTCGGCCTTTCCGCGGGCTTTGGTGTAAGATCCCTTTGTAAGCTCTTCAACTCATTCATGATCCGGTGGACGTAGCCCATGATGGAGGCAAGAAGGGTATCACGAGGTATTTGCTCACATGCTAGGCATCTCATGTAGATGTAGTGCCCAATCTCATCAATCCTACCCCGGATGTTATCCCTTTCCCTGAACAGTTGCTCTATTCGCCGGTTCTTTAGTCCCACTTGAGCATTGTCGGCGAGTCGATCCTGAAACCTCTCCATTTGTTCTTCCATTCTGGACATTAAATCATAACAGTGCCTTCTGTCTGCCTGGGCATCTCGGGCTTGTTTAATGACCCGCTCCTGAAGAGTGGAGTTTGTTTCTCTTAATAGTCCAATGCTTATTTCAGAATCCCTTATGACTTGTTGTAGATGTTTTCTACGTGCCATTGTACCTTTTGACCATCTGGCCCGCATTCTTGCTATGCAAGCCTCGGATCTCTCCAAGTCCTCTCGGCTTTTGCTGACTTGATTTCTCAACTCTGCTATCAACCTTTCATCGGAGCGACATTTCTGTCGGTCGTTGTTACTCTTACTGACTTGGCGAATTCGGGCTTTTAGTGCCTGGTTTTCTTTGGATAATTTTTTCTTTTCACCCTGCTCCGAGGTAGCTTGCACGTTGTTCTCAAATTTAAGCCTTTCAACTTGTTGCTTCAGCTTCCCGATTTCAGCCCGATAACCTTCTTCTCTCGCCAACCAACCCCACTGTTCCTGCGAATCATCTGTAAATTATTGGACATGAGATCTTTTAGCAGGTCTCTGACGAATTTGGAACCTTTTCCCGAACCAAATATCGTACTTTGGGTCTACCTCACCCTTAGCCAGTTCTCGAACCATAGTCTTGGGCTCAAGGAATCTACATTCGTGCCACAACTTTCTAATTTTTCCTTCGGGGAACACGACTCCTGGACTCAACTCAATAGCGGGCTTGCTTAGATCCTCATCAGTGGGAATCACCTGAAATCTTCCTAGTTGGAGCAATACCCGATGGGGAGCATATGGTTGGATACTGCGAACTCCCATCAAAAGAATATGACATTCCTCGGCCGCCATGTATATTACCTCAGTATCAGGCAACCACCCAAATGCCCATTCAATTTGGTCGGCTGTTGTTGTCCTTAATCGTGCAAGCCACGCTTCGACACCTTCGGGGAATACAACGCCTGTCATCCGTTTCCCAAAACCACTGATACAATTTTGTTCGGTCAACCCGTGATTCATGTATCCTACTCGGTGACAGAGGTGTTCTTGTATCCACAGCTGGAGTAACAGATTGCATCCTTGGAAGAAATTGCCTCCTTCTCGGCATATAGTTAAAGCTCGGTAGATTTCGGACAAAACCAAAGGGACCACAGTACTGTTAGTTTTCTTGATTGCAACATCAGCCATCCCTACAAGGCCTATCTCTATTTTCTTATCTTTGCGGGAACAAACCACGATTCCCAGGAATGCTGTTATGAATGCCAAAGTACGTCTCGCCTCCCACTTATTCCTGTTCCCAGCATGAGTTAGTCCGAGGTTCGGCTCTTCAAAACCCTGAAAAGTACCATACCGTTGATACAAGAATTGGAGAGCGCAACATTCTCTCGACAAATCATCATTTTGCACTTTCTGACTAATGTTTAGCAAATCCAAAAACCCGTGCGGAGATACCGGTCTTGGTGAAAGCAAATATTGTCCCCTTAATTTCCCATTCAATCCCGTATATCCGGCGATTTCCTCTAGTGTAGGTGAAAGTTCAAAGTCAATAAAATGGATTACATTGCGGGTTGGGTCCCAGAACGGTATTAGAGCCTCGAGGATATCTGTCCTCGGCTTGATATTCAACAGATTGACAAAACCTCCTAAAATCCTTCCCACTATCTCTTTACTATCGTCTTTCAGATCATTCCACCATATGTGGAGTGGTAGAGGGGCCTCGCTAAAGACTGAGAACAGTTCATTTTGATTTGTGCTCATCCTGCACATTTATTAATGTGATTAAACAAAAGAAAATTTATTTGACTAAAATGATTTGATCATTTATCCTAAAAAACCAGATCTTTCAAACACGACCTTTCATCACTTCAGGGACGAAGATTTTAAGGTTGTGCGAGTTAACCAATAAGTAATAATAAAAAAATGATAGAAGTGGCCGTTTATATAAAGTCAGCCTTCCGGCGTTCCTTTTGGGAACATTCGACTATTTTTGATAAAAACGGCATCACCCGACTCTATGACGAAAAATTAAAATTTTGACACATTTTTCTTTTTGGGCTATTTTTTACAAAAATGGGAGGTTGGACCTGACGAGGGTTGCCTACGTATCTCACGGCCTGTGAGAATCAAACCGGCGTAGTTCGCCCATAAACTGAACTTTGTAAACAATATTCCTTTCTTTCCCAATAAATCAAACTAAAAAATTCAACATTTTGGCAGGGTTTTGACACTTCTTGCCATTGTTTTATATTATTATTATATTTTTTTAAAGAAATAAGTAGTTATCTCCCTATACTGCTATATACTCTTTTTTCGTTTCTTTTTCTTTTTCTTTTTTTTTTTCTTCAAAATTTTCAAAAATTCCCTATTTCAGAAGCTGGTCAGCATGCAGATCTGAAGCAAATAAATGTGCAAAACAAACAAGATGCAGCAGGATGGTCTTTTCATTTCAGGTTGCTTGTCCTAGACGGACCCAACCCATGTGTTGAGTCCCCTAAGTCAAATGCAACATGATGCAAATAAACGTTCCTACTAGGGGTCCGGCATGAAGTCAAGTTATTCTAGGTTCAGAACCTGGGTGTTTGTTCTAGACCTGGCTTACCCGAGCGGACATCTCGAGCCGAGGGGGATGCAGCAATCCGGGAATACAGAAGCTTCGCCGGCTTTGCAACTTATCCAAACCTCGTTCTAAATTGGGATTTGACACTATACAGAAAAGAAGTCGTACGAAGTACACCCTTCTTCATGATTTAGAAGACTTAGAGAGGAGATGGGTTTCGACACAGTTTATATACAGTTCACAAAATATCAAAACGGTAAAAGCAGTTAGTTAGCACATTATGCACAGATCATGTAACAAAATCAGATAAAACCAAATACAACAATTTATCTAAGCTCGAATTTCTAACCCTGAACCAGTGGTTCTGGGTTATATTCCCAGCAGAGTCGCCAGTGCTGTCACACCTCCTTTTTCGCCCGCGCCGCAAGGGCGCAGAGGGAGTTTTTCCAATTAAAGGACAATCGAAACGGGATTTATTTATTTATTCAGAGTCGCCACTTGGGAGATTTAGGGTGTCCCAAGTCACCAATTTAATCCCGTATCGAAGAAAAGAATGACTCTATATTACAGTCTGCGAACCAAAAATCCGGATAAGGAATTCTGTTAACCCGGGAGAAGGTGTTAGGCATTCCCGAGTTCCGTGGTTCTAGCACGGTCACTCAACTGTCATATTCGGTTTGTTTATCTGATTTTTATACAATTATGAGCTCATGTGCAAATTTTAACTCTTTACCGCTTTTATTATTATATTTTAAAAGAATGTGAACATCGTTTAAAACATGTCTTTGGATTGCGTCACATGAAATGCACCCGCGATCCAGAACGCATTTTTATTCAATGTTTTGGGATTTGGATTTGGGTCGCATGAAATGCACACCCGAGTTTAAAAAGGTAAGATTATTAAAAAGCGCGCCTAAAGCAATTAGCGTATTATTATTTCTGGGTAAGGCAGTGGAATTTTGCTAAACGGCTTATCCCGAAGTCTAAGTAATTTTAATTAAACATTTATCGAGGGCCCCGCAATTTGTGCGTTTTATTGGGCGAGGCTCATCTCATTTATTTAAAAAGGATAATCCTAAAATGCCTACATTTTTCTATTAAAATTGTCTCTAAAAAATGAAAGAGAAAATGTCTTAATTTATTTACATGCTTGAGTTGTTATAGTTGAGTTTTGAATATGATTCATAAATTCTGAAAATGATGCAAGCAGGGCAGTCCGTTGCAAATGCAGGCCGAGACCCGACGTGTATGACACAAAACTGGATCTGGGTCATATTATTCTCATGTTACTACCTAATTACATTATACTAGGTATGTTCACAGTTTGTCAAATTAAAAAAAAACTTGGCAATCTAATTTTAATCCTAGACCATTTACATGCTGAAATTAACCAATAGTATTTAGCTAAACAATATTCCTACAAGTTCCGAAACGGTCTATTCGTTTAATGAACTAAGTGTTGAATGTTTAAGAATAGTCTAAATCAATTAACATGCTTTTGAGACATGATAATCATCTAACAATAATAAATTAATTAGACAGAGTTACTACACCATTTATTTATTTTTTATGCAATACCTAGATAGTTCGTCCGCTAAGCTATCGTCAGATGTTCCACTATATATATTAAACAGCTACATGATTCTGATTAGAGTAAGCTAAATAATTTATATATACAAATAAAATTCAGAATATAATTAAATAAATTCAGAATATAATTAAATAAATTCAGAATTTCAACTCTTCATTTCGTATTCATGCTTCATGTTTCAGTTTACAGTAACCAGCGTGTCAGTTGTGTACCTGATATTGGAAGCAAAAGAAAAGGGAGATCAGTAGAAATTCAGTAGCATACAACAATAGCAACACCCAGTAACCAGCAACGAGAAACCAGTGAAAGATTTTAAAATCCAGATAAAAATCCAGAAACACCAACAACAATCAACAGACAGAAGCAAAGGGAATCTTTTTAGATTTGGAAGACTAATTAATGTTTAACCCTTAATTTCTGAATCCGTATCTCAGAATATTTAGATTGTATATCAGGTGTATACTACTCACTCTTTTAATTTCCAGAATGTTTTTATTTGTATTTTTGGAAGTCTTAATATTTTCGGAATTTTTCTCTCTCTTAAATATTCCGCTCTCCTCTTTTTTTTTTCCCTAAATTCTGTCCAAGTTCCCCCTATTTATTACCATCTTTCAGCATTTTTAAAAAAAATAAAAAACCCACTATCTTCCACTCATCTCCCTTTTAATCCCACTACCTAATATTTTGTCTCCCAATACATTAAACAAATACATTATTCCCCCCATTATATCTTGTCCCCCATGCCTACATTAAATAATTATTATTCTCCACTACATTATGTCTTGTCCCCCACCATGTACTATTTTAATATTATTAAAATATTATTTAATCTTAATGGACAGAGCACTCAAAATAAATAATTGTTCAGAATTTTAATTCCGAAAATACCCCTCTGACCTTACTGAAATTACCATTTTAACCCTGAAAATACTGCAATTTACCAATCTACCCCGTCAGCTATAACCAATTCACCTAATCAATTCTAACCAAAATATAGCAGCTATAACCAATTCCTAATCAGATTTTATGAACATCCTCAAACTATATGATGAACAACAAAGAAAACTGGAATTATTTTGACTGAACAATATTTTTTAACAACAAACCTATTTTCAGATTTAACAACAATAACAAACAAATATATTCAAATCATGAGCTCAAATTCAAATTAAACTTAAACAAAAATAAATAAACAGATTCAAATCACTAAACTCAAATAATCAATTGATCTTCAAATTAAATCCAACAAAATTACAAAAAAGATACATGATTCAAACTAAATCAAAAAATTAAAAACCAAAACATAAACTCACATTAAATCACTGGATTAAAAACGAACTTCAAACAAAAATGAACACGAGCTAAATCTATATTAAACAACAAACATGAAGGATTCAAACGATTTAAACTAACACTCTTCTATATTAAAACTAAATCCTTTTAAATTAATAAAACAAACTGAAAAAATAATTAATTGAACTTCAACTTAAATCTAACAACATTATAATTAAACTAACAATTTCTACATAAAAATAAACAAGAAAAATGAAACAAACTGAAGAAAATAACAAAACGATAAACATGAAATTAATATCGAATATATTTAATTTCAGATCCGAAAATATCAAACAAATTACGGACATAATCGAAACTTAAACCAACTAACCGGATCGGAACGACGACGAACTCGAACGAAAACAAAACTCGAACCATGACTGCCAACGACCTAACGGATCTTGACTCAACGACAAACCCACCTTCCTTTTAACCTTGACGAACTCAAAACGACAAACAACGACCTCGATGAATTGAAACTAAAGATCGACGAGCAGCAGTTGTTTGTGGTTGAGCAGTGGCAACCATGGATGCTGAACGAAGAAGAAGAAACATCGAAGGTGGTCGTTTCCATGGCGGACGGGGAGGCAGTGAAGCAGTAGCAGCTGCTACTGCTGAACATGCTGGGCAGTCCGGGTCGTCCATGGCGGGACGTTAGCAGAAGCAACTGTGGCGAGCTGCAGCTCGTCCATGGCTGGACGTAGCAGGAGCGGAGCAGCAGCGACGGGCAGCAGGAGCGAAGCAGCAGCAGCGACGGGCAGCAGGAGCGAAGCAGCAGCAGCGACGGGCAGCAATAGTGGCGGAGCAGGGTTTTGACGAAGGTTTTCCGGCGACGTGACGACGACGAAGAAGGTGAAACCTGGCAGCTCGCGCAATGGCTACTGGATCTTGACGAAGAGGAAAAGGCAGCAACCATGGCGACACAGTAGGGTCGTTTGATTGAAGACGACGAAGACTGTGTGTGTGTGTGTATGTGTTGCTGTGTGTGTGTGTGTTGCTGTGTGGGTGTGTGAAGAGGAAGGAGACGGAAGGGCAGGGGGGCATCCATGGCTGCTAGGTTTGGAGGGGTATTTTTTGGAGAAGAAGAAGAAAAAGAGAGGGGGGGGGGGGGCGGGTAGTGTAAGTTTAGTTTTAGGGTTTGTCTTTTTTTTTGTTCAAGAATGAAAAATAGAAAGGGTGGGGTGAGGTTTTGGGTTATGGACTGGGTCGACCCGATTTGAAATGGACAGGGTCGTAGGGGAAGGTTAGGTATATTTGGGCCTGGGGTTCAAAATTGAAGAAGAGGCCCAATCCGATTTTCGTCTATTTTTTGTTCTTTTTTTTTCACTTATTGATAAAACTAAAATGTATGAAATTAAATTATGAAAAAACCAAAATTATCTTAAAATACTAATTAACTTCTAATAATAATTATCACCCAAAATTAAACATCAATAAAATAAAATCACACAATTTGGACATTAAATGCTAAAAATGAAAAAGATGCCTATTTTTGTAATTTTTTTCATTTTGTAAAACAAACTTAATTACTCCTAATTGTAGAATTACATATTAAATGCAAAATGTGATATATTTTTTATATTTTTATTAATTTAACAAATAAACATGCATAGACAAAAATACAAATAATTATCCAAAAATGCCACGAAAATTCAAAAAGTGCACACAAAGGAAAATTGTTTTATTTTGAATTTTTGGGAGTAATTCTCATATAGGGCAAAAATCACGTGCTCACATTAATTATCCAAAAATGCCACAAAAATTCAAAAAGTGCACACAAAGGAAAATTATTTTTATTTTGAATTTTTGGGAGTAATTCTCATATAGGGCAAAAATCACGTGCTCACAGTGATATCAGCAGTAGATCTGAGACTAACACATCCGACTCGATTTTCTTGGGTTGCATAGTTTTCTTGGATTTGATCAATCGCTAAATCAATATTTTTGCTCTGAGTCCCCAAGCTAATTTAAGCCCTGTAGCATATGCTTCATATTCGGCTTTGTTGTTAGTAATAAAATAACTTTTATGAATTATCTAACTACTTTCCCTGATAGGCATTAAGCATTGCCCCGAACTCGGGAGGTTTAGTACTTGTGGACGTAATTGTGTAGAAGGTCCAGATCCCGAGAATTATCCCAGAAATAACATGTTCGTGTAATATGTTCGAGCTAAGATTAATCATGAAATCTGCTAAATTTGTGATTTTATAGTCGTACGTGGCTGATAAACAATATCATATTCACTTAGTTCGACTACTCATTTAGCTAGCCTTCCTGACAGTTCATGTTTATGCAAAATATTGCTTAATGAAAATATAGTGACTAAGGGAATTGAATGACATTGAAATAAAGCCTTAGATTTAGGGCAACTACAATTAATGCCAACTTATCAAAATGTAGATATGTAGTTTCCGTATCTAAGAGCATTTTATAATAGATAGGAGAATGTGTACCTTTATCTTCTTGAATTAAAATTGCATTTACCGAGACATCCGAGATAATTTGGTGTACCGACAATCATCTTTCTCCTCGGAATTTTGAAAGTAATGATGCGTTGTTGTTAGATAGCAAGTTCGAATGATTCGACTTTTCGGACTAAACCGATCTTTCGAAGATCTGTAACTTTATCCTTTATGATTTGGCTCTAGTTTCTTCTTTTGCTTGGCCGGATTATATCACGGGTCAATATTGAGCATATAAACCTTTTCCTCCGGTGGTATACCTACTATGTTAGCATGGAGGCAAGCAAAGCAATTTTTGTTAGCATGTAAAAGTTTAATCACCTTACCTTTAAATTCGGTGTCGAGTCTCGACCAACGTAAACCTTCCTATTTGGGCAGTCAATGATAATTTCTAGTTCTTCAGCATTTGACCTCTTGGCTTCTGATGCATTCGGTTCAATGATTGCTTCCGAAAATATTTGTATAATTGTCCAAGGTTATTAATGAACCTTCCTTCCTCGTGTCTATTCCATCCCGCAGCTATCTCTTCTTTTTCAGTTGTTAGGTGTAGTATCTTGTAGGCAATCTCATGGGTGTTTTACCCATGTTCTTCCTAATCTTTATTCTTCTCCTATGAAAATTTACACTTTAGCAAGGTAATTCCTTGCCTGTTCGGGTAGAGCTGGATCTTTTCCAACCCGTGAAGAAAATCTCGTATCTCTTTGCTCGGACCTATTTTTTAGATTTTTGCATTTAGATTCGAATCACTCAAGAATCACATCCGCTTGATCTCCGGACATGTTTTTGACTTTCAATTGAATGAACGTGTATTCCTCTATTCGAAGCTTTGAATTATATCGAATGTAAATTTTACTCCTCAGTTCCGGGAAGGTCCGACGTTATTCTTCTGACTCGTTCAATCATATCCGGAATACCTCGGTTTAGTTTTCGAACCTGTTTTTGGACACTTATTAGTGTCGATTCGACTTACCGTGTATTCTTCTGTTTAAATTCCGGTGTTGCAACGATTATGCATATCATTCTCGCAGGATAGATAGGATTTCCCGGAGGTGTTCTATCTGCTCATTCTGTTTCTGCATGGTTAGAACTAAATTTTGCAAATTAAAATTACCTGGCGTATCTGGACCTCCTATTCCGGAACTGTTTCGTACATATCCGTCATAATTAGTTCTGGTACTGATAGTTGCGGTACCAATATATCGATGTACATTCTATATTTTTCTCTGCTTGTTGCTTACATATCATTATAATGGCTATTCTTCCCTTTTTATTTTGCATGGTAAAGCCATCTCCAACTTGGTTGTCCTCAACTGTGTTGATTGGTAAATTTCGGCCATGATGAAGGTTTAAACTGAAAACAAGCGAATATTAACAAAAATTGTTACTATCTTTGGATGAATAACAAATTTGCTTGAGTTCCCGGTAACAGAACCAAACTGTTTAACCCAAAAAATAGTTTTCAAGGTCAAAGCAATAATTTTATATGACGGGCCACATGCAACCGATTCAATCCGAAAGATATAAAATTTTGTTAATACAACGTGATAGAGAAGTGGAAAATAAACTTAATGACAGTTAATATAATAAAAATAAAGCAGGGAAGAAAGAATTTTTATTGAATAATCCTTGAGGATAATGAGCCGAACAGAGCTTGAAGGGCCGAACTATGGCTAACTTGGGAGCAAGATGATATGAATTACAATGTATAAAATTGTAGAGAAGAAAATTAGATCCCCCTGATGGTGGTAAAAGTATGTCTATTTATAGGGCTAAATCTAAGTAAGTAGTCTCCTTGAATTATGGGTCCATTATGAGCATTTACTGAATCCATCTATTACTTTTGGAAGACTTGTAACAGTTGTGTAAATGTTGGAATTCCGTAAATGATGAGTTAATTCCATAACTAATGAGTTAATTCCATAACTGATGAGTTAATTCCATAACTGATGAGTTAATTCCATAATTAATGAGTCAATCTCGTGCATGTTGAGTCAATCCCGTGCCTGTTGAGTCAATCCCGTGCTTGTTGAGTCAATCTCATGTCTGTTGAGTCAATCTCGTGCCTGTTGAGTCAAACTCGTGCCTGTTGAGTCACTCTCGTAATTGATTGCCTTGTTCTGACCGTTACAATCATTTATTGCATTTATTAATAATTGATTTGTAACTGATGGTGTAATGATGGTAAATCCCATATAATCCGGGATTAATTTATTCCTTCCTCATTTGTAATTATGATATATTCTCCCGCGCCTGATCTGGGCTATTTCATGATGATCCGTTCCGGGGCTAACATGCACGGTATGAGTATGTTCGGTCCCGGGAGTGTTTCACATTTCATCTTTACATGTCATTCTTCACTTTTCTTCAAATTTTATTGACATGTGTCGCCATTTAATAGACCCATATGTCGCGTCTAATTTTTACTAATACAATAACATTATTCCTATACACATGAACTTCCCATATAATAAAGCCTATCACGAAAGTTATCTTATTATAAACTAAAAGTAGACTAACGCAAAAGTTAACTGGGAGGACTCCTCCTTTACAAATTACAATGATTAAATTTAGTGATCCCAAAAAGTAGCGTAAATTGACCATACATGAATACTAAAGCTTCCTTTTTTTAGTTCAATTCTGAAGGTAGGCATGTTCATTCGGTCCATCTTTCACTACCAGAACAAGGGTGATTTTCGGTCACGGATTTCCGACTATTTTCCAATTTTGTCAAAGTAGTCAGAACGTTCAAAAGGTCAGACGACCAAATTATTTTCAAATTTTTGACCGAAGTGATCGAAATTTTACCGACCGAATCCATCGTAATTATTTAAATAAAAATAAATATTTATTTAAAATAAATAATAAAAATAAATATTTACCGACCGATTCGGTCGGAAATTAACAATTAAAAAATAAATTTTCTTTAACTTCCCAAAATCATCAAAAACTGTTAAAAATAATTAATTTCTTATCATTTCCGACCGAATCGATCGAAAATCTGGGTTTTCTTAAAAAAACTGTGCAACTGTCTGACTGTTTCTGTCGGAAATCAGTCGGAGTTTTCTGTAAAACTGGGCAAAATCCTGCTCAACTTTGAGCTAAACCACCTGTCAAACAAATACAATACATAACATCAACAAATATCAACAAATATAACATCTAAACCAATAAATTCAACCATTAACACAATCTAAACAAACAAATCCATTAAACTTAATAATTTTGGGCATAAAAACATCCAAATAGTAGCCCACATTCGAGTTTAAAAATAAAACATAAACTTGTCTCTCACAATCAAGTTTACCAATCAACCAATACCATACACCTAAACTACTACAAATCATATTCAGTTTATTCATCCTCATCATCAGATAGATCATGCCCATATTTTCTCATGAATTTCTGCATCTTAACAAATGTTCCGAATTGGGAGTCCAATTATTGCTTCAAATCACGAATTTCTTTTGTCATGTCTTCATATGTTCTTGATTTTGCGAAGAAGAAGAATCGACTAAGAGTGGGTCTGGATGACCTGTAGGTCGGCGTACTCTAAGTCCGTAAACTCTGCCTTTGTTTACTCTAGCCGATACCTCTATCCATAAGAAGCCATATCATCAGGTGTTAGTTGAGTTGAAGGAGGCTGAGTTTGTTGCCGTTCTTCCACCCTTTTATGATAATCTTCCTGAAATTAAAATATAACTATTATGTAAACAAACTAGTATTAATAAACCGTAAACAATTATGAAGTTGGTATTTTACATATGTGTCCGATGCACGCGTCTCCACCCAGTGTTCTCTTGTACCGTTCTTCTTCTTTTTCTTATGCGTCTCCTCGAAGACCTTAGCATGACTCATATCTCGCCCTCTTTCCTTTTCCTTCATAACAAAAAGTATGAGTTAAACATTACAATCGTAAAATTCTATATGTAAAATTAAGAACTTTTTTATAAGTAATTACCAATCTTAGTTTATGGGCCATAAAACTAATTGAACCTCCTGTGTGCAATGAGCCACCTTTACTAGAGGCGCGATTTGCTTTTGCAGGTTCACTTTACTTTTTCCATACTGTCACGACCCGAATTTTTCATCATCGAGATCGTAATGACGCCTAACTCTTGAATGCTAGGCAAGCCAATAGACACAGTTTTAACACATTAATGATTAACCATAACAGTGATTAGCAAGAATTGAAACTAAACAATTATGAAGTGTGGAGATCTTTAAAACAATTTTAAATACTACTACACGACTACCCAAAAGATCTGGTTTCACAATTTCACGAATATCTAAGAATTTCTACAAATACTGGTTTAAAAGAAATACAGCTGTCTTCAAAATGAAAAGAGATAGGAAATTTAGGATATAGGGAAAGGGGACTCCAGGGTGTGCGAACACCGACAGATCTACCTTGGGTCTCCTGTGGACTGAAGGCAGCAACCCAACTCTATTCACGAGGTCTGGCACCGAAATCTGCACAGAAAGTGCAGTATAGTATCAGTACAATCGACCCCATGTACTGGTAAGTGCCGAGCCTAACCTCGGTGAATAGTAACGAGGCTAGGGCACGACAAACATCATAAACTTGTGCAGTTAATCAATATACTAACAGGATAACAATAATAAAAATTAAGCAGAAATGAACGGGAAGGGGCAACATGCTATGGGAGTTCCAACATAAAGAGTCACAACAGTAAAGGAATTTAAATAGCTAAAACACTTTAAACTGCTAAATAGCAATAAACACGCAAACATAAATTGCACGGCATCACCCTTCGTGCTTTTGCTCTCAATCCTCACCATACAATCAATAATAGAAACGTACACAACATCACCCTTCGTGCTTTATCACTCTTCCTCACCATATGAATAATATAAATGTGCATGACATCACCTTTCGTGCTTTATCACTCTTCCTTACCATATGAATAATATAGATGTGTACGGTATCACCCTTCGTGCTTTATCACTCTTCCTCACTATAACAACAACAGAAATAATAACAACATGGCAAGGGTATCATAATCAAACAACTTTGTTTCATCATTTAATTTCACAATAGAAATCTCAATTTGAGCCAGTACTCACCCAATATCGAAACTAGGAACAACATAGTAAAACTTATTAACATGAACAATAACTAGTTTAAGCACGAATAATACGTATAAAGAAATACAACTGTCACAAATATAGAACTCACTCGCATGTTATGACCCGACAACAACGTATTGTTACTCGTCACCACACATATACATCGTACTCAACAACTAACAAGTAGAAGATAGGGTAAACAATACCTGGTCCCTCAAGCTAAGGTTAGCCACAACACTTACCTTGATTCCACGACCAAACTCAAGCCTCAAATACCGTTTTTCTTTAGATTCCACCTCCAATACACTTGTATCTAGCCACAATTAGTTCAATCTCAACAATTATTGCTAAGGGAATCAACTACAATGCACAAATTTAGTTTTTTCCAAACTTTTTCCCAAAAACCGACCCTAGGCTTGCTTGGTCAAAACTCAAGGTTCGGACCAAAACCCATTCACCCACAAGCCCAGATATATAATTAGTTTCGAAATCCGATCCCAAATCGAGGTCTAAATTTCCAAATTTGTAAAATTCCCAATTCCCCCAAAATCCCTAATTTCTACCCTTAAAAAACAAGATATATGCCTAGAAATCTAATGGGTGTTGATGGAAAAGCAAGAGATGAGTTTAAGAACACAAACATATGATTTAGAGTTGAATGCCCGCTTCAAAAATCGCCCAAGGTTGAGTTTTAATGGAAGAGATATGAAATTTTGAGCAAATCCCAACTTAGGTTCTGTGTTAAAATCGCTGGACAGGTCTTCTTCGCGTTCGCGAGAAGCCTGTCGCATTCGAGAAGCATTGACCAGAAAGGCATTCGCGAGATATCGTATGCGTTCGTGAACGTACACCCCCTTGACCTTCGCGTTAGCGAACCGATTGCCGTGTTCACGTAGAGTATTTCACCCCTCCCCCAGGTCCCTGCCAAAATGGTCTTCGCGTTCATGATAGCCAGGTCGCGTTCGCGAAGGGTAATGCCCCCAATGATTCGTGTTCACGACCTGTGCCTCGCGTTCGCGTAGAAGGAGTTTTCTCTCAGACGAATTTACTCTTCGCGTTCGCGAGAGTTCCTTCGCGAACGCGAAGAAGGATATACCAGATGATAGTAGAAGCCCAAAACACCACAAATTTTAAGTTTAAAACATCTCGTAGCCTATCCAAAACTCACCCGAGCCCTCAGGGCTCATGCGAAACATGCACAAAAGTCTAAAATATCATACGAACTTGCTCGTGTGATCAAATCACTAAAATTAGGGGTGTGCATTTGAATCTGTTTATCGATAAATCGAATTGATTATTTGTTATCGGTTTATCGATTTCTATTTCAAAATTTTCCTTATCGATTTATCGATTTCGATTTCGATTTCGATTTTGTCCTCTTCGGTTATCGGTTTATCGATAAACCGATAAGATATACAATTTTTTTTACCCTTATTCTATAATACCCTTTCCTTTATCCTAAGTCCCTAACCCTATTATTTCATCTACCACATTTAAGAAATGATCATATTTAAAGATCAAGGGAATGAAGTTCAAATTAATGGAAAATAGAAGTAGCCGTGATGATGTTTTTTTTATACAGGTGGAGTGTTGGTGGCATACATTTGATCCCTTACTTTAGTTTCGTTGCATGTGCTTATTGACACAATTTTTATGTTATAAACGGTGTTCGTCTTATTTTAGCTTCTTTTTGTCCATATTAGTTAGGCGTGTTTATAGCAATATACTTTCCGTGGAATCCCGCAAATTTTCTTATTGGTGTAATTGATAACCGAATCGATAAGCCCCAAAAATCGATAAATTGAAATCGAAAAAATTGAAACCTTATTGAAACGATAACGATAAGTATATGTACAAATCGATAATCGATAAGTAATTATCGATAAGGGTCAAAACCAAATCGATAAATCGAATGCACACCCCTAGCTAAAATAACATCCTAAACTACGGATTTAGCATCAAAATCAATGAAATTCTCAAGAACACTTAAAGTTTCTATTTTCACAACCGAGGGTCCGAATCACGTCATAAAAACTTCTTTTCTCACCAAATTTCACAAACATGACTTAAATACCATATTAAACCTGTACCGGGCTCCAAAACCAACATACGGGCCCAATACCAACAAAACCAAACATTGTTCAATTTCTAAAAACCATTATATTTCCAGTTAACCAATTTTCTTCAAAAATTCATTTCTCGGGCTAGGGACCTCAGAATTCAATTCCGGGCATACGCCCAAGTCCCATATTTTACTATACACCCTCCGGGACCGTCAAATCATGGGTCCGAGTCTGTTTACCCAAAATATTGACCGAAGTCAACTTATTTCAGTTTTAAAGGCAAAATTTAGTATTTTCTCAAATTTTCACATAAAGGCTTTCCGAAAACGCGCCCGGACTGTGCACGCAAATCGAGGAGAAAGAAAATTAGGTCTTGAAGACCTCGAAAATCCTGAATTGGGTTCTAAAACATGAGATGACCTTTTGGGTATCACATTCTTCACCTATAAAACAACCGTTCGTCCTCGAACGGACATAGAAAAGTACCTGAGCTAGAGAAAAAATGGGGATATCTGCTCCGCATATCGGACTCGGACTCCCAGGTAGCTGCCTTAACAGGCTGACCTCTCTACTACACACCAACCGAGGGGTAATTCTTCGATCTCAACTGACGAACTTGCCGGTCTAGAGTAGCTACCGAATACTCCTCGTAGGTCAAATCCTTGTCCACTTGGACAGTGCTGATGTCCAACATGTGAGATGGATCGCCGTGATACTTTCGAAGCATGGACACATGAAACATTGGGTGTTAAACCTGGCGGCAACGCAATTCTATAAGCCACCTCTCCCACTCGATCAAGGATCTCTAAAGGCCCGATGAACCTAGGGCTTAGCTTTCCCTTCTTCCCAAATCTCATCACGCCCTTCATGGGCGACACCCGAAGAAACACTCGCTCCCCGACCATGAATGCCACATCACGAACCTTACGGTCGGCATAACTCTTCTGCCTGGACTGAGCTGTAAGAAGTCTATCCTGAATGATCTTAACCTTATCCAAGGCATCCTATACCAAATCCGTACCCAACAACCGAGCCTTTCCCGGCTCAAACTACCCAACTGGCGACAGACACTACCTACCATATACTGCCTCATAGGGAGCCATCTGGATGCTCGATTGATAACTATTATTGTAGGCAAACTCTACTAATGGAAAGAACTGATCCTAAGAGCCTCCAAAGTCAATAACACAGGCACAAAGCATATCTTCCAAAATCTGAATAGTACGCTCGAACTGTCCGTTTGTCTGAGGATGAAATGTTATATTCAATTCGACCAGCGTACCCAACTCATGCTGAACTGCCCTCTAGAAATGCGAGGTAAACTGTGTACCTCAATCAGAAATGATAGACATGGGCATACCATGGAGACAAACGATCTCATGGATATAAATCTCTACCAGCCGCTCAAAAGAATAGGAAACTTCCACAAGAATGAAATGCGCTGACTTAGTCAGCCTATCAACAATAACCCATACTGCATCGAATTTCCTCTGAGTCTGTGGGAGTCCAATAACGAAGTTCATAGTGATACGCTCCCACTTCCACTTAGGAATCTCAATCTTTTGAAGCAAACCACCAGGTCTCTGATGCTCGTACTTTACCTGCTGACAATTCAAACATCGCACTACATATGCAATAATATCCTTCTTCATCCTCCTCCACCAATAATGTTGCCGCAAGTCCTACTACATCTTGGCAGAGCCCGGATGAATAAAATACCGGGAACTATGGGCCTCCTCTAGAATCAACTCACGAAGTCCATCCACATTAGGCGCACAAACCCGATCCTGCATCCTCAAAACTCCATCATCTCCAACTGTAACCTGCTTGGCACCTCCGTGCCGCACTGTGTCTCTAAGGACAAGCAAATGAGGATCGTCATATTGTCGATCTCTGATACGCTCAAATAATAAGGAACGAGCGACTGTACAAGCTAGAACACGACTAGGCTCAAAAACATCTAACCTCACGAACTGATTGGCCAAAGCCTGAACATCTAATACAAATGGTCTCTCACCGACTAGAATATACGCAAGGCTCCCCATACTAGCTGACTTCCGACTTAAGGCATAAACTACTACATTGTCCTTTTCGGGATGATACAAGATGATGATATCATAATCTTTCAGTAGCTCTCACCACCTCATCTACCTCAAATTTAGATCCTTCTGCTTGAACAAGTATTGCAAACTCTTATGATCGGTGAACACCTCACACGACACGCCATATAAATATTGCCTCCAAATCTTCAGCGCGTGAACAATGGCTGCTAGCTCCAAATTATGAACTGGATAATTCTTCTCATGAATCTTCAACTATCGCGAAGCATAAGCAATAACCCTGCCCTTCTGCATCAACACCGCACCAAGTCCAATACGAGATGCATCACAATATATTATATATGGCCCTGAACTTGTGGTCAATTCCAACACCGACACCGTAGTCAAAGCTGTCTTAAGCTTCTGAAAGCTCTCCTCACACTCGTTTAACAACCTGAACGACATACCCTTTTAGGTCAACCTCGTCATCGGGGCTGCTATAGATGAAAACCCCTCCACAAAATAGACAGTAATAACCCGCCAAGCCCAAGAAACTCCGGATCTCTGTAGTTGATGTGGGTCTAGGCCAGTCCTTGACTGCCTCAATATTCTTAGGATCTACCGGAATACCCTCTACTGATACAACGTGACCTAGGAATGCAATTGAACTTAACTAAAACTCATATTTTGAAAACTTAGCATACAACTGGTTGTCTTTTAGAGTCTGAAGAACAATCCGAAAATGTTGCTCGTGCTCCTCTCGACTGCGGGAGTATATCAAGATAGCATCAATGAACACAATTCCAAATAGGGCTTGAACACCCGGTTCATTAAATCCATAAATACTGCCGGGGCATTTGTCAACCCAAATGACATCACTAGTAATTTATAATGCCCGTACCGAGTCCAAAAAGCTATCGTAGGGACATCAGATGCCCTAATCCTCAACTGATGGTAGCCAGATCTCAAATCAATCTTCGAAAAAACCCCGGCACCCCGAAGCTGATCAAATAAAACATTAATCCTCGGCAATGGATACTTGTTCTTGATGGTGACCTTGTTCAACTGCCGGTAATCTATGCACATCCTCATCGATCCATCCTTCTTCTTAACAAACAACACCAGCTCACCCTAGGGCGAGAAACTAGGTCTGATAAAGCCATTATCAAGCAAGTCTTGCAACTATTCTTTCAATTCTTTCAACTCTAGCGGGGCACTGAGTGCCCGGAGCCAAATCAAGGCAAAAGTTAATATCCCTGTCAGGTGGCATCCCCGGCAGGTCTGTAGGAAATACCTCTGGAAACTCCCGAAGAGCTGGCACAAAATCCATAGAAGGAACCTCAATACTAGAATCACAAACATAAACCAAATAAGCCAAATACCCTTTCTCGACCATACGTCGAGCCTTCATATAAGATATAACCCTTTTGGTAGAATGACCAAGAGTCTTTCTCCACTCCAATCGAGGCAACCCTGGCAATGCTAAGGTCATGATCTTGGCGTGACAATCCAATATGGCATGATAGACGACATCCAATCCATCCCCAAAATGACATCGAAATCCACCATATCGAGAAGTAAGAGATCTATACTAGTTTCAAGACCCTCAATAACAACCACACACGAATGATAGACACGATCCACATTAATAGAATCACCCACCGGCGTGGACACATATACATGAGCACTCAAAGAATCACGAGGCACAACCAAATATGAAGCAAATTAAGATGACACATAAGAGTATGTAGATCCTGGATCAAACAGAACTGAAGCATCCCTACTACAAACCAAAACAATACCTGTGATAACTGCATCGGAGGACTCAGCCTCAGGCCTAGATGGGAAAGCATAACATCGGGGCTGGGCCCTACCACTATGAATTGCATCCCTGGGATGACCTCCTGCTGGCTGGCCTCTACCTCTAGCAGCCTGACCTCCACCTCTAACACCTCGACCTCTACCTCTAGCTACCTGACCCCTACCTCTAGCTGGCTGAGTGGGCGGTGGTACACCCGATGCCAAAACCATAGTACGAGAACCCTGATGCTAAGAACTGCTCGAGGCTCGAGGGCAAAATCTAGCAATATGCCTCGGATCGCCACAAGTATAGCAAGACTTTGGCTACTGAGCCTGCTAACCCTGGAACTGACCCTGACGGCCGGAGTAACCACCTTGAAAAACTGTGGAGCAGACGTGCACTGATAGGATCTGATTGTGCATTGTAGGGTAATTGATCAGAATACTGCATATGAGGGCCACGACCACCTAGAGCACTGTGAGAAGCTTGAAGTGCTGATTGAAACGGCTTGGGAGGATGGCCTCTACCAAAAGAATTCCTGCCTCTAGATGAGGCACCACTGAATCTGCCAGAATGATGAGGCCTCTTGTTAGACCCCTGACCACTCCCCTGAGCTAACACCATCTCAACTCGCTTGGCCACATTGGCTGCATCCTGAAATGAAATCTCGCTCCTGGTCTCCTTAGCCATCTGCAATCTATTAGGCTGAGCGAGTCCCTCAATAAACCTTATCGCCCTCTCTCTCTCTTGGTGGGGAGTATAAGAAGAGCATGATGAGCCAAATCAATAAACCTCATCTCTTACTGAGTGACAGTCATAGAACCCTATTGAAGACGCTCGAACCGCATGCGGTACTCCTCTCTCTGAGTGATGAGAAGGAACTTCTCGAGAAATAGTTGTGAAAACTGGTCCCAAGTGAGAGCTGGTGACCCAACTGGTCTGGCCAAACAATAATATCTCCACCATTTCTTGGTGGAACATAACAGATGAAAAGTAGCATAGTCGACCCCATTGGTTTCCACTATCCCCATGTTCCGTAGAACTTCGTGACAACTATCCAAATTATCCTGGGGATCCTATGAAGATGTACCGCCATAGGTAGTAGTGAAAAGCTTGGTGAACCTGTCCAATCTCCACAAAGTATCAGAAGACATAACTGAACCATCACCAATCTGAGCTACAACACCTGTTGGAAGTACCCCAACCGGCTGGGCTGCTGGAGTATGAAACTGGAGAGCCATCGACTATGGAGTACGAGTAGTGTGAGTCTATGCCACTTCCCCAGCCTGAGAGATGGCTGATGCTACAGGAAGTATGCCGGCCTGAGTAACACTTTTCATAAGGTCCACTAGACGGACCAAAGCGTCCTGAAGTACTGGAGTAGCGATGAACCCCTCCGGAGCCTAAGCTGGCTCTACTGGAACGATCTGGGCCGGAACCTCATCATCAAACTCTACTTGAGGCTCCGCCGCTGGTGTTGCTGCTCTGGGCTGAGCGCAGCCCTTGCCTCGGCCTCTAGAACGACCTCGGCCTCATCTTCTACCCCTCGTAAGAGCTACTGCTGGGGGCTCGGGCTGCTGATCAGCTGATAAAGCGGTACGTGTTCTCTCCATCTGCGAAAGAACATAGTAGAGGTTCAATTAGCATTGAGAAATCAAATCACACGACAGATAAAAATAGATGTGAAGTTACTCCTAAACTCTATAGCCTCTGGGGGATAAGCATAGATGTTTTCATACCGATCCCTCAGACTCTACCTAGCTTGTCGTGAATTGTGAGACCTAGGCAACTTAGTGCTCTGATACCAACTTATCACGACCCGAATTTTCCACCATCGGGATCATGATGACGACTCTTGAATGCTAGGTAGCCAATTGACACAGTTTTAACACATTAATGATTAACCATAACAGTGATTAACAAGAATTGAAACTAAACAATTATGAAGTGCGGAGATCTTTAAAATAGTTTGAAACACTACTACACGACTACCCAAAAGATCTGGTGTCATAATTTCATGAACATCTACGAATTTCTACAAATACTGGTTTAAAGGAAATATAGTTATCCTCGAAATAAAAAGAGAGAGGAATTCTAGGATAGAGGGAAGGGGACTCTAGGGTTTGCGAATCCTGGCAGATCTATCTTGGGTCTCCTGTGGACTGAAGGCAGCAACCCAACTCTACTCACGAGGTCTGACATCAAAATCTGCATAGAAAGTACAGAGTGCAGTATCAGTACAACCGACCCCATGTACTGGTAAGTGACGAGCCTAACCTCGGCGAAGTAGTGACGAGTCTAGGACGCGACAAATATCATAAACCTGTGCAGTTAATCAATATACTAATAGGATAACAGTAATGAAAGTTAAGCAGAAATGAACGGGAAGGGGAAATATGCTATGAGGGTTCCAACATAAAGAATCACAGTAGTAAAGGAATTTAAACAATTAAGGCACTTGAACCGATAACACCAAATAGTCACAGTAACAGAAAAATAAATGCACGACATCACTCTTCGTGCTTTTACTCTCAATCCTCACCATGCAATCAATAATGAAAATATGCACGGCATCACCCTTCGTGCTTTATCACTCTTCCTCACAATGTGAATAATAGGAATGTGCACGGCATCACCCTTCGTGCTTTATCACTCTTCCTCACCATATGGATAATATAAATGTGCACGGCATCACCCTTCGTGCTTTATCACTCTTCATCACCATATGAATAATATAAATATGCACGGCATCACCCTTCGTGCTCTATCACTCTTCCTTACCATAACAACAACAAAAACAATAACAACCCGGCAAGGGCATCAAAATCAAACAACTTTATTTCATAATTGTGACTACTCGGCCAGTCGTCTCATGAGTTACCGCTCCATTTTTCCCATTTCTGCTTCTTAGTGCTTTGTTTATCGGTTCTATGTGTGATCAGGTTGTTTGGCTTGGGTTCATAAAGGTTTTGGTAAGGTTTGAGACACTTAGTCTCTTTTGAGGAAGCTTAAATTAGAAAGGTCAACCAGATGCTGACTTATGTATTAGAGGGATCGAATATGAGTTCTGATGGTTCAGATAGTTTCGGTAGGTGATTTGGGACTTAAGAGCGTGATCGGAATGTGTGTTGGAGGTCCGGATTAGATTTAGGCTTGAATTGGCAAAATGGAATTTTGGTATTTTTCCGGTTAATAGGTGAATTTTGATATAAGGGTCGAAATGGAATTCTGGAAGTTATAGTAGCTCCGGTTTGTTATTTGGGATGTGTGTGCAAAATTTCAAGTCATTCAAACGTGGTTTGGTTGACTTTTTGATCAAAAGCAGAATTCAGAAGATTTTTGGAATTCTTAGGCTTGAATCCGATGCAAATTTGGTGTTTTGATGTTGTTTTGAGCGTTCCAAAGGTTGGAACAAGTTTGAATGGTGTTATGAGATATGTTGGCATGTTTGGTTGAGATCCCGGGGCATCAGGTTAGTTTTTTATGGTCAATCGGACCATTTCATGTTTTGAAAAGTTGTAGAAAATCTGCTGGAGTGTTGCAGACAAATGACCTTCGCGTTTGCGAGTAGGACCTTGTGTTCGTGAAGGGTTAAAAGGTGAGGCTGAGGATTTAGCCTTTGCATTCGCGAGGAAGGCTCCGCGTTCACGAAGGGCTGGGATCTTGTGCATCGCGTTTGTGAGGTTGTGCCGCGTTCGCGTAGAGGAAGTTGAGCAGCTGGGGTTCACGACAATTTGTTCTTCGCGTTCACGAAAGGTGAGTCGCGTTCGCGGTGAATTGGGGATCTAGGTCTTCGCGTTCACGATCTGGATTTCGTGATCGCGATGAAGGGGAATTGGTCACAATTAGTTTGTGTTTTGCGAACGCGAGGCTTTGACCACGTTCGCGAAGAAGGTTTGGATGCCTGGGCAGATTGTTTAAATAACCATTTGGTCCGCGATTTTGGGGCTAACTTCCACCATTTTTGAGTAATTTTGGAGATTTTTGAAGAGGATTGAAGAGGGATTCAAGGAGAAACACTTGGAGGTAAGATTTATAGACCTAATACTCAATTCTTATGTGGATTCTACCTAATTAATCATGAAATTTAAGCCTAATATTGAAGAACTAGGGCTTGTAGTTGAAGACCTACAATTTGGGGTTTGAGGGGCCGTTTTTAATTGGATTTTGATGCTTTTGGTATGAACAAATTCGGGGAGTGATAAGGAGTCTATTGATGTAAATTTTATCAGAATCCGAGATGTGGACCCGGGGGTCGGGTTTGACCAATTTCGGGATTTGTGTTGTAATTCGATTTCTTTCGAGTGGGCTTTGTTCCCTTAGCATATTTTGATGGTTTTGCACTGATTTTGGTTAGATTTGGAGCATCCGGAAGGCCGATTCGAGAGGCAAAGGCATCGCGGGCTAGAGTTTGGACCGAATAGAGGTGAGTAATGATTGTAAATGTTGTCCTGAGGGTATGAAACCCCGAATTGCACATCGTTGTGCTATATTGAGGTGACGCACACGCTAGATGACGAGCGTGGGGTCGTGCACCATTGGGGATTGTGATTTAGTCCATCCCGTATGACTGTTTTACCGCGTATTTGACTGAAAACCATTTGGTATCATCATGTTTTGGGCTGAAAGCCATACTTGGGCCTCATGCCAACTATTTTAACCCTTAGGGGATTTTTACTGATATTGCCTCACTATTTTGACTTTATACTTGTACTTAGTCATGCTATATTCTACGGTTTTCATAGCTCAACCATGGTTATTCTGTTTTAACACTTAAGATGATATTTTAATGATATTTTGGGTTGAGCATCATGTTTTATTATGCCCGAATGGCTTATAAGATTATGACTGAGTAAGGCCGAGGGCTTGTGTTGTGAGGTTATTAAGCTGATTCATGATTATGAGGCCGAGGGCCTGAGATTGTACGCCACGAGGTGGCTTGTTGATATGAGACCGAGAGCCTATTGATTATGCCACGAGATGGCTTGATATTGTGTTTGGGCAGTAAGGGGCTCCTCCAGTGAGCGCTAGAGGTGTGCATTTGAATCGGTTTATCGATAAATCGAATCGATTATTTGTTATCAGTTTATTGATATAGATTTATCGATTTATCGATTTCGATTTAGAAATTTTCCTTATCGAGTTATCGATTTCGATTTCGATTTTGTCCTCTTCGGTTATTGGGTTTATCGATAAACCGATAAGATATACTAAAAAGACAAATATACCCTTATTTTATAATACTCTTTCCTTTACCCTAAGTCCCTAACCCTATTATTTCCTCTTCCCTTTCTTGAGCGCCGCTTTTATGGATAACTAGCCGAATGGGTTTTTCCTATCAATTCCCAAGTATGTGTTTCTCATTTTACATAATGGTGTATTTTCTTGTATTTAGGTTCTTCTCAAGTTTAATGTTCCAGAGGAGCAGATTGCTAAACTAACAAGGTGACACCGAAAGCTATGATTCGCAAGCTCTCCAGCGAACAAGCTGCATCAGGTGTCAAAGTTGATCCGACAACGATAAGCAAATATGCACGTGGCCAGCGCATGTCCTTTTTGCAATTGCAGCAGCAAACCAGAGAAAAATGTCAGGAGATCTGGGACCGACAAGCCCAAAATCTTAGTGCTGTTGATGGTGAAGAAAATGAGAGTGACTCTGAAGTGAACAGTGACCTGGACTCATTTGCTGGTGACTTGGAAAATCTTCTTGATGCAGAGGAATGCGAGAATGGTGAGGATGGTAGTCATGAGCCCAAACATGATAATGTAGACGGTGTCAAAGGACTCAAGATGAGAAGACGCTCCATTCAAGCTCAGGTGGAAGAGGAAATCGAGGATGAGGCAGCTGAAGCTGCAGAATTATGCCGCATGCTCATGGATGGTATGGAACGTGGATAGTCTGCAAGATTGAGAAAATTAAGAATTTGGTGTACTTCAATATTACTTTCGTTTTCCTGGAAAATATAAATTTAGTGGGAGGAAATTCTGTAGAAAAAAAGCATAATTAATTTTATTGTATTGCTTAAGATAGTTAAATAATATATTAATTGCTTGACTTATTAATATATATTTTTATTAGATTTTACTAATTTTGGCAAAGAAGCTTCCACCGACGATGTTTGCTAGAGTTTGTTAGCTGCTATGTAAGTTCTCCATTTTAAATAATATACTTGTAAAAGAATGTGATGTATTACAAAGTTCTTAATATTTTTCTTAATTTCTTCCAGGTTTAAAGGTTAGGACTTTCAGCAAGGGATACCACATTTAAGGAATGATCATATTTAAAGCTCAAGGGAATGAAGTTCAAATTAATGGAAAACAGAATTAGCCGTGATGATGCATTTTATTTTACTGTTGGAGTGTTGGTGGCATACATTTAATCCCTTACTTTAGTTTCGTTGCATTTGCTTGTTGACACAATTTTTATGTTATAAACAGTGTTCATCTTATTTTAGCTTCTTTTTGTCCATATTAGTTAGGCGTATTTATAGCGTTATACTTACCGTGGAATCCCGCAAATTTTCTTATTGGTGTAATTGATAACCGAATTGATAAGCCCCAAAAATTGAAAAATCTAAATCAAAAAAATCTAAACCTTATTGAAACGATAACGATAAGCATATGTACAAATCGATAATCGATAAGTAATTATCGATAAGGGTCAAAATCGAATCGATAAATCGAATGCACACCCCTAGTGTAGACACTTGTTACCTATTTGTGTAGATTAATTAATTTATCACAAATATTCCCCGTGTTGCCCGATAAGTTGATTCTATTGGTATTGTGCCCGAGGGGTAGTTCTTTATGTGTTATCTTTTCTAGCTGCCTGTCATTTATTTGATTAACTGTTAAAAAGGTATTTTAAAGAAGCTTAAACTGAACGAAGGTGACTTTACATGTTTTCACTGTTTCATTGCTTTTACTGGCTTTTACTGCTTCTTTATAGCCTGGTGATGTGCCTTTACGTAATTTCTTATCGCTCAGTCTTCATTTATTATTATTACTCACTGAGTTGGAGTACTCACTTTACTCCCTGCACCCCGTGTGCAAATTCAGGCGCATCAGGTCCTGCTTGCGAGGGTTGAGAGCTTCCACCAGACTTCGGAGATTCACTAGGTAGCTGCACAGCGTGCGCAGCCCAGTGCTTCTCCCTCTATCTTATTTTCTCCTATTTTAGTTATGTAATAGTTGCGTAGACTCTTTCAGACTTGTAGTTTATGATAAATGCTCATGACTGGTGACACCCCGATGTCGGGCCATGTCTATTCCACAATTGTACTGTTACACCTTATTTTGGGATTTTTTTTATGTTAAAGGCTTAATATTTACATTTTTTATTGCTCAAAAATGAATTGGAAGTGTATCGGCTGGCCTTGTCTTCATGAGAGGCGCCATCACGACCGAGTCTAGGTTTAGGGTCATGACAAGTTAGTATTAGAGCCTAGGTTACATAGGTCTCACGAGTCATGAGCAGGTTTAGTAGAGTCTCGTGGATCGGTACGGAGACGTCTGAATTTACCCTCGAGAGACTGCAGAACCTTTAGGAAAAACTTTATATTCTTGAAATTCTTGTCGTGCAAATTTGTTGATCCGAGTACTAAACTCTTGTTATTCTATTCTCTCACAGTTGGTGAAGACACGAGCTACCGGTCAGGATGGATGATCACCAATACCACCAGCTATGGCCACTAGAGGCCGAGGACGCGGTCGTGGTCGTGGTCGCGGTAGGGGTAGGGGTATAGCCCGCACAACAGCTAGGGCAGCACCTACAGGTCCACCAGCCGCCCCAATTTAGGATCAGGTTCTAGTTGTGGATGCTCCAGCAGCACCAGCTCAGGCACCAGCTGTGCCCATTATTGTCACGACCCAATCCGATGGGCCGCGACGGACACCCAGTACCTTACTTTACCGAGTACCAACGCAATGTACCTTTCTTATTACATCATTATATACATATGACATATGAACCTAATAGGCTAACATAATCATTTATAAACTCAAACATAGGCTGACAGGGTCGTACAATCTTTCACGTACACGACATATGTCTACAAGCCTCTAAGAGTACATAAGTGTCACAAAGGTCAGGACAGAGTCCCGCCATACCAAACAATAGGCGTCTAAATCATACTAACCAAATACGCAACTCCGAAGCAAATGGAGCGCACCAACATCTTCCGCTGAGCTGATAGCCTACGTGGAGGGCTCTCGACCTGTCTATCAGGACCTGTGGGCATGAAACGCATCGTCCCCAGGCAAAAGGGACATCAGTACGAATAATGTACCGAGTATGTAAGGCACATAAATAAATACATAGGAGACATGAAAGACATATGGAGTACATGACTCAACCCGTGAATCTGAATAACTTTGTAAATCATAAATTACTTTCAACGTTATGCATATACGTATGAATGTCATGTCGTGCATAGGTATATGTTTCATAACATCATCAGCCTCTGAGGGCATCCCATCATATCATATCGGCCACTGTGGGCAAAGTTATAATCGTATACCAGCTGATCAGGTGGTGGTGCGTATATAACGCCATAACCATTCCCATATCCCATATACATATATATACATACATATATACGCGTATATAACGCCGTTTGAATACATACATATATATGCGTATATAATGCCATTTGAATATATATATATATATATATATATATATATATATATATGCATATATAATGCCATTTGAATACATACCCATATATGCGTATATAACGCCGTTTGAATCATATTTCAGCCACTGTGGGCAACATCATCATTATATACCAGCTGATCAGGTGGTGGTGCGTATATAACGCCGTAACCTTTTCCCATATCCCATATATATATATATATATACATACATATATACGCGTATATAACGCCGTCTGAGTCATGGGTCAATGTACATGTATAAATGCATGAAATGCATATGAAATACAATAACAAAATTTCTCGATACGTCATAAGACCATTATACCTCTGATTACTATCATAACATTATTTTACGTATTTTCTAAGACCCATGAACATACGATGGAATAATAAGACATATGGAGATTCAAGAACATAGGTACTTCTAATACTTCTATGAATAGAGTCATATATGTAATTTGTGTATTTGCACGTTTCGTTCGTATCGTATAGATCATGCCAAAAGAAAGAAGGGATAGCCTTAACATACCTAGGGGTAGGGAAAACTCCATATAATACTCTTGGAGAAGATTGTACCGTACTCCTTTAGAACAACAAAATTTTACGTTGCTATGATTCTAACAAATTCACGTTGGAATTGCGTTGTTGCAAGAATTCGTCGGAAACCTTTTCTTTTCGGGTGCTTAGCGTTCTGCTATTGCTTATTAATAATGAAATGAGGAGGCACGACTTTTGTTTTTGATCGATGGTAAGTCTTCACGATTATAAAAGAGAAGGTTTTGATGTATGCATTTTATTCCAGAGAAACTGCAAATATCTTTGAGACTGAAGTCATTTTCCACTACGCAATAAGAAACACTTCTATGTCCGACCAAATAGAGTCCAAATTAGCAAAAAAAATGGCAATTGAGGCGAGACTTGTTTTGTTGTTCTCTTCCCCAAAGTGTTATCAAACTCTTAGAGAAGATGTAATTTAAAAGAGACAAATTTTGATACACACCTTTAGTTATTTAAGAGAGATACATGTTGATGCCACTGATCTTACATGACTAATTAGTCATGTGCTTTGAGCTTACTTGCTGCCACGTTGAACCCTTTAGGCTTATCCAACAATTACCCACTTAATTCCTTAATTATCCCCATAATTAATTAGGTAATGTCCCGTTACCCGGTAATTAATCAATTACCCATAAAATTGAGAATTATTCCCACTTACTTAAAATATTACTCACCTTTCACATACCTTATACATCTTTCTATCATGGCCATGGGGTACCTTGTATGGTACTAGTCCATAAATACCGGGTATTTTAACTCAGGCCGTATTTACCCAAAATGCCAAATTTTGACAAAATTTGTTTTCTCAGACTTGCTGCCCCTTCACCTTCGTGAATTTACTAATCACTTGTGAAATAGCATAATCCTTATAATCCCCAAATAGTCTTTTCCTTGGACTGCTGTCAATTACCTTACGACAAATTTAATGTAAAATAATGCTGGGTGCAACACCGTCATAACTTAATACTGCACGACATAACATCAATCATAATATACAACTGCGGGATGTAATATTGACGTAATATTGTGGGGCGTAACATCATTCCCCTCTTTGGAACATTCGTCCTCGAATGTTGACTGATGCTCTTATTATTTTCGTAACTTATAGCTCTTGTGAATACCTTAATATTCTTCTTGCCATTTAATCATTTCTCTGTGAATAAATCCAAAGTCTAGGGTATTTCCCTCCTTTAGTCTTTTTGCTCATATCATGACCTGTGGTTGAAATCTTCCTAATCTTGCAACTTCTGTTACTTGCTGTCATGCAGCCTGTATGACCCTGGCTTTGTAGGTGCACTTATGTGATTCATCTTTTCTTTTTTCATATACCTTTTAGTCAATCTGTAGGCCTTACTTTGTATATACAAGGCTTAAAAGGATGCCTTTCTAGGCCTCTATAGGTATATTGAAGTCATCTACTCGATATTTTGTTGGATTTACGAATATTGCTAAATCTCATCGCATAGGTCCGTTTAACCATCCATATGAATTTACTGCCATAGCTCTTACTTTAATTTATTGTTGCTCAGGTCTACTACCGAGTCCCATCTTACTCTCATTGCTCATTCCATGTGTATAAATTTATGTCCTTTTAATGCTTCCTTATTATTGTTCTTCTTTAGAATGACGGCCTAATCTTATCTCATACTTTGTAGCTTTTGTCCATCCATTGTTGATTCACCTCAATATTGATCTACAATATACCCCTAATAACTTAACCTTTTATGTAATATTGCTGCTAGGATTCACGTTTTATCGAGCAACGTCTGAAATGATTAGATTGATCCACATGGGGCGATACCCTGCTTCCATAACCATACCTCACAACATCCCAATGTGATTCACCTTGCGTGAGTATTTTAATCTTGTCCAAATCATAAGATCCGTTTCTTTTCTTCGTTGAATCATTACTAAATCGAAGGCCCAAACGTCATCTTTTAGCTATCACAATCACAATCTCATTCTATTACCAGGGTGGCATTCTAAATGCTATTAGTCTTAGACTCCTTTGAGATTATTCAGGCTATAGCGAGCTTTGTATAATTTAGAGAAACCATATGTTCTTCTTGTTGTCATGGGCTTAATCCTGAGGACTTATCCATTTCCGTTACCTTTTTTACTCGCCCTTTCTTATCGTTACTCTTGCCTTCTAGAATCTTGTCGCTTCACCATACAATGCCTTGGGACCTATACAACTCTATTTATATTACTTGCAACCTTTCAACTTGCTTGCATCATAGATTTCCTTATGTCATTCTGGGACATCAAGTGAGACATCATACCATCTCTAACTCTTCTTTAATGTCTTAATTAGCCTCTTCGATACCTAGAAACCATAGGCTGTGAGATATGCCACTGACTATGCCGCTATCATTCCTGGATATTGAATCCCATCACTTCTGGCCTTCTATCTAGAGTATGGATTATTCACATATTCTGCCCTTGAGTATCTCGTACACTGTTTACCTTTACCTTCTTACCTTAAAATCTCGCATTGTATCTTCTATCTCTTTTGTGACCTCCCTTCCATATAGGTGTAATTCACATCCATAACTTGAATATTTATTATAATACTCGTACCTCTGGTACATACACAATCTGGTGGGAGCTTCGTACTGACTTCTTATGAGGCCGGTACTTCTTCTAACTGGCTTCCTTGTAGAGCCATTACATATTATGGTTGTTGTGTTATTTCTCTTGAACATCTGATATTAAGAGTGATTTTGTCATGTTCTCAAGCACAACTTCTATAATTTTTCCTAGGTCCAATAATCAGACTTTTGATTTACTTGGGTGATGTAATTCTTTAGTTTTCTCTTCCTTCTGATTAGCCTTTAAGTAGGATTAAGCTATCTTTCGATCTGTGGCTCATGGTATCAGTTATTTCCTTAGCCTTTCATAGGCGTTATGGAATGTCCATGATACAATCTTCTAACAATTCAATTTTTGTCTATGCCCTGGGCTTAATTCTTTCTTTTAACTTATACCGGAGCCTTCTATGGCTGTATGATTGTCAACAATATGCTGCCTGGATAATGCTCCAAAATCTTGAGTGTATCCATAACGTACTAACTCTCGATCATTGATCAATTTTTTTTCCATCTTAGCTTTCTTTCAACGTAAGCTATTACTTTTCCTGGTCTTTCTGCCCACCCTCGTTGCGTACATACTTAGTTTATCTTAGTGCCATACTTGCCAGAGTTTTTATACAACTCATATGATCTCGAATATTACTTTTAACTCTTACTTCCCATTCATTAGCCACGGTAGGTGCCACTTTCCTTTGGAATGCTTACCATATTGTTGCGAGATTGTTGTTACATGACTATTTTCTCTTTAGGTCGTTGTGCTTAGGTTGAAGTCTCCTTTCTGATCTCCTCAGCTAGTCTTTCGTTGTAGTACTTAGGGAGAACCCTTGACTTTCGTAAAGCTGTGAGCTTATTATGAACCTTTTTTTATGTCCTTACTTGCCTATAATATTCCGTAGTTGCTTACTTCCATGCCCCTATGCTTGCATGGTTGCTTCTAAACTGATATCTTGATTGCTTTCCCAGTGGCACATTCTTTTATCCTCGTAACTCTCATACGGTACCTTTAACTATCCCGACTCTTGTTTGAATATCTCAAGTATTATAATGATATTCTTCGAGACTGAATTCTCCATATTGGGTTCTACTATGTTTATTTTACACGATCTGATGACTCATCTGTAACTTCCTGTTTAGCCATAACTGGGATCTTCCTGACCAATTACTAACTACTCGTTGGCCCATTCTCATATCAATATTCCTCGTAATCTTTCTTGGGTTATTTCCTTTGTCTTAACTTACGTCTCGTACTGGCTCCATATTTACTAATAACAGCTCAGGCAGGAACCTTTACTCCCTCTCTTTGACGTCGTGCTTGCATAATATTCTTGAATCGTAGCGTATCTATAAGATTTGGATAAGTGCCATCTCATTCCTCTTTCATTTATTGCATTCTTCCTTTACCATTCCATAGTCACTAGAACTACTTAATTCTGACTTAATGCCACATTACTCCATATTGCCCCCTTTAGGGGTGTACTAGGAGATGAAGCCATGAGGATCTACTTATAGATATTTTATCTCTTCATCTTTTCCATCGTTTCTCAACATCAATGATCTTTACTCACCTTGCGGCAATCCTTCTGTACCAAAGATGACAAATTTCCTTATTCGTGAGGGTGACACTTAGCGTAACTGGCACATATAGTCTCTTAAGCTTAACTTTGCTCACATTGCTTGTTTTAGGGAAGCGTCTCCCTGGATGACCACTCTTTGAATTTCTCATGAATCTTCTTTTGTCGTCCATTCTATTATTGGCGGAACAAAATCTGAAATTCTTATGATGGCGACTATCACCAATCACTCAGTCCCTAATTCATGTTTTGTTTATCTTGTTCACCAATCCGTACTAATTTCTGTTACTCTAGGAATTAACTCTCCACTCTGGTAGTCGCGTTGGAGTCACGAACTTATTTCTCGAAATGAGGATATAACCTTATGGCCTATACTCTTTCGTTGTTTTAAGGCCCATTACCTTTCGTATCTTCCTTCATTTGACTATAGGTTCTGTAACGCTCTACCATTTTTATCCATGTGTCACACCTTATTCATAATGCTTCATTAACTCTTTTCTTATTTCCTGCTAACATTTATGCCACTCACTTTATTCTGAAAACTTGAATAAGACATTCTTTTGCTTTTAGCTTCCCTTTGCTCTATTCAATGGCTGTTCAAGTTGCTTTAACGTTCTCGCTTTACTAGGGACGCGAGCCACACTAAGGTAATATTTATCCCTTCAAGGCTTATAGTGCATGTCTTTGTAGTACTCATATCTGGCTGCACTATTTCAGAGAGCACCATCTGGTGTCTGATAAAGAGATCTATTAGCATATTTGCAATATCCTTTGGAAATGTCAACTACGCAAACAATTCATCCGTCATATTTTTTTTTACTACTTCTGTTAATCCCCATAGGGAATATCTAGAATGGGTGCGACCAATTGTATATACCTCTGTTACTATTGAATATAACTCAAAAATCTTATGTTCCTCTGCCTCAATTATAAACGCTGTTAGCCTTCATTAATTGGGTGCCTCGTACTCTTCTTCCTATTACTTCTTTTTCTTGTTGAAACTTGTACTTATCTTCTTAATATCTCATTGTCCTTTACCATAAGGATGGATAGGCATTCTTGCCTTAAGGCTTCTTATCAGGAAGCTTACACCTTTCAATATACCCATGATCTGCTAAAGACCTCATATTTACTTATCGTAGACATCATACAAAAATCCAATTCCTCTGACTCAGCATTTCTACAACAATCTCTCTTTCCAACCTTCTTTTCGGATATGGGTACCGTTTTATTACGAATATGATTTAGGAATTTGAATTCCTATGACTCAGCTCTACCACACGATCTAGAGTAAGAAGAAAGAGTGACAATCTTAAATGTCATGTAGCCTCTTGCTTATAAGTGTGGTGCACGACACACCCATAAACATGACTCTACTAGACACGACTTGTAGACTCCCTAGGACAAAACTGCTTTGTTACCAACTTTGTCACGACCCAAACCGATGGGCCGCAACGGACACCCAGTACCTTACTTGACCGATTACCAACGTAATGTACCTTTCTTATTACATCATTATATACATGTGACATATGGGCCTAATAGGCTAACATAATCATTTATAAACTCAAACATAGGCCGACAGGGCCGTACAATCTTTCACGTACATGACATATGTCTACAAGCCTCTAAGAGTACATAAGTGTCACAAAGGTCGGGACAGAGTCCCGCCATACCAAACAATAGACGTCTAAATCATACTAACCAAATACGCAACTCCGAAGCAAATGGAGCGCATCAACATCTTTCGCTGAGCTGATATCCTACTTGGAGGGCTCTCGACCTGTCTATCAGGACTTGCGGGCATGAAACGCATCGTCCCCAGGAAAAAGGGAAATCAGTACGAATAATGTACCGAGTATGTAAGGCACATAAATAAATACATAGGAGACATGAAACACATATGGAGTACATGACTCAACCCGTGAATCTGAATAACTTTGTAAATCATAAATTACTTTCAACGTCATGCATATACGTATGAATGTCATGTCGTGCATAGGTATATGTTTCATAACATCATCAGCCTCTGAGGGCATCCCATCATATCATATCGGCCACTGTGGGCAAAGTCATAATCGTATACCAACTGATCAGGTGGTGGTGCGTATATAACGCCATAACCATTCCCATATCCCATATACATATATATACATACATACGCGTATATAACGCCGTTTGAATACATACATATATATGCGTATATAACGCCATTTGAATACATTCCCATATATGCGTATATAACGCCGTTTGAATCATATTTCAGCCACTGTGGGCAACATCATCATTATATACCAGCTGATCAAGTGGTGGTGCGTATATAACACCGTAACCTTTTTCCATATCCCATATACATATATATACATACATATATATGCGTATATAATGCCGTTTGAGTCATGGGTCAATGCACATGTATAAATGCATAAAATGCATATGAAATACAATAACAAAATTTCTCGATACATCATAAGACCATTATACCTTTGATTACTATCATAACATTATTTTACATATTTTCTAAGACCCATGAACAGGCGATGGAATAATAAGACATATGGAGATTCAAGAACATAGGCACTTCTAATATTTCTATGAATAGAGTCATATATGGAATTTGTGTATTTGCACGTTTCGTTCGTATCGTACAGATCATGCCAAAAGAAAGAAGGGATAGCCTTAACATACCTGGGGTTAGGGAAACTCCATATAATACTCTTGGAGAAGATTGCACCGTACTCCTTTAGAACAGCAAAATTTTACGTTGCTATGATTCTAACAAATTCACGTTGGAATTGCATTGTTGCAAGAATTCGTCGGAAACCTTTTCTTTTCGGGTGCATAGCGTTCTGCTATTGCTTATTACTAATGAAATGAGGAGGCAAGACTTTTGTTTTTGATCGATGGTAGTCACGATTGTAAAAGAGAAGGTTTTGATGTATGCATTTTATTCCAGAGAAACTGCAAATAACTTTGAGACTGAAGTCATTTTCCACTACGTAATAAGAAACACTTCTATGTCCGACCAAATAGAGTCCAAATTAGCAAAAAAAATGGCAATTGGGGCGAGACTTGTTTTGTTGTTCTCTTCCCCAAAGTGTTATCAAACTCTTAAAGAAGATGTAATTTAAAAGAGACCAATTTTGATACACACCTTTAGTTATTTAAGAGAGATACACATTGATGCCACTGATCTTACATGACTAATTAGTCATGTGCTTTGAGCTTACTTGCTGCCACGTTGAACCCTTTAGGCTTATCCAACAATTACCCACTTAATTCCTTAATTATCCCTATAATTAATTAGGTAATGTCCCGTTACCCGGTAATTAATCAATTACCCGTAAAATTGAGAATTATTCCCACTTGCTTAAAATATTACTCACCTTTCACATACCTTATACATCTTTCTATCACAGCCATGTGGTACCTTGTATGGTACTAGTCCATAAATACAGGGTATTTTAACTCTGGCCGTATTTACCCAAAATGCCAAATTTTGACAAAATTTGTTTTCTCAGACTTGCTGCCCCTTCACCTTCGTGAATTTACTAATCACTTGTGAAATCGCATAATCCTTATAATCCCCAAATAGTCTTTTCCTTGGATTGCTATCAATTACCTTACGACAAATTTAACGTAAAATACTTCTGGGTGCAACACCATCGTAACTTAATACTACACGACGTAACATCAATCGTAATATACAACTGCGGGATGTAATATTGACGTAATATTGCGGGGTGTAACAATTATGATTCCAGGTCTTTAGGAGGCCTTGGCTCAGATCCTATTAGTATGCACTGGCCTAGCTTAGGCGGTTTCAGTTACTATTTTCGTATCTACTTCTCAGGCCGGGGGAGGCACTCAGACTCCCGTCGCTCGCACACGTGAGCAAGCCGTGTAGGGACTTCAGACACGGGGGGCACATCTAGCCTAGCCGGTTGCAGCTACTTAGGACTATGTAGCTCCTACCATGCCAGAGGACGAGCAACGTAGGTTGGGGAGGTTTGGTAGACTTCAGCCTCCGACCTTCAGTGGTGCAGAGGGCGAGGATGCCCAGGGTTTCTTGGATAAGTGTCAGAGGATTCATCGCACAGCGAGTATTCTAGAGACCAGTTGGGTCGCTTTCACTACTTTTCAGTTTTCGGGAGCTGCCTTCACTTGGTAGGAGGCATAGGCCTATTAGTGCATCACCCCTTACCTAGCAGCAGTTCTCCGTTCACTTTCTGGAGAAGTATCTGCCGCAGTCTCACAGAGAGGGGCTACACCGGCAGTTTGAGTGGTTGCATCAGGGAGAGATGATTGTGATGCAATATGAGATGAGGTTCTCCGAGTTAGCTCGTCATGCTATTTGGTTGGTTCCGACGAATAGAGAGAGGATTAGGAGGTTTGTGGATGGCCTCACTTATCAGATTCGTATTCTCATGACCAGGAAAAGCGTGTCTTGTGCTACTTTTGAGGAGGTTGTGGACATTGCTCGCGAGATTAAGTCAGTTCATCGCCAGGAGCGAGATGAGAGGGAGGCCAAGAGGACTCGAGGATCTGGTAGTTATGGTGGTGCTCCTTCAAGAGATCAGTTTCAGCATGACAGAGGCCGTCCATTCAGAGACACTCAGCCAGCTCGCCCAGGTTATTGTGGGGTGTCATCGGGTCATGGTTCACACGGTTATCATCAGGGCCAGTCATCACTTAATGCCCTTCCAGCTCAGAGTTCATCCCGTGCTCTATCAGTTCAGGGATCTTCTATGCCAGGTGCATCTACTAGTCATTCCGGTGCTAGGGGTTCCCTTCAGTTCCCGTCTCTAGCACCCGAGAGTTGCTATGAGTGTGGAGAGATAGGTCATACGTGAAGGCAGTGTCCTCGTTGCCTTGTGGGTTCTTTTCAGCAGAGGAGTCAGCCATCGACTTCAGCACCCGTTACTTTACCACCACCCGCCTAGCCAGCTAGGGGTGGAGGTCAGTCAGCTAGGGGTCGCCTAGAGGGGGAGGTCGATCAGGTGGCAGTCAGGCCCATTTCTATGCACTTCTAGCTAGAACCGATGCTATTGCTTCCAATGCTATTATTACAGGTACTGTCTCAGTTTTCCACTTTTGTATTATTTGATCCTGGTTCCACCTTTTCATATGTGTCATCATACTTTGCTCCTTATTTGGATACACCTCGTGAGTCTCTTGTTTCACCTGTTCATGTATCTACTTCGGTAGACGATACTGTTGTTGTAGACCGTGTGTACTGATCGTGTGTGGTGACTATTGGGGGTCTGGAGACTCGAGTGGATTTGTTGTTATTATGTATGGTGGATTTCGATGTTATTTTGGGCATGTATTAGCTATCTCCATGTCGTGCTATTTTGGACTGTCATGCTAAGACAATGACATTGGCTATATCGGGTGTGCCGCGGATTGAGTGGCGAGGTTTGACTGATTATGTTACCAGTAAGGTAATCTCTTTCTTTAAGGCCCAACGTATAGTTGGTAAGGGTTATATTTCGTATCTAGCCTTTGTAAGGGATGTCGGTACAGAAACTCCCAGTATTGATTCTGTTCCAATTGTGAGGGAGTTTCCAGATGTGTTTCCTGCAGACCTGCCAGGCAAGCCACCGAACAGGGATATTGATTTTGGTATTGACCTGGTGCCGGGCACTCAGCCCATTTCTATTCTGCCGTATCGTATGGCACCAACGGAGTTGAAGGAGTTAAAGGAACAACTTTAGGAACTCCTTAATAAGGGGTACATTCGGCCTAGTGTGTCACCTTAGGGTGCGCCCGTTCTATTTATGAAGAAGAAGGATGACACTATGAGGATGTGCATTGATTATAGGCAGTTGAACAAAGTAACAATTAAGAACAAGTATCCTTTGCCTCGCATTGATGATTTATTCGACCAGCTTCAGGGAGCGAGAGTGTTCTCCAAGATTGATCTCCATTCAGGTTATCACCAGTTGAACATCAGGGACTCGGATATTCTTAAGATAACTTTCAGGACCCGATATGGTCATTATGAGTTCTTGGTGATGTCTTTTGGGCTGACCAATACCACAATAGCGTTCATGCATTTGATGAACAACGTGTTCTGGCCTTATCTCGACTTATTTGTCATAGCTTTCATTGATAATATTCTAGTATATTCACGTAGTCAGGAGGAGCACGCAGAGCATTTGAGAGTTGTGTTGCAAAGATTGAGGGAGGAAAAGATTTATGCAAAATCCTCCAAGTGTGAGTTTTGGCTCAGTTTAGTGGCTTTCTTGGGGCACGTGTTGTCCAGTGAGGGTATTCAGGTTGATCTGAAGAGGATAGAGGCGGTTCAGAGTTGGCCCAGACTGTCCTCATCCACAGAAATTCGCAACTTTCTTGGTTTGGCGGGTTATTACCGCCGATTTGTTCTGGGATTCTCATCTATCGTATTGCCCATGACCAAGTTGACTCAGAAGGGTACTTCATTTGTGTGGTCGGACGAGTGCGAGGAGAAATTTCAGAAGCTCAAGATAGACTTGACCACAACTCCAGTGTTAGTTTTGCCATCAGCTTCAGGTTTATATACCGTGTATTGTGATGCTTTGAGAGTTGGTATTGGTTGTGTATTGATGCAGGAGGGTAGAGTTATTACTTATGATTCTCGTCAGTTGAAGCCCCATGAGAAGAACTACCCCGTTCATGATTTGGAGTTGGCTGCCATTGTGCACACGTTGAAGATTTGGAGGCATTATTTGTCTGGTGTGTCTTGCGAGGTGTTTACTGATCATTGTAGCCTCCAGCACTTGTTCAAGAAGAAGGATCTCAATTTGAGGCAGCGAAGGTGGTTGGAGTTGCTAAAGGATTATGATATTACTATCTTGTACCATTCGGGGAAGGCCAATATGGTGGCCGATGCTTTGAGCCGAAAGGCAGTGAGTATGGGGAGTTTGGCATATATTATAGTTGGGGAGAGACCTCTTGCAGTTGATGTTCAGGATTTGGCCAATAGGTTCGTGAGGTTAGATATTTCGGAGCCCAGTCGGGTATTGGTTTGTGTGGTTTCTCGGTCTTTCTCATATGATCGCATTAGAGAGCGCCAGTATGATAATCCTCATTTGCTTGTCCTTAAGGACAGAGTTCAGTACGATGATTCCATAGATATGACTATTGGTGATGATGGGGTGTTGAGGATGCAGGGCTGGACATGTGTGCCCAATGTAGATGGGCTTCGGGAGTTGATTCTGGAGGAGGCCCATAGCTCACGGTATTCCATTCATCCGGGTGCCGCGAAGATGTATCAGGATTTGAGGCAGCATTATTGGTGGAGGAAAATGAAGAAAGACATTGTGGGATTTGTAGCTCGGTGTCTCAATTATCAACAGGTGAAATATGAGCATCAGAGACCGGGTGGCTTGCTTTAGCAGATGGTTATTCCCGAGTAGAAGTGAGAGCGGATCACCATGGACTTCGTAGTTGGCTCCCACAAACTTTGAAGAAGTTCGATGCTATTTGGGTGATTGTGGTTCGGCTGACCAAGTTCGCGCACTTCATTCCTGCATGTACTACCTATTCTTCAGAGCAGTTGGCAGAGATCTATATCCGAGAGATTGTTTGTTTGTACGGTGTCCCAGTTTCCATCATTTCAGATAGGGGCACTCAGTTTACTTCGTAGTTTTGGAGGTCTGTGCAGCGAGAGTTAGGTACTCAGGTTGAGTTGAGCACAACTTTTCATCCTCAGACGGATGGACAGTCTGAGTGCACTATTCAGATATTGGAGGACATGTTGCGTTCTTGTGTCATTGATTTCGAAAGGTCATGGAATCAGTTTCTACCGCTTGCAGAGTTTGCTTATAACAACAACTACCAGTCGAGTATTCAGATGGCTCCATATGAGGCTTTGTATGAGAGGTGATGTAGATTTTCAGTTGGTTGGTTTGAGCCGGGTGAGGCTAGGCTATTGGGGACATACTTGGTGCAGGATGCTTTAGAAAATGTGAAGGTATTTCAGGAGAGGCTTCGTACAACATAGTCGAAATAAAAGAGCTATTCTAATAGGAAGGTTCGGGATGTGTCCTACATGGTTGGTGAGAAGGTTCTGTTGAAGGTTTCGCCCATGAAAGATGTTATGAGATTTGGGAAGAAGAGTAAATTGAGTCCTCGGTTCATTGGGCCTTTTAAGGTGCCTCAGAGGATTGGGGAGGTGGCTTATGAGCTTTCTTTTCCACCCAGCTTGTCGAGTGTGCATCTGATATTTCATGTTTCCATTATCTGAAAGTATTGGGGATCCGTCTCATGTTCTGGATTTCAGCACGGTTCAGTTAGATGATGATTTGACTTATGATGTGGATCCAGTAGATATTTTAGGGCGTCAGGTTTGAAAGTTGAGATCAAAGGATATAGCTTCAGTGAAGGTGTAGTTCAGAGGTCGGCCCGTGGAGGAGGCTACTTGGGAGACCGAGCAGGAGATGCAGAGTAGATATCCTCACCTGTTTGAGGCTTCAGGTATGTTTCTTGACTCATTCAAGGATGAACTTTTTTTTAAGAAGGGGAGGATATGATGACCCGGCCAGTCGTCTCATGAGTTACCGCTCTGTTTCCCCCATTTCTGCTTCTTAGTGCTTTGCTTATCGGTTCTGTGCGTGATCGGGTTCGGAAAGGTTTTGGTAAGGTTTGAGACACTTGGTCTCTTTTGAGGAAGCTTAAGTTGGAAAGGTCAACCGGATATTGACTTATGTGTTAGAGGTCTCGGATGTGAGTTCCGATGGTTCGGATAGCTTCGGGAGGTGATTTGGCACTTAGGAGCGTGATCAAAATATGTGTAGGAGGTCCGGAGTAGGTTTAGGCTTGAATTGGCGAAAATGGAATTTTGGCGTTTTTCCAGTTGATAGGTGAGATTTTGATATAGGGGTCGGAATGGAATTCCGGAAGTTTTAGTAGCTCCGTTGTGTCATTTGGGGTGTGTGTACAAAATTTCAGGTCATTCGGACATGGTTTGGTTGACTTTTTGATCAAAAGCGGAATTCGGAAGATTTTTGGAATTCTTAGGCTTGAATCCGATGCGAATTTGGTGTTTCGATGTTGTTTTGAGCATTCCGAAGGTTGGAACAAGTTTGAATGGTGTTATGGGATATGATGGCATGTTTTATTGAGGTCCCGGGGGCCTCAGGTGAGTTTTGGGTGGTCAATTGGACCATTTCATGTTTTGGAAAGTTGCAGAAAATCTGTTGGAGTGTTGCAGACAAATGACCTTCGCGTTCACGAGTAGGCCCTCGCGTTTGCGAAGGGTTAGCAGGTGAGGCTGAGGATTTAGGCTTCGCGTTCGTGAGGGAGGCTCAACATTCGCGAAGGGCTGGGATCTTGTGCATCGCATTCGCGAGGTTGTGCCGCATTCGCGTAGAGGAAGTTGAGCAGCTGGGGTTCAGGGCGATTTGTTCTTCACGTTTGCGAAAGGGGAGTCTCGTTCGCGGTGAATTGGGGAGCTAGGTCATCGCGTTCGCGAGCTGGGTGTCGCGATCACGATGAGGGGGAATTGGTGAAAATTATTTTGTGCTTCGCGAACGCGAGGCTTTGACCGCGTTCGCGAAAAAGGTTTGGATGCCTGGGCAGAATGTTTAAATAGCCATTTGGTCCTCGATTTTGGGGCTAACTTCCACCATTTCTGAGCTATTTTAGAGCGTTTTGAAGAAGATTGAAGAGGGATTCAAGGGGAAACACTTGGGGGTAAGATTTATGGACCTAATACTCGATTCTTTTGTGGATTCTACCTAATTAATCATGGAATTTAAGCCTAATATTGAAAAACTAGGGCTTATAGTTGGAGACCTAGAATTTGGGGTTTGAGGGGTTGTTTGCGGTTGGATTTTGATGCTTTTGGTATGAACGAACTCAGGGAGTGAAAATGAGTCTATTGATGTAAATTTTATCAGAATCCGAGATGTGGGCTCGGGGGTCGGGCTTGGCCAATTTCGGTATTTATGTTGTAATTCGATTTCTTTCGAGTGAGCTTTGTTCCCTTAGCATATTTTGATGGTTTTGCACTAATTTTGGTTATATTTGGAGCATACGGAGGTCGATTCGAGGGGCAAAGGCAAATCGAGCTAGAGATTTGGACTGGATAGAGGTGAGTAATGATTGTAAATATTGTCCTGAGGGTATAAAATCCCGGATTGCACATTGTTGTGCTATATTGAGGTGACACACATGCTAGATGACGAGTGTGGGGTCGTGCACCGTTGGATATTGTGAATTAGTCCATCCCGTATGACCATTTTACCGCGTATTTGACTGAAAACCATTTGCTATCATCATGTTTTGGGCTGAAAACCATATTTTGGCCTCGTGCCAACTATTTGAACCTTTAGGGGATTTTTACTGATATTACCTCACTGTTTTGACTTTATACTTGTACTCAGTCATGCTATATTCTACTATTTTCATAACTCAGCCATGGTTATTCTGTTTTAACACTTAAGATGATATTTTAATGATATTTTGGGCTGAGCATCATGTTTTATTATGTCCGAGTGGCTTAAGAGATTCTGACTGAGTAAGGCCGGGGGCCTGTTTTGTGAGGTTATTGAGTTGATTCATGATTATGAGGTCGAGGGACTAAGATTGTACGCCACGAAGTGGCTTGTTGATATGAGGCCGAGAGCATATTGATTATGCCACAAGATGGTTTGATATTGTGTTTGGGCCGTAAGGGGACCCTCTAGGATTCTGTACACCCCAGTGAGCGCGGGTACCCATTGTGATATGAAATATAGCCCGAGGGGCTGGTATTATTCCATGCGTTGCCTGAGGGGCTGATTCTGTTGGTATTGTGCCCGAGAGGCGCTTCTTTATGTGTTATATTTTCTAGATGCCTGTCATTTACTTGATTAATTGTTAAAAAGGTATTTTAAAGAAGCTTAAACTGAACTAAGGTGACTTTACATGTTTTCAGTGTTTCATTGCTTTTACTGGCTTTTACTGCTTCTTTATAGGCTGGTGATGTGCCTTTACATGATTTCTTATCGCTCAGTCTTCATTTATTATTATTACTCGCTGAGTTGGAGTACTCACTTTACTCCCTACACCCCGTGTGCCGATTCAGGCGCATCAGGTCCTGCTTGCGAGGGTTGAGAGCTTCCAGCAGACTTCGAAGATTCACTAGGTAGCTGCACGGCGTTCGCAGCCCAATGCTTCTCCCTCTATCTTATTTTCTCCTGTTTTAGTTATGTAATAGTTGCGTAGACTCTTTCATACTTGTAGTTTATGATAGATGCTTATGACTGGTGACACCCCGATGTCGGGCTATGTCTATTCCGCAATTGTACTGTTACACCTTATTTTGAGATTTTTATTATGTTAAAGGCTTAATATTTACATTTTTAATTGATCAAAAATGAATTGGAAGTGTGTCGGCTGGCCTTTTCTTCACAAAAGGCTCCATCACAATCGGGTCTGGGTTTAGGGTTGTGACAATCATTTAATTTCACAATAGAAATCTCAACTTGAGTCAGTACTCACCCAATATCCAAACCAGGAACAACATAGTAAAACTTGTTAACATGAACAATAACTAGTTTAAGCAGGAATAATACGTATAAAGAAACACAACTGTCACAAGTATAGAACTCACTCGCATGCTATGACCCGACAACAATGTATAGATACTCATCACCACACCTATACGTCGTACTCAACAACTAACAAGTAGCAAATAGGGCAAACAATACCTAATCCCTCAAGCTAAGGTTAGCCACAACACTTACCTCGATTCCACGGCCAAACTCAAGCCTCAGATACTACTTTTCCTTTAGATTCCACCTCCAATCCATTTGTATATAGCCACAATTAGTTCAATATCAACAATTATTTCTAAGGGAATCAGCTACAATGCACAAATTTAGTTTTCCCAAACTTTTCCCCAAAAAGCCAAAAACCAACCCTCGGCCTGCTTGTTCAAAACTCAAGGTTCGGACCAAAACCCATTCACCTATTCACACACGAGCCCAGATATGTAATTAATTTCGGAATCCGACCCCAAATTGAGGTCTAAATTCCCAAATTTGTAAAATTCCTAGTTTGCCCAAAATCCCTACTTAGGTTCTGTTTTAATGGAAGAAATATGAAATTTTGAGCAAATTCCGACTTAGGTTCTGTTTTAAAATCGCTGGACAGGTCTTCTTCGTGTTCGCGAAAAGTCTGTCGCGTTCACGAAGCATTGGCCAGAAGGGCCTTCACGTTCACGAGATACCGTACGCGTTCGCGAAGGTACACCCCCCGACCTTTGCGTTCACGAGCCGATTGACGCGTTCTCATAGAGTATTTCACCCCTCCCCCAGGTCCCTGCCAAAATGGCCTTCGCGTTCGCGATAGCCAGGTCGTGTTCGTGAAGGGTAATGCCCTCAACGCTCCACGTTCGCGACCTGTGCCTCGCATTTGCGTAGAAGGAGTTTTCCCTCGGACAAATTTATTCTTCGCGTTAGCCAGAGTTCCTTCGCGAACGCGAAGAAGGATATACCAGATGATAATAGAAGCCCAAACACTAGAAATTTCAAGTCTAAAATATCCCATAGCCTATCTAAAACTCACCCGAGCCCTCGGGGCTTCAAGCCTGAAACGACCCAATCGGTCGTTTTGAGCTATAGTGCGCCGTTCAGCAGTTTGAGGCCATGAGCAGCTTCACTTAAGGTATTATAACTTGAGCACACGGTCGGAATTGAATTCCAGGAAGTTCGAAGTTGATTTGGAAAGAGAATTCTAATTTCGGAAGCTTTAAGTTGGAAGAATTGTAGATTGGATTTTTGAGTAAATAACCTCGGAATTGGGATTCAAATGTTCCAGCAGGTTCGTATGATGATTTAGGACTTGGGCGTATGTCCGGATCGGGTTTTGGAAGACCTGTGAGCATTTCAGCGCCTATGGTGGAAGTTAGCATTTTGGAAGAAATTTTATAAATTTGTGTTGAAGTGCATTTCAGTGTTATCGATGCCCGTTTGGGATTCTGAGTCTAGGAATAGCTCCATATGGTGATTCTAGTATTGGGAGCGGGATCGGAAGTGAATTCGGAGGTCCGCATGTCATTTTGGAGTCATTTGGCTAAAGATAGAAATTTGATGGTTTTTGAGAAGTTTGACCGGAAGCGGACTTTTTGATATCGGGGTCGGATTCTGATTCTGGAAGTTGGAGTAGGTCCGTAATGTCAAATATGACTTGTGTGCAAAATTTAAGGTCAATCGGTCATGATTTGCTAGGTTTAAACATCGAAGGTAGAAGTTTGAAGTTCTAAAGTTAATAAAGCTTGGATTGGAGGTCGATTCGTGATTTTAGCGTTGTTTGATATGATTTGACGCCTCGAGCAAGTCCGTAATGTGTTTTGGGACTGGTTGGTATGATTGGTTGGGGTCCCGGGGGCCTCGGGTGGATTCCGGGTGGTTAATGGAACGAAAATGGAATTTGGAGAAGTGCTAAAGCATCTGCTTCTGTCATAACAACACCTGCGGTTGGTTGACCGTAGGTGCGAGACCGTAGAAGCGGTCATAGCCTTGCAGATGCGGCCCAGAGCTGGCCAGGCCAAACTACAGAAGTGGCTTCGGAGATGCGGCTTCAAGACCGCAGAAGCGGTCCCAGCCCTTTTAGACAATTCCGCAAATGCGACCTCTTTTCCCAGATGCGGGACCGCATATACGGAAACTGCTGAAGTAGTCAGCTTCATTTAAGTCGAGCCTCAGCCATTTTTTACCATTTGGCACCTAGGTATTGAGCGATCTTGGAGCTCTTGAGAAGGGATTTCCACATAGCATCGTGTGGTAAGTTCATCCCCCTTATTTTTAGGTTTAACACTCGAGTTTTGGGTAGATTAACACCTAAAGATTTGGAGAAATCAAGGGGTTAGAGCTAGACCTAGGTTTTTAATAAAACTTAGATTTTACCACGAAATTGGTTATGAAATGGATTAGAAATCATATATTATTGCTCGTTAGGTTATAGAGAACAACTTCCTTCGGAAAATTTCGGAATCCGGGCACGTGGGCCTGGGGATGAATTTTAGGAACCTTGCATTTAGGGTTGGGAAATTGGTTTAATAATTAGAATATGAACTTTTGAGCATGTATTCTTACTCTATTTGAAAGTTTTGGATCGTTCGGCTCTAAATTGGAGGATTGAGCGTGTTCTTGAATCGGAATATAGGTTTCAGAGCGAGGTGAGTCTCTTTTCTAACCTTGTAAGAGGGAATTATCCCCATATGTGGTATAATTGTTTATGTGCTCCTAATTGTGGGGGCTACGTACGTACGAGGTGACGAGAGTCCGTGCATAGCTACTATTATGTGTAAGTCCGGGTAATCTAGGACCCAAAAGCATGCTATACTTGGAATATTTGTAATCTTGTTGACATTTGAATTGCTTAAATCCTATCGAATTGGTAAATGAATTTCTAAAAGGATTAAACTTCATTTTCTTAAATCATTAAAATAGAATTGGCTTTTATTTGGATAAATGTTCTCCGATAAATTCTTAATTGACTTTTGAGCATGCATTTCTATGTGTACCTGCATCGCATGTATGATTTGCGAGCTAGGTGATTGTTTATAAATTTGACCGTGTCACATGTGTGATTCGCGAGCGGGGTAATAGATGCATCTATGGTTCGCGCCGTTCGACCCTTAGCAGTGCACATCTTACATTTATGTTGGATCGGGCCGTACGACCTCGACATGATTTGCGCATGCTTGTATTACTTGCCTTGAAACTTATTGAAGTTGTTATTGCCTCTTCCCGGCTTGAGGATATGTGTATAAATGATGAAAAAGGAAATTTTGGATATTTCACATAAAGGAAAGAATTGTTTACATGTTTCACCCTATTTAATTACAAATCCTGATTATGTAAATCCTCGATTTATTATATTACGGACGTACAATTATTGGACCACTAGTAAGTGTCGAAGTCGACCTCTCGTCTCTACTTCTTCGAGATTATACGAGATACTTATTGGGTACACGTTGTTTTCGTACTCATACTACACTTGCTGTGCATTTTTGTCGCATAGGTTTATGTGCGGCTAGTGGCATAGCGGCATGGTTGATGCAGAGACTTAGGTGAGCTGCACTTCTCAAGATGACCCGCAGCCAGCAGAGTCTCTCCCAGATTATTGTATTTATTTTCTGTCCAATTTGTATTCCGGACGGTTGTTGTATTGTATTGCTTCCTAGAAATAGCTCATGCACTTGTGACACCGAGTTCTGGGATAGTTATGGGGTATTTTGTATTAACTTCTAGACATTCTTTTATTTATTTCGTAAAGATTATCTTTTTACTAGCCAAATTGAAGAAAAATCAAAGTTTTTCACAATTGTTTAAATGAGAATTTAATTAAGTATTTTGGTTGGCTTGCCTGACAGTGGTGTCCGGCACCATCATGACCCTTAGTGGATTTTGGGTCGTGACAACATGGTATCAAAGCACTAGGTTTCCTTAAGTCTCACGAGTCATGAGCGAGTCTAGTAGAGTCTTGCGGATCGGTATAGAGACGTCTGTACTTATCTTCGAGAGGCTACAGGGCTGTTAGAAGCACTTCCCTTCTTGATTCCTCATCGTGCGATTTGATTCCTTGGGGCTTATGTCCTTGTTTCCTTCATACTCAATCTTACGCGACGCGAACCGTTTGTTATAAATCGAGAATTGAAGAATTGTAATGGTGCTACCAATGTGGAGCAGGTTGTTTATCCCCGTATAGTTGATTTGAGCTACTATCGTCGCATTGCGGAAGGCTATCTTGTCATTTCAGCTAAGTAATAATATTCCCGAGAGCTTTGAAGCTATGCACAAATTGCTATAATGCTCACGATTGGTTATCGCACAGTATTGACTTGATGGTAGGATACTTGCCTATGTGTTGGGGCGGAGAATGAATTGAAATGAAGTCTACTCAATGCACGATTAAGAGATCTGATATTTCATTTCTGGCGGAGGAGAAACGATTGGCCTATAGATGTTCCAGTTTGGTTTGATGGAGTAACACGACTTGGTGATTTGAAGCGTGGTAGAATTTTCATCTGTGACGTGGTGTCATCGTCCTCGATTGAGTATGTTGAGTTCGCCGGTGTTGTGGTTTCCTTCAACTCGCCTTTGGGACAGGATATTGTGAAATAATAATGGAGAAGCAACTGTCAGAGATCGCGATATGTGGTGGTTAAGGATTGAATCGGTATATCTAGGGTTGATGGCCCAAGAAAGATGACCCCGGGGAGATTTAAAGTTAGTAGCGATTTGTGGGTTCAAGTGCTACATAGATTTCATTAAGGCAACAACTGAGCAGCAAAGAATGAGGAAGGACATGCGGGGAGTGTCAGGCAGTGGTAAAAATTTCTAGAGGGCCAGGTATAAGAAGCAAAGGTCGAGTGGTCGATTAGAGGGGTGAGTTTCGCCAAAGTGGGAGAGTGGCGGAGTTGCATATAGGCTTTATGGTAGGATGGCTATGCAGCTTAAGGAGAGTTTGGAATGATTTGGGAATTTTGGTGATTGGTGATTGGGGTCTACGGACTTAATTTGAAGTATGGGCTATTATGCAACAGGAGATTTGATATAACGGGAAGGAGCTGCTGGAAGTGAAGAAGGATACAACATAACTTTGAATTGGAAGGATGTTATTGCACATTTAATTGATGTCTACGAGGGGTGAATGGACTTGTGCAGCTAGAGAGTGAGCCCGGACTCAGGATGTGTAATTGATGTCGTAGTGATTGTACCCCGTGCAACAGCGTTGGAAGATGTCGGGAAGTGATTTCGATAGGTGGGTTATTCCCTGTGAGCAGGTTAGCAGTCACATAGTTGGCGAAGCTTCTACGATGAATTCTATTGGTTATACAACAATGAGATCGGTCGTGCGAATGTGGTTGGTGATTCAGAGTATAAAAAAGGGTTTTATAGTAAGATTCCGAGAATTTTGGCGGTTAATTGCGCAAGGTTATGTTAATAAGAGATAAAGAATCCTGGTAAATTTCAGAGTTGCGTAATAGTGTCTTCAAGCTAAGTGGGAGAGTCCTACTGCCTACGGTTGGATTGCATGGTCGTCCATTTGAGAGATTTCTGGTTAGTAGCATATGATTGGTTATTTCAGCTATGGGAAAAGAACATAAGTAGTCATTTGAGCAAAGGGATTGTTAAAGGTGTGCTATGGTTGGCCTCATTGGCTCATGTTCAGACTTGAGGAAGTGATTCTGCCGGATGCTTCGTCGAGAGGATATTCATGTACTAGAAGATTCATGGAGTTGATTATATTCGGGGCCAAGTCAGATCAGGTGGCTCTCAATAACGGCCCTAGTGTATTCAAAGGGGTAAAGTGTTGTGCCTAATGATTTCGAGCCTATAGGTACGGTTAAGAAGCAAGCTTTGTAGCAGCTTAAGAGAAGAGGAACAGAATGTCCTATGATGTTTTGACTTGCAGTGTAGCAGTTGGGAGGAAAATGAGAAAGGACTTCAGATTCATAGAGGGATTATCAGAATAGGCATGCTGGTTGAGGATGCGAATGTGCGCACAAGGGGGTATGAAACGGTTCGTGGGATTGGAGACAGCGTGGTCTCGTGATTCAAGGTCACTCGGGATGAGTGCGGATGGGGTGTGTTATGTGCTGAATGGAGTTATTATTATTTCTAAGGCAATCAAGGATAAATTGGAAGAAGATAGATTGATTATCCATATTTAATGTCATATTGGTGGTAGTGATCAGTTCCTGCAGCGGGACCAAGTTATGCAAATGATTTGTGACGGTACGTGTGAGGCCGGTTGGCCACCATAATTGATGTTATTCAGAAGTATTTTACTGTTATGGTCTGTTATGTGTAGGTGGATCCCGGAAGGGTTATGGTGGCTTAGACCACTACTTAGAGATTTGCATATTCCACGGTTATTAGAATTCACCTGTGTGATGCTATAGTTCTCCTGAAGTGAGTTAAGTGAAAATATTTTATATGATGATGAAGTGTTAATCTATAAGTGGTTCCGAAGTTATGATGAAAATGTGTTCTATTGTATGTTGGCATGTTGGGTGCAGTGAGTGGTATGGAATTTGAAGTGATGATCAAGGTTGCAGTTCGGTGCTGACAAGGATGTCACGAGCTCGGATGAGCAGGAAAGGAGTTTCAATGTTTAAAGTAAGTTGGTATTGTCTTCAGCGTTACCTGATATTGGTGTTTTGTGAAAAAGGCTTCGCATCCTGGTTAAAGATTCTTGATCACTTTTCATCGTTAGTGCGACCGGTGGTTTGGATGTACAGACCTGTTATTTGTTACGGAAGGTTGTGGGAGCGTGCCTCATAGGAAGGTTGTATAAATGTGGCATGTAGTCACTTGATTGATTGAAGAATTAGACCAAGTATGAAAATTGTGGTGATGACGTTAAATTGAGAATTGATGCCTGGAGGGCACTCGGTCTATTGGGTTTTGGACTGTGGAGGAAAACTCTGGTTATAATGGTTGTTCCTATATGTTATAAGAAAAGAGGAGTTATTATGGACCTTTGGAAGGTTATTGGCTTAGTTCAGTGCGATCAGAATCAGCTTGAGGTCTGTGGATGGATTTAAATGTAAATGAGCTCTATATCAGGCCAGATGTGTTCATTTTAGCCATGCACTCCTTTGGACAAGTAGTCGGGGTACTATTTCGTCGTCAGCTATTTCATGTAATGAGATTTTGCACCGTATGAGTTGTGAGATGGCTTGGTGAATTTCTTATTTGTTGAGGTTCCGCGTAGAGATGATGTTATATGAGTAGGATGGCTCTTGAGACTCAGATCGTATATTGCACCTCAGTTGTGCTTGAGTTTTGTAGCCTATGGCACTATATGTCTCCCCAGGGATGGTATTATGTACTTAGCGTGCTGGTGACCGACATTTGGTATTTTATTGTAATGAGAAATCTGGCTCGGTGTGTATCTCCTTATGTGAATTTTATGTGTGGATCGAGTGGCACACCGCCATGAGTATGTTGTTTGGATCGAGTTGCGTGCCGCAATAGTGTGATGTTGAGTACAGTTCCCCGTATCTGTTTATATGTGTTTTGTTTCCTATTTTTTCGAGGAAAGCTCATATTAGCTATGTGCCGACGTCGCATGTATGCTTCGCGAGCGAGGTTTCTGTTTAGTTATGTTGACCACATCGCATGCATGATTCGCGGGCAGGGTAATTGGATTTCCTGTTTAGAGTTAGTTTCCCTTTTGTGTCGCGTTCGAATTGGTAGCCTATTGGCATATTGTGATATCATATGAGACTTTTTGATCATGTCCGGGGTGGCTTATTGCCGGAGCAGTTCATACTGGGTGAGACGAGATCGTGGATTTAAGATCATTGCAATCTGATCATATGAAGTATATTAAGGAGGGAAGACCATTATTTGGTTCAGAATGAGGTGATGGTTCCTGTCAGGAGTATAGACCCAATGAATTGTTGATTTGGCAGTTAGTTATGAATTTCTACACATCTCTTCCGTTGTGTCGGTATTGTAAGAGTTAGAGCAAGACCTATGTATGTCATGAGGTGCAATGGGAGCATCAGATCCATGGAAATTCGACTAAATGGATCAGAGAATGTTACTGTGGCCCTGTAAGTAATGTGGTGCAAGGTGTGAATTTAGCTAAAGTATGCAGTCATGTTTTGGTGCTGCGTGTAGCTATTGATATGGTGAGCATATGTTGGAACATGCCTGACAGAGAATTCAGGATATTGGAATTGGGCTCTAAGGCTTATTTGCCTAAGTTAAAAAGTGTATCTTCAGATTGACCAAGCTAGGGTGCCCAGCTGAGTTGTGATAGCACGGGTAGGTGCTCGAGGTGTTAAATAGTGATTTCAGGCAACTCCAGCGCAGTTCTTAGCATGTTCGAGGACGAATGTATGTTTAAGTGGGAGAGAATGTAACGACCCGACCGGTCATTTTGAGCTCTAGCACGTCGTTCAGCAATTTGAGGCCATGAGCAGCTTCACTTAAGGTATTATGACTTGAGCGCACGGTCGGAATTGAATTCTGGAAAATTCGGAGTTGATATGGAAAGAGAATTCTCATTTCGGAAGCTTTAAGTTGGAAGAATTGACTAAGATTGAATTTTTGAGTAAACGACCTCGGAACTAGGATTTGAAGGTTCCAACAGGTTCGTATGATGATTTCGGACATGGGCGTATGTCCAGATCGGGTTTTGGAAGACATGGGAGCGTTTCAATGCCTATGATGGAAGTTAGCATTTTGGAAGAAATTTCATAAGTTTGGGTTGAAGTGCATTTCAGTGTTATCATGTCCGTTTGGGATTTCGAGTCTGGGAATAGCTCCGTATGGTGATTCTGGTATTGAGAGCGCTTTCGGAAGTGAATTCGGAGGTCCATAGGTCATTTTGGAGTTATTTGGCTAAACATAGAAATTTGATGTTTTTGAGAAGTTTGACTGGAAGTGGACTTTTTGATATCGGGGTCGGATTCTGATTCTGGAAGTTGTAGTAGGTCTGTAATGTCAAATATGACTTGTGTGCAAAATTTGAGGTCAATCGGACGTGATTTGCTAGGTTTAAACATCGAAGGTAGAAGTTTGAAGTTCTAAAGTTCATAAAGCTTGGATTGGAGGTCGATTCATGATTTTAGCATTGTTTGATATGATTTGAGGCCTCGAGCAAGTCCGTAATGCGTTTTGGAACTGGTTGGTATGATTGGTTGGGGTCCCGGGGGCCTCGAGTGGATTCTGGGTGGTTAACGGAACGAAAATGGAATTTGGAGAAGTGCTAAAGCATCTGCTTCTGTCATAACCGCACTTGCGGTTGGTCGATCGCAGGTGCGAGACAGCAGAAGTGGTTGTAGCCTCTCAGATGCGGCCAGAGCTGGCCAGGTCAAACCGCAGAAGCGGCTTCAAGACCGCAGAAGCGGTCCCAGCCCTTTTAGCCAATTCCGCAGATACGACCTCCCTTCGCAGATGCAGAAACTGCTGAAGCAGTCAGCTTCATTTAAGTCGAGCCCCAACCATTTTTGACCATTTGGCACTCGAGTATTGAGCGATCCTGGAGCTCTTCAGAAGGGATTTCCACATAGCATCGTGAGGTAAGTTCATCCCCCTTATTTCTAAGTTTAACACTCGAGTTTTGGGGTAGATTAACACCTAAAGATTTGGAGAAATCAAGGGGTTAGGGCTAGACCTAAGGTTTTAATAAAACTTATATTTTACATTAATTTGGTTTTGAAATGGATTAAAAATCATATATTATTGCTCGTTAGGTTATAGAGAACAACTTCCTTCGGAAAATTTCGGAATCCGGGCACGTGGGCCTGGGGATGAATTTTAGGAACCTTGCATTTAGGGTTGGGAAATTGGTTTAATAATTAGAATATGAACTTTTGAGCATGTATTCTTACTCTATTTGAAAGTTTTGGATCGTTCGGCTCTAAATTGGAGGATTGAGCGTGTTCTTGAATCGGAATATAGGCTTCGGAGCGAGGTGAGTCTCCTTTCTAACCTTGTAAGAGGGAATTGTCCCCATATGTGGTGTAATCTAATAATTTTCCATTAAATGTGGGGCTACGTACGCACTAGGTGACGAGAGTCCGTGCGTAGCTACTATTATGTATAAGTCCGGGTAGTCTAGGACCCAAAAACATGCTATACTTGGAATATTTTTAATCTTATTAACATTTGAATTGCTTAAATCCTATCGAATTGGTAAATGAATTTCTAAAAGGATTAAACTTCATTTTCTTAAATCATTAAAAGAGAATTGACTTTTATTTGGATAAATGTTCCCCGATAAATTCTTAATTGACTGTTTGAGCATGTATTTCTATATGTACCTGGGTCGCATGTATGATTCATGAGCTAGGTGATTGTTTATTTAAATTTAACCACGTCGCATGTGTGATTCGCGAACGGGGTAATAGATGCATCTATGGTTCGCTCCGTTCGACCCTCAGCAGTGCACATCTTACATTTATGTTGGATCGGACCGTAAGACCTCGGCATGATTTGCGCATGCTTGCATTGCTTGCCTTGAAACTTATTAAAGTTGGTATTGCCTCTTCCCGGCTTGAGGATATGTGTGTAAATGATGAAAAAGGAAATTTTGGATATTTCACATAAAGGAAATAATTGTTTACATGTTTCACCCTATTGAATTACAAATCCTGATTATGTAAATCCTCGATTTATTATATTACGGACGTACAATTATTGGACCACTAGTAAGTGTAGAAGTCGACCTCTCGTCTCTACTTCTTCGAGATTAGACAGGATACTCATTGGGTACACGTTGTTTTCGTACTCATACTACACTTGCTGTGTATTTCTGTCGCACAGGTTTATGTGCGGCTAGTGGCATAGCGATATGATTGATGCAGAGACTTAGGTAAGCTGCACTTCTCAAGATGACCCGCAGCCAGCAGAGTCTCTCCCAGATTATTGTATTTATTTTCTGTCCAATTTGTATTCTGGACGGTTGTTGTATTGTATTACTTCCTAGGAATAGCTCATGCACTTATGACACCGGGTTCTGGGATAGTTATGAGGTATTTTATATTAACTTCTAGACATTATATTATTTATTTTGCAAAGATTATCTTTTACTAGCCAAATTGAAGAAAAATCAGAGTTTTTCACAATTGTTTAAATGAAAATTTAATTAAGTATTTTGGTTGGCTTGCCTGACATTGGTGTCCGGCGCCATCACGACCCTTAATGGATTTTAGGTCGGGACAAAGCCAAACATGCACACAAGTCTAAAACCGTCATACGGACTTGCTCGTACGATCAAATTACTAAAATAACATCTAAAACTACGGATTTAGCATCAAAATCAATGAAATTCTCAAGAACACTTAAAGTTTCTATTTTCACAACCGAGGGTCCGAATCACGTCATTAAAACTCCTTTTCTTATCAAATTTTACAAACATGACTTAAATACCACATTAAACCTGTACCGGGCTCCGAAACCAACATACGGGCGCGATACCAACAAAATCAAATATGGTTCAATTTCTAAAAACCATTATATTTTCAGTAAAATAATTTTCTTCAAAAATTTATTTCTTGGGCTAGGGACCTCGGAATTAAATTTCGGGCATACGCCCAAGTTTCATATTTTACTACAGACTCTCCGGGCCATCAAATCACGGACCTGGGTCTGTTTACCCAAAATATTGACCGAAATCAATTTTATAGGCAAAATTTAGCATTTTCTCAAATTTTCACATAAAGGCTTTCCGGAATCACGCCCGGACTGCGCACGTAAATCAAGAAGAAAGAAAATGAGGTCTTGAAGGCCTCAAAAACCCCGAATTGGGTTATAAAATACGAGATGACCTTTTGGGTCATCACACATATATCGATATTCCATTTGGCAAGAAGTTTATTCCAAATATTATGCTCCGCTATGAGGCTACCTTCACCACCAAAAGAATTTTGAAAGTTAACATCATCTAAACTAGCATGATTCTCCCCGTGAACAGTCCATATATAATAATTTTCTAAAAACCATTTTTTGTAGAGATGAATTTTAACTTCGTCTGTTTTCAATAACTTAACATACTTACATTTCACATAAGGGCACCTAACCCTTCCTCCAATAAGAAAATCATCAAGTGTTTGAGCCTTAACAATAAATTCAGCAATCCCTTCAATAAATTCATCCCTCAACCCCACACAATTAGGATGATTCCTATTATATATCCATCTACGATGCACAAATTTCATCTACACAAATAGAAATCTAGAAATGAGATATTTAAAACAATTTGATTTATTTAAACTGATTACAAAGTTATACTTTTTCAAAGGTTCCTTTTAGATATATACGTATCATTGTGTTTTATTTTTTTAATTATTATTTTTAACCCTCGAAATCTCACATTAATACCTATTCTAAATTATATAAGTCTTTACCTATAGTAATTAAATTTGAATAGCTTCTTAAATGTTCATATAATCCAAACTAATGATTTCTTAATTTTAATGTTGAAATTGAAATTTTTTAAATTTAATATCATTCTAATAGTAAACCTAACAAGCAAAAATGAACCTAGTACCACAAGCTTTACACCAAAGCTTTAAACTATAACTAGTTTATAAAATTAAAATTAATAAACTATAAAGTTAATATATCATTCTATAAATTCATTCAAGACAATGGTGTTATGTTTTTCTTATGGGGAACCCTAAAAACTTATAGCATACAGAGAGAAATATACAACTAAATTTTACATAATTCCAATTCAACCATACCTAAATCAAGTAAACCTATAAAAACTAATATCCGTAAAAATTCAACCATACTTAATTCAACTAGCTAGGATGATCATATATAGAAAATCCAATAAGTCTACAACAACTACAATTACTACAAATTTAATAATAAAAATAAGATATATGTCAACGAAGTACTTACCTCGTCGGAAAAATACTGGAGAAGAAAGATGAATCAGCTGCCGCCGCAGTGCTACTACTGAAAAATGAAAAAGAAAAAGTTAAAAAATTAAGGGGAAAAGGGAAGAGGAGGGGGAGGGAGAGGGAGAAGGGAGGAGAAAGAGAAAGCGAGAGATAGAAAGATAGAGAGAGAGAGAGAGAGAGAGAGAGAGAATACATTACCTAGAAGGATGAGGATGGTGAAGAAGGATGAGAGGGAGAGAGGATGAGGATGAGAGAAGGAGGAAGAAAGAAAAAAAAATGAGATTATGTTTTTTGGGAAAGGGGGTCGGGTAGGGTTTAAAATAGATTTCCGACCGATTTGGTCAAAAATATAATTAATATTTTTTTAAAAAACACTACCAACCGATTTGGTCGCTAATAAAGTCAAACGAGTCAAATAGTCAAATTTTAAAAATTTTATATCGATGGATTCGGTCGGAAATAACTTTCGAGCTTTTGCACAAAAAAAATTACGAGTGATTTGGTTGGAAATATGGTCTAATCTATTTTTAAAAAATATAATTGATATTTTTTTAAAATTCCGACCGATTTGGTTGGAAATTTCCGGCAATTTTTTCTCGTCGAAAATTTCGGTCGGAAATCCACGATTTCTTAGTTGTGTTTACTATGGCTTTAACCTGAGTTGGCATGGATACAACCGTATTGAAGATAGTTCTATATTTGTTGAGTACTCCTAAGTTATCCAAAGTATCAGATGCCATGTTGATTTCCCTGTAATAGTGATTGATCGTAAACTGCCCCTACTCCATTAATCTTTTGATTTTACTAATGGTTTCTTGTCGTTGCTCATTTGCTTTGATGCTTCCCTTTATCATATTCACTACAAGCATTAAGTTTGACTCAATACTTATAGAACTGATTTTGAACACACCAAGTAATACCAAAAAGAAGGGCATTTGTCGCAGCTTCATTGTTAGAGCAAATTTCATAATAATCAGAAAAGGCCATGACCACATCACCCCTATGGTCTCTAAATATTCTCCCTCCACCTTCTTGGCCAGGATTATCTTTAGAGCATCCATCAATATTTAATTTTAGCTCAAGTAATTTAGGCTTATCACATTTGAGCACTTTAATCAAAATATTCTGCTTCACCTTCTCTATAGTGGCACATATTTATGACATCTTATTAAAAGAGATGGAAGGAAAGGTAGAGTTCAAAAATAACAACATGATATAATTAATGTGGCCAATTACATACATTGTAGAAATTTGAATGCCCTCAAATCTAGCTTTGTACCTAGATTTCCAGATCTCCCAGCATATGGCACCAGGTAGGCACTGAAACATTGCCTCTTGTACTTTGTTGATTAGTTTGTGTAACCACTATCGTATTATATTTTGCCTTACTGTAGGATTGAATTTAATCTCACTACAAATATTAAAAAAATTTCAGACATTGGTAGCTATCTCACTTTCCCCAAACAAGTGTTCCAGGCTTTTCTCATTGAATTATCTACAACAAGAACATCTAGAAGGGCCATGTATGTTGAATCTTTTCACGTCCTTGTTAAGAGGCAGCCTATTTTCATTAATCATATTATATTATATTATATTATATTGAATTTGACAAAATTAATGTGAGAATATTTGAAAGCCTCCTTTTAGGAGGAAATTAGTAGATGCATTTTTTCATGTATTTACATTGCATGATCATACTTAATGTGATATCATGCATGACATTATTAAGGCCATTTCCTTCTATAAACAGCAAGGGTTTTGTTCATTTATAAAACATCTCTCACTTGCCTTCTTATCTCCTACGGCATTTGAATCTTCTTTCTCTCTTGTAGTATTTCACCTATATTTTTGGAGTAAAATAAAGTTTGAGTTGATTGTGTCCGAGGACTAGGAAAAAATCAAATTTTGCCGAACCTCGTAAACTTCTGGTGTTACTTTTATTATTGTCTCACTTACTATTTATTAGCTACCTTTAGATATAGTAGTTGTGATTTGATCACTCTCTATATATTCGGTTTCCGAAATAATTGGTATCAGAGCCAAAGTTCTATCTGAGTATGCTCTGTAGTTGCAGTATAGTCTGAACTTCCACATCAGAAAAGAATTACTTTGGTATTCTGTAGTGTCAGCATATAAATAGTATCTGTAGCAAAAATAAGAGATAAGAAAAATAAAGAGTCCACAACAAGTGTCAATAATACGTCATTGGCATCTTCGCTTATGACAAGAATTATATCAAATGCGAAATTTGCAGTTGAAATCTTTGACGGGTCACAATATTTCGGGATGTGGCAAGCTGAATTCATGTCAATATTACCATAGAAAAAAAAAGAAATGTACAATATCAGAGAAGAAGATCGGAAGATTATCAATCGCGTTGCTTGTGGTACCATTCGATCTTACCTCAAAAGAGAACAAAAGTATCCATATACAAAAGAAATTTCTACAAGAAAATTGTGGAATGCATTGGAGGATAAATTCTTGAAGAAAAACAGTCAAAATAAACTTTGCATGAAAAAAGACTATTACGCTTCACATATGTTCCTGGTACTACAATGAATGATCATATCACCAGCTTTAATAAGTTGGCGACAGATTTGCAGAATATGGACGTGACTTTTAGTGATGGAGATATGACCTTGATGTTATTAAGTTCACTTCCCGATGAGTACGAGAACCTCGAAATAACTCTACCTCATGGGAATGATGAAGTATCTCTCAAAAAAGTTTGTTCTGCCTTATACAACTATGAACAAAGAAAGAGAGAAAAGCAAAAGAGTGGAGAAGGAGAAACACTGGTCGTGAGAGGTCGTTCTCATCTGTAAAGGAAGATCGAAGTCAAGATCCAGACCCAGCAAAGATAAATGCACCTTTTGCCGAAAAAGGGGCACTAGAAGAAAGACTATTCAAAGTTGAAAAACAAGGCCAAACCTAACAATAGGAAGGCTGACATGGAATCAAATGTAGCTGATTGTGACGATTCTAATTTTACACTAGTTACAATTGATCCATTCAAACCATGTGACATATGGTTGATGGATTCAACTTGTAGCTATCATATGCGTCCTAACCGGGATTGGTTTCTTGATTTTCAAGGAGGAGAATGTGGAGTATTCACACCGCAAATAACAATCCTCTTACCGCATATGGTATTGGTTCAATCCGATTGAGAAACCATGATGAATTGATCAGAACATTAACATATGTTCAATACGTACTGGAATTGAAGAAAAATCTCATTTATGTAGGAGCCCTAGAGTCAAAGGGGTTCAAAGTCGTTGCAGAAAATGGGATAATGAGAATATGCTCTGGTGCACTAGTGGTAATGAAGGGAATTTGTCGAAATAATAACATGTACCACTATCACGGTAGTACAGTTATTGGGACAACAACAGTGACATCCAATGATGACCAGGAGGCAGAAGCAACCAAGCTATGGCACATGCGCTTGGGATATGTTAGAGAAAAATCTTTGAAAATTTTATCAGATCAATGATTGTTAAAAGGAGTAAAGACTTACAATTTGGAGTTTTGTGAGCATTGTGTCAAGGGGAAATAGACAAGGGCAAAATTTGGAACAATTATTCAAAATACTAAGGTTATTTTGGATTATGTTCACTCTGATGTTTGGGGTGATTCCAAAACACCTTCAATAGGTGGGAAATACTATTATGTAACCTTTATTGATGACTTTTTTCGGAGAGTGTGGGTGTATACTATGAAAACCAAAGATGGGGTGTTGGGAATTTTTCTCAAATGGAAGGAGATGATAGAGATTCAAACAGGCAGAAAGATAACGGACAATGGTGGATATTACAAAAATGATCTTTACAATAAAATTTGTGAAGATAACGACATTTTGAGACATTTCACCATCAGAAATACACAACAGAATGGAGTAGCAGAATGTATAAACTGGACTTTGCTGGATAAGGTTCAGTGTATTGTTGTCCAATACTGGCTTGGGCAAAGAATTTTGGGCTGAGGCAATAACATATTTATGCCACCACATTAATCGTTTATCATTTGTCGTTATTGGTGGCAAGACACCACTTGAAAAATAGTATGGAAAACCTACTGAAGATTATAATTTTTTGCATATATTTGTCTCAATTGCATACTATCATGTGAAAGAGTATTGGACCCGAGAGCAAAGAAAGCTATGTTTATGGGCATTGCTTTTGGAGTCAAAGGGTATCACTTATGGTGTCCAGAGACAAGAAAAATTATATTCAACAGATATATTACCTTTGATGAATATGCTATAATAGATAAGGTGACAATTGATGATATCAAACAAACTGATAGTGCTTCAAAGTAGGTGGAGTTCGAGGGAAAATTAATTTTCCCAATGCAGGGAGAAAACGAGGAAACAACAGAAGATTTTCCTCTGGAAGAAGATCCAGTAGAGAGGGAGATTCCAACTCAGGAACCTCAACAACAACTTGAATCAATAGCAACCAGCAAGCCAAAACGAACAATAAAGAAACATGACCATCGGTGGCTTGTGCACCCTCAAATGTAGCTGATGGTATTCCTACCACTTATAAAGATGCAGTCCAAAGTTCAGAAGAAGATAAGTTGAGGATTGCCATGAATGAAGAAATGCAGTCCCTTCATGAGAATCGCACATGAAAATTGGCCAATCTTCTAAAGGGAAAGAAAGTAATTGAGTGCAAATGAGTATTTGCAAAGAAAGAAGGATTTCCTAACCAAGATGATGTTCGCTACAAGCAAGATTGGTGGCCAAAGGATACGCTCAAAATGAGGGAATTAATTATAATGAGGTGTTTTCTCCAGTAGTGAAACACTCCTCCATTAGAATTTTGTTGACTTTGGTAGCACAGTGGAATTTGGAACTAGTTCACTTAGATGTAAAAACTGCATTTTTATATGGAGACTTGAAAGAGAAAATCTATATGACTCAGCCAGAAAGATTCAAAGTTGTTGGAAGGAAAATATGGTGTGCAAACTTGAAAAATCATTGTACGGATTGAAACAATCTTCTAGACAATGGTACAAACGATTTGACAAGTTTATGTTGCAGCAAAAGTACAAAGAAGCAAACACGATCATTGTGTGTATTTGCTCAAGCTTGAAGACGGACCCTTCATATATCTTCTCCTGTACGTTGATGATATGTTGATAACTTCCAAAAGTCAAGAGGAAATTGAGAAGTTGAAGATTAAACTAAGAAAGGAGTTTGAGATGAAGGATATGGGTGTTGCGAAGAAAATCTTGGCATGGAGATAAAAAGAGATAAACATTCAAAGAAACTCTATCTATCTTATAAAGAATACTTGAAGAGAGTAATAAATCGATTTGGCATGAATGAGAACATGAAATCGGTTAGCACTCTGCTTGCTCCTCACTTTAAGCTTAGTGTTGCTATGTCAAGAGTACCATATGATGTATGCAACTATCTGTACAAGATTTGATATTTCACATGCTATCGGAGCTGAAGAATGAAGTTGAACGAGAGTATATGTCAAGAGTACCATATGCGAATGTCATTGGTAGCTTGATGTATGTAATGATTTGCACAAGACCTGATATTTCACATGCTATTGGAGTTGTAAGCAGGTATAGGCATGATCTAGGAAAGGAGCATTGACAAGCTGTGAAATGGATTCTACGGTATATTCGTAATACTGTAGATGTTGGATTGATTTTTGAGCAAGAAAAAAGTTAGTATATGGTTGGATATTGTGACTTGGATTATGCAGGTGATTTGGAAAATCGTAGATCAACTGCTGGTTATATTTTCACTTTTGCAAATGCACAAGATAGTTAGAAGTCTACTTTGCAGTCAACAATTGTTTTGTCTACTACTGAGGTAGAGTACATGTCAATTATGGAGGCCGTAAAGGATGCAATTTGGCTTCAAAGGTTGTTTAGAGAGCTTGGTATTAATCAAGAAAGTATCACACTATTTTGTGATATTCATGTCACGACCCAAATTCTATTATAGGTCATGACGATGCCCAACACCGTTGTTAGGCAAGCCAACACTGATCAACTAGTGAATTCCCGTTTTAAATAATTTGTAAGTAATAGCTTCTCCTTATTTGATAAAAATTTAGGATTTTAAAATTTAAGTGTAAATAAATGGAAGCAATAAATACGAATCGTAGTCATTTAAGTAAACCAAAATCATAAGTCTGCTAGTGTGTGTGCCAAGACCTGATGTCACAAGTATGTGGGCAATTTAGTAGAATATAAAAAACCATGCTAGCCTACTGTCTTGAAAGAAATAGACAGAAAATAAAGACATAAGAGAGACTCCAGTGCAGTAGAACGGCTCAAAAAGGCAGTCTCCGGAAAGTCGGGGAGTCAAGTCTATGTGCCAGACTGGTGGCCAGATTTACCTACCTCAAATCCTGTTCAATCAAGTACAGAAGTGTAGCATGAGTACATAAAAATATGTACCCAGTAAGTATCTCGCCTAACCTCGAAGAAGTAGTGACAGGGGGTCCACTCTGACACTTACTAGGGACAACAATATAATAATATGAAGTTTCGATTTTAAACCATAATGTATGTAGATAACAATAAGCTCAAAACAAGAATAATAACTGGAAATTTCTTCCATAATATTTGAGTATTCAAGGTACTTTCTTCATTTAAAAACAAGTGACCTTTCAAGCAGCAAATTATACAAACTATAAAGAGTTCCAGTTCTATTATAACACACAACTACCACCGAGGATGTTCGGCCTGATCCAACATAAATATAAATTGTGCACTGCCAAGGGTTTAACAACGCAAACTATAGATGCGTCTATTCACCCCACTCGCAAATCATACATGCAACGCAGTCAAAATATAACCTCGCTTGTGGATCATACGTGCGATGCGGTCCAGTATAATTTATTATTTAAATCATAACCCTTTCTTGATTCTTTTTAAAAATGAAGACAATTCAACTTGAAGCCTTTAAATCCTTAGCAATCCTCAACTAAATTCCTTTTGTTACATTTATCATGTACGAGCAAGTAATGGTGTCCACAAAGCATGGTGTAAACCTAAAACTACCCAGACATAACTAGAATAGTATCTACGTACGGACTCTCGTCACTTTGTGCATACATAGCCCTCCACAAATAATCACATATCAATTAAGTTCACCTACGGGGAAAATTTTCTTTTTACAAGGTTAGAAAAGAGACTTACCTTGCTTCAAAGCCTACTTCAGAACTCAAGAATGCGCTCAAACCCTTAAGTCGGAGCCGAACAATCAAAACTATTCAAATAGTGTATAAACCAATCATTATAGGTGCAAAAGTTCATATTCTAACTATTAAAGTGATTACCCAACCCCAAAGGCAAGATTCCTAAAATTCACCTCCGGGCATACGTGCCCGGATTCCAGAAATATTTGAATGAAGTTGTTACCCATAACTAAGAAACATAAATATATGATTATCGCTAAATTTCATGGTCAATTTCGTGGTAAAAATCTCATTCTTGTCAAACCCTATGTTTTTCATCTAACCCATAATTTCTACCAAATTTTCATGTTGAAATCTATCCAAAATCTATGTATTGAACTCACAATAGGTAGAAATTACTTACCTCCAAGTACTTAACTCACATATGGTAGAAATTACTTACCTCAAAAAGCTAGATGAAAATCCCTCTCAAGAAGCTCCAAAAATCGCCCAACAATGGAGTGAAAATGAATCAAAAATGCCTAAGTCCCATATTAAATAAAGTGCACTGCCTCCAGCTTTTCCGCACCTGCGGTCACTGGGCCGCATCTACGCCCTCGCTTCTGCGGACTGGGTTGGCTAGGGTCGCATCTGCGGACGGGCTCCCGCTCCTACAGTCCCACTTATGCGGAAAGGGATCCGCTTCTGCGACACCTGGGCTGCCCTTCCTTGGCTGCTTCTGCGGTGCTTGGCTCGCACCTGCAGCTGACCAACCGCAGGTGTGGTTATGACAGCAGCTGAAGCTTCAGCTCTTGCTCCAACTTTCAACTTGGTCTGGGCCTCGTCCGACTGATGCTCGGGGCTCCCGACATCGGGGTGTCACAAGTTACGAGCATCTACTAAGGCCTGAATACAACAAAAACTACCACTGTCTGGAAAATACTAAAATAGTCTAAGGAAGATGAGAGGGAGAAAATCAAGGCCGCGAACACCAGGAAGCTACCTTGCTAACTCCGATTGACGTGCCACTGAGTGATCAACACCACTACTGGGTTCAGAAATACCTGAATCTACACACAAGGTGCAGGGAGTAATGTGAGTTTTCCAACTCAGTAAGTAATAAAAGTAAATAAAGACTGAGCAGTAAGAAAACACATAATCCACGTCATAACACCACAGTAAGTACATGATGTCTCCAAAATAGTATATAAATCAAGTCATCTCGTTAAAGTCCAATTTCAGTAAAAACAATCCTTTGAAAAATGTCTTTCTAACAATTTCAACAGAGATTTAATGAAGTTTAAAATAAAAATGATGAAAGTCGTAAATAGCCCCTCGGCAAGACATGTATCATAAACCGCCCATCGGGCATAACATCAATCAGAACCAGCCACTCGGGCTACCTCACAAACACTCGTAATTAGCCCATCGGGCACAACATGTATCAAGATCAGCCCCTCGGGCAACATCATATCACTCACTCAGGGTACCAGTGCTCACTGGGGGTGTTCAGACTCCAGAGGGGCTCCTACAACCCAAGCTCTATAACAAGCCATCTCGTGGCATAAATTAGTCAGGCCCTCGACCTCATAACCATAAGCCACCTTGTGGCATAAATCAATCAGGCCCTCTGCCTCACATAATAATGAATCAGAACAACCTGCTGCGGTGTGCAGCGCGATCCTATAATATCCTCACAAAACAGGCCCTCGACCTCACTCAGTCAGAAACATTTCAAGCCACTCGGGCTAATAGTAAAACAGTGCGCTCAGCCTAAAATATCATTTATTTTCATCAAAACAAAGTAATAAGGCTGAGTTATGAAATCAATAAAACACAGCATGACTGAGCACAAATATTAAATCAAAATAGTGAGGAATAGTAGTAAAAAGACCCTAAGGGTCCAAACAGCTTGGCACGAGGCCCAAATATGGCATTCAGCCCAAAACATAGTAATACTTTCCAAAAACAATAGTATCAAATAGTTTTCAGTAAAATATGTGACTTAATAACCGTACGGGATGAACCAAGTCACAATCCATAACGGTACACGCCCCCACGCTCGTTATCTAGCCTGTACATCACCTAAAAGTAGTGAAACGGTATGAAATCCGAGGTTTCATATCCTCAGGACAAGATGTACAGTCATTACTTATCTCAAACCGGACAAAACTCTAACTCGCGATGCTCTTGCCTCTCAACGCGGCATCAAATTGCCCTGAATCTATCCAAAATCAGAATCATATCGTCAATACATGCTAAAGGAACAAATCCCACGCGAAAATTATCAAATTAAACCAAAATTCCCTAAATTGGCAAAACTCGACCCCGGGACCATATCTTGAAATCCAATAAAACTTACAAAACTAGAATCCTTATCCTCTCACGAGTCCATACATACCAAATTTACCAAAATCCGACTCCATTTGACCCCTCAAACCCTCAATCAAAACTCTCCAAAATCCCAAGCCCTAAGCCCTCATTTCACTCTTAATCACCACTAATTACATGATTAAACCATAAAAAACTACCAAAATCACGAGTATTAGGGCTCAAATTACTCACCTCAGTGAAAACCCCCTTGAATCCCTCTTCAAATTTCTCCCAAAAACTCCAAACCTGGATGAAAAATGATGAAGAATGACCAAAATTCGCGAAGGGGCCTTTTTATACATTCTGCCCAGCACTTCCGCATTTGCGGCCTAATTCACGCACTTGCGGCCCAAACGCTGCATTTGCGCATTTCACTTAAATCTCCAGCTTTTGCACATGTGACCCAGGCCTCACACCTACGGGCTCGCAGGTGCGGCCAAATCCTACGCTCCTGCGACAAATTCCGCATCTACGGTTGCTTCCCGCGTCTGCGATCTTTGCACTTGCTGTCCCCACTTTGCAAGTGCGGAAACATCAGAAGCAGCAGCTTCAGCTGCAAAATCCCACTTCCAAACTTCTCCGTTAACCATCCAAAATCATCCTGTCACGGCCCTGGTTCGCACTTCGTGAACCATCATGACGACACCTAGTCTCTACGACTAGGTAAGCCTAAATTGCGGAAGAAAACCAAAATTTACGGAAGTAAAACATTTTAAAACAGTAATAAAATAATAACAGTGTTTAAATGTGTTGCTCGGCATACACCATGTTTAACTCTCACTATCCAACACATAGATCTAAGACCCGGAAACCCATGAATCACAAGCTAAGATCAATACTACATAGCTCTAACTCCGGAATGTCTAATAAGAATAGAAAAATACATAAGGGCTAAATACTAAAAGCAGGAATAGAAAGGGACTTCTCGGTCTACGGACGCGGCAGATGTACCTCGAAGTCTCTAGAGTAGTCGCCTCCTCAAGGATGATAGGCCTGAGTAGCGGTACCTGGATCTGTACATGAAAAACATGCGCAGAAGGAGCATGAGTACACCACATCAGTACTCAGTAAGTGCCCAGCCTAACCTCGATTAGGTATTGACGAGGAAAAGTCAGGGCCCTACTAAGGTTAAATAAATATAAAGATAACAGGATAAGATAAACAGTACAATTGAAAATCTACAGTAAGGATCTATGCAGGTTAATAAGAGTACAATAACGGAAACAAAAAAAAGGCAAACACCAGGAAATACCACTCCTAACCAGGATGATAGCCGGGGATCTCTTGGTATCCCGAAGATCTCTTGGTATCCTCAATTATATGCTAGGGATCTCTTAGTTTCCCGAGGATTTTCTTGGTATCCTCAATATATGCTAGGAATCTCTTGGTATCCTCAATATACGTGCTAGAGATCTCTTGGTACCCCGAGGATCTCTTGGTATCCTCAATTATATGCTAGGGATTTTTTAGTATCCCGAGGATCTCTTAGTATCCTCAATATACGTGTCAGGGATCTCTTGGTATCCCGCACCTCAGTTTAGATCATAAATACGTATAGGGGATCTCTGGGATGCCGTCCCGTAGCCCCAAAGTAAAAACACACAGTAGCAACACAAGAATACCCAATTAAGCTAAATTCCGTACCAAGTAACAGTTAATTCCAGCCTAACATGATTCACGTAATGCAATTAAGGCAGTTTAGGCAAATAGGCAATTAAGTCAACTAAACATGCTTTCCTAAACTAGCAACAGGCTAAATACGCAAGTAGAATAAAACAGGAAAAAAGAACTCAATTGAAATACTTAAGGAAAAACCGGATTTTCAACAATTAGCTCAAGTACGCGCTCGTCACCTCACGTACAAGGCATTTCAATTATCAAATATATCATATCCTAAGGGGAAGGTCCCCCACACAAGGTTAGACTAGCCACTTACCTCGAACCAGCTCAAAATCAACCCGACACCACGTCTTTGCCACGAGTACTCGACTCCGAATGGCCTAAATCTATTCAATTCAATTGCATAATATAAATAGCACTTCAAGCAACTGATTCTACAATTAAAGTCTAAGCTAATAAGCGAAAATATGTAAAATGACCAAAACACCCCTCGGTCCCACATCTCGGAATTGGGTGAAATTTTACATTTTAAGAAATCTCGTACTCTCACGAGTCTATACATAACAAGAACACTGAAATCGAAGTCCAAATGACCCCTCAAATCCTCATTTAAAGGTCTCTTAAACTCAAACCCTAATTACCCATTTTTCCCAAATTTTTCACCACTAATTAGATCTTTAATCACATAAAAACGAGTTATGAAGTCAAGGATGTTACCTCCAAGTGATTCCCTTTTGTTTTCCTCAAAAACCTCTCTCAAAAGCTTCAAACCTGGATGAAAATGGTGAAAGAATAGCTCAAATTCGCAAAGGCAACTATTTATATGTTCAGCCCAGGCATTTTCGCATCTGCGGTCCCGCTTTTGTGGACCAAAGGTCGCACGTGCAACTTTCATTTAAAGACCAGAAACCTCATCTATGATTACCCTTTCGCAGATGCGCCACCGCTTCTGCAGTATTCCTCCTGCATCAGCGGGACCTGAAGACCCTCCCCAGATCCGCTTCTGCGATGGCTCCGCTGCTTCTGCGGCTCCGCACCTGCGGAACCCAAACCGCAGGTGCGGTTATGACAGAAGATCAGCTGCTGCATCAAACTTCAAACTCCAAATCCTTCCGTCAACCATCAAAATTCATCTCGAGTCCCCCAGGACCTCAACCAAAGGAATCAACATATACTAAAACCTTATTCAAACTTGTACCAATCTTCAGAACACTTCAAACTACCCTAAAACAACCAAAACACATCGGATTCAAGCCTAAGTTTCTAAAATCTTCCGAATTCCGCTTTTGATCAAAAACCCAACCAAACCACGTCCGAATGACCTAAAATTTTGCACACACATCCCAAATGACACTACGGAGCTACTACAACTCTCAGAATTCCATTCCGACCCTCAGATCAAAATCTCACAATCGGACCGAAAACTTCAAAAATTCAACTTTCAGCATTTCAATCTTAAATTAGCTACGGACCCCCAAAACTCAATCCGAACACGCCCCTAAGCCCGAAATCATCCAATGGAGCTAACGGAACCATCAGATTTGCATTCCGAGGACATCTTCACACTGTTCCGACTACGGTCAAGTTTCCAACACTTAAGCTCTCATTTAGGGGCTAAGTGTCCCAAAACTCTCCGAAATTCAAAACCGAACATCCAGGCAAATCTAAATTGCATAAATAAACTCGGGGAAAGCAATTAATATGGGATCGAGGTATTAATTCTTAAGACGCCCGGCTGGGTCGTCACAACTCCTACACTTAAACATTCGTTCGTCCTCGAACGAGCATAGATACATATTTGAAGTAGTGAAAAGATAAGGGTAACGGCTGCGCATATCCTGCTCGGTCTCCCAGGTTGCCTCCTCGACCGGCTAACCCCGCCACTAAACCTTTACTGATACAATGTTCTTTGACCTTAACTTTCTAACCTGTTTGTCCAATATCGCCATTGGCTCCTCAACATAGGATAAATCCTTGTCCAACTGGACTGAACTGAAATCCAACATGTGTGACGGATCACCGTAATACCTCTGGAGCATCGAAACATAAATTACCGGATGAACCCCCGCCAAGCTGGGAGGTAAGGCAAGCTCATAGGAAACCTCCCCAACACGCTTCAATATCTAAAAAGGGCCAATAAACCTCAGACTCAACTTCCCTTTCTTCCCAAATCTCATGACGCCCTTCATAGGCGAAACCCAAAGCAGAACCCGCTCTCCAACCATATAGGAAACATCACAAACCTTCCGGTCCGTGTAACTCTTCTGTTTGGACTTGGCTGTACGGAGTCTGTCCTGAATTACCTTAACCTTCTCCAAAGCATTATGAACCAAGTTTATGCCCAACAGTCTGGCCTCACCCGGCTCAAACCAACCTACCGTAGATCTGCACCGTCTATTGTATAAAGCCTTATACGGTGCCATCTGAATGCTGGACTGATAGCTGTTGTTGTAAGCAAACTCTGCCAATGGCAAGAACTAATCCCAAGACCCTCCAAACTCAATCACACACGCACAGAGCATATCCTCAAGAATCTGAATAGTGCGCTCGAACTGTCCGTCCGTCTGAGGGTAAAATGTTGTACTCAACTCCACCCGAGTACCCAACTCATGCTGAATGGCCCTCCAGAACGGTGATGTGAACTGAGTACCTCTATCTGAAATGATGGACACTGGAATACCATGCAGACGAACAATCTCCCAGATATAAATCTCTGCCAACCGCTCCGAGGAATACGTAGTAAACACAGGAATGAAATGACCGGACTTGGTCAGCCGATCCACAATCACCCAAATAGCATCAAACTTACTCAAAGTCCATGGGAGCCCAACTACAAAGTCCATGATGATCCGCTCCCACTTTTACTTCGGAATCTCTATCTACTGAAGCAACCCACCCGATCTCTGGTGCTCATACTTCACTTGCTGATAGTTGAGACACCGAGCTACGAATCCTACTATATTTTTCTTCATCCGCCTCCACCAATAGTGCTGCCTCAAATATTGATACATCTTCATGGTACCAGGATAGATGGAATATCGCGAGCTATGGGCCTCTTCCAGAATCAACTCCCGAAGCCCATCAACATTGGGTACGCAAATCCGATCCTGCATCCTCAATACCTCATCATCGCCAATAGTCACATCTCTGGCATCACTGTGCTGATCCTTGTCCTTGAGGACAAGTAAATGAAGGTCATCATACTGTCACTCCCTGATACAATCAAATAAGGAAAACCGAGAAACCACGCAAGCTAAAACCCGACTAGGCTCTAAAAGATCCAATCTCACAAGCTGGATGGCTAAGGCCTGAACATCCATCGCCATAGGCCTCTCTGATGCTGGTAAATATGCCAAACTCCCCAAACTCTCTGCCTGACGACTCAAGGCATCAACCACTACATTAGACTTTCCCGGGTGATACAAAATGGTGATATCATAGTCCTTCAGCAACTCTAACCACCTCCTCTGGCATAAATTTAGATCCTTTTGCTTGAACAGGTGCTGCAAGCTCCGATGGTCAGTATAAATCTCACAAGGCACATCGTATAAGTAATGGCTCCAAATCTTCAGGGCGTGAACAATGGAAGCTAACTCAAGGTCGTGAACAGGGTAGTTCTTCCCATGTATCTTCAATTGTCTAGACGCATTGGCAATCACCCTACCGTCCTGCATCAACACCGCTTCGAGGCCAACCCTCGAGGCATCATAATAGATCGTATAAAGCCTCGAACCTGTAGGCAGTATCAAAATTGGGGTTGTGGTCAAAGTTGTCTTGAGCTTGTGAAATCTCGCCTCACACTCCTCTGTCTACTGGAACGGAGCACCCTTCTAGGTCAACCTGGTCATAGGGGCTGCAATCGATGAAAATCCATCCACAAAACAATGGTAGTAGCCCGCCAAACGAAGGAAACTACAGATCTCGGTAGCTGAGGATGGTCTGGGCCAACTTTGCACGACCTCTATCTTCTTCGGATCTACCTGAATACCCTCACTCGATACTACGTGGCCTAAGAATGCCACTGAATCCAACCAAAACTTACATTTCGAGAACTTAGCATATAACTTCTTCTCTCTCAAAGTCTGAAGCACAATCCTCAGGTACTGCTCATGATCTTCCCGACTCTAGGAATACACTATAATATCATTAATAAAGACAATGACGAACGAGTCAAGATATGGCTGGAACACACTGTGCATCAAATGCATAAAGGTTGCTGGGGCATTGGTCAGCCCAAATAACATGACAAGGAACTCGTAATGACCATACTGAGTCCTGAAAGCAGTCTTCGGGATATCTGGCTCCCGAATCTTCAACTGATGGTAACCTGAGCGCAAATCAATCTTAGAAAATACTTGTGCGCCCTGAAGCTAGTTAAACAGATTAACAATACGAGGTAAAGGATAGCGGTTCTTCACTGTCACTTTGTTCAACTGGCGATAATCAATACACATATGCGTAGAACCATCCTTTTTCTTCATAAACAAGACAGGAGCACCTCAAGGAGATACATTAAGCCAAATAAAACCCTTATCAAGAAATTCTTACAACTGTTCCTTCAACTCATGTGGAGCCACACGATACGGAGGAATAGAAATGGGCTAAGTGCCCGACAACAGATTAATGCCAAAATCAATATCTCTATTAGGCGGCATGCTCGGAAGATCAGCTGGAAACACATAGGGAAAATCTCGTACTACTGGGACTGAATCAACTGAAAGGGTATCAACACTGACATCTCTCACATAAGCTAAGTACGCATCACACCCCTTCTCAACCATACACTGAGCTTTAAGAAAAGAAATAACTCTACTGGGAGTGTGATCTAAAGTACCCCTCCACTCAACACGCGGTACACCTGGCATAGCCAGTATCATAGTTATGGCATGACAATCAAGAATAGCATAATGGGGCGATAACCAGTCCATGCCCAAGATAATACCATGCTGAGCAACAATAAATTGGCTCTGGTCTCAAAACCACTAAGAGCAACCAAACATGACCGATAAATGCGGACCACAACAAGAGAATCTCCCATAAGAGTAGAAACATAAACAGGGGAACTCAAAGAATCCCGAGATACACTCAAATGCGTAAAAAAATAAGAAGACACATAAGAGTAAGTAGAGCCTGGATCGAATAGAACCGATGCATCTCTATGGCAAACCAATATAATACCTATGATGACAAAATCGGAGGCTACAACCTCGGTACGGCCAGGAAAGGCATAGTATCTGGCCTGGCCTCCCCCTCTAGGGCGACATCTACCTCCCCGACCTCCACCTCTAGCTGGCTGAGCAGGTGGGGTAGCAACTGGAGCTGTAATCATAACCTGTGAACTTTGCGGGCACGTTATGGCTGAGAAGTCTGTGGAGATGCACTCCTCCAAAGTCTAGGGAAATCCCTCACCATGTGGCGTATGTCACCACACTCAAAACAAGTTCTGGGAGGATGTGGCGGCTGTGACTGGCTCGGACCAGGTCTGCTGGACTGACTTCTGAAAGCACCCCACGCATGAGGCGTGCTAGAAATTGGAGGTGCATAATAAGGCTCTTGAGGCCTAGGAGGAGCTGGAGCACTACTGGCTGCTGGAAGAGCTGAATGAACAAGACAAATCATATAACCCCTACCATAACGACCTGCAGCTGGGGTACGGGCACCAGAATAATGGCCCAACTCTCGAGACCTCTTGGCCTCCCTCTCATCTCTCTCCCTAGCATGCATACCCTCAATCCTCCTAGCAATGCTCACCACCTACTGATAAGAAATATCCATCTCCAACTCACGAGCCATGCTAGACCTGATGCTGGGAATAAGGCCCTTAATAAACCGGTGAACTCTCTCGCGAACAGTAGAAACCAAGGCTGGTGCATGCCTAGCCAAAGTGGTGTAACGGACAGCATACTCTGAGACAATTATAGTACCCTGGCACAAATGCTCAAACTCCGCGCCATGCTCAAACTCCGCGCCATGCATCCCTGAGGCTCAGGAATAGATCTGAAAACTGTGTCCAAGTCAGTGAAGCAGCCTCATCAGGACTGTCTAACTCATAGGTGCACTACTACTCACAGGCGGCTCCTAGAAGCTGGAAAGTTGTGAAGGAAACCCCACTCGATCCTAATATACCCATGGTACGTAGAATGTGGTAGCTCTCATCTAGAAATCCCAGAGCATCCTCCGATGCTAGACCGTTGAATACAGGAGGCTTGTACTTCTTGAACCTCTCAAGCCTTAGTTGCTCCTCCTCGAAAACCGCTGCCCTGTCCTCGGGTTGAACTAGCACTGCAGGCGGTCTAAGAATAATCTCAGGGACCTGCTCAACATGCACTTGCTGCTCAAGAGTGTGGGCGGTGGGAGTCTGTGCTCCTCCCCCGGCCTGAGATATGGTTGCAGCAAGGGAAGCAACCCTGCCTGAGCCAAGGTGGTGTACATGCTCATGAATCGCGCCAAAGTCTCCTGAAGGGCTAGAGTAGTAGTAGCAGTAGGCGTATCAGGTGCCTGGACTCCTGCTGGAATTGTGAGTGGTACCTCGGCGGTAGCTCGCGTAGGTGCTCTGGCAACACCACGTACGTGCCCTCGGCCTCTACCCCGGCCCCGGCCTCTGACGGCTGCAGTAGAGGGCGCGGGTGCCTGATCATCTCGAGTAGCACGTGTCTAGAATTGTGATGTCAAAATATCGCACGACCAGGAATCAAATGAAGTGGAAATTTTCCTAACAGTTACATATCCTCTCGTAGATAAGTACAGACATCTCCGTACCGATCAGCGAGACTCTAATAAACCAGTTTGTGATCCATGACTCTTATGAACCTAGAGCTCTGATACCAACTTGTCACAACCTCGATTCGCCCTCCATAAACCATCTTGACGGCACCTAGTCTCTACGACTAGGTAAGCCTAAATTGCGGAAGAAAACCAAAATTTACGGAAGTAAAACATTTTAAAACAGTAATAAAGTAATAATAGTGTTTAAATGTGCCGCTCGACATACACCGTGTTTAACTCTAACTATCCAATGCATAGATCCAAGACCCGAAAACCCACGAATCATAAGCTAAGATCAATATTACATAGCTCTAACTCCGGAATGTCTAATAAGAACAGAAAAATACAGAAGGGCTAAATACTAAAAGCAGGAATAGAAAGGGACTTCTTGGTCTGCGGACGCGGAAGATGTACCTCGAAGTCTCTAGAGCAGTCTCCTCCTCAAGGATGATAGGCCTGAGTAGCGGTACCTAGATCTGCACATGAAAAACATGCGCAGAAGAGGCATGAGTATACCACAACAGTACTCAGTAAGTGCCAAGCCTAACCTCGGTTGGGTAGTGATGAGGAAAGGTCAGGGCCCTACTGAGGTTAAATAAATATAAAGATGACAGGATAAGGTAAGCAGTACAATTGAAAATCTATAGTAAGGATCTATACAGGTTAATAAGAGTACAATAACGGAAACAAAAATAAAGGCAAACACCAAGAAATACCACTCATAACCAGGATGATAGCCGGGGATCTCTTGGTATCTTCAATTATATGCTAGGGATCTCTTAGTATCCCGAGAATTTTCTTGGTATCCTCAATATATGCTAGGGATCTCTTGGTATCCTCAATATATGTGCCAGGGATCTCTTGGTACCCCGAGGATCTCTTTGTATCCTCAATTATATGCTAGGGATCTCTTAGTATCCCAAGGATCTCTTCGTATCCTCAATATACGTGTCAGGGATCTCTTGGTATCCCGCACCTCAGTTTAGATCATAAATACGTATAGGGGATCTCCCATGATGCCGTCCCATAGCCCCAAAGTAAAAACACACAGTAGCAAAACAAGAATACCCAATTAAGCTAAATTTCGTACCAAGTAACAGTTAATTCTAGCCTAACATGCTTCACGTAATGCAATTAAGGCAGTATAGGCAAATAGGAATTACGTCAACTAAACATGCTTTCCTAAACTTGCAACAGGTTAAATACACAAGTAGAATAAACAGGAAAAAAGAACTCAATTGAAATACTTAAGGAAAAACCGAATTTTCAACAATTAGCTCAAGTACACGCTCGTCACCTCACGTACAAGGCGTTTCAATTATCAAATATATCATATCCTAAGGGGAAGGTCCCTCACACAAGGTTAGACAAGCCACTTACCTCGAACCATCTCAAAATCAACCCGACACCACGTCTTTGCCACGAGTACTCGACTCCGAATGGCCCAAATCTATTCAATTCAATTGTATAATGTAAATAACGCTTCAAGTAACTGATTCTACAATTAAAGTCTAAGCTAATACGTGAAATTGTGTAAAATGATCAAAATGCCCCTTGGGCCCACGTCTCGGAATCGGGTGAAATTTACATTTTCAGAAACCTCGTACTCTCACGAGTCTATACATAACAAGAACACTGAAATCGTAGTCCAATGGCCCCTCAAATCCTCATTTAAAGGTCTCTTAAACTCAAGCACTAATTACCCATTTTTCCCAAATTTTTCACCACTAATTAGATCTTTAATCACATAAAAACGAGTTATGAAGTCAAGGATGTTACCTCCAAGTGATTCCCTTTTGTTTTCCTCAAAAACCTCTCTCAAAAGCTTCAAACCTGGATGAAAATGGTGAAAGAATAGCTCAAATTTGCAAAGGCAACTATTTATATGTTCAGCCCAGGCATTTTCGCATCTGCGGCCCTGGGACGGCATCTGCGGTCCCGCTTTTGCAGACTAAAGGTCGCACCTGCAACTTTATTTAAAGACCAGAAACCTTATCTGCGATTACCCTTTCGCAGATACACCACCACTTCTGCGGTATTCCTCCCGCATCTGCCGAACCTGAATACCCTCCCCAGATTCGCTTCTGAGATGGCTCCGCCGCTTCTGCGGCTCCGCACCTGCAGAACCCAAACCGCAGGTGCGGTTATGACAGAAGACCAGCTGTTGCAGCAAACTTCAAACTCCAAATCCTTCTGTCAACCATCTGAATTCATCCCGAGGCCCCCAGGACCTCAACCAAAGGCATCAACATATCCTAAAACTTTATTCAAACTTGTACCAATCTTCAAAACACTTCAAACAACCTCAAAACAACCAAAACACATCGGATTCGAGCCTAAGTTTCTAAAATCTTCCGAATTCCGCTTTTGATCAAAAACCCAACCAAACCACATCTGAACGACCTGAAATTTTGCACACATATCCCAAATGACACTATGAAGCTACTGCAACTCTCGAAATTTCATTTCGACCCTCGGATCAAAATCTCACTATCGAACCGGAAACTTCAAAAACTCCACTTTCGGCATTTCAAGCTTAAATTAGCTACGGACCCCCAAAACTCAATCCGAACACGCCCTTAAGCCCGAAATCACCCAACGGAGCTAACGGAACCATCAGATTTCCATTTTGAGGCCGTCTTCACACTGTTCCGACTACGGTCAACTTTCCAACACTTGATCTCTCATTTAGGGGCTAAGTGTCAGAAAACTCTCCGAAACTCAAAACTGAACATCCCGGCAAATCAAAATAGCATAAATAAACTCAGGGAAAGCAGTTAATAGGGGATCAGGGCGTTAATTCTTAAGACGACCGGCCGGGTCGTCACACATCCCGAGCCCCTCGAGGCCTCAATCAAATATACCATCACATCACATATCAACATACGAACTTAGTCGAACCTTCGGAACACTCAAAACAACATCAAAACACCAAATTACCCTCGGATTCAAGTCTAAGAACTTCTAAACTTCCAAATTCCGCAAACGATGCCGAAACATACCAAACCTCGTCCGAATGACCTGAAATTTTGCACACACATAAAAAATGACACTCTGAACCTACTCCAAGTTCTAAAATTCCATTCTGATCCCGACATCAAAATTTCAATGCCGACCAAAAATTGCCAAATTTCCAATTTCGCCAATTCAAGCCTAATTCTACTACGGACCTCTAAATCACATTCCGGTCGTGCTCTCAAGTCCAAAATTACCTAACGGAGCTAACCGAACCATCAGAATTCGCATCCGAGATCGTTTACTAAAAGGTCAAAGCTTGGTCTAACCTTTCAAATTTTAAGCTTCAAGTTGAGGATCATTCTTCCATATCCGTTTTGATTAACTTGAAAACCAAAACCAACGATTACATAAGTCATAATACATCATACGGGTCTAGTCATGCCTGAGAACTGGCAAGTGAAGTGCAAATGCTCAAAATGACCGGTTGGGTCATTACATCCGCCCCCACTTAAATATACGTTCGTCCTCAAACATGCCTTGAGTTGTTCCGAAAACCACCAAACACTGTGTTCCCTTACCACACACATACCCGGGGGTGATCCCGCGTACCCTATCTCATATAGGCCCGATAGAACTATATATATATATATATATATATATATATATATATATATATATATATATATATATATATATATATATGAAATTTCACAATCCAACCTAGCCCATAAACCTTAGAACCAAATTTCCACTTCCGAAATTATCTATAAGATCAGAATCTTACATCTACACACCGAATAAGTCTGAACACACCGTATCAAACCATAACCACAATTCAAGATGGAAATCACATGATATAGCACATAACTCAAACACTCATAGCGATAACTTCTAATCACAGTAGCTGCCCAAATAACCCAATTCCGGTAATAAACCTCTTATGAGTAAAGATTCACTCCAACACTTTCATATACTACCAATGAGGAAATAAGCATGTAGAAATCATAACCATTTCTCAAATCAAATAGTCATAGAGTTCCTTATCCTTCTGTAAGGACTGTAGTAAATTTCTAAGTTGAATCCCGATATTATCCTTCCAACATGCTGAAATCGAATCCGGTAGTATTCATTCTAAATCCCAATGCCCTCATCTCATCCAACATGATTGCTCTATTGACATGACACATCAATACAATCTAAAGCCGCAACCCGTGCAATCCGCACACCAACAAGCAATAATCCAAATGTACTCAAATCATGGAAAATAACTCAAATGAGAGAGTTGTACCACAAGCTCACCAGTACCATCACAACACGATGTTAAGAACCCTCCATACACCGTAGAACTAGAACACACGAATCTAACCCAAAGGATCATACCTCCATATATCGCGGCATTGCGCGACCCTATCCAAACACTAGTCCACATGAAACACCTTGCGTCACCATGCTCAAAATCGACTACCATGCGCAATTTGATGCCTAGTACCAAAAGTGAATCACCATAACCACGAAGAAGCAAATGACATAATGCCATATCAGTCCGAAAGAACATATCCAATGCACAATCAGTCATGCAACACCCAAATACCCATCTCATTCAAATTCCGCTATAAAGCCCCAAATAGAACCCTATCACTTGTGCATAAAATCAGCAAATCACAACTCCTCGCAACATGGAAAGGTAACTCATAGATTACTCCCGAATGCGAATAAGCTCAATGACAATCGAACGACACATCCCTCAACAATAGCAATTCGGAATCAACAAAGCCGACTCGATGCAGAACACACATCCACATTGGCCTACCAATGAACCCCTTATCAAGGAGTTCCTGAAGCTGCTCCTTCAACTCCTTTAACTCCTCTGGTGCCATACGATATGGTGAAATAGAAATGGGCTGAGTGTCCAACACCAATTCAATACTGAAATCAATATCCCTATCCGGCGGCATGCCCGGCAGGTCTGCAGGAAACACATCCGAAAAATCTCTCATCGCCGGTACTGAAACAATGGTAGGAGTCTCTGCACTAACACCCCTCACGAAGGCCAAATAAGAAAGACAACCATCCCCAACCATCCGTTGGGCCTTCCAAAAAAACAAAAACACTCTACTAGGAATATAATTCGTCGAACCTCGCCCACATCGTCGTCTTAGCGTAACAATCCAAAATAGCACGACACGGAGACAATTAATCCATACCCAATAATCCACCATACTAAGCAACAAATGATCTACTCGGGTCTCCAAACCCCCGATAGTTACCACACAAGGTCGATACACGTGGTCCACAACCACGACATAACCTATTTGTGAGAACTCCCAGTCCCCAAATTAGTATAGCACAAGAATCATCATATCCGATCCCAACTCCACTGCCGTACATCTGACGTACCTCTAATACTCGATCATTCCACGAGGGATACTCCTATAATCTTTCTGTGCCACCAAGCAAACTCGAACACATCAGTCGATCAACAAAAGAGTGCCACAATACTAATGAAGTAACCTTAACTCAAACACATTGCCCTTTATGAAAATGTATACCCTCATCAAGCCACACCAATTAGTAATATCATTTACCTAGTCATCTAAAACTGTCCATGCTGCCTAAGAATTTATGACCGTCCTTTCGGAACTGAACCGTGACCTTACACATGCAATTTTCAATACTACATAACATACCGCATATACCATGCCATCCCATGATAAATATGAGAACTTCATAGTCCTTTCCAAGCCACAAGCAACTACGTACTCAACTATCCAAAAGCTTTCCATTTGATCCCATCTAGAAGAAAATCACTATATATCACATACTTCTCACACCATTAGAAAATATACATCCCTACCTATGGTAGAAACCATCAAGAACTCTCCGAATCCCATTTGCACAAAACAACCCGTCAGGACTAAATCTTTTTAACTCAACCAAGTTACGCAGGTCACCAAAAACCTAAGAGCATTGCCATGAAACACCTATAGAAACTCATTACCTCATAAGGACCCAAAGAACCAATCAAATCCCTCACCATGTTGATCCGACCTACTATAAATCTATCCTATTTATCCAAGTTCCTTCTAAATTACCTTTAAATTGATACTTCTTCTTGCTATAATACCCCAATCTTCAACTCAGACTCACCACATGAGACCCAAGCATAAAACTACACTGTCTAAAGGCTGATAAGTTGTTGAATACTCTCTTAAATATCCCCAAAAGCACCACATTCAAAATACTTACCCTGAAGAGACTTCCTGCGAATCCAAAACCATCACCTTCACCTTCCTGATACTGATATGCAGAATCCATAATTGATATAGAAATGCCATAAGTCTTGACACCCTCCAATGTAAACCTCAATTTCTAGCCAAATACACATCCTGAAGAATTCACAATCGCTTCATGTAAATCTTGAACCCATCAAAACATTCTCTAGAGTCATCCACTCTACTCAGGTTTCAATTACACTGATCAAACAAACTGAACGACCTATGCCCCATTAGCACAGCAACACCTAAGGAAGTAACCCATCCTTCTAAGCAGCCGAGCGATATCCTACTCCATACATGTTACATCCCTTACGATAACAACTAATTCATCCAACGATTTTCTCATGTACCTACAAAGCATAACACACCACTATCCAAAATTTCCTTTACTCGAGTCATCCTCGATCTCGACCTCTGTAAGCCATGACTGATTTGCCGGTATACTACGAATTAAAACTAATAATCAACTTATCAATAGCAGACTCCCCCACTTGGCTCAAAGCCATAGGCCAAAACACACAAAAACTCACAATGCCCATACTCTATTACTGCCATAATACTATAGGGAATTTAAACTAAATCCTTCATAAGCTCATGCAACACAATCATTGAGTACTTCAAATCATCCAAAAACTCGCATTCACCCTCATAACAGTCAAGACAACTCCCATACGCGATCCAAACTCAAACTGGAGCACATATAATTCACTGGTAAAAGAGGACCTCCAACAAACAACATAGGGGTCACACAAACTTCAGAACACTCCACAGGAGATAACCCACCTGCTCTGCCTTAAACTAACATCTCTTTATACCCTTCCGTCCTCTTAAACATCACTCAATCACTTAATCTTCCTAAGTCCGAACTCATATCACGACATAAAATCTACCTCACTACCCGACTAAACAACATAAAAAGATCCTTCAGCACACCCATAACTCGGGGCTATGCATCAAATCACGATGGAAATCAAGCACCAGATAATTCTTTCTACCCTCAAGCAGACCTTTCTCGTCATATTCAAATCATGTGAACGCACCTCACAATCACATCATACTCATCACGTAGCCATCTAGTTATCACTTCCCCTAATAGGGACACTATCAAACATATAAATCTAAAAGCACGTACTCACACAATCAACACATCAGTGCTCAAGCTGCAGGCAAAGTCCGGCCTCAAGTCCTCCAAACTGGCCCAACATCAACACACAGAAATCGCATCTCGCCCCTCGATTAGGGAATCACAAACCGTCGATGCACAGCTAATACTGACCGCTCATGCGTGCATACGAATGCGTGGAAGGAATTTCAAGAGTTACATTTAAGGCTGAATCAATGACACGCGATAAGAATTCAAGAATGTGGGATTTCCTAAAGGTTCTACAGCCTCTCGAAGATAAGTACAGACGTCTCCGTACCGATCTACGAGACTCTACTAAACCTGCTCATGACTCGTGAGACCTATGTAACCTATGCTCGGATACCAACTTGTCACAACCCCAAAATTGACCCGGTCGTGATGACGCCTATCGTGAAACTAGGCCAACCGACGCAATCCCAAATCAAACCAATATTTCATAAAAGGAATGTTTTAGACTATAAATAAAATAAAATCCCATAACATGAGTCTAAATAACAAGTGCAGAAAGAAAATACAAGCCTAAAACCGGGGAGTCACACGTCACGAGCATCTACTAAAGGCTGAATACAATGAAGACTACCACAGTCTGGAAAATACTAAAACAATCTAAGGAAGATGAGAGGGAGAAGAGCAAGGCTGCGAACGCCAGGCAGCTACCTTGCTAACTCCGATGGACCTGCCACTGAGTGATCAACACCCACTACCGAGTTCAGAAATACCTGAATCTGCACACAAGGTGCAAGGAGTAACACCACAGTAAGTACAAGATGTTTCCAAAACAGTATATAAATCAAGTAATCTCGTTAAAATCCAATTTCAGTAAAAAAAATCCTTTGAAAAATGTCTTTCTAACATTTTCAATATAGATTCAATGAAGTTTAAAATAAAAATGATGAAAGTCGTAAATAGCCCCTCGGCAAGACATGTATCATAAACCGCCCCTTGGGCATAACATCAATCAGAACCAGCCCCTCGGGCTACCTCACAATCACTCGTAATCAGCCCCTCTGGCACAACATGTATCAAGATCAGCCCCTTGGGAAACATCATATCACTCACTTAGGGTACCTACGCTCACTAGGGGTGTTCAGACTCCGGAGGGGCTCCTACAGGCCAAGCGCTATAACAAGCCATCTTGTGGCATAAATCAGTCAGGCCCTCGGCCTCATAACAACAAGCAACCTTGTGGCATAAATCAATCAGGCCCTCGACCTCACATAATAATGAATCAGAACAACCTGATGCGGCGCGCAGCCCGATCCCATAATATCCTCATAAAACAGGTCGTTGGCGTCACTCAATCAGAAACCTCTCAAGCCACTCGAGCTAACAATAAAATAGGACGCTCAGCCCAAAATATCATTTATATGCATCAAAACAGAGTAATAAGCCTGAGTTATGAAATCAATAAAACACAACAAGACTGAGTACAAATATTAAATCAAAATAGAGAGGAATAGTAGTAAAAAGACCTTAAGGGTCCAAACAGCTTGGCACGAGGCCCAAATATGGCATTCAGCCCAAAATATAGTAATACTTTCCAAAACACAATAGTATCAAATAGTTTTCAGTCAAATATGCGACTTAATAGTCGTACGGGACAGACCAAGTCACAATCCCTAATGGGGCACGCCCCTCCCCCCCACCCACTCGTCATCTAGCGTGTGCGTCACCTCAAAGTAGTGAAACGATGTGAAACTCGGGGTTTCATACCTTAAGGACAAGATTTACTATCATTACTTACCTCAAACTAGACAAAACTCTAACCCGCGATATCCTTGCATGTTGACTGGGCCTCAAATCATCCCAAATCTATCCAAAAGCAGAATCATATCATCAATACATGCTAAAGGAACAAAGCCCATACGGAAATTATCAAATTAAATCAAAATTCCTGAAATTGGCAAAATCCGACCCCCGGGCCCACGTCTCAGAATCCGATAAAAATCACAAAACTAGAATTCTTATCCTCTCACGAGTCCATACATACCAAATTTACCAAAATCCAACACCATATGACCCCTCAAACCCTCAATCAAAACTATCCAAAATCCCAAGCCTTAACCCCTCATTTCACCCTTAATCACCACTAATTACATGATTAAACCACAGAAAACTACCAAAATTATGAGTATTAGGGCTCAAATTACTCACCTCAGGGAAAACCCCCTTGAATCCCTCTTTAAATTGCTCCCAAAAGCTCTAAATCCGGATGAAAAATGACCAAAATTCACGAAGGGGCTTTTTTATACATTCTGCCCGGCACTTCCGCATCTGCGGCCCAATTCACGCACCTGCGGGACCGCACATGCAGTCCAAACGCCGCATCTGCGCATTTCACTTAAATCTCTAGCTTCCGCACCTGCACCCCAGACCCCGCAGGTGCGGCCAAATCCTCTGTTCTTGCGACAAATTCTGCATCTGCGGTTGCTTCCCGCATCTACGATCATCACACATGCGGTCCCCACTCCGCAGGTGCGAAAACATCAGAAGTAGCATCTTCAGCTGCAAAATCCCACTTCTAAACTTCTCCGTTAACCATCCGAAATCATCCTGAGCCCATCGGGGCCTCAACCAAATATACCAACATGTCACATATCAACATACAAACTTAGTCGAACTTTTGGAACAGTCAAAACAATATCACAACACCAAATTACCCTCGAATTCAAGCCTAAGAACTTCTAAACTTTTAAATTCTGCAAACGATGCCGAAACATACCAAACCTTGTCCGCATGACCTAAAATTTTGCACACACGTCAAAAATGACACTACGAACCTACTCCAACTTTCGGAATTTTATTCCGACCCCGATATCAAAATTTCCAATGCCGACCGAAAATCGCCAAATTTTTAACTTCGTCAATTCAAGCCTAATTCTACTACGGACCTCCAAATCACATTTCGGCTGCGCTCCCAAGTCCAAAATCACCTAACGGAGCTAACCAAACCATCAGAATTCACTTCTGAGATTGTTTACTAAAAAATCAATGCTTGGTCAAACCTTTCAAATTTAAAAGTTCAAGCTGAGGATCATTCTTCCATATCCGTTCCGATTAACCTGAAAACCAAAATCGACGATTACATAAGTCATAATACATCATACGGGGCTATTCATGCCCGAGAATTGGCGAGCGAAGTGCAAATGCTCAAAACAACTGGTCGGGTTGTTACACACCAAAACTCGCTCCAAACCAAATTTAAAGAACTTCTAAAAACCTTCAAGAACCAACTTTCACTATTAGGCGCCAAAATGCTCCCGGGTCATCCAAAACCCAATCTGGACATACGTCTAAGTCCAAAATCATCATACGAACATATTGAAACCATCAAATACCGATTTTGAGGTCGTTTACTCAAAACGTCGACCGAAGTCAAACTTGGCCTTATAGGCCAACCTTAAGGAACCAAGTGTTCCGATTTCAGCCCAAACTATTCCAAATTTTGAACCAACCATCCCCCAAGTCATAAATTAGTAAAAGCAAGTACGGGAAATCTTATTCAGGGAACGAGGTTGTAGAAAGCAAAACGACCGGTCGGATCGTTACAGTCAAGGTGTTATCCAATTAGCAAAGAACCAAGTTTATCATGCAAGGACGAAGCACATTGATGTTTGATATCACTTTGTACGAGATATTATAGAAGAAGGTGGAGTCACGATGCAGAAAATGCGGGCTACAGACAGCCCTGCCGATATGCTAACAAAGTGACTGCGATCAAGTTTCAACATTGCTTGAACTTGATCAACGTTGTTGACTTTGAAGATTGAAGTTGAAGACACAATCAAAATTTATCAATGAGAGAAAATTGAAAGAGTAAAATCTTGCCAAGGTGGAGATTTGTTGAATTTGACAAGATTAATGTAAACTAGTGTGAATATTTGAGAAATTCCTATTAGGAGGAAATTGGTAGATGCATTTTTTCATGCATTTATATTTCATCATCACACTTAATGTTATGTCATGCATGACATTATTAAGGCCATTTCCCTTCTATAAATAGCAATAGTTTTGTTCATTTGTAAAACATCTCTCACTTGCCTTCTTATCTCCTAAAACATTTGAATCTTCTTTTTCTCTTGTAGTATTTCACTTGTAGTTTTGGAGTGAAATAAAGTTTTAGTTGATTGTGTCCGAGGACAAGACAAAAAACATATTTTGCCGAACCTCGCAAACTTCTGGTGTTCTTTTTATTATTGTCTCACTTACTATTTATTAGCTACCTTTAGATATAATAGTTGTGATTTAATCAGTCTCTATATATTCGGCTTCCGCAACATACTAGAAGTAGGAAGCTCCTAAAACAAAACTTGAATTACCAAAATATCCGTAAAAATTTAGATGACCATTTTATCCTTCCTTTGTACTCTACTCCTATAATATTTTTGTCCCAAAAAGTAAATTTACCCTTCAGTAAATGATAATATGTGTACTAATCTACCATAAGTTAGGTAAATGAAAAGACAATTGTGTAATAAAGATGTACTATGCACCCTTTCAACTCATCCTTACTAAAGTTGTACCACGACAATCTTTCCAATTCTTGCAATTACTTTCATCTTCTCTATTCAAACCACTGTAATTGAAGAAACGTTTTTTTTCCATAAAGAAACATTCTTCTTTTGATTTGCTTATATCTGGTTATCATCTCTTACATACAAAGCTAACTACAAATATCAAATACACACACACACACACACACACACACACACACACACACACACATATATATATATATATATATATATATATATATATATATATATATATATATATATATATATATATATATATTCGTTTTGCGCGTGTACCCTAAGTATAAAACTTAAAAATCATATAAATATTGTTAAACTGTGTATGTGAGTCGCATAATAATTCATACAAAATTTAGGTTAGAAAAGGGAGAAGGACTAAGACTCGCTTATATAGTATTTAATTTGTCTTTTAATATACTTATAATCTGTATTCATAAGAAATAGTGTTTAATAAACCTTTGTCTAATTAGAAGAATCTATACTTAAATACGTAACTATGTACCATATACTATATAGGAATTTTTCTCTGTGTATGGACTAATTATATGTATCGTATTTATTAAGTTAATTTTCATACTGAATTTATGAATAGGTCATAGTTGTCAGTTTAATTTGGTCAGTGTTAGTTAAGCAAATACATTGTTAGTATAAAACCAATTGTCTCAGCTTCTCATCTATATTTAAGAATATCCTTGTTAAAAGCTTTTAGTTCATATAGGTCTCAACCTTTTCATTGTGTTTCCTTCGGCCGTCGGTCACTAACTCACTATTGCTAGTGTGAGTCCTGACATTGAGAGAGAATCAATTTTTTAATATATAGTTAATTTCGGGGATAAGTAAATTATCATCCTATTGCAATCAACTACTCCATTTGTTAAATAAATTTTCGAAACAGCTAATCGTGTTATGTAAAGTGAGCTCAATGAAAATAGAGTCTTCAATATGCTAATTGATTCTTGCCTTAGGAATATTATCAAGGTTTGCATAGAAGTTAAACTAACTTCTCGATCGAGTAATTTTCTTTTAGGACGTGGATGATGATTCTTAGAGATTAAAAATTTGAAAACTAATAGTTGTAGGCAAAATCAAGACTAAAGTAAAAAAAAAAAAAAAAAAAAAAAATGAAATCTCGTGAATTTGTTTCTTTTAATAACTACACATTTTTGGATAAAAAATAATAAATGCACTTTAAGATATACTAAACATATTCTATGTTGACTTGGACTCTCTATAAGGAATACCTATTTTCTATTCGGGAACATAATTCTTTTTAAAAAAAAAACAAATTGCTTACCTTCTAAGTCTTTAATTTAAGTCCTAAATATTAGGACTTCTTACATAGTCCAAAGAAGGAAAAATAAAAAGACCAAGTTTTAGATGATTTTGAAGTACTAAATATTATGAAAATAATTTAATTATGATTTTGTCCAAAGTAAATCTATTTTTAAAGGTTAAAAAAGGCGAACGATATTTCGCTGAGGGGCTTCGTGCTTTTAATATAGTACTAGTCTTTGGGTACGCTCTTTGCGTGTGTACCTATATTAATGAATAAATAAATTTTAAAAATTACATACATATTATTAGATAATTTGTTTGAGTTATAAAGTATAATTTAAGATTTTTTTAAAATAATAAATATTATTCCCATTTAGTTAGCTTAACAAATGAAGGAATTTTATTTAGATGCCTTATTGTTATTTTGTCCGGACTTATGTCAAAAATTATGAAAATTGTTAATATTTACAATTCTTTAAAGATTTATCAAATAACACAAATAAAAAATTAATTTCTTGGTCTTTTAAAAATTTGCGAATGAAAAAAAATGGCATTATACCTTCTAAGAATTTGATAGTGATAATGTAAAGTTTAAAGAATGACTAATATTAAACTAATATTTTACAAGAAAAAACTTAGTATAAAAAATATAGCGAGACATTTTCGTTTTTTAGACTTAATGCAGGAAAGAATCAAATGACAACTCATTTATAATCTAGTTGCCTTCTACAATTTACCTTATCTCTTAAAATTTATTTTTTCACCGATTTGAATATGTATTTTTTACTATAATTAATTTTGCTATATTTTATGATTTCTTTCACTATCGATACTCTTCTTAAAAAAATAAAATTTATGTACTTTCAGTGTTTTGTCAATGTAACAGGTAATTTTTCTTATATGATAAAATTTTAAAATAATTGAATTTGATTCGTTTGCTAAATTGTTATTCAACGACTTAATTATGTGTTCTCAACATTAAAAGAATAACTTAAATTTTATTAATTCAAATTCTGAATATTTGCTCATTCTAATTTTTAAATATTTGAGAATAATTATAATTTTTCCAATATGAATTCGATTTTCAAATAGTAAGAAAAATCATATGTTTTGAATCTTTATGTTTTCAAAATTCGTTGTGTGTTTGACTCCTACATAATTTTGCTAACTCACATTTTGCATAATAAAAAATCTTATAGGAATAGTTCAATACAACTCTAATATTAATGGGCTTTGAATAAGAAAAATTTTAATAATAAAATCTTAGTTGATTTTAAAGTCCTAAAACAAGAAAAATAATTAAATGACTATTTTATCTAGTATAAAATCTATTTTTAAAGGATAAAATAGATGAATAATATTTCGCTAAGGACTTTTATGCTTTACTATGTATAAAATAGATAGATAGATAGATAGATAAAGATTTTAATGCTCTAATGAGATGTACAATTGCTCCAGCTATACCAAATATGATTAGAATATTTTGGGACGGTTCTAATTAAATCTCTCAAAATATTAAAGTAACATTTCAATAAAAGGGGAGAGAAGAAACCAAAATTCAAAAGAACAATTTGTTAAAAAAACTTATTTTACTTGTTTTTCTCTTTGGTTACCAAATTAGCCGATAAGTAACAGAATTAGATCAAAAAGATGTAAAACTTATGTATAATTTGGATTTGGCCAAAAATAAAATTTTATTGTATTTAACTATTTAAGGGCAAGCATAATTTATATTATTTATAACAAAACAAAAAGGGTAAAGATTTGAAAAATAAATATGTCTGACGGGGATCTGGAGAAAGTTAAAAATTTATTATATTTAACTATCTATGTTTGATACTAAATATGATTAAAATATTTTTATCAAAACAAAAAGGTCAAAGACTTAGAAAAAAATTGCCTGACGGTTCCTAACTTGGTTAAAAAGAAGAACTTGGAAACTTAGAAGGATTTAAGAAGAGTCCTAATATTTAGGATCTTGTACATAGTTAAAATAAGTTAGTATTTAATAAATAAATTTTTAGTTGATTTCAAAGTTCAAAATTTTAGGGAAATAATTAAATGACAATTTTGTCTAATATGAACTCGATCTTTAGAGGGTAAAAAAAGCGAACGATATTTCGCTAAGGGCCTTCGTGGTTTTAATATAGTACTAACTTCTAGGTACGTGCGTTGCACGTATATCTCGTTAACTATTAAAAGGTAAGGTAAAAAATACTTCTTCCTCCAACTTTATATTAAAATGAAATCCATCCAACTTTAAACAAATAAACATTTATTACGGCACGTCTCAAAATATGTCAATTAAGCAACCATTTTAGAAAGACAATGTAACTTTATCCTTTAAATTCGATTATTAAGTTATTCTTTTTGTTTCATCATATTTTTATTGTCTTTCATAAAAAATATGTATGTTGGCAAATTTTATATATTGAGTAGTTGCATGTTATCTTTTCTCATCTGTGTACATACATATTTAGAGCCAATGTACATAAGAATGTTAGTAAATTTTATCTCTTTTATATATTGAGTAGTTGCATGTTTTTCTTCTCATCTTGTATATACATGTTTAAAGAATGAATATTTGAGTTTTGAGCTCTTTCTAGAAAGACTCTAGCCTTAGAATAAAAATGGTAAGTGTCTTTAGCCAAATCATGTAGATTTCAAATATTAATGGTCGTATATCATGTTGCAGTAACAATAAGTAGTTTAAAATAATTATTAAGTTGAGAAATCAAAACAAGGGAGCAAACTTTGTATTATGAATTGCATGGAGGATTAGTGTTACAAGCCAAATTTGGAGGGAGGTATGTGAAATTATACTTATATAAAAAGTAAGTAATTTTTAAATAGATTATTAATTCTAAAATGTCCGAATATTAGAAAACTAATTGTGACCTATCATGTAATTATTGCTTGTGCACGTACGACATTGTCCAAATTCATATTTGTAATTGGGAAGGCCTTGGTTTTAGGATTCTGTCATTGTAGCTAGCCGAGTCTTAACGGAATTGGTTAATTTTAATTTTTAAAGAAGAAACTCAATTTAAAAAATTACATATGCAAAGCGAAAAAATTCATTTATGGTGAAAAAAAAAAGTAAATTTCTCTACCCATCTCAACAATAATTTAAAAGAATAAAACAATTATTATTAACCCTAATTCTCATCATAAATTCTCTAATATATTAAGATATTTAAACATAAAGCACATACAAGAAATTTATCAAATGAGCAAGAACTCAAGTGTTGTATCGCAAAGCAACATAACCACCTCCGGCCTGCAATCACAACTAAAATATGTTGAACAATTGATGACAATTCTTAAAGTTAAATAAAAAAATATGCACGTCTCTTACAAATAATTTCTTAACAATTAGTTTTCCTTACATAAATGACATAGAGTTTTAAGGCTTAACTGAATTAGAATTCCCATTACAAATAAGGTATACTTCCTTTATGTAGTGGGCTAGTGGCGGTGATTTTCTAAAATCTTGGTTGATTTTAGAGTTCTATTATAAGCAAAATTCTAAAATTTTACAATTTTACCCACTATGGTATTGTCTTTTCCCAAAAAGAATTAAAATTTTAAGGGTATAAAAGTCGATTAACATTTCAAGGATATTTTTGTCGTTCAACATTTAGCGTTTCAACATTCGTGCTTTTATAATAATATAGATAGATATAGATATAGATATAGATATAGATATAGATATAGATATAGATATAGATATAGATATAGATAGATATAGATATAGATATAAATATAGATAGATATAAGATATATAGTTAAATTTTCTCTTAACTGTGTTTGGTCATTATCTTATTGTAAATCAATTTCTCTTAAAAGTCATCAAACTATTTTCTTAATTATATTGGTTATGTAATTACTCAAATATCTATGCATTCCAATTCCATTTTTCAATGAGTATTTCATTTACTGAATTATCTTTGTTATGTCCACTTTTTTCTTCTTCGTAGATGCTGAGATTTTTTTGTCCTCTATTTTATTACACAATATTGGTTTAATATTCAAAAGCTAAAACTTCAACACTAACGATGATGAACGTAAATCATGTACTGGTGGTAATAAATATGCTATTGTCAAATATATGTTATTGATTTTTGCTACTTAAATAGGTATTCCTCTTCCTCTTATTAGAATTCTTTCCTTCTCCTTGTTAATTCTTCTTTATTTTATGGCTTTCATAGAATTATTGAAGGTGCAGTTTAATTGGAGACAATCTTTTGGCATTTTATGCCGCTATTATTCTGCTGAGTTTTCCTCTAAACAGTGATTTTCATTTGGAATTGAACCCCACTAAAATAATTATTTTTCTATAATATATAGATTAGATTAGGTGTTCCATATTCCTTTGGTCTTGTATATTGACGTCTTACATATACAAAGCAAAAATAAGTCTCCAAAAACTTTGTATTTGTATCTCCATAAGGCACTTTATTCGTTTAGACTACCTAAGTGTGCTATATTGCTAGATAAGTCAAAGTGCTACATATTTTGTTATGTATGCATTATACCTAGCTGCATTTAGTTGTTCAACTTTGCAGTTTATATACTATCTTATTAATTTGCCATCAATAATCAAGTTTGAGCTTGTATTTTTCTCTTTTAAATTTTGTGCAACTTATCACATATGTTTTAATATTATCTATTTATACTATTTTTTAAGAAAAAAATTATTGAGATACGTGTGCAACGCACATGTCCAGGAACTAGTCTCATCATAAAAAAAGAGATCTTGAAAGGAAGATTAGGGTGCCAAATCTTATAACTTGTTATGGAGTGATTCTTAACCTTCCTCATCATCGTAAAGAAAGAGATCTTGAAAACTTATTATTCAGATATTAGCAAAGGTTCATTTATAAGCTTAATGAGGTCATTCATAATCACATGAAGCGCGAGCAAATTACCTAATAATAAAATGTTAATAAGACCGTAACATTTATATGATTCATTATATTTGACCTTTGTCTACAATGAAGAACAGAAAGTACAAATTATAGTTAAAACCATATTTAAAGAAAATAGTCTCAGAAAGAGTATTTTCCAAAACACTAATTCTCTTCACAAAATAATACTCCCTTCTTTCCAAAAAGGATGATACTTTTTGAATTCGAGAATTAAACTTCTTAATTTTAACAATAAATTCGGACATAGAATCTTTAATTTTTTTAAATAAAATTTATATTTTTGAAAACTATATAAAAATTACTATTAGTCACAATAATTAACATTTCAAAATATTTAGAAAGGCATATGAAAAAGTTATGACGCCTTGTTGTACACGGATTCCTTCAGTAAGTAACACGATTGCAGCCTAAGTAGCAACACCTTGGTGGAATTGTGCTTGCATTAGAAAATCATAATCTCAGCTCCTGATCAACGCACTCTAGGAACCTGAAAGAGAACCTGATTCTTTTATTATCTACCAGTTATATTTGTAATCCTGTATGTTAGTTCGGCAAATATCTTTTAGAGACCTAGTTCTTAGACAATCGTTTGTTAATCATCAAAACTAATTTTCAGCTTAGCTGGAGAGGCAGCAGATGAGGTGCACGCAAGCTGTCTAGGACACCATCGTAGAGAGCTTAGGTGCTCTCTACCAATTCTCCAAATTTTGAGGAGAGTCAATCACTCAATCTGAAGCGATATAATGAGTGGTCAAATCTCTGTATGTAAAAGGTAGTAATTGAAACAACTGTTAAACTAAGCTCTAAAATACAGTTTTATTTATATAATTATACACCTCTATTTTTTGGAATATAAAGAAAGAGATAAGCCTGAATAATTATATTTTGAGTGCAGAATAGAATGCTTTGTTTCACTCTAGTGTTCTTTATGCTGTATATCTTGCTATCTGTCCTTGAAAATTAGACATGAGCTCCTTACACCGAGTGGCTGATAATTTTGGAGTTCTCTCGAGATTGGTAAAATTGACATAATGCAATCCAAATCTTTTTGTATACCCTTCTAACCATTCAAAGTTGTCGAGCAATGACCAAGCGAAGTAGCCCCTCACATCTGCACCTTCCCTGATCATATATATGTTAAGGATTTAACTTATATATACTTACAGTATAAACATCTTTTTACACGATCAATATGTGGAATTAGTCGGAGGCGGATACATAATTTAAATTTTATGGGTTCAAACAAATTATATTTTTAAAGTTATGAGTTCATATTTACTATATGTTGTAATTTTAATAATTTTTCACATAAATTTATACTCCGCACTGAAAGTACTGGGTTCAGTTGAACCCGGTACCAAAGGGCTAGATCTGCCCCTGGAATTAGTATGTGTTCGAGAGAGGAAGAGATATACCTTATTGCATTTGCTAAAGAATTCAAGTGGCTATGCATATATTCAACTCTTGGAGTGTCGTTGAGAGAATCAGCTAGAGAAGAATTTGGATTGTCACTCTCAGCAATGCCTGCAAAATTTCCATTACATAAGGAGTTGCCTCCAAAGAGATAAACTAGCATTTGATAAACTTATTACTCCCGCTGTCCTAATTTATGTCGTACACTTTTCTTTTTTTGTATGTCCCAAAAAGAATGTCACTTTCTATATTTAGAAATAATTTAACTTCAAAATTTCTGTTTTACTCTTAGGGGCCGTTTGGTTGGAATACGATTTATACCGGTATAAGTTATGCTGGAATTGTTGTTTATTCATTGTTTGGTATGTTGTATTAAGAATGACAATGACATAATTTCTAAGAAGAAGGTATAAGTTATACCGGTGCTAATTACCCCACCTTCTATAAGATATAAGTTATCCCGGTGTTAATTTTAACACCGGGATAACTTATACCTGGTTTGCTAACCAAACAGAGTATTAAGGTAGTATTAAATTTTTATACCATCCTTATACCTTCTTATACCTCATACCAAACGACCCCTTAATGAGAATTTATAGCCATACAAATGTTAAAGACTTGTTTTGACCACAAGTTTTAAAAGTCGTCGTTCTTTCTTAAACTCCAGTACCAAGTCAAATGGTGCCACATAAATTGGGACGGAAGGAATACTTAATTAACGACACTGTTATTTTTGTAACTTTTCGTCTTTTCCGTTACCATTTTCAGTGATAATGATTGGAGTGTTATTGAATCTGTCCTTCATGTACATCACAAGCTTTTCCATCCCTTGAGGGTAAACAAAAAGCCAGTCCATTGTAGTCTGAATCATTTACAAGGTAAAGAATCAATTGCTATTGCAGTGTCAAAAGAGCTTCCTCATTTTCTGCAGAATGGCATAGTACTGATCAGAATACTTACAGGTTGTCCAATGTACACACCATCTTTTTCTGTAGTACGAAAATAGGAACCCTCCGACCAAGAGGTTCCGTGTTCACAGGCGGAGTACAAGCAATCTTTTATATAAGCAGCAGTGTAATGATTGATGCCAATGAAATCCAGGCCATTATTCAGTTTTTTCAAATCATTGCTTGAAAAAACAGGCAGGTTATTTCCAAGAATTTGTTGCATTTCTTCAGGATATCTTCCAAATATAATAGGGTCTAAAAACCTGCATACCAATTAATCAAAACATTCCTTTTTCTTGTTTTCATTCACTTCTGTTTCTTGTAATATAAGCTATGTTGCTCGGACTCTCCGAAAATGTAGTCAGGTGCGTGTCGAATCCTCCAAAAGTAGTGTATTTTTTGAGGGTCCAACACGAGTGCGGCAGCATTTTGAAGAGTCCATGCAACATAGAATATATGCACTGATTAAGAAGTCTTACCAGTTGTAAACGAAAGATCGAGCTCTCTGAGCTGCATATTTGTCTTCTGATGAATTGCTAAAAGGTTCATACCATTGAGTATTTAAAGAAATTCCAATCATACCTCCTTGTCTTTCCTACATGTCAGCAAAGAACAAACTAAAATTACTGGTTTTGTTATATTAATACTTCAGACCAATTTGTCTAAGGGGTGATTGAAATAAAAGACTCATAAGTAAGGGGTAGCCCGGTGCACTAAGCTCTCGCTATGCGCGGGGTTCAGAGAAGGGCTGAACCACAAAAGTCTACTGTATGCAGTCTTGTCCTGCATTTCTGCAAGAAGCTGTTTTCACGGCAAAAACTCAGAAGTAAAACAAAATAAAACGGTGAACTTAGTAAAGAACTTAAAATTCTATTCTTTGACTGTGTAAAAGAATAGAATGGCCAAAAAATTGTCCAAAGTATAGATGCAGAAAGTAGCCGGAATGGCCAAAGTATAAATTGTCACATTTTGTCTTCTAATCTCCACAACTTTCCAACTTTCCAACCCCCCGCCGCGTCTAATCTCCACTTAATAACATCATTTATCCACTTAAATTCCATCCCTTATCAACTAACATGCTCAAGAGTAACATGACAGTTGAAAGAACCTGATATTTGGTTCTGTAAATGCTGGCAGCCGCGGCGTGGGATAGGATCATATTGTGGGCAGCAATGAACGGCTCCTTTTCCGAATTCCCAGCGCTGCAATTACCAAATGAACGAGAGCATCGAGCTGGAGGGAAAGTCCCCAATCTGTAGCCGCGAACGGCCATCACATTTGGCTCATTCATAGTCACCCAGTATTTAACTCTGTCTCCAAAATATTTAAAACATATGTCTGCATAATAGCTGAAATCACTCCTGGAAACAGAACAGATTTGTTCAGCAGAATAGCAACAACCACAACAGCATACCCAGTGTAATCCCACACAGTGGGGTCTGGGATGGTTGTGTGTACGCAGACCTTACCCCTACCTCGTGAAGATAGAGAGCATAATTGTTCGGCAGAATAGGTCATTGATAATATATATATAGTTACCTTTTCACGAAGTATATAAGAGGCGAAAATACTTACTGTATTTTCGGACTTAGCCAACCTCCATATCTGTCTTCAAGTTCTTGAGGTATATCATAATGTGTTAACGTGACAAATGGTTCGATACCTGAAATCATAGCAAATAAAAGAACTTGTCTAAGCCTACAGATGGTTACATTTTGCATATATTTTAGATTATTGTGATCAAAATATGTGTAAAGTTGTTCTCGTGCAACCTATGGGTCACGGGTTCCAGCCATGGAATCAGCCACTGCTGCTTGCATAGGGTAGACTGCCTACATCACACCCCTTGGGGTGCAGTCCTTCACTGGATCCTACGTGATCGGATGCTTTGTGCACCGAGCTGCCCTTTTATTGAATCAAAATATGTGTAAAGTTGTCTTAGTGCGACCTATAGGTCACGGGTTCAAGCCGTGAAATCAGCCACTGATACTTGCATCAGGGTAAGCTGCCTACATCATGCCCCTTTGGCTGCGGCCCTTCCCCGGACCCTACGCTTCATGCATGACGCTTCATGCGCCGGGCTGTCCTTTTTGAGAATCAAATATTTATAAAGTTGTCTTCGTGCGACTTATAGGTCACGGGTTTGAGCCGTGGAATCAGCCATTGACGCTTGCATTAGGGTAGACTGCCTACATCATACCCCTTGGGGTGCATCCCTTATCCTGACCCTACGTGAATACGGGATGCTTTGCGCGTCAGACTGCCATTTTTGTGATCAAAATATGAAGTGTGAACATAACAAAAGGTCACTAAATGAATGAGATAAGCAGAAATAACCTTTCTGTATGAGTGCATTAATCAGCTTACTGTAATGCTGAATTCCAGCTATATTGATATCTCCATACATCCCATCTGATTCAGTTATTGGACAAAAAAAAAAGGGTTATTAATAAGTAGAAATCGCGCTTAAGGTCAATAATTAAGGAGTTTAAATCCTGAAATATGTCATATAGACAAGAGATGTGATAGTTGTAACTTACTAGGCAGAATTCTTGCCCATGAAATAGAGAAACGAAAGCTATCCACTCCCATATCTTCCATGAGCTTGATATCCTCCTGTTTTCATTTATTTCCAAAAATCAGAAATCTAAGATTTCAAGCATTCTTCACATATTATGCTTTAGAGATACAGCATATTGATCTATATTTTCATTCTTAGATTATTTCCAAAAATCAAGAATTCTTGGATTGTCAAATGATCTTTCAATTACTTAAACTTCTAGCTAAATGAAAATTAACAGCCGTTAATCTTACTATCTTGTAAGTTACCATCACCCAGAGCTGCTAAATTAGCTCTTAAATTAGTAAACGCAAGCGTGATACTGCCCCGTACTAAGTTTCAGGTGGCTATCACCTTGATCCACGAGTCGCCCCTTCGAACTAAGTTTCATGTGGCCCCACGGGTTAATTTCCGAGATTCACTGTGTGCCACCACATGATCGAGCATTTATGGTCACCAAAACTTAGAGCTAGCTTCTTCTTGTGCACGTGTGTCTCCGGGCTACCTTGGCATGGTAAAAGTAGTAAAGAGCTTCATGAAATCACTCCGCCATTTCATACTCGTCCCCTCGAATCATTCGCTTTAATACCAGTTGTTAGACTCGGTTCAAAGACACTCTTAACATGACATCATACTATGCGCTTATTGGGCCAAGTTGGCTCGCACAGTTTTATTCAAAAAGGTTTCGCACCATTAAGAGTATTCCTACGCTTTATATGTAAGTTCACAATCTTTTCTATTCAATATTACTTTTTATGTATATATACTATGTAAAATCAATTGACACCCAAACCGTAAAATCATATTGTTTAGATAGGTAAATATTACTTACTACTATATATCGAATCTTCTTGATTTATTTATGTATTTACTTCTAAAAATTTTAATATTCCTTAATAAAAATACTTGCTACGCTACTGATGACACCTAATTTAAGTCTTCTGCCCTTATTGTGAAACATTACATTTTTTCTTTGTGTCGATATGCATAGTTGTTAATAAAAATTACGCAATCCCTCTGACATCTCGTTGTTGATTTTCGTGGAATAAATCTTCACAGTGATCGGGCTGCCCTGTTTAAATCTTCACAGTGATGTATTTTGACTTCACAAAATTGTGCAATAACAATTGTACTTCCAAAAGGGGATGTTGAGGACCTTACAACAATTGAAAGAACAGAGGTCCGTGTACAACAAATAAGGGAAAAGCATATTTTGCCCATTTAGTAAGAAATATTTTTGCCAAAAGAAAATGAACACTTTTTTAAATATGCATCATTTGTAAGTCTTTAACATGAAGGGGTAAAACGAAGACATAGAGATCGTTAGAAATGATTTTCTGCATTTTGCACGTTATGCTATTGTTCATTTACTTTAGATTGTGTTTAGTACAAAGAAAAAGATTTCTATAAAAATGCTTTCTTGAAAAATAAGTGTTCTACTACTTAATTATTTTTTGATGTTTAAAAATTAAGTAAAAAAATATTAATTTCAAAAACTCTTTACCGTGAAAATGATAATGACAATTAAATTTGTTAATGGGACTCTAGAAATACGTGATTTATTTTTATGCTAGTTGTTAGTGCAGTTGATGCTAGGCATATGAAGATAAGAGATGAAATGCGAGCTAAAACGGAGTTATAATCAAACCGAGAGATCAGTTACTCTGGCCTCGAACTGGCCGGTGAGGGGCCTCGAGGTCGATCCCTGGGCTCGAGCTCGAGCTATCGGGGGTAACCGGGAAGGGAATAGCAGTTAGAATATAATTAAATGAGGCTCTTTATGGCCAATATCAAGCAATAAATGAGGAACAAGTATGAAAGCAATAAATGAAAGAGGCAGCCTCGAGCGAGCAAGTTAGAGAAAGGAGAGAAAGAGTTGTTATTGATCTTATGTAGAATGGTTGGAGCAACAAAAACCCTTTACAAAATGGTAAGGATCCCCTTTATATAGAAGGGGAAATACAACATAGTACAAAATGCATTAATTGTAAAGATACGGAGATGGGACGACTAGACGCGATGCCTTGATATAGGCTTCGGGTAGGCCGGCTTTGTCAGACTTAGCCGTATGCCTTGGGAATTCCCCATTTTGCTCTAGCCTCGATCTACATCCTCTTTAAATCGGGTCTCGACGAGCTCCGAAGGAAGGAACTCAGTCACAGCTTCGCATCCTCGGGGTCTCGAGGTGTTCTTCTGAAGTGACTCGATAGCAAGAAATTAGGCCCTCTGATTTCGCCGCATACAGATAGTCTCCGCGTTTCTCAGAACGAAGCGATGGAAAATGATTCTGATACCCGACTCCTCGGGCTTCCCGTGACGATGTCATACCGATGATGCAACCTATGACGCCAAGTTTTTACGATAACCGGGATATTTTCTTTACTTCAGTTTTTGATATTCGGCATATTCTTGTGTGTTTGCGGGAATTTTGAATGTATGCCTCTTTAGACGATCACCAATATTTTTTCCGGTCTTTGGTTGACAGAAATGGCTCCCTTCCGAGCTTATCGTTGTTCCCCGGGTCAAGCCTGAAGCGGTCCGGTAAACTCGGATTATCGGGACCCTCGAGCCTCATGGAGATAGAGCACCGAAGTGAAAGTCAACTTCGGGCACTAGGAGATTTTATTTTGAGCTTGATGTAGATAACCTTTTAAGGCGTTGTAGATGGGTTCCTGTGGAGAGGTTGCCCATGGCCAGGTGGTGTCCTGAGGTCGAACCCTCATGGACGGAGCTTGAAGTGCTTACTTTTCTTCTTGGGAGGAGCCTTCGAGGCCGTATACCTTATCGGGACTGGAGATGATGTCGCTGACCTTTCGGGGCCTAACTTCCTTTTGACGGAGATCCTTGGGGTCGGGTACCACCTCGGGATCCATACCGAAGTCGTTGGCCTCCCAGGGCCTATCCTGGGTAGGCGAATTGCTGTTGTTCCCACATATATATGGGGTGTCTCCCGCTTCTAGGAAGATCCCATTATTTTAGATAGCTATCCTTCCGCCTTGGCGTCGACTTCTTCGTTACCTTGAGCATAAAAGTGTTTGTGTAGGTTCTTGCTTCTGTCTGCTAGTTCTACCATAGTCATGACTGTCACTTCGGGGCCTGCCCGGTTAAGAGGGGAGAGTTCCACTCCCAGTGCTCAGGATCCACGGGAGTTTACTCTTAAGACCATATCTTCGATAAGAGAGGACCATCTGGAGATAGTGAGGAGAGACTGCGGATGGGGCGAGGGGGTAGCGTTGCAGGCGCTTTCCTCGGATGAGGGCATTACGGACCCCACCGATGGATTCCTGAACGTGTACTTGTATCCTTTCGCACTAGGACCCCTTGATAGGGTCGTGCTCGATTTCTGCTTGAAGTATCGTGTTATTTTGGCGCATATACATCCGTCATTTTGGTGAGTAGTGCTGATGATGATATTCTTTGCGGAGAAGGCTGGGCATGAATTCACGCTTAGTTACCTCGTCAAGCTGTACCGGCCCTTTCATCATCGAGGTCTGCTAACCTTGTGGTGTCGTTCGTCCACGCCCTTTGTTGTTGATGATGAGGAAGATGGGGATCGAGAGTGGGTCAGTCGATTCGTCCTGGTCCGGACGACTAACGTTATACCCGTCAAACTTATGCCATTTCCTGAGGAATGGAATTTACATGAGTGAGTGGAGTGTCTCGTGCTTTCTCAGATTCGCTCGTGGCGAAAGCCAATTTAGTAATTGTGGTTCCTCCTTTTCTCCAGCAACTTTAGGGGCACCGGGCGAAGTTCCCGATCTGTCCGGCTGGGTTCGGAGGTTGGTGACCCATCCGACTTGCGACGAGCGTAGGTGGCGAGCTATGTCCCGGTGCAGATGGGAAGCGAAATACCAAGGTATGTGCGTATGCTGCTTTTACCTTGGCCTTCATATATTTGAGATGACATTTTCCTCTTTTTATGTATTGACCTTACCGTCGTAGGTGTCGGAAGGTCCCCAGGGGTGAGGCTATGCTCCTCCGGAGAGGGGGAGGAGTTGTTAGCTTCCGAGCCAAAGGTCGGTGGTGATAAACGGGATATGCACTCGTGGTGCGATGAAGCTTTTGATAGGGCTAAACGGGTCCGAGTCTTCGAGGAGAAAACGTCGCCCGAGCCTACTATTCCTGAAGTTTCCGGTTCCGGAGCGGTGATTCCTCCGAGTGATCATGCTTCGATCGAGGTTGGTTCTTCCAGGGCCGAGGGGGCTGGACCAACAGAAGTGTGCTCAGCCTTCGAGGAAGTCCGTCGGCTTCACTTCGCGGTGAGTTTTGGCATAGGCCTTCCGCGTCTCGCGTCTTCCCTTCCTTATCGAGTTTTTCTTCTGCAGGCCTTTGACAGGCTTCGGTCTGAGCTACTCCGTCATGGGGCTAGGCTTCGGAAAGCTCTGGATCAAGGTAGGTCCCTTATGCTCTTCTACGAGGAGAAGGAAGTTGAGTTGACGCACTGGCGATATGAGGCGTACCGGGGCTCGAATTACGAGAGCTATTTGATGGAGCAGGTAACTTCTCATGGTATGCGTTTCACTTTTTAACCTTTTAGGCTAACTTTTTGCCTATCTCAGTTGCAGAAAAAGACGGAGGCTCCGAAGCACCTTAGGGGTGAAGTCGTCCGAGTCAGGAATGACTGTGGCGAGCTGAGAGCTTAGGTTCAGGCTCAAGCTTCAGATGAGAAGGGTGCCTGGCTAAAGTTCCTGCCTTCGAGACCCAACTCCACTTGTCTCGTGATAACGCTTTAGTTCAAGCGGATATGATCGCGAAGCTCGAGTCCGAACTTTCGAAGGTCAGGGTCGAGATCGTTGATGCTCAGGCTGAAGCAGCATTAACCTGGACTAAGGCTGACCAGGAGATGGCGATTCATTTGAAGGATGCTACTGATGCTCATGCTGAGTTGAAGAGGGCCCTCGATCGTGAAGAGGGGATCGAGGAATATGTTCGTTGCAGATCCCGAAGAGAGGTACTTGAAGAGATCGGCGCCAAGGTTTTCCCGGAAGAGCTGGCTCGAGCGAGGGCGGACGAGCGTGACGCTTGGTCACTTCTGGCCGACACCATGGAGAGTGAAGATGAGACTGGTAGACCGTAGCCTTCTGGAGCAGGGCGTAGACTTTGTCATTTTGTATGTGATATTCGTAGAGCGCGTTTGTAGATGGGGAATGCACTTTTTGTGTATGTAAATAAAAGAAAACCTAAAGCTTTATTTCCTGTGTATCCCTTTCTTCTTTGCTTCTGACCAGGTGGACTGGTTTCGGAGTTGGCGAGAATCCTTAGACTCGTAATATGGCTCCGGGGCTCATCAGGCATGCTCGGGGGCTCTTACGCGTTCGGTCTATGCAGCCTTTAGTGTAAGCTGGAGTTGGAGCCCTTACGTTTTTGCTTGACTGTCTTGGGTTCCGTCTCCAAGTCGGATTACGACTTGAGCTCAATTGACCATCAAGTTTTGTGTTTTTGTGGGATGGCCACAACGGCTCTTACGCCTTGGGTCGGAGCGACCTTTTGGTCATTTGTATTTTAACTATTTTGGGTTCAGTGTCCGAGTCGGGTTGCGAATCAAGCTCACTGACATTCAAGTTTTTTTAGGGCTGGCGACAATGGCTCTTACGCCTCGGGTCAAGGTGACCTTTTAGGTGTGAGTCCATGAGGCTCATAGAGCTGGCAACGATGGCTTTTATGCTATGCCCTTAGGAATGTATAGTTAACTATTTTGGATCTGGTCTCCGAATCGGGTTACGACTCGAGCTCATTTTGATCCTCAAGCTTTCAAATTTTAAGCTGGTGATTGTGGCTCTTACGCTTTTGGTCGTTGCAACCTTTTAGTGTGTGGCCCTGAGGCTCATTTGGCTGGCGACAATGACTCTTACGCTTTTGCCCTTAGGTATATGTAGGCTTTGTTTTCCTCTCGTTAAGGACTTTTTGAAATAATTTTTCCCGACCCGTCGTCGGTTCGGGGAGAACCTCGATTTCAAGTTGTTAGAGGCGATGTTTGAGCACCTCGAAAGGTTTAGCTCGTAGGCTAAGTAGCTCGAAGCCTTGTGATTTGGAGCTGACATGGTCGAAGCTCGTTTGCCTGTCGAGGGTAGCCTGTTTTAACCGGTTCTTTTTGACGTAGATTTGAAGTAATGTCATGTGATTTTATAGCGACGGTCGAGCGTCCCTGAGTCGCGTTAATTTGGCTGGTGCATCCATATTGACTGTACTCAATTGTGTTTTTCCGGAGCCATTTTTGATCCCCGAGTGTGGTAGTTTAGGCGTCTACATCGAGGGTATGCCCTTTCGGAAGTCTTACAAATACGACATATAGCCTAAACTTTGGGATCAAGTTTTATGCCTGTAGTAAGGTCTTACAAATTCCTCATGCCTGTTGAGATCTTACAGTTTTTTCATGCCTGTTGAGGTCTTACAGTTTTGTCATGCCTGTTGAGGTCTTACAGTTTTGTCATGCCTGTTGAGGTCTTACAAATTTTGTTGCTATGTTAAATAGATCTTGCTAGACCGAGTTGCTCGCTCGGGGTCTTACGGCTTCGGGTTTTTAAGTGAGTGGCGACCAACGACAGTCTCCGAGTCATCGAGTTTGTTTATGCTCGAAGGTCGTTACTCATGAGTTCGGAGTTGCCTCATTGAGGACTTATGAGCATGGAGTTCCAACCCTGAGGTCATGCAGGTATCAAATTGTTGGCACTAGTCTCCGAGTATTTCGGGATGTACTCGATGGAGGGATCCTTGATGTGAACATGCTAAATTTTCTTTGGAGTACAAGACGCTTTTGGCGAAAGATATTCTTTGATTGCTTGGCGTAAGTACATGACATTGTGTTGCTATAAGCCCAGCTTATGCGGACACGGTTCGCTCGACCGTTTAGTCTGGTACATCATTTCCTATTGGAATTTAGTCTCCGTTCTTCGGCTCTTCCGAGCGGATGGCCTCTCAAAGGGGGTGCCCTCCAATTTTCGGGGTTGATTACAAAAGAAGCCCTGCGAGCTTGTCGAATCCTCCTTAGGCGGCGCATCGCCCCATTAAGAATCTTGCCGGTGAAACCCTCTTTGGACGAAAGCTCTGGCGAAGGGAAAGAGTGTAACGGGTTCCATTAAGGCCTTGGGATCTTCGGGTTGAGTTAACACTTTCGAACGCCCTGACCGATTGCCTGCATATGGGTTAGTGTAAAGTAACACAGGAGGGAGGTGGTCTTATCGTATTGCGGGGTGTGTAGGCGATGTTCCGAGGTCCGACGTGTCCCTACTATTTTGGAGCGAAGGATCTGTATGGCCCTCCGTTGTGTTTAATCAGGCTTGGCCGAAGACATGGTTTGATTACCCTTTGACTTTTTTGAGAGTGGAGATATTGGTGCCGACACTATATCACGTAACGTGAACACTTCCCTTGCCACATGCTGCTCCCCGTTGACGGTTTTAATTTCATCCTTTGCTGGGGGTTTTATCATTTAGCGAAGAGGGGACTGTATCACCTTCATGCGATGCGTTCGTGGCCGTCTGAATAAGGCGTTTATACCTTTCGTCTCCTTTGACGACATAGAATTTGGCGTTCCGATCTGCGCCAGCCATACTGACTGAGAGAATGATCTCTCCTCTCATTGTTCGATTGCCGTGTTGAATCCGCCAAAGATTCGAGAGGCGGGCGTGATTTGGTTCGGCAGTATGAGCTGCTCTATCACTCTCGTCCCAATAATGTTGGTCGAGTCACCTGAATTCATGAGCACATGTTTTATTTGGAATGAATCGAATGAGGAAGAAGGTTACCAGTGCGTTGTTACGAGGTTGGGGCGAGGTTTTGGAGCCTTCCTCGCCGAATGCGAGGGTATCTTCGGATACGTATCCCGAGGTCCGTTCTCCTCTGGTGACAGACATTTTTATCATCCACTTTACAAGTTCCTGGAAAGTGTCGTCGCTTCTCCACCATCATGGTAATATGTCGCGGCCTCTTTGCTTCGTTCTTCTTGGCCGCCTTTCTTACTCGGAACTGAACTCGAGCCCGATCGCTCAAAAGTTCTCGGCAGTGATTTTTATTGAGTAGCTTGGCTATTTTCTTTTGGAGCTGATGGCAATCTTTGGTCCTGTGGCCATGCGTATTATGTAGTTCACATACCAAGCTGTGATTCCTCTGGGAAGGATCCGACTGAATAGGCCTAGCCATTCGTTGTCCCTGGTTTTGCTGATGGTGAACACGATGTCCGATACAGCGATGTTGAAGTCGTATTCTAATGGACGAGGCGCCCCCGCTGGCCTCGTGCCTCCGTCGAATTTGGCTATGTTGGCGAGTCCTCGAGGATATTGTCCTCGATCCCTTCTCCGACCGTCGCAAGGTAGGTTGCGCCTCGGGGCATTCCTCCTATCTTCGGCGTATGGCCGGTATCTTTCTTTGTTTGGTTTTGGTTCCTTTGCCAGGAGCCTGCTTGGGTATACTGAGCCTAAGGGGGCTCCCGGATGGTCATCCTCGACCCTGATTTGCGACTGGTACCGGTTGTGGGCGTTCGACCAGGTCTTAGCTGGATACTCAATCAAGTTCTGTTTCAACTATCCTGAAGCCACCGAGCTTCATTCATTCAGGCCTTGAGTGAAGGCCTGCACTGCCCAGTCGTCGGAGACCGGGGGTAGTTCTGTTCATTCCGTCTGGAAACGAGATACGAATCCTTACAGCATTTCATTCTCCCTTTGCTTAGTCTCAGATGCATCAGACTTTCATGTTGCTACTTCGATGGCACCGACGTGAGCCTCTACGAAGGAATATGCCGGTATGGTAAGTGAGTCTGTGGGGTTGGGAGCTAGGTTATGATGACATCTCATGGCCTCCTTCGAGAGCGTTTCCGCGAACTTCTTCAACAATACAGACTCGATCTCGTCATTCTTTATACCGTTGCATTTTACTGCACAGGTGAAGGTAGTAACGTGTTCATCAGGGTTTGTGGTCCCGTTGTACTCCGGGTGTTCTGGCATTCTGAACTTCTTTGGAATAGGTTTTGGAGCCGCTTTCTCTGGGAACGACTGTTGTATGAACTTTTTCGAATCTACACCCTTCAGGACCGAGGGTGCGCCTGGGATTTGGTCGACTCTGAAGTTATAGGTTTCAACCTTCTTATCATTGGCTGCTATCATTTTCTTGCCTGACTCGACCCTTTCGGTGAGGTCCTCGAGCATTTTTAAGATGGCAGGGTCTGCTATCGATCCGTTATTGCTCGATCTCTCAGGTACCTGCTCAGCTGGAGGGGAGGCTATCCCCGGTGCTACCGTGTTGGGAGCCTTCGGGTGGCTTTGTAGCTGGGCAATAGCCAGCTGTTGTGCCTGCAACATTTCAAAAATAACACGAAGACTAACTTCCTGTTCTTCCCAGGCTGGGGTTTCTTGGGCTTCCTGTTGGGCGCCATGTCGTATGCTCTTGTCAGTGTGTGAGGTTTCGTCAACCAGTCGTGCGTCTTGCAAATCCGTGTCCGTTGGGATCGGTCCAGGTGCATTATTGGCGTTCTGCGGTGGCGCGCCAACAAATGGAACAACCACGCCATTTTCTCCGTGGTTTTTGAGGTTGTCGTTCTCGACTCTGTTCACTGAGCCAGACATTTTGACCTGAAATCGAAGATCTTGGACAAGAAAAAGTGTGAAAGATAACTTGCGTTGTGTAGTGAAACCAGCAAGAAAATAATCACTATTATTTTTAGCCCCACAGTGGGCACCAAACTGTTTACCGTGAAAATGGTAATAACAATTAAATTTGTTAATAGGACTCTAAAAATACGTGATCTATTTTTATGCTAGTTGTTAAAGCAGTTGATGCTAGGCGTATGAATATAAGAGATGAAATGCGAGCTAAAACAGAGTTATAATCAAACCGAGAGATCAGTTACTCTGGCCTCGAACTGGCCGGTGAGGGGCCTCGAGGTCGATGCCTGGGCTCGAGCTATCGAGGGTAACCAGGAAGGAAATAACAATTATAATATAATTAAAGGAGGCTCTTTATGACCCATATCAAGCAATAAATGAGGAACATGTATGAAAGCAATAAATGAAAGAGGCAGCCTCGAGCGAGCAAGTTAGAGAAAGGAGAGAAAGAGTTGTTATTGATCTTATGTAGAATGGTTGGAGCAACAACAGCCCTTTACAAAGTGGGAAGGATCCCCTTTATATATGAGGGGAAATATAACATAGTACATAATACATTAATTGTAAAGATACGGAGATGGGACGGCTAGACGCGACGCCTTGATACAGGCTCTGGGTAGGCCGGCTTTATCAGACTTAGCCGTGTGCCTTGGGAATTTTCTATTTTGCTCTAGCCTCGATCTACGTCCTCTTTAAATCGGGCCTCGACGAGCTCTCAATCGCAGCTTCGCGTCCTCGGGGTCTCAAGGTGTTCTTCTGAAGTGACTTGATAAAAAGAAATTAGGCCCTCTGATTTCGCTGCATACAAAAACATTTATAGATAATCTAGGCAAACACTAGAGGGTGAGGTTGGGGATGGTGGGCCACGGGGTGGGGGTGGAGTGTGTTGGGTGTGTGTGAACTATGGCTGTCCGGCCCGTCCCATCCTAGTCTCGATCCCATCCCGGCCCGGCCCACTTAATTCTAAATAGGATGGGCCCATATTAAATAGTACAAGGGATGGGACGGGCTTCCCATTTCGTCCCGTTTATCCCGGTCCATTTATCCTGTCCTGTCCCGGGTGTTATTTAATATTTTTTTTGAAATAGAGTCGTTGGGGAGCGGCCTTGTTTGCAAATTTAACCGTTCCCATTGGCTATAAACTGTCATATCTGCCCCTCCCCCTCCCAAACTTTTAATTTAACCCCTAAGTTTATTAAATTATCACATACAAATATAATTTTTTTGAGAGCACCTAATCTATTTGAGCTTGTATCCATAAAAATTTGTGGTCCTTAAGTAAGTGCCTGGTTAGACCCCCCGTCTCATCACTTTTGGCATGTACAAATCGTTGCTTACTTTTTTTGCATATAGCAAGTTCATTGACTTTATCATGTTTAAAAAATTTCCATACAAGTGATGTTTTGGTACGTTCAACCTTACGCTTACCCCTTATAGGAGGTACAAGGGTAAAGCTCCAGACCGAGATTGACTCAGAGTTGGAGTTTGTGTTGCGGGACTAGTGGGTGTTTCATCTAATTCTTCTTCCTCATTTTCTTCATCCTCATTTTCTTCGTACTCAATAAAAATATCATTACCAAATTGTCTTTGTAAAGTTTCATGATCTATTTATTCTCCGAAATTAATATTATAACATGCGGGAGGTTGGAAAAATAAAGTTTCATCAACATGAGTGTCATATATTTTCTAATTTAGGAGAAAGACTAGGACTAGGATTACTACTACTATCACATTTACTACTTTTTTTACTACTTTTTAAAATATGCCAAATACATTTTTAGGAGCCATAATTTAAATACGAAATTAAATTAAAAAGGTTAACACATAAATTAAACACACAAATGAAATACGAAAATAGAACACGTAGAGTAAACACAAAAATTAAGCACTAAAATGATACGCAAGAATTATATATTAAAACTAAGAGATGGAACGAGTGAACCGTGATTAAATATTAATACTTGAAGAGATTGCCAAAAAATTGCTCAAATACTTGACGAATTAAATTGAAGCTTGGAAGTTGCTCTAAAAATTTACCCAAATACTGGAAACTTAGTTGATTGTGAGAAAATTCAGAGAATAATATAGATAGATTGTAAGAGATTTGAGAGAGAATGACTGATTTTTGTGGGAAAAAATGAAGAAGGATGAGGTTATTTATAGTTAGAAATAGGGCCAAAGTAGAAATTTGAAAGTTCTATTAATAAAATAAAAGGCTATAAGCCTTGATTTTTTTTTTTTTTTTTATAAATTGTCTTACACTCTTACTTATTTACGTAATGGCTTGAAATTTTATTAAATAAATTGTAACTCAATTATAATTACTAAAATATTTCATTACAAGTCTTTTATTTTAATAGTTTATTATTCTTTACTTAGTTTCTTTATAATTTATCAAATTTTAAGTTTATTAAATAAGTCAAAAAAAATAGTCGTTGCAAACTTCAAAAACTTAGTCATTGTCAAAAAACTAGTCGTTGCCAAACTTAATGCTTAAATAATGAATTTTTTTTAAAAGGCCACCTTAAGGCCTGCGAACCGTCCCGTCCCGTCCCGTCCCATCCTATCCCGTTTGTTAGTGGGATGGGATGGGCCTACCGTTTTGTCCCATTTATCTCGTCCCGCCAGCATCCCCGCTAAATATCGTCACATCTCGTTTATTTGGTCTCGTCCCGTTGGACAGCCATAATGTGAACAAAGTCCCACATGGAAAGTAGAAAGGAAAAAAATTCAACTTATAAGGAGTTGAATATTCTTAATGGTGTGAGGTATTTTCGGAAAAACCGTCCAAGCTTGGCCTAAAGCGGGCAATATCTCACCATGTTAATAGTATCTTTGGACCGTTTTAGCTCAATAAAATGTGGGGGCGGCGGTAGGTGTTGGGGTGTTGGGTGAGGATGGGAAGTGGGGAGGAGTGTAGGGGTGGGGGTTGAGTATGGGTGTCGACGTGTGGATGGGGGGTGGTAGGGTGCATGGGGGCGGGCGTATTAGGTGGAGAGGAGACAAGTAGTTGGAATGCCAGTAAAAGATCGTTCTATAAATGAAATTGTTAACTATTCGAAAGTTATTCAACTTGAGTTTACGAGAGCATGAATGATTTCTTTTTCATTTTAGGAAGAAAGAAGAAGAAAAAGACTAGGTGAAAGTCATTTTCCTAAATTATTGAAAATTTTTATTCTTCTTGAGATATTTTTGCTCCACCCTTAAAATATTACGATAATTAATATATAGGAATTTCTCTCATACTATTTTGCTCAGGATGCCTTTTGACTATCTCTCTTCAAATTATTCTATTTTAATTATTTATAGATACACTCAATATTATATTTCAAAAGTAATCACTATACCCTATATGTAAGGAAAATATTGCACAATAGTTGGTAAAATTTCTATCATATAACTGTTTAAGTTTTTGATTTTATATCATAAGGTAACCATCATATTTGTGTACGATTTCTATTTTATAAGGGGTTTAACTTTTTAAATTTTTAAACACAATAGTCTATCAACAATTCATTTATATTCAGAGAAATTTATTTGATCATTTAAGTAAATTCAATTTTAACGAATAAAATATAAATATTAAAGGGTGAAACCTAGTGGCCAATAAAGCGAGGAGAATTATGAGGTTTCGCGTTTAAATCTTTGTGGAGGCAAGAATATTACTTCATTTGTCTCGTTTTATGTGTCATAATTTAGACTTCAAAAATCAAACTTTTTATTTTATTAATTGAAATTAGATGAGGTGTGGGCATATAATCCTAAAATTAAATGAATTGCACACAAGTTGTGCTTAAAACTGCTATCACTACGTACAATACAACTCATTTTGCCTGTACCTGACTTTTCTGTCACATCAGTGCGTAAGTGGACAGGTTGTAGAAAACATGCAAAAATATGGGAACCTCTCAAATCCCACCAACAGATATGCCGCATAGCTCTACGCAATGATTGACAGATACAAATACTCGTTTTAATTTATATGGACTTATTTGATCGAGCATCGAGTTTAAGAGAAAAAAAAGACTTTTGAACTTGTGGCATAAAATGAGACACATATATTTTATGTGGCTATAAATTATTTTATAAAAGTAAACTGTTTTCAAATAAGGAAAAAAATCATTCTTTTTGACACGAACTAAAAAAGAAATAAGTTCATATAAATTAAAACGGAGGAAGTAAATACTATGCTTGTGGGATAACAATTCAGCAGATACCACATTTTTTTGTTTGACATAGGAATCCTCACTAGTGTTAGATGTTTGTTCTAATTTTCTTATCATATTTAATTTTCCTATCTCTCAACAAAAAGGCAACATATTTATAAATAATTGGATTTTCCTTCTTGTAGAAGAAAATTATAAATCGTTCATATTTGACTAGTCTTTTTTCTTGTATAAAAATGTTTGGACTTTTATAAATTGTTGATTTTTCCTTCTCATCAGTAGCATCCACAATGTAGCCATATGGGTTTGAGAGTCGTATTTAGGAAGAAAACTTTACGGGACAAATATTAGTGTGTCACTCGTGTTTGCCTCTTAGTTCTCTCGATATGTTGTACTCTCTTTTATATAGTAGATTGTTCATCTCCGCCGTGGACATAGGTCAATTGATCGAATCACGTTAAATATTCGTATTTTTTTGATAAATTTCTTTTTTGTTATCTGATTTATCATCGTTTAAAAATTGACAAAAGATTCGGAAATTTTGTAGCAACATGGAAAACAAACGCCAGACCAAAAAGTAAATGGCCTCTGGTGGAAGTCAAATTTCTATTGTTATTAAATCAATGCATGCTTTCACGAGGAAAAAGCTAAAACTGCAGTAAACATTAAATAACGCGCCAAAAAAGCCATTGTGGTTTATAAAAAAATAATGTAACAAGGAGTAAACACATATCAGTTACCTATATACTTTACGTACTAGCTTTCCTCATATATAGCTTATAGTACTACGGCCGGCGTGAGAGTAATATACTTTATGCACGTGACGGAGCCAGAATTTTTATTAAAAGGTGTCAAAATATTTGAAAATAAACGTAGAAATAATTTGGGAGGGGGGAGGGGGTTGATCACGATATAGTAATATATACGTCTAAATTTTTTTACGTAGCTATACAATATAATTTTCCGGATGAAGGGGTGTCAGTTGACACCTCTTAGGATATACGTACTAGCTTTATTAGAGGCGAAACAAGTATTTAATACCACTCTTGATTAATCTCTTGGTAGTTGCCTAGTTGGTAAAGTACCGGTAATTGTTTGTTTATCATATACTCCTACATTAGTATATAGTACATTACTTATCTTTGAGGAAGATGCTGAATTTTGAATACTTAATTACTACAACAGTTACCATCGAAGGATGTGGTTGAATGGTTGAGGCCTCTTTAACAAGGGCGGATGTAGCCTATTATACGTGGGTTCCCGTGAACTCAGTAGCTTTTGCATATATTCTGTATAGGTATTAAAAAATTAACTAAATATCCATAAATATTTAGTTGTGAACCAAGTTACTTATTGTATATTTACTTAAAGTCGATATAGGAACCCAAAAACTTTAAATCCTGGATCCGCCTCTGCTCTTTACGAATAGCTAGAGGGTTTCGTGTGCGAGAAATTGGAAATACATAATTTTTTGACCACGCTAATCAAGGAGCGAGACTGTTTGTGCTCGTGATAGGCTTAATTTTAATTAGCCGCTATCATTTGTTTAATGAATGAATAAGAAATTGATAGTAAATTAATAAGGAGCGGTTTATTCTCTCATTATATGTATCCGATGTGAAACTGAATTAATTAGGTCAATAAACTTAAAATATTGAGACGGAAAAAAAACGGATGCAGCGTACCCGATATCGGTTGTAATGGTCGAGAGCAATATCTCCATTACTTCCATCTGCTATGTGCCCTGCACCAGATCCCCAGTCATATATTATAATTCTTGATTATTATCTAGGGGAGGGGGAGATGGGGTGGAGGGGTAGTGCTGAATGTGTCAAACATGGGAAGAAATTTAGACATATACCGTCAAACCCCTCTATTACATCCTCGATTGTTCCGATAAGTATTGTTATAGAGGATGTATAATATAACATAATATAAAAATTAATTCTGAGAAAAATTTATTTTTTATAGTTAATGACTGTTATATAGGAGTGCTAGAGAGATCTGACGGCAGTAAATTAAAGCTCACCAACTTCATGAGTAAAAACATCCCAATTGTTAAGGCCTTTTCCATCACTAAGGAAAGCTCCTTCAAACTGCAAAAGAAACAAGAATTTATTTTAATGCCCTAAAACATAAAGTTCAACTACTGTATAAAGCAAGATGTAGAAATAAGCAGAGAAAAACCTGGTAACTAGAAGAGGCTGTTCCAAACAAGAAAGTGCTTGGAAATGAAACTGAGTTTGGATATTCTTTGCCACTAAGGTAATTTTCTGTCTGAGAACATGATACCATGAAATCAGGAAAAGACACACTTAGTGCAAATATTACAAGCCAAATCATTGCAATTGATTCCATTATACTTAGAGAATAAATTACTGTGCTTAAGAATGCAATGGAGAAAATACTCATCTAAGGAAGGGAGGAAGAAGAAGGGTATTAGTGCATGGTTTGACTTATTTTTTCCTAATATTATATGTTACAAATTTGAAGATCTTTTAGATAGAAAGAAGATACCCGAGTGCTTATGTAGAAAACCTCAGGGTACTAACACTGAGATTGTAGGGTCTATCTTATTCAAGAATAGACATGTGCCTATGAAATAAAGCTTGGCTGATAACTCTTTCTTGGAGCTAAAGATTGAAAATAAGCGGAGGAGATTAATATATCTCCTGTAGCATTCTTTCATACTACGTATTTTACTCCTATAAAAGGGCACATCAACAAAGACAGAAAGAAAGATCAAGATATTACAGATAGGGTATAAAAAATAGTGTGTAAGAAAAATAGAGAGTGTGAGCGATATTGTAGTTGTCACGACCCCAGTTCGCCCTCCTTGAACTATCGTGACGGCACCTAATCTTTACGACTAGGTAAGCCTAACAAATTACAGAAAAAGAAACAACAGAATAAAACTAGCCAAAAACTACATAAATAACATAATGAAGCGTTTAGGATACAATACAAGCTCTCAAACTGAAACCCGAAATCTCATGAAATCACAAACTGTTGAATTACTACAAGTGTCTAACTCCAGAATGTCTAAACAAAAGTAAATATCGAAGGGCTAATACTATAAGAGAGAATGGAAAGGGACTCATCGGTCTGCGGACGCGGCAGATATACCTCGAAGTCTCTGGAGAATCGCCTCGCCTCAAGGGTAGTAGGGTTGAGTCGAAGTACCTGGATCTGCATATAAAAAACATGCGCAGAAAGGGAATGAGTATACCACAGCGGTACTCAGTAAGTGCCAAGACTAACCTCGGTCGAGTAGTGACGAGGAAGGTTAGGGCCCTACTAATTATAGCTGAAAAATGAGGTAAAACAGTATAGAATATGACAATATAAATAATTGCTAACAGTATGAAGTAACACAGGATAATAAGAATAACAACAACTATAACAGAGACAAAATAATCACAGAAGGAATACAACTCAATATAGAGATAATAACCGGGGATCTCCTAGGATACCGTCCTGTAGTCCCAAATATAAATATCCAGTGGATCTCCCGGGTGTCGTCCCGTATTCCAACTCATAGTGCGCGGGGATCTCTCTGAATACCGATCCGTAATCCCAAATATAAATACCCAGTACTGGGGAATCTACTAGGTGCAGTCCTGTAGTTCCAATATAACTGTGCAGAGGGATCTCCCGGAATATAAATTCGTAGTCCCAAAGTAAACATACAGGGGATCTCCTAAGATACCGTCCCGTACTCCCAAAGTAAACACACAACAGCAATACGATGAATACTTAATCCAATTCAAATTTCATACCAAGGAAAAACAGGTATTTCTAACCTAGCATGTTCCACATAATCCAAATAAGGCAGTTTGAGCAAGTAAAACAATTAAGTCAATTAGACATGCTACCCTAAGCTAACAGTAGGCTTAAATTGCAAGTAGTATAAACAGGAAAGGGAACACAATTATAGTTACTTAATGAAAATAGGATTTTCAATAATTCGCACAAGTACACACTCGTCATCTCACGTACAAGGCATTTCAAATATCAACAATACCAAATCCTAAGGGGAGTTCCCTCACACAAGGTTAGGCAAGCCACTTACATCGAACCGGCTCAAAAATCAACCCGAAACCACGCTCTTGCCATGAGTACTCGACTCCAAATGACCCAAATCTATTCAAATCAATTGCATAATGTAAATATCACTTCAAGTAATTGATTCCACTAATTGATTCTAAGCTAATACGCGAAATTTAGGAAAAATGAACAAAATGCCCATGGACCCACATCTCGGAATTGGGTAAAATTTATAAATTCAGAATCCTCATGCTCTCACTAGTTCAGTCATACCAAAAGTACCAAAGTCAGACCTCAAATGGCCCCTCAAATCACCACTCAAAACTCTCCAATTAACCAAGCCCTAACCCCCAATTTTACCACTGATTTTCCTTCAAATTTCATGCTTACAATGATAAAAATCACCACAATAACGAGCTTAAGGACAAAAGACCTTACCTCAATGAATATCTCTGAAAATCTCCCTTGAAAATGCTTCCCAAAGCTTCTTCCCGATTGAAAAAGATGAAAAATAACTCAAATTCGCAAAGGCATCTATTTATATATTCTGTCCAGCAAATCTCCTTTTGCGGAACTAAAGCCGCATCTGCGACAATTCATTAAAAACCCAACTTCCGCACCTACGACCACTTTTACGCAAATGCGGTGCCACTTCTGCGGTCCCTGTTGGCTCTCCGCTTTTCCGCTTTTGCGATGCTATAGGCCGCTTCTGCGGCTCCGCACCTGCGGGCCCCAACCGCATGTGCGGTTATGGCAGAAGATAAGCAGCTTCAGCTGCTTCAGCTGCTTCAAGCCACTCCCAATTCTACCGACAACCTTCTGAAATTATCCCGAGGCCCCTGGGACCTCAACCAAAAATACGAACAATTCCTATACCACTATTCAAACTTGTACCAACCTTCAGAACACAAAACAAATTGAATCATCAAAACACCCTCAGATTCAAGCCTAAGGATTCCAAAACATCAAATTTTCGCTTTTGATCAAAAAGTCTATCAAACCTCATCCGAATTACCTAAAATTTTGTACACACATCCCAAATGACACCACGGACCCATTCCAACTTCTGGAATTCTATTCTGATCCTTAGATCAAAATCTCACTATCGAACCGGAAACTTTAAAAATTCAACTTTCGGCATTTCAAGCCTAATTAAGCTACGGACCTCCAAAACACAATCCGAACACGCCTCTAAGCACGAAATCACCCAACGGAGCTAACGGAACTGACATAATTTCATTCTGAGGTCGTCTTCACACTGCTCCGACTACCGTTCAAATTCTAAAGCTTAAGCTCTATTTTAGGAACTAAGAGTCCCAAAACACTCTGAAACTCAAAACCAAATATCCCAACAAATCAAAATAGTAGAAACAAATACGGGAAAAACAACTATTAAGGGATCGGGGTGTAAATTCTTAAAACGACCGGCCGGGTCGTTACATCCTCCTACACTTAAATATTCGTTCGTCCTCGAACGAGCATAGAGACATACTTGAAGTAGTGAAAAGATAAGGGTAGAGGCTGCGCATATCCTGCTCGGTCTCCCAGGTCGCCTCCTCGACCGGCTGACCCCGCCACTAAACCTTCACTGATACAATGTTCTTTGACCTCAGCTTCCAAACCTGCCTGTCCAATATTATCACCGGCTCCTCAACATAAGATTAATGCTTGTCCAAATGGGCTGAACTGAAATCCAATATGTACGAAGGATCACCGTGATACCTCCAGAGCATCTAAACATAAAATACCGGATGAACTCCTGCCAAGCTGGGAGGTAAGCAAGCTCATAAGCAACCTCCCCAACACGCCGCGATATCTCAAAAGGACCAATAAACCTCGGACTCAACTTCTCTTTCTTCCCAAATCTCATAACGCTCTTCATAGGCGAAACCCAAAGCAAAACCCGCTCTCCAACCATATAGGAAACATCACGAACCTTCCGGTCCGTATAACTCTTTTGTCTCGACTGGTCTGCACGGAGTCTATCCTGAATCACTTTAACCTTCTTCAAAGCATCCTGAACCAAGTCTGTGCCCAATAATCTAGCCTCGCCCGGCTCAAACCAACCCACCGGGGGTCTACACCGCCTACTATATAAAGCCTCGTATGGTGCCATCTGAATGCTGGACTGATAGCTATTGTTGTAGGAAAACTCCGCCAATGGTAAGAACTGATCCCATGACCCTCCAAACTCAATCACACACGCACGGAGCATATCCTCAAGAATTTGAATAGTGCGCTCGGACTGTCCGTCCGTCTGAGGGTAAAATGTTGTACTCAACTCCACCTGAGTACCCAACTCATGTTGTACGGCCCTCTAGAACCATGATGTGAACTTAGTACCTCTATCTAAAATGATAGAAATTGGAATACCATGTAGACGAACAATTTCCCGGATATAAATCTCTGCCAACCGCTCCAAAGAATAGGTAGTACATACAAGAATGAAGTGTGCGGACTTGGTCAGCCGATCAACAATCACCCAAATGGTATCGAACTTTCTCAAAGTCCGTGGGAGTCTAACTACGAAGTCCATGGTGATCCTCTCCCACTTCCACTACGGAATATCTATCTGCTGAAGCAACTCACCCGGTCTCTGGTGCTCATACTTCACCTGCTGACAATTGAGGCACTGAGCTACAAACTCAACTATATCTTTCTTCATCCGCCTCCACCAATAGTGCTGCCTTAAATCCTGGTACATCTTCGCGGCACCGGGATGAATGGAATACCGCAAACTATGGGCCTCCTCTAAAATCAACTCCCGAAGCCCATCAACATTGGGTACATAAATCCGACCCTACATCCTCAATACCCCATCATCACCAATAGTCACATCTCTGGCATCACCGTGCTGAACCTTGTCTTTGAGGACAAGAAAATGAGGGTCATCAAACTGACGCTCCTGAATACAATCAAACAAGGAAGACCGGGAAACCACGCAAGCTTGAACCCGATTGGGCTCCGAAAGATCCAATCTCACAAATTGGCTGGCTAAGGCCTAAACATCCATTGCCATGGGCCTCTCCGCTGCTAGTAAATAAGCCAAACTCCCCAAACTCTCCGCCCGGCGACTCAAAGCATCGGCTACCACATTGGCCTTGCCCGGGTGATACAAAATAGTGATATCATAGTCCTTCAATAGCTCTAACCACCTCCTCTGGCGCAAATTAAGGTCCTTCTTCTTGAACAAATGCTGCAAACTCCGGTGATCAGTATAAATCTCACATGGCACACTGCACAAATAATGATGCTAGATTTTCAAGGCGTGAACAATAACAGCTAACTAGAGATCATGGATAAGATAATTCTTCTCATATACCTTCAATTGTCTGGACGCGTAGGCAATCACCCTACCGTCCTGCATCAATACCGCTCCAAGGCCAATCCTTGAGGCATCACAATGATAGTATAAGACCCCGAACCTGTAGGCAATATCAAAACTGGGGCTGTAGTCAAAGCTGTCTTGAGCTTCTGAAAGCTCGCCTCACACTCTTCCGTCCACTAGAACGGAGCACCCTTCTAGGTCAGCCTGGTCATAGGGGCTGCAATAGATGAAATCCCCTCAACAAATCGACGGTAATAACCTGCCAAGCCAAGAAAACTGCGTATCTCTGTAGCTGAGGATAGTCTAGGACAACTCTGCAATACTTCCACTTTCTTCAGATCCACTTGGATACCCTCACTTGATACCACATAGCCCAAGAATGCCACACAATTCAACCAAAACTCACATTTTGAGAACTTTGCATATAACTTATTTTCCCTCAAAGTCTGAAGCACTGTCCTCAGGTGCTGATCATGATCTTCCCGACTCTAGGAGTATACCAGAATATCATCAATAAAGACAATGAAGAACGAGTCAAGATATGGCCGGAACACACTGTGCATCAAATGCATGAAGGCTGTTGGGGCATTGGTCAGCACAAATAACATAACGAGGAGCTCGTAATGACCATACCGAGTCCTGAAAGTAGTCTTCAGGATATTTGGCTCCCAAATCTTCAACTGATGGTAACCTGAATGCAAGTCAATCTTAAAAAACTCTCGTGCACCCTATAACTGGTCAAACAGATCATTAATACGAGGCAAAGGATACCAGTTCTTCACTGTAACTTTGTTCAACTGGTGATAATCAATGCACATACGCATAGAACCATCTTTTTTCTTCACAAACAAGACAAGAGCACCCCAAGATGATACACTGGGACGAATACAACCCTTATCAAGCAATTCCTGTAACTGATCCTTCAACTCCTTCAACTCAGGAGGGGCCATACGATATAGAGAAATAGAAATGGGCTGAGTTCCCGATAACAGATCAATGAAAAAATCAATATTTCTATCGGGCGGCATGCCCGAAAGATCAGCTGGAAATACATCAGAAAAATCCCATACTACTGAGACTGAATCAACTGTAGGGGTATCAATACTGACATCTTTCACATAAGCTAGATATGCGTCACACCCCTTCTCAACCATACGCTGAGTTTTAAGGAATGAAATAACTCTACTGGAAGTATGATCTAAGGTACCCTACTACTCAACTCGCGGTACACCTGGCATGGCCAGCGTCACGATTTTGGGTGTGACAATCAACAATAGCATAGTGGGGTGATAACTAGTTCATGCCCAAGATAACATCAAAATCTACCATGCTGAGCAATAATAAATTGGCTCTGGTCTCAAAACCACTAAGAGCAACCACACACAAGCGATAAACGAGGTCCACAACAAGAGAATCTCCCACATGAGTAGAAACATAAATAAGGGAACTCAAAGAATCCCGAGATACACCCAAATACGGGGCAAAATAAGAAGACACATAAGAATAGGTGGAGCCTGGATCGAATAAAACTGATGCATATCTATGAAAAACTAGAATAATACCTGTGATGACAGAATCGGAGGCGAAAGCCTCAGTATGAGCAGGAAGGGCATAATATCTGGCCTGGCCTCCCCCTCTAGGGTGACCTCTGCCTCTAGCTGGCTGAGCAGGTGGGGTAGCCACTGGAGCTGTAACCATAGCCTGAGAACTCTGTGGGGCACGTTGTGGCTGAGAAGTCTGTGGAGGTGCACCCTTCCTAAGTCTGGGGCAATCCCTCACCATATGATGTGTGTCACTACACTCAAAACAAGCTCTGGGAGGACGTGGTGGCTGTGACTGGCTCGGGACAGGTTTGCTAGTTTGACCACTGAAAGCACCCCGCATAGACGGCGCACTAGATAATGGAGGTGCATAATGACGCTCTTAAGGCCTAAGAGGGACTAGAATGCCATTGGCTGCTAGAAGAGCTAAATTAAAGGGGCGACTCATATAACCCCTACCATGACAAACTGCATCTAGAGCACAAGCACCAGAATAATTGCCCAACTCTCGAGACCTCTTGGCCTCTCTCTCCTCTCTATATCAAGCATGCATACCCTCCACTCTCCTAGCAATGCTCACCATATGCTGATAAGAAATATCCATCTCCAACTCATGAGCCATGCTAGACCTGATGCTGGGAATGAGCCCCTCAATAAACCTGCGAACCCTCTCTCAAATAGTAAAAACCAAGGCTGGTGCATGCCTAGCCAAGCTAGTGTAATGGACAACATACTCCGAGACAGTCATAGTACCCTCGCGCAAATGCTCAAACTCTGCGCGCCATGCGTCCCTGAGGCTATGAGGAACATACTCTCTGGGGAACATATCTGAAAACTGAGTCCAAGTTAGGGAAGCTGCCTTATTCAGACTGTCTAACTCATAAGTACACTACCACTCATAGGCGGCTCCTTGAAGCTGGAAAGTAGTGAAGAAAACGCCACTCGATCCGGATATACCCATCGTACAGAGGATACAGTAGCACTCATCTAGAAATCCCAGAGCATCATCTGATGTTAGACCACTAAATACAGGAGGCTTGTACTTCTTGATCTCAAGCCTTAGCTGCTCATCCTCGGAAGCCGCTGCCATGTCCTCAGGCTAACCTGGGACTACAGGCTGTATAGGAATAATCTCTAGGACCAGATCAACATGCACTCATTGCTCAGGAGTGCGAGCGGTGAGAGTTTTTACTCCTCTTCCGCCCTAAGATGTAGCTGTAGCAAGGGGAAGAAACCCTACTTGAGCCAAAGTGGTGTACATGCTCATGAACTGTGCAAGAGACTCATGGAGAGTTGGAGCAGTAGTAGCAGTAAGCATATCAGGTGTCTAGATTCCAGCTGGAACTGCTGGTGGCACCTCGGTGGCAGCTCACGCGGGTGCTCTAGCTGTACCACATGCGCGTCCTCAGCCTCTACCCCGACGCAAACCTCTAACGGCTCCGGTAGGGGACGCGGGTACGTATTCATCTCTGGTAGCACGTGTCCTCACCATCTGTGAGAGAATAGAAGACAGAAGCTTAGAATTGCAATGTCAAAATCTCGCACGACGAGGAAATCAAATGAAGTGGAGTTTTCCTAATAGTTACATAACCTCTCGTAGATAAGTACAGACGTTTCCGTACCGATCTGCGAGACTCTAATAAACCGACTTGTGATTCATGACTCCAATGAACCTAGAGCTCTGATACCAACTTGTCACAACCCCAGTTCGCCGTCCATGAACTATCGTGACGGCACCTAGTCTCTACGACTAAGTAAGCCTAACAAATTGTGGAAAAAGAAACAACAGAATAAAACTAGCCAAAAACTGTAGAAATAACATAATGAAGCGTTTAGGATGCCGCTCGGAATATACAATACAAGCTCTCAAACTGAAACTACATTTCCCAAAACCCAAAATCTCATGAAATCACAAGCTGTTGAATAACTACAAGTGTCTCACTCCAGAATGTCTAAACAAAAGTAAATACCGAAAGGCTAATACTATAAGAGAGAATGGAAAGGGACTCCTCGATCTGCGGATGCGGCAGATATACCTCGAAGTCTCTGGAGAATCGCCTCGCCTCAAGGGTAATAGGGTTGAGTCGAGGTACCTGGATTTGTACACGAAAAATATGCTCAGAAAGGACATGAGTACACCACAATGGTACTTAGTAAGTGCAAGTCTAACCTCGGTCAAGTAGTAACGAGAAAGGTCAGGGCCCTACTGATTACAGCTGAAGAACGAGGTAAAACAATATATAATATGACAATATAAATAAATGCTAACAGTATGAAGTAACACATGATAGTAATAATAACAACAATTATAACAGAGACAAAATAATCACAGAAGGAATACAGCTCAACACAGAGGTAACACCCGGGGATCTCCCAGGATACCGTCCTGTAGTCCCAAATATAAATATCGAGTGGATCTCCTGGGTGTCATCCCGTAGTCCAACTCATAGTGTGCGGGGATCCCCCGGAATACCGATCCGTATTCCCAAATGTAAATACCCAGTACTTAGAGAATCTACCGGGTGCAGTCCCGTAGTTCCAATATAACTATGTAGGGGGGATTTCCCAAAATACAAATCCGTAGTCCCAAAGTAAACATACAGCAGCAACACGACGAATACTTAATCCAATTCAAATTTCATACCAAGGAAAAACATATATTTCTAACCTAGCATGTTGCACATAATCCAAATAAGGCAGTTTGAGCAAGTAAAGCAATTAAGTCAATTAGACATGCTTCCCTAAGCTAACAGTAGGCTTAAATTTCAAGTAGTATAAACAGGAAAAGGAACACGATTATAATTACTTAATAAAAACATGATTTTCAACAATTAGCACAAGCAGTCATACCGAAAGTACCAAAAATCGGACCTCAAATGTCCCGTCAAATCACCACTCAAAACTCTCCAATTAACCAAGTCTTAACCCCCAATTTTACCACTGATTTTCCTTCAAATTTCATGCTTACAATGATAAAAATAACCATAATAACGAGCTTAAGGACCAAAGACCTTACCTCAATGAATATCTCTGAAAATTTCCCTTGAAAATGCTCCCCAAAGGTTCTACCTGTTTGAAAAGAGATGAAAAATAACTCAAATTCGCGAAAGCATCTATTTATATGTTCTGCCCAGCAAATCCGCTTCTGCGGCCATGGGACTGCACCTGCGGTCCTGCTTCTGCGGAACTAAAATCGCATCTGCAACAATTCATTAAAAACCCAGCTTCCGCACCTGCGACCACTTTTACGCAGATGTGGTGCCGCTTCTACGATGAAGCGCCCACTTCTGCGGTTCCTGCTGACTCTCCTCTTTTCTACTTCTGTGATGCTATACGCCGCTTCCCAACAGAGCTATTCCAACTTCCGAAATTCATTCCGACCCTTAGATCAAAATCTCACTATCGAACCGGGAACTTCAAAAATTCAACTTTCGACTTTTCAAGCCTAAATAAGCTACGGACCTCCAAAACACAATCCGAACATGCCCCTAAGCCCGAAATCACCCAACAGAGCTAACGGAACCGACAGAATTCTATTTCGAGGTCGTCTTTATACTACTCCGACTACAGTCCTAATTCTAAAGCTTAAGCTCTCTTTTAGGGACTAAGTGTCCCAAAACACTTCGAAACTCAAAACCAAATATCCCGGCTAATCAAAATAGCAGAAACAAATATGGGGAAAGTAATTATTAAGGGATTAGGGCAAAAAATTTTAAAACAACCGGCCGGGTCGTTACAGTAGTAAGCTGGGAATATCAAAATAGGGTTATTTATTTTTAGTATTGTATTTGTCTTTGGAGTATTTTACTCAGACCTACAAAGTATAAATTCCTTACTATAGTGATATCAATTGCTCTTTTCGGGGTCATGATTTTTTTCTTATTCAGAAGAGTTTTTCACGTAAAAATCTTGGTGTCATTGTCACTCTTTTATTCTTGTTGATTACTGTATCTCGATGCTATATTATTATTTTGCTTTTATTAACATGAATATTATTTACTGTGGGGAATTTATTCCCAACAACTGGTATTAGAGCATAGGTTCTACTCGTACATAAAAATATTATTCATGGTCGATAGTATTACACTAAAAAAATGCCTGGAGTAAAGTACGAGGTTGCAAAATTCCACGGAGATAGAGGTTTCTCAACATGGCAAAGAAGGATAAGGGATCTACTCATCCAACAGGGATTACACAAGGTACTAGATGCTGATGCCAAAATGCCTGATACCATGAAACCTGAGGACTGAGCTGACTTGGATAAAAAGACTGCTAGTGCAATCAGGTTGCACTTTTTAGATGATGTGGTAAAGAACATCATTGATGAAGACATCGCATGTGGAATTTGGACAAGGTTGAAAAGCCTATATATGTCCAAAATGTTGACAAATAAATTGTACCTAAAGAAGCAGTTATAAGCCCTACACATGGGTGAAGGTACGAATTTTTTTTCATTTTTTAATTGACTCATCACACAGCTCGCCAACCTCGGAGTAAATATCGATGAAGAAGATAAATACATCTTTCTCTTGAACTCTTTGCCATCTTCGTACGATAATTTGGCAACAATCATCATGCACGATAATACCACCATTGAGTTGAAAAACGTCACATCGACTCTTCTACTCAATGAGAAGATGAGAAAGAAGCCTGAAAATCAAGGATAGGCTCTCATCACATAGGGTAGAGGCAGGAGTTACCAAAGGAGTTCAAGCAATTATGGTAGATTCGGAGGTCGTGAAAAGTCCAAGAATCGATCCAAATCAAAAGCCAGAAATTGCTACAATTGTGATCAACCAGGTCACTTCAATAGAGATTGTCCTAATCGAAGAAAGGGCAAAGGTGTAAGTAGTGGCCTAAAGAATGACGACAACACAACTGGGACAGTGCAAAATAATAATAATGTTGTTTTCTTCATAAATGAGGAAGAGGAATGCATGCACTTGGCAGGTCTAGAATCTGAATGGGTGGTTGACACAATAACATCTTACCATGCTACTGATGATAACCTTTAATTGCATATTTTAGTCGCTTATTACACTCTAATTTACTGCACTTTAATTGAGTTTGAGCTTTAATCGCTAGTGTTTTGCACTAATAGTGTGTTTTATGCCTTGTAGGAGTCATTTCGAGCTATATAGAGGTTATACAATGAATTATTATGATTTAAAGCTTTGAGTTTTAAGTAAAAGACCAAGGAATTAAGCCGGGATCGTATTTGGGGGTCAAGTTTGATAGTTAAGAACAAACAAAGACTTGAGTAGCTATATTACGCACTGTCTAGTAAAATAGACATAACGCTTTGCTCCAAACTCCATTTGGGATATATAATATATGGTTGGAAAGCTAACTCAAAGGGATACAACCTTTATGTTTTACAGGTTTCCAAATTCCAAACAGAACAGGGTAAAAATTGTGGTCAAATCTGCGATCGCGAACCTAGACGTGGAATGAGGCAGTGCACTAGTAAAATACCATGCCCGGACCGCGACCGCAATCGTCCAGACCTGAAAAGTTGTCCTTTTTCGTGTAGGAGAAGGTATAATTGTTTGGTCCCGACCCTGCTTGGTATATATACATGGAAAAATGGTATTTTAAGAGGTTGGACATACTTTTGATACAGATTCGACCTAAGGAGGCAGAGACACAATAAGAGCAAGGCGAGGAATTCTTCTACGAGTTTTCCTTCCTCTTCCTATTTTTTTTATTGTTGGTTATGACTTTTAGTATTGTAGTTTTACATACTATTGTGAATAGCTAATTTGTTATCTAGGATTTTGATGGAACCTTTTGTAGGGAACATAGCTAGAAGGATTCCGAAAATTGGGGAAATCATAACTCTAGACCTCCTTAATTTAGTCTCTAATCCTTTGTCTCGTTAGTTGATAATTTTACAGCTTTCTAGTATTTGCTAGTTAATTAGTTAGAAATATAAATCTCAATTTTTATAATTTAAAAAATTGTTCAAACTTGTCTTTTTAGTGATATTAAACAGATATAGATAAGCCTTAGTTCTCTGTGGGATTCGACTTCGGAATTTTAGATCGGATTATATTTGCAGCGACCACTTATCCTTTTTAGGACTAGAGTTGGGCATGATCAAATTTTGGCACCGTTATCAGGGAACTAATGGTGTAGTTGTAGCTGTATATATTGCTAGGTTTTAAGTTTGAACTTTTATTTTGTTTTTTATAACTGTTTATTTGAGAAACATGACATCTTGGAATTATGAGAATTTAGGTGTAGACAATTCTACTATTGATCCTCATACATATTGTGAAGGAAACCACCCGTATCAAAATTATCAAAATATTTCCGAGAGCGAGTTATGTGTACCAACTCAATCTTATTTTTAGAATGTGTGTGTTGGTAAAAATGGTCACTTTAATGGTTGTGCTTATATTTCTTATCTTTTCCCAACCCCTTACTATGATGGTTCTACCTTTTCTTGTGAAGTTAATAAGAACAAAGAACTTGGAGATGCAGACCTGAAAGAGATCAAGGATATGTTAAAGTGCCTTCTGGAATAAAACAATGAGAAACAATTTCAAATAGAAAGGCAAGAGGCAACTATTCGTAAGTTGGAGGCTCGATTGAGTCAAGTGGTTGGAGTTGTTAATGTTCAACAAGCCAATATTGTGGATAGTAGCCAAGAAGAGATTGAATTTGAGGTGTTAATTGAGGAGTTCATAGTAGAACATCAATAATCTAGACAACTACAATTTGAGGATGTCGATATTGTAGAAGTGACACTAGAGTCAACCACGGACATTGAGGATATAAATTTTGTTGGCTCTAGTATCATTGATGTGGAGGATGCTGAAAATCCTGGAGTTCATGTATTTGTGCGCATTGGGTCTCACTCCAAACATTTTTCCACATTACGCTTGGATGACGATATGGAAATAGAGTCATCTAAGCCAATTGAGGAGTCAAGGAATGAGGAGCAAGGTGCCTACATTCTGGAATTCTTGCTGCCAGAAATACAAGACTACATACCTCATTTAAAAGATAACAAGTGTAAAATAGTACAATGGTTGCTTAGGCCAATTAGATTTGTTCCACCACCCCGGAGCATAACCGAAAACTTGAAGCCAAATTGGGGGTTCAATTTATAATCTCGCGATGGAGGCAAAACGTGATTCACGTCGTGCCGTGACGTTAAATCAACCGCTTTTTGAGAGGCACCCAGATTTACTTTTATTTTATTTTATTTATTATTAGTGTATTATTCTTGTAGTGTCGATTTTTTATTTTTAGGAGCATGGAACGCAAACCAATTGGAAGGAGGCAACATCAAACCAGATGGTTGGAACTAAGTGTGAGGTACTCGCACGAAGGACTAGGCCTGAGAGAAGTTTGAGTACCCCATGAGATGCTAATGCTTCGGCCTTTGGCCTACCAGGGAGTTCCTTTTACCCTCTTGTATGTATGGGTGTGCGTTGGGGACAATACACAATTTTAAATGTGGCGTGAGGATATTGTCTAGGTGACTTTCTATGCTATTTTAGTTGTGTTAGTTTAATTAAACAATTTTTTACAAAATTAGAAAAGATTGGACTCTTTCCGACGATGGATCTATTAGACAAGTTTCTTGAGGGATTTAAGTCTAAAGAAAAAAAGATTTTTTTTCATTAGGTAGTGTAGTAATTTCCCCTTGGTTTTTCTTTGTACTGCAGTTCTTTTCTAAGGGTTTTGTTTGAACCAAGTGTAGTTAGTTTATTTATTTTTTAGGAATAGGAGCCATTGTGTTGTGTTTTGAAATGAAGCAATATCTTTTGACTTTGTTATGCCTTGAGAATAGTGAGTACTTTGGTTGTGATGCTTAGACTCAATTTTTGACTCTTGTATATGTACCTTAAATTGTATGATTTTAAATTTGCTTAACTGCTTTGACTAGAGTGTCTTGATGAATCCAATCCTGAGTGAGTTAAGTTCCATGTGTGTGTGAGGTTTGTGCGTGATTCTGTGCATTGCATTTGATGCCTAGAACTTGCCCCGTGTGTTTGCAAAGCGAAATAGTAGTTTTGTTCAGTCTTGGAAGTGATATAGGCATTTATTTGTTGATCCAGATATGTATATTTTACCCGCCTAATTATTATGTATCGTAGTTAACCCCTTTGAACCTGTAATCCTGTTTTTTTGGCAACCACATTACAAGCCTTACCCAATTGTTTGATTAACCATCTATTTGAACTTTTTCACCTCTCATGAGCACTTGAATTGTTATAAACTATGTAAAAGTTAAAGTGTGGGGTGATTGGTTTGGCTTTTGAGTGGAACTAATGAAATAAGGAGAAAGGTGCACTGTGTTAAAAAAAAATAAAAGCCACTTGAATTGAAAAAGAAAAAAAAGAAAAAATAGTTGTACTGTTGCGAAAATATTCATTGATAAGTAATAACTCTTGATGTAATTGTGCTTAAGTAAATTGGGAGTTGATGTATATTGATGTGAAGGTGGAGTCATGGTTTGACATAAGTATGAGGTTTGAATGTTAAAGTATATGTATTAAAGTGCTTAGAGAGGTGTAGTCACTTTTATATCTAAATGTATCATACCCGTCCCGCAGCCTACATTACAACCAAATAAAGTCCTACTTGATCCTAGACTGAATAAGCTCGATTAGTAGAATAGTACAATATGGGCAAGCCTATGGTGCATCTTTCGTGGCATATGAATGTTATTTCTGAGAGTGAGTGAATTCTTTCTATCTTGAGTTCCTAATGGTTCTTAAATTTTATTGTGTGGAACTACTCTCTTTTGTTGCGTGAGGGCACTTGATTCATGAAGGAAAGGTAATGTGAGTGACCTCTATGTTAGAGTAAGTGGCTGAGTTGTGAATAATGAGTGGTACTTATGAGTCAAATCTTGAGGTGAAAATGTTACGCTTTTGTGCTTAGTCTATTTTAAATATTCTTGGTAGGATGAGTTAGGAGAATTGTTTAAAAGGGTCGTGTCTATATAAAGTGTAGTTTAATTACTCGGGGGCGAGCACTGATTTAAGTTTGTGGTGTTGATGATAGGCTATAATTGCGTATTTTAGTTGCTTATAACACTCTAATTTACTGCACTTTAATTGAGTTTGAGCTTTAATCGCTAGTGTTTTGCACTAATGGTGTGTTTTATGCCTTGTAGAAGTGGTTCCGAGCTATATAGATATTATAAAATGAATTATAGTGATTTAGATGATGTTTGAGTAAAAGCTCAAGGAATTAAGCCGAGATCATGTTAGGAGGTCAAATTAGATAGTTAAGAACAAACGAAGACTCGAGTAGGTATATTGCATACTATATAGTAAAATAGATATAACTCTTTCCTACGAACTCCATTTGGGATATATAATATATGTTTGAAAAGCTAACTCAAAGAGCTACAACTTTCTTGTTTTATGTTTTTCCAAATTCCAAATGGAACAGGGTGAAAAACATGGTCAAATTTGCAACTGCACGACCTGGACGCGGACTGAGGCAGTGCACTGGGAAAATACTGCGACCGCGAGCATCCAGACCTGAAAAGTTATCCTTTTTCACGTAGGATAAGGTATAATTGTTTGGGCCTAACCCTACTTGGTATATATACATGGGAAAATAGTATTTTAAGAGGATGTACATACTTTTGACACAGATTCGGCCTAAGGAGACAGAGACACAATAGGAGCAAGGCGGGGAATTCTTCTACGAGTTCTTCCTTCCTCTTCCTATTTTTTCATTGTTGGTTATGACTTTTAGTATTGTAGCTTTACATACTATTATGAATAACTAATTTGTTACCTAGGGATTTGATGGAACCTTTTGTATGGAACATATCTAGAAGGATTCCGACAACTGGGGAAATCATAACTCTAGACCTCCTTGATTTAGTTTCCAACCCTTTCTCTCGTTAGTTGATAATTTTACCGCTTTCTAGTATTTGCTAGTTAACTCGTTATAACTATAAATCGCAATCTTTATAATTTAGAAAATTGTTCAAACTTGTCTTTTTAGTGATATTAAATAGATATAGCTAAGTCTTAGTTCTCTATGGGATTCGACTCCGGACTTTTAGACCGGATTATATTTGCAGCGACCGCTTATCCTTGATTTCAGTAATTGCTTTAGACGGAGATGGTACGAGAACTATTTTGCAAATCAAAAGTGGAGACTTACTAAGGGATCATTGGTGATTGCAAAAGGAGTTGCTCGTGGTACGTTATACATGACAAATGCAGAAATATGCTGAGGTGAATTGAACGCAGCACAAGATGAAATTTCTGCATATTTGTGACACAAAAGAATGGGTCATGTGAGCGAGAAGAGATTGCATATTCTTGCTAGGAAATCACTCGTATCTTTTTCCAAAGGTACAATGATAAAATCTTGTGACTGTTTATTTGGTAAGTAGCATAGAATTTCATTTCAAAAATCGTCTGAAAGAAAATTGAATATACTTGATTTGGTATATTCTGATGTTTCTGGTCCAATAGAAATTGAATCGATGGGCAGTAACAAATATTTTGTTACTTTTATTGATGATGTTTCAAGTAAATTGTGGGTTTATATCTTGAAAACCAAAGATTCGGTATTTTAAGTTTTTCAGAAGTTTCATGCTCTGGTGGAAAGGGAGATAGGTTGAAAGATAAAACGTCTCCAAACTGACAATGGAGGTGAGCACACTTCAAGAAAATTTGAAGAGTATTGTTCGAGCCATGAGATCAAACATGCAAAGACAGTTCCTAGAACCCCACAACATAATGGTATAACTGAGAGGATGAACTGAACCATTATTGTGAAGGTGAGAAACATGCTCAGAATAACTATATTGCCCAAGTCATTCTAGGGTAAAGTAGTTCAGACAGCCTGTTACCTGATCAATAGGAGTCCATTAGTTCCATTGGATTTTGACATCCTAGAGAAAGTTTGGACCAACAAGGAGGTGTCTTACTCACATATGAAGGTGTTCGGTTGCAGTAATTTTGCACATGTACCAAAGGAGAAGAGAACAAAGATGGATGATAAATTTGTTCCCTGCATATTCATCGAATATGGAGACGAAGGGTTCGGGTACATATTGTGGGATCTTGTAAAGAATAAGGTCATCATAAGAAGAGATGTAATCTTCTGAGAAAGTGAAGTTGGAGCTGTAGATAATCAGTCAGAGAAGGACAAGAATGGTATAATTCCTAACCTTATTACCATTCCTTCTAATTCTAACAATACCATAAGTATAAAAAGTAGGGCCAACGAGGTTGCCGAGCAAGGGGAGCAACCTGGTGAGGTTATTAAGCAGGGGGAGCAACTTGATGATAATGTCGAGCAAGTGGAGTACCCTACTCAGGAAGAAGAACAACCTCAACCTCCGAGGATATCAGAAAGGCAAAAGATAGAGTCATGTAGGTACCCTTCCACAGAATATGTCCTCATTAGTGATGATGGGAAGCAAGAAAGTCTTAAAGAGGTGTTGTCACATTTATAAAAGAACCAGTGGATAAAAGCTATGCAAGAAGAGATGAAATCTCTACAGAAAAATAGCACGTACAAGATGGTTGAAATTTCAAAGGGTAAAAAACCACTCAAATGAAAGTGGGTCTTTAAACTCTAAAAAGATGGAAATGGCAAGCCAGTTAACTAAATACAAAGCTCGATTGATGGTAAAAGGATTCAAACAGAAAAAAGGTATTAATTTTGACGAAATTTTCTTACATGTTGTCGAAATGACTTCTATTCAAACAATTTTGAGCTTAACAGCTAGCCTAGATCTTGAAGTGGAGCAGTTGGACGTGAAAACTGCATTTCTTCACGGAGATATGGAAGAAAAGATTTATATGGAGCATCTAGAAGGATTTTAAGTAGCTAGAAAGAAACACATATCTGCAAATTGAATAAGAGTCGTTATGGATTGAAGCAGGCACCAAGGCAGTGGTACATGAAGTATTTCATGAAAAGTCAAACATATATAACGACCTATTCCGATCCATTTGTATACTTCAAAAGATTTTCTGATAACAACTTTATTATATTATTATTATTGTATGTGGATGACATGTTGATTGTAGGACAAGACAAAGAGCTGATTACAAAGTTGAAGAGAGATATGTCCAAGTCATTTGATATAAAGGAGTTAGGCCTAGCACAACAAATTTTGGGATGAATATAGCAGAACGTTGTGGCTATCTCAGGAGAAGTACATTGAACGCATATTGGAACGCTTCAACATGAACAATGCTAAACTAGTTAGCACACTATGAGCAAGAAGATGTGTCCTACAACAATGGAGGAGAAAACATGGCTAGAGTTCCGTATTCTTCAGTCTACGAAAGCTTGATGTACGCAATGATATGCACTAGACTAGATATTGCTTATGCAATTGGTGTGGTTAGCAGGTTCCTTGAAAATCTTAGAAAAAAACACTAGCAAGCAGTCAAGTGGATACTCAGGTACCTGAGAGATACCTCTGAAGACTGTTTGTGTTTTGGAGGATCTAATCCAATCTTGAAGGATTACACGGATGCTGATATAGTAGGTGATCTTGATAAATGTAAATCTACTGCTGGATACTTGTTCACATTTTCAGGGGGAGCTATATCATTATAGTCGAAGCTGTAGAAGTGTGTCACACTCTCTACAATTGAAGCAGAATATATTGCGCTATTGAAGCTGGCAAGGAGATGGTATGGCTGAAATGGTTCCTTCGAGAGTTTGGATTGCATCAAAAGGAGTATATAGTCTATTGTGACAGTCAAAGTGCAATGACCTGAGCAAAAGCACCATGTATCACGCAAGGATGAAGCATATCAACGTGAGATATTACTAGATTCGGGAAAAGATAAAGGATAGATCTATGCTGATTAACAAGATCCATACAAGTAAGAATCCTTCAGATATGTTGACCAATGTGGTACCAAGAGACAAGTTCGATCTATACAAAGAACTTGACGGCAAAGCACTCAAACTAGAAACCTAATGTTACCTCCTTCAAGTGAATAGGATTGGAGGGGAAGATTTGTAGGGTCTACCCTTTTCAATAATAGGCATGTGCCTATGAAATAAAACATGGCTGGCAACTCTTTCTTGGAACCAAAGTTTGAAAATAAGTGGAGGATATTAATACATCTCCTGTAGCATTCTTGGAGGCTATGCATTTTGCTCCTATAAAAGGAGGATGTCATGACCCGTAACTCCCACCTTCAGGACCGTGATGACACCTAACATTTCACTTGCTAGGCAAGCCAATATTAGAGAATTCTTGCATCAACTTCAGCAAATTTATAATAACAGAAATAATTAAGCTAAATAGAAGCTAAACAGAGTTTGTGGAATAATATAAAACCCATAATATCTGATGCATTTAGGATCTGGAGTTACAACTAACAAGCTACTACGATTAACTACAAACAAAGTCTGAAAGGAAATACATAGTTCTGAAGGAAAAGAAATAGTAAAACACTAAGACTAGGGAGAGACTCCAGAGTCTGCAGATGCCAGCAGATCCACCTTGGGTCTCCGGTCAATCAATCTAGTGTCTAAGCTCACGATCAGCTCGGGCCAGTACCAAAATCTGCACAGAAGTGCAGTGTAGTATCAGTACAACTGACCCCATGTACTGGTAAGTGTCGAGTCTAACCTCGACAAAGTAGTGACGAGGCTATGACAAGACACCTACATAATAAACATGTGCATTTTAACAGTACATGTACAAAACAATGGCAAGTAAATGATAGACAGGAAATCTCGAGAGGGGGGACATGCTGAGGGGATTACAAGATAGATAATCATAGCAGTAATGAGAACTTGATCAACCAATATACCTTGAACCAATAATAACAAGTAAACACAGTAAAAGAAAATGCACGGCATCATCCTTTGTGCTTTTACTCTGAACCTCACCATATAATCAATAGAAATGACACGGCATCACCCTTTGTGTATTAACTCATATAACATGGCACGACATCACCCTTCGTGCTTTTAACACTCACAATATGGCACGACATCACCCTTCGTGCTTTTACTCTCTTAGAACATGGCACGACATCACCCTTCGTGCATTAACACTCCCCCTTACCATAAAGTAATGAACAAAAGACAATAGGGAGATGGAAATGACATGAACAAATCTTACTTCAATATTTGGTTCCACAATACCAACCTCAACTTTGAAATCAATTCTCAATTATCGCCAAAAGATTTGTAAACATGATAAGAACGATCATATTAATTATGCTAGTCTAAACATGGATAACATGTTCAAAAAAAGCAATAATGACAAGAAACCAGGTCCCACCCGCATGCTTTAACCTGACAACAACACATAGGTACTTGTCATCTCACTTATACGTTGTACCCAACATATAAACACATAGCAAATAGACAAATAACTCCTAATCCCTCAAGTTATTGTTAACCACGATACTTACCTCGCTTTAAAGACCAACTCAAAGCTCAACCACCGCTTTGCCTTTCAAGCAAGCCTCCGAACCAATAAAATCTAGTAATTTACCAACCAAATAATTCAAATTGAGCCTTAGGAACTACCCACTATTGTGAAGAATTCAATTTAGTTCATTATTGAAAAAGTTAACACCCGGGATCGCTTGGTCCAAACCCGAAATTCGGACCAAAATTCGATTACCCATTCACCCGAGACCAATTATGTGATTTGTTTTGGAATCCGACCTCAATTTGAGGTCTAAATCCTCAATTTACCAAATCCCTAGTTTTTACCCAAAACCCCCCAATTCTACCATGAAAACTCTAGATTTTAGGTTGAAATCTTAGGAAAAATAGTAAAAGATTGAAAGGAAATAGGTTAGAATCACTTACCAACAAATTGGGGAAGAAAATATCTTGGGAAAATAGCCTCTAGGTCTTCTAGTTTTGAAATTTTTAAAGAATGGCAAAAATCCCGTAATGGGACTGTTTTATGCGTTTGCTTAGACTTATCCCCCTAGCCTCCGCGTTTGCGATACCTACATCGCGTTCGCATAGAACAACGGTCAAGCCCCCAACCCACCTCCAATAACTCTACGCGTTTGCGTGTTGCCGGTCGCGTTCGCAATGAGCAAAACCCCCTTGTGATCCACGACCAAGGCCTCGCATTCACGTAGAACAAAACCATTCCCAGCCCAGCACGAACGCGAAGAAGGAAACCAAAAGGCACCTGAAGTTGCAGAAAACCAGATTTTTCTAAGTTCAATTCACCCCGTAGCCTATCCGAAACTCACCTGAGCCCTCGCGGCTCCAAACCAAACATGCATACAAGTCCAAAAACATTATATGAACTCGCTCGCGTGATCAAATCGCCAAAATAACACCTAGAACTATGAATTGAGCACCAAATCAAATAAAAATTTCAAGAAAACTTTTAAAACTTCAATTCTTACAACCTAACGTCCGAATCACGTCAAACCAACTCCGTTTCTCTCCAAATTTCACAGACAAGTCATAAATACAATAATGGACCAGTATCGGCCTCCGAAACCAAAATATGGACCCAGTGTCAACAAGACCAAACATCAGTCAATTCTTAAAATCATTAAACTTTCAAACTTTTAATTTTTCATCAAAAATCCATATCTCGAGATAAGGACCTTGGAATTCAATTCTGGGCATACACCCAGGTCCCACATTACGATATAGACCCACCAGGACTGTCAAAACATAGATCCGGGTCCGTTTTCTCAAAACGTTGACCGAAGTCCCCTCAAATTAATTTTTAAGGCAAAATTTCTTATTTTTAGCAGTTTTTCACATATATAAGCCTTCCGAAAAAATACCTGGACCGCGCATGCAAATCGAGGAAGGATAAAATGAGATATCTACGGCTTCGAAATACAGAATTTAGTTCTAAAATATGAGATAACCTATTGGTTCATCACATTCTCCACCTCTAAAATAACCATTCATCCTCGAACAGACATAGAAAAGTACCTGGGCTGGTGAAAAGGTGTGGATATCTACTCCGCAAGTCCGACTTGGACTCTCAATTAGCTGCCTCGACGGGCTAACCTCTCCACTATACTCGGTCTGAAGGATAACTCTTTGATATCAACAAGCAAACATGCTAGGCTAAAATGAAAAATTAATGCAAAATCTGATAATCCGTGAATATCTTGCACAACACGCCATAAAGATAGTGCCTCCAAATCTTCAGTGCATGAATAATGGCTGCCAGCTCTAAGTCATGGACAAGGTAATTCTTCTCGTGAACCTTCAGCTGCCGTGATGCATATGTGATCATCTTGCCACCATGCATCAATACCGCACCAATTATAATACGAGATGCATCACAATATACCATATAAGATCCTGAACCTATAGGCAACACCAACATTGGCACCATAGTCAAAACAGTCTTAAGCTTCTGAAAGCTCGCCTCACACTCATCTGACCATCTGAATGGGGAACCCTTCTGGGTCAACCTGGTTAACGGGGCTGCCATAGATGAGAACATCTCCATGAACCGACGATAATAACCCGCCAATCCCAAGAAACTTCGGATCTCCATAGCTGATGTGGGTCTAGGCCAGTTCTGAACTGCCTCAATCTTCTTAGGACCCACCTGAATACCCTTTGCCGATACAACGTGCCCCAATAAAGCAACTGAGCTCAAACAAAACTCGCATTTTGAAAACATAGTATATAAGTGGTTGTCTCTCAGAGTGTGAAGAACGATCTAAAGGTGCTGCTCATGCTCCTCTCGACTATGGGAGTATATCAAGATATCATCAATAAACATAATTACAAAGGAGTCCAGATAGGGCTTGAACACCTGGTTCAACAAATCTATAAATGTTGTTGGGGCATTTGTCAGCCCAAATGACATCACTAGAAACTCATAATGCCTGTACCGAATCTGAAAATTTGTCTTAGAGACATCAGATTCCCTAATACTCAACTGATGGTACCCAGCCTCCAATCGATCTTTGAAAACACTTTAGCACCCTGAAGCTGATCAAATAAGTCATCAATTTTTGGAATGGATACTTGTTCTTGATAGTGACTTTGTTCAACTGCCGATAATCTATGCACATCCTCATCGATCCATCCTTCTTCTTTACGAACAACACAAGGGTAAGATACTAGGTCTAATGAATCCCTTATCAAGAAAATGTTGCAACTGCTCCTTCAATTCTTTCAACTCTAACGGGGCAATATGGTATGGCGGAATAGAAATAGTATGAGTGCCTAGGCCAAATCAATACAGAAGTCAATTTCTCTATCGGGTGGCATCCCCGGTAGATCTACAGGAAACACCTCTAGAAACTCATGAACCACTGGCACAGAATCTAAAGAAGGAACCTTCGCACTAGAATCACGGACATAAGCCAAATAAGCTAAACACCCCTTCTCGACCATATGTCGAGCCTTCATATAAGAGATAACCTTGCTGGTAAAATGGCCAAGAGTCCCTCTCCACTCTAATCGAGGCAACCTGTGCAAGGCTAAGGTCACCATCTTGGCGTGCCAATCCAATATAGCATGATAAGGTGACATCCAATCTATACCCAAAATGACATCAAAATCAACCATATCAAGAAGTAGAAGATCACGCTAGTCTCCAAATGCCAATGATAACCACATATGAACGATAGACATGATCTACAATAATAGAATCTCCCACAGATGTGGACATATACACATGAGCACTCAAAGAATCACGAGGCACAACCAGATATAAAGCAAAATAGGATTACACATAGGAATAAGTAGAGCCCAGATCAAATAGAACTGAAGCATCATTATGGCAAACTAAAACAATACCTGTAATGACAGCGTGAGATGACTCAGCCTTTAGCCTGGTAGGGAATGAGATACATCCCTCGGATGGCCTCCTGCTAGCTAGCCTCCACCTCTAGCGGCCTGACCTCCACCTCTAATGGCCTGACCTCCACCTCTAGCGGCTGGACCTCTACCTCTAGCTTCTAGACCCCTACCTCTAGCTGTCAGACCCCTACCTCTAGGTGGCTGAGCGGGCGGTGATGCAACTGGTTCTGGAATCATGGCATGAGAACTCTGCTATGGCATACTGCCCAATAATCTCGGTTAGGTCCTCCCGATATGCCCAAAACCACCACACTCAAAACATCCATCCTGGTGCTGTGGCTGTTGAAATTGAGGCTAACCCTTACGGGCGGGATGACCACTATAGTAACTCTGAATAGGAGGTGCACTGTAGGCTAGAAGGAGGTACGTAAGGACCACGACTCCTTGAAGCATTGTGGGATGCTTGAAGCACTGACTAATACAGCCTGGGAGGATTGCCCCTACCAAAAGTACCCTTGCCTCCAGATGAGTAACCACTAAAACCACCTGAATGGCGAGGCCTCTTATCAGACCCCTGCCCTCTCTTCTATCAAAAAACATCCTCGATCCACCTAGCGACGTTAGCAGCCGTTTGAAAAGAAATCTCACTCCATGTTTCCTTAGCCATCTGCAACTTGATAGGATGAGCGAGTCCCTCAATAAACCTTCACACCCTCTTTATCTCTTGGTAGGAAGCAGAAGAATAACATGGCGGGCCAGATCCTCAAATTGGGTGTCATACTAAGTGACAAACATGCTACCCTAATGAAGATGCTTGAACTGCCTACGATAACACACTCTCTCTCTGAGTGATAGGAAGGAACTTCTCAAGAAATAGCTGAAAGAACTAGTCCCAAGTAAGAGCAGGCGGCCCAGCGGGTCTGGTAGATACATAATCCCTCCACCATCTCTTGGCGAAACCCATCATCTGAAATATAGCAAAGTCGACCCCATTGGTCTCAACTACGCCTATATTCCGTAGCACCTCATGGCAGTGGTCAAGATAATCCTATGGGTCATCATAAGATGCTCCACTGAAGTGATCTGGAAAGAGCTTGGTGAACTTTTCCAATCTCAATAAACCATCATGAGTCATGGAATGTCCATCACCGACCTGTGCCGCAATAACTAGCTGAACTACCCCAACTGGAGAGGCTACTGGAGTCTGATATTGGGGAGCCATCTGCTCTGGAGTGCGAGTAGCGAGAGTCTGTTCTCCTCCCCCAGCCTGAGAGATGGCTGGTGCCACAGGAAATGTACCGGCCTGAGCCACACTCTCCATAAGGCCCACCAAACAGACCAAAGCATCCTGAAACACTAGGGTGGTGATGAACCCCTCCGGGACCTGAGCTGGTGCGATAGGCATAGCCTTGGCTGGAACCTCCTCATCAAACTCCACATAAGGCTCCACCACTGGTGATACTTCTTGAGCTCTAGGCTGAGCTCTGCCCCGCCTCGGCCTCTGGCACGACCTCAGCGTCAACCTTTGCCCCTCGTAGGAGCTGTTGCTGGGGGTCCGACTGCTGTCTAGCTAAAGATGCAGTGCATGTTCTCGCCATCTACGAGAGAACAGGATAAAAGGGTTCAATTAGCAATGATAGAATAAAATCGTATGATAGAGAAGAATAGAAGTGAAATTGTTCCTCACTTTATAGTCTTTGGGAGATAAGTACAGACGTCTCCGTGCCGATCCTCCAGACTCTACTAAGTTTGCTCATGACTCGTGAGACCTATGTAACGTAAGGATCTGATACCAGCTTGTCAGGACCCGAAATTCCCACCTTCGGTACCGTGATAGCGCCTAACATTTTACTTGCTAGGCAAGCCAATGTTAGATAATTCTCGCATCAACTTCAGCAAATTTTTAATAACAAAAATAATTAAGCTAAACAGAAGCTAAATAGAGTTTGCGGAATATTATAAAACCCATAATATCTGATGCATTCAAGATCTAGAGTCACAACTCATGACCTACTATGATTAACTACAAACAAAGTCTGAAAGAAAATACACTGTTTTGAAGGAAAAGAAATAGTAAAATACTAAGATTAGGTAGAGACTCCAAGGTCTGCGAATGCCAGCAGATCTACCTTGGGTCTCCGGTCAGACAATCCAGCATCTAATCTCATGATCATCTCGGTCCAGTACCAAAATCTACACAGAAATACAGTGTATTAGTACAACCGACCCCATGTACTGGTAAATGTCGAGCCTAGCTTCGACAAAGTAGTGACAAGACACCTACATAATAAATCTGTGCATTTTAACAGTAAATGTACAAAATAATGGCAAGTAAAAGATAGACAGGAAATATCGGGAGAGGGGACATGTTGAGAAGATTACAAGATAGAGAATCACAGCAGTAATGAGAACTTCATCAACCAATATACCTTGAACCAATAATAACAAGTAAGCACAGTAAAATAAAATACACGACAACACCCTTCATGCCTTTACGATCAACCTCACCATATAATCAATAGAAATGGCACGGCATCACCCTTAATGCATTAACTCTCATAACAAGGCACGACATCACCCTTCATGCTTTTAACACTCACAATATGGCACGACATCACCCTTCGTGCTTTTACTCTCTTAGAACATGGCACGACATCACCTTTCGTGCATTAACACTCTCCCTTACCATAAAGCAATGAACAAAAGACAACAAGGAGATAGAAATAACAAGAACAAGTCTTAATTCAACATTTAGTTCCACAATACCAGCTTCAACTTTGATATCAATTCTCAATTATCACCAAAAGATCCGTAAACATGATAAAAACGATCAACTTAATTATGATAGTCTAAACATGGATAACAAGATCAAAGAAAGCAATAATGACAAGAAACACGGTCCCAATCACATGCTTTAACCCGACAACAACGCATAGGTACTCGTCACCTCACCTATAGGTTGTACCTAACATCTAAACACGTAAAAAATAGACAAATAAGTCCTAATCCCTCAAGTTAAGGTTAACCATGACACTTACCTCGCTCAAAAGACTAACTCAAAGCTCAACCACTGCTTTGCCTTTCAAGAAAGCCTCCGAACCACTAGAATCTAGCATTTTACCAACCAAACGATTCAAATTAAGCCTTAGGAACTACCCACGATTGTAAAGAATTCAATTTAGGTCATAATTGAAAAAGTCAACACTCGGGCCCGCTTGGTCCAAACTCGAAATTCGGACCAAAACCCCATTACCCATTCATCCTCGAGCCCAGATATGTGATTTGTTTTGGAATCCGACCTCAATTTGAGGTTTAAATCCCCAATTTATCAATATGTAGTTTCTACCCAAAACCCCCTAATTATACCAAGAAAAGTCTAGATTTTAGATTGAAATTTTAGGAAAAGTAGTGAAAGATTGAAAGGACACAGGTTAGAATCACGTACCAACAAATTGGGGAAGAAAATCTCTTGAGAAAATATACTCTAGGTCTTCTAATTTTGAAATGTTAAAAGAATGGCAAAAATCCCGTAATGGGAATGTATTATCACTGGGCGTTAGTGTTCATCGCATTCGCGTGAACACTGTTGCGTTCGCGAAAAGCAACAGCCCGAGTGGCTTACACGATCGCGAGTTGATCTACACGTTCATATAGGCTTACCCCCTAGTCTCCGCGTTCGCGATACCTGCATCGCGTTTGCATAGAAGAACAGTCAAGCCCCCAACCCAATCCAACTCCAATAACTCTACGTGTTCGCGTGTTGCCGGTCGCGTTCGCGAAGAGCAGACCCCCCTGTGCTCCACATTCACGACCAAGGCCTCGCGTTCGTGTACAACAAAACCATTCCCAAGACAGCTCACACTTCGCGTTCGCGAATAAGGCCTCGCATTCGCGTAGAACAAAACTATCACCAGCCTAGCTCACAACGCGAAAAGGAAACCAGAAGGCACCTGAAGCTGCAGAAAACTAAATTTTTCTAAGTTCAATTCAACCTGTAGCCTATCCGAAACTCACCAAGCCTTCAGGGCTCCATATAAAACATGCACACAAGTCCAAAAATATCATACGAACTCGCTTGCGCGTTCAAATCGCTAAAATAACACCTAGAACTACGAATTGAGAAACAAATCAAATCACTACTAAAAAAAACTGGAATTAGCTACAAATGTCATCGCTAATCTGTCGCTAAAATACTCGTAGCTAGCAGAATTTCTTGATAATCCGTCGCTAAATGATATTAGCGATGAATTTTTCTGTTTAGCTACAGAATTTGTCCGTCGCTAAAACCTGATTTTTTAGTAATGAATGAAATTTTCAAGGAAACTTTAAAACTTCTATTCATACAATCGTACGTCCGAATCATGTTAAACCAACTCCGTTTCTGAACAAATTTCAACAGACAAGTCATAAATATAATAATGGACCTGTACCAGGCTTCGAAACCAAAATATGGACCCGGTATCAACAAGACCAAACATCAGTCAATTCTTAAAATCATTAAACTTTCAAGCTTTTAATTTTTCATCAAAAATCCATATCTCGAGCTAGGAACCTCAGAATTCAATTTTGGGCATATGCCTAGGTGCCAAATTACAATACAAACGCGACAGGACCGTCAAAATACGGATCCGGATCCGTTTGCTCAAAACGTTGACCGAAGTCAACTCAAATTAATTTTTAAGGTAAATTTTTTTATTTTTATCAGTTGTTCACATATAAGCCTTCCGGAAAAATATCCGGACCGTGCACGCAAATCGAAAAAGCTAAAATGAGATATTTAAGGCTTCGAAATACGAAATTTAGTTCAAAAATATGAGATGACCTATTGGATCATCACAGAGGAGCTCTCTCACTTCTTCAAATACACCAACAAAGAGAGAAAGAAAGAATGAGGCATCACAGATAAAGTATAGAAAAATAGTCTGTGAGAAAAAAAGAAAGTATGAGCGATATTGTAATCATGTGGAAATATGAAAAAAGAGTTACTTCTTCTGAGTGTTATAGTGGGCTTTAGAGTATTTTACTCGGACCTACAATGTGTAAAATTTCTTGCTATAGTGATATCAGTTGCTCCTTCAGGGTCATGGGTTTTTCCCTTATTCAGAAGGGATTCCACGTAAAAATTTTGGTGTCGTTATCACTCTTTATTCTTGTTAATTGATGTACCTCAGTGCTACGTTATTATTCCGCTTTTATTATCGTGAATGTTATTTTTTGTGGGGGGGATTTATTTCCAACAAAGATATCAAGTCAATAATTGAGAGATTTTTTTCATTTGTATGAGTAAAAAAAGGGCAGTTCGGTGCCCAAAGCATCCTGTATTCACGTAGAAGAAAGAGTCGCACTCCTAAAAGTATGATGTATACAACTTACCCTAATGCAAGAATTCATATTAATACTATTATTAATTTTGTCCGTATCTACGAGCTTGCTCATATTATCTATTCCATATTCAAATAAAGAGAAGAATTATGATAAGCTAACAACAACAACAACAACTCAGTGTAATCCCATAAGTTTCAACCATTAAGTGGTGAAATCTTCCGTGCTATTCCGAAGGCCAAAATATGTTCAAGGTCTTCTCGTTTTTTATTTTCTTTTTACGATTCCTAAATATTATTTATTTACTATTATTCTACAATTACAGTACACTATTGGAATGTACTGGACACTACACTACTGGACCGGATCCCATCCTCTGCCTGATTATCGTTACTCTACAATTTGTTTGAAAGCAAACTACTTCTCACCTTAAAAAAATATATGTGTATTTAACAAGAAAAATTTATCTATTTGGTAATTTATAATTCAAACATTCATTTGATTAAAAATATACTATGGTAACATATATTTATATATAACAATTCTATTATCTCCTTAAGAATCATTATTTTATTTTATTTTATTTATTGACTATTTTAGGTGAAGAAGATTTTTTTAAAAAATAAAAAAAAGTGACAGTTGTTATGAAATATAACTCAAAGTAGCAATATGGAACAAGGAAATAAAAGCAATTTAGTAAAACATGAACAAGAAATGGAGATAGAGAGAAGGAAGAGATTTTCTTCTTCAAATTGTGTGTATTTTCCTATCTATTACAAAGCCTTTATATAGGCATGAAAAGTGAAGAAAATATGTCATGAAATATGTCATTGAACATAGAAAATATGTCATTGAATATGTCATTAACCATTTGAGAGAAAGATCATGGAGGAAGAGTAGACATCCACCATATTTTGATTTTTATCATAACACTCCCCCTTGGATGTCCATAAATAATGTGCCTCGTTAAAACCTTATTAGGAAAAAAAATCCTATGGGAAAAAAATCCTAATGAAGGAAAAGAGTACACATATTTAGAAATACGTCTTTTGGTTGCCTCGTTAAAAACCTTGCAAGGAAAACTCAATGAGACAAAACCTTGTATGGGAAAAAGAGTACAACGCGTATTAACTCCCCCTGATGAGATCATCAGTTCACATCGTTGAGCCTTCGTATCCCAATCTTGTACACTAGTTTCTTGAAGGTTGATGCCGGTAGATATTTGGTGAAAAAATCAGTCATATTATCACTTGAACGAATCCGTTGCACATTAATATCACCATTATTTTGAAGATCACGTGTGAATAATAATTTAGGTGAAATGTGCGTTGTCCTAACTCCTTTATGAATCCTCCCTTTAATTGGGCTATGCATGTTGTATTTTCTTCATACAAAACTGTGGGTAGTTTATCACACTTCAAACCACATTTGTCTCGAATAAGATGTATAGTAGACCTCAACCATACACATTCTCGACTTGCTTCATGAATAACAATTATCTCAGCATGATTAGCAGAAGTAGCCACGATTGATTGCTTAGTCAATCGCCAAGATATAACAGTGCCACACATGTAAACACATAACATGTTTGAGATCAACCCTTGTGTGTGTCAGATAAATACTCCACATCGACATAACCAACAAGATCGGTATTGCAATCATTGCCATAAAATAAGCCTACACTGGTAATCCCCCTTAGATAACGCAATATGTGCTTGATTTCATTCCAATTTCTCCTTGAGCGGAGCTATATCTTGCTAAGACATTAACTGAAAAAGTTATGTCATGCCTTGTAGTGTTAGAAAGATATATTAGCGCACCAATTGCATTAAGATATGGTACTTTAGGACCAAGAAGCTCTTCATTATTTTCATGAGGTCGGAGTGGATCTTTATTTATATCAGTAATCTCACAACCATCGGGGTACTTAACGGATGTGCTTTATCCACATAGAAGCTCTTTAAAATCTTTTTAGTGTATGCTGATTGAAGGACAAAAATTCTATCTTTCATATATTCAATTTGCAAGACAAAATTTTATCTTTCCAAGATCTTTCATTTCAAATTCTTTCTTTAAACAGTCTACTGCTTTAGGAAGCTCTTCGGGAGTTCTAATGATATTTGAATCATCAACATATATGGTGATTATAACAAATTCAAATCCATATCCTTTTATAAGGACACAAGGGAAAATTGAATTATTCTTATACCCTTCTTTCAACAAGTACTCTCTCGGGCGATTATACCATATGCGCCCTGATTATTTCAATCCGTATAAGGATTTTTGAAGCTTTATTTAATAAATTTCTTGGAAACCTTAATATGCTCCAAGACAATTTAAATCTTTCAATGATATCCACTATACGCATATCAAGTTTTTCATATATTGCCAGATTAAAACATGAAGTGACTATATCCACAATAAGAGAGCATGTCTCCATATATTCAATGTGAGGATATTTACTAATTTTCTTGTGCCACAAGTCATCTTTATGTCTATCGACTTGAACCTTTCGCACAAGAACACATTTATACCTCAATTGACTTTATACTTTCAGGTGTTGGACTATCCGTCCAACTTCACATTTTTCAAGTGAAGTCAATTTCATTGCGTATTTTTTATTTGGCCAATCTTTTATCCGTCCAAATTTCATAACAGATTTGATCTCAAGATCCTCGTCAATATTAATCATATTGAGCGCTACATTATATTAACAATATCGTCGACAATCATTTTATGTCGGTTCCATTATTACCCAATAAAGACATAACTTATTGAGATCTCTTTATTTTATTATTTTCAGGTACCTGAGCCTCTCCCATGGGGTCTTATGAAGGGTTATGTCGTGGTGCTCTTCTAGGGCACTTGCCTCCTTATTATGACCATTTTGAATATTTGCCCCTCTCCTTCTTCAAGGAGTTTTATCTTTGGAACCGATTGGTCTGTTACACTTCATGTGTGCCATAGACTCTGTCCCTCATGGACTTTATTCTATTTGGAGCATTAGCAGCTGAAATATGACATTTAGCTTTGGGTCAGCAAATGCGTCTGGCAATAATTTGTAAATGAATATCACTTGAACTTCAAGTTTATATTTTCTTGTACGAGGATCTATATGTATTCATAATAATTCATTTCACGTATCACTTTCTCAGCTGCCCATTTTCTCCCCCTAATGTTGGGATCACCAACACATTTCCCAACCATCTTTGGGAACTCATCTTTGTGCATTTTGGTGGCATAATTAAATCATATAGCACATCCATATTTCTATATAGAAATTATTTGGTTCCTGACCCTGAACCGATTGTGATAGGGAGAAATTTTTATAACTTGGCTAGATGCGTACAAGTGCTGCTGTATATTAAATAATAAATCTCATACCAAATTTTGTTTTTGGGAGTTTTGTTCTCATAACCAATGATTTAGCTATAATTGGAGGCATATAATTTCTGCTAAACCAACTTGGATTTAAACCAGTATTATTAAGATAAATCATCATAATTTATATTCTGGAATTGTGCTCTAATAATTTGAGCAAACAATCTTGCAAAAACCAAACTGCAAGTTGATAACAAATGCACATGTGACCATAAAATAGATGCATCTATTAAAATTATATAATAGTAAACGGTCCACATGGCAGGTGACTGGGCCTATATATATATCACCTTTTATTCCTTCCAGAAATCAAGGGATTCAATCCCAACCTTTAACTAGTATATCATGAGAATAAACAGCACAAGAGAATTCTTTAAGAATCTTCTATTCTTCAATATATGTCAATGCAATTCTTAATTAATTTTTCGCATCATAATTGAACCGAGATGGTCAACCGGTCATGCCAATTAATATTTGTTTTAGTAAACCTCTAGTTTACTTGTGACATATGATTCCAGCATCATGCTTATATTTGTGTAGTACAAATAGAAAGAAGATCGGGTAACCTTTCATATTTACCCGGTATGATTATAGAAATATGAAGATATTCAATCTTCCTTTCATTTATAGTCTCAATATGCCAATCACTTTGACTTATATATTTGAAACTCAAAAAGTTTTTTTGAGACTTTACAATATCAATGTCGTGAATAAGTTAATTCATCCGGGTAGTAACAAATTAGTTTTTCCGGAGTTCTTAACAATTTTTGTACTACAAGATCTTTTATCATACCATTCATATGGTAAATGTCTCCTTCACGAATAAAATTATATCATAATAAATTGTCATGGTCAAAATCATCATAAGCAAAATCATTTCTTGCTTTAATTTTGTCTTTAATAACTTTTATAAGGCATGACAAAATAATATTTAGCGTATCACATGTACGCGACCAATGACATATTCATGTAACCACACAATAATATTTATTCTTTTTATTTTACTCAAACCTACCTTAGAGGTGAGTTGTGTGTTATTCATATAATCATGAATTGCATGTCTTTATCCATTGCTTTTACCATATATTGTCACATTCAACTTTAGGAATGAGTTTTCATTCTCAATGCTTATCACAAGTCACATTCTCTTCAAGGAATGGATCATAATCAACGATGTGCTTTATTATTTTCATACCAATTTGATGGTAAGCATTGTCTTCACATTTTGAAGGACTATTTTGAGAACTTTTATTGTTCTCCTTTTATAATCATAGTGATTATTATTATTATTTTGATATTTGTAACGCCCACGTTGATTGTTCAACCACTTGTCCTCATTGAAACTTATATTATGCACTGCTATCACATTCACTTCAAGAATGGAGCAAATCAAGTGGGACAATTTTCATGCCTTTTCATAAAAAATATATTATTTTTCTTTAGTCATCATTATATCATCAATATGGTACATTGAGACTCAAACCCAATGTCTTACCAATATAAAGACATGTTAGGCCATAATAAATTGGGACTCAAACCCAACTCTTATCATTATGGAGCATCATGACTTGATCCCGATGTCTTACCCTCAATCCATGGCATAATAGGCTAAACAATATTGAGATTCATTCTCAAGCCTTAATTTCAATCACATGCCAAGAAAGTTATACACAACTAATTTGCAACTTAGCAAATCAAATTTGCTTTCTTAAATAAGTGTACAAATCTCAAATCAGTGTAAAGCTTTATTAGTTATTTGTAGCATTTATATGAAATACAATCGTTTGTAGTCAGAATATTTCTTCTAAATTCTATTAGAGTTTAAAAGGATCATAAAATTATTGTCATAATATTTATTGAGTCTCTCTCAAAAATATTATTGTTTTCGGGGTATATTCTACCTATTGGATTTGATTTAATGCCATGACTTTCCTTCATTCAATTCAACCAAGCAATTAGTGAATAAATTTATCAAAAGTACATCATATAGGTAACAACACATATATAGTACTAATACATAAATTCAACATTTATATTACCTGAAAAGTGACATTATAGGTAACAACTTACCAGTTGTAGCTTGTGCATCATTCGTATAAAATACTTAAAAATGGTAAGTCAGTAGCAAGCATCAAGTAGGTCATGGATACTTAAAAATACCTCTTCTAGTAGTCATACTAATCAGTGTTTGCTTTCAAATGATACGACCATAAATTATGAAGTATACTTTCTCAATAGCTGGTTTGTTTTCCAAATTTCAAAGAAGTAATTAATCAACCTAGATAAAGATGTGAAGTATTTCTTGTTTTATTCAAGATGATTTATGCTTTTAATCAGTATGACCAATTTTATTTTATTTTTTATTCCTTTTTTTGGGTACTATATGCAAGTGTAAAAATCCAAAAGAAAAAAAATATTCATCCAAGTAAAAGAAAATGTTTAAAGCGGCAAGACATATTGAAGATAGTTAACACATAAATATGCATAAGACAATTTATATAAAATATCCTTGGTTATCATGACATGCATCATATCAACAATTAACTGCTACTATGATTTTCACATATAGAACTTCGAAAATTTTATTCCATTCATGTGATATAAAAGATGTAATATTAATATGGGCTTATGCAATACAGGTGTAGTACGAAGTTGTGTGCATATGAGATTTTAAAGGAATGACAAGTATAAGATAATCATACATTCTTACATTTCATTACTTACCATATGTAGTTTCTCTTTACATTTAACCACGTGATGATATGTATGACTTCTAATTGTAATCTTTCCGGATGTAGGAAATTTTTTGTAGATATATATATACAATTGGTTAGAGACTCGTGCTGATAACGTGTTATGAAATATAACTCAAAGTAGCAATATGGAACAAGGAAATAAAAGCAATTTAGTAAAACATGAACAAGAAATGGAGATAGAGAGAAGGAAGAGATTTTCTTCTTCAAATTGTGTGTATTTTCCTATCTATTACAAAGCCTTTATATAGGCATGAAAAGTGAAGAAAATATGTCATGGAATATGTCATTGAACATAGAAAATATGTCATTAAATATGTCATTAACCATTTGAGAGAAAAATCATGGAGGAAAGTAGACATCCACCATATTTTGATTTTTATCATAACAACAGTAATTTATGTTGATTTATATTCAGATGCTCTTATATTATTATTCTCCTTAAATTTCAATTTCAATTGGAATACTTTATAAAATTAGGAAAGAATATTTAAGAATAAGATATGTTTTCAAGTCCCTTTTGCCTATAGACTTTTGATATTTATTAAAATTGAACAAAAAGGACCCCTCTCTAAAACATGATTTTGAGAATAATCTAAACAAAAATTAAGACAATTAAATTGGAAAAACTTTTTCTATTAAAAATCATTATATATTAGGTAGCATTGTCACACCTCCTTTTTCCGCCCCGCGGGGGCGTAGGAGTTTTTTTCCAGTTAAAGGACAATCGAAACGGGATTTGTTTGTTTATTTCAGAGTCGCCACTTGGGGAGATTTTAGGGTGTCCCAAGTCACCAATTTAATCCCGAATCGAGGAAAAGAATGACTCCATATTACAGTCTGCGTACCAGAAATCCGGATAAGGAATTCTGTTAACCTGGGAGAAGGTGTTAGGCATTCCCGAGTTCCGTGGTTCTAGCACGGTCGCTCAACTGTCATATTCGGCTTGATTATCTGATTTTATACAAGTATAACTTATGTGCAAAATTTAACTTTTAACCGCTTTTATCATTCACTGTTATTTTTATCACGAATTGCAACATCGTGGAAACATATCTCGAACCACGTCACAATCAATGTACCCATGATTATTAACACATCTCGACTCTGTTGAGATTTGAATTTGGGTCACATAAATGTGCACCCGAGTTTAAGAAAATTAAATTATTAAAGGCGCGCCTAAAGTGACTAGCGTATCATTTACTTTGGGTAGAGCCATGGAATTTTGCTAAATGGTCCATCCCGAAGTCTAAGAAATTTTAAAATCAAATATTTACTAAGGGCCCCGCAATTTTGTATTTTTCATTCGGCGAGGCTCATATCATTCTTATTTTTCTTTTAAAAGGAATTTTCAACGTCATGGACACGCATCTCGAACCACGTCACAATCAATATACCCGTGATTAGAGACGCATTTCGATTCTGTTGAGATTTGGATTTGGGTCACATAAATGTGCACCCGAGTTTAAGAAGGTAAGATTTATTAAAGCGCGTTCTAGAGAGACTAACGTATTGGTATTTTGGGAAAAACCGTGAAATTTGCTAAACGGCTCGTCCCGAAGTCTAAATAATTAAAGTAATACATTTTTGTGAGGGCCCCGCAATTTACGCGTTTTATTTGGCGAGGCTCGTCTCATTTTTATTTTAAAAGGATATCCTAAAATGACTACATTTTCTCTATTAAATTCGTCTCTGGAATAAAACAATCGGGAAGTACTTTTCAATTACCTACTCGCAAAATGTGATAACCAGTTTATCTTTTTGCGATAATCCAAACTGCCTAGCATGCCTTTGAAATATACATTATCTACTGATGAACCAAGGTGAAACAAACGCCATTACTGCATTGTCATTCTTAACCGACCCTATGTGAAACCATTGTTGGCCGAACATCACTACTACACCACTGGTTTCTTCTTGATTAACATACACCGACAAATTACTAGACCAAACTCTTATAGACTGAAAACTGTTCCATTACACAGTTTGGAGGTCAAACTTTACATGTCGGGTATACAGAATGTTCTAAACTGCAAACAACAAAAAGATAAAAATCACTACACTAAGTTCAGACTGCAATTCTTCTTATACTCTTATTCATGCTCCAAGTTCATCATTACACCAGTGAAATTAGAATGTGTACCTGGATGTTGGACAATAAGAACGAGAAGAAGAAGAATGATATCAGCAGCAATCAAACAGACAACAGTAATACAGCAGTAGCACAGCAACAACAAACAACAACAGTATGACCACTAGTTCACGAACAACCAACAGCAGTTTCAACAACGATAAACCCACAGGTGGTCGAGCACCAACCAACAATCCCAGAACAGAGTAGTAAACCAGCAGAAAAACCCAGAATATTCAATGCAATAGTAACAGCAGTTCAATAATCACAACAACTCGACGAATAACCAACAACAGCTTCAATAACAATAAGACCAGAATCAATCAGCAGCATACAGAAGCCCAGAATACAGTAGTAATCCCATAGAGAAATCAGAATACCCTAATGAAATAGTAACAGCCCAACTAGATAACCGACTTGACAAAGATAGCTTGACAATCAGCAATATCCAACCAAACAACTGACCAACTGCCTTTTCTTTTAAAGGGGGCTGTCCAGTGTTGACTCTCGATTGCCAACCTTAGTCTCTTATGCAGTTTTAGACAGTATTTAGTTCACAGTTTTTCTGAAAAAATTTTCTGTTTTCTTTCAATCTTTTTTCCAACCCCCTATTACTAAAAAAATGAGCTCATTTATAGGCCGAAAGGACCTTCACAGGACTGCCTCGTATCCAGACTTCCTCCCCATACCCTTCAACTTCCCATGCCTAAGCATCTTCTTGATACAAGTCATTTGGTTCCCCATGCTTGGCCTATTGCTCTAATCAAGAGTCATGGGTTCATTAAAGTATTCAATTTAAACTCCCATGCTCTTATGTTTTGTCCACACTAATACTAGATTAATAGTATTTTTGACTAACCATTTGACAGCCCATTAATCCTAAACCTTAGTCAGTCTTTGTCAAACCAAAATTACCCAACAAACCCCTGATCATTACTGTCTTGCCCCACCTTTTCATTCTGTTGAATCTGCCAGTTATAACTATGTGAAACCTAGTTCGACCCCCCACAACTAACAAACAATAACCTATAATTAGTACACCACAACCATTCAACAAAAGTCAGACAGTAAGAGTTAAGTTGATTCTAGTTGATTAGAGACTAATTAGTATACAACGACGTTACTCAGGTCGACTATACAAACTATGATATGAACAATCAATCGACACACAACATAGACTAAACAGGCCACCAAATTATTTTAATACTCGGGACATTTAACAGGGAGTTCACGAAACTTAACTATTCGACGACATTAGTCGAAACGAATAGATATCTCATAACATACACCTAACACTAAAAATAGAAAAGAAATCGACCAAATAAAAGGGTCTTTTAAGATGGAGGGGGGGGGGTTGACAGAAAAATAATCAAAAATCCAAAACAAATCTATGGACATACGAATAACACATAAACAGAAGGAAATAAAAGAAAATTACCTCGGAAGCTTACATAAAAAACGAACCAGGCCTGACTTTTTTGGTTCTTGAGCTCAGATTTGGGGTTCGAAGAGTTCTACCTAGATTCGACCGGAACCAAAGGCATCTGGGGTATGAGGGAGGCCAGAGGGTGTTGTGGTGTAAGTTTGGAGTCAGTTGGGTCAGATTTGTGTTTGGCTCAAACCTTCGAATGATTATTCGAGACGTTCTAGGAAGATTCAAGCCAAACCATCACCATATCGGGGCTGAGGGTGGTCTTGTGTCTTAAGGGTGTTAGTCTGGTGGTCATCGGCGTTGTTGCCGCCGGGTTTACATGAAAGGGGAGCTACGGCGACTGCTAGGGTTTGGGGTGTTTGGGACTGTCTCTGGGAGATGATGAAACTGGGGGGGGGGGGGGGTGTTTGGATAGGGGGCGGGGTAACAGGGTTGGGTTTATATATGACTTAGGGGTTTAGATCCTGGCCGTTGGATCAAGTGAGATCGATGGCCAGGATCTATTCACTAAAGAGGGACGACGTCGTTTGGGTGTGATGGTGGGTGAGACCAGATAGGGGAATGGACCGAGTCAGGTTAACGGATCCGGGGGTGTGATCCTGGCCGTTGATCCATTTGAGATCAACGGCCCTGCTCAACTGGGACAGAAACGGTGTCGTTCGGGCACCTCTAAGGAGACGGACCAACTTAACTCATTGGGCCAGCTCGTTTGGGCCTATTTTTATTTTTATTTCTTGGCCCAAACCGAGTATTCTTACTATTTTTAACTCTTTTCTTTTCTACTCTAATTAACAACCCACAAAATTCTAAAATAATTTTTGTAAAACCAAAATTAACCTACAACAATGTTAAACCTTAATAACAATTAACACACAAGGTCCAATATTTAATTAAAAATAAAATTACACCACGACACACATAAATGACAAAATACAACAAAAATGCATATTTTTGTGATTTTCTTTCTTTTAAAATAAAATAGGTTTTAATTGACTCCACAATGCACAATTAAATCTTGAATGTGTATGCAATATATATATCTCAATCACACCAACGAAAAGCTTTTACGGACCAAATAAGTACCAAAATGTCACGTAGATTCTAAAAATCGTACACAGATGGATTTTGTTTTTTTATTTTATTTTTTGATTTCTTTTTGGAGTAATTTTCGTGAAGCAAAAATCACGTGCTCACAGCTGCCCCTCTTTGCCTGAAAGCAGAAAGAGCTTTCGCGCAAAGATAAAGTGAGCGGCTACGAGTGATTTTGCCCTGTTGGAGTACTCCGTGTGAAGCATTTTTTGAAAAATGATTTAACCGAACCTTTGCTTCAAAGGTCTCCTACATATCCCCGGCTAAAAGGTAATCAGGTTAATGTAGTTTGGAAAGTTTCGGTAGCTGGGACTACCATGTGACTGTAATGTTCGCTGCTGTTGTATGTTGTTACTGCTGTTGTATGATGTTACTGCTGTTGTATGATGTTATTGTTGCTCTACCGGTCTCCTTATTACATCGTGCTAAAAGAAAACAAGATGCTAGACTAGACTACGGATCACAAGATTTTATCTATCTTCAACTTGTTCTTGTTGTCTTGCTTTCTTGTCGGCTTGTATTTCTTCCGGTGCTTTTCTTCCGTGAATTTAGGGATGACACTGGCCTTTTGCCTTTATGAATACCAGTTTCACCATTTCGCTCGGTCTGCCAGGGATATGGCTTTCTTTATTGAGCTTTTCGGCGATTCCTCTGGGGATACGGCTTTCTTCATCAGATTTGTTATGCTGGGCACAATTTAATGTTCACAAGCCGCTTCTTTCAAGACGCGTCTTTTCTTCCTTTTGACTAAGGCGCTTGAATTTGTGCTGGGACCTCTTGTTGCAACCTTCTGCCTTCCGGTACTGGGGATTTTTATTATTTCCTGTCGGGGATTCTTGTTGTAACCTTCTACCTTCCAGTGCTGGGATTACTGATTTCAAAATCTACAGTATAAGACTCAAAAGTATTCCTCTTGTTATACAGGTGGGTGCCTGAGACATAAAATATAAAGACTGAAAAGTATTCCTCTCATTATACAGGTGGGCGCCTATTTAAACTAAGACATAAAAATATTCCCCTCATTATACAGGTGGACGCCTATTTAAACTAATACATGAAAATATTCCTCTCGTTATACAGGTGGGCACCTATTTATACTAAGACATGAAAATATTCCTCTCGTTATACAGGTGGGCGCCTATTTAAACTAAGACATAAAAATATTCTTCTCATTATACAGGTGAGTGCCTATTTAAACTAAGACATAAAAATATTCCTCTCGTTATACAGGTGGGCGCCTATTTAAACCAAGACATAAAAATATTCCTCGCGTTATACAGGTGGGCGCCTATTTAAACTAAGACATAAAAAATATTCCTCTCGTTATACAGGTGGGCGCCTATTTAAACTAAGACATGAAAATATTCCTCTCGTTGTACAGGTGGGCGCCTATTTAAACTAAGACATGAAAATAATCCTCTTATTATACAGGTGGGCGCCTATTTAAACTAAGACATAAAAATATTCCTCTCGTTATACAGGTGGGCGCCTATTTAAACCAAGACATAAGAATATTCCTCTCATTATACAGGTGGGCGCCTATTTAAACCAAGACATGAAAATATTCCTCTCGTTATACAGGTGGGCGCCTATTTAAACTAAGACATAAAAATATTCCTCTCGTTATACAGGTGAGCGCCTATTTAAGCTAAGACATGAAAATATTCCTTTCATTATACAGGTGGGCGCCTATTTAAACTAAGACATAAAAATATTCCTCTCATTATACAGGTGGGCGCCTATTTAAACCAAGACATAAAAATATTCCTCTCGTTATACAGGTGGGCGCCTATTTAAACTAAGACATAAAAATATTCCTCTTGTTATACAGGTGGGTGCCTATTTAAACTAAGACATAAAAATATTCCTCTCATTATACAGGTGGGCGCTTATTAGTAAAGACATGAAATGTATTCCCTTGTTATACAGGTGAGCGCCTATGGTAAAGACATGAAATGTATTCCCTTGTTATACAGGTGGGCGCCTAATGGTAAAGACATGAAATGTTTGAGTCTGTTTCTTCGTTCCTCTGAGAAAAATGTTGAAAACGGTAGAAAATTTTCTGCCCCAGTTTTGGTGACCTTTCTTGCGTCGCATCCCTCTGCCATCATAAACCTTTATTTTCCTGCAGCAGACAAAGAGGATTTTGTTATTTTTAATCATGGTGAGCAGCCGTGTCCTTCCTGCTGGGGGATGATTTTTCCTTTTCCCCTTCTGTGCTCTCAAAACTGGTTAGGGATGGAATGTCTGCTGGGGATGGCTTTCCATTTATCTCTCCCTGCCTTCTTATTTCAAAACAAGCTGTGGGAGTCCTCTTCAATTCCAACACTATTTTCTTGGAAGTTTTATTCCCTCCTAGAACTGCAGAGCATGGGACGTTATCATCCGGGGATATCCTTATTGGGGATAGGACTGTTAGGGTTGTCTTGCGGCGGGCCAATTCTCCCTGCCTCCTTCCTCCTTTATGTGGTGTCTGACCACTTCGGACCTTGGTTCGTGATCTATTGCCGTTATGCTGGGGGATCTTCTCGGAACTTGGTCCCTAAGTCCCTCAACCATCGTTTTCCGTTTTTCTTCACGTCCCCCTTAACTTTCTAAGCCAATCTGTCTTTTGGTTTTGCACCAAATGCCTTTTGTCTTATTGCCTCATCCTGGGCCTGTCCCATTCGTATTTTGCTTTTGTACCCCTTTGGCCTCTAGTAGTAAACTCTGAAAAATCCTTTTCAAAACGAATTTCTAGAAAGAAATGAAAAAGATAGAAAAGGAGAAAAATCTTTCTGAACAAATACTGGTGGGAAAGAAGAAAAGAAAAGAACTTATCTGGATGATATGACTGGTCTTTATGATCATGTCGTGCACCATGGATTCCCGACCCAGTCTATTTGTACCAATCAACCTGCCTGATGGCCTTACTTGCTGGGGATAAATAGGTGTCCATTTCTTCGCAAATGTGGATCCTTTTGCCAATCTGTCTTGTCGCCTTACAGTGCCCTTCGAGGGGTTTTCACTAATAAGACTCTCTCTTTTCTCTCAACTCCTAGCGCCTTACGGTGCCCGTGAAGGTTTTCACCAATAAGACTCTCTCATTTTATATCTCTCATCTTTCGTCGCCTTATGGTGCCTGCGAAGGTTTTCACCGATAAGACTCTCTCATTTTGCCCTTCAACGGGGAATTGGGGTGTTGCCGGCATGACTCTCTCTTTCGGAGATTCTTTCTGGCTATCAGTTCATTTCTCATTTATGATCCCCTTCTTTGCTGGAGATTAACGTATTATCCTCGGCTTCCATTGTCCTAACTTGGCACTTCTCGTACATTGATCGGGAGGTCTTTTGGGCATCGATGTTGGTTTTGTGTGTCAAATATTTAACTTAACTTCGATGGGTGAAGTGTTACAACTCTTGGAATCAAACCCTTTTGGATATGTTTTCTTGCTTGGGGAATTTTATATTTACACTATATTGAGCTATGCGCATTATGCACACTATGACCGAGCCGTGAGGCACCTACGTATCCTCTTTGAGGAATCAGGTCAAACGTAGTTCCTATTTCTCTTGTTTTTCTTGTGATCTTTATCTTTCTCTTCTTTTTTTCTTTTTTTTTTATTTCTTCTTCTTTTTCATATCTTTTCCCATTTAGTGATTCCAAAAGAGGGGTATGAAAGAATAACTTAAGGCTCAAAAGGGGGAAGCAAGGGTTAAAAGTGTTTGGATAGAAGAAAGAATTGCCTCCGTCATTTCATTATCCAATAAGTACCAAATACAAACAAACGAACCAATAACTATCATAATCGAAGAAATTACACATAATATCTTTTGATTGCATCAGAATTGATAGCCATGTCGACACACCTTCCCTCGACATCTGTTAGGCACAAAGCACCATTGGACAACACTCTGGTCACGATATAAGGCCCTTGCCAATTTGGGCGAACTTGCCTTTTGCTTCGACCTGATGCGGGAGGATCCGTTTCAATACCTGCTGCCCTACTTCAAATTTTCTGGGGCACACCTTCTTATTGTATGCTCTTGCCATTCTTTTCTGATACAGCTGACCATGACACACTACTGCCAATCTTTTTTCGTCTATCAAGCTCAACTGTTCCAGTCGAGCTTTGACCCATTCATCATCGTCAATCTCGGCTTCAGCGACAATCCGGAGGGACGAAATTTCGACCTCCGCTGGTATTACTGCCTCAGTTCCGTACACCAACAAATAAGGAGTTGCACCTATGGAAGTCCGGTCTGTAGTGCGATAACCCAACAAAGCAAAGGGTAGTTTCTCGTGCCATTGTCTAGATCCTTCCACCATCTTCCGCAGTATCTTCTTGATATTCTTATTGGCTGCTTCGACTGCTCCATTCGCCTTGGGACGATATGGGGTGGAATTTCGGTGTGTAATCTTGAATTGTTGGCATACCTCTCTCATCAAATTGCTGTTAAGATTTGCACCATTATCCGTAATGATCACTTTTGGGACCCCAAATCTACAGATGATATGGGAGTGAACAAAATCCATCACTGCCTTTTTAGTTACCGACTTGAAGGTTTTAGCCTCAACCCATTTGGTGAAGTAGTCGATGGTCACCAGAATGAACCTATGGTCGTTGGACGCTGCCGGCTCGATAGGCCCAATGACATCCATGCCCCATGCGACAAATGGCCAGGGCGCTGACATCGTATGCAACTCTGTTGGCGGAGAATGAATCAGATCTCCATGTATCTGACACTGATGGCATTTTCTCACGAAAGTGATACAGTCATGCTCCATGGTTAGCCAATAGTACCCTGCTCGAAGAATCTTCTTTGCCAATACATATCTGCTCATATGTGGCCCACAGACTCCAGCATGCACTTCTGCCATAACTGTCGTGGCTTGACCAGCGTCTATATATCTTAGCAATCCCAAGTCTGGGGTTCTCTTGTACAACATTCCTCCACTGAGAAAGAAACCATTCGACAACCTCCGAAGGGCTCTTTTTTGGTCCCCAGTGGCCTGCTCCGGATATGTCCCCATCTTGAGATACTCCTTTATATCATAAAACCACGGCTAGCCATCCACTTCCTCTTCCACTATGCTGCAATAAGCATGCTGATCACGAACCTGAATGTGCAACGGGTCAACATACATTTTGTCGGGATGGTGCAACATTGATGCTAAGGTGGCCAATGCATCAGCAACCTCGTTATGAACACTCAGGATATGTCTTAATTCCACTGATCGAAATCGCTTGCTCAGATCGTGCAAGCATTGTCGATATGGTATGAGTTTCAAATCCCGTGTTTCCCATTCACCCTGAATCTGATGCACCAGGAGGTCCGAGTCTCCCAAGACCAAAACGACCTGGACATCCATGTCTGCAGCTAGTCGCAGACCCAAAATGCATGCTTCATACTCGGCCATATTATTGGTGCAATAGAAGCGTAGTTGAGCTGTAACATGATAATGACGTCCTGTTTCAGAAATGAGTACTGCTCCTATTCCAACCCCTTTCGCGTTCGCGGCTCCATCGAAGAAAAGCTTCCAACCCGGTTCCTCGGGTAATTCCAGCTCACCTGTATGCATCACTTCTTCATCGGGAAAATACGTCCTTAAAGGCTCGTATTTTTCATCAACGGGATTCTCTGCCAAATGGTCGGCCAGCGCATGGGCTTTCATGTCCGTCCTCGTCACATAGACGATATCAAATTCTGTGATCAAAATTTACCATTTTGCTAACCTCTCTGTAGGCATAGGTTTCTGAAAAATGTACTTCAATGGGTCCAAACGGATATGAGATAAGTAGTATACGAGGACAGGTAGTGCTTCAACTTCTGAGCCACTCAAGTTAGGGCGCAGCATGTTTTCTCGAGTTGAGTGTACTTGACCTCATACACTGTGAACTTCTTGCTAAGATAATAAATGGCCTGCTCCTTCCTTCCTGTGACATCGTGTTGCCCCCGTACACAACCAAATAAATTCTCCAGGACCGTCAGATAAAGAATTAATGGCCTCCCTGGCTCAGGTGGAACCAACACAGGTGGATTGGACAGATACTCTTTGATTTGGTCGAAAGCCTCTTGACACTCTGCCGTCCAGTCTACCACAACATCTTTTTTCAGTAGTCGAAATATGGGTTTACAAGTCACCGTGAGTTGGGCGATGAACCTGCTGATATAATTTAGCCTCCCCAATAAACTCATTACCTCCGTTTTGTTCTTTGGTGGTGGCAAATCTCGGATGGATTTGATCTTGGATGGGTCTAACTTAATACCCCGTCGACTGACGATGAATCCTAACAGCTTTCCTGATGGAACCCCGAATGCGCATTTGGCTGGGTTGAGCTTGATATCATACCTTCGGAGTCTTTGAAAAAATCTCCTTAGGTCTGCTACATGGTCTCCCTGTCGTCGAGACTTTATGATCACATCATCTACGTACACCTCAATTTCTTTGTGTATCATGTCGCGAAACACGGTAGTCATTGCTCGCATGTACGTTGCCCCAGCATTCTTCAGTCCGAATGGCATGACCCGTTAGCAGTAAATTCCCCATGGTGTAATGAAAGCTGTCTTTTCCGCATCTTCTTCGTCCATTAAGATCTGATGATATCCTGCATAGCAGTCCACAAAGGATCCGATCTCACGCCCAGCGCAATTATCGATCAGGATATGGATGTTGGGCAACGGAAAGTTATCCTTAGGACTTGCTTTGTTGAGATTGCGGTAGTTGACGCACACCCTGATTTTCTCGTCCTTCTTCGGCACTGGTACCACATTGGCCAACCACTCGGGATATCGAGTGACCCGAATGACCTTTGCATGTAACTGCTTAATCACCTCTTCTTTGATCTTTACACTCATCTCTGTTTTAAATTTCCTTAGCTTTTGCTTGACCGGAGGGTATGCCAGGTCGGTGGGCAATTTGTGAACCACTAGATTGGTGCTTAATCCCGGCATATCGTCATATGACCATGCAAAAACGTCTTTGAATTCCACGAGGGTTTTGATCAATTCCTCCCTGACGTTTTGCTCAATGTGGATGCTGATTTTGGTTTCTTTGACATTATCCGCATCCCCTAGATTCACAACCTCAGTGTCATTTAGGTTAGGCTTGGGTTTCTCTTCAAATTGGCACAGTTCTCGGTTTATCTCTTCGAAGGCTTCATCCTCGTCATATTCAGACTCATTGTCACAAACGACCTCTTGTATCATTAAGTCGGAGTCAGATTGATTTATTAGACTAGGTCGAAGATCCGTTGTGCATGCCATGTCATTAGAACCAGTAAAAAGAGAACTGTTCAGAAAGAAAAAGAACAAAACAAAATTAAAATGAGACAAAAGAAGAGAATTTTATTAAACTTGCGGGATAACAGGGTTCACACTTTACAAAACAAAAATAAAATTTGGATTACACCCTGGAATAATCCGAACAAGAAAAGCGAAAATCAAAGCCTACTACCAGGACTCCCCCCGGATAGGAAGAGGAGTAACCGTCCAATTGTTGGTTTTGGCCTCAGGCCCCACAAACTGTATGTCCGCTCCGCTGGAACTTTCTCCAACTTCTACCATATTGACATCAGCGAATAGCCTCTCGAAACTCTGATTTAAGTCCCCGTCCATCCCAATCAATGGTCCGAGAATTTTTGGACCGGTGACCCCTTGGCACTTGCTCTAACAAAAGATCTTGAGAGACGTGGCACAGGTTTGGGAAGAAACCAAACTTTCTTCTTCATTTTCCACGCTCGCTTTACATCTGCCGCAGTTGGTTTGAACCCCAACCCAAAGGTTTCCAAATTCTTGGGCAGGGAGACATGTTGGACAATCCCCTAAAGCTCAACCCCCAGGCCTTTTCCCGGCACAAACCCATTACCCAGCATTTTCGAGACCATCATGATCGTTGCGGAAGCTACCCTAGGGTGTTGAATGATCTCACCCTCAGAAATCTTGTTTGCCGACATTGCATCAAAAATCTGGTAGACCCAAGGACCCTTGTCATCATTGGTCTCTATGAAGGGCACAATGGCACCACCCATGGTGCACGCAGTGTCCTCGCCGTGCAGTACGACCTCTTGTCTATCCCACTCGAACTTGACCATTTGATGCAAGGTGGAAGGCACTGTTTTAGCTGCGTGGATCCACGGTCGTCCCAACAAAAGGTTATAAGATACCGCAGCATCTAATACCTGGAACTCCATGGTGAACTGGACTGGACCGATGGTCAATTCGAGTACAATATCCCCCACGGTGGTTGCTCCATTTCCGTCAAATCCTCGGATGCAAATGCTATTCTTGTGGATTCTTTCGTGGTCGATCTTTAACTGGTTCAGGGTGGATAATGGACAAATATTTGCACTTGAGCCGTTATCCACCAATTCCCGAGTAACTGCCGAATCTTCACATTTGACAGTTAGGTAGAGAGCTTTATTATGCTCTGTGCCTTCCACTGGTAGATCATCATCTGAGAATGTTACCCTGTTCACCTCGAAAATTTTGTTGGCAATCGTTTCCAGGTGATTTACAGAAATCTCGTTGGGTACATGAGCCTCATTCAGTATCTTTATCAGGGCACGACGATGTTCATCAGAATAGATTAGTAATGATAGCAGCGAGATCTGGGCCGGTGTTTTCTTCAACTGTTTGACCACGGAATAATCCGACACTTTCATCTTCCTCAAGAATTCATCAGCTTCTTCTTCGGACACAGGTTTCTTTGTTGCAGCTGGGTTGGGTCTTCTCAACTCCACCGGAGCAAAACACCATCCTGATCGAGTCAGCCCTTGCGCTTCGCAACTATCTTCCTCCACTTGTTTTCCCTTGTATATCACTACTACCTTCTCATACTTCCAAGGCACGGCCTTGCTATCAATCATTGCAGTTGGACTACCAGTTTTATGGTGACCAGTTCCCTGTATACCCCTTTCAACACAACTGCGGGTGTGGGTGGAGTCCTTGATATTACCAACTTGGCTGGCTCTGGTTTCTTTGTTACGGTGGACAGACTTTTTCCAAATATCACTACTGGCTTGATGCCTTCCCCTTGCGACTGTACCCCTGGTCTTCCACCGGTCGATCCCTCTTTCGGAACGGCTTGGATTGTCATCACTGTCTGTGAGGGTCTCATTGGCTCTCCTCCCTCGTATACCAACTCGATCATGTGAGCTTCGCGGTGTACTGACAATGGGTTTTGGTTGATGTTGGGCACCTCCGGCGCTTGGACCTCGATTTTGTTGGCATCAATAAGATCTTGTATTGCCTGCCTCAGCCTCCAACATTTTTCAGTATCATGCCCCAGCATTCCTGAGCAGTACTCGCAGCTTATCGATCTGTCCAAATTTTGGGGTGGGGGGTTTTGTTCTCTAGGTTCGACAGGACTCACCAAACCCAGCCATCTCAATTTGTGGAATACGGCGGTATAGGTCTCTCCCAACTCAGTAAAAGCTCTATGTTTCTACAGCCTATCATTTCTAGCAGCTTGAATCCCTCGAAAGCCTGTCCCCGGAGGATTCCTGTACGTTCTTGGTGGAGGATAGGTGTTTTGTGGTGGTACATGTGTGTTCTAGGGAGCCGGCGCGCGCCATTGCGGCCGAACCGGAGGCTGAGTGTATGTTTGGGCTTGTGGACGGTGAAATGTGGTTCTTGAGGTGGATAGTAGTGTTGTGGTGGGCTGTATGGGTAGTTTGGCCTGTGGGGTCTGGGTTGGTTGTAGTATGGTTTGCCGGACCTGGACCAACTGCTTGCCTCAATCGTGGCAATTTCTTCTTTCTTCCTCCTTCCCAGCGCACCTCTCGTGCCGCTCTGAATGGCCTGGGTCGTTGCCTTGAGTGCCGAGTAATTCAGGATTTTGTCAGACCTCAGACCCTCTTCTATCATGACCCCTATCTTCACTACTTCATTGAAGGATTTTCCAACCGTCGTCACCAAGTGACCAAAGTAAGTTGGATCCAGTGTTTGCAAGAAGTAGTCCACCATTTCTCCCTTTCTCATTGGAGGATCAACTCTGGCCGCTTGTTCTCTCCAGCGGAAACCAAACTCACGAATACTTTCCCCAGGCTTCTTTCCGGTCCTCAGCAACGTGAGACGGTCAGGGACTATCTCGAGATTGTATTGAAAGTGACCTGCGAAAGCCTGCGCCAGATTATCCCAAGTGTACCATCTGTTGGAATCTTGCCTGGTATACCATTCAAGTGCCGATCCACTCAAGCTTTGGCCGAAATAAGCTATCAGTAGCTCGTCATTGCCGCCTGCCCCTCTCATTTTGCTACAAAAGCCCCGCAAATGGGCCATGGGATCACCGTGCCCTTCATACAAATCCAACTTAGGCATCTTGAACCCAGCCGGGAGTTGGACGTCCGGGAAAGGGTATAGATCCTTGTAGGCCACACTGACCTGGTTGCCCAATCCGTGTAGGTTCCTGAAGGATTGCTCCAGGCTTTTGAACTTCCTCATTACCTCATCTTGTTCTGGGACCTTAACCGGCTTCTCAATCTCCGCCGGTACCTCCAAGTGCGGATTGTAGGTATGGGGTTCTGGTGCATTGAATGTGAGTTCAGGGGGATAGTATTGCGTATCGTGAGCCTGAAATAACGGCTTGCTGGTTGATCTTTGCAGGGTGGCTGATGTGGGTCCCATAAAAGTGGGAACATTTGGTATTGGGAGAGGTTGATGGGGTGGTGGAGCTTGGGAATCATGGGGGCTTCTCTCCTGAAGATAACGGTGATTCGAGAGGCTGGTTGAGGGGCCAGAGTGAGGGTATTCCGGCATATGCCCCAGTGGTTCAGGGCTCTTCTATGCTTTGGCTAAAGCTAACTGCATTGCATTCATCTCTAGCCCCATCCTTTCTATCTTGTCCATCGCTTCTTTTAACAACTGGCTCAACGACCTTTCTTCCTCGGTACTATTTTCTGAAGTAGTCATGCTCGTTGTTACCGGTCCTTTGGATCTGGTTTGGTAAGGGTGTGTTGCCAGAATGCTTTAACAACTAACTGTCTGGATTTTTGTGAAAAACAACAAACTTGTTAGTGTTAGAGTTTAACAGATTTGATAACAACACATTGGGGATGCAATGCTCCTAGGCAGTTAACCGTTTCTAACATGCTTTGCTTCAAACAACATGCGTCATCCCGGCTTGCTTATTTGTCCCTTTAAAGTACTTGGCCCGATCCTGTACACAAGTATCTACTTTCAGGGTTTGACATTCATTCCAGATTCTCCGAATGGCTGCTTCAGGGAACTGCCCACCAGGCCCGATTTCGATCACCTGGCTACTGAGATCCTCTTCCCTCGGGATTATTTGATATCGCCCCAACTGCCTCAACACTCTGTTGGGCGCATAAGGCTGGATACTTTGGAGACCCATCAACAATAAATGAGACTCAGTGGTCGACATGTGTATGACCTCATCTATGGGTAGCCACTCAAATGCCCATTCTATCTGGCTTGCCGAAACCAAGCGCAGCAGCGTGACCCATTCGGCGACTCCTTCTGGCAGGTTGAAACCGTCGACCCTGATGGGAAACTCTTCTATACAAGTCTTTTGTGATGACCCATATCTCAGCAACTGAGAACGATGACATAGATGCTCTATCATCCACATTTGCAGTAGTATATTACATCCCTCAAAGAAACCTCCTCCGGTTTTGCAAACAGTGAGCGCGCGGAAAATGTCTGCTATTATCATTGGTGCCAGAGTGCTGTTGTCTTGCTTGAGCAAAGTGCTGACGACCCCAGCGATTTGTATGTTAATTTTCCCATCCTTTCTAGGGAACACGAGAAAACCCAGAAAGGCTATCATAAAAGCAATACATCTATGCCTCTCCCATTTCAACCGGCTTTCCCCGCTGCAAATCTTACTTTCGGGATTGTTGAACCTTCCCAGATGATCGTACCTGTCGTACAGAAATGCCAAACTGCAAAACCCTTTTGATAACTCTGGTTTGTGTACCGTTCTGCAGATCTTTACGGTGTCTAGGAACTTGTGTATGGTCACGGTCCTTGGTGCAATGAGATACTGTTCTTTCATAGGGATTTTAGGACATCCAATGTACCCTGCCAACTCCTCCAGCGTCGGGGTGAGCTCAAAGTCTGAGAAGTGAAATACATTGTGTGCCGAGTCCCAAAATGAAATTAAAGCCCTGATAATGTCCCCTCACGGATCGATGTCCAGCAATCCAACCAAATTTCCCAAGTATATTTTGACTGTATCTCGCTCTGATTCTTCTAAGTCGTTCCACCACATGCGTAAGCCCAAAGGAACTTTGTTTATAATGGCCTCAGATGAACTCTTACTCGTGCTCATTCTGCACATTTATTAAGGTGTTTTTTAGACGAAAGCAAAAATCTTTATTTTGACTCTAAAACATTTTTCCATTTTTTTTCTCCTTAATTTGGAGAAAACAAAACTAACTTTCCCGATACGGCCTTTCAACTCTTCAGGGGTGAAGATTTTAAAGCCGCGGGACTTTAACTGGTCAAAGGGTAAGAAAAATGGCCAAAGGCGGCCGTTTGTGTGAAGACAGCCTTCCGTCGCCCCTTCCGGGAACATTCGGCTATTCCCGCAAAATGGCCTCACCTGCCCTTTTTTTTGTGAAAGAAGCAATATATGTATATATATACATGTGTGTATATATATATATATATATATATATATATATATATATATATATTTTATTATATATCATTATTGGCAAAAACGGGGAGTTAGACCCGATGAGGGTTGCCTACGTATCCCACATCTGGTGAGAATCAAACCGACGTAGTTCGGGCAAGAAAATTATCTAAATCACAGATCCCGTTCTCTTTCTCAAAAATCGAAAATATTTGGACATTGCTTTTTCTCTTGAATTTTTTTATTTTTTTATTTTTTTTATTTTTATTTTTATTTTTTTCGAAATTCCCGTTATCACCCGCTGGTCAACATGCAAATTCGAAGCAAATCAAATGCGCTAACAGACAAGATGCCACATGATGGTCTTTTTGTTCTAGGTTACTATTCCTAGACGGGCCCAACCCCTGTGTTGAGCCCCCTAAGTCAAATGCAACGTGATGCAAATAAGCATTTTACTGCTAGGGATCCGGCATGAAGTTATGTTTTACTAAGCTTCAAACGGGGCTTTGTTCTAGACCTGACTTACACGAGCGGACAACTCGAGTCGAGGAGGGGGCTACGTACCGGGGACCCGCGGGGTCGTCCGGCTTTGTAACTTATCTGAGCCTCTTTCTACATGGGTATGACACTAACAGAATAGGGAGTCTCGACCAGCGAGCTTCTCCCCGGAGGTAAGAAGAGAAGGGTTTCGGCACAATTTATATACAGTTCAGATAATATCAAAGCGGTAAAAGCATCATTTAGCACACTAGGCATATATCATGTAACAGAATCAGATAAAACCAAATATAACAATTCATCTAAGCTCGAATTTCTAACCCTGAACCAGTGGTTCTGGGCCTATTTATCCCCAGCAGAGTCGCCAGAGCTGTCACACCTCCTTTTTCTGCCCCACGGGGGCGTAGGAGTTTTTTCCAGTTAAAGGACAACCGAAACGGGATTTGTTTGTTTATTTCAGAGTCGCCACTTGGGAGATTTTAGGGTGTCTCAAGTCACCAAATTAATCCCGAATCGAGGAAAAGAATGACTCCATATTACAATCTGCGTACCAGAAATCCGGATAAGGAATTCTGTTAACCCAGGAGAAGGTGTTAGGCATTCCCGAGTTTCGTGGTTCTAGCACGGTCGCTCAACTGTCATATTCGGCTTGATTATCTGATTTTATACAAGTATAACTTATGTGCAAAATTTAACTTTTAACCGCTTTTATCATTCACTGTTATTTTTATCACGAATTGCAACATCGTGGAAACATATCTCGAACCACGTCACAATCAATGTACCCGTGATTATTAACACATCTCGACTCTGTTGAGATTTGGATTTGGGTCACATAAATGTGCACCTGAGTTTAAGAAAATTAAATTATTAAAGGCACGCCTAAAGTGACTAGCGTATCATTTACTTTGGGTAGAGCCATGGAATTTTGCTAAATGGTCCATCCCGAAGTCTAAGAAATTTTAAAATCAAATATTTACTGAGGGCCCCGCAATTTTGTATTTTTCATTCGGCGAGGCTCATATCATTCTTATTTTTCTTTTAAAAGGAATTTGCAACGTCATGGACACGCATCTCGAACCACGTCACAATCAATGTACCCGTGATTAGAGAAGCATTTCAATTCTGTTGAGATTTGGATTTGGGTCACATAAATGTGCACCCGAGTTTAAGAAGGTAAGATTTATTAAAGCGCGTTCTAGAGAGACTAACGTATTGGTATTTTGGGAAAAACCGTGAAATTTGCTAAACGGCTCGTTCCGAAGGCTAAATAATTAAAGCAATACATTTTGTGAGGGCCCCGCAATCTACGCATTTTATTTGGCGAGGCTCGTCTCATTTTTATTTTAAAAGGATATCCTAAGATGACTACATTTTCTCTATTAAATCCGTCTCTGGAATAAAACAATCGGGAAGTACTTTTCAATTACCTACTCGCAAAATGTGATAACCAGTTGATTGGATCGGAAAAGTAGACATGCGTATGGCAACCTTGTTCATCGATGGGCATACGTATGAGGTTCAGTTAATTATTCCATACACGCTTAACACTTAAAGGCGAAAAGACTGAAACTGACCCTATCTAACATAGGTGATACCACAACATGTTTCAGGCGACATTTATCCAATAACATGACCTACGCGATTTTTATCTTTTTGCGATAATCCAAACTGCCTAGCATGCCTTTGAAATATACATTATCTACTGATGAACCAAGGTGAAACAAACGCGATTACTGCATTGTCATTCTTAACCGACCCTATGTGAAACCATTGTTGGCCGAACATCACTACTACACCCCTAGTTTCTTCTTGATTAACATACACCGACAAATTACTAGACCAAACTCTTATAGACTGAAAACTGTTCCATTACACAGTTTGGAGGTCAAACTTTACATGTCGGGTATACAGAATGTTCTAAACTGCAAATAGCAAAAAGATAAAAATCACTACACTAAGTTCAGACTGCAATTCTTCTTATACTCTTATTCATGCTCCAAGTTCATCATTACACCAGTGAAATTAGAATGTTTACCTGGATGTTGGACAATAAGAACGAGAAGAAGAAGAATGATATCAGCAGCAATCAAACAGACAGCAGTAATACAGCAGTAGCACAGCAGCAACAAACAACAACGGTATGACCACTAGTTCACGAACAACCAACAACAGTTTCAACAACGATAAACCCACAGGTGGTCGAGCACCAACCAACAATCCCAGAACAGAGTAGTAAACCAGCAGAAAAACCCAGAATATTCAATGCAATAGTAACAGCAGTTCAATAATCACAACAACTCGACGAATAACCAACAACAACTTCAATAGCAATAAGACCAGAATCAATCAACAGCATACAGAAGCCCAGAATACAGTAGTAATCCCACAAAGAAATACCATAATGAAATAGTAACAGCCCAACTAGATAACCGACTTGATAAAGATAACTTGACAATCACCAATATCCAACCAAACAACTGACCAGCTGCCTTTTCTTTTAAAGGGGGTTGTCCAGTGTTGACTCTTGATTGCCAACCTTAGTCTCTTATGCAGTTTTAGACAGTATTTAGTTCACAGTTTTTCTGAATTTTTTTTTTGTTTTCTTTCAATCTTTTTTCCAATCCCATATTACTAAAAAAATGAGCTCATTTATAGGCCCAAAGGACCTTCACAGGACTGCCTCATATCCAGACTTCCTCCCCATACCCTTCAACTTCCCATGCCTAAGCATCTTCTTAATACAAGTCATTTGGTTCCCCATGCTTGGCCTATTGCTCTAATCTAGAGTCATGGGTTCATTAAAGTATTCATTTTAAACTCCCATGCTCTTATGTTTTGTCCACACTAATACTAGATTAATAGTATTTTTGACTAACCATTTGACAGCCCATTAATCCTAAACCTTAGTCAGTCTTTGTCAAACCAAAATTACCCAACAAACCCCTGATCATTACTGTCTTGCCCCACCTTTTCATTCTGTTGAATCTGCCAGTTATAACTATGTGAAACCTAGTTCGACCCCCCACAACTAACAAACAATAACCTATAATTAGTTCACCACAACCATTCAACAAAAGTCAGATAGTAAGAGTTAAGTTGATTCTAGTTGATTAGCGACTAATTAGTATACGACGACGTTACTCAGGTCGACTATACAAACTATGATATGAACAATCAATCGACAAACAACATAGACTAAACAGGCCACCAAATTATTTCAATACTCGGGACATTTAACAGGGAGTTCACGAAACTTAACTATTCGACGACATTAGTCGAAACGAATAGATATCTCATAACATACACCTAACACTGAAAATAGAAAAGAAATCGACCAAATAAAAGGGTCTTTGAAGATGGGGGGGGGGGGGTTGACAGAAAAATAATCAAAAATCCAAAACAAATCTACGGACATACGAATAACACATAAACAGAAGGAAATAAAAGAAAATTACCTCGGAAGCTTACATCAAAAACGAACCAGGCCTGACTTTTAGGGTTCTTGAGCTCAAATTTGGGGTTCGAAGAGTTCTACCTAGATTCGACCGGAACCAAAGGCATCTGGGGTATGAGGGAGGCCAGGGGGTGTTGTGGTGTAAGTTTGGAGTCAGTTGGGTCAGATTTGTGTTTGGCTCAAACCTTCGAATGATTATTCGAGACGTTCTAGGAAGATTCGAGCCAAACCATCACCATATCGGGGCTGAGGGTGGTCTTGTGTCTTAAGGGTGTTAGTTTGGTGGTCATCGGCGTTGTTGCCGCCGGGTTTACATGAAAGGGGAGCTACGGCGGCTGCTAGGGTTTGGGGTGTTTGGGACTGTCTCTGGGAGATGATGAAACCGGGGGGGGGGGGTTTATTAGGGGGCGGGGTAACAGGGTTGGGTTTATATATGACTTAGGGGTTTAGATCCTGGCCGTTGGATCAAGTGAGATTGATGGCCAGGATCTATTCACTAAAGAGGGACGACGTCGTTTGGGTGTGATGGTGGGTGAGACCGGATAGGGGAATGGACCGGGTCAGGTTAACGGATCCGGGGGGTGTGATCCTGGCCGTTGATCCATTTGAGATCAACAGCCCTGCTCAATTGGGACAAAAACGGTGTTCGGGCACCTCTGAGGAGACGGACCAGCTTAACTCATTGGGCCAGCTCGTTTGGGCCTATTTTTATTTTAATTTCTTGGCCCAAACCGAGTATTCTTACTGTTTTTAACTCTTTTCTTTTCTACTCTAATTAACAACCCACAAAATTCTAAAATAATTTTTGTAAAACCAAAATTAACCTACAACAATGTTAAACCTTAACAACAATTAACACACAAGGTCCAATATTTAATTAAAAATAAAATTACACCACGACACACATAAATGACAAAATACAACAAAAATGCATATTTTTGTGATTTTCTTTCTTTTAAAATAAAACAGGTTTTAATTGACTCCACAATGCACAATTAAATCTTGAATGTGTATGCAACATGTATTTATATATATATCAATCACACCAACATATATATCTCAATCACACCAACGAAAAGCTTTTACGGACCAAATAAGTACCAAAATGTCACGTAGATTCTAAAAATCGTACACAGATGGATTTTGTTTTTTTTTATTATTTTTTGATTTTTTTTGGAGTAATTTCCGTGAAGCAAAAATCACGTGCTCACAAGCATAATAAGTATAATTATGCAGGATTATACTTCTTCCATTATGATCAAAGTCAGTTGGATACTTTCTCTGTGTTCGATAAAGAATTCAACATTATATAAATTTAAAATATAACTATAAACTTAACTATTTTTAAAACGTCTCAACAAATAATTATGGTGAAGAAAGTTGTATTACACCCTAATAATATCTCAATCATATCAAATCAACCCAAAAAAAGAAACATGTAATACTTCAGTTTAAGGTCAATTTGATTAGTATTTAGAATGATCGATAAATTAATTTATTTTTAATAAATTATTAATTTATGTCATTAAACTAGACCAAATATAAATTTTCTTGTTGAAAAATTCTGAATAATAAAAAATTATGATTATTATTTCAAAGAACCCCCTCTCCTCCCCCCCCCCCACCCAAAAAAAATACCTTATCATCAACTATTTGGGAATAAAATTAATTAATTTTGTTATTCAAATTTTGTTTAATATAAAAAGAAAAAGTAATACATTAACACGATTGAAAATACTAAAAGAGTAAAACTATATATTATTCAATGAGAATATATATTACAACTTATTTTTCAACTGACTTTTTAATTATTTTTTATAATTGATTTTAAGTTGGGTGGCACAAAACTTTTTTAAAAATAAAAAAGTGTGGAACCTATGAAAAAATACTCTAATTGTACTTGAAGTATTATATAATACTTGTAAAATAAAGTGTCAAACTTCGACATTACAAAGTGATTAGTACAATAATACAATTTTTAGAAAAAATAAAATGCAAATAACGAAAAAGATAAATAACAATACAAGTAACCGTGATTTTATACGTTATTACACAAAAGCCTATTTTCTTTCTTCTTTTCCTAAAGATGACAAAGTGTGTTATTAGCGATAGATCAAAAATATTAAAAGAAAAAAAATAAGAAAAAAGAGCAAAAGTAGGCCGTGCTTCGCACGGCTACATCACCTAGTATCTTTACAAAGGAATACATCTTGTCATTCCTTTTCTTTGAAGTGGCAATATATCCCTTGTGTCTAACGAGGCATTAACACAACTATACCTCATCAATAATGTAGTTAAAAATATATTTGTTGAGAAAAAATCTGTAAAATATCTTTGTAGCTTTCAACAGTTTGAGGTTCTTTCGATCATTCGATGTATAGTTAAGACTTTGTCCTATTAAGACTTTGTTTTACTTTCAAAAATATCTTTGTTTGAGTTTGTGAATGGAGTTAATAACCTAGGCAAAGAAAATAAGTGGTCTTTTTGATCAATAATATTAAAATTGTAACGACCCGGCAGGTTGTTTCTGGAGTTACCGCTCCGTTTTCCCTATTTTTTGCTTCTTATTGTCTTGTTTAGCTGTGTTATGTGATATTGGGTTGGTTGGTTCGGGTTTGGAGAGGTTCTGGAAAGGAATAAGATACTTAGTCTCTTTTGAGTAAGCTTAGGTTGGAAAAGTCAATCGGATGTTGACTTATGTGAAAAAGGGCTTGAATGTGAATCCCAATGGTTCGGATAGCTTTGGGAGGTGATTTGGGACTTGGGAGCATGATCAGAATGGATTTTCGAGGTCCGGAGTAGATTTAGGCTTGAATTGGCAAAATAGGAATTTTGGCATTTTTCGGTTGATAAGGGAGATTTTGATATAGGGATTGGAATGGAATTTTGGAAGTTGCAGTAGGTCCGTTGTGTCATATGTGATGTGTGTGCAAAATTTCAAGTCATTCGGATGAGGTTTGATAGACTTATTGATCAAAAGCGGAATTTGGAAGTTTTTGGAAACCTTAGGCTTGAATCCGTTGTTATTTTGTTGATTCGATGTTGTTTTAGGTGTTTCGAAGGTTGATATAAGTTTGGATAGTGGTATATGACTTGTTCGTACTTTTGGTTGAAGTCCCGGGGGCCTCGGGTGATTTCAGATGGTTACGGGAAGTTGGGAGTTGGAAATTTGCAGCTGAAGCTACTGAATTACTGTCATAACCGCACCTGCGGATTGTGGACCGCAGGTGCAGGCCCGCAGAAGCGGAGCAGTGGATGCAGATGCAGAATTGGGCGAGATGGGTCTAGAGGCGCAGGTGCGGAAGTTTTAGCGTACCTGCAATACCGCAGGTGCGGAAAGATATGCGCATGTGCGGTTCCATGGGGTTTATGTGAAAACGACAGGAGCGGTTTGGTTAAACACAGAAGCGGCTCCGCAGGCAGAAAATGGACCGCAGGTTTGAAAACCCTGGGCCAAAAGTATATAAACCCTCCTTCGCGATTTTTGAGTTGTTCTTCACCATTTTCATTCAGGTTTGAGCTTGAGGGAGCTATTTGAAGAGGGATTTCAAGGGGATTTCGTGGAGGTAAGGTTTTTGGACCCTAAACTTATTTCTATGATGGTTTTTGACTGATTAAGCTTGAAATCTATGGAAATTAGTAGCAAAATTGGGGGTTTAGGGCTTGGAAATTGGAGACCTTAATTTACGGATTTGAGGGGTCATTTGTAGTTGGATTTTGGTAATCTTCATATGTATGAACTCGTGAGAGTGTAATGATTCTAGTTTTGTAAATTTTATCGGAATCCAAGATGTGGGACCGGGGGCGGGTTTGACCAATTTGGGGATTTTTAAGGTAAATTGATTATTTTCGAGTGGGCTTCGTTCCCTTAGCATATTTTGATGGTATAAATCTATTTTTGGTTAGAGTTGGAGCATCCGGAGGCCGAGTCGAGAGGCAAAGACATTGCGGGCTAGAGTTTGGACCAGGTTGAGGTAAGTATGATTGTAAATATTGTCCTGAGGGTATGAAACCCCGGATTTCACATCGTTTCACTACTTTGAGGTGACACACATGCTAGAAGACGAGCGTGGGGCCGTGCACCGTTGGGGATTGTGACTTGGTCCGCCCCGTACGACTATTAAGTCGCATATTTGATTGAAAACTGTTTAATATCATTTGTTTTGGAAAGTATTATCATGTTTTGGGCTGAATGCCATATTTGGGCCTCGTGCCAACTGTTTTGGACCCTTAGGGGCTTTTTACTGCTGTTCCTTATTGTTTTACATCGTAATTGTACTTAGCCATGCTGTATTCTACTATTTTCATAACTCAACCATATTTACTCCGTTTTTGAAATTTCTAAATGATATTTTGGGTTGAGGATCATGTTTTACTGTTGCCCGAGGGGCTTGAGAGATTCTGATTGAGTGAGGCCGAGGTCTTGTGTTGTGAGGATTATTATAGGATCGTATTGCGCGCCGCAACATGTGTACTGATTGTGATATATGAGAGGCCGAAGGCCTGATTTTGTTATGCCACGAGGTGGCTTGTGATAGCGCTTGGGCTGTAGGAGCCTCTCTGGAGTCTGAACACCCCCAATGAGCGCGGGTACCCAGTGTGAGATGTGATTTTAGCCCGAGGGGCTGTTGTTGTTTTATGATATTCCCGAGGGGCTAATTATGAGTGATTGTGAGATAGCCTAAGGGGCTGGATCTGTTGATATTTTGCCCGAGGGGCTATTTTACGTTTCTGTCCTTTTAATCAATGTTTTCATCACTCGTTTGAAACTATTGAAAAATGTTTTAAAAGGTTTTATTGACTTGAGATGTTTTTATGAGTTTTACTATTTCACTGCATTGCTATGGACTTATACTATTTTGCTATAGCGTTATGTTGTGGTTTACATGTTTTCTTACTGCTTGGCTGCCTTTACTTTTATTACTTACTGAGTTGGCATACTCATATTACTCGTTGCACCCTGTGTGCAAATCCAGGAGTCTCAAGTCATGCTAGAGAGTGCTGATTTGTCTTCCAGGAGGCTTTCAGAGTTGACTAGGTGGCTGCTTAGCGTTCGCAGCCTAGTGCTTCTCCTTTCTCTCTTTATTCCGCTTTGTACTAGCTTTGTTTCAGACTATGTTGTCTTTTCGTATTTATAGACGAGTTGTAGTTGCTAATGACTGGTGACACCCAGATGTCGGGCTGTGTTTTGTTTTCGCACTGTTCTATTCTACCTTACATTTTTGGATTTTAGATTATTAATGAATTTTAAATGACTTATTATAGTTGTTTGGTCGGTTTTGGGGGTTTGCGTCGGCTGGCCTAGTTTCACGATAGATGTCATCATGACCGGGTCCATTTTATAGTCGTGACAAGTTGGTATCAAAGCTTGGGTTACATAGGTCTCACGAGTCATGAGCAGGTCCCAGTTGTGGAAGCTCCACAGTCTCGGGGATCGGTATAGTCTAGCAGATTGGTACAGAGATGTCTGTATTTATCCTCAGGAGGCTGCAGAACCTTTAGGAAAACTTTATATTCCTGAATTCTTGTCGTGCGAATCTATTGATCCTAGTACTAAATTTCAGTTCTTCTATTCTCTCACAAATGGTGATGACACGTGCTACCAGTCAAGATGGGCGACCACCAGTACCACTAGCTGGGGCCACCAAAGGCCGAGGACGCAGTCGAGGCCGTGGAAGGAGCAGAGGTATAGCCTGCACAGCAGCTAGGGCAGCATCTGCAAATCCACCAACCACCCTAGTTCATGATCAGGTCCCAGTTGTGGATGCTCTAGCAGCACCAGCTCAGGCACTGGCTGTGCCTATTATGATTCCAGGCCTTCAGTAGGCCCTGGCACAGATTCTATAAGTGTGCAGTAGCCTAGCTCAGGCGGTATCAGTTACTACAACCGTAGCTACTTCTCAAGCCAGGGGAGGCACTCAGACTCCCGCCTCTCACACACCTAAGCAGGTCGTGTAGGGACTTCAGACACCAAGGGCACCTCCAGTCCAGCCAGTTGCAGCTTCTTAGGACTATGTTGCTCCTGTTATGCCAGAGGATGAGCAACGTAGGTTGGAAAGGTTTGGTAGACTTTAGCCTTCGACTTTCAGTGGTATAGAGGGCGAGGATGCCTAGGGCTTCTTGGACAAGTGTCAGATGATGCTTCGGACAACGGGTATTTGGAGACCAGTGGGGTCTCGTTCTCTACTTTCCAGTTTTCAAGGGCTGCACTTAGTTGGTGGGAGGCTTGTGAGAGGCGTAGGCCAGTTGATGCAGCACCCCTTTCTTGGCAGTAGTTCTCCGTTCTCTTTCTGGAGAAGTTTGTACCTGAGTCTAGCCGAGAGGAGCTGCGTAGGTGATAGCTAGGGATTATGATGCAATTTACTCTCCTTCTTGCTTAAGTTTTGATTAGAAATGTGTACAAAATAGTCCCAAAGGCTTACATGTTGTACTTGATTGCATGGTTTGATCAACAAGGTGACAATTTAACAAAAACCAGCTCAAAAACGAGTGAAACATGCACAAGCACCAAAACCAAAACCAAGGCCAAGCTCAGTCAAATAGGGCCAGTGCATCCGCACACCATTTTGTGTGGTCCGCAAAGACGAAGTTTAGAGAGCAGGCATTTCAGGCAACCAAGCAATGCGACCGCAAAGGATTTTATGCGGACCACATTTATTTCACTGCGGTCGCACTCGATTTTGTGCGGTACGCAGAGCCCAAGATTAGAGAATTGCTAATTGGAGGATTATGCCCAATGCGGTCTGCGGTCCATTTTGTGCGGACCGCAATAGAAGCCACCGCGGCCGCAGTGTATTTTGTACGGTCCGCGGTGGCCAACTTTAGAAAGCACATTATCTTAGTCAAGAGCCTTAGTGCGGTCGCACTCGATTTTGTGTGGTCTGCACTAGCCTCGCAGGGGTATTTTTGTCCAGAATTTTCAGCCCAGTATAAATAGTTTCTTTTCCTATTTTTAGGTTATCAGATAGATTTTGGGACAGAGCTGCGCTCGTAAACACTTCTCTTTTACCATTTTGAGTTATTTTAGCTTAGTTTCATCATTGAATATTCAAGTTTTATCAAGTAATTAATTATTATAGGTTTATCTTCATCTATTTCTTTGTTTTCTTCTATAATCATGAGTATCTAGACCCATTAGCTAGGGTTATGGCTCTACCCTAGTGTGGGTAATTGATGAGTCTTGTATTTTGATGCTTGATTTTCTATGAGCATTCGATATTTGGGCTAATTTAGGTTTTTAATGTTGAATTAGTGGTTGCAAACACAAGTTTATGCCTAGTAGACTTTGGCTCTTCTTAAGAAAGAGAGCCTAAGTCCATGAAACTGGTCCAACAAGGAATTGGGGCGTACTCAAGAGATTGATAGCCCCAATTAAAGGGTTAAATCTAGAGATAGTAATACCCGACTTGAACCACATTTGCTTGCACAAATTGTCATACCCAATTGGTCTTGAGAAAGTCAATTCAGGCAAAATCACTCGAACTACGGAGAGGTATAGAGTGAGTAGAATCGTGCAATTGCTATATCATACTCCCCAAATATGACAATCTAGCCTTAGACTCAAGAATCCGTCAATTAGCCACCTAGGAGAAAGTCACTACCCTAATGCCTTTTATCTATTTGAACAACTCTCAATAGTTTAATCTTAGCTTTACTTAGCTTAATTTAGCATCATAGTAGCATAAATTAGAAGTAAAATCAAAACCAACAATGTTTAGAAGTGCAATTAGGAACAATTACACAACACCAATTTAGATAGAAACTCAACTCCAATATCTAGCTCCCTGTGAAAATCGATCCCGACCTTTTGGGGTAAAAGCTGCTTCGACCTCTTTTGCTGCTTCATAGCAGTACAGGGTTGGCCTCGATCACTTTTTGGTGTCGTTGTCGGGGAGCTAACAGTTTTGGCTATCTATCTAAATAGTTTTGTGTATTTTTCTTATTTCCTTCTGTGTTACTAATTTGTGTGTGTCACAACTTCAGGTACAAAATGGCAGCATACTTAAACAATGCACCTCTTGGAGATCTTTCGCCGGGGGAGGAGGTAGATGACAATGTTGATGATGAGGTCCCTATTGTGCCTCAAGGAAAAATGAGAGGCCACCGGGCCAATGATATTATTCCAAACCCTCCCCTGCCACCTCCAAGAGTAGCTCCTCAAGTACTTCCCAACCAAGGCTATGCAAGTGCAATTGTCCCACCCCGGATTCGGGCGGGCAATTTTTAAATTACCAATATGATGCTGACATTGCTGGAGCAGCGAGGGTATTTCACGGGCGCTTCCAATCAAAATGCTTACAAAAATCTCAAAGGTTTGTTGGATACCTACTAGGGGAGCAAGCAAACTAATGTGTCCGAGGATTCACTTTGGTTGAGACTCTTCCCATTCTCACTTAGAGGGAGGGCATTGGATTGGCTCGAGCGACTTCTCAACCATTCCATCACTACCTGGGATAAGTTGGCGAACACGTTCATTGCAAAAAATTTCCCACCGGGGCATATGGCAACATTGAGAGATGAGATCTTAGCTTTTAAGCATGAGCCCACTGAACCTTTGCATGAGATTTGGGAGTGCTATAGAACAATGGTAAAGGAATGCCCCAACAATGATATGACTGAGGCGATGATCCAACAAACTTTCTACCGGGGCATTAACACAACAAACCAGTGCATAGTGAACTAACTTGCTGGGGGCAGCATCATGAAGCTGTCTTATGATGAGGCTTGTGACATTCTTGACGAGATGGGTGACACTTCTTCTGCTTGGAAAAGTAGAGCCAATGTGACCTAGGGTGACACCCACGATCACTCATTTGCACACGGTGTTACATGATCATGGGCAGGCTATAGGTGAGTTGACAACTATAATGAACCAATTAGCAAAGGCACAGTTGCAACAAGTTCAAAATTCTCGCCAAGTGAATAATATAGAGGGTGTCAACATGATAGTCAACAAAAGAAGACAAAGAGGTCAACAGAACCAAGAAAATTCTGAGCAATTTGACAATGATTGTGGTGGATTCCAAGATGATGGTTATGATGGGAAGAATTAAGAGGTGCAATACGTGAACAATTATCAAGGCCAAATGGGCAATACTTCCAACCAACAACAATGGAGACCACAAGGAAATTGGGGCAATCAACAACAACAAGGCAATGGTAATTGGGGGAACAACAACCAAAATTCCAATTGGGGCAATCAGAACAATAATCATAACAATCAGGGTAATTGGAATGGTAACAACAACAACTGGGGTGGTAACAACAATCAAGGTGGGTGGAACAATGGCAATCAAGGAAACCAGGGGCAAGGCTTTCAAAGGCCCCCAATATACTAACAATCGAACAATCCGCCCTCATTTCCATCCCAAAGTCCTAGTTCTTCTAATAATTATATGGGGAGAATTGAAATGATGTTCGAATAGATAATAAAGAAAATGCGGATTCTGATGCTCAGTTGTCTTCCTACAATACTTCAATTAGAAATTTGGAGGTTCAGTTAGGCCAAATCTCACAGTCCTTGAATACTCACCCTAAAGGGGCTCGACCAACTAATACAGTAGTAAACCCAAAGGTAGGAACAATCATGTTATGGCGGTAACTACAAGTAGTGGACGAGGCGGTGATGTGAATCCCTCCAAACAAAAGAAAATTTTGGGTGATGATGTTGAGTTGCAAGAAGATACAGTTCCGTTGGTGGTTGAAAATGTGATTGATGAGAATATGAATGAAGAAGTAAGAATTGATATTCAAGATGCCTAGGTGCAAACTCAAAATAATGTGAACCCATCTAGGGAACACGTAATAGACATGCCGGAGACGGTTGTGCCTAATGCCAAGACTCCTTTGCCAAGGCCACCTCCACCTTATCCTCAAAGGCTCGCGAAGCAGAAAAATGAGAATCAGTTTAAAAAGTTCATTGATATGATGAAGAGTCTATCCATTAATGTGCCTTTGGTGGAGGCTCTTGAACAAATGTCGTACTATGCTAAATTCATGAAGGACTTAGTAACAAAGAAATGATCCATGGATTGTGAAACTATAAAGATGACCCACCAAGTTAGTGCAATAGTGCACTCAATGGCCCCGAAACATGAAGATCCCGGTGCTTTCGGCATTCCTTGCACCATTGGGAGTGCGGACTTTGCCAAGGCTCTATGTGATTTTGGGGCAAGTATTAATTTGATGCCCTACTCAGTGTTCAAGACTTTGGGTATTGGGCAACCGAGGCCGACTTCCATGAGATTGCAAATGGCGGATAGAACGATGAAGAGACCGTTGAGTATTATTGACGATGTACTTGTCCGGGTGGACAAATTTATCTTGCTAGTTGATTTTGTGATCTTGGATTGTGAGGTGGATTATGAAGTTCCAATCATATTGGGGAGACCTTTCCTTGCTACTGGAAAGGCCTTAGTTGATGTGGAAGTAGGGGAACTCACCTTCTGGGTAGGTGATGAAAAAGTGGTCTTTCATGTGTGCAAGTCAATGAAGCAGCCCAACAGTCCCGAGGTGTGCTCTTTTGTGGACCTTGTCACAGTAGTGATAGTTGATGATACGAGTGCAATGATCAATGTGGAGGACCCTCTAGAGGCCGTATTGTTGAATCTTGATGTCAATGAGGATGAAGGCCGAGTGAAGTGTATGAATGCTTTACATAGGACGGGCTCTTACTTTTATGAGCCTAGAAAACTATCTTTAGACCTTTAAAATACGAAGACTCCACCAACAAAACCTTCGATTGAGGAACCTCCGGTGTTGGAGTTGAAATCGTTGCCTCCACACCTCATGTATGAGTTCTTAGGCCCTAGTTCTAATTTGCCAGTTATTCTTTCCTCTTGTATTACTAACATGCAGGTTGATGCCACATTGGCGGTACTTCAAAAGCGGGAAAAGGCAATTGGATGGACTTTAGCTGATATTTGGGGGATAAGACCTACATTCTGTATGCACAAGATTATTCTGGAAGATAATGCAAAGCCCTCCTTGGAGCATCAAAGGAGATTCAACGAGGCAATGCAAGAAGTTGTGAAAAAATAGGTGATCAAGTGGTTCGATGCCGGGGTTGTGTACCCTATCTCTAATAGATCTTGGACTTCAGTGGTGCAATGTGTACCGAATAAGTGTGGCATGACCGTGGTTGCAAATTCACAAAATGAGTTGATTCCTACCAGAACCGTCACCGGTTGGAGGGTATGCATGGACTACCACAAGTTGAATAAAGTGACCCGCAAGGATCACGTTCCATGGCCTTTTCTTGATCAGATGTTAGACCGACTTGCTGGGCATTCCTTATACTGTTTCTTGGATGGGTATTCTGGGTACAACCAAATCTTGATTGCTCCGGAAGATCAGGAGAAGACCACATTCACTTGTACATATGGCACCTTTACCTTTTCTCGGATGCCTTTTGGGTTGTGTAATGCATCGACTACATTTCAACGGTGTATGATGTCCATTTTCACCGATATGGAAGATATTTTGGAGGTGTTCATGGACGACTTCAGTGTTGTGGGTGATTTATTTGATGAGTGTTTGAAAAATCTTGATAGAGTCATGGCCCGTTGTGAAGAAACCAATCTTGTTCTTAATTGGGAGAAATGCCACTTCATGGTGGAAGAAGGCATAGTTCTTGGGCATAAAATTTCAAAGCATGGTATTGAGGTAGAAAAAGCAAAAATTGATGTGATTTCAAGGCTCCCTCCCCTACCTCTGTCAAGGGAGTTAGAAGTTTTCATGGGCATGCAGGGTTATACCGGAGATTTATCAAAGAATTTTCGAAGGAAGTGAACCCCTTATGCAAGCTATTGGAAAAGGATACCATGTTTGTATTCGATGAGAGATTTATGCAAGCCTTTGAACTTCTCAATCATAAGTTGACCACCACTCCTATCATTACCATACCTAATTTGGGCTTGCCCTTTGAGCTCATGTGTGATGCGAGCGATGTTGCGGTTGGGGCGGTTTTGGGTCAAAGAGTGAACAAAATGTTTCATCTAGTGTACTATGCGAGCAAGACAATGAATGATGCTCGTGAACTACACGGTGACCGAGAAAGAACTTTTGGCTATTGTGTTCGCAATGGAGAAATTTTGGCCGTATCTTATGGGTGCCAAGGTCATAGTCCATATCGATCATGCTGCATTCTAGTACTTGATGACGAAGAAGGATTCCAAAGCTATATTGATGCAATGGGTCTTGTTACTTTAAGAGTTTGATTTGGAGATTATGGACCAGAAGGGTAGTGAAAACCAAGTGGCGGACCACTTGTCCCTCTTGGAGGAGGAGGGGAGGCCCTGTGATGGCCTAGAGATCAATGATTCATTTCACGACGAATAACTCCTTTTGGTGTCGGTGAATGGTATGCCATGGTTTGCGGATGTTGCTAATTTCTTTGTGACTGATATAATCCCGTGTGAGCTCTCTTCTAACTAAAGGAAGAAGCTCAACGGGATAGTTTGTATTTCTATTGGGATGAGCCGTACTTGTTCAAGATTTACAAGGATGGTGTGATCCGAAGATGTGTCCCGGAGGAAAAGAAAATGAGTATCTTGGAGGCTTGTCATTCCTCTCCCTATAGTGGTCATCATGGAGGGGCGAGGACGGCTTCCAAAGTTCTTAGTTGTGGGTTTTATTGGCCAACTTTGTACAAAGATGCGAGTGAACTTGTGAAGAGGTGTGACGAATGTCAAAGAGCGGGTGGAATTTTGAAAAAAGATGAGATGCCTCTCAATATCATTCTTGAGGTTGATATTTTTGATGTATGGGGCATTGATTTTATGGGCTCGTTTGTTAGCTCGTGTGGGAACACATACATTCTTGTGGCAGTTGACTATGTTTCAAAGTGGATTGAAGCCGTGGCTTTACCCAACAATGAGGCCCGGAGTGTTGTTGCATTTCTCAAGAAGAGCATTTTACAAGGTTTGGCACCCCTCGTGCAATCATAAGTGATAGGGGGTCTCATTTTTGTAATAGAGCTTTTGACACTTTGCTTGCAAAGTATGGTGTCAACCACAAAGTTTCTACTCCTTATCATCCTCAAGCGAGTGGCCAAGTTGAAGTCTCAAATAGGGAAATCAAGAGTATATTGTCAAAGACGGTCAATACAAATAGAACCGATTGGTTAAAGAAGTTGGATGATGCTCTATGGGCTTATATGACTGCTTACAAGACTTCGATTGGTATGTCTCCATATCGGTTGGTGTTTGGGAAAGCTTTCCATCTACCGGTTGAGTTAGAGCACAAGGCCATGTGGGCTTTGATGAAGCTAAATCTTGAATGGGATGTGGCAGCAAATCTTCGTATGGAGCAGCTTAATGAACTTATTCCATGCCTACTCCAGTTCGTCCTTGTACAAGAACAAGATGAAGTACCTTCATGATAAATATGCTTGTAGCAAGGAGTTCAAAGTGGGTGATTTGGTTCTCTTGTTCAACTCTCGATTACGTCTGTTTCCGGGAAAGCTTAAGTCATAATGGAGTGGACCTTTTGAAGTGATGTTTGTGACCCCATTTGGTGCACTTAACTTGAAGAATAAAAATGGGAAAGTTTTCTGAGTGAATGGGCACATGGTCAAGCATTACTTGGGAAAAAATGATGACAGCCACGTAGTGGCACTTTTTCACCTCAAATAATTTGATGGTAACCTGTGTCGTGCCGTGACGCTAAATTAGGCGCTTCTTGGGAGGTAACCCATGTGTTTTTCTTCTTGTTTTTCTTTGATTTTCATTGTAGTGTAGGATATATTTTTAGACTGACTGGTTGTGAGATGCTGTAGGATTGTGTTGATACAGTGCAGGAAAAGTTGGAAAATGATTACTCTCTGAAGTTGTCAATGCGGACCGCACTCATTTTGTGCGCCGCAAAGACCTTTTTGCGGGGGCAAGAAATCAATGCGGACCGCACTGGTAATTTGTCAAAAGTTGGGACTCTTTGAAGTTTTCCACCGCGGCCGCATTGCATTTTGTGCGGTCCGCGGTGGTCCATTACGGCCGCATTACATTTTGTGCGGTTCGCAGTGGTCAATTTGTCAGTGCCCTATGGTTTTGAGCACCGCGGACCACGGTGCCATTTTGTGTTGTCCGCGGTGGGTAGGTAAGCCCCGGACCTTTTTCTATAAATAGAACCTGAGGCCCTCCTTCTGAACTTTTCGAACTTTTTACTCTCAGAACACAAAAATTACTGTTCCTCTCTTTCATCTGCACGAAATTAACTGCTCAAGTTCATTACTCAGCATTTCATCTCATTTCTGGTAACATTAACTTCTTCTTATTTGTTTAATTTATTTATTTTCGTTGAATTTGTGTTTTTCTTGTTTCTTATTCTTTCCCTGTCCGTATTTCTTTCAATTTTGTAGCTTAGGTTAGTTAATATTTTTGTTTTAATTAGGGTTAGGTAGTTAAAACACTGTGCCAACACTTAGGGAATCATCAATAGGTATGTAATTGGACATAAATTAAACAAATCATGAACCCTAGGTTGGTATTGCTGCTGGGCACTCAATGCGGACTGCAGTAGATTTTGTGCGATCCGCAGTGCCCTTGTGTAGTCCGCAATGGTATTTTGTGCGGACCGCAATGACAAAGTCCCGAAAGATGATCATTTGAGGACTGCGACCGCATTGGATTTAGTGCGGTCCGTGGTGCCTCATTGCGGACCGCATTGGAATTTTGTGAGGTCCTTGGTACATAGATTCAGAGAGTGGGTAGTCTGAACCCTACCTCTGTGCAGACCGCAATGGATTTTATGCGGTCAGCAATGTCCTCTTTGAGGCCGCACTGCATTTTGTGCGGTCCGCACTCTGCAATTTTCATACTGTCTGCAACATTTTTCTTCTGCAACTTGAATTTTATTGTTTTTATGGATACTAACAAAGTATGAATGAATGTTGTTTGCAGAAAATGGTAAAATCAAGAGGCAAAGGTGGTAAACAAACAGGAAGAGGAGAGTTCTCCCAGGGTGGGAAGCAAGGAATGATAAAATTAACCCTACAAGCCCGACAAAATATAAAGAACACAAGGAGGATCATAAAAGCTACAGACAGGGTTATTGACCAGTCGGGGAGTGAGTATGAGCCCTCCCGGGAGGCATTCTTCAGATTTAGTGCTAGAATACTATCCTGACTGGCCGGAGAGAAATAGATTGAGAGATACACCTCCAGCATGCCCCACTGCCCAAGCCTCAATTTGTATATCTTCTGAGTCGTCTAAGGGCTCAGCTGAAGGCAGTGGGGATGAGTACTCCACCTCTCCTACAGCTTCATTATCCGGAGAGGGTGCAATAGTAGAAGAAATGGAAGAGGCAGAAGGGGGTGAACCCCAAGTTAGTGGGGTAGAGAGGACTAGGAACCCGGAGGCATGGGAGGACCGGTTCTTTAGTGAAATTGCCTACCACAAATTCAGAGAGTGGTGGCTAGAAAAGAGGTTGATACCTGAGAGAAAAATTATCACCCGGGATCTTTTGCCTCACAACCCCAATGGGTTGAGGCAATTCAAAGATAGAGCTGGATGGGACTACTTCATAGGGCAGGTGGATGATTCCAATGTGCACTTGATAAAAGAATTCTACACCAACATGGCCCACATCAAAAAGGGTACCACAGTCACCAAAGTACGAAATTTGAAAGTGAAGTTTGATGGCAAGACCATCAATGACTACTTAGGCTTCACAGAGGAGGATGAGTCCCTGTACTTGGACAAGATGAAGTTGGGTGAAGAAGCCCGTCCGTGATTGGCAGAGTACTTGGCAATCCCAGGTACCACCCCCTAGAGGTTGACTGCGGGGGTGAAGATTTTGAGGAGAACGCTGAACTTTGAGGCTAAGGGGTGGGAGACATTTGTGTGCAGCAGGCTAGACCCTACCACCCACGACAACTCACTCCCAATTCACCGGGCAATTCTGGTTGCATCTACCATGGCAGGGTACCCGATCAATGTCAGGAATGTGATGTCCTGGGTCACTACATGGGTAGTGAATGAGGGTGACAGATCTTATCCCTTCCCCAACTTCCTGACCATGTACCTGTGTTGATACCCAATTTTTACCTATATATTTTCAATATGCAAAATAACTTCAAAATGGCATATATATCCATATGTAAGCATATTCTAGTATTTTACTATTTTTCCATAATTTTTAAAGGTTTTTAAATCAATGTATTTTCCTCTTTTATCAATAAAAACCCAATAATTATTTCCAAAATTATTATTTTGGTAATTCATTTGTTGGACTTTTATATTTATGCTAAGATATAGCTAAGGTATTTTTGCATATTTTTACAAATTTATTGAGTATTTTTAAGCTAAATTGCATATAATTGCAATACTAGCCCTTTTAAAATTCAATTATGTTTTCTATTCATAAAATTAAGTCCTGTATTTTTAAATTGTTAATCATATGTTATGGATAATTTTGGTTCTTTTAATTTATTTTCAGAAATTAATTTACTATTTTTTATAATTTTAAGAGAGGAAAATTGGTTATTTAAATAATAGCCCAATTACATTTCAATTTTAGCCTAAATCTGACCGCAAATTAAACCCAATTTCCCCAGCCCAATTCCCATTCAAACCCGACCCCTAACCCAATTAAACGACCCAACCCGGATTCCCCTACCTACCCTCTTTAATCCAGGCCATTGATCATTCAGATCAACGACCAATATTCGCCCTTACTATTTTTAACCCCGAATGACCCCTAAACCTAAATCATTCTTCACCAAACGCCACCCTTGAATCCCTATTCTCTCATCTCTCTCTAAAACCTCACATGAACCCTAGCCACCTCCATCTAATCCCACCCTAATCTACCTCAATCCCTGCCTAATCCATGGCCTCCCATGGCCATTGGAGTTGTGTATTGGCCTTCTATGGCTCCTGGGTGTTTGTTTCTGTGGTTTCATGGCCAGTCCTCAAAAGAATCCGGTCCAGTCCTTGTCCAACCTTCATCTCTGGTTTTTCTCCGGCCAGCTATGGCCGTTCAAGTCAAATCCTTGACTTTCCTGGTTAGATCGGTAACTTTTAAGGCCTTTCTCACCTTTTCTGGTTTTCCGAAACCCTAATCTTCGAGATATTTCAATTTTCTTTCAGATCTACCTTATATTTGTACTTATTATGAATTTCTTAAGTGTTTTTTCGAAGGTTCTTCAACTTTTCTTTCAAAATGACTCTTCATTTTTTCGTCGATTAGGGTTTTCCTTTAAGTTTTTCAAAAGATTTCTTCTCTGCTTTTAATGTTGTTCATGATTTTGCTATATTTAAAACGATTTGCTCATGTTGTTCTTCTATCTATTTCAGCATGTTAAAAACCCCTAGTTCCTATTAGTTCTGAAATTGCTTGCCTAAAATGTACATGTTCTTTGTTTCTAACTCTCTTTTCCTTGTCTGACTTGTTTGATTTTGAGTTCGTACCATCTTTTAAACTCGACTACTATCGAAGCCCTAATTTCTTAAAAGGGGTTTTCTCACCTATTACTACTGTGAGACCTTTACCTTTTTCTGACCCTCTTTACCTGTTATTATGATCTTCTTCACTGTTGATTCTATGTGACTACTTGACCTACTTGAATACTGTGCTTCGAATATTTTTCTTACTACTGAATCCTAGCTTATTTCTGCCACTGTTGTATGTTTGTGTTATCTTTTTTGCCAATGTGTTTGGACTCGCATGTCTGATGCTTCTGTTCACTCTATTTATATACTGAAGTGCAGAATCATGTTTCTTCCTTGATTGATCTTGATCTTGTGACTGATTGCAAAAAGCTTTTCTTTTAGGAACCCTAATTTCACTCGCTTATTTAAATTAATTGATTCCTTTCCTTTACTCTGATGTTTTATCTTGCTGAATCCTTTCCCAAAATAAGCCTATTTTGCACTTAGACTTGATTGTTTATTTCATACTTTTACTGTCCCCTTATATGGCAATAATCAATTTGTCCCCAAATTGATTTCTTTCCTTAATTAAACCTACTACTACCCGTTGAACAGTAATTCCTTAACTAAAGGGAATCACTTGTGGTAATTGATTCTTACTTGTGATTGTTTCCATATTTGTGTTAAGACTTTACTTATTACCTTATTCTTCACTCGTTTTTAAAAAGCTATAAATACCCTGCACCCCCTCTTCTTTCAAGGACACGAACAATTGAGTTCAAGAACACACACTTACACTCAAAACTTTCTCTCTTTTCTCTACTACTACTTGTGTTACTGCTTTGTCTAACCGGGTGAAAGCCAAAGCTAGACTGTAGAATCTTGCTTATTTCTTTCTTTCTACACTTTGCTTCTCTACTGGTATGTCCTAGTTAATCTTCAAGCATCAACAACAACATGTTTTTTCAGTTGTTTCAGATTCCCTCACTCTTGCCTGTTTCTGCCTATGTTTATGCAATCAATTTACATTACTATGCATGTTGTAATCTGCTCCCTCCCCTTCTAAATTAATGTTTTCCCTTATGTATGTACTCTGTCAGTCGCTTGTTATGTGATTTGATGACTTATCCCAAACCCCCATATCCCCCTACGTGTTTGTGTTCTCTGGCTAGTTTCTGGCATGCCAGCATCATCTATTATTGTACATGACCAAACCTGACCCTTTATAGGGTCATATGCTTGATGCAATGTAATCCCAAGACCCCTAACCCCTTTGTATAACTGCTGATTCTGTGTAGTTTGAGTTTTATTACTACTGTTTTCAAATCACCCTTTCCGCTTACTATTTTCAACCTAGTTTTAAATAAATCTCTGTATTCTACACTCCTACTATATTCTTAGAACCTAGGTTTTGTCCCTCTTGTGTGGGCCTTGCCATGGGACCCTTGAGCTCCCTCTGAACTTTGACACATAAGGGTTGGCCCTTCCATACTGCACTCTTCTCTATCTGGTTATGAAAACCTGGGTGTAAGCACTGCCCGAGGTCCCTTGAGACCCTTAGGGAGCTTTGACACACCTATGTCTGAGAAAGGCTTTGAAACAAGTGGCATTTGAGGTGGTTTATTCCATAACTCAGAGAGGAAGTCAGAATCAGGCTTCCTATGGTTGTAACTTCTTATTTTTACACTTTTATGATGTAATTCAACATTTGGTCTATAATAATTTGTAACAAATATTAGGGGCTGGCTAGTGAAAAGGGATGGGGTAATTATGCATGTTTTAGCTATTAGAAGGGTAGAGAATATTCCTATAGGATCTGTTCTGTTTGAATTCAAGTTCTGCATGCTTTATTTTCACGCAGATAGAGACCATGCCTATAGGATAAAAAAATCAATTTTAATAGAAATCATGCCTGTCGGAATTTCGCTTTAATCAAATAAATCCTGCCTACTTCACTTCATGTTCCATGCTTATCGGATCAAAATCTGTCGTTAACACTTAGATACCATGCTTATAGGAATTGAAATCAGCTATAATAGAGATCATGCCTATAGGATCTAAAACCAGTATAGTTAAAATCAGTTTGACTCGTACTGTTCTGAATCAGTTTAAACAACCTACTCCTTTTATTAATACGGTCTAGAAAGCATGCCTATATGATCCAAATTGCTTGTTTAAATTAACCACTGCTCTGCTGCATTCTTAATCAGTGATAGATATCATCCTTATAGGACATCACCAATACACACTTAGGCAAGTCTTAGGTAATTGCTTAATAAAACTAGATTCGCCTTTGTTTAATTAGCAATTGCTACAACCAGCAGGCATGCCTGATTCGGACTTCTTATTTGAGTTATGTTATAAATATGGTCCGTTTCAACAATTAAAACACACTGCATTAGTACTTTAAATTCTGACCCTTACTATGTTTAAGTCATGCCATTTATATGCATTATCTGCGGAGGTATATATGAGCCTCTTATTTGTTTATATGTTTCCTCTAATATGCAGTCCTATGTGTTTTGTATGTCGCATTAGCCTTTTTACCTTTAAAACTCAAGAGTCAGGAATAGTAGTCCTAAATTCCTCCGGGACTGATAGAAATGGGATGGGTAATAGCATGCAATAGAGGTCGAGACCAATCCGCGCTATAATACCTTAACGGGGTGGGAAGGGTAGATATGGATATGATGACCGGTGCGCTAATACCACGTGTATCCCCTCTTCTGAGGAGTGTCATACCGGGTATCACATTGATGTGATCCATATTGTAAATAAACCTAGGACCCCCTCCTCCCTTTTATATTCTCAAGTGTTTGTAGATTGTAACTTCTTTTCAAAATTTGCCTTTTAATAATTGTTTTCAAACTCTTATGTGTTCAAACTTAAATCCCCTACTATTTGAGCCTATATTTGTCTATCTGCTAATTGTACAAAATTCACAAAAACTGTCTGGTCGGGGCCTAACACCTTCCCCTTAGGATAATTTCAAGCCCTTACCCTGTCTCTAGTTATCAAACAAACTTAGAAATGAACCCTATAGATGTTGTAATGCATCTTAAATCATTAGGTGATGACTCACCAAATGCAAACCCATTTCTCAAAAGGAATAAGTTGTCCCATACCTAAAATGTCATAAACCCAATTTTCCGATGCGAAGAGGGAAAAAGAGGATGCAGCAACCTGAAGGACCAGGATATGGAAAAGTGGAAGTTTGATGTGAAAGTGAAGGCAAAGGCACCTTTATTATGGTATAGCCTCCAGGTGATGAAAACCCTAAGGGCAAGCACTTTAAGGGCAAATTCACTACTTCGACTCGCCAGTCTGAAGTGCCAGTAATGGTAGTGGATCCTACTCAGCCTCCTTCCACCTCAGCAGACATAGCCCCAGGTCCATCCACTTCCTTAGCTCCAGAGATTCCCTCCACCACTGCCTATCCATTGGCTACCTACCGTCTGAGCCAGGCCCTCACCAGCATCAACAACTGGATGTAGACAGATACTTCTAAGCTGTCTGTATTATCTATTGTTGTGGTAGCTCAGTCAGCACCTCCCCCTCCACAGGTCCCACAGTCCATTGAGGACACTTTCAAGGATCTTCTAAACAACTAGAAGAAGATCCTTAAGAACTAGAAATTGCTCACGGACGCTATTGATTCACATGGAAAGGCTCTCAAGGAGCTTTCTAGGGAGGCAAAGAAAATGAGGAAGACTCGGGCTTCCAAAGAGTCGGTAAAGGAGCTACATGTCAAGGTTGAGAGATTGAAGGAGGATCACCTGCCTTTAGATCTTCTACTGCATAACCCAGTACCAGCAGCCCAGCCACAGCCAGAGCAGTCCGAGAGGCCTCCTAAGAGGAAGAGGGTGATTCCCCAGTCCGATGATGCAGTCATTTAGTTGGAGGACCCGCCGGGAGATTCCTCCAGCCAGCCCCAGGAGGAAGCCCAAGTCCAGGCCCAGGTCCCAGCAGAGCCATAGACCATAGGGAGCTAGTCTTAGGTTCCCGCGCATATAGAGGAACCAGGGACCACAGAGGATCCCATGCAGACGGACGGCCCATAGGGAGTTTCTTTTTCCTCTTTCCTCTACTTTTGTCCTTATTTTGGTCAGTTGTCATTGAGGACAATGGCAACTTTCATTTGAGGGGGTAGCCCTATTTGGATTTGGATGACTGTACATATTACAAATTTGATGATTTCTTTCTTTCTTTTTTATCTTTGGTATGTATATAATTTCAGCATTTCTTTACATTTTTCGTACTTTTTACCTTGGGTCTGTATATAAAAGTTACGTTCTATTGTATATATTCACCTCCCCTATTATATATTAGATTAAATCCCCTCTTGTACATATTCATTATACTTTTCGTATTTTTCCTTTTCTTAGCTTCTTATTTGATATTCGTAGCTTCTTGTTTTGAGTTTTTGCAATAAGCCTTTGGTTTTCTTAATGCCACGGTTCTTTTCAAAGGTGGAGTTTGTATGAATTGAGTAGCTCTTCCCGATGATGGATGACATGACAACCTTCTTAAGGGTTTGAGTCTGTTTTTCTTTTTACTTTTTAGTAGTTAGTGGTGAGGGTGCCTCAAGCAAAGCTTCACTTGGGCCTAACACATTTGCCTTTGATCCTATGGTAAAAAACAAATCATTATGTATAGGATGGTGAAAGTTGTAACCTTAAGACTCTTGTGTTGGCCGATAATCATCAAGTGGTTTTTCGGGACCATTGGGTGCTCAAATCTTATCTAAAGTTGTTGTGGATCCCATAGCTTATGTGATGAGAAATTGCATTGCAAGTCCAAGTCCCGAGCCATTGGTCTAGAACTTGCCCTGAATGTTTGTCTAGGTGAAATCCTAAGTGTAATTTGACTTGAGACATGATTATAGGCTCTCCTTGATCCAAATGATATCTTGAACACTTTCATAGCCCACCAATTATAAAATCCCTAGTCAACTCTTTTGAGCCATAGACCTTGTTTTTTCAGGAACCACGATACAAGCCTTTACACGTTCTAAAGATACCCTCTCTTGGCACCCGATCTTTCCTTAGCACATGGAAAAAGTATAAGTTTGGGGGGATTTACGAGGATTGCAACAAATTGGTAAAAAGGTATAAAATGAAGAAAAGGAAAGGCAATGAAAAAGAAAGAAAAACAAAAGGACAAAAAGAATGTTCAATGTAGAAATGAATAAAGGGATTTAATAAAAGCAAAGAATGAAATGTGTGGAAAGTTGAGAAAGGAGAAAAGATTTGAAAAGAACAAGAAAGAGTGACAGTGTGTCTCTCTAACCCCTTAGAAATAAGTGAAATGGCTTAAAAAGTCAAGTGAATGTGTGCCAAAATGAAGCAAAAGAAGTGCTAAAGGGAAGATGGAACCTACTTAGACCAAACATTTCCTACCCTGAACCAAAAGCCTTCACTATGTCTCTACAAAAGCCCTATATGATCTTGAGTTGAATGAAACTTACATTAGTGGTGACTCATATAAGGGGCAAGAATATGGTACTTAGAGCCAGAATTGTGACTTTCCCTTGAGAGAGATAAGTGTATTTACATTAACCTCATTCTGAGTGCTACTATTTTAAAGGTGAGGTTTTCTTAGGAAGAGTTGCGGATGTGTAAGTTTGAGTTCCACAACGACCAAAGTAATAGAAATTGTTTCGTTGATGTGTTGAGTCAACTCTTGATGCTCTTGTGTCGCACTAAATTCATGGTGTTTAAAAGAGTGAATGTTGTTAATGATTCATTTGAATTGAGGGCAACTGTTAGTCCCAATTGATGCTAGATGAGGTCACTTTAGGTCGGCTGAATTTTCTTGGATTTACTCTTAAGGGGTGGGTCTTATTTTGTTTGCTTGAGGACAAGCAGAACCTTAAGTTTGGGGGAGTTGATAACTAGGGATTGTGGTGCATTTTACTCTCCTTCTTGCTTAAGTTTTGATTAGAAATATGTACAAAATAGTCCCAAAGGATCACATGTTGTACTTGATTGCAGAGTTTGATCAACAAGATGACAATTTAACAAAAACCAGCTCAAAAGGGAGTGAAACATGTACAAGTACCAAGATCAAGGCCAAGATCAGTCAAACAGGGCCCGTGTGTCCGCACACCATTTTGTGCGGTCCACAAAAACGAAGTTCAGAGAGCAGGCATTTCAGGCAACCAAGCAATACGACCACAAAGGATATTGTGTGGATCGCATTGATTTCACTGCGGCCGCACACGATTTTTTGCGGTTCACAGAGCCCAAGATCAGAGAGTTGCCAATTGTAGGATTATGCCCAATACGGTCCGCGGTCCATTTTGTGCGAACCGAAATAGAAGCCACCGCATTTGCGGTGCATTTTGTGCGGTTTGTGGTGGCCAACTTCAGAAAGCACATTATCTCAGCCAAGAGCCTTAGTGTGGCCGCACTCGATTTTGTGCGGTCCGCACTAGCCCCGCCGGGGTATTTTTGTCCAGAATTTTCAGTCTAGTATAAATAGCTTCTTTTCTCATTTTTAGGTCATCAGATAGATTTTGGGGCAGAGCTGCACTCGTGAACACTTCTCTTTTACCATTTTGAGTAATTTTAGCTTAGTTTCATCATTGAATCTTCAAGTTTTATCTAGTAATTAATTATTATGGGCTTTTCTTCATCTATTTCTTTGTTTTCTTCTATAATCATGAGTAGCTAGACCCATTAGCTAGGGTTGTGGCTCAACCCTAGTATGGGTAATTGATGGGTCTTGTGTTTTGATGCTTGATTGTCTGTGGGTGTTTGATATTTGGGCTAATTTAGAGTTTTAATATTAAATTAGTGGTTGCAAACACTAGTTTATGCCTAGTAGACCTTGGCTCTTGTTGAGAAAGAAAGCCTAAGTCCATGAAATTGGTCCAACAAGGAATTGGGACGTACTCAAGAGATTGATAGTCCCAATTAAAGGGTTAAATCTAGAGATAGTAATACCCGACTTGAACCTCATTTTCTTTTACAAATTTTCATACCCAATTAGTCTTGAGAAAGACAATTCGGGCAAAATTACTCGAACTACCGAGAGGTATAGAGTGAGTAGAATCGTGCAATGGTTATATCATACTCCCGAAATGTGACAATCTAGCCTTAGATACAAGAATCCGTCAATTAGACACCTAGGAGAAAGTCACTATCCTAGTGCCTTTTATCTATTTGAACAACTTTCAATAGTTTAATCTTAGCTTTACTTAACTTAATTTAGCATCATAGTAGCATAAAATTAGAAGTAAAATGAAAGCCAACAATGTTTAAAAGTGCAATTAGGAACAATTACACAACACCAATTTAGATAGAAACTCAAATCCAATATCTAGCTCCCTGTGGAAATCGATCCCGACCTTTTCGGGTAAAAGCTGCTTCGACCTCTCTTGCTATTGCATAGTAGTACAGGGTTGGCCTCGATCAGTAGGCAGTTCGAGCAGCTTTATTAGGGCGAAAGATCTATTACACAGTATGGGATGCGGCTCTCTAAGTTAGCTCATCATACGGTCTGGTTGGTTCCCACAGATCGAGAGAGGATCATGAGGTTTATAAATGGCCTCGGTTTTCAGCTTTGGTTGCTTATGACCAGAGAGAGAGTATCTGGTGCTACCTTTGATGAGGTTGTTGACATAGCTCGACAGATTGAGATGGTTCGTGGTCAGGAGAGGATTGAGAGGGAGGATAAGAGGCCTCGTGGTTAGGGTGGATTCAGTGGTACTCATCACGGGGGTCAGTTTCAGCACGACAAAGGTCGGCCATTCAGGCATGCTTAGACAGCTCGCCCAGGTTATCGTGGGGCATCATCGGGACATGGTTCTCACAGTTCTCATCAGGGTCATTCATCGCTCAGTGCCCTTCCAGCCTAGAGTTCATCCCGTGCTCCGTCAGTTCAAGGCTCTTCTATGCCAAGTTCTTCTGCTAGTCATCTCGGTGCTAAGGGTTCACTTTAGTCCCTGTATCTAGCACCATGGGTTGTTATGAGTGTGGAGAGTTGGGAAACATGTGGAGGAAGTGTCCTCATTGTCTTGGGGGTTCATCTCAGTAGAGGAGCCAGCCATCGACTTCAGCAACAATTACTTCACCACCCACCCAGCAACTAGGGTTGGAGGATAGTCAGCTGGGGGTCGCCCTAGAGGGGGAGGTCGATCAGGTGGTGGTTAGGACCATTTCTATGCACTCCCAGCTAGACCCAATGTTATTGCTTCAGATGGGGTGATTACAAGTATTGTCTTAGTCTGCCACAGAGATGCTTATGTGTTATTTGATCTTGGTTCTACCTTTTCATATGTGTCATCGTATTTTGCTCATTATTTGGATACGTCCCATGAGTCTCTTATTTCATCTGTTCGTGTATCTACTCTTGTGGGCGATACTATTATTGTGGACCGTGTGTACCGATCGTGTGTGGTGACTATTGGGGGTCTGGAGACCGAGTGGACCTTTTGTTACTTCTTATGGTGGACTTTGATGTGATATTGGGTATGGATTAGCTATCTCCGTATCATGCTATATTAGACTATCATGCTAAGATAGTGACGTTGACTATGCCGGGTATGCCACGGATTGAGTAGCGAGGTTCGACTAATTTTTTCCCAATAGGCTGATTTCATTCTTGAAGACCAGGCGGATGGTTAGTAAGGGTTGTGTTTCATACTTAGACTTTGTGAGGGATGTTAGTGCAGAGACTCCTAGTATTGATTCTGTTCCTATTGTGAGGGATTTTCCCGATATTTTTCTTGCTTACCTACCGGGCATACCACCGGATAGGGATATTGATTTTGGTATTGATCTGGTGCCGGGAACTCAACCCATTTCTATTCTACCATATTGTATGGCACCAACGGAGTTGAAGGACCAATTTCAGGAACTCCCTGTTATGTCTTTTGGGCTGACCAATGCCTCGGCAGCGTTTATGCATTTGATAAACAACGTGTTTCGGCCTTATCTTGACTTATTCATGGTTGTTTTCATTGATGATATTCTGGTGTACTCGCGTAGTCAGGAGGAGCACGTGGAGCATTTGAGAGTTGTGTTACATAGATTGAGGGAGGAGAAGCTTTATGTAAAGTTCTCCAAATGCGAGCTTTGGCTCAGTTCAGTGGCTTTCTTGGGGCACGTGGTATCCAATGAGGGTATTCAGGTTGATCCGAAGAAGATAGAGGCAGTTCAGAGTTGGCCCAGACCGTCCTCAGCCATAGAGATTCGTAGATTTCCTGGATTGGCGGGTTATTACCGTCGGTTCGTTTAGGGATTTTCATCTATAGCATCACCCTTGACCAGATTGACTCAAAAGGGTACTCCATTTAGGTGGTCGGATGAGTGTGAGGAGAGCTTTCAGAAGCTCAAGACTGACTTGACCACAACTCCAATGTTAGTTTTGCCATAAGCTTCAGGTTCATATACCGTGTATTGTGATGCTTCGAGAGTTAGTATTGGGTGTGTATTGATGTAGGAGGGTAGAGTTATTTCTTATGCTTCTCGTCAGTTGAAGCCCCATGAGAAGAACTACCCTGTTCATGATCTAGAGTCGGTTGTCATTGTTCACACGTTGAAGATTTGGAGGCATTATTTATATGTCGTATCTAGTGAGGTGTTTACTGATCATCGTAGCCTCCAACACTTGTTCAAACAGAAGGATCTCAATTTGAGGTAGTGGAGATGGTTGGAGCTTCTAAAGGATTATGATATTACTATCTTGTACCATCCGGGGAAGGCCAATGTAGTGACCGATGCTTTACGCCGGAAGGCAGTGAGTATGGGAAGTCTTGCATTTATTCCTGTTAGGGAGAGACCTCTTGCAGTTGATGTTCAGGACTTGGCCAATAGGTTCGTGAGGTTGGATATTTCGGAGCCCAGTCGAGTATTGGCTTGTGTGATTTTTCGGTCTTCCTTATTTGATCGCATCAGAGAGCATCAGTATGATGATCCTCATTTATTTGTCCTTAAGGACAGAGTTCAGCACGACGATACCAGATATGTGACTATTAGTGATGACAGGGTATTAAGGATGCAGGGCCGGATATGTGTGCCCAATATGGATGGACTTTGGGAGTTGATTCTAGAAGAGGCCCATAGCTCGCGGTATTCCATCCATCCGGGTGCTGCGAAAATGTATCAGGATCTGAGACAGTATTATTAGTGGAGGAGAATGAAGAAGGACATTGTGGGATTTGTAGCTTGGTGTCTCAATTGTGAGCAGGTGAAAATTGAGCATCAGAGACTGGGTGACTTGCTTCAGCAGATGGATATTCCAGAGTGGAAGTGGGAGCGGATCACCATGGACTTCGTAGTTAGGCCTCCATGGACTTTGAGGAAGTTCGATGTTATTTGGGTGATTGTGGATCGGCTGATCAAGTCTGTGCACTTCATTCCTGTATGTACTACCTATTCTTTAGAGCGGTTGGCAGAGATCTATATATGAGAGATTGTTCGTTTGCATGGAGTCCCGGTTTCCATCATTTCAGATAGATGTACTCGGTTTACTTTGCAGTTTTGGAGAGCCGTGCAGAGAGAGTTGGGTACTCAGGTTAAGTGAGGGCATAGCTTTTCATCCTCAGACAGACCGGCAGTCCAAGCGCACTATTCACATATTGGAGGACATGTTGCATGTTTGTGTCAATGATTTTGGAGGGTCATGGGATCAGTTTCTACCGCTCGCGGAGTTTGCTTATAACAACAATTATCAGTCGAGTATTCAGATGGCTCTATATAAGGCTTTGTATAGGAGACGATGTAGATCTCCAGTTGGTTGGTTTGAGTTAGGCGAAGCTAGGCTTTTGGGTATAGACTTGGTACAAGATGCTTTAGACAAGGTGAAGGTGATTCAGGAGCGGCTTCGTACAGCGCAGTCGAGACAAAAGAGTTATGCTGATAGGAAGGTTCGTGATATGTCGTACATGGTTGGGGAGAAGGTTTTGTTGAAGGTTTCACCCATAAAGGGTGTTATAAGATTTGGGAAGAAGGGTAAATTGAGTCCTCGGTTCATTGGCCCTTTTGAGGTGCTTCGAAGGATTGGGAAGGTGGGTTATGAGCTTGCTTTGCCACCCGGCCTATCAAGTGTGCATCCGGTATTTCATGTTTCCATGCTCCAGAAGTATATCGGCGATTCGTCTCATGTTTTGGACTTCAACACGGTTCAGTTATATGATAATTTGACTTATGATGTGGAGCCAGTTGCTATTTTGGAGCGTCAGGTTCGAAAGTTGAGATCAAAAGATATAGCTTAAGTGAAAGTGCAGTGGAGAGGCCGACCCGTGGAGGAGGCTACCTGGGAGACCGAGCGGGAGATACAAAGTAGATATCCTCACCTATTTGAGGCTTCAAGTATGTTTCTGAACTCGTTAGAGGACGAACGTTTGTTTAAGAGGGGGAGGATGTAACGACCCCGCCGGTTGTTTCAGGAGTTACCGCTCTGTTTCCCCTATTTTCTGATTCTTATTGTCTTGTTCAACTGTGTTAAGTGATATCGGGCTGGTTGGTTTGGGTTCGGAGAGGTTCTGGAAAGGAATAAGACACTTAGTCTCTTCTGAGTAAGCTTAGGTTGGAAAAGTCAATCGAATATTGACTTATGTGAAAAAGGGCTCGGATGTGAATCCCAATGGTTCGGATAGCTTCAAGAGGTGATTTGAGACTTAGGATCATGATCGGAATGAGTTTTGGAGGTCTGGAGTAGATTTAGGATTGAATTAGCAAAATTAAAATTTTGGTGTTTTTCGGTTGATAGGGGAGATTTTGATATAGGGGTCGTAATAGAATTCCAGAAGTTGCAGTAGGTCCGTTGTGTCATATGTGATGTGTGTGCAAAAATTCAGGTCATTCAGACGAGGTTTGATAGACTTTTTGATCAAAAGTGAAATTTAGAAGTTTTTGGAAACCTTAGGCTTGAATCCGATGTTATTTTGTTGATTCGATGTTGTTTTAGGTGTTTCGAAGGTTGGTATAAGATTGGATAGTGGTATATGACTTGTTCATACTTTTGGTTGAGGTCCTGGTGGCCTCGGGGTGATTTCGGATGATTGACAGGAAGTTTGGAGTTGGAAATTTGCAGTTGAAGCTGTTGAATTACTGTCATAACCGCACCTACGGATTGGGGACCACAGGTGTGGGCCCGCAGAAGCAGAGTTGTGGATGCAGATGCGGTATTGAGTGAGATGGTCTGGAGGCGTAGGTGCGGAAGTTTCAATGCACCTGTGAGACAGCAGGTACGGAAAATATGCACAAGTGCGGTTCCAGGGGGTTTAAGTGAAAACTGCAGGAGCGGTTTGGTTGAACGCAGAAGCGGCTCCGCAGGTGCGGAAAATGGACCGCATGTGCGAAAACCCTGGGCCAGAAAGTATATAAACCTTTTGAGTTATTCTTCACCAATTTCATTCGGGTTTGAGCTTGAGGGAGCTATTTGAAGAGGGATTTCAGGGGGATTTTGTGGAGGTAAGGTTTTTGGACCCTAAACTTCTTTCTATGATGATTTTTGACTGATAAAGCTTAAAATCTATAGAAATTAGTAGCAAAAATTGGGGTTTTAGGGGTTGGAAATTGGATACCTTAATCTACGGATTTGAGGGGTCATTTGTGGTCGGATTTTGGTATTCTTGACATGTACGAACTCATGAGAGTGTAAGGTTTGTAGTTTTGTGAATTTTATCGAAATACGAGATGTGGGCCCGGTGGTCGGGTTTGACCAATTTCAGGATTTTAAGGTAAATTGGTTATTTTTCGAGTGGGCTTCGTTCCCTTAGCATATTTTGATGGTATAAATATGTTTGGTTAGAGCTGGAGCATCCGGAGGCCGCATCGAGAGGCAAAGGCATCGCGTGCTTGAGTTTGGAACGAGTTGAGGTAAGTAATGATTGTAAATATTGTCCTGAGGGTATAAAACCCCGGATTTCACATCGTTTCACTACTTTGAGGTGACACACACGCTAGATGACGAATGTGGGGCCGTGCACCGTTGGGGATTGTGACTTTGTCCGTCCCGTACGACTATTAAATCGCGTATTTTATTGAAAACTATTTGATATCATTGTGTTTTGGAAAGTATTATCATGTTTTGGGCTGAATGCCATATTGGGGCCTCGTGCCAACTGTTTTGGACCCTTAGAGACTTTTTACTGCTGTTCCTCACTATTTTACTTCATAATTGTACTCAGCCATGCTTTATTCTATTGTTTTCATAACTCAGCCATATTTACTCCCTTTTTGGTATTCTAAATGATATTTTTGGCTGAGCATCATGCTTTACTGTTGCCCGAGGGGCTTGAGATTCTGACTGAGTGAGGTCGAGGGCCTGTGTTGTGAGGATTATTATGGGATCGGACTGCGCACCGCAGCATGTCTACTGATTGTGATATATGAGAGGCCGAGGGCCTGCTTTTGTTATGCCACGAGGTGGCTTGTGATAGCGCATGGGCTATAGGAGCCTCTCCAAAGTCTGAACACCCCTAGTGAGATGTGATTTTAGCCCGAGGGGCTATTATTGTTACATGATATTGCTCGAAGGGCTGATTACGAATGATTGTGAGATAGCCCGAGGGGCTGGATCTGTTGATATTTTGCCCGACGGGCTATTTTATGTTTCTAGCCTTTTACTAACTATTTTCATCACTCGTTTGAAACTATTGAAAAATGTTTTAAACGGTTTTACTGAACTGAGATGTTTTTACGAGTTTTACTGTTTTATTGCATTGCTATGGACTTATACTGTTTTGTTGTAGCGTTATGCTGTGGTTTACGTGTTTTCTTAGTGCTCAGTTGTCTTTACTTTTATTACTTACTGAGTTGACATACTCACATTACTTCATGCACCCTGTGTGTAGATGCAGGAGTGGTCACGCTAGCGAGTGTTATTTGTCTTCCAGCAGGCTTTCGGAGTTGACTAGGTAGCTGTTTGGCGTTCGCAGCCTAGTGCTTCTCCTTCCTATCTTTATTCCGCTTTGTATTAGCTTTGTTTCAGACTATGTTGTTTTTTCGTATTTATAGAAGAGTTGTAGTTGCTCATGACTAGTGACACCCCGATGTCGGGCCGTGTTTTGTTTCCGCACTGTTCCATTCTACCTTATATTTTTGGATTTTAGCTTATTAATGACTTTTAAATGACTTATTATAGCTGTTTGGTTGGTTATGGGGGTTTGTGTCGGCTGGCCTAGTTTCACGATAGACGCCATCAAGACCGGGTCTCTTTTAGGGTCGTGACAAAAATGAGGGTGAAATTTGATGATATGTAAAGCTCAACGACTGGAAGTGAAAGATATTGAGTTGAGAAGACATAATTGTTGGACATGAAGAGGATCCTTTATCATGTTTCAATCATTATCATATCTCTTTCGAGCTTTTATTGGTTTGTCATACATATGTATGTATATATTATACCTGCAGCTGCTATCCTTCGGATGCGCTTTGAGTAAAATCCTCTCTAATGTAATAGCTCGCAAACCACACTAAAAAAGTAAATTACACTAGGCAAGTCCCGTGCGACGAGCTCGACCAAGAAAGCATGCAGGGGGTTTCGAACGTGCAACTTGTTTGACCCAAAAATTTGGATCTGATTCAACCAATTAAATTTAAGTAAAATAGGATCAATCTTAGCTAGTAATAATATCCAAAACATAAGTTTATTGGTTTCACAATAGATAACATGTATGTTTGTTTGAATGGTAATGAATGCGGGTAATAATAACAGTATTTAATGATTCAAAAGATGGAAGATAACATTAAATAATAGTAATAAATAACAATGGACGGTATTTATGTAAATAAAAATGTATGAGTCACCAGAAAAGGGGTGAGATCTATTAATATTCCATCTGACAGTGATGAATGATTGATGAGCCTTGAAATATTGAGGTTATTCCTGGATCAAGTGGAAAAGCTAGGAACGAATCTTAGTGAAAGGTGTTTTTCGGATGTTTGCAAAAGTGTCAAATTCTCTTAATAAAGTCAATATGCCCCCTGTCATTGTGTCTATTTCTCTTTATAGGGAACATATTCCTAGAAACTCTAATAGTACAGGTGCAGAGTATATCCACTAGAATATTCTCTTTTTGTGTCCTATCTTAAAACTAGCCGTTATAAATCCGTTTAAGATACTCGACCTCAACCTTGATCTACGATGACTTCACGACCTTGATATTTGTTGACTCTTCGACTGCACCCTTCATCGCTCCAAGGCTACTTCGACCTGGGGCAGATCTTTGTTGAGACCTTACCGATAGCACGTGGATCAAAGATATTTTTTGGCTCATACACAACCTTCCATTTTTGGCATCTCCTATTCAACCAGCTCGGGCACCCTTGCGGGTTCTAAATTTACTACTTTTTGCCCTTACATTTTATGTTATGATGTTTGACCCGACACGAAATTTTTTTTTAAAAAAAATTGTGATTTAAAATAAATTATGGGACAAAGCGAGTAACATCTTGATATTTGTGACACTTATATTAAATACAAAAACAAACCGTGGTTCCAGCTAGGAACAATCATCTGCTACACAAACGAAATACATTTCATTTTCTCAACTTTATTCACTGTCTTCTAGCCCCTTATTAGTGCACTTTTTGAAGTTGTCTCGAAGGAACAGTATTTATTCCAACTAATACCAATAATTTTGTCCGCAGAAATGAACAAAATGTATTATATATTCACCTGCTTTATTTGTCGTATTAATTATTGTACAGAAAGGAGAATGATTTTCCAAGAAATTTATCAAAAGTAGAATAGTCTAATTATTTTTATGCTACTGTATCCCATGACAAATAATGCTCGAACTTCACAACTAAAAGTAACATTGACCATGCGTTTGTTAGCATTTAATAACTTGTCACATAATTAACTATAACTTTAAGGCATATAACACGCTTTATCTTAAAATAGAGTGATAATTTTTTTTAAAATTTTCTTAATTACATCAGTGGTGGAAAAGAAGGGAATACTACGTCACTGATGTGATTTGAATCCTCCACCTTATGAACGGTAGAAGGATGGGAGCAACCAAGAGAGCTAGTCCTCAAACTTTGAGAGACGACTTACAAGTAACATCCCACGTAAATCCTTTGTGATTCACATACATAAATTTTAGAGTTAATATATCCATTAATTGTCGGGGGTTCGACCGAATTCCCTTTATCGAAAAAATTACATGATACAAATAGCGTAAAAATTATCTCTTTCGATTATACGTGAGTTGTTACATCCCCTTGATATCAAGAAAAATTTGAGAATGATATTAAGTGAGGTTTAAAAGTTATACTTTGTCAAAGCTCAAATTTCAACTGTGATATTTCAGATTTTTTTTAATTCCCCTTATATAAATTTCTGGTTGTTGTAATCGCACAAGTAACATCCTTTAGTAAGGATATAACTTACAATGGTTTGCAAGAATTTTTCAATATTATGTGTATAAACTGTTCTCTTAAAATATGTATAGACATACAACGTTGTTACTATTTGAAAATTTTACAAACTATATATTAAAATAGGAAAAAACAAATAACGTATTAAAATTACCACGATCCAAACAACTTAAATACAACCTTAAACTATCTACAATATGTTAAGGAAATTAACTTAAACGTGTTAAAGAAAAAGAAGGTGCAAATATTACATGTGTAAGTGGCAGTATTCTATAGAACCATTTTGAAAAATATGTCAATTAAAATGAAAAGCCAAAGTAAGTTATTCGTAAAGAAGAAGACAATGAAAGTTAACATATTTTAATAAAGACGGTAAAGAAGATGACAATGAACGTTAACATATTTTAATAAAGACGGTAACCAAATATCACGAATATAAAAAAGGAATTTTTACCAAGTTAACATTTTATTTATTTTAAATAAATATTTTTAAAAAAAATTATATTCTATAGATATCTTTTAATGTTTATAGTAAAATATCTAATTTTGGTTACCTCTTACCTCTAAGCCACTAAATACGTTATTCAGTTACATTATTTTCTTTCTCTCTCTACTTTGATACATGTCATTCTCTTCCTCATTCTCTGAAAACACGATGCTCAATCTCAACAAAGATCGTGCCACCAAAAGCCCAAGCAATACCAAAAATACCAACGCCGCCACAGATATCGCCGCCATCTTTAGTATCCGACTGATGCTTGTACCCAATTACGGTCAAAACAGTTACATAAAGAAACAATTGTTCCATTTGCTATCTCGCAGTACAATTGTTCCAAAATAGTTACATAAAGAAACATATGAATCTCGCTGTATTCCATTTGCTATCAATCAGCAGTTTAATCCCCAAAATTGGTTACTCTACAGGATGCGTGTGAACAGTGAGATCACGCTATTTCAAACAGTGTATTTTTAATGTATCACGTTGTATTTTTATGTATTTCATTGTAATCATTGTCTTTTTTTCATTGTAATTTAATGTATCTCGCTGTATTCCATGTATTTCATTGTATTCACTGTCTTTTTTTCATTGCATTTCAATGTATCCCGTTGTATTCTATGTATTTCCTTGTATCCACTATTTCGCTATATGTCATGAATGTATTCATATGTTTTTTTAATTAATATAATTTATGTATTCAGATGTATATAATTTCTCTGAAGATTGCTATGTTTTTGGGGTATTTTTCGGTTGAGAATCTTTTTTATAACTGGAAATACAAATTTTGTGTGTTATAATTGAGTTTGTTGAGTTATATTAGGAGTCTATTATGTTAACTGATTCACTTTCCGTTTAAAAAAGGTGCAATCCCCTGTTTCACGCCGTGAATACAGTCGAATACAATAATTTGTCCAGCTGTAATCCCATATTTAACACCATGAATACAGTCAAATACACTCGAATACAACAACTAATTAGCTGGGCTTCCCTAATTTACACCTATTTGTGCTACTGTATTCATGAATACAGTGGCTTAAATACATCTAATACATCTTATAACAACAGAAAATGTATCTACAATCCGTAATATAGCAAATGGTATCTATAGATAGCTAATTACCACTAAAAGATAGTGCTTTATGAAAATTTCTCTATAATAAACTCGTGTGACATTTGAGCAATATTCAATCCATGGGAGAATTACATCCCTTGTCACTTAGCCCAACAACCCATCAGAAAATGGCCCATGTTTGTAGCCCTTACCCAGTATAGTCCAGGTTGTACATAATCTAAAAATTAATTTTCACCAGTTAGCTCACTCCTTATTTCTTCGTTCTTCTTCTCCTTCCCATGTTAGCCTTTGCACCACAAAATTTCTCTACTATTGTTATTCTCCTTCGATTCTTTTCCGGATTTCAATGGTTAACTAAGGATTTGAAAAATAAAAGCCACCATTACAAGTGGTTCAAAGATTCGATTTCAGCAATTGAGCTTTCCGATTTGTTAGTTGTTTGGAATGGGTGTTGTCTCAATTGATTGGAATCATCAAGATGAGTTCAAAACTCAAATTTCAAGTGATTTGGAGTAGATTTAGACTATATTTGAGTTAAATTTCAGAAATTGAGTTTTTCGATTTGTTAGTTGTTTGGAATGGGTGTTGTCTCAATTGATTGGAATCGTCAAGATGAGTTCAAAACTTAAATTTCAAGTGATTTGGAGTAGCTTCAGGCTATATTTGAGTTAAAATTCAGAGGATGCCCAAGGAAGAAGAAGAACACGTGAAGCTCCATTGATAGGATTTATTTGTATAATAATATATGATATTGTATAAATAGTATATAATAGTGTATAAACACAACTTATACACTATTATATCCAAGGTTGATACATTATTTAGTGAATTTCTCGCATTTTCTTCTTCTTCTTCTCATACTTCTTATACACCTATATACATAATGTATCAAGAATATTTTCACTCTGTGATTATACATCTTTATACACTTTTATACAACTATATACATATTGTACCTCTTTGTACAAAAGTATATAACATTGTATAAAAGTGTATAAGCATCGCTAACGAAATTTTTGTACGATTTTCACTTTCAATTCTTGAATAAAACTAGTCAAAATCTCCAGCAAATAACTTCAAACTTTGTATACAACCTACTTAGACTATTTCTAATAAGTTCAAATAATACCCACTCCAAATTTCTTACAAAATCATAATCAAAATTTAACAAGATTAGCATTAAAGGAGATGAGATTTTATGTTTCTCGCATCAGTTTTTGCGTTTTGCAGTTGTGATAGTATGTATAAACTTGAAGATATACAAAAAAAAAAAATTTAAAAAAAAAAACAGAGAAATATTGGTTATGGAATAAGGCACGAATGAGTGTTGACCGAATGAAGAACTATTTTTTCTTTTCCGTTTTGTTTGCATATGATTCTTTTTTATTAATTAAATTAATATTTATGGGTGAAAAATGAGGAGAGAGATACAATAGAGGTAAGTAGGAATAAATGAGTTTGTTATAATTAGAAGGAATAAAAAAAAAGACCTTATTGATATTTGACTACACATTAAACTTGTAACTGGCTAAAATAGTGCAAGGTTGTAATTTTATCTAATATTAATCCAATGAGATAATTTTCAAGATTTCACTTCCGAGAAATTTTATGATGAAGATATACACGGAAGATTAAAGAAAATTATGACCATAATTTTTTTGTGGGGAGTGATAAGGAATTAATCGAATCTATTGTAGTAAATATAATTAAATAAGCTTCCAATATTAGTCAATTTAGTACTTGATGCAAATCTAATTATGATTTCCAAGAATTATAATATTTCATATTGGATTAATAGAAATACTAAATTCTCTCTCTCTCATCATGCTTCCGGCGCATGGTAGTTAACCTACGTCACTATGAATACCATGGGGCCTGGACGAGGCAGAGGAAGGGGAAAGGGACGACCAAAATCTATGCCAATTATTTCGTTTGGTAGTGCAATTGGTGCAAGGATGTAGCCTGAGACCTCCAAAGCAAAAGATCAAATTAGAGAGGAGAACAATCTTGACCATGCAAGTACCGGACGAGATCCGATTAACCTGCTAGCTAGTGTGATGACTCGATAAGTCATTTTATATTTTAGAATCTAATTCTATATTTCGAAGCCTCAAATACCTCATTTTAGCCATCTTCAATTTACGTGCACAGTCCAGGTATTTTTTCGGAAAGCTTTTATGTTAAAAACTGATAAAATATAAAATTTTGCTTCAAAAATCTATTTGAATTGACTTCAATCAACTTTTTGAGCAAACAGACCCGGATCTGTATTTTGACGGTCCCAGTGGATCCGTATCATAATTTGGGACGTGGGCATATGCCTGGAATCAAATTCGGAGGTCCCTAACTCGAGCTATTAATTTTTATCAAAAATTGAAAGTTTAAAAGCTTAATGATTTTTAAAAATTGACTAATGATTGAATTTGTTGACACCGGATTCATATTTTGGTTCCGGAGCCTAGTACAGGTCCATTATCATATTTATGACTTGTCTGTCAAATTTGATAAGAAACGGAGTTGGTTTGACGTAATTCGGATGCTCAGTTGTGAAAAATAGAAGTTTTAAAGTTTTCTTGAAAATTTCATTTGATTTGGTGCCCAATTCGTAGTTCTAGACGTTATTTTGGCATTTTGATTGCGCGAACGAGTTCGTATGAGGCTTCTAGACTTGAGTTCATAATTGATTTGGAGCCCCGAGGACTCGGGTGAATTTTGGATAGGCTACGGATGATTTTAGACTTGGAAAATCTAGTTTTTGTGCTTCAGTTGTCATCGAGTGCGTTATGCTTTGCAATTGCGAAGCCATTCTCGCGATCGCGAAGGGGATCTAGGCTGGGGGAGGATTTTATACTTCGAGAATGCGAGACTATGGTCGCGAATGCAGAGCATTGGGGGGCATGCTCTATGCGAACGCGGTCAGTCACACGCAAACGCGTAGCGTTAGCTAGGCTGGGCTGGGGACTTGAGGTTACAATACGCGAACGCGAGTCTAGTCTCGCGAACGCGAGTCTAGTCTCGCGAACGCGGAGGTTAGGAGGGCTAAACCTTCGCGAACGCGTGTAACCTCTCATGATCGCGTAAGCCATTAAGGCTCTGCTCTTCACGAACGCGATGAACACCTAACGCCCAATGATTAAAATAGCCCAATTACGGGATTTTGCCATTCTTTCAAAATTTCAAAACTAGGAAACCTTAGAGGCGATTTTTCCAAGAGTTTTTCTTCCCCAATTTGTCGGTAAGTGATTCTAACCTACTTTCTTTCAATTACCCCTTACATTTCATGAGTTTTCAACCTAAAATCTACGATTTTCATGGTGGAAATTGGGGGTTTGAGTAGAATTAGGAATTTTTGTAAAATTGAAATTTAGACCTCAAATTAAGGTCAAATTTCGAAACAAATTACATAACCGGGCTCCGGGGATAAATGGGTAAATGTATTTTGGTCCGAACCTCGGATTTTGACCAAGCGGGGCCGAGGTCGATTTTTGACTTTTTGGGGGAAAGTTTGGAAATTCTAAATTTTTGCATTGTAATTGATTCCTTTAGCAATATTTCATATTATTGAGTCAATTGTGTCTAGATACGAGTGTTTTGGAGGCGGATTCTAGGGAAAAGGCCCCGGTAGAGCCCTGAATTAACTGCGAAGTGAGGTAAGTGTTGAGTCTAACCTTGATTTGAGGAAATTAGGAATCCTCGGACTATGTGCTATGTGAATTTCATGTGAGCGGCGTATATGCGAGGTGTCGAGTGCTTAAGTGCCACCGAATTGCTTATTTCCCTGATTTTCCACTGTTCTTTAATTATCTCATTCCTTGTCTTAAATGTTATATGCCCTAAATGATTTCCATGATTATTTACTACCTGTTAATCAATGCCCTTTCCTATTAATGATGTTATATCCTTTCATAGTTTAATGACTCCCTGTTATTTGCTTAAATTGACTTACTTGCACCTTCTAACGGGTCTCGCTGTGTAGTATTACTTATGTAGATTCCTATGTTGTACAAGGTTCCCTTTGGTTCAGTTTGGTATTTATTGATCGTAAAGGTTTTCGTGGTTTGAATTGTTAATTTGACTGTGCACATTGAGTATTTGGTACTGATATGGTGGGATCGAGTTGCACGCCACAACAAGTGAAATAAGGGTGGATTGAAATGGTGGAATAAGGGTAGATTTTTACTGTACGGTGGGATCGGATTGTACGCCGCAGCAAATGGAATAAAGGTGAATTGATATGGTAAAATAAGGGTGAATTATGATACTGATATTGATATATGGTGGGATCGGGTTGCGCGCCGCAACATATATATATTATATATTATTTACTGTTGTTGATGTTATTACGGTAAAATAAGGGAGGATTTTGTGTTGTACGGTGGGATCGGGTTGCGCGCACAACAACCTATGTGTTTCTATTTTTTGAGATGTGTTGGTTTTCGGTACTTTCATTTGAAACTCTAAGAATTGGTAATTTTGAACAACACCGGCTAAATTCTTGAGGTTGTAGCTATTATTTTCAGTTGACTATCTTATTTTGTTCCGTATTTTCTTTTCTGTCTGTATTATATACTGCATATAGGTTGTAGTGTAGGTGACCTGCCTTAGCCTCGTCACTACTTCGTCAAGGTTAGACTTGTCACTTACAGACTACATGGGGTCGGTTGTACTCATACTATACTATACACTTCTTGTGCAGATTTTCGAGTCGATCCCAGCGGTGACTATTAGGGTGCTTGGATTGATCAGTGCAGCGGAGACTTAAGGTACAGCTACTCAGCACCCGCAGCTCGTGGAGTCCCCCTCCTTTTTATCTAGCTGTGTATTTTCCTTCAGAAAGCTTTACATTTACTTCAGACCCTTGTATGTACTTTTCTAGTAGATCGTGCACTTGTGACACCGGGTCCAGGAATTTTAGCAAACGTTTGGCTGTTTTAGCTTCCGTGTTTTACTTTGGATTTCTGCAATTATTTTAGTTCTTCTCTTTATTTAATTTTACACTGTTAAAAATGGATAAACTGTTCTAACATTGGCTTGCCTAGCAAGTGAAATGTTAGGCGCCATCATGATCCCGACGATGGGAATTCTGGATCGTGACAAGTTGGTATCAGGGCCTTAGGTTACACAGGTCTCACGAGTCACGAGCAAACTTAATAGAGTCTAGGGGATTAGTACAGAGACGTCTGTACTTATCTTCTAGAGGCTATGGAGTCAGGAACAATTTCACTTCTGCTCTTCTCTATCATGCGATTTTATTCTATCTTTGCTGATTGAACCCTTCTATTCTATTCTCTCGTAGATAGTGAGAACACACACCACATTTTCAACTGGACAGCAGCCGGAGCCCTCAACAGCCGTTCCTACGAGGGGCATAGGTCGGGCCAAGATCGCGCCAGAAGTCAAGACAGGATCAGAGCTCAGCCTAGAGCTCGATCAGCAGCACCCGTGGTGGAGCCTCAAGTGGAGTTTGATGAGGAGGTTCCAGCCCAGACTGTGCCCGTCGGGCCAGCTCAGGTCCTGGAGGGGTTCATCGCCACCCCAATGCTTTAGGACGCTTTGGTCCGCTTGGTGTGGCCTAGACCGATACATTTCCTATGACACCAGTCGCCTCTCAGGTTGGGGGAGGAGCACAGACTCCCGCTACTCACACTCTAGAGCAGATGGCTCCCCAGTATCAAACTCCAGTAGCCTCGCCGGTTGGGGTAGTTCAGCTAGTTATTGCGGCATAGGCCGGTGATGGATATGCCATGTCTTCTGAGGGTTTATTGAGATTGGACAACTTTACCAAGCTCTTGCTAGATCATTTTAGTGGAGAAACTTCTAAGGACCCATAGGATTATCTTGACCGTTGTCATGAGGTGCTGCAAAACATGGGTATAGTTGAGACCAATAGGGTCGATTTTGTAGTGTTTCAGATGACGGGTTCCGTCAAGAGATGGTAGAAGGATTATGTATCTAATAGACCAGCTAGGTCGCCTGCTCTTATTTGGGACTAGTTCTCTCAGCTATTTCTTGAGAAGTTCCTTCCTATTACACTGTGAGAGAGTTATCACAGTCAGTTTGAGTGTCTCTAGCAGGGCAGTATGTCAGTCACTCAGTATGAGGCCCATTTTGTGGATCTAGCCCGTCATGTTATTATGTTGCTTCCTACAGAGAGAGAGAGAGGGTAAGGAGGTTTATTGAGGGACTTGCTCACCCTATCAAACTTCAGATGGCCAAGGAAACTAGAGTTGAGATTTCTTTTCAACGACTGCTAATGTCACCAGGCAGATCGAGGATGTTCTTTCACAGGAAAGGGGCCAGAGGTCTGATAAAAGGGCTCGTCATTCCAGTGGTTTTAGTGGTGCCTCATCTAAAGGGAGGGGTACTTTTGGTAGGGGCTATCCTCCCATGCCATTTCAGTCAGCGCTTCAGGCTTCCCATAATGTTTCAGGGAGTTGTGGACTTATGTGCCTCATTCTGAGCAGCCAGCCTATAGTGCACTACCAGCTCCTATCGGTGCACCTCCTATTTAGAGTTATTACTGTGTTTATCTGACCCATTCTGGTCAGACTCAGTTTTAGCAGCCACAGCACCAGGATGGATGTTTTGAGTGTGGTAGTTTTGGGCATATTAGGAGGACTTGTCCGAGATTATTGGGCGGCACGCCACATCAGAGTTATCATGCCATGATTCCGGCACTGGTTGCACCGCTACCTCTTAGCCAGCTAGAGGTAGGGGTCAAACAGTCAGAGGTGGAGGTCCGGCTGTTAGAGGTGGAGGTCAGACCTCTAGAGGTGGAGGTCAGACCACTAGAGGTGGAGGCCAACCAACTAGAGGACATCCTAGGGATGTGGTTCAGAGTGGTGGGGTCGAGCCCCAATGTTATGCTTTTCCATATAGGCCTGAGGCTGAGTCATCAGACACTGTCATCACAGGTATTGTTCCAGTTTGCCATAGAGATACTTCAGTTCTATTTAATCTGGCCTCTACTTATTCCTACGTGTCATCCTAATTTTCTTCATATCTGGTTGTGCCTCATGATTCTTTGAGTGCTCTTGTGTATGTGTCCACACTTGTGGGAAATTCTATTATTGTAGATTGTGTCTAGCATTCGTGTGTGGTTACTATTAGGAGTCTTGAGACTAGCATAAATCTTTTATTTCATGATATGGTTGATTTTGATGTCATTTTGGGTATGGATTGGTTGTCACACCTTATCATGCTATATTGGATTGTCATGCCAAGACAGTGACCTTAGCCTTACCGGGGTTGCCTGGATTAGAGTGGAGAGAAACTCCTTGCCATTCTACTAGCAGGGTTATCTCTTATCTGAAGGCTCGGCATATGGTCGAGAATGGGTGTCTAGCTTATTTGGCTTATGTCCGTGATTCTAGTGCAGAAGTTCCTTCCATGGATTTAGTACCAGTTGTTCGTGAGTTTTCAGAGGTATTTCCTACAGATCTGCCAAGGATGCCACCCGATAGATATATTGACTTCTGTATTGATTTGTCTTCGGACACTTAGCCCATTTCTATTCCGCCTACCATATGGCCCCTTTAGAGTTGAAAGAATTGAAAGAGTAGTTGCAAGATTTTCTTGATAAGGGCTTCATTAAACCTAGTGTCTCACCCTGAGGTGCGCCTATGTTGTTCGTGAAGAAGAAGGATAGGTCGATGAGGATGTGCATAGATTATCGGCAGTTGAACAAAGTGATCACTATACAAGTATCTATTGCTGAGGATTGATGACTTATTTGATCAGCTTCAGGGTGCCAAAGTGTTTTCGAAGATTGATTTGAGGTCTGGCTACCATAAGTTGAGGATTAGTCATCTGATGTCCCTAACAATTTTTTGGTCTCGATATGAGCATTACGAGTTTCTAATGATGTCATTTGGGCTGACAAATGCCCCAGCAGCATTTATGGATTTGATGAACCGGGTGTTCAAGCCCTATCTAGATTCCTTTGTAATTGTGTTTATTGATGATATCTTGATCTACTCCCGTAGCCGAAAGGAGCATGGGCAGCATCTTCGGATCATACTTCAGACTCTAAGAGACAACTAGTTATATGCTAAGTTTTCAAAATGCGAGTTTTGGTTGGACTAAGTCACTTTTTAGGGCACATTGTATCGACAGAGGGCATTTGGGTGGATCCTATGAAGATTGAGGTAGTTCAGAACTGGCCTAGACCCACTTCAGCTACGGAGATCCAGAGTTTCTTGGGTTTGACAGGATATTACCATCGGTGTGTGAAGGGGTTTTTATCTATAGCAGCCTCATTGACCAGGTTGACCCAAAAGGGTACTCTGTTCAGATGGTCAGACGAGTGTGAAGCGAGCTTTCAGAAGCTCAAGACTGCTTGACTACGGCGCTATTGTTGGTGTTACCCACATGTTCAAGATCTTACACGGTATATTGTGATACATCTCGTATTGGACTTGTTGTGGTATTGATGAAGGATGGCAAAGTGATTGCATATGCGTCGTGACAGCTGAAGGTTCACGCGAAGAATTATGTTGTTCATGACTTAGAGTTGGTAGTCATTGTTCATGCGCAAAAGATTTGGGGGCACTATATTTAGGGCGTGTCGTGTGAGGTATTCACGGATCATTGGAGCTTGCAATATTTGTTCAAACAAAAGGAGCTCAATTTGAGGCAAATGAGGTGGTTGGAGCTATTGACAGACTATGATATCACCATCTTGTATCATCCCAGGAAGGCCAATGTGGTGGCCAATACCTTGAGTAGAAAGTCAGTGAGTATGGGCAGCCTTGCATACATTCCAGTCGGTAAGAAGCCGCTTGCATTAGATGTTCAGGCTTTGGCCAATCAGGTCGTGAGGTTGGATGTTTCTGAGCCAAGTCGTATTCTAGCTTGTACAGTCACTCAGTCTTCCTTGTTTGAGCAGGGAACAATAGTATGATGACCCTCATTTATTTCTCCTTAGGGACACAATGCGGAATGATAATGCCAAGTAGGTTACCGTTGGAGATGATAGAGTTTTGAGGATGTAGGGTCGTGTTTGTGTATCTAATATAGATGGACTTTATGAGTTGATTCTTGAGGAGGCCCACAGTTCCCGGTACTCTATTCACCTAGGTGCCGCCAAGATGTATCAGGACTTGCAGTAACATTATTAGTGGAGGAGGATGAAGAAGGATATAGTTGCATATGTAGCTTGGTGTCTAAATTGGCAGAAGGTAAAGTATGAGCATCAGAGACATGGTAGTTTGTTTCAGAAGAAAAAGATTTCTGAGTGGAAGTGGGAGTGTATCACTATGAATTTCGTTGTTGGACTCCCACATACTCGGAGGAAGTTTGATGTAGTTAGGGTCATTGTGGATAGGCTAACCAAGTCAGCATATTTCATTCTTGTGGTACTTACCTATTCTCCTGAGCGGTTGGCTGAGATTTACATCCGCGACATTGTCCGTCTTCATGGTGTGCCCGTGTCTATCATTTCTAATCGAGGTACATAGTTTACCTTGCATTTCTGGAGGGCAGTATAGCATGAGTTGGGCACGCAGGGTGAGTTGAGCACATCATTTCATCACCAGACGGACAAGTCCGAGTGCACTATTCAGATATTGAAGGATATGCTCCGTGCTTGTGTTATAGACTTGCAAGGTTCTTGGGATCAGTTCTTGTCACTTGCAGAGTTTTCCTACAACAAAAGCTACCAGTTGAGCATTCAGATGGCTCTCTATGAGGCTTATACGTGGGCAGTGCCGATCATCAGTTGGATGGTTCAAGCCGTGAAGGCTTGGTTGTTGGGTACAGATTTGGTACAAGATGCCTTGGATAAGGTTAAGATTATTTAGGATTGACTTCGCACAACTCATTCTAGGCAGAAGAGTTATGCCGAATAAGGTTCGTGATATTGCATTCATGGTCGGAGAGAGGGTATTGCTCTGGGTTTCACCCATGAAGGGTGCTCGGAAAGAAGGGCAAGTTGAGCCCTAGGTATATCGTACCTTTTGAGATTCATCAGAGAGTGGATGAGGTGTCTTACAAGCTCGCATTTCCACCTAGTTTATCAGCAATCCATCCCGCGTTCCATGTGTCTATGCTCCGGAAGTATCACAGTGATCTGTCTCATGTGCTAGATTTCTGCTCAGTCCAGTTGGACAAGGATTTGACTTACGAGGAGGAGCCGCTGGCTATTCTAGCCCGACAGGTTCGACAGTTGAGGTCTAAGAGTTATCCTTCACTTCGAGTGTAGTGAAGAGGCCAACCGGTAAAGGCAGCTACTTGGGAGTCTGAGTCGAACATGCAGAGTAGATATCCACACCTTTTCACCAGCCCAGGTACTTTTCTATGTCCATTCGAGGACGAACGATTGTTTTAGAGGTGGAGAATGTGATGACCCGATAGGCCATCTTATGTTTTAGAACCTAATTTGTGTTTTGATGCCTCAAATACCTCATTTTAGCCTTCCTCAATTTGAGTGCACAGTCCGGGTATTTTTTCGAAAAGCTTTTATGTTAAAAACTGATAAAAATATGAAATTTTGCTTCAAAAATCTATTTGAGTTGACTTCAATCAATGTTTTGAGCAAACGGATCTGGATCTATGTGGATCCGTATCGTAGTTTGGAACCTGGGCGTATGTCCGGAATCGAATTTGGAGGTCCCTAGCTTGAGTTATTAATTTTTGTCAAAAATAAAAAGTTTAAAAGCTTAATGATTTTTATGAATTGACCAATTTTTAAATTTCTTGATACCGGGTCCGTATTTTGGTTCTGGAGCCCGATACAAGTCCATTATCATATTTATGACTTGTTTGTCAAATTTGGTGAGAAACGGAGTTGGTTTGACGAGATTTGCACATTTGGTTGTGCAAAATAGAAGTTTTAAAGTTTTTTAAAAAGTTTCATTTGATTTGGTGTCCGATTCATAGTTCTAGGCATTGTTTTGGCGTTTTGATTCTGCGAGCGAGTTTGTATGATGTTTTTGGACTTATGTGAATAATTGGTTTGGAGCCCTTTGGGCTTGGGTGAATTTAGTATAGGCTACGGATGGTTATAGACTTGGAAAATTTTGGTTTTTGTGCTTCAGCTATCATCTGGTGTGTTGTGCTTCGCGATCGCGAAGGGGATCTGGGCAAGACTATGGTTGTGAACGCAGAGCATTGGGGGGCCTGGTCTACGCGAACGCGACCAGTCACGCTCGAACGCGTAGCGTTAGCTAGGCTGGTCTGGGGACTTCAGGTTACACTACATGAATGCGAGTCTAGTCTCGCGAATGGGAAAGTTAGGAGGGCTAAAGCTTTGCTAACGCGTGGAACCTCTTGCGATCGCATAATCCATTAAGGCTCTACTATCGCGAACGGGTCAGGGTTCACGCGAACGCGATGAACACCTGACGCCCAGTGATTAAAACAGTCCCAATTACGGGATTTTGCCATTCTTTCAAAATTTCAAAACTAGAAAACCCTAAAGGCGATTTTCCCAAGAGTTTTTCTTCCCTAATTTGTTCGTAAGTGATTCTAACCTACTTTCTTTCAATTATCCATTACATTTCATGCGTTTTCAACCAAAAATCTAGGATTTTCATGGTGGAAATTGTGGGTTTGAGTAGAATTAGGAATTTTTGTAAAATTGAAATTTAGACCTCAAATTAAGGTCGAATTTCGAAACAAATTACATAACCGGGATCCGGGGATAAATGTATAAATGTATTTTTGGTCTGAACCTCGGATTTTGACCAAGCGGGCCCGAGGTCGATTTTTGACTTTTTGGGGGAAAGTTTGGAAATTCTAAATTTTTGCATTGTAATTGATTCCTTTAGCAATATTTCATATTATTGAGTCAATTGTGTCTAGATACGAGTGTTTTGGAGGCGGATTCTAGGGGAAAGGCCCCAGTAGAGCTCTAAATTAACTGCGAAGTGAGGAAAGTGTTGAGTCTAACCTTGATTCGAGGATATTAGGAATCCTCGGACTATGTGCTATGTGAATTTCATGTGAGCGGCGTATATGCAAGGTGAAGAATGCTTATGCGCCGCTGAATTACTTGTTTCTCTAATTTTCCGTTGTTCTTTAATTATCTCCTTCCCTGTCTTAAACATTATATGCCCTAAATGCTTTCCATGATTATTTGCTACCTGTTAATCAATGTCCTCTCTTGTTAATGATGTTAGATCCTTTCATAGTTTTATGATTCCCTGCTATTTGCTTAAATTGACTTACTTGCACCTTTTAATTGTCAAGTACTGGACTGATCTCGTTGTTTAGTATTACTTATGTAGATTCCTATGTTGTACAAAGTTCCCTTTTGGTTTAGTTTGGTATTATTGATCGTAAAGGTTTTCGTGGTTTGAATTGTTAATTTGTCAATGCACATTGAGTATTTGGTACTAATATGGTACGATCAGGTCGCACACCGCAACAGGTGAAATAAAGGTGGATTGATATGATAGAATAAGGGTTGATTTGTACTGTATGGTGAGATCGGGTTGCACGCGACAATAGGTGAAATAAAGGTGGATTGATATGATGAAATAAGTATGAATTATGATACTGATATTGATATATGGTGGGATCGAGTTATGCGCCAGAACATATATATATATATATATATTATTTATTATTGTTGATGTTATTACGGTAAAATAAGGGAGGATTATGTGTTGTGCGGTGGGATCGGGTTGTACGCCGCAATAACCTATGTGTTTCTATTTCTTGAGTTGTGTTGATTTTTGGTGCTTTCATTTGAAACCCTAAGGATAGGTAACTCTGAACGACACTGGCTTAATTCTTGAGGTTGTAGCTATTATTTTCTGCTGACTGTCTTATTTTGCTCCGTATTTCCTTTTCTGCCTTTATTATATACTGCATACAGGTTGTAGTGTAGGTGACCTACTTTAGCCTCGTCACTATTTCGTCGAGGTTAGGTTGGCACTTACAGATTACATGGGGTTGGTTGTACTCATACTACACTCTACACTTCTTGTGCAGATTTTGGAGTCGGTCAAAGCGGTGGCTGTTAGCGTGCTTGGATTGATCAGTGCAGCGGAGACTTGAGGTACAGCTGCTCAGCGCCAGCAGCTCCTGGAGCCCCCATCTCTTTTATCTAGCTGTGTATTTTCCTTCAGATAGCTTTATATTTATTTCAAACCCTTGTATGTACTATTCTAATAGCTCGTGCACTTGTGACACCGGGTCCAGGGATTTTAGCAAACGTTAGGCTGTTTTAGCTTCCGCATTTTACTTTGGATTTTTTCAATTATTTCAGTTCTTCTCTTTATTTAATTTACACTATTAAAAATGGATAAACTGTTCTAATGTTGGCTTGCCTAGCAAGTAAAATATTAGGCGCCATGATGGTCCCAGCGGTAGGAACTACGCATCGTGACAACTAGTGGAATCAGCATGCAGTTATGCATAAAGGAAAATGCAGCAACAACACCAGAGGAATTGGCCTTGAGTACTGTAACTCTAATGGAGAAATATAATGGAACAGTAACCCTAGGGAGAGTGAGTTCGCCGGTGGGGATTTTGAAGGAGGATGCAACTCTGAAGCGACCAATTTTGAACAATCTAAGCGAGAAGCCCATGGATCTGGATAGCACAAGCACAAATCCTACAAAGAATGCCCCAAAGAAGGTACCATGGACAAGCCTATTTACTAAAAGTGGATGGGCAACTAATAGTATGTCTCTTTCTTACATTCCACCAGAGGTAGTGATGGACAACCCATCGCTCAACTAGTTAAATCTGAAGTTGATAAGGAAGCTGAGAAGTGGAAGACTAGAGTTATTGTTTATGTAACGAAGAGGTACCTGGATTAAATGTGATGAGTCGATACATAGGGAAAACTTGGTCAAACGTAGTTGTCCCTGATTTGTTTCTGAATGAGAATGGTTACTATGTGGTAAAATTTCAAAGTGTAGAGGACATGAAGGAAATCTTCTATGCAGGACTCTACACTATCAGCAACAAACCCTTGATTCTGAAAGTTTTGACACAGAACTTTGATTTTAAAAATGAATTCCTCACAAACATTCCTTTATGGGTCAAGTTTCCAAACCTACCTATGTGATGCTGGAGTAGTGATTCTTTTAGTAGAATTGCAAGTCTCATTGGTACACTAATATTTGCAGATGAATGCACCTCAAAACAATCTCGAATTTCATTTGTTAGGATATTGATAGAGGTGAATGCAATAAAGGCACTCCCTGAAGAGGTTGTTGTGATAGAGCCAACAGGGGGTTTTTCAGCAGAGAGTCACTAATGATTGGAAACCTGAATTCTTCAAGTAGGTCACTCATGTAAAAATTCCAACCACAACCTGGCCAACAACCTCTAGAAGTTTAGAGATAGAAGAGAGACCCAAAAAGAGTAGAACAAGTATGGAGAACTAAGAAGGGACAAACCTACTAAAGGTAATGTGCATATGCAATAGAAACAAGGCCAAGGTATGTAAGGCAATGATGTGCAACCCCAAACTACTTCAAAGGTGCCTACTCAGCATCTTGTTATCCTAAAAGATATAAATGCCCAGACAACTAAAGAGGATCATATGACAGAAGCTACCAAGAGTAATGGAAAGTCCTCAATACCACTAAGTCCTTGATAGGTTTTCAATGTCTTTGCCTTATGTTTTGAAGATCTAACAAACTTACTATCAAGGACCAGATAGGGAACCTGACACACTTGGGCTACACTGCAAGTTACGTATTCCAGCTAAATGTGAACTGCTATAGCTTTAGGAGATAGAGAACCAAACAAGGACCTGATACCCTTGTGGTTCCTCATAGCAATAAAAAGTTAATTGGACACAGTTGGAAACGACGTGACTGCCTGCACTATTTCTGCCTGCACTGCACTGTTTCTAGTGGCCACTTATCTTTTGACCAACTAAAGTGCTTACATCATTCAAGTGATGTCCTCAAGGTGTATCAACAAGGAGTTTATATCAAAACATCACTTGAACACTTGTGATATTCATTCAAGCCTTTTGCAAAACGGGGAAATTAATTCTTATGAGCTTGAAGAACAAAGTTAAACGCTACTACGGACCAGTTCCTAAAGTTAGTATTTTGTTGTCCTTAGTTGAGTTGTACCTATGTGATTGTTCTTATTGTATCTCCTAAATTGCTTAGCCAGAAGTGTTGATTAGGAACCCTCTTGTAAAATCAGTAAACTCTCTGAGTTTATGTTGTGACTAGGTTTAGTCATAAGTTAAAGTCTTTGTAACTAGAGAGTGACAAAGTGGCTTGTGGTAAGAGTATCACAAGTTAGTTGAGTTGAATTCTTTGTAATGGAGTCATTACAAAGTGGCTTGTAATAGGTGTTTACAAGTTAGTGAAATTGAAAGCCTGCAGGTGTAGGTCGTGACTTTTGTCCCCTTGAGTTGGGATTTTTCCACATAAAAATCATGTGTCTTATTTACTTACTGTTTTATTAGCATTCTCAGTACAACCTCGTAGGGGACCAGGTACTCTAATGTTTGGTGGACTCATACAAACTAACAATTGGTATTAGAGCAGGTTTCTCCTATCAGGCTAACACCTAGGAAAGATCCTTATGGATGCTCCACCAAATTTTGAAGAAGGTCAATCTACATACAGACAACCCAGGTTCAATAGACAATACTATGGGTGGTGGAAGATAAGAATGCATGATTTTATCATGGTTGAGGATTTTGAGTTATGAGATGTCATATGTGACGGTCCTTGTATTCCAACAAAGGTACTGGAAGAACTTCCATTCTCAATGCCAAAAAATAGTAAAGAATATACCGACACAGACAGGAAAGCGATGGAGAAGAATTTTCGTTCCAAGAAAATTCTGGTATGTGGAATAGGACCTGAAGAATATAATAGAATCTCCATTTGTGACATTGCTAAGGAGATATGGGAAGCTTTGCAAACAGCTCATGAGGGAACCACCCAAGTAAAACAATCTAAGATCGCTCACTACCGAGTATGAACTCTTCAGGATGAAGGACGATGAATCTATTCAAGATATGTATACAAGATTCACTTCTATCATAAATGAGTTACACTCACTTGTTGAAACTATTCCTAGGAACAATCTAGTAAGGAAAATCCTCACTATTCTGCTTAGCCCTTGGGAAAGCAAGGTGAATGCTATTACTAAATCAAAGGACTTGCAGGATCTGACCATAGAAGAGCTAGTTAGAAATTTGAAGACCTACGAGATGAAGAGGAAGATGGACAATGAAAGAAGAGAACCAAAGAAAGAAAAGAACCTGGTACTCAAAGCTGATAGCAATGACTCAAGTGAGGAAGACAGTGACATGACTTACTTAACCAGAAGATTTCAGAAGATGGTCAGAAGAAATGGAGAAATGCTAAAAAGGGGCAGCTCTAGCAAACCAAAAAACTATGATCTCTATCATAAGTGTGGAAAGCCTGGACACTTCATCAAAGACTGTCCTCTCTTGAAGCAAGAATTCTCCAAGTACAATCCTGAGAAAGTAGCTAAGAGGAACCCGGTTCCTCTCAAGGACTTCAAAAGAAAGAGATCTGCTCACAATGTGGTGAAACATGCTCTTGCAGCATGGGGGGATTCCTCTAGTGAGTCTGAAGATGAAACTGATGTTGGTGATAGTTCCATGATGGTAGTTGAAAGCAAGGAAAATGAATATGACTCAACTTCTGTTTTGATGGCCCAATCAGATGATGATGAAGACAAAGACAACAAAAAGGTAACTTTCAGGGATGTTCAGAGAAATCTAAAATTCTACACTCCTAAGAAACTTATGTTTTTAGATAATGTATTGATCGATGCCTATCATAACCTTATGGAGGATAAGGATAATTTTTGATCTTAGAACTAAGGGAAGCTGATAAAACCAGATATGATCTAGTAACATGTGTAGTGGATCTGAAGGAAACTATTTGTGAGTTGAAGAGAGAAAAAGATGTCTTGATCACAAGGATTGCCAACTTAGAGCATGAAAGAGATGACTTAGTGGCAGTAGTTCTTGACCATAAGGAAACTATTAAGAACTTTAGTGAAGAAAATGAGGCCCTTGCAAAAAGAGTGACTGAAATTAAGGAAGAAAAAGATGATCTCTTGGTAGAAATTGCAGACCTAAAGGAAACAATAAAGGGATTAAGAACTAAGTCTAAACCTGGAAATACTGGAAAAGGAAAAGAGATAGCCAGTGAGGAACACATTAGGCTTGAAAATGAGTTGAAAGCTATGAGAACTAGGATGTGTGTTGAAACTGATAAAAACAAGCACCTTCAAACTGAACTGGAAAAAGTAAAAAATGATCTTGAAAAGTCCCTAAAATAGACATGGTCCTCCGAAGCTATCACTGCCATGAACACTAATAATGGTGGAAACAGGTAGGGAATAGGGTTACAAAGGGAGAAAACCCCTTTTAACCCACTTAGCAAATATGTGACTGTACCCGAAAACTGACTGAGTATCCACTATGGGAACAATGGACATTTCATGGAAAATTGTCAAACCAGGGTCCAGTTCACTCAAAAAAACAAAATGGTTGCTGAAAATGTAACTACTAAAAGGGGACCAGGTTCCACTCACAAAAAATGCATATTACCTGCATGGACTAAGAGAGCTCTTATTCATCCTCTTGCCTACTACAAGGGACCCAAACTTGTTTGGGTTCCTAAAACTAACTCTTGATCTTCTTGTGCAGGGAACAGTGAAAGGAAGCGGTCAACAATAGTTCATGGATAGTGGGTGTTCAAAGCACATGACTGGGAACACCATGGACTTTCTTTCACTAAAAGCCCTACAAGGAGGAAATGTATCCTTTGGCAATGGGACCAGGTTCCACTCAAAAGGGAACCTGCATGAAAATGTAACTACTAAAAAGGGACCAGGTTCCACTCACAAAAAATGCATATTACCTGCATGGACTAAAAGAGCTCTTATTCATCCTCTTGCCTACTACAAGGGACCCAAACTTGCTTGGGTTCCTAAAACTAACTCTTGATCTTCTTGTGCAGGGAACAGTGAAAGGAAGTGGTCAATAATAGTTCATGGATAGTGGATGTTCAAAGCACATGACTGGGAACACCATGGACTTTGTTTCACTAAATCCCTACAAGGAGGAAATGTATCCTTTGGCAATGGGAAAAAGGGGTACATTCTTGGAGTTGGAAAAGTCAGGAAGTCACTCACTCATTCTATTGAAAATGTGTACTATGTCAATGGCCTTAAGTACAGTCTCTTGAGTGTCTCTCAGATTTGTGATAAAGGAAACAAGGTGGAATTCTTGTCCAAGATATGTACAGTTACTGATCTGGTAACTGGTGAAGTGGTACTTGTGGCCAAGAGATACAAGAACATCTATGTTGCTGATTTCGAGTCCTTACAAAGTGGTGATCTGAGTTACTTGAAAGTTGTTAATGATGATGCTGAACTCTAGCACAAAATATTGGGGCACACAAGCTTCTCTCTTCTGAACAAACTAATTCAGAAGGACCTGGTCCATGGTCTGCCTATGTCAAAGTTCAAGGTACAAAAAGTTTGTGATGCCTGTGCTAGAGGAAAACATGTAAAGTCCTCTTTTAAGTCTAAAAGGGATGTTAGCACCTCAAAGCCACTCAAGCTTCTACATATGGACCTATGTGGTCCTATGAGAGTGCAAAGAAAGGGAGGAAAAAGATACATTTTTGTGATAGTGGATGACTACTCCAGATTCACATGGACTCTGTTTCTTAGAACTAAAGATGAAACCTTTGAGGTGTTTGTGGCCTTTGTGAAGAATATCCAGGTGAAGATGGAGTCTACAGTCGCATGCATTAGATTAGATCATGGAACAGAATTTGACAATGCCAAATTTGATGAGTTCTGCAATGAAAATGGCATCACTCACAACCTCTCAACTCCCAGAACTCCCTAGCAAAATGGAGTGGTGGAAAATAAGAACAGAACTCTTGAAGAGATGGCAAGAACAATGATAATCGATAGTGGAATTACAAAGAACTTCTGGGCTGAAGCGGTCAACACTGTCTGCTACTTGGTGAATAAGTGCATGATCAGATCACTCCTGAACAAAACCCCATATGAGTTGTTGAATGGAAAGAAACCCAAGTTGACTCACCGAAGAACATTTGGGTGCAAATGCTATGTTCTCAATAATGGAAAGTATCAGCTTGGTAAATTTGATGCCAAGAGTGATGAAGAAATATTTCTAGGCTACTCTTCTCAAAGCAAAGCATACAAGATATACAATAAGCGGACTCAATGTGTGAGGAAAGTGTTCATATTATTTTTGATGAGTCTTATCCATCCTGTGAGAAGAGTGCTGAAGAAGATCAAGATGGAGAACCCTTACTAGTACCTGGTGAAGTCATTCACATGACAAATGGAAAGGCAGATATGATGATCCAAGTAAAAGAGCTGAGTGAAGACAACACTGCCTCATCTTCAATGGAACCAGGTACTTCAATTACAACCACTGAAGTTGAAGAAAGAGTGGTTGACGCAGTTCAGGGTACTCCACTAGCACCTGAGAGAAGAACACAAGAAAATCAGTCAAATGTACCCACATTCTCTACAAATGAACCTCAGGCATCTCACTGGAGACACTAAAGCTCTCATCCTCTTGACAATATAATTACCCGTATAGATTCTAGAGTATAAACTAGGTCAAAATCCAGAAATTTACTTGCCTTCTCAGCCTTTCTCTCCCAAATAGAACCCCAAGAATATCAAAGAATCCTTGAAAGATGCAGTGATTGGATTATAGCCATGCAAGATGAGTTACATCGGTTTGAAAGGAACAATGTCTGGCACCTGGTACATAGACCCTCAGATCGAACCATTATAGAAACTAGGTAGGTATTCAGGAACAAGCTTGATAAACATGAAAATACCACAAGGAACAAGGCCAGACTAGTGGTTCAAGGCTACAATCCGGAGGAAGGGATTGATTATGATAAAACGTTTGCTCCGGTCGCTAGCATGGAAGCTATTAGAATTCTAATCACTTTTGCATCTCATATGGAATTCACCTTGTTCCAAATGGATGTCAAAAGTGCTTTTATGAATGGACTTCTTAATAAAGAGGTATATGTGAAGCAAAGTCCAAGGTTTGAATGTCATAAACACCCTGATTATGTGTTTAAACTAGACAAGGCATTGTATGGGTTGAAGCAGGCTCCTCGAGCTTGATATGAAAGGTTGTCAAAGTTCCTCTTGGAAAATGGTTTTAATAGAGGGAAAATTGACAACACCTTATTCCTAAAGAAACGGGGAAGGAACCTGCTCATTGTTCAGGTCTATATTGATGATATCATTTTTGGGGCAACAACTGAGTCTCTGTGTGAAGCATTTGCAAAACTCATGGTAAGTGAGTTTGAAATGAGCATGATGGGGGAACTGAACTTCTTCTTGGGTCTTCAAGTAAAACAGTCCTCAAAGGGTACATTCATTTATCCAGCAAAAATACATCAGGGAGCTCTTGAAGAGGTTTGACATGGAAGCATCAAAGGTGATAGATACTCCCATTGTGACGGCCACTCGACTGGACATGGATGAAACTGGATCTCCTGTGAATCAAACCATGTATAGAGGCACCATTGGGTCTCTTCTCTATCTCACTGCCAGTAGACCTGATATTGTCTTCAATGTGGGGCTATGTGCAAGGTTTCAATCAAATCCCAAGGAATCTCATTTGAAGGCTGCCAAAAGAATTCTGAGATACCTTAAAGGAACAAAGGACCTGGTTATTTATTATCCCTCATGTGACAGTTTTAATCTCACTGGATATGCTGATGCAGACTATGTAGGTTATCTTGTGGATAGGAAAAGCACTTCTGGAAAGCTCACTTTCAAGGATAATGTCTCATCTCCCGTGGAACAAGGAAGCAAAATTCAGTGGCTCTTTCAACTGTTGAAGCAGAATATGTAGCTGCAGCATCCTGCTGTGCTCAACTTCTATGGATTAAGCAGCAACTGAAAGATTTTGGGGTACTTACTGAGAGTGTGCCCCTTCTATGGGACAACACCAGTGCACTCAACATGGCCAAGAATCTAGTTCAACACAAAAGGACCAAGCATATTAATGTAAGGCATCACTTTTTAAGGGACAATGTGGAGAAAGGGTTGATCTATATGAAGTTCTGCAGCACAGAAGACCAAATTGCAGATATCTTCATCAGAGCATTAAGTAGGGAATATTTTGAAAGAAATAGAGTGAAGCTGGGGATGCTAAAGCCCAATTGAGAACCTGATTCCTCATCATTTGGCTATGAAAATCACCTTTGGGTAAAACTAGCCAAAAGTGTTTTCTGACCAAGTCTAACTCACTTCAATACCATCATAGGTAAACACGCATGATGAGTATAGAAGCTGTAAATGCAGTACATGGACGATAAAAGAGGGTTGATACTTTCAAATAACAGGTCAAGAACCTTGTTCTTGTACCAAAGGTGAGTAGTTCTGTGCATTCTTTAATACATGTCTTAAAAAGGTACAAAATACAACTGCCATGTCATCCACCTTTTCAGATCCTGCTGTTATGTCTTTTCACTTCAAATCGTTCCATCTTCATATAAAACATTGCACTTCTCCATGCACAACCGTCATTTCAGAACTGTTCCCTATCTCTCTCTTCATAATTATCCATCCTTAATAAAACCCTCTTCTTTTCTCCACAAACCATAAGTCTTCCATTAGAACTTCCTAGAGTACTTTCACTCCATCTTTTCAATGGCTGATACAAACTCTGACATCCCTGCCCCAGTCATCCCTAGTACTGAAAAACCTATAGAGTCATTCGTTCCCTCTAAGACTTTTATAACCACTCTTACTCTCCCCGCTGAAATCACACCACACCTAGACTCCCCATCTCTCTCTATTTCAGAAACCCCTAAAATTGTTAATCCATCCTCTGTATCTTTTGAGGTTCCCACTAATCAAAGAATAAGTGGAGAACAAGGTCAAAGCCATGAGGTCGTAGAGGGTTCTGCCATTATTACTGTAGATTCCGTGGTGGCAATGGTGCCGATTGAGGAAGACAATGTTGTAACTATCTTTGTGGTATCTACTGATGGTGTCCTTTATGAGATAATTTCTCAGAGAAACGAGGTACAGGATATGGGGAAAGAAGGAGCTATAGTGACTGGTGAGGATGTTGCACTAGCAGAAACTACTGGGCCCTCATATGAGGCACCTGATCCCTCTCCGGAGGACCCAGGTCAGGGTTCTCATTCCCAGGATAGTTTTGCTCTTGCATTTGCTATTGCGCCTCTAGACATTCAAGCTCCTGAGATGAGGTCCAGCGATGAGGAGGATTTAGATAACCTGGCTCTTGATGCATTCATAATTAAGCGAAGGGTGGTGTCTACTCCTGATTCTTCCACCAAGTGACCTACTACTAGGTTGCAAGCTAAGGTGGCGTACGACTCTGCCCTTCAAAAGAGCAAAAAAAGTAGTAAGAAGCAAAGGAGGAGATTGGTGAAAGATAATGTGCCTGTATGTGATAAAGCGGTCCCTGTGGTAGAAGTGGAAGAGCAAACACCGGAGGAACCTGGTTCATTAGTGAGACAGTCCCAGAAAAAGAAGCAGCCTGCTTTAGTAGAGAAAGTTTTAACCCCCAATTCCAAGTTGAAAGATGTTGTGAGTGAGTCCTCGATGTCTGATGAGGATGTGCTAATCAAGTCTAAGGGAAAAGAGAAATTAAGTGGTGGGAAGTCCGGCAAACGCAAGTATGAAACTGTTCAGGAACTTGGTTCTATGAAGAGACTGAGGAGTGAAGGCAGTTCCGTTTCAGAACGCCTAAGGCACCAAAAGGTTCTGTTGGGTCGTACGTTTGACCCAGTAATCTCTAAGATGGCTGGTATGTGACAAGTTCTTGAAATGGTTGAGTTTCAACGATGGGGGCATTGTGAGCACGTAATTTTTGCCTTACGAAAAACTACTCCAAAATAAATCAAAAAATAAAATAAATTTCTTTTACTGTGTAATTTTTGAATTTGGCGTGGTGTTAAATGTTTGTGTTATGTCCGTAAATGTTTATTTTTGTCAAAATAAATCAAAAAATAAAGTAAAATACATATTGCATGCATATAGGATTTAATTATGCATTTAAGAGATAATTTAAATAAAAAAAATATACGCATTGGTTCTATTTTAAATGTTTCACTGTGTGATTGATGTTTTTGTCTATGTGTTAAATAATGGTTATAGAGTAATTAATATATTTTTGTGAAGTTAAAATGGTTTTATAATTTTTTTTAAATTAGAAAATGAATTAATTGAAAAAAAAAACAAAAAAAAAACATACTAGTAAAAGATTGGACCTGGATTAAAATCCAGGCCCAAATCAATTAATTCCCTTCACAAGCCCAATCCCAACAGCCCCATGTCCGGTCCAATTCAAGCAGAATCAAACGACGTCGTTTGGTCACCCCTTATCAAGGGCCGTTGGATTAAATACAACCAACGGCCAAGATCTCATCACCCTAACCCAAGACCCTTACCCGACCCACTGCCCCGGTTCAACCCGTCCCCCTAACTTAAACCAAACGACACCGTTTGGTTAAGTGTGTAGATCTCAACCCTCCATTCTACCTGATCCAACGGATAACATCAGTCCACCCCACCCCTATATAAATCCCAAACCCTTACCCCGGCCCCTAACTAAACACCCCCCCCCCCATCCTCTCCTGTTCATCGTCTTCCCAAATCCCCAATCCTAACCCTAGCCGCCCTAGGATTCCTTCGCCTGAAACCCGGCGGCATCAACGCCGCCGGTCACCACCTTAACACCCTATGACCCCCTGAACACCCTCTATCCGAATATGTTACCAGCTTGGTTCGAATCTCCCTGGAGGTTCTCGAATCTTCATTTGAAGATTCGAGCCAAGTTCAGATCTAGACCTAACAGTCCCAAATCGACACCACAGCTTCCCCTAGTCACCCTGAATATGGATCTATCGTTTGTTTGGTTCGAATCAGTGCGGAACTTCTCGAATCTTCTTTTGAAGATTCGGACCAAACAAGAACAGACTCAGATCCGTTTCAAACTAACACCAAATAACCCCTAGGCTACCCTCACCATTGTGTCATGTTTGGTTCTTCTCGAATCTGACCAGAAATGGTTAAATTCCAAATCGTGTTTTTAAGAACCCTAAAAATACCAAACTTCCGGATTCTGTGCCTATTAAATGAAGATTGAGGTTTAATCGACCTTAGTCAAAGTATTTTCAGTGGAAAATACTTCGACTAAGGTCAGTTTGATTTCAAATCAAAAGGTCCAAATCCAAGTTGAGTTCGAGTGAAGATTCAGAGGTATTTTTTCTATTTCTTTTGTGTATTCTACGTGTATTGTTGTCTGTTTTAATAGCTTTTTAATTTTTCATATTCGTTTTGATCAATTCTGTCATTTCTGTCTCCTACCTATTTACTTGATCCGAATGTGAATAGTTTCTATTGTTTGTGATTGTTTACAATGTGTGTAATCGACTCGATTAAGTTCGTCAATTAGTTATATTACGAATTTTTCATTTCTGAAAATGTTGACTGAAACAGTCTGATTCTATTGTTTGGACTAATTATTGACAAATGTTGTAAATAGTCAATTGATTAGTATTCGTCAATTAAATCATGTTTGTTTATGAATTAGTGAATTCAAATGTATGCTGTATTGTTGTTTTCTAAACGGGACATTGTCAGTATATTGACAATGCTCCTGTATTTGTTTGCTTTTAATTCAGTTTTGAATTCCAGTTGAAAGAATCCTGCATGTTCTGTATAATGTTAAGTTTGTTTTTATTCAGTTGATAATTCCCTGTTTTAATTCAGTTTTTGTCAGTCAGCTATTAGAGATGTAATACTGTTTCAAAATCATAGGATTGGTTATAGCTGTAAATCAGGAGATAACTAAGTTTGTACAGATTTTAGAAACTATTTTGCTATAGGTTCTGATTTTTCAGTAATAACATCAAGATTTCAGGGGCATTTCTGGGAATGAGCAGTAAAAAACAGGGTGTTAGTACTAGTATATTATAATGTAATGTTAGTGGCTATTAGTTAATGATACTAATGGGGAACAAGGAATAATGGGCTGCTGAAAATCAGGGAAAAGGTTTTACATAATGGGATTTTCTGTTTTTTAAAAAAGAGGAAGGGGGTCCAAGAAACACTTAAATTGCCTAAGACCAGCCCTGTATAAATACAGGAGCTGGACAGACAGAAAAAAAAAGAAGAGAATTTTTGAGTGAGAAAGAGAGAATTTTAAGAGAGAAAAAACAGAATTCTGAAGAAAAACAGAATTTTCAGAAGAGAATTTCTAAGGGCAGAAATTTTCAGTGGGAAGATTTTAATAAAGAAAAAGAAAGGCAGAGAGAATTTTTAAGATAGAATTTTTAAGAGATTTTGAGGGCTGAGATTTTAAAGAAAGAAAACAGAAAATAGCACACTCACATATACACTCACACACAGATACAGCAGCAGAAACAGAAAATCAGAAACAAACTGAATTTGTAACTGAAGAAAGGCTGAAATCTGAAATATTGTTCTTGTGTTGAATATGTTCAATTTTGTGTGATTCCACTGTTCAGTTAAAATCTGAAGTCTTTCAAAGTATCTTACTGTGCATCTGGGCTCTTCGAATCCTATTCTTGATAAGATTTACTGTGTTATCAGTATATTCTACTGAATTTGTTACTGCTGTAACTGCTGAAACTTACTTCTTCTACCTCCATTTTCAGGTATATGTCTTTTAAATTTTAAGTTGAAAAGAGATTCAACATGACTTGTCGATAAAGCTTGAACTGAAAGTCTATTTTTATTTCTCCAAGTTCATCAATTTAAATTTCATTTTTTGTTTCATGTTAGTTAATTAGTAGTACATTCAATTTGATAGCTATGGGCTATTTGTCTTATTTTAAAAGTTTGTATAAAGGTTTGTAATAATATTAGTTCATTATCTCATTAGTTTAATAAATTGTCAAGACAGGGAATAAGGCATAAAAATGGACCATTGATTGCATCCCTTAATACTATTAGCTAAATGCAAAGATAAAGAAGTTACATTAGTAGAATATTTTGTAATGAGTATGATTTTGTTTAGATTGGTATAAGTTATTATATGGTATGATGACAGGTATAATCATATGAGTAAAGTAAGTTGGTATAGCTCGTCATGATGACAGAACGTTATGAATGCTTACGCCAAATAGTCGGGTTGCATGTAATGTAACTTTGTTAAATTAACTTGCATAATAATTCCCTTTCTACAAATTCGATGCTTATCTACTTTCATAAAACAAAGTGAACAAGTAATTAGGCCTATTAGATTAAAAGTGAGTGTATGAGAATGAAAAGAGATGTACAAGCATAGATTGCCACATTTTACATCTTTGATAATTAGAAATAGAATTTGTATTAAGTAAACAATGAAAATTCTCGAAAATATTTCCTTCCCTTTATGAATTATTTATTTTTAGTTCCATATGCCATTTATTCTTCGGCATGTATATATATATATATACGTATATGTCATATATTTTTTTTAAAAAGATAGTATTAATCATATTTTTATTATGTCCTTTGAATTTGAACAGTTGGAATAAATTATTTATATTCGGAAAATATAATCAACGGTCAACATTTAATATTGTAAGTTCTTTGAAACCTTAAATGGGAATTTGTCATGAGTTTCATATAAAAATGTATGAATAATTTGTGGAAAAATCCTTAATATCATTGCAAATATTTTTGCGCAATTAGGGATACGTTCGCGTACCTTGATTATATTTTAGAAGCAAAAATTCGGATTATGCGTACGCGCAATTTTGAACAAATATTTAGTAAAAGGATTTATCCAAAGACGTTAAATCAATTTCATAAAAACCCGAGATGTACGGTTCACTATTCAATAAAAATAAATATTCTTGATTCAACACAATCTCGGAAAAATGATTGCTTAAAATATTATCAAAAAATTATTGTGTACACGTACGCGTGACACAATTCCGCATTTTTAAATTTGTAACACGAATATACGTACGCGTAATTCGATTCGAAGAAGGGTCCTTAATCACGATAAGTATAAGCGGTAGTAAAATCAGATAACATCAATATATTTAATAAAATCAAGATGATTAAGCCAATAATAAAAACAGTTAAGCGACCGTGCTAGAACCACGGAATTCGGAAATGCCTAACACCTTCTTCCGGATTAACAGAATTCCTTACTCAGGATTTTTGGTTCGCAGAAAAATAAACAGAGTCATATTCTCCTCGATTCAGGGATTATAATTGGTGACTTGGGACGCCTCAAAATTCCCAGGTGGCGACTCTGAAACAAATAAACAAATCCCATTTCGACTGTCCTTTAATTGGAGAAAACTCCCCACGCGCCCCGCGGGCGCGGGAAAAAGGAGGTGCGACAGCTCTGGCGACTCTGCTGGGGATTTTTACCACTGTGTTATTGTAACCCAGAACCATTGGTTCAGGGTTTAAAGAATTCGAGCTTAAAATATCTGTTTTTATTGGCTTTACTTACTATATAATTTTCAACTGTTTATATGCTAATATGCTAAATGTTTTTTTTACCGCTTTAATATTATTTGAATTGTGCATATATACAACTGCTACGAAACCCCCTTCTTTCTGAGTCTTCTGAATTTATGGTGTACACGTGCGCGTGACCCACCTTTCTGTTAAAGTCATACCAAATAAGACGGAGTTGGGACAAGTAACTAGGCCGGGCAGACTTTCGTGCTCCCGGTACGTTGCCCCCGCTTCGGCTCAAACTGTCCGTTTGGGTAAGCCAGGTTTAGAACAATCAACCTAAGGTTTTACACTTAGAATAACTCAGCCATGTACCGGATCCCTAGTAGGAACGAATATTTGCATCATATGCATTTGCCCTTGGAGACTCAACACAGGGGTTGGGTCTGTCTAGGACAGGTGAACCCAAAATTAAAAGACCATCATGATGCATCCTACTTGCTACTTGTGCATTCATTTGCCTCGAACATGCTTGTTGACCAGCTTAAATAAAATCATGGTAAGAAGCAAGGAATAAAATGGTTTGTTTTAAAATTTTCGAAAAAAAAAATTCGAAAATAATTTTTAGTATAAATTTTCCCAAAATAAATTTTGACTTTATTAAAATTAAATTTCAGATACAAAATGAGCACCACACAAAGCCCCTCATCCACAAGTACGGAGGAATTTCTATGTCAGCTTCAAATGTGGTGGTATGATTTGGGCGAAGACGGTCAAAAATGGGTCGTCAAGCATTTGGGAAATCTCACGGACATTATGAAAGTTGAGCCTCGGGATGATCTGATTACGGCATTAGTAACTTTCTGGGATCCTGTACACAATGTTTTTCGTTTCTCTGACTTTGAGCTTACTCCTACATTAGAGGAGGTAGCTGGCTATGTTGGTTTTGACGGAAGTTTAAGAAATCAAAGCTTGATATTCACAAAGGCTCCTTCAATACATCGATTCTTCGGTCTTCTGAACATCAGCAGTCAAATCAGGAAAAGCAATGTCATCAATGGATGTTGTTCCTTCAACTTTTTGTATTCCAGATTTGGAAAGTCAGATGGGTTCGAAATTCATGAGAAAGGCCTTACTAATAAGCAAAACAAAGACACTTGGCAGGTACACCGACGATTTGCTTTCATGGTGGCTTTTCTAGGAGTCATGGTCTTCCCAAATAAAGAGCGAACAATTGATATTCGCACCATAAAAATTGTGCAAATCCTCACCACTAAAGAAAATCACACCCTTGTCCCCATCATTCTGTCAGATATTTATCGGGCTTTGACTTTATGCAAATCAGGGGCGAAGGTTTTCGAAGGATGCAAAATTTTGTTGCAAATGTGGGTGATTGAACATCTCCAACAACAACCCAAGATCATACAGTATGGGTCGAACAGAGCTAATTGCATCGAGAGCTATGAGGAAAGAACAAAAAATTACCAAGCTCCAGAAGGGATAGAAGCATGGGTATCTCATCTAAAGGCTTTAACGGCAAATCAAATTGAATGGACTCTGGGATGGCTCCCGATGAGAGAAGTAATACATATGTCAACCTCAAATAGTTATCTACTACTATTGGGATTGAGAAGCATTCAGCCATATGCACCACTAAGAGTCCTAAGGCAACTAGGGAGATATCAAATAGTTCCTGATGAGGAAGATTTGAGTATGCAAGTAATCGAATTACACCCAGAAGCCACTATTCCCGAAGCTCTACTTCAGCAGATGTGGAATGGGTGCCGATACTTGAAAAGTGATACTCAAATCCTAGACGCTACCAAGGGTGAGATAAATCCTGGATATGCAAGGTGGTTCGAAAAGCGGTCCCGCGTGGATGATGCACCGGAACCTGAGCTAAAAAGGCCAACAAAAAGACCCCATGTTCAAAATTTCAATGATAAAATCCAAGAGCGGTTAATCTGGGGAGAAAAAGAAAAAGGGTACAAAGCCACTATCCATGCCCTAAAAGAAAATCTAAGAAGCCTCAGTTTGGAGAAAGATTTGCAAGAACAAGAAGCCAAAGGCGAGAAAAAGAGTCTAGCTTGTGAGAATGAAAATCTTCATGCTCGATTCCAAAAAATGAAAAGAGTCTCTGAAACGCCAAAGAGAAGCTGGAAAGATCAAAAAACCATCGCCAATCTCTTCGAAAAAATGCAAGATTTTGACTCCATTCTTGCAGAAAACGAAAGGGCATTGAGCAAAGCAAAAGAAAGGATCCAACAATTAAATGAAGAAGCCGAATCTAACAAGGAACGCCAGGATAGGCAATCCGAAAAAGACAAGGCTCAAAAGAAGGAAAAAGACTATTGGATGCGATCAGAAGACCAGCTTCGTGCACAACTAGAAGAGGCAAGAAGATGCAACAGAGAATACCAACAAGCAGACCTCGACAGGGAAAGATCACAAGCAAGATTAGAGCAGGCCAGACTCCGAGCTCTATTAGAATCAGCTTTAGATCGTGAAAACCGTGTCAGAGACATAGCCACCACTCGTCAGCAGCAATTGCAAGACCAAGACCAACGTCTCCAAGGTTTCAGGGCACAAGTCCACGACTTGGCAGTCTTCACATCTCAAAGTTATGTAAACTGCCAAGGAATGGATTATGAAAGGTTTACAGAGCATGTGCCCACTTTTGCTCGTCATCTAGCAATAGAGTTGGAAAGGATGTATCGTACGCTGGGAGGCCATCCAGGTCAAGCCCCACATTGAGCAGATAATCCAATATTAGAGAACAAAAGTGGAAAGTGGGGCATTTTGTGAGATGTTATGAATTGTATCTTTTATTTTGATTTAAGTGTGTGTATTTCAAGCTATTTTCTTAAAGTTTTCGAATGTAATTCCATCTTTGTGTAATAAATAAACATGATTGACTTTGGTCCGAACTACGCAAGGTCTTATTCATGTAAGAGCATGATACGTAGGCAATCTCTCAGATTCGACCACCACGATAAAAGATATATATAATAAATAAAAATGAATAACAATAAAAAATTTCAAAAGGCTGGGACGACACAAGCAGCCGAGCAAATGCATAATAGAAAGGGATTATTTGTCTAGGAGCATTGCATCTCAACGTGTGATTATATATGTGTTAAACTCTCAAAACTAACAAATTTGTCCATTTTCAGAATTCAACCAGTTAGTTTCTCTAAAGAGTATACTGGCATATTATCACTATCACACAAGATCAAAAGGACCAATACCCAAAAGTATGTCTATCCCAGATGTTGACACAAGTATAGAGATAGAAGAGATGGATGTCGGGAAAATAAAAGAAGAAATGCTTAAACTCAAGCAGCAAATGGCAGAAATGTACCAAGCTTGGTCTACAGGACAGTTGCCCCCATCTTACCCAAATAACCCTGCTCCATCAATAATCCAAACTCAGGATAATATCACCACTGAATTATCCCCGAGTTTCCCCATTTATCAGCACTACCGAGGCACCACCTCTCAGACACCACAGTCTCCACCTCCAAAACCAGTTCCGTACCTTCCTCCACCTATGACTCCTGTTTTTGTAGCACCTCCCCCTGCTACATTTCACAAATCTCCTAGTGAGCCTACATTTCAGGCCCAAGACAACCAATATTACCCCCCGGAGCCCACCTTCAAAGCCTCCGAAATCAATTCACCTGCTCCTCAGTTTGATCTCCCAACCGAAATTGACAAGCCAGCCAAAAATGCTGAACAAGAAGAGATGTTCAGGAAGGTCAAAAGTCTAGAACAGTCGTTCTGAGACATGCGAGGATTAGGTGGGCAAGTCAGTGTAGCCTACAAAGATTTATGCTTATTCCCTAATGTACAATTGCCATTTGGCTTCAAGATGCCCAAATTTGACCTATACAGCGGGCACGGCGACCCAGTAGCCCACTTAAGGGGTTTCTGTAGCAAGATGCGAGGAGCTGGGGGAAAGGATGAATTATTGATGGCTTACTTCAGTCAAAGTCTAAGCGGATCAGCTTTGGAGTGGTATACACGCCAAGACCATGGAAGATGGTACACCTGGGATGACCTGGCACAGGCATTCACATACCATTTCCAATACAATCTGGAAATCATCCCAGATCGATTATCTTTGACCAAATTTGAGAAGAAACACAATGAAAGTTTCAGAGAGTATGGTTTTCGGTGGAGAGAACAGGCGGCAAGAGTAGATCCTCCTATGAAGGAGAGCGAAATGGTAGACTACTTCCTCCAAGCCTTGGAACCAACTTACTACGCCCACTTGGTTTCAGCGGTTGGAAAATCATTCAACGAGGTAGTGAAGATGGGAGGTATGGTGGAAGAAGGCCTCAAGACAAACAAAATCATGAGCTATTCAGCAATTAAGGCAACTACTCAAGCTATTCAAGGCGGGGTAGGAGGAATCGGAAGAAAGAAGAGGGAGGAAGCAACCGTAGTTGATTCAGGAATTTGGCCAGGACCCAGGGGTTCACCGCTTTACTATAATCAGCAACGACCTCGCCAATCAGCTTACCACCATGATTCATCCCAACATTACTATCACCCTTCAGAGCCTCATTTCGCCATTAACCACGCTCAAGCATACAATCAGCCACCTGTTCACACCAATTGGCGTGCTCCTGTCACACCAAATACCTACCCCCGAGCTTATCCCGGACCAGGTTTCAGGCCTAGACCAGCATTCAGGGGAGAAAGGGAACAGAAAAAGAAAACTTACACTCCATTGGGAGAGTCTTACACTAGTCTGTTCCACAGGCTGAGACAGTTAGACATGTTGAGACCAATACAACCCAAGCTACCCAATCCTCCACCAAAGAATCTGGATTACACCATTAGCTATGAATATTGCTCCGGTACACCAGGCCATGATACGGAGAAATGTTGGCATTTGAAAAATGCAATACAAGAGCTGATTGATACTAATAAAATCGAGGTTCAAACCCCCGAAGCTCCAAATATCAATAGAAATCCAATGCCAGCCCATCAAGAGGCTAATATGATAGAAATCATACAAGCTGATGGGGAGACAAAGAAGCCGTCACAAACTGTCATGATGATCAAGTCTCATGAAACCAAGCCAGATAAGCAGTTAATAGAGGAGAAGCTGGTGTCTAAGCATAACAAGAATGGTGGTGAACCATCTATGATAGTCGATGAGGGATCATCGAACAAAGTTACCGCAAAACAAGAGAGGACAAAGGTGATAGTACCAGGGGTTGCTAACAAACCCGTCGTAATTGTGGAAGGAGCACGTACAGATCGGGTTATTATTGCACCTGTAATTTAGCTGCCAATCATCAACAACAAAGCCATCCCATGGAACTATGAACGGGTGACCGTAATGTACAAAGGCAAAGAAATCAAGGAAGAAGTGTGTGAGGTACAAGGCTTGACTCATTCAGGAAGATGTTTTACTCCCGAAGAGCTGAGAAAAACTAAAAACAATCCAATGCCCACGAAGAAAGCTGTGACGGAAGAAGAGGCGGAGGAGTTTTTAAGAAAAATGAAGCTCCATGATTATTCTGTTGTGGATCAATTAAAGAAGACCCCCGCTCAAATTTCATTGTTGTCATTACTGATCCATTCAGAGGAACACCGTCTGGCATTGATGAAAATCCTGAATGAAGCTCATGTTCCTGAAAAGATCTCTGTAAATCATTTGGGCAAAATAGCCAACAGAATCTTTGAGACGAACAGGATTACATTTGCTGATGATAAATTACATGTGGAAGGTACCGAGCACAACAGAGCTCTTTACCTCACCGTGAAATGTGAAAACTCCGTAGTAACCCGGGTATTGGTCGACAATGGGTCCAGTGCAAACATATGCCCTCTCTCCACTTTAAACAAATTAAAAATTAAAGAGGAGAGGATCCAAAAGAACAGTATCTGCGTACGAGGATTTGACGGTGGAAGTAGAGATTCATTTGGCGACATAGTGTTGGAACTAACTATAGGGCCAGTTGAATTCACAATGGAATTCCAAGTTTTGGACATGACTGTTTCTTACAACTTGTTGTTGGGTCGACCATGGATCCATGCTGCTAAAGCAGTCCCGTCAACATTACATCAGGTTGTCAAGTTTGAATGGGACCATCAAGAAATAGTCGTGCATGGAGAAGAAAATTTAAATGCTCACAACAGCACCATTGTACCAGTCGAGGGGGCAGAAATTGACCAAGGACCATGGGTATACCAAGTGTCAGACACAGTGTCGGTAGAGAAAGTTCCAGAAGGAAAATACCTTGCGAATCCAAAGGTATCCTCTACATCAGTCATGGTAGCATATGAAATGCTGAAGAATGGCTTTATACCCGGCAAAGGCCTGGGCTTATCTTTGCAAGGAATTGTACAACCAGTATCTCTCCCCGAGAACTGGGGAACATTCGGTTTAGGATTCACACCGACCGCCAATGACGTGATGAGAGCCAGGAAGTTGAAACACCAAGCATGGGTTCTTCCAAAACCAGTACCACAGCTGTTGAAATCTTTTGTCAAGACCGGTGCTAAAAATCGCCCGATAACAACAATTCCTAAATCCCAGGTCAATCCTGAGGAGGAATTAATTGAAAGGTTTGAGAAATTGTTTAGTGATGTAAATATGCTGGAAGACGGAGAAGGGTGTAGCAACGCAGAAGTTCAATTCGTTGGACCAAAAACAAAGCTCAATAATTGGAAAGCCACTCCTCTCCCAATTCGAAAGGAGTCTTGGTAGTTTATTTTGATTTTCTTTCAGTTTGTTTGGGATATTTCAAGGTTGTAATCCCAAAATTTATCTTACAGTTGGTTTGAAGCGTGCAAAACCTTGTTATCTTTCATTATCCAATAAAAAGCAGTTTCCTTTTTATTATCATTCCTAATAGTTTTCTTTTCTTTTTCTTCTTTTTTGTACAGTTCTTTTTATGCTGGCTCTAGTGATATGGCATGCATGAGGAATCTTCAGCCCAGTCTTAAAAATCAATCTGATTCCGAAATATTAATTCAAGAAACATATTGTGATTATGAATCAGAATATGATGAAGATGAGGTTTTTGAAGAGATTAGTAAAGAGTTAATTCACTTTGAGGAAAAAATCAAACCTAACTTGAATGATACCGAGGATGTCAATATAGGGGACACGAGTAATGTCCGAGAAACTAAAATAAGTGTCCATCTCGAGCCAAAAATCCGAGAGGATTTAATTAAAGCACTCATAGAATTCAAAGATGTTTTTGCATGGTCATATGACGATATGCCGGGCTTGAGCACTGATTTAGTGGTCCACAAATTGCCCACCGATCCAATGGTGCCTCCTGTCAAGCAGAGGCTGAGAAAATTCAAGCCTGATATGAGTGTGAGAATTAAAGAAGTCAGGCGTCCACCTGGAGAATGAGGACAAAGAATTGAAGAAGTCAGGCGTCCACCTGGAGAATGAGGACAAAGAATTGAAGAAATCAGGCGTCCACCTGGAGAATGAGGATGAGAATTAAAGAAATCAGGCGTCCACCTGGAGAATGAGGACAAAGAAAAGAAGAAATCAGGCGTCCACCTGGAGAATGAGGATAAAGAAAAAGAAGAAATCAGGCGTCCACCTGGAGAATGAGGATGAGAATTGAAGAAATCAGGCGTCCACCTGGAGAATGAGGACAAAGAATTGAAGAAATCAGGCGTCCACCTGGAGAATGAGGATGAGAAAAAGAAATCAGGCGTCCACCTGGAGAATGAGGACAAAGAATTGAAGAAGAAGTCAGGCGTCCACCTGGATAATGAGGATGAGAATTGAAGAAATCAGGCGTCCACCTGGAGAATGAGGACAAAGAATTGAAGAAATCAGGCGTCCACCTGGAGAATGAGGATGAGAAAAAGAAATCAGGAGTCCACCTGGAGAATGAGGACAAAGAATTGAAGAAATCAGGCGTCCACCTGGAGAATGAGGATGATAAAGAGAAATCAGGCGTCCACCTGGAGAATGAGGATGAGAATTGAAGAAATCAGGCGTCCACCTGGAGAATGAGGACAAAGAATTGAAAAATCAGGCGTCCACCTGGAGAATGAGGATGAGAATTAAAGAAATCAGGCGTCCACCTGGAGAATGAGGACAAAGAAAAGAAGAAATCAGGCGTCCACCTGGAGAATGAGGATAAAGAAAAAGAAGAAATCAGGCGTCCACCTGGAGAATGAGGATGAGAATTGAAGAAATCAGGCATCCACCTGGAGAATGAGGACAAAGAATTGAAGAAATCAGGCGTCCACCTGGAGAATGAGGATGATAAAAAGAAATCAGGCGTCCACCTGGAGAATGAGGACAAAGAATTGAAGAAATCAGGCGTCCACCTGGAGAATGAGGATGAGAATTAAAGAAATCAGGCGTCCACCTGGAGAATGAGGATGAGAATTAAAGAAGTCAGGCGTCCACCTGGAGAATGAGGACAAAGAATTGAAGAAGTCAGGCGTCCACCTGGAGAATGAGGACAAAGAATTAAAGCAGTCAAGACACCCACCTGAAGAACGAGGGAATACAATTGAAGTGTTGAAATCAAAAGCCCGCTCATATGATAAAGGAGCATACTTAGAATCAATAAAGCAGAGAAGTCCAACAGAATCCCCAGCAAGAAACAACAAGAGTTCCAAAAGGAATACGGAATAAGCCAAATGCCCAAGAGTCACCAAGATATCAAGACAACAAGAAACGCAAGGGCATGATCTAGATAAGATTTTTATAATTCATGTACCATAGTCTAATTTAGCTTTTTGTATTTCCTTTAAAGTAAGGTGTAATAAGGAGGTCAGCAAGCAGTAAAAACAGCACAAAGCAGCAGTAACATCACAGTCCCATGGTAGTCCCAGCTACCAAAAATTCCCGAACTACATTGACCTGATTCCTTTATAGCCAAGGATATGTAGGAAACCTTTGAAGCAGAGGTTCGGTCAAATCTTTCAAAAAATGCTTCCCACGGAGTATTCGAACGGGCAAGAAATCGCTCGTGTCCGCTCACTTTATCTTTGTACGAAAACTCTTCAAGTTTCCGCACAAAGAGGGGCAGCTGTGAGCACGTAATTTTTGCCTTACGAAAAACTACTCCAAAATAAATCAAAAAATAAAATAAATTTCTTTTACTGTGTAATTTTTGAATTTGGCGTGGTGTTAAATGTTTGTGTTATGTCCGTAAATGTTTATTTTTGTCAAAATAAATCAAAAAATAAAGTAAAATACATATTGCATGCATATAGGATTTAATTATGCATTTAAGAGATAATTTAAATAAAAAAAATACGCATTGGTTCTATTTTAAATGTTTCACTGTGTGATTGATGTTTTTGTCTATGTGTTAAATAATGGTTATAGAGTAATTAATATATTTTTGTGAAGTTAAAATGGTTTTATAATTTTTTTTTTTAAATTAGAAAATGAATTAATTGAAAAATAAAAAAAACATACTAGTAAAAGATTGGACCTGGATTAAAATCCAGGCCCAAATCAATTAATTCCCTTCACAAGCCCAATCCCAACAGCCCCATGTCCGGTCCAATTCAAGCAGAATCAAACGACGTCGTTTGGTCACCCCTTATCAAGGGTCGTTGGATTAAATACAACCAACGACCAAGATCTCATCACCCTAACCCAAGACCCTTACCCGACCCACTGCACCGGTTCAACCCGTCCCCCTAACTTAAACCAAACGACACCGTTTGGTTAAGTGTGTAGATCTCAACCCTCCATTCTACCTGATCCAACGGATAACATCAGTCCACCCTACCCCTATATAAATCCCAAACCCTTACCCCGGCCCCTAACTAAACACCCCCCCATCCTCTCCTGTTCATCGTCTTCCCAAATCCCCAATCCTAACCCTAGCCGCCCTAGGATTCCTTCGCCTGAAACCCGGCGGCATCAACGCCGCCGGTCACCACCTTAACACCCTATGACCCCCTGAACACCCTCTATCCGAATATGTTACCAGCTTGGTTCGAATCTCCCTGGAGGTTCTCGAATCTTCATTTGAAGATTCGAGCCAAGTTCAGATCTAGACCTAACAGTCCCAAATCGACACCACAGCTTCCCCTAGTCACCCTGAATATGGATCTATCGTTTGTTTGGTTCGAATCAGTGCGGAACTTCTCGAATCTTCTTTTGAAGATTCGGACCAAACAAGAACAGACTCAGATCCGTTTCAAACTAACACCAAATAACCCCTAGGCTACCCTCACCATTGTGTCATGTTTGGTTCTTCTCGAATCTGACCAGAAATGGTTAAATTCCAAATCGTGTTTTTAAGAACCCTAAAAATACCAAACTTCCGGATTCTGTGCCTATTAAATGAAGATTGAGGTTTAATCGACCTTAGTCGAAGTATTTTCAGTGGAAAATACTTCGACTAAGGTCAGTTTGATTTCAAACAAAAAGGTCCAAATCCAAGTTGAGTTCGAGTGAAGATTCAGAGGTATTTTTTCTATTTCTTTTGTGTATTCTACGTGTATTGTTGTCTGTTTTAATAGCTTTTTAATTTTTCATATTCGTTTTGATCAATTCTGTCATTTCTGTCTCCTACCTATTTACTTGATCCGAATGTGAATAGTTTCTATTGTTTGTGATTGTTTACAATGTGTGTAATCGACTCGATTAAGTTCGTCGATTAGTTATATTACGAATTTTTCATTTCTGAAAATGTTGACTGAAACAGTCTGATTCTATTGTTTGGACTAATTATTGACAAATGTTGTAAATAGTCAATTGATTAGTATTCGTCAATTAAATCATGTTTGTTTATGAATTAGTGAATTCAAATGTATGCTGTATTGTTGTTTTCTAAACGGGACATTGTCAGTATATTGACAATGCTCCTGTATTTGTTTGCTTTTAATTCAGTTTTGAATTCCAGTTGAAAGAATCCTGCATGTTCTGTATAATGTTAAGTTTGTTTTTATTCAGTTGATAATTCCCTGTTTTAATTCAGTTTTTGTCAGTCAGCTATTAGAGATGTAATACTGTTTCAAAATCATAGGATTGGTTATAGCTGTAAATCAGGAGATAACTAAGTTTGTACAGATTTTAGAAACTGTTTTGCTATAGGTTCTGATTTTTCAGTAATAACATCAAGATTTCAGGGGCATTTCTGGGAATGAGCAGTAAAAAACAGGGTGTTAGTACTAGTATATTATAATGTAATGTTAGTGGCTATTAGTTAATGATACTAATGGGGAACAAGGAATAATGGGCTGCTGAAAATCAGGGAAAAGGTTTTACATAATGGGATTTTCTGTTTTTTAAAAAAGAGGAAGGGGGTCCAAGAAACACTTAAATTGCCTAAGACCAGCCCTGTATAAATACAGGAGCTGGACAGACAGAAAAAAAAAGAAGAGAATTTTTGAGTGAGAAAGAGAGAATTTTAAGAGAGAAAAAACAGAATTCTGAAGAAAAACAGAATTTTCAGAAGAGAATTTCTAAGGGCAGAAATTTTCAGAGGGAAGATTTTAATAAAGAAAAAGAAAGGCAGAGAGAATTTTTAAGAGAGAATCTTTAAGAGATTTTGAGGGCTGAGATTTTAAAGAAAGAAAACAAAAAATAGCACACTCACATATACACTCACACACAGATATAGCAGCAGAAACAGAAAATCAGAAACAAACTGAATTTGTAACTGAAGAAAGGCTGAAATCTGAAATATTGTTCTTGTGTTGAATATGTTCAATTTTGTGTGATTCCACTGTTCAGTTAAAATCTGAAGTCTTTCAAAGTATCTTACTGTGCATCTGGGCTCTTCGAATCCTATTCTTGATAAGATTTACTGTGTTATCAGTATATTCTACTGAATTTGTTACTGCTGTAACTGCTGAAACTTACTTCTTCTACCTCCATTTTCAGGTATATGTCTTTTAAATTTTAAGTTGAAAAGAGATTCAACATGACTTGTCGATAAAGCTTGAACTGAAAGTCTATTTTTATTTCTCCAAGTTCATCAATTTAAATTTCATTTTTTGTTTCATGTTAGTTAATTAGTAGTACATTCAATTTGATAGCTATGGGCTATTTGTCTTATTTTAAAAGTTTGTATAAAGGTTTGTAATAATATTAGTTCATTATCTCATTAGTTTAATAAATTGTCAAGACAGGGAATAAGGCATAAAAATGGACCATTGATTGCATCCCTTAATACTATTAGCTAAATGCAAAGATAAAGAAGTTACATTAGTAGAATATTTTGTAATGAGTATGATTTTGTTTAGATTGGTATAAGTTATTATATGGTATGATGACAGGTATAATCATATGAGTAAAGTAAGTTGGTATAGCTCGTCATGATGACAGAACGTATGAATGCTTACGCCAAATAGTCGGGTTGCATGTAATGTAACTTTGTTAAATTAACTTGCATAATAATTCTCTTTCTACAAATTCGATGCTTATCTACTTTCATAAAACAAAGTGAACAAGTAATTAGGCCTATTAGATTAAAAGTGAGTGTATGAGAATGAAAAGAGATGTACAAGCATAGATTGCCACATTTTACATCTTTGATAATTAGAAATAGAATTTGTATTAAGTAAACAATGAAAATTCTCGAAAATATTTCCTTCCCTTTATGAATTATTTATTTTTAGTTCCATATGCCATTTATTCTTCGGCATGTATATATATATATATACGTCATATATTTTTTTTAAAAAGATAGTATTAATCATATTTTTATTATGTCCTTTGAATTTGAACAGTTGGAATAAATTATTTATATTCGGAAAATATAATCAACGGTCAACATTTAATATTGTAAGTTCTTTGAAACCTTAAATGGGAATTTGTCATGAGTTTCATATAAAAATGTATGAATAATTTGTGGAAAAATCCTTAATATTATTGCAAATATTTTTGCGCAATTAGGGATACGTTCGCGTACCTTGATTATATTTTAGAAGCAAAAATTCGGATTATGCGTACGCGCAATTTCGAACAAATATTTAGTAAAAGGATTTATCCAAAGACGTTAAATCAATTTCATAAAAACCCGAGATGTACGGTTCACTATTCAATAAAAATAAATATTCTTGATTCAACACAATCTCGGAAAAATGATTGCTTAAAATATTATCAAAAAATTATTGTGTACACGTACGCGTGACCAAATTCCGCATTTTTAAATTTGTAACACGAATATACGTACGCGTAATTCGATTCGAAGAAGGGTCCTTAATCACGATAAGTATAAGCGGTAGTAAAATCAGATAACATCAATATATTTAATAAAATCAAGATGATTAAGCCAATAATAAAAACAGTTAAGCGACCGTGCTAGAACCACGGAATTCGGAAATGCCTAACACCTTCTTCCGGATTAACAGAATTCCTTACTCAGGATTTTTGGTTCGCAGAAAAATAAACAGAGTCATATTCTCCTCGATTCAGGGATTATAATTGGTGACTTGGGACGCCTCAAAATTCCCAGGTGGCGACTCTGAAACAAATAAACAAATCCCGTTTCGACTGTCCTTTAATTGGAGAAAACTCCCCACGCGCCCCGCGGGCGCGGGAAAAAGGAGGTGCGACAGGCATCTATTCCAAATAGATGCACCTAAGGTGTATGAGGATGAGGTTCAAAGCTTCTTTGCTAGCCTCTTTCCCATTGAGACCGACCAGATTTGTGCTTTGGTGAATGGAGTAGATATCGTGTTCGATGTAAAGTTGCTTGGGGAAATTCTTAAAGTCCGTACAATTGGTGTGTCCAGTGTGAAGGATGTGTGTCAGTATAATTTTTGAAATGCCGTGGTAAAGGAGAATGCGAACCAAAAGGGGGACCAGATCCACAAGAAGGCATTACTCCCTGTTTATCAACTGCTTTTCGAATTGGTAAACAAAGTTCTATTGCCTCGTGCTGAGAGGAGGTCCATGACTTCTAAGTCTGACCTATTTTTAATGGAGCAACTGGATAGCTTTACTCCTGTAAGCCTTCCTACTATTATGATTGAACACATGCAAAAAGTAGCAACCTTCAAGGATGGTAATCATGGCCTTTCTTACGGTTTCTGCCTACGCGAGTGTTTAAGTTCTTCAAGGTGTCGTTGGGGCAAAACAAGGTAGGAACTAAGAAGCAGACTTTGTCACAGACAACGTTGGAAGAATGTGAGTGCATAGAAAAGAATGGGGGGGGGGGTAGGAAGTATATCAACCGTCTCACAACTCATTAATGCTCAAAATAGAGCAACTGGGGAGATTCGTCGGTTGAAGGCTAGGAATGCTATCCTGGAAGGTCAGCAAGCCCAAGGGGTTCCGGCGTCAAATGATGAAGTAGGTCGTTTGACAAAAGAGAATGTTGATCTCACGACGCAAGTAGAGAGCCTGAAAGCAGAACTGCCCAATGAGCAAAAGTCCGCCAATGCCCGAATAGACCTAGTTATCCAAACACTTGATGCAGCCTCCAAGCCATCTACTCCTAGTGCCCCCTAAGTACCCCTTCAGTGACCAGTTTCTGGAATGTTCTTTTAAGTTTTTTTTGGCAGATGTTTTTTTTATGTGGTTGGGATGAAACAGTACTGCTCCAGTCTTTAACAGTCCAATTTTGCCTTTGCTTTTTAAACAAAGGCATATATTTTTATAAATATAAAATCTATCCTCTTTTGTTATCTCATTGCATGAATTTTATGATTCTCTTCTCTATCATGTTGTGTCCACATATGTGGCAAGAGTTAGCTCGGCTAGACTTCTTTATGTTGTTTGACTGCTGGTGTCTTTTTAATGATGCCAAAAGGAAGAATAAATACATATGTGTAGATATAAAATGATTCAAAAAGGAAGGCATAAAGTTAGGGGGAATTTGTAAGCTCCTGTTACTTTATCTGGTTCTCCTTGCTCTAAATACATGTTATCAATGTTTAAGTTTGTCATCATCAAAAAGGAGGAAATTGATAGGTTTTCAATGTCTTTGCCTTATGTTTTGATGATCTAACAAACTTACTGTCAATGACCAAATAGGGAACCTGACACACTTGGGCTACACTGCAAGTTAATGAATTCCAGCTAAATATGAACTACTATAGCTTCAAGAGATAGAGAACCAAACAAGGACCTAATACCCTTGTGGTCCCTCATAGTAGTACGAAGTCAATTGGACACAGCTGGATGTGACGTAATTGTCTGCACTGTTTCTGCTTGCACTACACTATTTCCAGTGGCCACTTATCTTTTGACCAACTAAAGTTCTTATATCATTCAATTGATGTCATCAAGGTGTATTAACAAGGAGTTTATATCAAAACATCACTTGAACACTTGTGATATTCATCCAAGCCTTTTGCAAAACTGTGAAATTAATTCTCACGAGCTTGAAGAACAAAGTTAAATGCTACTACAAACCAGTTCCTAAAGTTAGTATTTTGTTGTCCTTAGTTGAGTTGTAACTTTGTGATTGTTCTTATTGTATATCCTAAATTGCTTAGCCAGAAGCGTTGATTAGGAACCCTCTTGTAAAATCCATAAACTCTCTGAGTTTATATTGTTACTAGGTTTGGTCATAAGTTAAAGTCTTTGTAACTAGAGAATGACAAAGTGGCTTGTGGTAAGAGTATCACAAGTTAGTTGAGTTGAATTCTTTGTAATGGAGTCATTACAAAGTGGCTTGTAATAGGTGTTTACAAGTTAGTAAAGTTGAAAGCCTACAGGTGTAGGTCGTGATTTTTGTCCCCTTGAGTTGGGATTTTTCCAAGTAAAAATCCCGTATCTTATTTACTTACTGTTTTATTAGCATTCTCAGTACAAACTCATAGAGGATCAGGTACTCTACTATTTGGTGGACTCATACAAACTAACAGTCCTCCACTGGATTATGGCAATTTTCCTCTACTGGGGGATACACCACTTAGAAATTCCTTTGAGATACTTAGTGTTGAAGAGCAGAGAAGTGACAACACTATGCTCTAGATAAAGGGGGAATCCAAGTACTTCTCAATGACCTGGTGCATATGGAATGTGAGAGGCATTAATAAGAGGTACAAACAAAAAGAGCTCATAAATTACCTAAAAAATGCCAAAATCTTCTTAGCAGGATAAGTTGGGACAAGAGTCAAGCAACATAATGCTGTGAAGATACCTAACAACATTGCCCCTATTTGGAGGTTTTATAATAACTATCCATAGATAGATAATGGTAGAATATGGTTAATATGGGATGATCAAAGGTTTTCTGTGAACCTTTTAGTAGTTGCAGCCCAGATGATTCACTGTAAAGTTTCAGATAGAATTACTACAACTGAGCAACTAATGACATTATCTATGACTTTAACACTATAGAGCAAAGGCTATCTCTATGGGCTACACTGAACATAGTGGGGCCTTCAATCAACCTCTCTTGGTTGGTGAGTGGAGAATTTAATGATGTACTCTACCCCACAAACAGAGTAGGAGGCAACCCCATCAGTGCTTCTAAGATCAAAGATTTTGAAGAGTGTATACTAAACTTACGTCTAAATTAGTTGCATTTGAGTGTTCATTACTACACTTGGTCAAATAAACAATAGGGTCATGATAGAGTGTGTTGTAGAATTGATAGAGCATTGGGTAATGGAGATTGGATGCTATGTTGGGGCCACATTAAAGTGGAATATGACATTTCATTCATTTTTGATCATTCTACAATGTTACTATACTTGAAATCTGCAACCAAATCACCCAAGACTCCCTTCAGATTCTTTAACATTTGGACTAAACATAGCTAGTTTAAATCACTTGTCAAGGAGGTGTGAAGAAAATAATTGGATAACAATCCTATGAAGAATATATGGATGAAGCCAAAGTCCTTGAAACCTTTGTGCAAGAAGCTCAACTAAGAAGAGTTTAGCTATATCACACAAAAGGTTGATATTACTAGGCAACAACTGAGAAGTTTACAGAAACAACTAGCCCAACAATGTACAGATGAACTGGTGATAGAAAAGAAAGAAACAGCTCAAGCCTTGGAAAAATGCTCCTTAATAGAAGAGAGTGTGATTAGACAGAAATCTAGAATTAGATGGATCAAATTAGGTGATTCCAATACCAAGTATTTTACAACAGTAATCAAGGAGAGAATAATTAGGAAACAAATATTGGAACTCAACACACTTGCAGTAAATAAGAACACTAATCCACAGGTTATAATAAGAGATGAATCATCACTTTTTATAGAAGCCTAATGAGAACATCAGCTTGGTAACTACCTATTGTCAACAGGTTGATCATGTAGCAAAGACCTAAGTTAACTCATCAACAACAATTGACATTGTGTGAGGAAGTTACAACTACTAAAATTTATGGCAGCTTATGCTCGATTGGAGATGACAAGGCACCTGGAGTTAATGGGTACAATGTAGTCTTTTTTAAGAAGACATGGCACACAATCAAAGAAGAGATAAACCAAGTTGTTCTATCATTCTTCACAATAAGGAAGCTATACAGAACACTTAAAATGTACCTCATTCACATTAATCCCTAAATTTGAGAATCCTCTCATAGTGAAAGAAAATAAGCCAACAACCTGCTGCACTATTCTATATAAAATTATCTCCAAAGTCATAGATCAAGATTACAAAAGTGATGTCTGATATTATTTGTGAAGCACATACAGGCTTCATACGAGGGAGGAAAATAGATGATAACATCATATTGGCTCATGAGCTAGTCCAGGACTACAATAGGATGTGTATCCTAGGTGTATAATCAAAATTGACCTTCAAAAAGCTTATGACATTGTTGAATGGTGCTATCTGGATCAGGTATTGGAGGAATTAGATTTTCCCAAAAAATCCATTGCTTGGATAATGGAATACCTTAAAATAGTGAACTACTCTATCTTGGTCAATGGTGAGCCAACTCAACCATTTGATGCAGCAAGGGGCTTGAGACAAGGGGATCCCATGTCCCCTTTCCTATTTTCTATGGCAATGGAGTATCTTAGCAGGCAATTGAACATCTTAAAAAATAAAAAGACTTTCAGATTTCATCCCAAGTGTGCTAAGATGGGATTACACATTTGTCTTTTGCATATGATCTATTACTCGTTGCTCATAGAGATGTAGGGTCTGTACACCACCTTCATCAGTGCTTTCATCAATTTTTCTCTACCTTAGGCTTACAAGCTAACAGGCAAAAGCTCATTATATTGTGGAGGAGTGATACATGAAAAAAGGGACAGAATCTTACGGTTGCTGAGATACACCTATGAGGATCTACCTTTAAAATACTTGGTTGTACCTTTTTTAACTAAGAAGCTGACCATATCACAATGACATCCTCTTATCTAGAAGATTGTCAAAAGAATCTCCTCATGAACTGCTAGAAAATTATCTTATGCTGAGAGGATTCAACTGGTTAAATCAGTCATATTTGGTATCCAAGCATATTGGTCTCAGCTTGTCATGATCCTTGTCAAGGTGTTGGACATAATTGATGCATATCGTTGCAGTTATGTATGGTCAGGTGTCAATACTATAAATAAGAAGGCTTTGGTTGCCAAGGAAAAGATTTGTCCTCCTAAAACAGGTTATGGATTCGAGGGATTCATAGTTATTAAATTAAGGGGCTGTAGTTTGCCAATATGAAGGTGCCACAATGTGCATGTTGGATGATTCAGAGGATTTTTTATGCAAAAGATACCATGCTGCAACTCGACCAATCTGCTTTAGGGAAAAACTTGATTAAACAGACTTATTTGCAGCTTCTAGGTGACCTCCCAAGAATACCATGGAAATGTCTAATGTTCTCCAATGAAACTAGACCTAGAGCAAGAATTACTATGTGGCTTCACTTGCATAAAAGGCTACTTACTATCGATAGATTAGCAAAATGGGGGTTCAATGTGGAACTAAAGTGTAGCCTATGCCAAGAACATAATGAGACAAATGAATACATCTTTGTCCAATGTAGACTCTTAAGGAAGATATGTGACAGGGTTCTGTTATGGGGAAAGAATAATGCACTATTCCCAACCGCATGTAACCAATATCAACACTGGATTATTGAGAATGCCAAGGGAAAATCAACAATTGTCCAAGTCTTCAAATTGCTATATACTGAGACAGTGCAAGCTATTTGAATAGAAAGGAAACACATGATCTTCGAGCAAACAAGTAAAGATTGGATCGTCATTGCAAAAGAGATAGCATGCATGTGTTGTGCTAGATCATCTGTTAAAACTAGGAGCTATTTCAAAACTTGTTTGTTTAAATTTTTCTAAGTGACAGATAGAGGAATAAATAGTTTTTCTTGTTTTCTTGTCTTTAGATAGTTAGTCGAGTTAACTAACTATGGCTTTGTAAAGTTTATCCTTGATGATTAATAAAAATTTTAATTACCAAAAAAAATATTCCATATTGTATGACTAATTGTTTCCTCGATTATATCTTCCATTTATTTTTAAGAAGGTAGCAAAACAAAGTGGTTGGATAGATGTAGAGAGTTAGTAACATGCACTATTGTGCCTTAGTTGAAAGCTGGTATTAGTTAGTTGACAATTGTCCGTTAACTTAAATAGAGCAGCTAGAGTTAGTATATAATATACTTGTATAGCTTATTGATTAGGCATTCTATTCATTTGATAATGAGAGAAAACAGTTTGGCACTCTCTCCTTCTTCCTTATTTGCTTATTCTCTTATCAATTTCAACTGATTGGGATGAATTTGAACATAGTATCAAAGCGGGAGCGGGAACTGAGTGAATCTAGGGTTCTTTCATCGATTATTTGACTGAAATTTCGAGAGATTCATCGGCAATTCATAGCTGAGTGAATCTAGGGTGTTTTCGTCAATTATTTGACTGAAATTTCGAGAGATTCATCGGCAATTCCTGTTTTTTTCTGTATTTCGCTTTCGGAGCTTCGATTATGGGGAGTCCTGACGGTACTACTTCTTTGACTATGGGAAATTCTTCTCCTATAATTGATCATCATCATCCATTATACTTGTATCCGTTCGATGCACCTGGTTCACTATCAGTTGGGATTGAGCTTATCGGTATGGAAAATTACACGATTTGGAGCCGAGCTATAAAGGTAGCTCTTCTAGGACGCAAAAAATTAGGTTTTATTGATGGCTTTATTGTTCGAGCTGATTATTCTGGCGATCTTGCGAAGTATTGGGAACGTTGCAATGCTATTGTGCTTTCGTGGCTAATGGGGAACGTGCATCAAAATCTACTGGCTGGGATCTTATTTCGTTCCAGTACAGCACTCGTTTGGAAGGATCTGGAGGAATACTTTGATAAGGTGAATAATTCGCGAGCTTACTACTTGCATAGGGAAATTGCTACATTAACTCAGGGGCTCTTATCTATATCAGAGTATTTTTCCAGAATGAAAGATTTATGGGATGAGTATGACTCGCTGGTACCTCCTTCTTGTGATTGTGCAAAGTCTAGGGACTCTCTTGTAAATTTTGAGAGGCAGCGTCTTTATCAATTTTTAATGGGATTGAATGACAGTTATGGTCATGCTCGCAATCAAATTTTAATGATGAAACCTATGCCAAACATTAACCAAGTCTATGCTATGTTAATGCAAGATGAAAGCCAAAAACAACTTGCAGGAGGCACTTATATTTTGATGGACAAAGTCGATCCCACAACACTACTTGCTGCTAAAAATGGAGGACAGAATCAGGAAAAAAAACCTATATTGTGACCATTGCAATATGAAAGGTCACACAAGAACAAGCTGTTTTAAGTTGATGGTTTGTGAGTACTGTCGCATGAAAGTCCACTTGAAAGAAAACTGTTACAAAATTATAGGGTATCCAGCTGATTTCAAAGGGAAGAAGGCGAATTTAGTGACTATATGTCTCGCTCCATTAGAACGAGGTGACAATGTGCTGAGAGTTCTTAATGTGCAATAACGACTTAACCTAACTACAACTATAATCATCACACAAGACCAATACAATCAAATTTTGAGCATGTTGGGTAAATCTTCCATTAGTAAGGCTATTGCTAACATGGCAGGTAAACCACTGTCTTCCTCTGTAGATGTTTCTAAAAGGATAGTTAATTCCGGAGCGACAAATCACATGATACATGATGCATCTTTATTGAATAGTGATGGATTAGTAGGAAATTCAGGAAAGGTACAACTTCCAAATGGAGATTCAACTGAGATAACACAAGTTGGTAATTGTGAGTTACCTGGAGGTGATCTGATAAGTCATATGTTATATGTACTGGACTTTAGATTTAATCTTTTGTCAGTATCAAAGTTGACTAAGGAACTGAGTTGCTATGCCACATTTTCCCCTCATTTCTTTCTCTTTCAGGATCTCTTCACTGGGAAGGTGAAGGGGATTGGTAGAGAGGAGGATGGCTTGTACGTGTTGAAGTCACAAAGGAAACGACAAGATGCCAGGAGCCTTATCAAGTCTTTGGCTGCAACAACTGAAGTATCTGCAGAACTATGCCATAAGAGATTAGGTCATGTACATATGTCAGTTCTTAGGAAGATTTCCATGATTGGGAATAAGTCTAGCTTTATATCACACCATTGTGCTATTTGCCCACTAGCTAGACAAACTAGAGTACCATTTCCTGTTAGTCGTAGTCGAACAACTGACTCTTTTCAATTGTTGCACATGGATGTTTGGGGTCCTTACAAGCTCCCCACTTATAATGGAATGCAATATTTTCTTATGGTAGTAGATGATTTTTCTAGATATACTTGGGTTTTCTTGTTGAATCTAAAATCTGATGTTGTTACTGTGCTTAAGGATTTTATTGTCATGGTTTCCACTCAATTTGGCAAAGTTGTTAAGTCATTTAGATAGGGCAATGGGACAGAGTTTTTTAATAGCCATTGCACTGAGTTGTTCAACAAATTTGGTATCGTACATCAGAGTTCTTGTCCATATACTCCATAATAAAATAGAGTAGTGGAGAGGATGTATAGACATATTTTAGAATCTACCAGGGCTGTCAGGTTTCAGTGTCATTTACCTATCAGGTTTTGGGGTATTTGTATCGAAGCTGCCGTTTATGTGATTAACAGGATACCTTCCACAATTCTGGGAAATATTTCACCATATGAGGCCTTATTCAGGAAGCCACCTAATCTTTTGCATATGAGGGTTATTGGTTGTCTGTGTTATGCTACTAGCTTGACTAGAAGAGACAAATTTGCTCCAAGTGCCATTAAGGTTGTTATGCCGGGTTATGTGGCTACTCAAAAGGGGTACAAGTTGTTAGATTTGGGGAACAAAACTATATTTGTAAGTAGGGATGTTGTGTTTTATGAAGATATATATCCTTTTCAAATGGTGTAGGGTATTCAACAGATGCAATGTCTTGTTCAAAAGATGCAACATCCTGTTCAGAAGCATTTATCTGATGGGCAACCTCTTAACTTACTTCCAGTTCAGAACACTCAGAATGTTCAGGAAGTGCTGCCGGCTATAGTTACAACAGCAGAAGAACCTCCACAGTCTCGAGAGGTGATGTCAGATGCAATCTCGATAGCAGGTGAACCACCACCATCTTCTAATGCCGACTAGGGAGCTATTACACTAGCTTACGAAGACATACCATTTCCTGGTTTGAGAAGATCGGACAGAACTAGTAGACCCCTATTTGGCTCAAGAATTTCGTCCGACCAGATAATGGTCGTCCTACTGCTAATACTTGTCTCTACCCTATTTCCTCTATGTTATAGTACACTAGTTTGTCTACCTCTTATCAAAGCTATATTGACAAATCTTCCATTGAAGTGGAACCCAAAAATTATTATGAAGCTGCTAAAGATAGTAGATAGAGAGATGCCATGAAAGGTGAAATACAGGCATTGGAGGCTAATAAAACTTGGGAAGTGGTGCCTCTTCCCTAAGGTAAGAAGACCATAGGGTGTAAATGGGTGTATAAAATCAAGTGTCAAGCCTCTGGTGAAATTGAGAGGTTCAAGGCACGATTAGTGGCAAAAGGATACAGCCAAAAGGAGGGTATTGATTATCAAGAGACATTCTCACCCGTGGTGAAGATGATTACTGTAAGATCCATGATTTCCTTGGCTGCCTCTAAGGGATGGATCATACATCAGATGGATGTTTTTAATGCTTTCTTACAGGGCGACCTACATGAAGAAGTTTATATGGAGCTCCCTCAAGGTTTTCTCCCTTAGGGAAACACTTTGTTTGTAGGCTGCATAAGTCGCTCTATGGACTTAAGCAAGCCTCTAGAAAATAGAACATTAAGTTGACTACTGCATTGATTTCTTCAGGGTTTTCTCAAAGTCATTTGGATTATTCCTTGCTCACTAAGAAGGTTGCTGGCAAGATGGTGGTTGTTTTGATCTATGTCGATAATCTCCTTATAACTGGAGATGATGCTCAGCTAATTCAAGAGACCAAGGATGCTTTGCAGCAACATTTCAAGATTAAAGATCTAGGGGAACTCAAATACTTCTTAGGTATTGAGTTCGCTAGAAACAAGACTGGTATTGTGATACATCAGAGGAAATATGCTTTAGAGCTTATTTCAGGCATGGGGTTGGCTGGTTCTAAGCCTCTTGGTGCACCCATAGAATTAAATCTCAAGCTTACTTCTGCTGAATACGATCAATATTTTGGTCAATCAGCTGATTGTCTTCTGCCCGATCCTTCCAGTTATCAGAGGTTAATTGGCAGGCTTCTCTACTTGACCATTACTCGACCAATGTCTGAGTCAATTCATGCAGGCTCCTAAGGTGTCTCACATGGAGGCAGCTCGCAGAGTTGTGAGATATGTCAGCCTGGTCTTGGTATTTTCTTGTCGCGGCTGGTTCTAATAAGTTGGCTGCATATTGCGATGCTGATTGGGCCTATTGTCGCAACACAAGGAGGTCTGTCACTTGTTACATTGTGAAGTTTGGTGACTCCCTGATTTCTTGGAAGTTCAAGAAACAGACAACTATTTCTTGAAGCTCTGCTGAAGCGGAGTATAGGAGTCTCGCTTCTACGGTGGCTGAGATTGTTTGGATCATTGGGTTTTTCAAGGAATTGTCTGTTGATTTTGAACTCCCTGTGTCTCTATTTTGTGACAGCAAGTCTGCCATTCAAATAGCTGCTAATCCTGTCTTCCATGAGAGTACTAAGCATATCGACATTGACTGTCACTTTATTCGGGAGAAGGTGCAGCAAGGTTTGGTGGCTACTCTTTACCTTTTCTCTGCTGAGCAACAAGCCGATGTGCTTACTAAAGGTCTTACTAAGGCGCAACATTCTTACTTGGTATCCAAACTAGGAATGAAGAACATCTTCATTTCACCTAGCTAGAGGGAGGGTGTAGAGGAGTTAGTAACATGCACTATTGTGCCTTAGTTGACAGCTGGTATTAGTTAGTTGACAGCTATTCGTTAACTTAAATATAGCAGCTAGAGTTAGTATATAATATACTTGTATATCTTACTGATTAGGCATTCTATTCATTTGATAATGAGAGAAAACAGTTCGACACTCTCTCCGTCTTCCTTATTTGCTTATTCTCTTATCAATTTCAACTGATTGGGATGAATTTGAACAATAGAACCAAAGCAATAACTATCAGGGGTGAAGCTAGGGCAGGAATAAGGATATTAATTAAATCTCCATTATCGAAAAATTATACTATGCAAATAGAGCAAAATGAACTTTCTAATTATGTATAAATTATTGAATTTCTTTGATATAAGTAAAACTTCTAATATAGTGACAAAAAGAATTCAAAAATTACATTTGATCACAGAGTTCAAATCCAAGATATGATATTAGCGTCCTTTTGTATTCCCTTGTATAAATTTCCTGGCTACTGTAACTATAGGTTGTGGAAAATCACAAGGTGGAGTCATACGAAGTGACATGAATTGAAATCCTAACACTACCTACATATTCTCGGCAAAGATCACTTTTAGTCTGCGGTCGAAACTATTTACTGTTAGCCGTAAAAATATATAGTAGTCGTAAATATATATACAAATACACCGTTAGCCATAAATATATTTTTCGGTTATTATTTTGAAAGCGGCTATACAGTAGCATTTTTGGTATATTCTTGCCAATAGGCTATCATAAAAAATGTGATCAAGCCTTTTACGCTTACTTTTCTATACATAATTTGGATCACGTATTTCATAGAAAAATACTACTTTTGATTCGATTCCACTAGATAGCATTAGTAGCAAATCTTTCAATCTTTCATCCTTCTCATGAAATTTGGGTCAAATCAAAACGACAATTCTTCAATCTTTTTGGACTTAACCGCTCTTTCTTCGCTTCAATAATTTCAAGACAATAGTCAACAAAGCCAGTCTATTTCCAGGCCCCAGTTATTGCTTTAGACTTTTGTTTCTCCACTCCTATTTCTTGACAGGCTCTTTTAGGTGGACGTTTTGCCTCCAACGCTGGATTTTCTAGCGCGAATTTTACTATTTCTCAAAGAAAAACCAAAAGGAAGAAAAGAAAGATCTCTCCTACTACAAATTTGGGTTTTCAAGAATCATAATTTTTTTGGATTGGGTGTTGTTGTAAATAATTGGGAATATGTTTTGGAGTTTATATCTTAATTTTGAGGGGTTTTGGTGAAGATTTAGACTTGGTTTTGGCTGAATTTCAGATTGAAACTCGAAGAAGAAGAAGAAGAAGAAGAAGATGAAGAAGACATATTGCAGAAATTGTAGATAAATTGTAGACTATTTTTTGCAGAAGATTTGTAGAAGTTTTAGTCGTTTTTGATTTGTGAAAACAGAAAACAAAGCATCTACAATCAGAATACAAATAATCTACAATTTGTCTACAAAATATCTACAAACTTGGTACATTGAATTTTAATATCCCAATTCCCATTCAATTGTAGCTTAATTGGTATTTTCGACATAATCGCATTTTTTTGCAGAAGATTTTGTAGGAGTTTTAGTCGTTTTGGATTTGTGAAAACAGAAAACAATGCATCTACAATCAGAATACAAATAATCTATAATTTATCTACAAAATATCTACAAATTGAGTACATTGAATTTTAATATCCTAATTCTCATTCGATTGTAGCATAATTGGCATTTTTGACGTAATTGCGTTTTTTGCAAAAGATTTGTAGAAGTTTTAATCGTTTTTGATTTGTGAAAACAGAAAACAAAGTATCTACAATCAGAATACAAATAATCTACAATTTATCTACAAACTATCTACAAACTGGATACATTGAATTTTTATATCCCAATTCTCATCCAATTGTAGCATAATTGTAATTTTTGACATAATTGCGTTTTTCAGAAGATTTGTAGGAGTTTTAGCTGCTTTTTATTTGTGAAAACAGAAAATAAAGCATCTACAATCAGAATACAAATAATCTACAATTTCTGCAATATGTCTTCTTCTTCTTCTTCTTCTTCTTCTTCGAGTTTCAATTTGAAATTCAGTCAAAACCAAGTCTAATCTTCACCAAAACCCCTCAAAATTGAGATATAAACTCCAAAGCATATTCCCGATTATTTTCAACAACACCCAATCCAAAAAAATAATGATTCTTGAAAACCCAAATTTGAATTAAAAGCTTTCAAGCTTTTTAATGACTATCAATGGTGGAAAATATCTGGAAGAATATTTACTTCCATAATTGTAGCACGCCTAAATAGGAATATCTGGAAGAATATGATTTGATCTGATTTACGCCAAATCTTTTTCGAATATTCTGTTCCTCAATTTTAGCTCGACAAATTAGGAATATTCAACTACTATTAATTAGTATTTAATGATTGGTATAATAACTGTAGAAAAAATGTGGACAGGGCGGGTAAATTAAAAACTATGCATATTTTTGGTAATAAGGTTTCATATATGGTATAGGAAAGAAAAAATCTCATATTATAATGGAGTTCCGGTATAAGTATACTGGAACTCCAGCATAGTATAATGGAGTTCCAACACAAGTATACTGGAACTCCAGCATAATATACTGGAGTTCCAGTATAATATACCGGTCTAGCATAATATGCTAGAAGTTCATACACATATGCTCCAATCTCCAGTATACTATGCTGGAACTTTCCGTGTTTTGGAGTTCCAGCATAATATGCTGGAAGTTCATATACAGGTGCATCGATCTCCTGTATATTATGTTGGGCCGGTTCCTGTTGCAGCAAAATAATGACATTTTTTTAATGACTTTACAAACGCTGGTTATTTTTGAATGACCAATCCGAAAACTGGCTAGCCTGTACTATTTTTACCGTATTTAGAAGTTGTCCACCTTAACAAAATAGACCAGTTTGAAAGTGACAATTTGATCTGGAGTTTCAAATTCAAAACTAATATACAAAGTTGCAAACCACAGATCTAATTTTCAAAAAGCGGCCAACTTCTAAACACAGTCCACAAAGTGGCCACCTAGTGTAAATAAGTTTTGGTGAGACCGCATTGGAACATCCATTATTTTTTTAATGAAGAATTAACCCAAATAGCCCCTACTCAACCGTTTAAACTAAAAATAATATGTGGAGGTATAATATATGCATAATTTATGTATTATATGTGGATAATTATATATAATTAATGTATATGACTAGAAAAAGTAAACAATGAATATTGTCAGTTATCTGTGTAAAGATCCCTTATTTAATTGGTCTATATTCTATCCAAAGCATGACAAGAAATACTTAACTTTGACTCTACAACAAATTGCTACTACATAGTAATATTTTCCAACAACTTGCATATCTACCTCATCCCAAGGAGAAAGAAAAAGAAGAAGAAAAATCTAACAGGAAAAAAAAATACAAAATCCGGTCGCCTCAAGTGGATCATCATCGCCCTCTAGTAAAGCACCTTATTGTTTTGACTGCTCAAGAAAAACCAGAACGAAAATGGTTAAACACGATGCTCTTCACAACAGAAATGCAGAATACTGTACGTAAAAGTATTCGGCAAATTATAGGCAGCCATCGGAAATCATTTCAAAGGCTGCCTTCCAAAATAATCTTCTGAATGAAATGATATGTATAGGCGCTCTCGTAAGTATACGTTCACAGTATTGCACAAGATCAGCACAAAAAAATATATTGCAGTAGTCTGTTGTTTTGGCTTCCTACCAATTATTGAAAGGTAGATAACAAGAGAGATGGAAAACTGAACTTGTATTAAGTACACATTGTTGTGGCCGTCACAACAAATTTTATTCAGGATAATAGATAAATTGTCCCATCATTGCTTAGTTTAATATATCATCTTGTAATCTCCAACTTAACCTGATATGTACTTTATGAGGGTATAATTCAATTGGAAAATATACTTGCGGTGGAAGATGTTGTATATGAAAACGCTCAGCAAAAGAAACTGACCACAGTTGGAAGGAAGCAAAAAACAATGCGTACATTCAAAGTATGAATGACGCTAATTGATGAACAATTTACATGACATGATCCTAAGTTGCACAAACGAAAATTGTGAATATTCAAGCCTCAAACCACCAGAATATATTACCTAAAGGAAGTACCAGATAAGTGAAATCATATTTTATTCAAGATTCTGACCAGATATATGGGAGCATTATGCCAAGACAACCCTACTTTTGGGAAGGGTTATCTCAATTATCATTGAGTTTTTATTTATTGCCACAGTCAATATATGTTGAATGAAAATTCTTAACTCAGATAGCATATCTCAGTAACATGTTACACTTATTTTTCATTAACATCAAGTTACACGAGAGGGAAGCAGAACAATATAGGCCACACGCGTAAAAGGAATTATTGGTTTAGCAAAAGTTTCAATTAATGACTAAACAGAGAGCGATGAAGAAAACTCACTTGTGAATAAATGAAGGTTCCCAGGATCGCGATGGCGGCTCCAAGTGCGTTGATGGGCCGAACGGGTGTTTGGAAGATTATGATGGAGGAAACTATGACAGATATCCGTTTCATTGTATTTCCTATGCTAAATGTAAGCGGAGAAATCTCATCCAAGGACATATAAGAGACCTGGTTGTATAAGTGATAGAATATGCTCTGCGCAGCCACCCACCTGATATCATGTATCAAATCGAAATACCCAAAAAAAAAAAAACTATTATTAGGCTACTCATCAAAATGATTAGTGAAGAAACTTCTATTATAACCACACAAGTAGACAATTCCATCAGCAATTACATTACAACTGCTATTAATAACAACAACCCAGTAAAATCCTAATAGTGGGGTCTGAGGAGGATAGTGTGTACGCAGACTTTACCCCTACCTGGGGTTAGAGAGGTTATTTCCAATAGACCCTCGGCTCAAGAAGAAGAAAAGAAACAATAGATCAGTAACAGCAACAAGGCCAGAAAGATAGTACCACATTATAACTGCTATCAAATAGTTTATTGATTGACTCAGAAGTATGCAAGAAAGAGCTAGAAACTAAGGCGCTATCATTAATACAGCTGATGCCTACGGAAGCCAAGACAAAATGGGATTAATATCCGCCTTCATAATTTAGATCAATGATTAACATTTTTAATTCGTACCATGATTAATTAACTTTAACAAGGATATAAAACTACTTCAAATTGGTACAACCAAGATACATACTCAGAGATAGATGTATAATATCATACAACTCATCAACATAACATAGGTTAAGAACTAGAAATATTGGGAGCACATGTCACGAGAAGCGGAAGTTATCAGTCCTTACCAAACAAAATTGGGTCCAATCTGAGAGAGGGCATTTTGCCATCCTACTGCCCACATCTGGGGTCCCTCCATTGCAATTGCAAAAGGTGTAAGAATTAACAGAGACATAATGGACAAACACGCGTAATAGTTCATCCCGCTAACAGACTTCCCCTTCATTCCTTTCTTTGAGAATATATTCCGGAACACAAATGCAAGATTTGATATCATCGCCCCCATAAAACCTGTAATAACAATCAAGTAAATTTCAGAAACCAACCATAATACATCCACATATCAGAGTTAATAAGATTGTTGAAGTAAGTGCTTGAGTAAAACAATATAATAGCAATTCCTCTTACCAGTCATGTTGAAATTGAGCTCAGTAGCAGCTGAAAGTGCACAACCGCCAATGATTGGCACAAGCGACAAATAAACCGGAAGCGGGAAAGTCTCACCAAGCAAAAACCTCGAAACCAATACGCTAAAAGCTGGTTCACCACTCTTGATGATATGAGTAAAAGACACTGCAACTTTAGACATACTAACAGTTGCTGCTACATGCCCAATGGTATGAGCAACTGCAACCTACATCACCACCAAGAATAATAGTAACACAAACTTAAAAAATATTATTTGAAACATGACACAACTAAATAAATAAATCATGTATTCTCTCCATTCAATGAGAGTATTCAAAGTAACCCATGTTCGAAGTTAATCTATCAATCTTATTGAGACAAAATTACATTTTCACAAACTCTTTTTTTGGTATTTCGCATCCAAAGAAGGGAAGCCTAGGAGCAACGGTAAAATTGTCTCTATGTGACCTATAGGTCAAGGTTCGACCTATAGAATCAACAACTAATACTTGCACCACGGTAAGCTACCCACATCACACTTCTTGCGGTACGTGATATGGTGTCCATCTCATTCAAATGTTGGTAGCCAATTTTGTTGACTTGGTTTGGTTTGGTAGCCAACCTTGTTGAAATTGTGAAAAGGATGTGCAAATTGTCAAATATTGTAGGCTTTAGAGAGTGAGGTTTTGGCTATAAAATGAGAGCTTTAACTCTCATTTCATCACACCAACAAAGAGTGAAACATAAAGAGCAAGGTATTCCATAAACTATAAGAAAATAGTTTGTGAGAAAAATAGAGTGTGAGAGATATTGTAGTGAGGTGGAAAAAGCAAAAGAGTGTTTATTTCTTTTGAGAGTGTAGCGGTCTTAGGAGTATTTTTCACTCGTTACTACACAGTGTAAAATTACTCGCTATAGTGATATCAGTTGCTCTTCTTGGACGTGGTTTTTTCCCTTATTCAGAAGGGTTTCCACGTAAAATCTTGGTGTCATTATTGCTGCATTTCTATTCTTGCTGATTTAACCATAACTTAATGTTCTGCGTTTATCACTAATACCGTGAATATTATTTTTACGGGGTTTATTACAAACAGTGTGGCCCTTCCCCGACTTTGCATGAAGGCGGGATGTTTCGTGCACCAAGCTGCCCTTCTTTTACATCCAATATCCAATCCAGCTCTGCGTCTAGGCTCACACGTCTAGGCCCACCAGAGGAGGAGTTTCTCCATTTCAGGCTCGAACCCGGAACCTCTGATTAAGAACATAGTAATCCAATCGAACCCACCAAATGGTGGTAATATATTCATAAACTACTAAAGTAGTACTATATACTTAATCATAACTTTACAGCTTTAAAAATTTTAAAAATAGTACCTTTCTTTTTTGGAACAGATGAGATATAAAACCCAAAAATCCTTAAACCCTTACCACCCCAGCAAAACCCCTAAAAACACCAACCACATAAAAAAAACTTGAACCTTAAATCCTAACATTAAAAAATCAGAATTCTTACCGGAAATAGATTCTTCCAAAACTCAAGATCCGTTTTTGGGAATTCAGCAATTCTTGTAACCCAAGAAATTAACATAATCAACGAGCCAGTAGCAAGGGATAGAGTAGAAGTCAACCAAGGAAAAGGATAAGCATTAAGAACTTTCTTATTGTATATATTAAAAACAACATTCAAAGCCCACCATGTAGCAAAATATATACTGATTTTAACCCTCTGAGCAGCAGCCTCTAATGATTTTGGTAACTCAATGTTTACATCCAACGGCTGTGATTTATCAGCTTCATATGCTTTGCAAATTGTTCCAATTCTTGAAAAAGAACCAAATTTTGTAACAGATGATATATAGAGATGTTTCTTGGTTGAAAAATCACAGTTTTGAATCTTTGTTTTTGGTAAAAATCCAAGATTTGAATTAAAATTAAAACCCCTTTTGGGAATAAAATCAGGTGTGATTGATAAAGGTGATTGCTTTATAGAACAAGCCATGACCAATTTTCTGCTAAACTGATAAAAATTGAGTCTTGAAATAATGAAATAAATTTGATAATAATGTTTAAAGTGATTAAAAGGGTGTATGGAAAAAGTTAAGAAATTACTAGATTTTTGGTTTTGAAGAATCGGACAAAGAGTTTTTCGGTAGAATTGAGAAAGGTGTATAGGTTAGGTGACAACAACTGAGAGGTGACAGTGAAAGAAGATTTGGTACGACGTTGATTCCTATAAGTACAACTGTGAGATTGATTGCCTACAGTGGAATAGGAAAATGATTATTTATTTGATAGGATCTTGTTGGTATCTTTCTTTATGTAAAAAACAATTTTAGGATATCAAAACCTAAAATGACAAGATTCAAGCATGTTCTAGAATGATGTCGTGTCAGGTTGAAGTGAGCCACTTAAGACCAGCACCTCTAATTAGATCCAATAACGCCTTGGATATTTTTTGTTTTATGATATTCGAAACTTATTGATTCGATTAATTTGTTAGAAAATTTATTAGAGTTGCAGAGATCTCTTCTAAACAAGATTCTATTTTGAAGGGTTCAAATTTGAAATTTTTGGTTGAAGATAGAGAAATTTTTATCATTCCATCGCGCTCGAATAGGAGGACCAAATATGACTACACTTATAATTTAATGCGTGGCAAACAAATAGGTAGTAATTATATAGTTGAATATTCTTTATTTTAAATTTAAAAGTTAATTAACGCTGTAAGAGTTGGTTGAATTGGTTGGGTGGGTGATTTCCCACATGGGAGATCTCCGGTCAGAACTCGTCGCACCGAACTTGCCTAGTGCGATTTTACATCTCCTATGCAATTTGTGAGATATTGGATAATGAACAAGTTATCCAGCGTACACTCAAAACGGTAGTGGCTTAGGGTTTCCCAATTTTCAAGAAAATTAAAGTTAATTGTAAAAAAATCATATGAAGATGCAAATAAGTTTTAATACAATAACAATAATGACCCAGTAAAATTCACAAGTGAGGTCTAGGGAGGATAGTGTGTACGCAGACCTTACCTCTACCCCGAGGGGGTAGAGAAGTTGTTTCCGATAGACCCTCAGCTCAAGAAGACAAAAAAAGATAATATATCAGTACCATCAACAAAAATCATAGAAATAATAACAACATCACAAGAACCAGTAAATAGATGGAAGACAAAAACAATAACCAGTAAATAAGGTCTGACACTAGGGAAATGAAAAGTAGTGTGAACACAATATTGACTACTAGCAATCTAAGACAAAATCCTATTAGACTATCCTCACACTGGTACGAGTTAGATATCTGCTCAACTACCTCCTAATCTTACAACCTTAATGCTCGACCTTCGCAACTTCCTATCAAGATTCATGTCCTCGGAGATCTGAAGCCTCGCTATATCCCGCCTGATCACATCTCCTCAATACTATTTAGGTCGCCCTCTACCTCTCCTCGTACCCACCAATGCCAACCGTTCGCACCTCCTTACCGGCGCATCTGGCTTCTCCTCTGTACATGCCCGAACCATCTGAGCCTCGCATCCCGCATCTTGTCATCCATAGGGGCCACGCCTACCTTCTCCCAAATATCTTCATTCCTAATATTATCCATCCTAGTGTACCCGCATATCCACCTTAACATCCTCATTTCTGCTACTTTCATCTTCTGGATATGTGAGTTTTTAATTGGCCAACACTCAGCCCTATATAACATGGTCGGTTTAACCACCGCTCTATAAAACTTACCTTTGAGTAGCGGTGGCGCTTTCTTGTCATACAGAACTCTAGATGCTAACCTCCATTTCATCCACCCCACCCTTATACGGTGTGTGACATCCTCGTTAATCTCCCCATCCCCCTGGATAATCGACCCGAAGTACTTGAAACTGCCTCTCTTGGGAATGACCTGCGATCCAAGCCTCACGTACATGTCCGCTTTCCTCGGCTCGGCTCGGCACTGAACTTGCACTAAAGGTATTTCGTCTTAGTCCTGCTCAACTTAAACCCTTAGACTCAAGGGCCTGTCTCTAGACCTCCAACCTCTCGTTAACACCACCTCGCATCTCATCTATCAGAACTATGTCAGCAGCGAATAACATACACCATGGCACCTCCCCTTAAATATGGTGTGTCAGTGCGTTTATAACCCGGGCAAATAAGAATGGATTGAGCGCAGATCTGTGTAACCCCATAACAATCGAAAAATGCTCTATGGTCCTACTGTCCTAACCCGAGTTTTAGCTTTATCATACATGTTCTTAATCGCCTTAATGTAAGCATCCGGTACACCTTTATCCTTTAGGAATCTACAAATGGCCTCTCTAGGAACCTTATCATACGCTTTCTCAAGATCAATAAACACCATGTGCATATCCTTCTTACTATCCCTGTACTGTTCCACCAACCTCCTAATAAGGTGGATAGCTTTCGTATTAGAACGACCCGGCACGAACCCGAACTGGTTGTCAGATATAGACACTGTCCTCCTCACCCTTACCTCAACCACCCTCTCCCAAACTATCATGTATGACTCAGTAATTTGATACACCTATAGTTGTTGCAACTCTGGATATCACCTATGTTCTTGCACAACGGAACAACAGTACTCCATCTTCATACATCTGACATCCTCTTCGTCTTGAAAATAACATTAAACAACCTAGTCAGCCACTCCAAACCTGCTCTACCCATATACCTCCAAAATTCTACCGAAATCTCGTCAGGTCCTGTAGCTCTGCCCCTGCTCATCTTACGTATAGCCCCCACGACCTCCTCAACCTTAAAGTGTCTACAGTACCCAAAGTCATGGTGACTCTCGGAATTCCCAATTCGCCTAGCACAATATCCCAATCCCCTTCTTTATTCAAAAGTTTATAAAAGTAAGTCTGCCAACTTAACTTAATTTGCGCCTAGCACAATATCTCAACCCTCCTCTTCATTCACACGTTTATAAAAGTAAGTCTGCCACTTCAGCTTAATCAGGGCTTCTCCCATCAATACTTTACCATCATCGTATTTGATGCACCTCACTTGATCCAGATCCCGAGCCTTCCTCTCTCTCGCCTTGGCCAATCGAAATAATTTCTTTTCCCCGTCTTTAGCCCCTAGTTCCTCGTACAGATGACCGAAAGTTGCAGTCTTTGCCTCCGTGATTGCCATCTTCGCTCCTTCCTAGCTACCTTATACCTCTCTCTGTTCTCTCTCCTCTCTTCCTCGCATGTGCTCCATACTAACTTCAGGAACACTGCCTTCTTTGCTTCCACTTTACCTTGGACCAATTCATTCCACCACCAGTCACCTTTGTGCTCGTTGGAGTATCCTTTCGAGACTCCCAATACCTCTCTCGCTGCCTCCCTTATATAATCCGTCATTGTCGACCATATATCGTCCTCGTCCCTACTACTACTCCAGGCTCCCACATCTGCTAACCTTCCTTCCAACTCCTGAGTTTTATCCTTAGTCAAGGCTCACCACCTGATCCTCGGTCATCCTTGTGCAATCCTCTTCTTCCTCTTCATCATGATACCGACGTCCATCACCAAGAGCCTATGCTGCATAGCGATGGTCTCACCCGAAATAACCTTGCAATCCTTGTACCGCCCTCTGTCGCTCCTTCTAAGGAGAAGATAGTCAATCTGAGTCTTCACCACCATACTCTAAAAAGTAACAAATTCTCCTCCCTCTTTGGAAAAATAGAGTTCGCAATCACCATCTCAAATGCGTTAGAGAAATCCAACAGTGAAGTACCTCCTGCGTTCCTATCCCTAAATCAAAGCTACCATGCACCTTGCTATAGTCGCCTGCAGTCGACCCAATATGTCCATTGAAAGCCCCTCCTATAAAAAACCTCTCAGCAGGCAGAATATTACGCACAATCTCATCCAACCCCTCCTAGAAGTGCCTCTTAACCTCCTCATCCAAGCCCGCTTGCGGTGTATAAGCGCTAACGACATCTAGGGTGCACTCTCACACCACCAACTTAATAGACATTAACCTATCATTCACATACCTAACCTTTATCACAGACTCTCTCATTTCCCTATCCACCAAAATACCCACACCATTCTTACCCTTCAGGATTCTAGAGTACCACAGCTTATACTCGCCCACATCCCTTGCCTTCGATCCTACCCACCTAGTCTCCTAGACATACGCTATATTGACATTCCTCTTCTGTAGGATCTTCACTAGCTCTATAGACTTACCCGTCAAAGTACCTATATTCTATGACTCAATTCTCAACCTATAGGCTTCCTTGTGCTCCTTACTTCCCTTGCCTCCCTTCCCACCCCCTGACCCCTGCCCTACCCCTACCCCTGCCCCTTACCTCCCTAGCCTCCCCAAGGACATGAACTTACTCTACCATCCCAGACTACAACCACTATACCTACAACAGACTAAGGAGAATCACTCACACACAACAGGCAAACAAACCAGACTAGGAGAAAAAAAGTTGACGCTAATAGAATGCTTTACATGTATTAAACTAATGCGAACTAAAAAGGAAACAATTTAACTAACACTAGGAAGAGAAAACAGGAAAGCGGGAAATACGAACTTCCAGCAATAGAACCTGGAAATTGTTTTGGTATACACGATAGTGTTTCGGCACCTAGCGCATTCACGTCTAACTTTACACCGCCCCTTACTGCTACTCACCCTAGCAGCTCTCCTATGTTTGCGTGCGCACTCCTCGCTTGTCTCCAATAGCCTCCGCGTATTACCTGAAGACACACAAAGCACCTAAGAACCAAAAAAATGGGTTGTCTCCGCTACCACTGGTAAAGCCCCAATAGAAGCAAAGAAGAGAAAAACAAGAGAAAATGAGGGGGGGGGAACAGTGAGGGGCAATGTCCAAATAGTCTAACAGGCAAGTACAAAGAAAAGGAAAAGAAGACGGAAAGAAAGGGAGACGAGCAGATGGGGAGGGGACTGCAGTCGCCGCTATAGATGTCATCGGCGGGATAACAGTCGCTAGAGAAGACACCTACTATGAAGATTGGGGATGGAGAGAAGGGGAGAACGAAGGATAAAGAAAGAAAGAAAGAAAGAAAGAAAGGAGAGAAGGGAGTGGTATAAAAGAGAGGAGAGAGAGAGGTGAGGGGTGGTCGAAAATCTTACCTGGTTGCCGCCGTCGGCGCCGGCAGGGTTCTGACAGAAGATGACCGGTTGGGGTCGGGGTTATTGCCACAGAGAAAGGGAGAAAGAGAGAGTTGGGGAGAGAGAAACAAAAAATACGAGAAACTAGTAATATGAAATAACATGGAACTCCCGCAAATAAGTTTTAATGTGTGACAAATATATAAGTATATAAAAATATAAATTAAAAAAATTGAAAAGTCATCTAATAATTACATTATGCAATTCCACCAGTCTTTGCCCTTATTTCTCCCCCCCCCCCCACCGCACCACAAGTATTGGATAATGTAATTGCTTCCATTTAATTATTCAGGCTTTCTAAACAATTACATTATGCTATGTCAAATAAATAGATAATAATTATATATTTTAATATTATTTATTTTAAATAAGAATTAAACATTATCACTATGAGGGACTGGTCTTTAAACATTACACCAATTTTATTTTATATCAAAAATAGGCATTTTATTTTTTGTGTACACTCCAACTGATATTTTTACCTTTCTATTCTTACATTTCTTCTCCAATTCTTATTTTCACCAAGAATACCATAGTTCTTCATTTTTGAAGCTTCAAATTCTGTTTTTAGGGTTAAAAATTAAAGTTAATGATTCATTATTATTAAAATTATTTGACTAAATCGGTAATTGGGGATAATTTGTGTTGGTATTTGGAGGCTTTATTTCAATTTTGAGATCATTTAAAGCAGAATTGGGATGGTTTGATCGAAACTGGAATCTCAAATTCAAAAAATATATTATTAAACAACACTAATAAATCATTCCAATCCGGTAGGATTTGTTAATAAATATAACAAAATATGCATAATATAGATTACGCAAATTCTTGTTAATCTAGCGGGAATTGATGAACAACTAAACAAACACAAAGTCCTGCTAATATGGTAAAGTTTGTGAGTTATTCAACAAGATAGTGATGGTCCATCCCATGTGAAAGGAAGACAACTTCCTTTGGCAAAGTTTGCACCGTCCAAATCCAAGTTTGTCAACCAAATATTTGTGTGGCAAGGAAAGTCAAAAGAGAAGGAAGACAAGTTTGGTTTACTATTTTTTGATGTCACCCATGACATCTTTGAGAGGCTCTTCACCTCTATAAATAAGGAATTATTCCTTCATTTGTAAAACACAAACAAAGAGAGAAAGAAAGAGTGAGGTATCACAGACATGGTATAAGAAAATAGTCTCTGAAAAATAGAGAGTGAGCGATATTGCAGTGAGGTGGGAATATCAAAAGAGGGTTATTTTTTGAGTGTTGTAGTAGTAATGGTAGGCTATAATCTCATATTTTAGTCGCTTATTGCACTCCAATTTACTGCACTTTAATTGAGTTTGAACTTTATCGCTAGTGTTTTGCACTTATTTCGTATTTTACGCCTTGTAGGAGTGATTCTGGGTGATGTAAATGTTATAGAATGAATTCGAGTGATTTGGAGCTTTGAAGTCTTAGTAAATCCCAAGAGATTAAGCCGGGATCGCGTTTGAAGGTCAAGGACCAAGCTTGGATATCAAAAAGCGAGTGAAAAAGATTCACTCTGAGAAACCTCCACAGCCGCGACACGTGGGGGCGGAGCATGGCGCGTCGGGGCTGCCCAAAATTGCTGCATGTTGATTTTTCACACTCTCTGAAGATCCCCTCTTCTTCCCTGCCTGGCACGTCGACCCATGCGCGCCGCCTGTACAAATTTTATAGGGCAATTTTCCTATTTTGCGTAGGAAGAGGTGTTTTCGTCTGGGCCAGACCCTACTCGGTATATATACATGAAAAAATATTATTTTTGGGCCTTTTGACACATCTTAGACCAAAAAAAGACAAGGAGGAGGTGGAGAAGCAAAAGCTCAAGGATTTCATCACTCAATCCTCACTCGAGACAGAGTTTGGATCATTTTATGTTTTCCTTTAACTTGAATATATTTGTGATGAATTACTCCATATCTATGGAGTAGCTCTCTGAAGGTTTGATAGATTTGGTGTATTGATACTTGTTTGTGGATATTAACTCTAGTTTTATGTATTGAATCATTTTGGATAGTTTTATCGTTGTATCTATATTCACTTGTTCATGTAATCGAGATAGGCATAACTTGTGTTATCTTTGCATTCTATTTTATTGGTTGAAATCATTAATTCTTTATAGTAATCGGAAGAGGCTAGTTGAATTATTGATTAAACTTAGTTAGGAGGATAATCGAGCGAGGTTCTCCTAAAGACCAGTCCACTACGAATTCTTGCATATCTTCATGTGCTTAATTAAGTTTATCTTGTGAGATTGAGACTTAATCGAGAGAGGAGTTTCTGCTAAGCAATTGAACTAATAACCAATTGAATTCTAGAGACTCACTTGAACATTAGAAGTGAATTATCTAGAGTTAGATCCCAAATATTTATCTTACATTTATCCTATCAAACCCCTATCATCTCCCAATTGATAACCTTCTTTCCTCATTATTTGCGCCGATTGTCATTACCTAATAGTTTTGACTCTTAGTTAATCTTAGTTTTAAACACAAAACTCTCTATTTTTTATCATCTTGGATTACAATCTAGCTACAAACTACGACAATAATTATTTAACTCCAATCCATGTAGATATGATATTATATTTACTATATTGAATTATCGAGCATATTTTAGTATGTGTTTTACGCTCGTCAAGTGGTCTTTGGAGTATTTTACTCGGACCTAAAAAGTGTAAATTTCCTTGCTCTAGTGATATCAGTTGCTCCTCTCGGGACCGTGGTTTTTTCCCTTATTCAAAAGGGTTTTCCACATACAAATTTTGGTGTTGTTGTCATTCTTTTATTCTTGTTAATTGTCGTACCTCGGTGCTACATTATTATTCTGCTTTTATTACCGTGAATATTATTTCTATAGGGGTTTATTCTTAACGAATGGTATTAGAGCACAGGTTGTGCTCACTCACAAAAGTATTATTTACTGTCGGTAGTACTATACTCGATGAAAAAAAATGTCCCAAGTAAAGTACGAGGTAAAAAAATTTAACGGAGATAGATGTTTCTTAACATGTCAAAAAAGGATGAGGGATCTGCTCATCCAACAAGGATTATACAAGGTACAAGATGCTAATGCCAAAAAGCCTGATACCATGAAAACTGACGATTAGGCTAACTTAGATGAAAGGGCTGCTAGTGCAATCAGGTTGCACTTATCAGATGATGTGGTAAATAACATCATTGATGAAGACACCGTATGTGACATTTGGACAAGGTTGGAAAGCCTATACATGTCCAAAACACTGACAAATAAATTGTACCCGAAGAAGCAGTTATATGCCCTACACATGGGTAAAGGTACGATTTTTTTTTAACACTTAAATGTATTTAATAGACTAATCACACAACTCGCCAACCTCGGAGTGAAAATCAAGGAAGAAGATAAAGTCATCTTGCTATTGAACTCATTTCCATCTTTGTACGATAATTTGGCACCAACCATCATGTACAGTAAGACTACCATTGAGTTGAAAGATGTTACATCGGCTCTTCTACTCAATGAGAAGATGAGAAAAAAACCTGAAAATCAAGGATAGGTTCTTATCACAGAAGGTAGATGCAGGAGTTATCAAAGGAGTTCGAGCAACTATGGTAGATCCGGAGCTCATGGGAAGTCTAAGAACCGATCCAAATCAAGAGATAGAAATTGCTATAATTGTGATCAACCAGGTCACTTCAAAAACGATTACCCAAATCCAAGGAAGGGAAAAGGTGAAAGCAGTGGCCAGAAAAGTGACGATAACACAACGCCATAGTGTAAAACAATGATAATGTTGTCCTCTTTATAAATGAGAAAGAGGAATGCATGCACTTTTCAGGTCAAGAGTCGGAATGGGTGGTTGATACACCAACATCTTACCATGCCACACCATTAAGAGAATTTTTTTGCAGATATATAGCAAGTGATTTTGGAACTGTGAGAATGGGTAACATGAGTTACTCAAAGATTGCGGGGATCGGTGATATTTGTATCATGACAAATGTCGGATGAACATTGATTCTAAAGAACGTGCGACACAAGATGAGATTTTTGTAGATTTGTGGCACAAAAGAATGGGTCATATGAGCGAGAAAGGATTGCAGATTCTCGATAGGAAATCACTCATTTCTTATACCAAAGGTACAACGGTAAACCCTTGTGACTACTGTTTATTTGGTAAGCAGGGTACAGTCTCATTTCAGACATCGTTTGAAAGAAAATTGAATATATTTGATTTGGTATATTCTGATGTTTGTGGTTCAATGAAAATTGAATCGATAGGCAGTAACAAATATTTTGTTACTTTTATTGATGATGTTTCCCGAAAATTATGGGTTTATATTTGAAAACCAAAAATCAGGTGTTTCAAGTTTTCCAGAAGTTTCATGCTCTGGTGGAAAGGGAGACAGGCCAAAAGCTAAAGCATCTCCAAAATGACAATGGAGGTGAGTACAATTCAAGGGAATTTGAAGAGTACTGTTCGAGCCATGGGATTAGACATGAAAAGACAGTTCCCAAAACTCTACAACATAATGGCGTAGCCGAAAGGATGAACCAGACCATTGTAGAGAAGGTGAGAAGCATGCTCAGAATGGCTAAATTGCCTAAGTCATTTTGGGGTGAAGCAGTTTAGATAGCTTGTTACCTAATCAATAGGAGTCCATCAATTCCATTGGTATTTGATATCCCAGAGAGAGTTTGGACCAACAAGGAGGTGTCTTACTCGCATCTGAAGGTGTTCGGTTGCGGAGCTTTTGCACATTTACCAAAGGAGCAAATAACAAATTTGGATGATGAATATGTTCCTTGCATATTCATCGGATATGGAGATGTAGAATTCGGGTATAGATTGTGGGATCCTATAAAGAAAAAGGTCATCAGAAGCAAAGATGTAGTCTTCCGAGAAAGTGAAGTTGGAACGGCTGATGATATGCCAGAGAAGGCCAAGAATGGTATAATTTCTAACCTTGTTACTATTCCTTCTGCTTTTATCAATCCCACAAGTGCAAAAAGCAGGACTGATGAGGTTGCCGAGCAGGGGGAGCAACTTGATGAGGTTAGTGAGTAGGAGGTGCAACTTGATGATGGTGTCGAGCAAGTGGAGCACCCTACTCAGGGAAAAGAACAACCTCGGCCTCTAAATAGATCAGAAAGGCTAAAGGTAGAATCATGCAGGTACCCTTTTATAGAGTATGTCCTCATCAGTGATGAGGGGGAGCCAGAAAGTCTTAAAGAGGTGTTGTCCCATCCGAAAAAGAACCAGTGGATAAAAGCCATGTAAGAAGAAATGGAATCTCTACAGAAAAATGACACGTACAAGCTGGTTGAACTTCCAAAGGGTAAAAGACCACTCAAATGTAAGTGGGTCTTTAAACTCAAGAAAGATGGAAATGACAAGCTGATCAGATACAAAGCTCGATTGGTGGTTAAAGGCTTCAAATAGAAGAAAGGCATTGATTTTGATGAAATTTTCTCACATGTTATCAAATGACTTCTATTCGAATAATTTTGAGCTTAGCAGCTAGCCTAGATCTTGAAGTGGAGCAGTTGGATGTGAAAACTACATATCTTCATAGAGATTTGGAAGATAAGATTTATATGGAGCAGCCAGAAGGATTTGAAATGGCTGAAAAGAAATGCATGATGTGCAAATTGAATAAGAGTCTTTATGGATTGAAGCAGGCACCAAGGTAGTGTAACATGAAGTTTGGCTCATTCATGAAAAGTCAAACATACATAAAGACCTATTCTGACCATGCGTATACTTCAAAAGATTTTTTGATAATAAATTTATTATATTATTGTTGTATGTGGATGACATATTGATTATATGACAAGACAAGGAGCTGATTGCAAAGTTGAAGAGAGATCATTTGATATGAAGGACTTGGGCCTTGCACAACAAATTCTGGGGATGAAGATAGTTCGAGAACGGACAAGCAGAAAGTTGTGGCTATCTCAGGATAAGTACATTGAACATGTACTGTAATGCTTCAACATGAAATGTGCTAAGTCAGTCAGCAGACCTCTTGCTGGTCATCTGAAGTTGAGCAAGAAGATGTGTTCTAAAGCAGTGGAGGAGAAAGGGAACATGGCTAGAGTTCCTTATTCTTCATCAGTCAGAAGCTTGATGTATGTAATGGTATCTACCAAACCTGATATTGCTTATGCCGTTGGTGTTGTTAGTAGATTCCTTGAAAATTCTTGAAAGGAACATTGGGAAGCAGTCAAGTGGATACTTGTGAGCACGTGATTTTTGTCTTACGCGACAATCGCTCCAAAAGAAATAAAAAATAATAACAAATGGTCCTGCTGTACAATTTTTGGATTTTACATGGCACTTTGTTAATTATTTATGATATTTTTGCCCATTTTATCTTATCAAAACAAAATACAAAAAATGTATGTGTCATGCGTAATTGGAACCGTAATCCGGTTGTTAAATAAGAAAACCATAAATAGGCATCTTTGTCCGTGATTTTTGTTTTGATTTTTACCTGCTTCAAATATTTTAATATGTGTGTGCAAATAATTATATTAAGTGTCTATTTAATTTTATTTCTGATTTACTTAGGTTTTGTTTTAAAATAAAATATAATAATAAAAAATAAATAATAATAAAAGAGAGTGCAAAATTAGGTTGAAAATCAGTTGGGCTTATTTTCACTTTTAATTCAAGGCCCAAAATTCAAATCCAAAACCCCTGTGTGACCCGGTCCAGACCAGCCTACTCCAAAAGCGTTCAAACGACACCGTTTTAACCTGATCTAATCTGGGCCGTTGATCTCAGATTGATCAACGGCCTAGATCACATTCCCATACCCATGAACTAACCCGACCCGTCTTACCCAAACCAACCCCCAAACCCTGAATGAGAAACGACACCGTTTCCTCATCAGATGAAAGATCTGAGCCTTCCATTTCGCCTCATCCAACGGCTGAGATCAACCCCACCCATCTCATATATAAGTTTCCAACCATACCCTGCCCCCCTATCCAATACCCCAGCCTTCGTCCTCATCCCCTTCCCCACGAAACCCTAGCCGCCCCCTTATTCCTCGCCATTAATCCCGGCGGTATGAACGCCGGTGACCTTCACCTTAACACCCTAGGACCACCTTGACACCCTGAACATGAATCTGTTGACCGTTTAGGTCGAATCATCCTCTAGGTTCTCGAATCTTCGAATGAAGATTCGAGCAAAAAACTCGATCCACACCGATGCACCCCAGTTTCGTACCAGATAGTCCCCAGACCCCCCTCGTGACCAAACCATGCTTGGTTTGGTCCGAATCTAACCATGGAAGCCCAAATCCCAAATCTACCATCCACGAACCCTAGAAACCCCAAGCCTGGTCCGTGCCTGCTCAAGCCGAGAGATTAGGGTCTAATGGACCTTAATCGAAGTGTTTCTCATCTAAGAAACACTTCGATTAGAGTCCGTTCAACCTTAAAAAGGGTCTGTTCAAACCCAACCTGAGGCTCTTTGATTTTTTCGGGATTTAAGGTGAGTTTTGTTTTGTTTTCTTTTCTTTATTCCATGTGCAGATTAAAGGTCTGTTCATGTTTTGTTTTAATTCGTGTTTTTGAATTTTACCAACTGTGTCCTGTCCACCTTGCCTGAACCTCTGTGTTTTATTGAGTCTTTCTTCTACTTGTTACTGATAATGTGTATATGTGTATGTGCTGTGCGAACAATTAAACTTCAATCTTTGACTGATCAACTGATTCCTCGAGTACAACTTTGTTTAGTCAGTACAATTCAAATCATGTGTTCGATACTGTTAAATGTCTGATTTTTGACTACGATTGTACATGTTATGATTAGTATAGTCGAGTCGACATATGTCGTCAATTAGTTTCGATTGTCCGAACAATAACCAATTGACCTGCTTCTGTTAAGCATTGCTTGAATCGATTAGGAACTGAGTTTAGTTACTTATAATTGCTAATTTGATTTCAGAGGTGTAGGCTGTAATTGTAATCTGAATTGATGGCATGTGCACTTGTGCACAACATGTGCATAAAGGCCCTGTTTGAATTAAAATAGTTTGACAGCATATGCTGTCAGACTATATTCTGCTGCCCATACTCTACTTTAGTTTCAGAAATAATAAACATTACTCAAAAGTGAGTCTGCCAGGGAATATCATGGGAGTTTATTTTTATTTAATTGTTAAGTGGAAACTGAAAAGAAAGGCAGCACATGGGAAGGTACTGTGATTGTCTAACAGGCTGTTAAAGGGCAGATTTTAGGCTTATAAAGGAAATAAGAGGGGATGGACAGGCAAAAACAAAACCTGGGAGGACAGATATAGACAGATAGACACACACAGACAGAGGGAGATTGGGAGGGAACTGGATTGATTTTGAAAACAAATTTTGAAAGAAGAAAAGGCAGGCAGATTTTTAGGCTTAAAACTCAGGTTTCTGGATATTAGATTGGATAATATACACACACACAGACAGAAATAGATAGATAGAGGCATAACACAGAAAAGAGGAACTGCATTTTTATCTTTGTCTTGATTCTCACGGGTCTGGATTTGCCTGTCCCATATTGATTTTCTTCTGAGTCCTGTTTGAGATTACTAGTTGTGTGTAGCATCAGTTCATTTCGGGATCTATTCTGCCTAAATTCTGTTTTCCATACCACTGGGAATTTGCTTCATTCTGCCATTTCTCCATTGGCTTTAAACTACATCTTGCACTGGGATTTTGTTCTATTGGCTACCTACTGTTACTGCTGCTGCATTTGTTGCCATCGTTACTCTGCTGACTCCTCTTCTTTCTTCAATTGTAACACACTTCCAGGTACACAATTTTTGAAACCATATGTTGTTGAAAGTTTGAAGTTGGAAGCAGAAATAAAGGAACAAATGGTTGTTTACTGCATAGTACTTGTGTTCAAATAGGTCGAATGTTAGTTTAGCCTGTATTTGTTTAAATTCAAACTGCAAATACTCTGTATGAAATAACATACATTCTGATTTGAGATGAACTATTAGATAGTATTTGTTTGTTATATCAGATGTGTTTTAATGCACCCAACCATCAGGTCTTGTTTTAGTTACGACATTATAACATAGAATCGTAGCAAGCGTCTGTACGTGTTTTGTTTAGATCTCTAAACTGTTAAACCTGTCATATTTGGTTCCATTTAATTTCAAGATAATTGTACCTTAAACTAGTTCTCGTGCAGCGTTACGCTAACAGGGTGATGATGCACGCCAATCCTCTTGTTAGATTACTCGTTCCTATATAGGTTCGACATGGGCTTCAATATAGATTCATAGTTTCGAAATAATGCGTTGACTTTTGAGGAAAACTAATAGGCATTTTGAATTCAATTAGTAGTGGTTTTCTTAGTAAATAGCCGATTTCATTTATCTAGCCTAAATGAGTTAATTTTAAAAGTCAAATTCGAGGGTTGTTTAATGTAAATTCGATATGTGTTATTAGTTTGCTTGCAATCTTGCTTGGCAAATTAACGAAGCTCATTCATTCCTTAAAAACAAGGCATGAGGTAATTCTTATCTCATAAACAACCAATTAGGTAATCAAACAAAATTCGGATTCGTTAAACATAGTAGATATTTAGTAGGTAGTTGTTTCAACAAGTAAGTTTGGTCTTCCCCTTTTATTTAGAGACAAATATAACAGAAATGTAGTCGCTTTAGGATATCCCTTTTTTCTAAAAATAATGAGACGAGCCTCGCCAAATAAAAAATGCAAATTGCGGGGCCCTCAACAACTAATCATAATATTTAGAATTCAGGCTAGGCCGTTTAGTGAATCTCATGGCCTTCTCAAAAATAATAACGCGTTAAACTCTCTAGGCGCGGCTTAATTAAATCATATTCTTAAATTTGGGTGCACATTGATGTGACCCAAATCCAAATCTCAACGAAGTCAAAATGTGTTGACGATCACGGGTGCATTGATTGTGACGTGGTTCGAGATGCATTTTTCACGACGTTGCAATTCTATAAAAATAATTGATAATGATAAAAGCGGTTTAAACTTAATAAAAGCACGTAAGTCATAACATGTATTTAAATCAGATATTTAGCCATTATAATAATTTAAGCGATCGTGCTAGAACCACGGGATTCGAGGGTGCCTAACACCTTCCCTCGGGTCAACAGAATTCCTTACTTAGAATTTCTGGTTCGCAGACTTCATTTGGAAAAGTCGAAAATTTCCTCGATTTGGGATTCAAGATAAACTGGTGACTTGGGACACCAAAAGCCAAACCTTTCCCAAGTGGCGACTCTGAATTAAATAAATAATCCCATTTCGAATATTGTCACTTAAATTGGAAAAAACTCCCCTCGCGCATTTAACCCTTCGGGGGCGGGCGCGCAAAAAGGAGGTGTGACAATACTCAGGTACCTAAGAGGAATTGTAGGAGACTGTTTGTGTTTTGAGGATCTAATCCAATCTTTAAGGGCTACACGGTGCTAATATGGCAAGTGATCTTGATAATCATAAATCTACTACATGATACCTATTCACATTTTCAGGGGGAGCTATATTATGGTAGTCGAAGTTGCAGAAGTGTGTCGCACTCTCTACAACTGAAGTAGAGTATATTGCCGCTACTAAAGTTGGCAAGGAGATGGTTTGGCTGAAATATTTTTTTGAGAGCTTGGATTGCATCAAAATGAGTGTGTACTCTATTGTGACAGTAAAAGTGCAATAGACCTGAACAAAAATACCATGTATCACGCAAGGACGAAACATATTGACGTGAGATATCACTAGATTCGATAAAGAACAGAGGATAGATCTATACAGGTAAAGAATATCTATAAAAGTGAGAATCCTTTGGATATTCTGACCAAGGTGGTACCAAGAAACAAGTTCGAGCTATGCAAAAAATTTGTCGGCATGCACTCAAACTAGAAACTGTCACGACCCGAATTTCAGACCATCAGGACCGTGATGGCACCTAACATTGTACTCGCTAGGCAAGCCAACATTTCAGAATATCCTACCGTTTTCCTTTATCTTTTAAATATTTAAGACTTAACAAAATAAACCAGTGGAGATAAATGCGGAAGAAAACAATTTAAAAGCTTAACTTTATGCAATAATGAAAACAGAAATAATATCCACCCAGAACTGGTGTCACAACTTACGAACTGTATACAAATACTACAAATAATGGTCTGGACGAAATGTTTACATTTGTCTCGAAAGTAGATAAAACAGAAATGAAATAGGATAGAAGGGAACGCAGGGCCTGCGAATGCCTGCAGGACTACCTTGGGTCTCCAGTATATAGCAACATCAACCAACCTCTCGATCATCTACTAGCTCCGAAATCTGCACAAGAAGTGTAGAATACAGTATCAGTACAACCAACCCCATGTACTGGTAAGTGCCAAGCATAACCTCGACAAAGTAGTGACGAGGCTACGGTGGGGCATACAACATATACAACCTACAACAGTTTATACTAAATAGAAAGAAAATACAGAATGTAATAAAGTAGTACTGGCATTAAATAAATCCGAAACCCAACTGTTCTACTAGTATTAAGCTATAACCAATCCTTAAGGATGTTTCAACATCAAAATAATGGACCTCAATGGATATGAACACATAACAACAACTGATGCGGCGCGCATCTCAATCCCATCATATAAACAACAACAATATCAATATCCACCCTTATTCCTCTTTGTTGCGGCGTGCAACCCGATCCCACATGTCCACCTTTATTACTCCTCAACACATATCACCCTTATTCCTCATGTTGCGGCGCACAACCCGATCCCTCTTGTCCACCCTTATTACTCCTTGTTGCGGCGTGCAACCCGATCCCACCAGACAATCACATTCACCTTTATTCCTCATGTTACAACGTGCAACCCGATCCCAATATATATATAAATCAGCACCAAACACAAAAAAATCAAGACAAGTGTTTCACCAATTAGTTCAAATCCTCTACAATACTTATACCTCAATCCAGACAATAGAATATCACTACGATTATGAAACTCCACCAGTGTAAACTACTCAGCGAGACCAACCAAGGTGTATCATAAGGCACTAATAAACCAATAAAGACCAACAGAGTAATAAAATGAAACCATGAAATAATTCAATACTTCAATAAAGAGAGAAATAGTTAATATGAAGCAATTAGACATGGAAACAATTATGAACAAGTGGCAATTAAGACATAAAAATAATTATGAACAAGTAGCAATTAAGGCAAGAAATAGTATAATAAGAAACGGGAAAGGGAACAAGCTAAAAATGGATAATTTGGTGGCGCATTGGTACTCGTCACCACACCTATATGCCACACACATGGAATTTCACATTGCAGATAAGTTGGGGATTCCCATTCCCTCAAGTCAATGTTAGACCAAACACTTACCTTAAGCCAACGGTAATTCAACACTCAATCACCGCTTTACCTCTCGATTCCACCACCAATTCACTCGTATCTAGCCATAATTAGTTTAATAACATCAATAAATGCTAAAGAAACCAATTCGAATGCATAATCAAAGATTTCCCACCTTTTTTCCCAAAAAATCAAACATCGATCCCGGGCCCGCTTGGTCAAAACCCGAAGTTCAGACAAAAACCCGATTACCCATTCACCCTCGAGCCCGGATATGCAATTGGTTTTGGAATCCGACCTCAATTTGAGGTTTAATTCCCCAAATTTTGAAATTCCCATATTTCACCCAAAAACACCCAATTTCCCATGAAAATCCCTAGATTTAGTGATGAAATCTTGCAAAAAGATGAGATAGATTGAAAGAGTTGAGTTAGAAATCACTTAACTATGATTTGGAGAAGTTTGGGTCTTTGAAAAATCGCCTAGGGAGGTTTAGGGTTTGAGAGAATTGAAAAATAGGTAAAAATCCTGTCTAAGTCCAAACATATCAGCTGCAGATGTTGCAATTGCGACTGGAGCTTCGCATTTGCGAAGCTCACAAATGCGAGAAAGGCATCGCAATTGCGAACCTTCTGCATTTCTGCTGCTATCGCAAATGCGACCTTTTGGTCGCAATTGCGAAGTTCCCCCTGCCTTATTGTCTTCGCAAATGCGTAGAAAGTGTTTGCAAATGCGAACATGCTAGCCCAGCGTTTGGATCGCATTTGCGATGAAGGCTCACAATTTCCATACTGACAGACCTCGCAATTGCGAACTCTGATCTTGCAATTGCGAGATCAGAGGCCAATACCAGAACTGAAACCTGCAACATTTTTTTTCCAAGTCCAAAACACCCCATGGCCTATCCAAAACTCACCCGAGCCCTCGGGGCTCAAAACCAAACATGCACACAAGCCTAAAAATATCATACTAACTTGTTCGTGCGATCAAATCGCCAAAATAATATCTTAAACAACGAATTTAACACCAAAACTCATAAATTTCACAAGATAGTTCAAATTTCTATTTTCTCAACCAAGGGTCCGATTCAAATCAGATCTCTTCCGTTTTTTACCAAATTTCATAGTTACAACTTAAATACTATATCAAACCTATATCGGGCTCCGAAATCAAAATACAGGCCCGATACCAACGAAATTGCACACTATTTCATTTCTAATAAGGCTTATATTTTCCAGCAAATAATTTTCTTCAAAAATTCATTTCTCGAGCTAGGGACCTCGAAATTCGATTTCGGGCATACGCCCAAGTCCCATATTTTACTACGGATCCTACGGGACCGTCGAAATACGGGTCCGAGTCCGTTTACCCAAAATGTTGGCCGAAGTCAACATAATTCCATTTTAAAGGCAAAATTTAGCATTTTCCTCAAATTTTCACAGATTTGACTTCTAAAATAAAAAATGACCTTTTAGGTCATCACAGAAACTCCGGTGTTACCTCCTTCAGGTGCATGAGACCGGAACCTTTTTATTATCTTTTTGGACAAATGTTACATAAATAAGTGTAAAAAAAAGTTACCTTTCTATATTTAACGCCAAAGCACACCACGCTATACCTTAATGGTAACTTTTGTCGTTAAGGTATAGCGTGGTGTGTTTTAGTGTTATATATACTAACATTTGACTGACAGGTATAGCATGTTGTATTTTTACGCTATATATATATATTTTTACGCTATATATAGCGTAAAAATACATCACGCTATACCCCTTATTATGGGCCCACCAATAAGTTAACTCACATAACAATAATTCCAATGTGTATAGCGTATATTCAAAGAGCGCTATATATCAAAAATTTCAACCCCTCGGGCTCGCACATTTCCTTTATAAAGGGGTTAGGATTTTAGGAAAATCCATTCACAAAAAATTCTAACTCCCATTCAATCTTTTCTTCTTGTTAAATTCTCAAGCATTTTTTCGTAATGTCTAAAGAGCGTAGAATAAGAGTTTCATTATATTAGGGGGTGAGGTTGTGATGGAGAATAACTCAGCAAAGTATAGTTTATCTCCACGGGGTCATATTAAATTACCACTTACAATGGAGTACGATAAATTGATATCGTTGTTATGCAAAAAAATAAGTGTGAGGAAACACCGAGTGATACTTAAAGTAACTGGAAGATATCCTTATTCCGTCACTCCGCAAGGGGCTGCTTTTTACTCGGAGCTAAACATCTACGATGATGAAACTTTGAGGGATTTTCTGAAGACTCTAGATGAATACTGGGAATTTCTTGTAATCAAAATGTTGGATATACACGTCAAGGTCGAAGACGTTCCCAACAATGAGGTTGCCGGACAGGTTCCGGGTAACCCCCAATCATTGGGTGGTTATTCTGGAGAAGTTTTTGCCAGACAGGTTCCGGATGAAAGAGTTTTCCTTGATTTAAACTTATCACCGCTTGCTTTTCATAATTCACAAGATGAGTGGTAAAATTTAATTTTCCTTTGTGTTACGATGTACATTTTTGTTGTATTGAATTTGTATTAACGCTATTACATTTAACAGGGGGTACCGACCGAATATGAATTTTACAAATTATGAACCCAATCATAGTTTTGTGTGTTGGATCATGGTGGTCCATCCGGTAGTCATCACCTAAATGAAAATGTCCATCATGAAATTTCATCACATTACGACTTGTAAGTGAAGTGATACAGCTATATGGAAAGTATTTATTAATTTTAGTAGCTTATTATTTTGTTGATTGTGCAGTAAAAACGAGCAAGTTGATCCACATATACTCCCTCAATTGCCCGAAGATGACGTATTAAATCGCGATCTAGAAGATGCACAGAGTGAGGAAGAGAACAGTGATTACGACAACAATGCTGATGAATCTGGAGATGAGACACCCTTTCCTTGTGAGGATGGTGATGAGGAGGATGAAAAGAAAGGACCTGATTCGACCAGAAAGTATGCTCCACCCCCTAGACGAAGTGTGTACGAGTCCCAAGTGACGTTTCATTCAAGGGAGATTCCTTACCTTGATAACTTGCCAAGCATGCCGGATGTGGAAGCTCTCACAAGGGATTTTGATAAAATTCGGACAGCAATGTGGGATGAGTCTAGACCAACGGTGCTGGCAAAGGGCATGCTTTTTCCCGATAAAGCGCATGTAAGCAAGACTTGTAAAATGCGCAACGTAAAAGAGTGTCGTGAGATAACGGTATGTGAGTCAAGTTCGGTTGTATACAAGGTTGTTTGTCGTAGGTGGTTTTGGCCATGTCGATGTTGCATGCGAGCAAGAAGAAGACAGGTCTATAGAAAGTGGGTAAATACATTCCCACCCACACATGCAAAATGGACACATTCAACGGGAATCACTTCAACTTGGATATTGACTTGATTTCTCTTGTCCTTATTCCACACATCGAAGCGTCCATAAGGTATAAAATCAAAGAGTGCATTACATCAGTCTACCAAGAATATGGCCATACCATTACCAAAATAAAGGCATATCTCGGGCACAAACGAGCGTTTGAAATAGTCTATGGTAACTGGGATAAGTCATTTGTAACTCTACCTAGGTACATGACCGTACTACAGCACTTTAACCCCGGGACGATTGTTGAATGGAAGCTTGAGCGGAGTCCGGGTAAACCAGAATATATATTCAATTACGTGTTCTAGGCGTTTAAACCAGCAATTGATGGTTTTTCGCATTGTCGGCCCGTAATATCCATAGACGACACTCATGTCTATGGAAAGTACGATATCAAGCTATTGATAGTCACGGAGTAGATGCTAATGGACAGATATTTCCTCTAGCTTTTGCTATTTGTGCCTGTAAGCACGTGATTTTGCCCTATATGAGAATTACTCCCAAAAAATTCAAAAATCAAATGATTTTCCTTGGTGTGCAATTTTGTGAGATTTTGTGATATTTTTGGATAATTATTTGTATTTGTCTGTGTTTGTTCATTTGTTAAATTAATAAAAAATACAAAAATATGTCGCATTTTGCATGTAGGATTTAATTCTATAATTTTTACTAATTAAATTTGTTTACAAAAAATGAAAATTACAAAAATAGGCATCTTTCGCATTTTTAGCATTTAATGTCCAAATATACAATTTTATGCTTAATTATTACTTAATTGTGCGTTAATTGTTATGGGGAGTTAATTTGCGCTTTTATAACTTAATTTAGTTCTTAATAATAATTTAAGTATTTTTATAATTTAGTTTTAGAAAATAAAAGAAGAAAAGAGAACAAAAATACAAAGAAAAATAGAATTGGGCCACTTCTTCAAATTTCAACCCCAGGCCCAAATAATTGCCCAACCTTCTCCATGACCCGGTCCACTTCAAACCGGGTCGACCCGGTCCGCCCCATTGACCCAAATACCCAACACACTTCTTTATTATTCAAAACACAAAACAAAAACAAAAAATAAAAAAACCAAAAAACCCTAAAAACTAAGAATCCGCCCCCTCCCCTTGGCTCCTTCTTCTCAAAACTTTCCAAACACCCCAACATCCATGGCTACACCCCAACGTCCATGGCTGACCTTCACCAGCCTCCCTTCCGACCAACTTCTGCTCCTCCTCCTTCGTTCTTCATTCAAACCACCAAACGACACAACCACTTGCAAGCTCGAGCTCGACATCCATGGGCGCCGCTGCTGCGTCTTCGTCGTCAACAACCAGTCCGTCGTTGCTACTCCATTCCAGCTGCTTCTGTGTCCTCACTCCAGCTGCGTCATCCACTTCTTCACCTGCGTCGTGCGTCGTCCATGAAGAATGCCACTGATTTGGCTGCAATGGTCGCTACTGCCGTTTCAGTTTTCTTCATCGACGACCTTAGCAACATGTCGACCTCCCCTACTGCTTCTGCCATCGTCGTCCATGGTGGCTGCTTTCAGCTCCTTCACGTAACCAAACGAACCCCCAGCTGCCTTTGTTCCTTCACTTCTGCCGCGTCAACTGCCGATAGTGCTTCGGCGTGGCTTCAGTTGTTTCTTAGGTTCGTGTTCGTCGTCGTTTGGTCGAGCTTTGGTCAAGGTTCGTCGAAACAGTCCATACATATTCGTGTCGATACAGTTAGTAGATTTTGAGTTTTAGTTTTTGTCCGTATTTCGTTTTGATATTTCTCGAATCTAAAATCGATAGATATTTGATTTCTGGTTTTGTTCATGTTCATATGTTTCGTTAAGTTAATTTTCAGATTTCAAAATGGAAGTTTAATTAGTTGTTTTTCATATTTATTTCATGTTGGTATTATTGTTTAAGTGAATATTTATTAGTTTAATGTTTGTTAGATTCAAATTGAAATTTAATTAATTATTTCTTCAATTTGTTTCATGTGTTGTTATGTATTTTCCAGAAATTATTAATGTTGTTTGAATCGTTTTGAATCCGTCATGTTTGTTGTTTAAAAATATATTTAGTTCATGTTCATCTTTGTTTGAAGCTCATTTTTAATCCGGTAATTTAATGTGAGTTTATGTTTTTGAGTCGTTGATTTAGTTTGAATCATGTATATTGTTGTATCCTTGCTCATACATTCATGGTCTAAATTAACCAGGATTGGTTCCCGATATGGTTAATTCATTCCATTAATTTTGAGTTGTGTCGTTCATCGTGTTCATGTGATTTGTTGTTGAAGATTGTTGAGAAATTGGTCATCTTGGCTATATTTTGGTTAAGTTTTGATTAATTGATTGTTATAGCTGATGGGGGTAGTTTGGTAAATTGCAGTATCGTTCAGGGGTAAAATGGTAATTGCAATAAGGTCTGAGGGGTAGTTTGGTAATTGAACATTATTATAATTGTTTATGTAGGCATGGGGGACAAAATATTATGGGGTGGTGTTTGATATAATTATTTAACATAATATGACAAAACATAATGTAGTGGAGGGGAATATTGTATTTGTTTATGTTAGGCATGGGGGCCAAATTGTAATGAGTTGGGGATGATGTATTTATTTAATGTAAGCATGGGGGACAAATTATAATGGGTTGAGAATATTGTATTTGTTTATGTTAAGCATGGGGGACAAATTATAATGGGTTGGGGTTGATGTATTTATTTAACGTAGGCATGGGGGACAAGGTTTAAAATAAAGAAAACATTAATAAGTGGGACAAAGCATGCCATTGGGGGAATAATTTGGGGTTGGGAATTGAAGACTTGTCTTGCTATATATATAGGGTCATTTGACACATTTTAGAGGGACTTGAATTAGAAAAATTGGGAAGACTTAGAGATTATTATTGGGAGAATATTTTTGAGAGTAATAATTTCCGGTTGCTTTTCTTTAGTGTTATTCAAAAATCATTAAACCACTGCATCTTGTCTCCGTCCCTCTTTTACTTTGACTGCGATTGCACTGTGGTCTTGTTGAGTTTTCAATCTGTTACTGGGTTATTCTACTGGTTGTTACTGGTTTGCGGGGTTGCTGAACCTACTGTTGCTGTGTTATTATTGCTGCTGACTTCTCCTTCTTTCGTTCTTGTACTGCCATTTCCAGGTACACATTTGTACACTCTCGGCTTGAAGCGAAATGAAATATTAATCAGGCTCTTGTTCGTGTTGAATTCCTTTTGTTTAGATTTGTGTTTGAATAAAATTTTCTTTTCTTTGTATAAAAATGTAGTTGACTGATTAATGAGTAGTGAGGTTGCATATGTATAACTTTATCTAATAATGTTAGTTTAAATTAATCAAATACTAGTTAATTTGTTTTGATATTATGGTGTGTCAATCTCATGTTCTAGTATGATTGAATAATAGAATATAGAATGAAAGCAGTTTTTCTTTGTACAAACTCGATCGCAATTTTCCATTCACATTAGCGGTAAACTAATAACTAATAAGTTATGTTTTTCAGCATGTAATTAATTGAGAAATTTTCTTTTATTTTTAGAGACAAACTTAATAGAAGAAACGTAGTCACTATAGGTTTATCCTTTTAAATAAAATGAGACGAGCCTCGCCAAATAAATCACACATCGCTGGGGCCCTCAATAAATACATAACCATTGACTAGACTTTGGATTTGGCCGTTTAATGAACCTTCACGGCCTCTTCCTAAAATAACAATACGTTAGTCTCTTTAGGACACGCTTTAATAAATCCTACCTTTTTAAATTCGGGTGCACATTTATGTGACCCAAATCCAAATCTCAACGGAGTCGAAATGCGGCTCTAACCACGGGTACATTAATTGTGACGTGATCCAAGACGCATGTCCACGACGTTGCAAATTCCTTTAAAAAATAAGAATGAGATGAGCCTCGCCAAATGAAAATACAAAGTTGCGGGGCCCTCAGTAAATATTTGCTTTAAAATTGCTTAGACTTCGGAATGGACCGTTTAGCAAAATTCCACGGCCCTACCCAAAGTAGATGATACGCTAGTCGCTTTAGGCGCGCCTTTAATAATTTAATTTCCTTAAACTCGGGTGCACATTGATGTGACCCAAATCCAAATCTCAACGGAGTCAAGGTGTGTCGACGACCACGGGTACATTGATTGTAACGCGGTTTGAGATACATTTTCACAATGTTACAATTCTTGATAAAAATAACAGTAAATGATAAAAGCGCTTAAAAGTTAAATTTTGCACATAGGTTCAACATGTATTAAATCAGATAATCATGCCAAATATGACAGTTGAGCGACCGTGCTAGAACTACGGAACTCGGGAATGCCTAGCACCTTCTTCCGGGTTAACAGAATTCCTTATCCGGATTTCTGGTGCGCAGACTGTAATATGGAGTCATTCTTTTCCTCGATTCGGGATTAAAATTGGTGACTTGGGACACCCTAAATCTCCCAAGTGGTGACTCTGAAATAAATAAACAAATCCCGTTTTGATTGTCCTTTAATTGGAAAAAACTCCCTTGTACCCTCTCGGGTATGTAAAAAGGAGGTGTGACAGCTCTATCGACTCCACTGGGGAATAGACCCAGAACCACTGGTTCAGGGTTAGAAATTCGAGCTTAGATGAATTGTTATATTTGGTTTTATCTAATTTTGTTACATGATACATGCCTAATGTGCTAAATGATGTTTTTACCGCTTTGATATTATTTGAACTGTATATAAACTGTGTTGAAACCCTTCTCTTCTTACCTCTGGGGAGAAGCTCGCTGGTCGAGACTCCCTATTCTGTTAGTGTCATACCTTGAAATAAGAAAGAGGCCGGACAAGTTACAAAGCCGGACGACCCCGCGGGTCCCCGGTACGTAGCCCCCTCCTCGACTCGAGTTGTCCGCTCGGGTACACAGTCTAGAACAAATACTCAGGTTATGAACCTAGAATACTCAGCTTCATGCTGGATCCCTAGTAGGAACGTTTGTTTGCATCACGTGCATTTGACTTTGGAGGCTCAACACAGGGGTTGGGTCTGTCTAGGACAGGTGTACCAAAAAATGAAAATGACCATCCTGATGCATCTTACTTGCTACTACTTGCGCATTTATTTGATTCGGACTTGTGTGTTGACTGACTTGTGAATATCAGGAATAATATTTTAAAATTGAAAAAAAAAATAGCGGTTAGAGAATTGATTGTTTATTTTTGAAAAAAACCAATACCCAAATACTGTCAAAACTCTGCCGAAATTTGAGAAAAATGAAAAAAAAATGTCTTATTAGTTTATTTTATTAAAAGCAAAGGAAAAATAGAAGAAAAAAAAAGGTCGTTGTTCTGTCTTGTTTTTCAAAAAAAAAAAATAGTTTGTCTTCGCCATGAAAAAGAGTCTTATTTTTAAAATAGTTTTTTTATAAATGAAAATGCCAATAAAAAGTAAAACGAGTCGTGCGTTGAACGTGGTTTTATTATTTGTTCCAAAAAAAAAAAAAAATATATATATATATATATATAATCCAAAAAGTATTTTTCTTTACTTCCAAAATATATATATATATATATATATATATATATATATATATATATATATCTTTATTTGTTGCAAAGAGTATTTGTCTTACCAAGAAAAATCAAAGTAAAATTCCAAAAAGATATGTCTTGCAAAAAATAGATATATATATATATATATATATATATATATATATATATATATATATATATATATATATATATATATCTTTATTTTCCATTATTGATTTCTTTAGAAAGTCTTTTTAATTAAAAAGAAAATTCAAAATTCAAAAATATTTTTAGAAGCATTTCTAAAAATATTTTCGTTTTAAAAAAAATCCGAAAATATTTTGATTCTTCTTTCAAAATTGAAAAGAAAATTCAAAATTCAAAAAACTATTTTTTTTAGAAGTATTTCTTTTATTAAAGGTAAAATTCCAAAAAAAATATTTTCTTTCTTCTTTAGAATAAGAGAAAACAAATGAAAATTCAGAAAAAAAATATCTTCCTTTTACTTTTGCAATTCTCAAAGTTCAAATCAAAAGAAAAGGAATTCTTACAAGTCTTTCTTTCAAAAAGAAAATCAATCAAAAAATACTTCCTTTCTTCTTTTGAAGCAGTTCTTTCACAAATTCCAATTTAAAAAAATGTTAGTTCATTTACTTATTCATGATCTGCCCGAACTACGCGGGTTTGATTCTCGCCGGATGTGAGATACGTAGGCAACCCTCATCGGGTCCAACCCCCCCATTTTGCTAAAATAGCCACACAAAAAAAGAAATAATAAATAATAAAATAACCAAGAACAAATAAAAAGAAACATGTCAAAATTTTAATTTTGTCATAAAGAAGTCGGGTGACGCTGTTTTATCAAGACATAGCCGAATGTTCCCTAAGGGGACGCCGGAAGGTTGACTTTGCATAAACAGCCACTTTTGGGTCATGTTTAGGATTTTTGGTCTAGTTGACCCACACAGCCCTATAAATCTTCGTCCCCGAGACGCTGAAATGCCGTGTTTGCAATACCAGGTTTTTATTATAATTTGAAAATAAAAAAAAAACAAAGAGTCGGCGGTCAGGTAAATACCGTTTGAATTTTTGTCATAATAAGCCGAGCCAGCTTCGGCCGCGTCTTAAACCGTTCTTGCCGAAATAGCCTTAGAGTATCTTTCAGTTGTCGAAAGGTTATTTTCGTAAAAGAATGGACAAGTTTGTAAAAGTGTCATAAAATAATCCTCCCCGGCCTCAAACTCATGTGAAATTTGGAAGGGGCCACATTTGCAAAAAATAACCGTTCGGTTGCATTTGTCAAATGGAGAAAAGGAAGCTGGCCATTTGTTTTTGGAGTTTATAAATCTTTTTATTAGAATATGTGGGTTGTTTGATTTTCGAGTTTGTAGGTCATCTTCAAACCTTTGAAACCCAATTTGTTTTAATATGAAAATTGTGAAAAAAAATGTTTATTATTGTTTATCTTTTATTAACCGAACTACGCAAGGTCTGATTCATGCGGGGTCATGATACGTAGGCAATCTCCATAAGATTCGACCACAACAAAAAAGAAACAGAAAAGAAAAGGAAAGTGAATAAATAAAAAAGGCACAAAGAATAAATAAAAAAGGGTGGAATGGAGGGTTTCCGAAACACTTCAAAAGGCACGAATAAAAACCAGCCGGGAGGATGCACGCGGTAAAAAAAAATGTTAGAAATGGTTAACTGCCTAAGAATATTGAATTCCCCAACATGCAATTGCAATATCTGTTAAAACTCTAACGCTAACAAGTTTGTTGCTTGTCCAAATTCCAAATAGTTAGTTGTTAAAGCGTACTGGCACCATACCATTATCAAACAAGATCAAAAGGGATTATACCAGAAAGCATGACTGGCTCAGAAAATAGTGTTGAGTCGGAAAGGACGGCACATCAGATGTTGAAGGAGGCGATGGCCAATATAGAAAAAATGAAATTGGAAATGCATGAAATGCAGCTAGCCATGGCCAAGGCGCAAAAGGGGCCCGAACCACTCGTCACTCCCACTTCCCCACCGGGACACACACCGGAATACCCTTCACCCGACCCTTCGACAAGCTTCCCCATTGCCCAATACTACCAAGGGGAAACTTCCTATAATCCCCAAGCTACACCACCCAAACAAAACCCTCCTCCGCCAATCGCCCCCATCTTCGGGGCACCTCCGCCGGCCACGCTGCAAAGATCCTCCAGCGAGCCGTTGTTTCAGGCTCACGAAACGCAATACTATCCCCCTGAGCCCACATTCCGTGCACCAGAACCCCATACTTACAATCCACACTTGGAGGTACCAGCAGAGATTGAAAAGCCGGTTAAAGTCCTAGAACAAGATGAGGTAATGAGGAAGTTCAAAAGCTTGGAGCAGTCCTTCAGAAACCTGCACGGATTGGGCAACCAGGTCAGCGTGGCCTACAAGGATCTATGCTCTTTCCCGGACGTCCAACTCCCGGCTGGGTTCAAGATGCCTAAGTTTGATTTATATGAAGGGCACGGTGACCCCATGGCACATTTGCGGGGTTTTTGTAGCAAAATGAGAGGGGCAGGCGGCAAAGATGAGCTGCTGATAGCTTATTTCGGCCAAAGTCTGAGCGGATCGGCACTAGAATGGTATACCAGGCAGGATTCCAGCAGATGGTACACTTGGGATGATCTGGCACAGGCTTTCGCAGGTCACTTTCAATACAATCTCGAGATAGTCCCTGACCGTCTCACATTGCTGAGGACCGGGAAGAAGCCCGGGGAAAGTTTTCGCGAGTTCGGGTTCCGCTGGAGAGAGAAAGCGGCAAGAGTTGATCCTCCCATGAGAGAGGGAGAAATGGTGGACTACTTCTTGAAGACACTGGATCCAACTTACTTTGGTCACTTGGTGACGACGGTTGGGAAATCCTTCAATGAAGTAGTAAAGATAGGGGTCATGATAGAGGAGGGTCTGAGGTCTGACAAAATCCTGAATTACTCAGCGCTCAAGGCAACGACCCAGGCTATTCAGAGCGACACGGGAGGTGCCCTGGGAAGGAGGAAGAAAGAAGAAATTGCCACGATTGAGGCAAGCAGTTGGTCCAGGTCTGGTAAACCATACTACAACCAACCCAGACCCCACAGACCAAACTACTCATACAGCCCACCTCAGCACCACTATCCACCTCAAGAACCACACTTCTCCGTGCACCAAGCCCAAACATACACTCGGCCTCCGGTTCGCCCACAATGGCGCGTGCCGACTCCCCAGAACACACATACACCACCGCAAAACACCTATCCACTACCAAGATCCTACAAGAACCCTCTAGGAGCAGGTTTCCGGGGAAATCAGGCTTTCAGAAATGAAAGAATACAAAGAACATTCACTGAGTTGGGGGAAACCTATACTGTCGTGTTCCACAAATTAAGGCAGTTAGGTTTGTTGAGTCCTGTTGAGCCCAGATTGCCAAATCCCCTTCCCAAAAATATGGACCACTCGGTAAGCTGTGAGTATTGTTCGGGGGCTCCCGGACATGATACCGAGAAGTGTTGGAAGTTGAAACATGCAGTACAGAATCTTATTGACACCAACAAGATTGAGGTTCAGACACCAGAGGCACCCAACATCAATCAGAACCCGTTGCTGTCACACCACAAAACCCACATGATTGAGCTAGTGCACGAAGGAGGGGAGCTAAAGAAACCCTCACAAACAATGATGATGATCCGTGTCGGTTCAAAAGAAAAGTTAACCAGTGGAAAAGCGGTGGTATAGTTGGAAAAGGTGGATGACAAGCCAGTTATGGTGTTGGAAAGGGGTCCAATAAGGCAGATGTGCAGTTTGTGGGGCTGAAAGCAAAAATCAACAATTGAATGGCTACTCCTCTTCTTATACGAAGGGAGTCTTGGTAGTGGGCTCTGATTTTCTTTCTTGTTGTCTGGATTATTCCAGGGTTGTAATCCAGATTTTTTTTCTTGTGCTCGCCGAAGTGTGAAACCTTGTTATCCCGTATTTTAATAAAGTGAAAGTTTTTTTTCTCATTCCTTATTTTGTTTTAATTTTTTTTTCTTCTTATTTTCCTCTTCTGAACAGTTCTCTTTATACTGGTTCTAATGACATGGCATGCACGACGGATCATCAACCTAGTCTAAAAAATCAATCTGATTTCGAACTTATAGTACAAGATTGTGATGATAAGTGGGAATACGATAAGGATGAAGCCTTCGAAGAAATTAACAGAGAATTGAGCCAATTTGGAAAAAAAAGAGCCCAACTCAAATGACACGGAAGCCGTCAATCTAGGGGATGCGGATGACATCAGGGAAGCTAAGATAAGCGTCCATATGGAACCAAACATCAGGGAAGAACTAATCAAAGCACTTACTGAATTCAAAACATTTTGCATGGTCATACGACGACATGCCAGGTTGAAGCACCAATCTAGTGGTTCAAAAATTGCCCACTGACCCGGCATTTCCCCCCGTCAAGCAAAATTGAAGAAGTTCAAAACCGACGTGAGTGTGAAGATTAAGGAAGAAGTAACCAAACAGCTGAATGCTAAGGTTATTCGGGTCTCTCGATATCCTGATTGGTTGGCTAATGCGGTGCCAGTGTGTTGATTATCGCAATCTAAACAGAGCACGCCCAATGACGCTTTGTGATCAACAAATATTGAAGAGAAATGCGTCGACATGGCTATCAATTCTAACGCAGATAAGAGATATTATGTATGATTGTAATTGTTGTTTGTTTGTACTTAGCATTTATCAGAGAATGAAATGACGGAGACAATTCTTTCTTCTATCCAAACACTTTAACCTTTGCTTCCCCTTTTGAGCCTTATTTATTCTTTCATACCCCTATTTTGGAATCAGTAATGAAAATGAAAGAAAAAGAGAAGAAAAAAAGTAATGATAATAAGAACAAAAGAAAAGTCACAAAAAAATGATAAAAAAAACAAAGGAAATGGGAACTACGTTGGACCTCATTCCTCAAAGAAGGATACGTAGGCGCCTCACGACTCGGTCATAGTATAAAAAAAAATCCCCAAGCAAGAAAAACTGGGGCGGACGTTGATTCCGAGAGTTGTAATGTTTTACCCATCAAAATTATTTTGAACCTCTTGTTACCCCTTTTCTTTTAACCATACACAAAAACCCATATTGATGTCCAAAAAAGACCTCCCGATCAGTATTCGAGAAGTGCTAAATCAATGCAAATGGAAGTCGGGAATACCACTTTAATCCCCAGCAAAGAAGAAGATCATAAGCTGGAAATGAATTGATAGCCGAAAGAATCCCCAGCAGAGAGAGTCATATCGGCAGCACTCCAATCCCCAGCTGGGAAATAAAATGAGAGAGTCTGATCGGTGAAAACCTTCACAGGCACCATAAGACGACGAAAGATGAGAGAAATAAAATGAGAGAGTCTTATCGGTGAAAACCTTCACAGGCACCATAAGGCGACGAAAGATGAGAAAGATAAAACGAGGAAGTCTTATTAGCGAAAACCCCTCGAAGGGCACTATGAGGTGAGAAGACAAGATTGGCGGAAAGAATCCGCATTTGGCAAAGAGTTGAGTGCCTGTTTATCCCCAGCAACATGAGGCCGTCCGAAAGGTTGATTGATACAAATAGACTGGTTTGATTAATCCGGAATGCGCGACATGATCATTGGGATCGGTTATATCATTCAGATAAGTTCTCTTCTTTCCTTTTCCCCAGCATTTGTTCAGGAAGATTTCTTTTGTTTTTCTATTTTTGAAATCATTACTTTTTCATTTTTTTGGTTTAAAGACTTTACCTCCACAGCAGTTTGTTTTTGAAAAGGATTTTCAGAGCTTACTACCAGTTGCCAAAATGATGCAAAGCAAAATGCGAATAGGACAGGCCAAAGATAAGGCGATAAAGCAAAAAGAAGTTGGTCGCAAGACCAAATATTGAATGGGTCTAGATCCCAAGGGGACTAAATTTCCAAGGGAAGTTGGAGAAAAACAGGAAAACAACAGTTGAGAAAATTGTGGATCTAATTCCAGGAGGGTCCCCAACAGATCATCAAGATGTAGGAGCATCCCCAGCAGATTTTCGACCAAGTTCCAAGAGGGTCGGACAACACAGAGTGGGGAAGGAAAAAAAAGGGAAAATTCATTCCCAGCAAAATAATCCCCAGCAAGTTTTGATAGCGTAATGAAGCACAGAGCGGGGAAGAGAGAAAGGAAAAAAAATCATCCCCAACAGGAGTGGCACAACCACTCACCATGTGTTAAAACTAACAATTTTCTTTGATTTGAAGCAGGAAAAGGAAATCTTGTTAATGGCGAAAAAACAAGCCACAAGGAAAAGCACCAAAACTAGGGCAGAAAATTTTCTGCCATTTGTCGAAAATTTTCTCGGAGGAACGAGGAAATCAATTCAAGTCTTAAGTGATAGCAAGACAACATGATTCTAAGAAAAACAGTTGGAGGTAAGACAATTCCAATTTTTTGAAGATGGTATTTTGGGTTCATCCGCCCTCGAATAGGATATTTTGGGTTCATCCGCCCTCGAATAGGATATTTTGGGTTCATCCGCCCTCGAATAGGATATTTTGGGTTCATCCGCCCTCGAATAGGATATTTTGGGTTCATCCGCCCTCGAATAGGATATTTTGGGTTCATCCGCCCTCGAATATGATATTTTGGGTTCATCCGCCCTCGAATAGGATATTTTGGGTTCATCCGCCCTCGAATAGGATATTTTGGGTTCATCTGCCCTAGAATAGGATATTTTGGGTACATCCGCCCTCGAACAGGATATTTTGGGTTCATCTGCCCTTGAATAGGATTTTATTTTCAAAGTTGTTGTTGAAGACAGGCGCCCACCTGAATAACGAGAGGAATACTTTTTTGTCTGTCCATTTCATATTTTAGGCGCCCACCTGTATAACAAGGGAATACATTCCATGCCTTTAACAATAGGAGACGCACTTCTTAGGTTTAGTTTTACCGATAGGAGATGCATTTCCTCCTAAGTTTAGTTTTACCCATAGGAGATGCATTTCCTCCTAAGTTTAGTTTTACCCATAGGAGATGCATTTCCTCCTAAGTTTTTGTTGAAATCAGGAGCCCGCCTGAAGAGAGGAAAGGCGTTTTATTATTTTTTTTTATTTTTTTGTTTAAAAAAAAATTGTTTTTGTTTAAATCTCGCCAACCTAAAGAAAGGAATGGCATTTTATTTTCAAAGTTGTTGAAATCAGGCGCCCACCTACATAACGAGAGGAATACTTTTCAGTCTTTACATTTCATGCCAGGCGCCCACCTGTATAACGAGAGGAATACATTTCAGTCTTTACATTTCAAGCGTTGAAGTTGGGAGCCCGCCCAGATAACAGAGGCATACATTTCAGTCTTTATATTTCGAGCATTGAAGTTGGGAGCCCGCCCATATAACAGAGGAATACATTCAGCATTAATTTTCAAGTATTGAAGTTGGGAGTCCGCCCATATAACAGAGGCATACATTTCAAGACCAAGTCAGAGGACAATAAAACGGAGGGTTACAACAGGAATCCCCAGCAGGAAACAATAAAAATCTCCTGCACCGGGAAGCAAAAGGTTGCAACAAGAGGTCCCAGCACAAACTCAAGTGCATGTGTCAAAAGGAAGAAAAACATCGGAAGAAAAGCATCGGAGGAAACACAAGCCGACAAGAAAGCAAGGCAACAAGAACAAATTTTAGTCTAGCCTAGCTTCTTGTTTTCTTTTAAGCACGGTGTAACAAGGAGATCGGTGAGCAGTGATAACAGCATGCAACAACAGTAACATTGCAGTCCCACGATAGTACCAGCTACCAAAACTTCCCGAACTACATTAACCCGATTCCCCTTTAGCCAGGGATATGTAGGAAACCTTTGAAGCAAAGGTTCGGTTAAATCTTTTTCAAAAATTGCTTCACACGGAGTACTCGAATGGGCAAAAATCGCTCGCTTTATCTTTGCACGAAAACCCTTCGTGTCTCCGGGCAAAGAGGGGCAGCTGTAAGCACGTGATTTTTGCCCTATATGAGAATTACTCCCAAAAAATTCAAAAATCAAATGATTTTCCTTGGTGTGCAATTTTGTGAGATTTTGTGATATTTTTGGATAATTATTTGTATTTGTCTATGTTTGTTCATTTGTTAAATTAATAAAAAATACAAAAATATGTCGCATTTTGCATGTAGGATTTAATTCTATAATTGTTACTAATTAAATTTGTTTACAAAAAATGAAAATTACAAAAATAGGCATCTTTCGCATTTTTAGCATTTAATGTCTAAATATACAATTTTATGCTTAATTATTACTTAATTGTGCGTTAATTGTTATGGGGAGTTAATTTGCGCTTTTATAACTTAATTTAGTTCTTAATAATAATTTAAGTATTTTTATAATTTAGTTTTAGAAAATAAAAGAAGAAAAGAGAACAAAAATACAAAGAAAAATCGGATTGGGCCACTTCTTCAAATTTCAACCCCAGGCCCAAATAATTGTCCAACCTTCTCCATGACCCGGTCCACTTCAAACCGGGTCGACCCAATCCGCCCCATTGACCCAAATACCCAACACCCTTCTTCATTTTTCAAAACACAAAACAAAAACAAAAAATAAAAAAAAACCAAAAAACCCTAAAAACTAAGAATCTGCCCCCTCCCCTTGGCTCCTTCTTCTCAAAACTTTTCAAACACCCCAACGTCCATGGATACACCCCAACGTCCATGGTGACCTTCACCAGCCTCCCTTCCGACCAACTTCTGCTCCTCCTCCTTCGTTCTTCATTCAAACCACCAAACGACACAACCACTTGCAAGCTCGAGCTCGACATCCATGGGCGCCGCTGCTGCGTCTTCGTCGTCAACAACCAGTCCGTCGTTGCTACTCCATTCCAGCTGCTTCTGTGTCCTCGCTCCAGCTGTGTCATCCGCTTCTTCACCTGCGTCGTGCGTCGTCCATGAAGAATGCCACTGATTTGGCTGCAATGGTCGCTGCTACTGTTTTAGTTTTCTTCATCGACGACCTTAGCAACATGTCAACCTCCCCTACTGCTCCTGCCATCGTCGTCCATGGTGGCTGCTTTCAGCTCCTTCACGTAACCAAACGAACCCCCAACTGCCTTTGTTCCTTCACTTCTGCCGCGTCAACTGCCGATAGTGCTTCGGCGTGGCTTCAGTTGTTTCTTAGGTTCGTATTCGTCGTCGTTTACTCGAGCTTTGGTCAAGGTTCGTCGAAACAGTCCATACATATTCGTGTCGATATGGTTAGTAGATTTTGAGTTTTATTTTTTGTCCATATTTCGTTTTGATATTTCTCGAATCTAAAATCGATAAATATTTGATTTCTGGTTTTGTTCATGTTCATATGTTTCGTTAAGTTAATTTTCAGATTTCAAAATGGAAGTTTAATTAGTTGTTTTTCATATTTATTTCATGTTGGTATTACTGTTTAAGTGAATATTTGTTAGTTTAATGTTTGTTAGATTCAAATTGAAATTTAATTAATTATTTCTTCAATTTGTTTCATGTGTTGTTATGTATTTTCCAGAAATTATTAATGTTGTTTGAATCATTTTGAATCCGTCATGTTTGTTGTTTAAAAATATATTTAGTTCATATTCATCTTTGTTTAAAGCTCATTTTTATCCGGTAATTTAATGTGAGTTTATGTTTTTGAGTCGTTGATTAAATTTGAATCATGTATTTTGTTGTTTGTATTGTTGTATCCTTGCTCATACATTCATGGTCTAAATTAACCAGGATTGGTTCCCGATATGGTTAATTCATTCCATTAATTTTGAGTTGTGTCGTTCATCGTGTTCATGTGATTTGTTGTTGAAGATTGTTGAGAAATTGGTCATCTTGGCTATATTTTGGTTAAGTTTTGATTAATTGATTGTTATAGCTGATGGGGGTAGTTTGGTAAATTGCAGTATCGTTCAGGGGTAAAATTGTAATTGCGATAAGGTCTGAGGGGTAGTTTGGTAATTGAACATTATTATAATTGTTTATGAAGGCATGGGGGACAAAATATAATGGGGTGGTGTTTGATATAATTGTTTAACATAATAGGACAAAACATAATGAAGTGGAGGGGAATATTGTATTTGTTTATGTTAGGCATGGGGGACAAATTGTAATGGGTTGGGGATGATGTATTTATTTAATGTAAGCATGGGGGACAAATTATAATGGGTTGAGAATATTTATTTGTTTATGTTAAGCATGGGGGACAAATTATAATGGGTTGGGGTTGATGTATTTATTTAATGTAGGCATGGGGGACAAGGTTTAAAATAAAGAAAACATTAATAAGTGGGACAAAGCATGCCATTGGGGGAATAATTTGGGGTTGGGAATTGAAGACTTGTCTTGCTATATATATAGGGTCATTTATTATTGGGAGAATATTTTTGAGAGTAATACATTCTGAAAAATTTCAAGAGTGTTAGAGAGTAAAAGAGAAAGACAACTTGAACTTCTACTTGAATAATTTCCGGTTGCTTTTCTCGAGTGTTATTCAAAAATCATTAAACCACTGCATCTTGTCTCCGTCTCTCTTTTACTTTGACTGCGATTGCACTGTGGTCTTATTGAGTTTTCAATCTGTTACTGGGTTATTCTACTGGTTGTTACTGGTTTGCGGGGTTGCTGAACCTACTGTTGCTGTGTTATTATTGCTGCTGACTACTCCTTCTTTCGTTCTTGTACTGCCATTTCCAGGTACACATTTGTACACTCTCGGCTTGAAGCGAAATGAAATATTAATCAGGCTCTTGTTCCTGTTGAATTCCTTTTGTTTAGATTTGTGTTTGAATAAAATTTTCCTTTCTTTGTATAAAAATGTAGTTGACTGATTAATGAGTAGTGAGGTTGCATATGTATAACTTCATCTAATAATGTTAGTTTAAATTAATCAAATACTAGTTAATTTGTTTTGATATTATGGTGTGTCGATCTCATGTTCTAGTATGATTGAATAATAGAATATAGAATGAAAGCAGTTTTTCTTTGTACAAACTCGATCGCAATTTTCCATTCACATTAGCCGTAAACTAATAACTAATAAGTTATGTTTTTCAGCATGTAATTAATTGAGAAATTTTCTTTTATTTTTAGAGACAAACTTAATAGAAGAAACGTAGTCACTATAGGTTTATCCTTTTAAATAAAATGAGACGAGCCTTGCCAAATAAATCACACATCGCTGGGGCCCTCAATAAATACATAACCATTGACTAGACTTTGGATTTGGCCGTTTAATGAACCTTCACGGCCTCTTCCTAAAATAACAATACGTTAGTCTCTTTAGGACACGCTTTAATAAATCCTACCTTCTTAAATTCGGGTGCACATTTATGTGACCCAAATCCAAATCTCAACGAAGTCGAAATGCGGCTCTAACCACGGGTACATTGATTGTGACGTGATCCAAGACGCATGTCCACGACGTTGCAAATTCCTTTAAAAAATAAGAATGAGATGAGCCTCGCCAAATGAAAATACAAAGTTGCGGGGCCCTCAGTAAATATTTGCTTTAAAATTGCTTAGACTTCGGAATGGGCCGTTTAGCAAAATTCCACGGCCCTACCGAAAGTAGATGATACGATAGTCACTTTAGGCGCGCCTTTAATAATTTAATTTCCTTAAACTCGGGTGCACATTGATGTGACCCAAATCCAAATCTCAACGGAGTCAAGGTGTATCGACGACCACGGGTACATTGATTGTAACGCGGTTTGAGATACATTTTCACAACGTTACAATTCTTGATAAAAATAACAGTAAATGATAAAAGCGGTTAAAAGTTAAATTTTGCACATAGGTTCAACATGTATTAAATCAGATAATCAAGCCAAATATGACAGTTGAGCGACCGTTCTAGAACCACGGAACTCGGGAATGCCTAACACCTTCTCCCGGGTTAACAGAATTCCTTATCCGGATTTCTGGTGTGCAGACTGTAATATGGAGTCATTCTTTTCCTCGATTCGGGATTAAAATTGGTGACTTGGGCCACCCTAAATCTCCCAAGTGGCGACTCTGAAATAAATAAACAAATCCCGTTTCGATTGTCCTTTAATTGGAAAAAACTCCCTTGTACCCTCTCGGGTATGTAAAAAGGAGATGTGACAGTGCCAATGAAAGCCAAGAAACGTGGACGCTGTTTTTGAACCACTTGAAAGAGCACGAAGTCAAACAACATTCCGGTATTTGTCTAATATCTGATCGGCACGGTGGTATCTTAAGTTCTGTGGAAAACTTGCCTGCATGGCAAGAACCTTATGTCTACCACCATTACTGTATAAGGAACTTTAAATCCAATTTCTAGAAGGCATATCCCAACAAGGATCTGCATGATTTGATGTGGATGGCAGCAACAGACCACTAACAGCATAAATTCTGGAGACACATGGAATCTATCAGGCAAGAAGACGAGGCAGCCTATCGTTGGTTAATGCGACATGACACTGAAAAGTGGACTTTGCATGCGGATGGTGGCAGATGATGGGGAACTCTGACTACAAATGTGTCAGAGTCTTTCAACGGGTTATTAAAGTCGGCAAGAGGATTGCCTATCACGGCCATTGTGCGGATGTCGTTCAAGCAGATGATAGAGAGGTTTGTTGAGAGGTCTGCAGCTGCAACGTCATTGATGGAAAGGGGTGTTGAATTTATGCCAGTGCCGATGAAGAGATTTGAGAAATACAGATGGTGAGCACATTGGAATTCATTTTTGCAGTATGATAACGAAAGAAATGTTTTTGAAGTTCACACCGCTATCCATAAAAATCGGGGGAATAATGTACATACTGTAAATGAATCTACAATGTTATGCTCTTGTGGGAAATGGTCCATCTACCACATGCCTTGATCACATGCCATCAAGTGCTTTCAAAAGGTTGGTTTAGGTATAACCAACTATGTTGATCAACAATATAGTGTTGTGAAGTACCTAAACACAAATAGTGGGCAATTGTAGTCAGTGGGTGCTGAGCATTATTGGCCGCCTGAACCATTTAAAATATGTGTAACAAGTCCTATTTGCGTCGAATACAGGTGAAGAAGTGAACGCGTATACGGAACCAAATGGATGTTAGCGATACCATTTATGTGCGCAGATATGGCATATGCTCGCAAACAGGACACGACCGTCGAAAATATCCTTTGGGTGGTAATAGTAATCAAGCTCATGGTGGGTGTTCTTCTATTGTGCCTAATTATCAATGAGTTTATGTTGTAATATTTAGTTGTTTTGTTTATGTTACAAGATTTATAAAATAAAATTATGTTTGTTAATTATGAGTTGAACTTTTCCATTTTAGTTTTGTTAATGATAATTAAAAAATTTATATATTCGGAAGAACTGGAAACAACATTGAAATTTCATAAAGCTGATTAATTTAACGTTAATTATGTTTGTTATTTTATATATGTGTGTTGTCTTGTCGAACTGAAAAAGCTACCCAACTGACATAAAGCTATTTCGTACCTGTTAGAACCTTTAACACGCAAAACATAGCGCGGTTAAATACTACGTTATGTGTATATATAGTGCGGATTAATACTACGTTATATGTGTTGTCTTGTCGAACTGAAAAAGCTGCCTAACTGACATAAAGTTGTTTCGTACCCGTAAGAACCTTTAACACGCAAAGCATAGCGCGGTCAAATACCACGTTATGTGTATATATAGCACGGTTAAATAATACGTTATATGTGTTGTCTTGTTGAACAGAAAAAGCTGCCCAACTGACATAAAGTTGTTTCGTACCCGTCAGAACCTTTAACACGCAAAGCATAGTGTGGTCAAATGCTACGTTATGGTATATATAGCGCGGTTAAATACTACGTTATGTGTGTTGTCTTGCCTATAAATAACGGGCTCACTATAGTTATTTTCTGTGCTCAACAATAATTAAAAATAAGTTTTTTTAATGCACAAATGTCTCAACCTCTTTATGTACCAAGGTGCAAGTGTGGGAAAAAATGCATGATGCAAAGTTGTTGGGATAATGGTGAAGCTGGACGCCGCAACTGGAAATGTTTGAACAAGTTTTATAAGGTTCCCGGCGAACCTATTTGCGATTTTGAGGTATGGATTGATGAACCCTGTTATCAAGAATACTACAAAGAATCTTTGAATGATCTTAATAATTTGTGTTTAAAACATTGGGAACGTGAAAGAGAACATAAAAGAGAGGTTGCGGAGTTGAAAGCGAAACATAAAGAGGTAGAAGAAGAAAAAAAATAAGCTGGAAAAACAATTTAAGTGGTTGGAGGAGAGAATAATGGGCGACAGTGACTAAACATTGACATGTATATGTTTAGTGTATCACTTTATCTTTATGTTTCCTGTGTCGTGTATTTTTATTAGTTGTATTGAATTTTAATTATGTTAAGTTGCTATATTTGTATTTGTGTTGTAGTATTAAACTAAATTAGTTGTAATGAACTTTATTTTTATTAATTGTAATGGAATTTAAGTTTTAATGCTTGTGTTTGTGTTGTAGTATGAAACTAACTAATGAACGGAGAATTAAAAAAGTTATGCGCATATTATATAAAAATTGTTGTTAATGTATATACAAAAATATTATTTACATCAAATACAAAAAAACAAGGAAAGAAAATCAATGTGTCCCGCATCCATATGCTTCAATGCACCCACTGGCCTGAGGCGCATCCCATCCCGCCTGGGTACGCTATCGGGATCGTCATCATCAAGTTGCCTCCTAATAGCCGGATGCACCGAATCATGAACATCAGTGGTGCTGACAGGATCGGTAAAAGGGTTCGTCAGTCCAGTAGAAACCTACATAAGAATATAAAGCTCAGTATAGTAAAGTATATAATAAGTCACAACAATTAAATTGTCTAACCACGATATCGTCGGGCTCCTGAATGTTATCATCTGTCGCAGCCATGTTAGCATCGCGTTCAACCTTAAAAAGGAAATTAACAAAGTTATGGAAAATAAAGACAAATTGCAATTCAATACTAAGAAAACCATACATGCGCCTGTGATGATGAACCATAACTCAGCTGGCGCCCACTATATAAATCTCGGGTCAACTGCTCCTCAGCAATAGTAGACGGGCCTGGAAAGTATGTATCCCAATCAACTCTAGAAAGATCTGTGCCCCTGATAAATAATTGACCTGACGGGGTCACCTACGAAGTCCCTAGAGTGAGATCCATCCTAAGTCTGTATAACGGCATGTCCATCTCATGTAGGCCACCCGACAGATCAGCAGCAACATTATCAGTAGGGGCCTCAACGCCCCCTTGCTGGGGACCACCTCCTCTCCGCCCACCGCCCATGTCATCCGGTACCCCCACCTCGTCGGGCACCACCACCTCGTGTAACACCAACTCCTCGCTCGTACTCCTCTGGCTCCACATAATCAGGCATGTGTGCCAAACGCTGATCCTCCCAGACTCGCTGTAGTGCCCGGGCAGCCAACTGTACAAATCAACGGCTATAATCCTGTAAGGCGGCTGCAGGATCGCCGACATAATCCTGCATCTGTAGTCCCATCTGATAGACTGTATGTGGTCCAATAGCATGCACAACGTATAAAAATATATACTGCATATATTGCACTAAGTTACAGTTATATAATTAATAATAATAGAAAACATACCAGGGCCTCGTGTCGCCCAGCGTATGAAACGTACCGACCGCCAACCTGATGAATAGGGTTCCCGATAAAAAGTCGGGTAAAGTGGCGGTACCAGGACATATACCTCTCAATAGCCACCTCCTGGATCTGTGTAGGTGGGGGCGGAATCATCTGATCTCGCTGGTCCCAAATATGGATTTGCACTGCTAACCATGCCATAAATGTATCGTCCACCCTGGAACGATCATCCCTCTGATAATGTCTAGGATCCCATATAGGCCCCCTCGGTATATACTGTGGGCGGCCAAACTGGCGAAGTACCCACTCTGAGGCATGATGCTCCACAATATCGAGGCATATGAGCAGGGTAGAAGTGCTCCAAATCAGTTGACTAGCCCAGCAATAAGCTGGCAGGCCAGCTATCAAATCATCGTTGTATGGTGTCTAGATGAACTATCAAATAAGAACACAACATGTGAGTATGCGCAACACTAAGTTAATTTATACCAGGTAAGTTTAGGTACATATTTACCTGTGCGCCCTCTAGCAGATCTAACACATCCCTGCAGAGGGGGAGATTATGATGAGCATCATACTCTCGTGAAAGTGTACGGCGGAGAACCCACCTCCTGGATAGAGGGAGTTCTGGAGGTGATACATTAGGAGGTAATTGTGGTAGAGGTGGCTGAAACTGCAAGAATCGCTCCCAGGCCCAAACCTAACATAGAAAGTTGACGTCAGGTTTAAGATAAATTCTAACTAGGTAGAGTTGAAATTGATGAATAGATTATTCGAATGTGTTGTCACCTGTAGAAGCGGCATAACACCACAAACATCTCTCTGAGTGCCCATGCTCGCCCGACACATCTGCATGTACATGTAGAAGAGAATAGCAGCACCCTAGCTATAATAGGGTAACTCATCTAGCAGCTGAATATGATGAAGAAATCTCAGGCTAACTAGGTTCCCCGAAGTGTTCGGGAACAAGACCCCTCCAAAGAGAAGAAGCAACAACAACCTCGTATACCGGGTAATATGTATCTCCTCTGTATCGTCGGTGATAATGGGGTGGAGTACCTCCAGGTACTTTCTAATAGGGGTCAAAGACAATCGACTGGCACCCGACGAAAATGTCTTGTCCAGTGGCCTGAAACTCGTGAGCTGCTTCAGCATGTCTAAATGATCATCGCGCGACATAGATCTCATAGCAATAGGCAGTGTAACGACCATGCCATCAACGGGCAGGCCATATAAAACCTCCACGTCATGCAGCGTGATGGTGGCCTCGCCAATGGGCAGGTGAAAATTGTGCGTCTCTGGTCGCCAGCGCTCAATCAACGCCATGATCAAAGCCTTCTCGAGCCGCATCCGCCCGATCTCAATAATCCTGTAAAATCTCGTATCCTGTAGGAGCTGGACTACATGCTCGTGGAGATCTCTAGGCCTCAAAAAATCCCAAAGGTCGTCCACTCTCCTAGCGCGGAGAGTATGGGACAGTAACTCCTCGTCCCATATATGGGCAAACCTATGATCGCCCTGTAGCACTAATAGCTCACGAGAGTAAGGGCCGGGATGTATAGGCGGCGCGTCCATGTCGTCAACTGTAAATTAAACAACATTAATTGTATGTTTAGTTATTTAATTGTACAAAGTATATATACCTATTGGGTTTCAGGCTTGATATTTGAGGCCCAGTAGCACCAAACTATCATGAATATTTATGTGTGTCAAATTCAATATTTTTATAATTTTGTGTGTGTTTGTTTTATAATTTAAATTCTTAATTTTTGATTATTTAATTGTACAAAGTATATATACCTATTGGGTTCCAGGCTCGATATTTGAGGCCTATTAGCACCAAACTATCATGAATATTTATGTGTGTCAAATTCAATATTTTTGATAATTTTGTGTGTGTTTGTTTTATAATTTAAATTCTTAATTTTTAATTATTTAATTGTACAAAGTATATATACCTATTGGGTTCCAGGCTCGATATTTGAGACCCGGTAGCACCAAACTATCATGAATAATTATGTGTATCAAATTCAATATTTTGATAATTTTGTGTGTGTTTGTTTTATAATTTACATTCTTAATTTTTAATTATTTAATTGTACAAAGTATAGATTTTCATCTACCAGTATAAGAAATACTTAAACTATAGGGATTTTACGCTAAAATACTCTACAGTTTACTACGCTAAAAGGTTCTACATTTTACTATGTTAATAAATAATCTGAACTAAATATAAACAACAAATACATTTTAATCACATAACATTCACAAAAATACATATAACATAGTAGTTTCGCAAAAATAAAACACAAAATGACATGGAAACAGTAATATCTAAATCCTGATGTTAATAGAAAAAATTATTTCTTAATTTTACATTTTTTAGAACACTAATATCTAAGTTCAGATAAATATAACATACTAGTTTCGCAAATAAAATACAAAACGACATGGAACACATTCAATCAACTAATATGCATTATTATATAAGTTTCGACATAAAATAAATCGAAATACCTCGATGTAATGTTTTGTCTGAAAAATTTGAGTCCGAAAGAGTGAAACCACAATAATACGATGCTCTACTACGATGTGGGACCTACGTTCTTAACGTTTTGTGTGATGGGTGGGGCCCACAATTTTTGTTTTAAAGAAGACGATGTGGAGGGGGGACCAGAAACTGGTTGAAGTAAAAAAATGGGGGAGGGCTCGTTCTGGTCGGGGAAGAAGATGAAGGGAATTGTTTAATTAGGGGTATAGCGTGCTGTATTTTTACGCTATATTAGCGTAAAAATACAGCACGCTATACCTGTCAGTCAAATGTCAGTATATATAACGCCAAAACACATCACGCTATATCTTAACGACAAAAGTTACCGTTAATGTATAGCGTGGTGTGTTTTGGCGTTATATATAGAAAGATAACTTTTTTTTACACTTATTTACGTAACATTTGTCCAAAAAGACAATAAAAAGGTTTTGGAAGGGAAGATTTGATGGGTCCATCCTTTGTGAAAGGAAGACAACTTCCTTTGGCAAAGTCTGCACCGTCCAAATCCAAGTTTGTCAAACAAATATTTGTGTGACAAGGAAAGTCAAAAAGGGAAGGAAGACAAGTTTGGCTTACTATTTTTTGATGTCACCCATGACATTTTTGAGAGGCTCTTCACCTCTATAAATAAGGAAGTATTCATTTATTTGTAAAACACAACAACAAAGAGAAAAAGAAAGAGTGATGCATCGCAGACAGGATATAAGAAAATAGTCTGTGAGAAAATAAGCGAGTGAGCGATATTGTAGTGAGGTGGGAATATCAAAAGAGGATTATTTATTTTGAGTGGTATAGTAGTCTTTGGACTAATTTTACTCGGACCTACAAAGTGTAAAACTCCTTGCTATAGTAATATCAGTTGCTCCTCTCGGGGCAGTGGTTTTTCCCTTATTCAAAAGAGTTTTCCACATAAAACTCTTGGTGTCGTTGTCACTCTTTTATTCTTGTTAATTACCATATCTCGGTGCTACTTTATTATTTTGCTTTTATTACCGTGAATATTTCTTCTGTGAGAATTTATTCTTAACAGATAGCTAGCTTGAATATAACATGAAGGCCTATCAATTTGTCAGGACTTTCATCATATCGTTTTGAAATGTTTTTTTTCCTTTGTAGCTTTAAAATCATAAAAGGAAGGTGTTATGAGTGAATCATTAAAATCATAATAATCTGATAGAGTTTGTGAGTAATTATGCCGATTTACCATGACTTGCATGCCACCAATTTGAAATGTATTTTTTTCTTACTTTTATAGCTTTGAAATCATAAAAGAGACGTATCACAATAATCCAGCTGTCACGATCCAATTTCACTGCAGGTCGTGATGGCACCCAACGCCGTTATCAGGCAAGCCAACGCGGAAATATTAATAAGTTCTAGTTTTTACTTTATTAAAACAGTTACAATAATTTCTTAATTTGAATTTAAAACAGGTGATAATTAGCAACGTACATTAATAATTATACAATCCCAAAAGAATAGTCTACCAATGTGTGTGCCAAGACCTGGTGTCACAAGTATATGGACATCTAGTAGAATATACAAAAGAATAAATCTATCCTATTATCTGAAATACAATATACAGTCAAAAACAAAGAGAGACTCCATCATGCTGCTGAACGGTATAGGAAGGGAGCAGCTCACCGTGGAATCTCGGACTACGAGCAAGAACGCGCACCAAACTGGTAGCCAGATGTACCTGCCTTAGATCATGTACAATTAAGTACAAAAACATAGTTTGACGACATAAACAATATGTACCCAGTAAGTATCCCGTCTAATCTCGATGAAGTAGGCACAAGAGGTTGACTTGATACTTACTGAGGCTAAATAATATAAGAAAGTGTTATGCTAAGCATGGATGTAACAAGTAAATAACAATTTATTGCAAGAAATGATAAGTCATTTCCTAGATAATATCGCAGCTAGCCATTTACATTTCAGGGCATTTAACAAAGTAGGTCATGAATAAGGTTCCACATAGATATCATGCGCACATTATGCCGAGGTCGTACGGCCCGATAACAGAAAAAAAATTGTGCACTGCCAGAGGGTCGAATGGCGCGAACTATAGATGCATCTATTTCTACCGAGACGATCGGCCCGATCCACAAATATCAATTATCATGAAGAAAGTACATAAAGGCGCATTTATATTCAAATAAATTCATACAAGTGTTCAAGTAAGTGCATCCGTTCACATATGTTCATTTCCAAATCTCTAGCATATCCTAAGTGATCTCATTAGCATGAAAAGATATAGATATTTACAAATATGGCATCCTATACTACCCAGACAACCCGGACAATTAACATAATAGTAGCTACGTACGGACTCTCGTCACCTAGTGCGTACGTAGCCCCCACATTTAGTGGCAAATTATTTAATATTTCACCTTTGGGGACAATTCCCTCCTACAAGGTTAGAAAGGAGACTTACCTCGCTCCAAAGCGTACTCCCAATACCAAGAACGTGCTCAAATCCTCAATTTGGTGTCGAACGACCCAAAACTAATTAAATGAGGTGGGAACTAGTCAATACATGCTCACAAGTTCGCATTCTAACTATTAAAGTAATTTCCCAACCTTAAACACAAGTTTCCTAAAATCCGTCCCCGGGCCCATGTGTCTGGATTCTGAAATGTTTTAGAGAAAGTTGTTCTCTATAATCTAAAGATCAAGAATATATGATTTCTACTTTATTCCATAACAAATTTTGTAGTTAAATCTCGTTTTTATCAAAATCCTAGTTTTACTCTAATTCCATGATTTTTCACTAATCTTTGTGTCTTAATCTACCCAAAACCCAAGTATCAAACTCAAAATAAGTAGGAATAAGTTACCTCAAGATGCTAGGTGAAATTCTTCTCTCAACAGCTCCAAAATCGCCCAAGAAATGAGTGAAAATGAGCAAAAATGGCCTAGAGCCCGTACTAAATGAAGGCCACTGTCTTCTGCGATTTCCGCATCTGCGGTCCTGGGCCGCACCTGCGCCCACCGCTTCTGTGGAAAAGAGACCACTCATGTGGTCTGGGCTGCTCCTGCAGACAGGCCCACCACTTTTGTGGATTTAGGACCGCATCTGCGGTCTTGGGCTGTCGGGCCTTGGCCGCTCCTGCGATAGGTGGACCGCTTCTGCGGTCTCGCACCTGCGGCTTACCAACCGCAGGTGCGGTTTTGACAGCAACCAGCAGCTTTAGCCTTTTCATAAATTCCTAACTCAACTCGAGCCGCGTCAAACCGGGTCCCTGTCCGAACATACCTGCAAGTCCAAAATGATGAAACGGACTTGCTCGAACCCTCGGAACGCCCGAAACAACATTAAATCTAAGAATTACCCCCTAAAACCAATTGACTCAAACTCATGAACTTCAAGTTCTTCAATTTACTTCTAACGCGCCGAAACGTACTTATAATACTCGGATTGACACTAAATTTTGCATGCAAGTCTTAAATTACACTACGAAACTATTCTCGATCTTGGAATTCTGTTCGGACCTCGATAACACAAAACCCACTCCAAAATGCTCCCGGGTCATCCAAAATCCAATCCGGACATACACCCAAGTCTGAAATCATTATATGAACCTATTGGAACCTTCCAATCCAGATTTCGAGGTCATTTACTCAAAACGTTGACCATAGTCAAACTTGCCCTTCTAAGCCAACCTTAAGGAACCAAGTATTTCGATTTCAACCCAAACTCTTCCAAATCCCGAACCAGCCATTCCTGCAAATCATAAATTAGTTAAAGAAAGTACGGGATGTCTTATCTAGGGGAACGGGGTTATAAAAAGCAAAACAACTAGTCGGGTCGTTACATTCTCCACCTCTTAAACAAGCGTTCGTCCTTGAACGAGTTTAGATTCATACCTGAAGTGCTGAATAAATGTGGATATCTGCTCCATATGTCCTCCTCGGACTCCCATGTTGCCTCCTCGACTGGTTGGCCCCTCCATTGGACCTTCACCACAGAAATCCTCTTGGATCTCAACTGGCGATCTTGCATGTCAATGGCGACTGTCTCCTCCTCATAACCCAAACTCTCATCCAGCTGAATAGTACTGAAGTCCAACACATGGGACAAGTCGGCATGATACCTCCGAAGCATAGACACGTGAAAAACTGGATGAACTCCCAATAAGTTGGGGGGTAAAGCAAGCTCGTAAGCAACCTTCCCAACTCGCCTCAACACCTCAAATGGGACAATAAAATGTGCTCAACTTGCCTTTCTACCCAAATTTCATAACACCCTTCATTGGCGAGACTTTCAAGAGAACCTTCTCGCCAACCATGAATGATACATCACGCGCCTTCTGATCTGCGTAACTCTTCTGTGTGGACTGAGTTGTGCGAAGTCTTTCCTGAATCAACTTTACCTTTTCCAAGGCATATTTCACCAAGTCTAGACCGTACAACTTAGCCTTACCATTTTCAAACCACCCGATAGGAGAACGACATCGCCGACCATATAAAGCCTCAAATGGAGCCATCTCGATGCTGGACTGATAGCTGTTGTTGTAAGCAAACTCTGCCAAGGGCAAGAACTGATCCCACTATCCTCTAAAGTTAACCACACATGCTTTAAGCATGTCCACCAAAATCTGAATTGTCTGCTCCGATTGTCCGTCGGTCTGAGGATGGAATGTTGTGCTAAGCTCCACACAGGTCCCCAACTCACTCTGAACGGCTCTCCTAAAATGGGAAGTGAACTGAGGGCCTCTATCTTATATGATGGAAATAGGCACACCGTGCAACCGAACTATCTCCCGAATGTAAATCTAAGCATACCTCTCTGAATTATAAGTAGTCGCCACTAGAATAAAATGGGCCGACGTGGTTAAACTGTCAACAATGACCCACACTATGTCAAACTTCTGCAAGGTCCGGGGCAACCCAACTACGAAGTTCATAGTAATGCGCTCCCACTTCCACTCAGGTATAAGCATCTGCTGAAGTAGGCCACCTGGCCTCTAGTGTTCATACTTAACCTACTGGCAATTCAAACACCTACACACATACTCCACTATGTCTTTCTTCATCATCCGCCACCAATAATGCTATCTCAAGTCATGATACATCTTCGTAGCACCCAGATGAATGGAATACCATGAACTGTGTGCCTCCTCTAGGATCCTCTCCCTCAGACCATCAACATTAGGAACACATAAGCAACCCTGGAGTCACAAAACACCATCCTCGCCAATAGAAACCTCCGTGGCACCACCCTGTAGCACTGTCTCTCTAAGAACCGCCAAATGTGGATCGTCGAACTGTCAGGCCTTGATCTGCCCCAATAATGAAGACTGAGCAACAACACATGCAAGGACTCAGCTGGGCTCTAAAATATCCAACCTCACAAGTTTGTTAGCCAAGGACTGAATGTCCAAGGCTAGTGGCCTCTCCTCTGCTGAAATGAATGTCAAGCTACCCATACTCTCTGCTTTCCTGCTTAAGGCATCCGCGACCACTTTTGCCTTGCCCGGATGATAAATAATGGTGATGTCATAATCCTTCAGTAACTCAAGCCATCTACGCTGCCTCAAATTGAGATCCCTCTGCTTGAACAAATGTTGTAAGCTGCGATGATTAGTATAAACCTCACATGACATCCTATACAGATAGTGCCTCCATATCTTAAGAGCATGAACAATCGCGGCCAACTCTAAATTGTGCACATGATAATTTTTCTCATGAATTTTCAGTTGACGCGAAGCATATGCAATAACTCTGTCATGCCCCAAAACCGAGGGGCACAACCGGCGCTCGACCAGGCAGCCGCAGTTAAGCGGACCTGGGTGCCTTTCCTATTCCACGTGTTACCCCGCGTTTCCATTTCCCATTAACCAAGTGAAATAGCCATTTATAAATTTAAACACATTCTTACGAGATTTACATAGCATACATAGTTACTTAGCGTGGTTTACAAGTTATACTGCCCAAAATACATAAGTACATAACCCACATTTCCTGTATACGGAGCCTCTAGGGATACAAAAGAGTGATACAATACTTGTCAGTAACAAGGCTCCGGTTATACCTTACACCAAAAACCAAAACAAGACTCCGAAATAAAAAGCGGCATCAGCCACGCAAGGCCCCGGGAGGAAAAGGGCTCACCAATGCTTCTGGCGGAAAGCGAAGGGGAGCTACGGTCAGTGGCTTGGAGTACCTGCTATGGATCCACCTACAATCATAACACGAATGTAGCGCCCCCGGCAAAAAGGACGTCAGCACATTTGAATTATACTGGTATGTATGAACAAACTTGCCCTGAATAAACTCAAACCATACACAAGTAACAAGTAGTCATAGAACCAACAATCAAATACACATGAAAGAAAACCATCAAGCCAACCAAGTTACAATCTCTCCATTTCCCCTTCAACATTTTCACATCAATGATTTCACAACTTTCTCATATTTTCATTTCAATAGTGATTTCGATCACTTTTCCACCCTTATTACCTCGTCCACCTTTATCACCACAACCCACACCTTATTACTTCATGTTGCGATGCGCAATCCGATCCCACCGAACAATCACAATTCACAAACAACACAACAACAACAATAATTCATAAAGAATAACAGCAACAATTCTCAAAGAATTTCTATAGCAATCAATACTATTTCCATCATATTCAACAACTCATATGCATTTTATGTCACCGCGATAATTGCCAATACAAGCCATATATGTTGTTACCACAGTTGTTCCAACTACATCATTTACGATTTCCTTCCATCATTTGTTTCTCAACTCTTACCACATAACACATTCACAATCACACATTTGGTTTATTGCCAATTACGTACACCATTATATCGGGAGACTTAACCACGATCAATCAAATCATACCAATCACAAGAATTCCACAAATAATCCACGTAGATATCACATACCAAATATTCGTACACCAAACAAAGTGACTTTACAAAGGTCAAAGTTAGCCATACATACCTTTCTTGATCTTTCCTTTAATTACTACGATATTCCGGAAATTCTAGCAACTTCAATCTATTTTGAGACATAACAAAATTTGAACACAAATTAGGAAGATATTCATAATTCTAGCTCATTTGAGAATTTTATCAATTACTAGTTGTGCATCTTGATTTCAAATCTCTTTTACAAGATTCCCTTCATTTCCCAACCCAATCTTTACTTGTTTATATTCAACAATCTTCCCACAAACCTAATTTGTACATGCATGAATAATGAATACTCTCACATCCAAGAATCATCTAACTAATTACTCATTTCTAGTTAGATTTCAAAGTTAAAGAATTGGGGAAAAGAAATTCTTACCTCTTTGAAGCCTTAGCAACCCTTTGATGCGATTTCAAGGTGTGATTCAAGGAAGAGTAGTGAAATCTTTAGTTTTCCCCTTTCCTCTCTCTAGAATCGATCTCCCTTCACTCTAGAATACCAGAAATTTCCCCAAAAATAAACCTCAATCGAGTTAAATGAAATGGGGTTCGGGTCTTAAAAACCCATTTTTTTGTACTGCCGCGCCGCGTGGGGCGCCGCGGGGCACGGGGCGTCTGTGCAAAATGTGTCTAGAAATGAAATTTCGGACTATACTGGAATTACTACTGGCGCGGCGCGCCGGGCTCCGCATGGGGCGCCGCGGTAGTTCAAATTTCTGCGCTGCTTTGGTAATTTGGTCATAACTTTGTGTAGGAATGTCTGAATGACGAACGGTTTGAAGCGTTGGAAACTAGACTCAAAGACCTTTTATTTGATAGGATGTGCATCATACAAATCCTTATATACTGGAGATATAATTGTCCAAAGTGAGGTCTTGTGCGCACTCATTTGCAACTTTCTTCTATTATGAAATTTTATAACTTGGCTTAGACTTAGGCCTCTCCTTAGACCCCAATTCACTTCTAATATGACTTATACACTTATTAATATATCCAATTGATATCCTTAATCCTCATTTGTATGCAAGATAAAATATTTAGCCTACCTTGGCACCACGAAGTCTTAAATTACTAAGCAAAATTTTTTGGGGCTTTACAAACTCGCCCCTCCTGCATCAATACACAACCCAATCCAACGTGTGAAGCGTCGCAATATACCGTATACATCCCTGAACCGGAAGGCAACACAAGAACAGGTGCTATAATCAAAGCTGTCTTGAGCTTCTGAAAGCTCGCCTCATAATCATCGGACCAACGGAAAGGAGCACCCTTATGGGTCAATCTTGTCGGAGGTGATGCAATAGATGAAAAGCCCTGTACGAATTGTCTGTAATAACCTGTTAACCCTAGGAAACTCCTGATCTCGGTCACTGAAGTAGGACGTGGCCAACTCTGAACTGCCTCAATCTTTTTGGGATCCACCTTAATACCCTCTCCTGACGCAATATGCCCCAAGAATGCCAATGATTCTAGCCAAAACTCACACTTGGAGAACTTAGCATATAGCTTCTGCTCTCGCAAGTTCTGAAGCACTACTCTCAAATGCTGCTCGTGCTCCCCCAGGCTACGCTAGTATATCAAGATGTAGTCAATGAAGACGATGACAAAAGAATCAATATAAGGTCTGAACACCCTTTTCATCAAGTCCATAAACGATGTTGGGGCATTAGTCAAGCCAGGGGACATCACCAAAAACTCATAATGACCATATCTAGTCCGAAATGCAATCTTCGGAAAATCCGAGTCCCAAATCTTCAACTGATGGTACCTTGATCTCAAGTCGATCTTAGAGAACACCCTAGCACCCTGCAACTAGTCGAATAAATCATCAATGCACGAAAACGGGTACTTGTTCTTGATGGTAGCCTTGTTCAACTGGCAGTAATCTATGCACATCCGCATGGTCCCATCCTTCTTTTTTACGAACAACACTGGTGCACCCCAAGGTGACACGCTTGGTCTAACAAACCCCTTTGCTAACAACTCCTCAAGCTGCTCCTTCAACTCCTTTAACTCTTTCGGATCCATATGGTACAATGGAATAGATATAGGTTGGGTACCTAGAGCCAAATCAATACAGAAATCAATGTCACAATCCGGTAGAATGTCAGGAAGGTTAGAAGGAAACACATCGACGAACTCCCAGACTATTGGAACTGAATCAATCATTGGAGACTCTGCAGTGGTGTCCCGAACATAAGCTAGATAAGCCAAACAACCCTTCTCGACCATATGTCGTGCCTTCAGAAAAGAGATAACCCGACTAGATATATTAACTGAGGAACCCTTCCACTCCAACCTTGGTAACTCTGGCATTGCTAATGTAATAGTCTTGGCATGGCAATCTAGGACCACGTGATATGGAGATAATCAATCCATGCCCAAGATGACCTCAAAATCGGTCATGTCAAGCAATAGAAGATTTTCTCTAGTCTTGAAACCGCAAAATGTGACCACACAGGACCAGTAGATCCGATACACAACCACAGAATCGCCCACAAGAGTGGACACATGAATAGGAGTGCCCAAAGGCTCACAAGGAATATCCAAGAAATGAGTAAACAGGGATGACACATATGAATAGGTAGACCCTGGATCAAATAGCACTGAGGCATCCCTACCGCAGATGGAGATAATACCTGTGATAATGGCATCTGAGGCCAATATATCTGGACTGGCCGGAATGGCATAGAACCTGGCTGGAGCGCTGACCGGCTGGCATCCACCTGTCTGAGCAGTAACTGGCTGACCTCTCCCTGTCTAGCCTCCACCTCTAGGACGGCCTCTACCAGTCTGCCCCCCGCCTCTAGACGGCTGGGCAACCAGTGCTGAAATTATGAGTTGCTAACCCTGTTGTACTGCCTTGCCCCGAAGCTTGGGGTAGTATCTTCTCATATGACCAAGGTCTCCACACTCACAACAACCCCACGGTGTAGCGACCTGCTAACCTGATGGATGACCCTAATCGCATGTAGGCCTACTGGAAGAAGCCTGAATAGTCGGTAGATAGTATGAACTCTCCGGTATAGCACTAAAATAGGAACCAAATGAACCTTAGGGACCTGAATACCAACTGGAGGAACCCTGAATAGCTGGCGGGAGGTAAGAACTCTCTGGCATGGCGCTGAAATAGGGGAGCGTTGGAGCACCTCGAGGAGGTGGTGGTGCTGAATGGGGTCTGCTAGGCTGACCCCTCCCAAACTGACCTCTGTCCCTTGCTGGGGCACCTCTGAACTCTCCGGAGAATCTAGCCCTCTTCTCCTGCTGCATCTGCTCCCTACCTCTCAGACGGTAGCCCTCAATCCTCCGAGCAATCTCCACCTCTCGGGCCATGTTGGACCTAATGCCAGAATGTAACCCTGCAATGAGACTCTGCACCCTCTCTACATCAGTAGGATGTATCATCAATGCATGGCAGGATAACTTAAAAAACCTCACCTCATATTCGGTCACGGACATCTGACCTTGCTCAAGCTGCTCAAATTGATACTGCATCTTTTCCCTCTCAGAGGGTGGAATATACTTGTCCAAGAATAACTATGTGAACTGACCCCAAGTGATGGGAGGAGAACCTGCTGGCCTGCTAAGAACATAAGACTGCCACCATCTACATGCCTGCCCTCCAGCTATAAAGTAGTGAAGTCAACCCCATGAGACTCCAATATCCTTATGTTATGCAGTATGTCCCTGCACCTATCAATGAAATCCTGGGCATCCTCATGGCGTTCAACCCCGAAGATAGGAGGGTGAAGTATAGTCCATCTATCTAATAACTTCTGCGGTTCACCATCCATAGCTGGTTTGGGCTCGGGCACCATTGCAGCAATTGGCTGAGCCCCATTCATGGGTAGTGCACCCGGAGTCTGATACATTTCAGCTGCATGGCCAGGAGCCTGAGCAGTAGGGGTCTGTGCTCCCCCTCCTACCTGTGATGTAGCTGGATCCGCTAGAAATAAACCAGTCTGAGTCATGGTGTCCATGAACCGCAGCATACGGCGCATGACCTCCTGGAAACCCGATGCTGTCATAAAGTCCGCCGGGGTAGGCTCAGCTGCGGGCACCTCACCCTGTTCCTCAATGATAGGATCTCCCGTAGGATCTACCGGTGCTGCTACTGGAACAGCTCTGGGATGCCCTCGTCCCCTACCTCGGGCTGGTGCCCTTTCCCGGTCTCTGCCTCGGCCTCTAGCAACAGGGGGAGCAGCTCCTCCCAGGTTTGGAACATGTGTCGTGCGTGTCCTCACCATCTGTGAGAGAATGGAAGAGGGAAATTTAGTATACCAACCACTGCACTATAGGAAATGAATAAAGAGTAGTTTCCTAACACCCTATAGCCCCTCGAAGATAAATATAGACGTCTTTGTACTAATCCGCAAAACTCTACTAGGTTTGCCCATGACTTGTGAGACCTACGTGAACCTAGTGCTCTGATACCATGTTGTCACGACCCAATTTCACTGCAGGTCGTGATGGCGCCCAATGCTATTGTCAGGCAAGCCAACACGAAAATATTAATAAGTTCTAGTTTTTACTTTACTAAAACAGTTACAACAATTTCTTAATTTGAATTTAAAACAGGTGATAATTAGCAACGTACAATCATAATTATACAATCCCAAAAGAATAGTCTACCAATGTGTGTGCCAAGACCTGGTGTCACAAGTATATGGGCATCTAGTAGAATATACAAAAGAATAAATCTATCCTACTGTCTGAAATAGAATAGACAGCCAAAAACAAAGAGAGACTCCATCATGCTGCTGAACGGTATAGGAAGGGAGCAGCTCACCGTGGAATCTCGGACTACGAGCAAGAACGCGCACCAAACTGGTAGCCAGATGTACCTGCCTCAGATCATGTACAATTAAGTACAGAAGCATAGTATGAGTGCATAAACAATATGTACCCAGTAAGTATCCCGTCTAATCTCGAAGAAGTAGAGATGAGAAGTCGACTTGATACTTACTAGGGCCAAATAATATAAAAAAGTTTTATTCTAAGCATGGATGTCACAAGTAAATAACAATTTATAGCAAGAAGTGATAAGTCATTTCCTAGATAATATCGCAGCTAGCCATTTACATTTCAGGGCATTTAACAAAGTAGGTCGTGAATAAGGTTCCACATAGATATCATGCGCACATTATGCCGAGGTCGTATGGCCTAGTCCAATAGAAAAGAAACTGTGCACTGCCAGAGGGTCGAATGGTGTGAACCATAGATACATATATTTCTACCGAGGCATTCGGCCCGATCTACAAATATCAATTATCATCAAGAAAGTACATAAAGGCGCATTTGTATTCAAATAAATTCATACAAGTGTTCAAGCAAGTGCATACGTTCACATATGTTCATTTCCAAATCTCTAGCATATCCTAAGTGGTTTCATTAGCATGAAAGGATATAAACATTCACAAATATGGCATGATACGAGTCCTAAATTACCCGGACAATTAACATAATAATAGCTACGCACGGACTCTCGTCACCTAGTGTGTACCCGCATTTAGTGGCAAATTATTCAATTATTTACCTATGGCAACAGTTCCGTCTTACAAGGTTAGAAAGGAGACTTACCTCGCTCCAAAACGTACTTCCAATACAAAGAACGTGCTCAAACCCTCAATTTGGTGCCGAACGACCCAAAACTAATTAACTGAGGTAGGAATTAGTCAATACATGTTCACAAGTTAGCATTCTAACTATTAAAGTAATTTCTCAACCCTAAACACAAGTTTCCTAAAATCCGTCCCCGGGCCCACGTGTCCGGATTCCGAAAATTTTTGGAGAAAGTTGTTCTCTATAACCTAAGGATCAAGAATATATGATTTCTATTTTATTCCATAACAAATTTCGTGGTTAAATCTCATTTTTATCAAAACCCTAGTTTTACTCTAATCCCATAATTTTTCACTAATCTTTATGTGTCAATCTACCCAAACCCAAGTATTAAATTCAAAATAAGTAGGAATAACTTACCTCAAGATACTAGGTGAAACTCTTCTCTCAAGAGCTCCAAAATCGCCCAAGAAATGAGTGAAAATGAGCAAAAATGGCCTAGAGCCTGTAATAAATGAAGGCCATTGCCTTATGCGATTTCCGCATCTGCAGTCCTGGGCCGCACCTGTGCCCACAGCTTCTACGGAAAGAAGACCGCTCCTGTGGTCTGGGCCGCTCATGCGGACAGGCCCACCGCTTCTACGGTTCTGCTTCTGCGGGTTTAGGGCCGCATCTGTAGTTTTGGGCTGCCTGGCCTTGGCCACTCTTGCGATAGGTGGACCACTTCTGCGGTCTCGCACCTACAGCTTACCAACCGCAGGTGCGGTTTCGACAGCAATCAGTAGCTTCAGCCTTTTCCTAAATTCCTAACTCAACTCGAGTCGCGTCTATTTGACGCTCGGGGCCCCGCCTGAACATACCTACAAGTACGAAATGATAAAGCGCACTTGCTCGAACCCTCGGAACGCCCGAAATAATGCTAAAACCAATTATTTCGGTCTCGGAATTTCGTTCCGACCTCGATAATACGAAAACCTGCTCCAAACCAATTATTTAAGAACTTCGAAATTCGTAAGGAATCAACTTTCATTATTAGCCACCAAAACGCTCCCGGGTCATCCAAAACCCGATCCGAACATACGCCCAAGTCCGAAATCATCATACGAACCTATTGGAACCGTCAAATCCCGATTCCGAGGTCGTTTACTCAAAATGTTGACCGAAGTCAAACTTGGCCTTTCAAGCCAACCGTAAGGAACCAAGTGTTCCGATTTCAACCCAAACTCTTCCAAATCCCGAACCAATCATTCCCGCAAGTCATAATTTAGTTAAAGCAAGTACGAGAAGTCTTATCTAGGAGAACGAAATTCTAAAAAGCAAAACGACCAGTTGGGTTGGTATACCAGCAGAATTTATGAGGGTTCCCACTGATTTGTTATGACTTGCACAACCAAAAGGTATTTTTAGACCGAAGTTTTATATTAAACTTAATCGAGCAATTGATGCACAAGTATCAAAAGTGGGGGCAAAATCTAAATACTAACACGAAATATCCTATTTGTGCAAATCACCTGTTAAAAATAGAAGCCGACTCTCTTCTAGTGGGAGCTTCTTCCATTTCTTCCTGTAGGATATTAGATGTTTTACATGTGTCCCATATAAATTTAAATGAGTCAGATTTGTTTTTTCTATGACTAAAGTTAATTTTTTAATCTCCAGGTAAGTAGGCTCATGTAGCCTAGGTGCAAAGCAAGCCCTCAATCTACAGCTTCTATGCTTTAAATTGTTCACTCTATCTTGGTCTTTTTTGTCATTTTCGATGTATTTTATCTTAAAAGCTTTCAAAACTTGAAGGTCTATCATTCAAAGCACAATTAATTCATTGATGGCCATAATTAAGGCATATGTCTATCACAAATCATAAGAGAAATTAGATAAAAATCTAATTTATCACTTGGCACCGCCACAGTGCTCTCCAAGTTTCTCTCTCAGTGTAGCCCGTGCAAAGCACGAGCCCAACATTTCACATTTTCAGGTAACAGACTTTTTTCTCTTTTCAATCATATAGTTGGTTTAAGCAATGACATCAATTTAGAATATTGATGATTTATACTCTGATAGATTAGTCATTGCTTTCAACCAACACACTCTCGTAACAAGGAAGTCAAGTAAATGTAAAGAAAGTAATAACTAAGTATGACAATTTGGACAGTAAAATAAGCCTCAAACATTCAGTATTCTTTATTTACAAGGTAATGTAAATTTAGAAGTCTCAAATATGAAGACACAAAAACTGAAACATAAATACCTGCAACGTAAATCAAACCTCCCAAACTTTTAAGATGCAAAAACAAAAGAAGTTCAGTGCTTAGGGAAACAAAAAACGAAATATTTTATGTTGCAATCACAGAAATTAAGCATCCAAGCTACATGTACTTGAAGCTGAGGAAATCAATTTGAAATTGTGACAATAACAAATCTTATCTAGCTCAGACAAAAAAAGGATGTCCACATACAATGGACAATGACAGAGAGTCAAAGTGCACTTAACATTTCCATAATGTTTGAAAAATTGCAAAGCTTGGGAGGAATTGGTCTTTTAAATCGGTTAGCGCACAATTCGAAAATCTTTCGTTTTCAAAACAAGCCAATCTACTTTAGCATTTGTACCTATCATTGTGTATTCATACAATGTCCTGCGTATCAACAGTGTTGTATTATTAAAATCTTGAATATTTTCAAGTTATAGAAGCTAAATCCTGTAAGCCTTCGTTGAAAATTAGCTTACAAACTGCTGAGAAGCATCAAAAACGTTGTTGAAAAAGAGAAGGTGAAAATACATATTCGCTTCATCTATGACTATTTTAACAGTGTCTCAAGGTAGTACTTGTTTGAACCATTCAGGAAGTATATATATCCCCACTGATTCCCAAATCACTGGACATATTGAATGTGAAGATCCAAATGGTGCAAGTAAATGAAATCATGTAGAAGAGTCTGTCAAATAATAATAATAAAAGGACTCAACAAAGATAAAAATAACTAATTGCAATATCTTTCAGATATTCCAGTAGAACAATATATTCACCAAACAGACAAAAATTAAATTAAAATCCCATAACGTATATAAGTAAAAGAGAAGATAAATAGATAAATCTCTTTGATTGGTAAAACAGACATTTCGCCTGTGGATCTGGTGCTTTTGGCACTTCTTGCTCTAAATTTGAAATTGTACCCTTCTTGATCTCTTCTCGCTGCCTCGATACTGGAAGCAATAAGAACTATTAACAATCCGAAAATAGGAATGTACTTTAGTATCTTGAAAGAAGAAAAAAAAATGAAAGTTTCAATTGAAAATATCTTATCACCTTTGGGTGGTTAAGGACCAGAAGCAGAAGGAATATAATTTTTGGGTTTGACATATCAGTGATAGCTGAGTTATCTCTTGGAACCACTAATAGCTTGTGAACTAATCTATAATTCGTCTACGTAATACAGGAACTAATAAACCCTACATTAATAGACCGTAATAATAATAATAATAAAAAAATCTAAAGTTGTTAGTAGCAAGAAAACTTGAACATTCTTTAGAATGTGACATTAGTAATGGATGGTCTTTGGTTTCTCTAAGAGCTGCAGAAAAGGTGTAGAATCTGCTACACACAAGTTTGCATATTTAAAACTACTTTCAAGTAGATATATAACTGAAATATTACTTTGTAGAGAACTATTTGATTTTATATATCCATTACTTGAACACATTAGTGATGGTCATATTGTCCCATTTCCTTCTTTATAGCATATTATTGAGCACATAAGGATCATATCGAAGACAACCAAACAACTAACAAAAGCCCAATTTTCACTTAAACATCAATTTATTATTGAATATCAACTCTATGTAGCGATTTTAAACCAACATCAACGGCTAATAAGCATGAGTTGAGATGAAAAAATGTCTAAAGTTGATGGTCTCATTCCAGATTTTTTTGCAACTTCTCAAGAAAGAGAGCTTCCATCTTTTTGATAGGCCATGCATTTTAGCTCTTTTGATAAAAGCTACAGGAGAAGATGGAAAAATAAATATATCTCTTGCACTACTACATCTCTTCAACTTAAATGAACATAGAAAAATAACCTCATGTCAATTATCATACACTATGTAATAATCTAATATCCAATATCATAATTGTAACCTGTGACTTTAAACAATTTTGCTAATCAATCTTTGATAACTCCTAGAATTCTCGAGGACCTTATTTTATTTATCATGTGTGCTCGTCAAGTTTAGCTCTTGTGAATTTCAAGCTCAAAATAAGTACCTGTTAGTTTTGTTTTATACCAAAATTTAATATGTAATTTCATCATTCTAATCTCACCTTTGGCCTTTGAGATTAATGATATAGAGCATATATGCGATGATACGTAAGAATTCTTATTATGATCCAACAAATTCATTTTCAAAGAAGACTTCATGAAACTTTGGTGCAGTACATTTTAGCTTCTTCAACCATCTTGTCATAATCCGTACGGACAGTTAGTTATTGACATATATAAGGATTAGAAGTTCACAACCATTTCATTGCCGTGTTTTTTAGGGCACAAGCACAATATGAAAAATAATAAAAGTAACTTTGCTACACTATTTCAATAACTTAGCTAACCATTTAAGTAATTAATTCCTCCATCCACGGTAAAAAATCAATTCAAAGAGTATAACCTTATTCTTCTATTAAACTAAGAGAGGATTAATTGAACTTTGAAATATTTAAATTGAGCAAAATAAATATCCAATTTTAATTCATATTATTATGTAGTGTGTTAAATTTATCGACCATAATATGCCACAAAACGACATAGTCAAAAAATGCAAATCTCTGCTCAGGAAAACAATGAAGACATTACCATAAAAAGCAATCAGAATAATTGACAGAACATAAATGAATTACTGACCTTTGAGAGTTTAGTTCACAGAGCCTTTTTCTATTCCCATTGAGTTCCTTTAGTACCACTGATTGCTAACAAATTGACATAAAATGGTCAATGAGCATAAGCATGTGCAAACCTAGCTTAAAAAAGAGCCAAAGGCTAAAAAATACTACAATTGTTCTTAATAAATTTTAATTTTTCCATTGAGGCTAGCGGTGATGGAGGACAAAGGATGAAAGGAAAAAATCTCAAGAACAATAGCTCCATTGTAAACTACTCAGATTTTTAAAATATTACGACTTCTCAAAGAACATCTTTGAGGCCGTCTAGACAGAGCCAGGAAATTTGGCACAAGATATTTAAAATAAAACACGCATAAGTACAATCAGTTAAGAAAAGAGCTAAATGCACAAGTAACTCTAGAATAAACATCAAAAATTTCTATTGCAATTAGCGGTGCAAATATAATATATGGAATGCGAAGAGAAAAAGAAAAAAAAAATCAAATAGAGAATACTTAACTGTAAGTCATCATAAATATATGCAACAGTGCTAACTATAAATCCAAATAGTTAAATCAAAACTCCTCCTTCATTAAAAAGTAAACATAAATGCTGATAGTTTGTTCTGACTCTATAAAACAATAGCAGTCAAGAAAATTCCTCCATGAAATTGGTAACTATTAAGAGATCTCAAAAAATAAAAGAAAGAAAAGAAGATTGCATAGAGGAAAATAAGAAGAAGATTTGAGCAAGAATTGTACCAGTAAATTGAAATCATAACATGTACAAGATAAATAGAGCAAAATTATTTTTGAAAGAGTGAGGCTTCTAGACTTGATGTTGACATAGAAAACCTAAAATGAGCACGTTTAAAGTACATGACTGAGCAAAATGATAATTAAGATGTAAAATATCAGTTTTGCGACCATCTTCACTCTAGTAAATTAAGCGATTGACTGCTTAATTAATTCTCTATCTCGTAAATTATATTTATATAAGTAATATCAGATTATTACATATGACAATTGATACATAAATAAAATTCAATTCTTCTTATTCCTGATGCTCTTTTGAAAAGTTATATAGTACTCTATAGGCTCTAGGAACCATTTTAATTTCAAAACTTGTTTTGACAAGTCATAATCTTTAATTTCAAAACTTGTTTTGACAAGTCATAATCAATACTACGGGCTTTAGGAACCTACTAATATATTAAAGGTGCTGCTAATGTTAATCTTAGACTTTGATTGAAATAAATGTTCATAGTGAGATGCATTTTGTATATAACTAACATTTCATTTCAATATGTTGTAAAATGTTTGATGTAATTACATTAATAATAATACTTTATAAAACTTTGCAATTTTAGATATCTAAAATTCATTAAATATTAAAGTTTTGGTATAATGTTTTCTCTATTAAATTTATTTCATAATTATAGAGTTTAAGATATGTGCATTGCTGGTAGGTAATTAATTTTCTACCCCATCAAGTAAATGTGACCAACAACAATAGATTATTATTCATATTCAGTTTTATATCGTAATTTGGAAATAGAAGAGTGAGAACTTGCTATGAAAAGTTAAATGACACATATAGTGTAAATTTTATTTACATCACTAGTGCACAAAACCTAAAATTATAATTATAACCTTAATATTTTCCATTATCACTAAAATGATATATAACCTTAATAAGTATCTTAATTATGTCCAATCTAACACCCTATTATATATCACACTGGTGGAGTAGATGGATAGTTGCTTGTGATACATTTAGCTGCCCAGCTAATCCTTCCATTACACTCAGTAGCGAAGCTAGGAATTTTTTCAAAGGTGTTCATATTTGAAAGAAGTAAAAAGAATTCTCGATTAAGGGTGTTCAATATGTATTATATACCTTTAAAACGTAATAATTTATCTATATATACATTGTAATTTTTCGATGAAGGGTGATCAATTGACCACCCTTGTAAGCATATGGCTTCGTCCCTGATTACACCTAATGTATTTAGAGATGAGAATTACTTATTGGTTGTTTGGCCAAGCTTTTTCTAGGCTAAAAGTACGTGTAAAAAAAAAAGGTATTTTTTTTAAAGTGGGGGTGTTTGACCAAGTTGTTTTTGAGAGAAATAAAGTATTTTTTAATAGAATCAGAAGATGTTTTTAACTTTTCTCCTAACAAAATTACCCTTAACAAAAATAAAAATAACCCTACTTAATCTAAGCTAATATTTAGCAATTATAAACTCAATTCTCCTAACGTATAATTTTTTTTACGAGAAATTTCTAATATATAGTAATTTTTGGGGTGAATACTTTCGTATATTTAAATTATTGAAAGAATAAAGCACTCTACATTTTCATTTTTATGTTTTACTTAAATAAAAACAAAAAGCTATTATAGTCTTTCGTCATAAATGTTTGAAATAATTTATCTACTTAAATAATATCAACCATTAAAGAAATCTTTCTATGTCCTTATTAATAATTTAACATTTAAAATTGCTTTTTAAAAAGTTTGGTCAAACACAAATTAATATTCAAAAGTATTTTTTTTTTAAATTGATTAGTCAAACATAAATTGCTTTTCTCTAAAAGTATTTTTTTTTTTTTTAAAAAAACCTTTTCAAAATAAATTGATATTAGAAACTTGGCTAAACATACTGTCACGACCCAAAATCCACTAAGGGTCGTGATGGCGTCGGACACTGCTGTCAGGCAAGCCAACCAAAATACTTAATTAAATTCTCGTTTTATTAATTTTGAAAACTATGATTTTCCTTCAATTTTACCAGTAAAAGATAATAGTTTCAAATCAAATATGAATGTTAAGAAGTTAATACAAGATACCCCGTAATCATCCCAGAACTCGGTGTCACAAGTGCATGAGCATTTACTAGGGAATGAAATAAAATACAGTAACTGTTCGGAATACAAAGTGGACAGAAATGAAAAGCACAGTAAAATACTCTGAAGGGGACTCTGCTGGCAGCGGGTCGTCTCGATAAATGCAGCTCACCTAAGTCTCTGTATCAACCATGCCGCTATGCCACTAAGCCACTAGCTACATATGAACCTGTGCAATAAAAATGCACAGCAAGTGTAGTATGAGTACGAAAATAATGTGTACCCAATGAGTATCACGTCTAATCTCGAAGAAGTAGAGACGAGAGGTCGACTTCGACACTTACTAATGGCCCAATGATAATATAGTAAGAGTGTGAGAAATTCATAGATTTCATAAAGCCAAAATTTAACTCATAAAGCCGGAAAGCAGGTAAACAACTTCTCAAATAATAAAGGATTTCCAAAGATTTACTTTTCATTATCTTTATCAATTTATCTCTGGACAGGAAGGGCAATTATCAACATTTAAAATTCTCAGGCAAGCAATATAAGCATGCACATATAATGTCGAGGTTGTACGGCCCGATCCAACATAAATATAAAATGTGCACTGCCGAGGGTCGAACGGTGCGAACCATAGATGCATTTATTACCCCACTCGTGAATCATACATGCGACGCGGTCAACATAAATAAACAAACACCCTGCTCGCGAATCATACATGTGACGGAGGTACACATAGAAATACATGCTCAAACAGCAAATTAAGAATTTATCGGGGAACGTCTATCCAAATAAAAGTCAATTCTCTTTTAGCGATTTAATAAAATGAAGTTTAATCCCTTCTAAAAATTCATTTACCAATTCGATAAGATTTAAGCGATTCAACTACCAACAAGATTAAAGAAATTCCAGGTATAGCATGCTTTTGGGTCATAGACTACCCGACTTACACATAATAGTAGATACGCATGGACTCTTGTCACCTCGTGCGTACGTAGCCCCACAAATAGGAGCACATAACTAATTATTTCACCTATGGGGACAATTCCCTCTTACAAGGTTAGAAAGGAGACTCACCTTGCTCGGAAGATCTATAACCGGCATTCCACGCCCTTCCAAAGACTCGAATCGATGCACAATGCTCCAAAACTAGCCAATAATTATGCAAATCCATTAATATATGTTCAATTACTCATTACAATCCAATTTATAACAAGTCCTAACCCCGATCGAAAAGTTGACAAAATTGCCCTCGGGCCCACTTGCCCGGATTCCTAAATTTTTCGAAGATAAAATTTACATATGAACTCACGAACTCAACTATATGATTTTCTCTTAATTTCATACCCAAAATCGTGGTCAAAATCCAAGAATATCGATTTTCTAGGTTTTCCCTCAAGCCCCAAGTTTCTACAAATTTTCATGCTCAAATCCGTAACAAAATCAAGTATTTAATGTCTAATGAGTGGGAACAACTTACCTTGACATAGATGAAGAAAACCTCTCTTCCGAAAGCTCCAAAATCGTCCAACCCGAAGTGAAAATGGGTAAAAATGAACCAAAACTCAATTTTTAAAGAGAGCTCACTGCCTCCAGTCCTTTCGCACCTGCGGTCTCTTGACCGCTTCTGCGGTCCCGCAGGTGCGGACCAATTACCGCTTCTACAGTCTGGGAATCCCAGCCCATTTTCGCTTCTGCACTCCTTCTTCCGCAGGTGCGGTCCCGCTTCTGCAGTGACCTGACCGCATTTGCGGTCCTAGCCTTCACCCTTCACCACCGTATTTGCGCTCCTTTGGCCGCTTCTGCGGCTCCGCACCTACGGCCAAAACTTCGCAGGTGTGGTTATACCAGATATTAGCTGCTTCAGCTATTCTTTCCAACCCCAATTCAATCCGTTAACCACCCGGAACTCACCCGAGGTCCTCAGGACACCAACCAGTCCCAAAACACATTATGGACTTGCTCGAGGCCTCAAATCATATCAAACAATGCTAAAATCATGAATCGACCCCCAATCCAAGCTTAAGGAACTTTTGAATTTCAAACTTCTACATTCGATGACGAAACCTATCAAATCACATTCGATTGACCTCAAATTTTGCACACTAGTCATATTTGACATTACGGACCTACTCCAACTTCCGGAATTGGATTCCGACCCCGATATCAAAAAGTCCATTTTCGGTCAAACTTCTCAAAAACCTTTAAATTTCTATCTTTAGCTAAATGACTCCAAAATGACCTACGGACCTCCGAATTCACTTTCGATCGCGCTCCCAACTCCAGAATCACTATACGGAGCTACTTCCAGACTCGAAATCCCAAAGGGACATCGATAACACTGAAATGCACTTCAATCCAAACTTATGAGATTCTTCCAAAACTGCTAATTTTCACAATAGGCGCTGAAACATTCCCAGGTCTTCCAAAACCCAGTCCGAAATCATCATACGAACGTGCTGGAACCTTCGAATCCCAATTCCAAGGTCGTTTACTCAAAAATCCAACCTTAGTCAATTCTTTCAACTTAAATTTTCCGAAATGAGAATTCTCTTTCCAAATCAACTCCGAACTTCCCGGAATTCAATTCCGACCGTGTGCACAAGTCATAATACCTGAAGTGAAGCTGCTTGTGGCCTCAAACTATTGAACGACGCGCTAGAGCTCAAAAATACCGGTCGGGTCGTTACATTCTCTCCCACTTAAACATATGTTCATCCTCGAACGTGCTGAGAACTGCAGCGAAGTTGTCCAAAATCATTGTTTAACACCTCGTGCACCTACCCGTGCTACCACAACTCAGTTGAGCACCCTAGCTCGATCAATCTGAAGATATCTTTTTTCACTTAAGCAAATAAGCCTTAGAGCCCAATTCCAATATCTGGAATTCTCTGTCAGGCATGTTCCAACATACGCTCACCGTATCAATAGTTACACGCAGCACCAAAACATGACTGCATACCTTAGCTGAATTCACACCTTGCACCACTTTACTCATAGGACCACAATAACATTCTCTGATCCATTTAGTCGAAATTCCATGAATCTGATGCTCCCATTACACCTCATGACATACATAGGTCTTGCTCTAACTCTTACAATACCGCTACGACGGAAGAGATGTGTAGAAATTCATAACCAACTGCCAAATCGACAAATCATTGGGTCTATACTTCAGACAAGAACCATCACCTCATTCTGAACCAAACAATGGTCTTAGCTCCGTAATATACTTCATATAATCAGATTGCACTGATCCTAAATCCAATGATCTTGTCTCACCCAGTACGAACTACTCAGTCAATAAGCCATCCAGACATGACCAAAAGTCTCATATGATGCCACAATGGGCTAATAGGCTACCAATTCGAACGCGATACAAAAGGAAAACGAACTCTGAAAAGGAAATTCAATTACCCCGCTTGCGAATCATACATGCGACGCGGTCAACATAATTGAACAGACACCCCGCTCGTGAATCATACATGCAACGCGGGCACACAGCTAATATAAGCTTTCCTCAGAAAAATAGGAAATAAAACACATAAAAACAGATACGGGGAACTGTACTAAATATCACACTGTTGCGGCGCGCAACCCGATCCAAACAGCATTCCCATGGCGGCGTGCTACCCGATCTACACATAAAATTTATATAAGGAGATACACACCGAGCTAGATTGCTCATTACATCAAAATATCGAATGTCAGTCACAAGCACATCAAGTGCGTAATACCATCCCTGGGGAAACATATAGCGTTATAAGCTACAAACTCAAGCACAACTGAGGTGCGATATATGATCTGAATCTCAAGAGTCATTCTGCTCATATAACATCATCTCGACGCAGAACCTCAACACATAAGAAATTCACCAAGCCATCTCGCGACTCACACGGCACAATACATCATTACATGAAATAACACCCCGACTACTCTTCCATAAGGAGCATATTGCTGAAATGAACACATCTGGCCTGATGTAGAGCCCACATTCACATTTAGATCATCTACAGACCTCAAGCTGATTCTGATTGCACTGAACTAAGCTAATAACCTTTCAAAGGTCCATAATAACTCCCCTTTTCTCATAACACACAAGAACAACCATCATAACCGGAGTAATCCTCCACAGTCCACAAACCAATAAACCGAGTGCCCTCTAGGCATCAATTCTCAATTTAACGTCATCACCAAAATCTTCATGCTTGGTTTAACTCTTTAATCAATCAAGTGACTACATGCCACACTTATACAACCTGCCCGGAGGGCACGCTCACACAGCCTTCTGTAACAGATAATAGGTCTATACATCCAAACCACCGGCCGCACTAACACTGAAAAGCGATCAAGAATCCTTGACCAGGATGTAAAGCCTTTTTTACAAAACACTGATCTCAGGTGACACTGAAGACAATACCCACTTACTTTAAATATCAAAACTCCTTTCCTGCTCATCCGAGCTCGTGACATACTTGTCAACACCGAACTGCAACCTTGATCCTCACTTCAAATTCCATACCACTCACTGCACCCATCATGTCAATATACGATAGGACACAATTTTCGTCATAACTTCGGAACCACTAATAGATTAACACGTCATCATATAAAAACTTTTCACTTAACTCACTTCAGGAGAACCATAGCAACACACAGGTGAATTCTCATAACCGTAGAATATGCAAATTTCTAAGTAGTGGTCTAAGCCAGTATAGCCCTTCCGAGATCCGCCTATACATCACAGGCCATAATAGCAGAATACTTCTGAATAACATCAGTTACGGCGGCCGACAAGCCTCACACGTACCGTCACAAATCACTTGCATAACTTGATCACGCTAAAGGAATTGATCACTACCACCAATATGCCAATTCAACTATGGCTAGCCAATCTATTTTCGTACAATTTATCCTTAATTGCCTTTGAAATAATAATAATAATAATAACACCATTCAACACATAGTTTACTCTATCCGTACTCATCCCGAGTGACCTTGAATCACGAGATCATGATGTCTCAAACCCTACGAACTATTTCATACCTCCCTTGTGCGACATTCGCATCCTTAACTGGTATGCCCATTTTGATAATCTCTCTACGAATCCGAAGTTTTTTCTCATTTTCCTCCCAAATGCTGCACTGCAAGTCAAAACATCATAGAACATTCTAGGCCTCTTCTCATAAGCTGCTACAAAGCTTGATCCTTAATCGTACCTATAGCCTCGAAATCATTAGGCACCACACTTTACCCCTTTGAATCCACCAGGACCGTTGTTGAGAGCCACCCGCTCTGACTTGGCCCCGAATATAATCTACTCCATGAATCTTCTAGCACATGAATACCCTCTCGATGAAGCACCCGACAAAATCACATTCCTTTAAACCCGCATCTATACGTGGCACAAATCCTGAATCCTTCCCCAAGTCTGAACATGAGCCAATAAGGCCAACCATAGCACACCTTTAACAATCCCTTTGCTCAAATTACCACTTATGTTCTTTTCTCGTAGCTGAAATAACCCATCAATATGCTAATAACCAGAAACCTCGCAAGTAGTTAACCATGCAACCCAATCATAGGTGGTGGGACTCTCCCACTTAGCTTGAAGCCACTATTACACCGCTCTGGAATTCACCAAGATTCTTTATCTCTTATTGACATGACCTCGCGCAATTAAACTGCCAAATTCCTCGAAATCCTTCCATTAGCACTTCATGAACACCCTAAATTTCCATCAACATTCACATATTCGACCTTTTATCGGAATGGCCAGTAAAATCCTCCGCAAAAACTTCGCCAACCATGCGACCGCTAGCCTGCTCACAGGGAATAACCCACCTGTGGAAATCATTTTCCGACATCTTCCAACGTTGTTTCATGGGGTACAATCACTACGACATCAATAACCCATCCTGAGTCTGAGCTCACTCTCTAGTTGCACAAGTACATTCACCTATCGTGGACATCAATTAGATGTGCGGCAACATCCTTCCAATTCAAAGTTATGTTGTATCCTTCTTCATTTCAAGTAGCTCATTTCCGTTATATCAAATCTCCTTCCGCATAATAGCCCACGCTCCAAATTAAATACGTAGTCCCTAATCACCAATCTCTAAAATTCCCAAATCATTCCAAACTCTCCTCAAGGTGTGCGGTCATCCTACCAGCAAGTCCCTATGCAACTCCGCCACTCTCCCATTTTGGCGAAACTCACCCATTTAATCGACTACTTGACCTTTGCTTATTATACTTGGCCTTCTAGAAATTTTAACCACCACCTGACATTTCCCACATGTCTTTCCTCATCCTTTGCTGCTCAGTTATTGCCTTAAATAAAATCTATCTTCGTAGCACTTGAACCCATAAATCGCTACTAACTTTAAACCTTTCTGAAGATCATCTTTCTCGAGCAGTCAACATTAGAAACACCAATTCAATCCTGAACCACCGCACCCCGCGATCTCTGACAGCCGTTTCTCCAATATTATTTTACAATATCTTACTCCAAAGGCGAATCGAAGAAGACCATAACACTAACGAACTTAACACATACAATCGAGGACGACGATACTACATCGCAGATGAAAATTCTACCACGCTTGAAAATACCAAGTCTCGTTACTCTATCGCCCCAAATCTGGACATTCATAGGCTAATTGTTTTTCCTTCGCCGGAAATGAAATATAAGATCTCTGAATCGTGTACTGAGTAGACTTCTTTTCAAATCATTCACCGCCCCAACATATAGGCAAGTATCCTACCATCAAGTCAATACTGTGTGATAACCAATTGTGATCATCATAGCAACCTATGCATAGCCTCCAAGCTCTTAGAAGCACAACTACCGAGCCGAAAAGATAGAAAAATCCTTCCGCCAGGCGACGACAATAGCCCGACCAACTATACCGGGAGAAACATCCCGCACCACATTTGTAGTACCATTAAAATTCTTCAATTCTCGATTTATAACAAGTGGTTCACGTCGCGTAAGATTGAGTAGGAAGGAAACAAGGTCATAACCACAAGGAATCAAACCGCACGATGAGGAATCAATAAGGGAGGTGCTCCTAACAGTCCTGTAGCCTCTCGAAGACAAGTACAAACCTCTATGTACCGATCCGCGAGACTCTACTAGACCTACTCATGACTCGTGAGACCTAAGAGAACCTAGTGCTCTGATACCATGTTATCACGACCCAAAATCCATTAAGGGTCGTGATGGCGCCGGACACTGCTATCAGGCAAGCCAACCAAAATACTTAATTAAATTCTCGTTTTATTAATTTTGAAAACAATGATTTTTCTTCAATTTTACCAGTAAAAGATAATCGTCTCAAATCAAATATGAAGTTAATACAAGATACCCCATAATCATCCCAGAACCCGGTGTCACAAGTGCATGAGTATTTACTAGGGAATGAAATAAAATACAGTAACTGTTCGGAATACAAAGTGGACAGAAATGAAAAGCACAGTAAAATACTCTAAAGGAGACTCTGCTGGCCGCGGGTCATCTCGATAAATGCAGCTCACCTAAGTCTCCGTACCAACCATGCCGCTATGCCACTAAGCCACTAGCCACATATGAACATGTGCAACAAAAATGCACAGCAAGTGTAGTATAAGTACGAAAACAACGTGTACCCAATGAGTATCCCGTCTAATCTCGAAGAAGTAAAGACAAGAGGTAAACTTCGACACTTACTAGTGGTCCAATGATAATATAGTAAGAGTGTGAGAAATTCATGGATTTCATAAAGTCAAAATTTTACTCATAAAGCCGGAAAGCAGGTAAACAACTTCTCAAATAATAAAGGATATCCAAAGATTTACTTTTCATTATCTTTATCAATTTATCTCTGGCTAGGAAGAGCAATTATCAACATTTCATTATCTTTTCGAAGATAAAGTTTACCCATGAACTCACGAACTCAACTATATGATTTTCTCTTAATTTCATACCCAAAATCGTGGTCAAAATCCAAGAATATCAATTTTCTAGGTTTTCCCTCAAACCCCAAGTTTCTATAAATTTTCATGCTCAAATCCGTAACAAAACCATGTATTTAATGTCTAATGAGTGGGAACAACTTACCTTGTCATAGATGAAGAAAACCTCTCTTACGAAAGCTGCAAAATCGTACAACCCGAAGTGAAAATGGGTGGAAATGAACCAAAATTAGATTTTTAAAGAGAGCTCATTGTCTCCAGTCCTTTCGTACCTGCGGTCTCTTGACCGCTTCTGCGGTCCCGCAGGTGCGGACCAACTGCCGCTTCTGTGGTCCGGGGCTCCCAGCCCATTTCCGCTTATGCGCTCCTTCTACCGCAGGTGCGGTCCCACTTCTGCGGTGACCTGACCGTATCTGCAGTCCCAACCTTCACCCTTCACCACCGCATCTGCGCCCCTTTGGCCGCTTCTGCGGCTCCGCACCTGCGGACAAAACTTCGCAGGTGCAGTTATACGAGATATTAACTGCTTCAGCCATTCTTTCCAACCTCAATTTAATCCGTTAACCACCCGGAATTCACCCGAGGCCCTCGGGACCCCAACCAATCATACCAACCAGTCCCAAAACACATTACGGACTTGCTCGAGGCCTCAAATCATATCAAACAACGCTAAAATCATGAATCGACCACCAATCCAATCTTAAGGAACTTTAGAATTTCAAACTTCTACATTCGATGACGAAACCCATCAAATCACATCCGATTGACCTCAAATTTTGCACACAAGTCATATTTGACATTACGGACCTACTCCAACTTCTGGAATTGGATTCCGACCCCGATATCAAAAAGTCCATTTCCGGTCAAACTTCTCAAATACCTTCAAATTTCTTTCTTTAGCCAAATGACTCCAAAATGACCTGCGGGCCTCCGAATTCACTTCCGATCGCGCTTCCAACTCCAGAATTACTATACGGAGCTACTTCCAGACTCGGAATCCCAAAGAGACATTGATAACACTGAAATGCACTTCAATCCAAACTTATGAGATTCTTTCAAAAATGCTAACTTCCACAATAGGCGCCGAAATGTTTCTGGGTCTTCCAAAACCAGTCCGGACATATGCCCAAGTCCGAAATCATCATACGAACCTGCTGGAACCTTCGAATCCCGACTCCGAGGTCGTTTACTCAAAAATCCAACCTTAGTCAATTCTGTCAACTTAAAGCTTCCGAAATGAGAATTCTCTTTCCAAATCAACTCTGAACTTCCCGGAATTCAATTCTGACTGTGCACACAAGTCATAATACCTGAAGTGAAGCTGCTCGTGGCCTCAAACTGCTGAACAACGCGCTAGAGCTCAAAACGACCGATCGGATCGTTATACATACTTTCTAGTTGACAGTGGTGGAGAATATCCACATACTTTCTAGTTGACATTGAAGTGTCGTTACCGATTTTTATCTAGTCATGACAAAATGAATAAGATAATTAAATATCCAACGACTCGTCCACTTAAAAGTGGTTTGGGCAATTAATTTATTTTAATCGGGTTAAATATGAATTATGTCCATATAACCCGCTGAAAAATACATATTTGATGGGTTAAAAATACAAGAAATCACTCAGGTTGGCTCATGAAGGACTGGTCTTTAAATATTGCACCATGTTTTATTTTACGGAAAAGGTCGTGATATATTCCTCTACTATTAGAAATTATTTAGAATTATTATCTGTTATACTATTTGATCAAAAGAAACTATGTCGTCTTACTATTCAAACAAATATACCCCTAACTTGACGGACTGGATACTTGGCACGCACCAAAACTGTTGGTCCATTTGGTCTTAAATTAGACCCGACCCGCCCTATTACCTAGTATCCAGAAGAGATTGAGTTCAGATAAGCATTCTAATCTATTGCTCTTTCTCTATTTCTCATTCACTAGAAAAGAAATCTAATGCATTTGGTATTGAAATCGATTGAAGCTAATGGACTAGAGCCTAAACCGTTTTGAAATAGTACTTCAGTGTCTTGATTTGAAGAATTGGAAAGTTGCACCTCCATTGACGGGTTTCGAAGCTCATTGCCAAGTCTAGGTTGGAATGGGTCCTTTGGTACAATGATTGATTAGGGGTTTACATTGAAATCCAATTTTGTATTGCTTGTGGTACTTAGATATAAATTATATTATTGTTTATTGGAAAAGTTGATGTTAAAAGTCGAAACTCGCCATTTCTGACATATTGAAGCTTTGGGTTTGAATCTGGATCTAAAAAAGAAGTCGAAAACTATTGGTAAAATTCATTATTGTTACTAATTTAAGTCTATAATTATTAGTACAACACTGAAATATTAATTTGGTGAAGAAACTAGCAAAGGATTTTGAGAAATTTGAAGAAGACAAAATGGGTCTCTCTGATTTCTTGACCCAATTCAAATTCTTTCGTCCTTCTCGAGTTTGGCTACATTCACTGGAATGCAAAGAAAGAAATTTTTTTAAACCTTTTTTCTACAGTCAAGAAGAAATTGAAGATTTTCTCTTCAGTCGTAGCATTTTCTTTCGCACGGGGTTTTGAAGGAGCTTGAATCAGATGAAGAAACTTTAATACCTACAATTGAGTTGTCGTAGATTATAACAATTCCTACCTTCAAAGGAGAGATTGTGCTTCCTCCTGAGAAGAAGTAGACTATTAGACTTATATAATTTTCTCTCAATTTGTATGAAACTGTAGAAAGAATTAGAGGGTTTCTGTCCATTTGTTTGTATTTTAATGGTTTAACATATGAACTCAATCTATGATTCGAAAAGAAGTATAAAAATTGAGTAATGTTAGATTTTGGTGGTAATTACTGTATTTATTTGACTCATTGGTCGTGAGAGTTGTTGCAACATTTAATCTAAAGAGCAATTTGTATTTTTCAACAATGGTGCGTCAAGTTTAATAATTATTTTCAACTTTTGATAAAAAGAGTAATCCGTATTTGGCGGGTCAAATTTAATGGAACGGGTACCGGTTAATAGGGTGAGTCGGATCTAATTTAAGATCAAATAGACCAACAACCTTGGATGCATGCCAAGTGTTCGGTCCGTCAAGTTAGGGGTATATGTGTTTGAATAGTAAGACGGCAGGGGTTCTTTTGATCCAATAGTATAACAGAGGATAATTTTAAATAATTTCTGATAGTAAAGGAATATATCATGACCTTTTTCATTTATTTTATTGTGAAAATAGATTTTTTTTTATATATTTATATATACTACAATTGACATTTTTACCTCTCTATTCTTATGTTTCTTTTCCAACTCTTCTTCTTTACCAAGAACACCATGGTTCTATAATTTTGAAGCTTCAAATCCTTTTTTGAAGGTGAAAATTTGAAGTTGATGATTGATTAGACTTAAAATCATTTGAGTATTGATTATTTGTGCTTAAATTTTTAGTTCAAACATTGATTCAATAATTTTCTATAAAAAAACTCAAAACTCCATTGTTAGTCCTTAGAAAGTATCGAAGAAAATAAGGTGGATCTTTTTGATTTGGCAATATTTAACGGTGATTAGGGATCATTAGCGTTAGTGTTTGGAGGCTTTATTTCAATTTTGAGATTATTTGAAGCATATATGAGGTGGTTTGATCAAAATTAGAATTACAAATTCGAAAAATATCTTGTTGAGCAGCACAGACAAATCATGCCAATTTGGTAGGATTTATGAATAATTTAACGAAATATTGGCCGAATGTAGATAACAAAAAAATCATGTTAATCTAGCAGGATTTGATGAACATTGCACAAGCACAAAGTCCTGCAAATCCAATAGAATATATGAGTTATCCAATAAAATAATTAAGTTGATCATGTAACATGAAGTCTTATCGATTTATCATGACTTGCATGTCATAGTTTTAAAATGTACTTTTTTTTTTTCATTTGAAGTTTGAAATCATGAAAGAGAGATATTTATGAATAAAATCATGATGTTACCGATTTGTCATGACTTGCACAACATAAAGATATTTTAGACCGAATTTTTCATTAAACTTAAAAGGACCATTTCTGCACAAATATCAAAAGTGTGAACAAAACCTAAATACCAGCACAAAATATCTTATTTGTGCAAATCACCTGTTAAAAATAAGTTTCAGCGTGTGATGACCCAAAAGGTCATTACTTATTTTAGAAATAAATTCTGTGTTTCGAACCCTTAAAAAACCTCTCTTTACATCACCTCAATTTGCGTGCGCAGTCCGGGCGCGTAGCCGGAAAGTCATTATGTGAAAATCTGTGAAAAATAATAAAATTTGCTTTTAAAATGAATTTAAGTTGACTTCGATCAATATTTTGGGTAAACGGACCCGGACTTGTGATTTGACGGTCCCGAAAGGTCCATAGGAAAATATGGGACTTGGGCATATGCCGGAATCGAATTCCGAGGTTCCAAGCCCGAGAAATAAATTTTTTAAAGGAAATTATTTTCTGGAATATATATGAGTTTTTAGAAATGAAAAATATTTGGAAGTTGGTGGTATCGGGCCCGTATTTTGGTTCCGGAGCCCGGTACATGTCTTATATGTGATGTAAGTTGAGCCTGTAAAATTTGGTAAGAAACGAAAGTCGTTTGATGTGATTCGGACCCGTAGTTATGAAAATTGATACTTTGAAAGTTTTGAAATTTTCCTTAGATTTTTGGTGGTAAATGCGTTGTTTAGGATGTTATTTTGGCGATTTGATCGCACGGATAAGTTAGTATGATGTTTTTGAGTTAGTATGCTGTTTGGTTTGGAGCCCCGAGGGCTCGGGTTAGTTTCTGATAGGTTTCGGAAGGTTTTAAACTTAGAAAAAGTTGCAGGTTTTTAGTTTCTGGTGTTTTGGAGTTTTGTTCTTCGCATTCGCAGAAGGACTCTCGCGAACGCGAAGGGTAAGTCAGGCTGAAGGAATTTTCCTTCTACGCAAACGCGAGAAACGGGTCGCGAATGCGAAGCTTTGGAGGTGCTTCCTTTCGCGGACGCGGACCTGCTATCGCGAACGCGAAGGCCTTTGGGCCTGGGCAGGGGGAGGGATTTTACTCTACGCGAACGAGGCCACCTGACCGCGAACGCGACTAGCCTATCGTGAACGCGATGAAGGCCTGCCCAGTGATTTTAAAACTCTAACAACCCGACCTTTTTGAGCTCTAGCACGCCGTTCAGCAGTTTGGGGCCATGAACAGCTTCATTTCAGGTATTATGACTTGCACGCATGGTCGGAATGAACTTCGGGAAGTTCGGAATTGATTTAGAAAGAGAATTCTCCTTTCGGAAGTTTTAAGTTGAAAGAATTAGCTAAGATCGGAATTTTTAGTAACCGACCTCGGAATGGGGATTCGAGGGTTCCAGCAGGTTCGTATGATGATTTCGGACTTGGGCGTATGCCCGGATCGGGTATTTTCGCGCCTATTGTGGAAGTTAGCATTTTGGAAGAAATTTCATAAGTTTGGGTTGAAGTTCATTTCGGTGTTATCGATGTCCGTTTGGGATTCCGAGTCTGGGAGTAGCTCTGTATGGTGATTTTGGAGTTGGGAGCGCGATCGGAAGTGAATTCGGAGGTCCGTGAGTCGTTTTGGAGTCATTTGGCTAAAGATAGAAATTTGAAGGTTTTTGAAAAGTTTGACCGGAAGTGGACTTTTTGATATCGGGGTCAGAATTCGATTCCGAAAGTTGGAGTAGGTCCATAATGTCGAATATAACTTGTGTGCAAAATTTGACGTCAATCGGATGTGATTTCTAGGTTTAAACATCGAAAGTAGAAGTTTGAAGTTCTAAAGTTCATAAAGCTTGGATTGGAGGTCGATTCGTGATTTTAGCATTGTTGGATATGATTTGAGGCCTCGAGCAAGTCCATAATGTGTTTTGGACTGGTTGGTATTATTGGTTGGGGTCCCGGGGGCCTCGGGTGGATTCCGGGTGATTAACCGATCAAAATTAGAATTTTGGAGAAGGCTGAAGTTGCTGGTTGCTGGTGTAACCGCACCTGCGAGGCTAGGGCCGTAGGTGCGGAGCCGCAGGAGCGGTTGTCATGTCGCAGAAGCGGTTAGAAGTGAAGGGCTCAGAGGCCGCAGGTGCGAAGGAAATCCCGCACCTGCGAGATCGCAGATGCGGCCGGTGCGGATGCAGAAGCGGAAAAGGGCAGCTTGGTGAGGAACCGCAGAAGCGGTATTTGAACCGCACCTGCGGAACCGCAGAAGCGGTCAAGAGACCGCAGGTGCGGAAAGTGCTGGAGGCAGTGAGTTGTTTTAAAGTCGGGTTTTGGCCATTTCCTCTCATATTTTCTTGGCTTGGGCGATTCTTGGAGGGTTTCAAGAGAGGATTTTCATCATCAATGATAAGGTAAGCTAACCCCATCTATCCTGAGTTAAATATATTGATTGTATATGGATTTGAGCATGTAAATGGGTAGAAATTTGGGGGTTTGAGGTAAACCTAGAAAAATTGATATTCTTGAATTTTGACCACGATTTTGGGTATGAAATTAAGAGAAAATCATATAGTTGAGTTCGTGAGTTCATGGGTAAACTTTATTTTCGAAAAATTTAGGAATCCGGGCTCGTGGGCCCGGAGGCAATTTTGTCAACTTTTCGATCGAGGCTAGGAATTGTTATAAATTGGATTGTAATGAGTAATTGAACATATATTAATGGATTTTCATAATTATTGCCTAGTTTTGGAGCATTGTGTATCGATTCGAGTCTTCGGAAGAGCGTGGAATGCTGGTTATGGATCTTCGTAGCGAGTTGAGTCTCTTTTCTAACCTTGTAAGAGGGAATTGTCCCCATAGGTGAGTTAATTGGTTATGTGCTCCTATTTGTGGGGGCTACGTACGCACGAGGTGACGAGAGTCTGTACGTAACTACTATTATGCTATTGTCCGGGTAGTCTAGGACCCAAAAGCATGTTGTACTTGAAAATATTTGTAATCCTATTGACGGTTTGAATTGCTTAAATCACATCGGATTAGTAAGTGAATTTCTAAAAGATTGAGCTTCATTTTCTTGAATTGTAAAAAGAGAATTGGATTTTCCTTGGATAGTTGTTCCCTGATGAAGTCTTGATTAACTGTTTGAATATGTGATTCTATGTGTACCTGCATCGCATGTATGATTTGCGAGCAGGGTGTTTGTTTATTTTATGTTGGTCGCGTTGCATGGATGATTTGCCAGTGGGGTAATAGATGCATCTATGGTTCGCGCCGTTCGACCCTCGACAGTGTACATTTTACATTTATGTTGTATCGGGCTGTACGATCTCAGCATGATATGTGCATGTTTGTATTGTTGCTTGAGATTTATAAATGTTGACATTTGCCTTTCCTGACCGGAGATAAATTGATAAAGATAGTGAAAAGTAAATCTTTGGAAATCCATCAATATTTGGGAGGTTGTTTACCTGCTATCTGGCCTTATGAATTATAATTGTTGTTTTATAAAATTCCCTGATCTCCTCACATTTTTACTATATTATCATTGGACCACTAGTAAGTGTCGAAGTCGACCTCTCGTCTCTACTTCTTTGAGATTAGACTGGATACTCATTGGGTACACGTTGTTTTCGTACTCATACTACACTTCTGTGCATTTTTGTTGCACAGGTTTATGTATGGCTAGTGGCATAGCGGTATGGTTGATACGGAGACTCAGGTGAGTTTCATTATTCGAGACGACTGTAGCCAGCAGAGTCCCCTTCAGAGTTTTGTATTGTATTTTCATTTTTGTCCACTTGTATTCCGGACAGTTACTGTATTTTATTTAATTTCTAGTAAATGCTCATGCACTTGTGACACCGGGTTCTGGGAGGATTATGGGGTATCTTGTATTAACTTCTTAACATTCATATTTGGTTGAGACGATTATCTTTTACTGGTAAAATTGAAGGAAAATCATAGTTTTTAAAAATTTTAAAACGAGAATTTAATTAAGTATCTTGGTTGGCTTGCCTGACAGCGGTATCCGGTGCCATCACGACCCTTAGTAGATTTTGGGTCGTGACAACATGGTATCAGAGTGCTAGGTTACCTTAGGTCTCATGAGTCATGAGCAAGTCTAGTAGAGTCTCGCGGATCAGTACGGAGATGTCTGTACTTATCTTCAGGAGGCTACAAGGTTGTTAGGAGTACTTCCCTTCTTGATTCCTCATCGTGCGATTTGATTCCTTGAGGCTTATGCCCTTGTTCCTTCCTACTCAATCTTACGCGACGCGAACCGCTTGTTATAAATCGAGAATGGAAGAATTGTAATGGTACTACATATGTGGTGCGGGATGTTTCTCCCTGCGGGGTTGTCTGAGCTATTATCGTCGCCTTGTGGGAGGATATTCTATCATTTCAGCTCAGTAGCGGTACTTTTGAGAGCTCTAAGGCTAGGTACAAGTTGCCATGATTCTATGAACGATTATTCCACAGTATTGATATGATGGTAGGATGTTTGCCTACGTGTCAGGGGCAGTGAATGACTAGAAGGGAGGTTTACTCAATGCATGATCTAGAGATTCGGTATTTTATTCCCGGCAGGGGAAAGGAAATCGGACTAAGAATGTTTAGATTGGGTTGATGAAGTAACGAGACTTGGTATTTGCGAGCGTGGTGGAATTTTTATCTGTGATGTAGTGTCATCATCCTCGATTGTATGTGTTAAGTTCGCCGGTGTTATGGTCTTTTGCAATTCGCCCTTGGGGTGGGATATTGTGAAATAATATTGGAGAAATGACTATTGGATATTGCGGGGTGCGGTGGTTCAGGATTGAGTCGGTGTTTCAATGTCGACGGCTCGGGAAAGATGATCCCCAGAAAGGTTTAAAGTAGTAGCGATTTGTGGGTTCAAGTGCTGCGAAGATAGATTTTATTAAGGAAACAACCGAGCAACAAAGGATGAGGAACGACATGTGGGAAGTGTCAGGCGGTGGTTAAAATTTCCAGAAAGCTAAGTATAAGAATCAAAGGTCGAGTAGTCGATTAAAGGGGTAAGTTCCACCAAAGTGGGAGAGTGGCGAAGTTGCATAGGGGCTTGGTGGTAGGATGACCACGCACCTTGAGGAGAGTTTGGAATGATTTGGTAATTTTAGAGATTGGTGATTGGGGCATACGGATTTAATTTGGAGCGTGGGCTATTATGCGGCAGGAGATTTGATATAACGGAAAGGAGCTGCTTGAAATGAAGAATGATACAACATAACTTTGAATTGAAAGGATGTTGTCGTACATCTAATTGATATCCACGAAGGGTGAATGTACTTGTGCAACTAGAGAGTGAGCTCGGACTCAGGATGGGTTATTTATGTCATAGTGATTGTACCCCGTGCAGCAGCGTTGGAAGATGTCGGAAAGTGATTTTCACAGGTGGGTTATTCCCTATGAGCAGTCTAGCGGTCGCGTGGTAGGCGAAGCTTCTGCGGAGGATTTTACTGGCCATTCCGGTAAGAGGTCGAATATGTGGATATTGATAAAGACTCAGAGTGTTCATGAAATGCTAATTGAAAGATTTCAAGGAATCTAGCGGTATAATTTTGCAAGGTCATGTCAGTAAGAAATAAAGAATCTTGGTGGGTTTCAGAGATGTGTAATAGTGGCTTCAAGCTAAATGGGAGAGTCCCACCGCCTACAGTTGGATTGCATGGTCATCTATTTGCAAGGTTTAGGATTACCAGCAAATTGGTGAGTTATTTCAGCTAAGGGAAAGAACATAAGTAGTAATTTGAGTGAAGGAATTGTTAAAGGAGTGCTATAGTTGACCTTATTGGCTCATGTTCGGGCTTTGGGAAGATTTAAGATTTATGCTTCATACAGAGGTGATTTACAAGGGAAGTGATTCAGTCGGGTGCTTCGTGGATATGGGTGTTCATGTGAATAACGGTCCTAGTGGATTCAAAGGTTAAAGTGTGGTGTGTAAGTATTTCGAGTCCATAAGTATGGTTAAGAATCGAGCTTTTGTAGAATATTATGATAAGAGGCTCGGAATGTTCTATGATATTTTCGACTTGCAGTGTAGCATTGGGAGGAAAGAGAGAAAAAGACTTCAAATTCGTAGATGAATTATCAGAATGGGTGTATCGGTTGAAGATGCGAATGTGCGTGCAAGGAGGGTGCGAAATAGTTCATGGGTTTAGAGACAATATGGTCTCGTGGAATGGGGTTACTCAAGATGAGTACGGATTTAGGTTGGTGATGTAAGGAATGGAGCTATTACTATCTCTAAGGCAAGTTAAGGGTGAATTAGAAGAATTTAGATTGATTAGCCATGGTTGAATTGGCATAATAGTGGCGGTGATCAGTTCCTTCAGCGTGATTAAGTTATGCATGCGATTTGTGGCCGTACATGCGAGGCTTGACGGCCGCTGTAATTGATTTTATTTGGAAGTATTCAAGTATTATGGCCTTGTTATGTGTAGGCGGATCCCGGAAGGGTCATGGTAGTTTAGACCACTACTTGAGGATTTGAATGTTCTATGGTTATGAGAATTCACTCGCGTGTAGCTATGGTTCTCTTAGAATGAGTTAAGTAAAGACTTTCTATATGATGAAGTGTTTACCCTAATAGTGGGTCAGGAGTTGTGATGAAATTCTGGTACTATCGCATATTGGCTTGTTAGGTGCAGTGAGTGGTATGGAATTTGAAGTGAGGATCAAGGTTGAAGTTTGGTGTTGACAAGGATGTCACGAGCTCGGATAAGTAGGAAAGGAGTTTCGATGTTTAAGGTAAGTTGGTATTGTCTTCAGCATCACCTGAGATTGGTGTTTTGTGAAAAAAGGCTTTGCATCCTGGTTAAGGATTCTTGATCACTTTTCAGCATTAGTGCGGCTGGTGGTTTGGATGTACAGACCTGTTATCTGTCACGGAAGGTTGCGGGAGCGTGCCTTATGGGAAGTTTGTATAAGTGTGGCATATATTCACTTGATTGATTGAAGAGTTAAACCAAGTATGAAGATTGTGGTGATGACGTTAAATTGAGAATTGATGCCTAGAGGGCACACGGTTTATTGGGTTGCGGACTGTGGAGGATTACTCCGGTTATGATGGTCGTTCTTGTGTGTTATGAGAAAAAAGGGGTGATTATGGACCTTTGAAAGGTTATTAGCCTGGTTCAGTGCGATCAGAATCAGCTTGAGGTCTGTGGATGGATTTAAATGTGAATGGGCTCTATATCAGGCCAGATGTGTTCATTTCAGCCATGCGCTCCTTATGGAGGAGTAGTTGAGGTGTTATTTCATCGTCAGTTGTTTCATGTAATGATGTATTGCGCCGTGTGAGTCGTGAGACGACTTGGTGAATTTCTTATGTGTTGAGGTTCTGCGTAGAGATGACGTTATATCAGCAGAATGGCCCTTGAGATTCAGATCATATATCGCGCCTCAGTTGTGCTTGAGTTTTGTAGCTTATGGCGATATATGTCTCTGCAGGGATGGTATTATTCACTTAGCGTGCTTGTGACCGACATTCAGTATTTTGTTGTAATGAGCAATCTAGCTCGGTGTGTATCTCCGTATGTGAATTTTATGTATGGATCGGGTGGCACGCCGCCATGGGTACGTTGTTTGCATCGAGTTGTGCGCCGCAACAGTGTGATGTTGAGTACAGTTCCCCATATCTATTTTTATGTGTTTTGTTTCCTATTTTTTTGAGGAAAGCTCATATTAGTTGTGTGCCCACGTCGCATGTATGATTCGCGAGCGGGGTATCTATTCAATTATGTTGACCGCGTCGCATGTATGATTCACGAGCGGGGCAATTGGATTTCCTTTTCAGAGTTCGTTTCCTTTATTTGTCATGTTCAAGTTGGTAGCCTATTGGCACACGGTGGCATCATATGAGACTTTTGATCATGTTCAGGGTGGCTTATTTCCTGAGCAGTTCGTACTGGGTGAGATAAGATCATTGGATTAGGATCATTGCAATCTGATTATATGAAGTATATTAAGTTGCAAAGACCATTATTTGGTTCAAGATGAGGTGATGGTTCCTGTAGGAGTATAGACCCAATGAATTGTTGATTCGGCAGTCGGTTATGAATTTCTACACATCTCTTCCGTCGTGGCGGTATTGTAAGAGTTAGATCAAGACTTATATATATCATGAGGTGCATTAGGAGCATCAGATTCGTGGAATTTTGACTAATTTGATCAGAGAATGTTATTTGTGATCCTGTGAGTAAAGTGGTGCAAGGTGCGAATCCGACTAAGGTATGCAGTCATGTCTTGGTGCTACGTGTAGTTATTGATACGGTGAGCCTATGTTGGAAACAGACCTGGCATAGAATTTCGGATGTTGGAATTGGGCTCTAAGGCTTATTTGCTTGAATAAAAGGGAATATCTTCATAATTGATCGAGCTAATGTGCTCAACTAGTTGTGGTAGCACGGGTAGGTGCATGAGGTGTTAAACAGTGATATCAGACTACTTCAGTGTAGTTCTCAGCACGTTCGAGAATGACCGTATTTTTAAGTGGGAGAGAATGTAATGAACCGACCAGTAGTTTTGAGCTTTAGCACGCCGTTCAGCAGTTTGGGGCCATGATCAGCTTCATTTCAGGTATTATGACTTGCACGCGTGGTCAGAATTGAACTTCGGGAAGTTCGGAATTGATTTAGAAAGAGAATTCTCATTTCAGAAGTTTTAAGTTGAAATAATTAGCTAAGATCGAAATTTTTAGTAAACAACATTGGAATTGGGATTCGGGGGTTTCATCAGGTTCGTATGATGATTTCGGACTTGGGCGTATGCCCGGATCGGGTTTCAGATGACTCAGGAGCGTTTTGGCACCTATTGTGGAAGTTAGCATTTTGGAAGAAATTTCATAAGTTTGGGTTGAAGTGCATTTCGGTGTTATCGATGTCCGTTTGGGATTCCGAGTCTAGGAGTAGCTCCGTATGGTGATTCTGGAGTTGGGAGCGCGATTGGAAGTGAATTCGGAGGTCTGTGAGTCGTTTTGGAGTCATTTGGCTGAAGATAGAAATTTGAAGGTTTTTGAGAAGTTTGACCGGAAGTAGACTTTTTGATATTGGGGTCGGAATTTGATTCCGAAAGTTGGAGTAGGTTCGTAATGTCGAATATGACTTGTGTGCAAAATTTGAGTTCAATCGGACGTGATTCACTAGGTTTAAACATCAAAAGTAGAACTTTGAAGTTCTAAAGTTCATAAATCTTGGATTGGAGGTCGATTCATGATTTTAGCATTGTTGGATATGATTTGAGGCCTCAAGCAAGTCCGTAATGTGTTTTGGCTCTGGTTGGTATGATTGTTGGGGTCCCTGGGGCCTCAAGTGGATTTCGGGTGATTAACGGATCAAAATTAGAATTTTGGAGAAGGCTGAAGTTGCTGGTTGCTGGTGTAACCGCACCTGCGAGGCTAGGGCCACAGGTGCGGAGCTGCAGGAGCAGTCATCGTGCCGCAGAAGCGGTTAGAAGTGAAGGGCTCAGAGGCTGCAGGTGCAAAGGAAATCCCGCACCTGCGAGATCGTAGATGCGGCCGATGCGGCACAGAAGCAGACTGGGGCAGCAGGAGGAGTACTGCAGAAGCGGTATTGTAACCGCACTTGCGGAACCGCAGAAGCGGCCAAGTGACCGCAGGTGCGGAAAGGGCTGGAGGCAGTGAGTGTTTTAAAAATCGGGATTTGGCCATTTTCTCTCATATTTTCTTGACTTGGGGGATTCTTGGAGGGTTTCAAGAGGGGATTTTCATCATCAACGACAAGGTAAGCTAACCCCACCTATCTTGAGTTAAATATATTGATTGTGTATGGATTTGAACATGTAAATTGGTAGAAATTTGGGGGTTTGAGGAAAACCTAGAAAAATTGATATTCTTGGATTTTGACCACGATTTTGGGTATGAAATTAAGAGAAAATCATATAGTTGAGTTCGTGAGTTCATGGGTAAACTTTATCTTCGAAAAATTTAGGAATCCGGGCACGTGGGTCCAAGGGCAATTTTGTCAACTTTTCGATCGGGGCTAGGAATTGTTATAAATTGGATTGTAATGAGTAATTGAACATATATTAATGGATTTGCATAATTATTGGCTAATTTTGGAGCATCGTGTATCAATTCGAGTCATCGGAAGAGCGTGGAATGCTGGTTATGGATCTTCGGAGCGAGGTGAGTCTCCTTTCTAACCTTGAAAGAGGGAATTGTCCCCATAGGTGAAATAATTGGTTATGTTCTCCTATTTGTGGGGGCTACGTACACACGAGGTGACGAGAGTCCGTGCATAGCTACTATTATGCTATTGTCCGGGTTGTCTAGGACCCAAAGGCATGCTGTACTTGGAAATATTTTTAATCCTATTGACGGTTTGAATTTCTTAAATCACATCGGATTGGTAAGTGAATTTTTAAAAGATTGAGCTTCATTTTCTTGAATTGTAAAAGGAGAATTGGATTTTCCTTGGATAATTGTTCCCCGATGAAGTCTTGATTAACTGTTTGAATATGTGATTCTATGTGTACCTGCGTCGTATGTATGATTCGCGAGCAGAGTGTTTGTTTATTTTATGTTGACCGCGTCGCATGGATTATTCACGAGGTTGGATCGAGCTGTACGACCTCGGCATGACATGCGCATCTTTGTATTGTTGCTTGAGATTTATAAATGTTGACATTTGCCTTTCCTGACTGGAGATAAATTGATAAAGATAGTGAAAAGTAAATCTTTGGAAATCCATCATTATTTGGGAGGTTGTTTACCTGCTATCTGGCCTTATGAATGATAATTGTTGTTTTATAAAATTCCCTGCTCTCCTCACATTTTTACTATATCATTGGACCACTAGTAAGTGTCGAAGTCGACCTCTCGTCTCTACTTCTTTGAGATTAGACAGGATACTCATTGGGTACACGTTGTTTTCGTACTCATACTAGACTTGTTGTGCATTTTTGTTGCATAGGTGTATGTGTGGCTAGTGGTATGGCGGCATGGTTGATACGAAGACTCATGTGAGTTGCATTATTGTAGCCAGTAGAGTCTCCTTCAGAGTTTTGTATTGTATTTTCATTTCTATCCATTTGGATTCTGGATAGTTACTGTATTTTATTTTATTCCTAGTAAATGCTCATGCACTTGTGACACCGGGTTCTGGGAGGATTATGGGGTATCTTGTAATAACTTCTTAGCATTCATATTTGTGTGAGACGATTATCTTTTACTGGTAAAATTGAAGGAAAATCAGAGTTTTCAAAATTTTTAAAACAAGAATTTAATTAAGTATCTTGGTTGGCTTGCCTGACAGCGGTGTCCGGCGTCATCACGACCTTTAGTGAATTTTGGGTCGTGACAAAAACAGAAGCAAAAAAATGGGCAGAACCCATTTACTTCATATTTTCGAAATTTGGGAGCATTGAGGCGATTTTCAAAGAACAATTTCTTCCCCAAAACATTGGTATATGATTTAAACCTTTTTTTTCAATTTCCCATGGCTTTTCATCAATTTTCATCCTAAAATCTAGGGTTTTCATGATAGAAATTAGGGAATTTGGGTAGAGTTAGGGCTTTTTGAATAATTGGAATTTAGACCTCATTTTGGGGTCAGATTCCAAAACTAATTGCATATTCGAGCTCGTGGGTGAATGGGTGATCGGGTTTTGGTTTGAACATCGAGTTTTGACCAAGCGGTCCCGGGGTCAATTTGGACTAGATACGAGTTATTTGGAGGCGAATTCTAAAGGAAAAACGGTATTTGAGGCTTGAGTTGGCCGTGGAAGTTTGAGGTAAGTGTTTGGTCCAACCTTAGTTTGAAGGATTAGGTGTTGTGTCCTATTTACTATGTGTTATTTGTTGAGTACGATGTTTAGGCATGGTAACGAGCATCTATACGTTGGTGTCAAGCATGCCCACGAGTCTTAAATTGAAATCGTTGTGTTTTTAATAATTACTATGAATGCCTAAGTTGTTGATTCTCTGTGTTGGGCAAGAATTATGATTATTCTCGTGGAAATTGCTTATGGTTGAGTATTGGTGGTAGTTGAGGTTTCTTTTGTGAAGTTAAATCATGTTAAAAGATGTTAATGATTGAAGAAAACGGTTAAAATTGACTTACAATCGATTTGGAAGAAGAGTTATTCTTGGAAAATTGCCCTAGGGAGTTTGTGTTTTGAAAAGATGTGAAAAATGGTTGATTTTCGGCTAACTATAAAAGTTGCAGGTCACAGGTATGGGAATGCGAACCCCGACCTCTGCTATATTGGGAATTGCGAAGGAGGGTCTCGCATTTGCGAGCTAGGAAAGGCGAAGATAGGATGTGACCATTGGCTAGGAAGGGAGGCATCGCATTTGCGATGGAATCCTCCCAATTGCGAGGATAGGATGGCCTGAGCTTCTTTCGCATTTGCGACATGCCTCTCGCAATTACGATCTCGCATTTGCGAGCCAGGCTTCGCAAATGCAAAGCCTGCAGGCCTGCAATGCAACAACTAAAAATCTGCAATTTCTCAGGTCCAAAATCCACCCCGTGACCTATCCAAAACTCACCAAGCCCTCAGTGCTCCAAACCAAACATGCACACCACCCTAAAAACATCATACAGACTCGCTCGTACATTCAAATATCTAAAGTAACATCAACAACTATGAATTTAGCATCAAAATCATAAAAGTTTCTTAAGAACTCCAAACTTTCAAATTTTTCCAAAAACAATCCAATTCACGTCATTTCAAGTCTATTTCTTACCAAATTTCATAGGCTTATCTTAAATCACATATAAGACTTGTACCGGGCGCCGGAACAAAAAATACTGACCCGATACTATCAATTTCTAATCACGATTTATTTCCAAATCTCATAAATAATTTCAGAAAATAATTTTCTTTAAAAATTTATTTCTCGGGCTTGGGACATCGGAATTTGATTCCGGGTATATGCCCAAGTCCCATATTTTCCTGCGGACCCTCCGGGACCATCAAATTACGGGTCCGGATCCGTTTACCTAAAATGTTGACCGAAGTGATATTAATTCATCTTATAGTCAAAATTTATCATTTATCATAGATTTTCACATAATGGCATTCCGGCTTCGCGCCCTGACTGTGCACGCAAATTGAGGTGATGTTAAAAGAGGTTTTTAAGGCCTCGGAACGCAGAATTCATTTTAAAAACAAGTGGTGACCTTTTGGGTCATCACACTCCCTATCACTTAGAGAGAGATCTATCAGAGGCAGTTTGAGCGTCTCCAGCAGGGTTCTATGACTGTCACTCAGTACAAGACCAGATTCATCGACTTGGCCCGTCATGCTCTTATCATACTTCCCACCGAGAGAGAGAGGGGGGTGAGGAGGTTCATTGAGGGACTCATTCAGCCTATTCGACTTCAGATGGCTAAGGAGACGGGGAGTGATATTTCTTTTCAGGAGGCGGCCAATGTGGCCAGGATAGTTGAGATGGTTCTGTCGCTAAGGGGTGGTCAGGGGTCCGACAAGAGGCCTCATCATTCAAGTAGATTTAGTGGTACGTCGTTTGGAGGCAGGGATTCATATGGTAGAGGTTATCCTCCTAGGCCTTTTCAGTCAGCACTTCAGGTTTCTCACGGCGCTTCAGGTGGCCTGGTTCTCATATGCAGTATTCTGATCAACAGCCCTACAGTGAACCACTAACTCCTATCAGTGAACCATCGCTCTAGAGTTTTCGGGGTGGTCATTCAGGCTGCCAAGGTCAGTCTCAGTTTCCTCAGCCGCAGCATTCAGGTGGATGCTTTGAGTGCGGTGAGTGGTCATATTCGAAGGGCTTGTCCGAGATTAGTGGGTATTCAGCCGCAGCAGCAGGGTTCCCGTGCTATGGTTCAGGCACCAGGTGTTCCACAGCCCGCTCCGCCAGCTAGAGGTGGAGGTATAGCTATTAGAGGTGGAGGTAGAGCTATTAGAGGTGGAGGTCAGGAAACTAGAGGTGGAGTCCAGCCAGCAGCAGGCCGTCCCAGAGATGTAGCTCAAGGTAGTGGGGCCAGCCCCGATGTTATGCTCTTCCAGCTAGGCCTGAGGTTGAGGCTTTCGATGCAGTTGTCACAGGTACTGTTCTAGTTTGTAGTAAAGATGCTTCAGTTCTATTTGATCCAGGGTCTACATTACTCGTATGTGTCATCTTATTTTGCATTGTATCTGGTCATGCCTAGTGATTCTTTGAGTGCTCCTGTATATGTGTCTACACCGATGGGTGATTCTATTATGGTAGATCGAGTCCATCGCTCATGTATAGTTGTGATTGGGGGCCTTGAGACTCGTGTAGATTTGCTACTTCTGGACATGGTTGATTTTGATGTCATATTGGGGACTGATTGGTTATCACCTTACCATGCTATCTTGGAATTTCATTCCAAGACTGTGATCTTAGCCTTGCCGGGTTTACCTCATTTAGAGTAGAGAGGGACTCCTGGTCATTCCACTCATAGTGTTATCTCTTATATAAAGGCTCAACGTATGGTCGAAAAGGGGTGTTTGGCCTATTTGTCATATGTTCATGATTCTAGTGCCGAGGTTCCTTCTATTGATCTGTGCCTGTTGTTCGTGAGTTTCCTAAGGTATTTCCTTTAGACCTGTCGGGTATGACACCCAACAGGAATATTGACTTCTGCATTGATTTGGCTCCAGGCAGTCAGCCCATTTCTATTCTGCCGTATCGTATGGCCCCGCCTGAGTTGAAAGAATTGAAGGAACAGTTGCAAGACTTGCTTGAAAAAGGTTTCATTAGACCTAGTGTCTCGCCTTGGGGTGCGCCGGTGTTGTTTGTTAAGAAGAAGGACGGATCGATGCGAATGTGTATAGATTATCAGCAATTAAACAAGGTTACAATCAAGAATAAGAATCCATTGCCGAGGATTGATGATTTGTTTGATCAGCTTCAGGGTGCCAAGGTATTTTCAAATATTGACTTGAGATCTGGCTACCATCAGTTGATGATTATGGCATCTAATGTCCCTAAGACAGCTTTCCGCACTCGGTACGGGTATTATGAGTTCTTGGTAATGTCATTCGGGTTGACAAATGCCTTTGTAAATTTTATGGATTCGATGAACCGAGTATTCAGGCCTTACTTGGATTTGTTCGTGAAAGTCTTCATTGATGATATTTTGATCTATTCCCGCAGTCGGGAGGAGCACGAGCAACATCTTAGAGTGGTTATTCAGACTTTGAGGGGCAGTCAGTTGTAAACCAAGTTTTCGAAGTGCAAGTTCTGGTTGAGTTCAGTTACATTCCTGGGTCATGTTGTATCAACAAAAGGTATTCAGGTTGATCCGAAGAAGATAGAGGCAGTTAAGAACTGGCCTAGACCCGCATCAGCTACAGAGATCCGGAGTTTCTTGGGTTTGGCAGGCTACTACCGTCAGTTTGTAGAGGGGTTTTCATCTATTGCAACCCCAATGATCAGGTTGACCCAGAAGGGTGCCCAGTTCAGGTGGTTGGACGAGTGTGAGGCGAGCTTTCAGAAGCTCAAGACAACTTTGACTATGGCACCAGTGTTGGTTTTGCCCACAGTTTCAAGGCCATTTACAGTTTATTGCGATGCATCTCGTATTGAACTTGGTGCGGTGTTGATGTAGGATGGTAAGGTCATTGCCTACGCTTCGCGGCAGTTGAAGATTCATGAGAAGAACTATCTAGTCTATGATTTGGAGTTAGCAGCCGTTGTTCACGCGTTGAAGATTTGGAGGCATTATCTGTATGGTGTTGTATGTGAGGTGTTCACGGATCACAAGAGCCTACAATACTTGTTCAAGCAGAAGGAGCTAAATTTGAGGTAGAGAAGGTGGTTGGAGCTGTTGAAAGACTATGATATCACCATCTTATATCATCCAGGAAAGGCCAATGTGGTAGTCGATGCTTTGAGTAGGAAGTCATCCAGTATGGGCAGTCTTGCTTATATTTCGGTTGGTGAGAGACCGCTTGCCTTGGATGTTCAGGCTTTGACCAATTAGTTCGTGAGGTTGGATGTTTCTGAGCCCAGCCGTGTGTTAGCTTGCACAGTCGCTCGTTCTTCTTTATTGGAGCATATTCGAGATCGGCAGTATGATGATCATCATTTATGTGTTCTTAGAGACACAGTGCAGCACGGAGGTGCCAAACAGGTTACCTTAGGAGATGATGGAGTTTTGAGATTACAGGGTCGAGTTTGTATGTCTAATGTGGATAGACTCCAAGAGTTGATTTTAGAGGAGGCCTATAGTTCCCAGTACTCAATCCATTCGGGCGCCGCTAAGATGTATCAGTATTTGCGGTAGCATTATTGGTGGAGGAGAATGAAGAAAGACATTGTTGCATATGTGGCTCGGTGTTTTAACTGTCAGCAGGTTAAGTACGAGCATTAGAGGCCCGGTGGGTTGTTCCAGAAGATTGAGATTCCTGAGTGGAAGTGGGAGCGTATCACTGTGGACTTCATAGTTGGACTCCCACAGATTCATAGGAAGTTTGATGCAGTATGGGTTACTGTTATAGGCTGACCAAGTCAGCACATTTCATTCCTGTTGCAGTCTCCTATTCTTCCGAGAGGTTAGCTGAGATCTATATCCGGGAGATTGTTTGTCTTCATAGTGTGCCCGTGTCTATCATTTAAGATAGAGGTATGCAGTTTACCTCATATTTCTGGAGAGCAGTTCAGCGAGAATTGGGCACAAGGGTTGAGTTGAGCATAATGTTTCATCCTCAGACGGACGGGCAGTCCGAACGAACCATTCAGATTTTGGAAGATATGCTTCGAGCTTGTGTCATTGATTTTGGAGGCTCGTGGGATCAGTTTTTGCCTTTAGCAGAGTTTGCCTACAACAACAGCTACCGGTCGAGTATCCAGATGGCTCCTTATGAGTCTTTGTATGGTAGGCGGTGTCGGTCGCTGGTTGGATAGTTTGATCTAGGAGAGGCTTGGTTGTTGGGTACGGATCTAGTACAGGATGCCTTGGACAAGGTCAGGATTATTCAAGATAGGCTCCGTACAGCTAAGTCTAGGCAAAAGAATTATGCCGACCGTAAGGTTCGTGATTTGGCTTTCATGGTCGATGAGCGGGTATTGCTTCGGGTGTCGCCTATGAAGGGAGTGATGAGATTTGGAAAGAAGTGCAAGCTTAGCCCTAGGTTCATTGGCCCGTTTGAGGTTCTTAGTCGAGTGGGAGAGGTGGCTTACAGACTTGCGTTGTCGCCGAGCTTATCAGCCGTGTATCCAGTGTTTCATGTGTCCATACTTTGGAAGTATCACGGCGATCCATCCCACGTGTTAGATTTCAGCACTGTCCAATTGGACAAGGACTTGTCCTATGAGGAGGAGCCGGTAGCTATTCTAGACTGGCAGGTTCGTCAGTTGAGATCGGAGAGTTTCCCTTCTGTTCGTATTCAATGGAGAGGTCAGCCTGCTGAGGCATCGACCTGGGAGCCCGAGTCCGATATGCGTAGCCGTTATCCCCATCTTTTTCCCGAATCATGTACTTCCTTCTTATGCCCGTTCGAAGACGAATGGTTGTTTTAGAGACAGAGAATGTGATGACTTTTAAAAATAAATTCTATGTTTTTAGGCCTTAAAAAACCTCTCTCTGTATCATTTTGATTTGCGTGCAAAAACCGGGCGCGTAGCCAAAAAGCCATTATGTGAAAATCTATGAAAATGATAAAATTTGCCTTTAAAATGAATTTAAGTTGATTTCGGTCAACATTTTAGGTAAACGGACTCGGACCCGTAATTTGACGGTCTCGAAGGGTCTGTAGGAAAATATGGGACTTGGGCGTATGCCCGAAATCGAATTCCAAGGTCCCAAGCTCGAGAAATGAATTTTTTAAAGAAAATTGTTTTCTGGAATATATATAAGTTTTTAGAAATTAAAAATGTTTGGAAGTTGTTGGTATCGAGCCCGTCTTTTGGTTCCAAAGCTCGATACAGGTCTTATATGTGACTTAAGTCGAGCCTGTAAAATTTGGTAAGAAACGGAAGTCATTTGATGTGATTTGGGCCCGTAGTTGTGAAAATTGATACTTTGAAAGTTTTGAGATTTTCCTTAGATTTCTATGTTAAATTCGTTGTTTAAAATGTTATTTTGGCGATTTGATCGCACGGATAAGTTCATATGATGTTTTTGAGTTAGTATGCATGCTTAGTTTGGAGCCCCGAGGGCTCATATGAGTTTCAGATAGGTTTCGAAAGGTTTTAAACTTAGAAAAAGTTTCAGGTTTTCAGTTTCTGGTGTTCTGGTGATTTGTTTTTCGCGTTGGCGGAAGGACTCTCGCGAACGTGAAGGGTAAGTCAGGCTGAAGGAATTTTCCTTCTACGCGAATGCGAGAAACAGGTCATGAACGTGAAGCTTTGGGGGTGCTTCTTTTCGCGAATGCGGACCTGCTATCACGAACACGAAGGCCTTTGGGCCTAGGTAGGAGGATAGGGATTTTACTCTACACGAACACGGCCACCTGACCGCGAACGCGAGCCCTTGAACGCGAATGCGATGGCCATCTAGGCCTGATCCATCGTGAACGTGACAGGACTATCGCGAATGCGACAGGCCTATCATGAACGCGATGAAGGCCTGCCCAGTGATTTTAAAACAGAAGCAAAAAAATGGGCAGAACCCATTTACTTCATATTTTCGAAATTTGGGAGCATTAAGGCGACTTTCAAAGAACAATTTCTTCCCCAAAATATTGGTATATGATTCTAAACTTTTTCTTTCGATTTCTCATTGCATTTCATCAATTTTCATCCTAAAATCTAGGGTTTTCATGGTAGAAATTAGGGAATTTGGGTAGAGTTAGGGCTTTTTGAATAATTGGAATTTAGACCTCAATTTGGGATCGGATTCCGAAACTAATTGCATATTCAAACTCGTGGGTGAATGGGTGATCGGGTTTTGGTTCGAACCTCAAGTTTTGACCAAATGGACCTGGGGTCAATTTGGACTAGATACGAGTTATTTGGAGGCGAATTCTAAAGGAAATGCGGTGTTTGAGGCTTGAGTTGGCCGTGGAAGTTTGAGGTAAGTGTTTGGTCTAACCTTAGCTGAGGGATTAGGAGTTGTGTCCTATTTGCTATGTGTTATTTGTTGGGTATGACGTATAGGCATGGTGACAAGTATCTATACGTTGGTGTCAAGCATGCCCGTGAGTCTTAAATTGAAATCGTTGTGTTCTTAATAAGTACTACGAATGCCTAAGTTGTTGATTCTCTGTGTTGGGCAAGAATTATGATTATTCTCGTGGAAATTGCTTATGGTTGAGTATTGTTGCTAGTTGAGGTTTCTTTTGTGAAGTTAAATGTTGGAATAAGTTTGGTTATAGTTGATTCCCTTGCCGGGACGTATTTACTTATTCTGTCAATTCCCTTGCCGGAATAGTGTTGTTTCCTTATTGTTCCCTTACTAAGACTCTTTTATGATTGGTGTTGAATTGTATATTGGGATCGCGTTGCACGCCGCAACAATATTCTACTAGGATCGGGTTGCATGCCGCAACAATATTATATTTGGATCAGGTTGCACGCCGCAACAATATTATATTTGGATCAGATTGCACGCCGCAACGATATTATAATTGGATCGGATTGCACGCCACAACAGAGATAAATGATATGGATCGGGTTGCATGTCGTAACAGTGTTTTTATGATTTGGATCGGGTTGCGTGCCACAACAATAAATGATAAAAGTGGTTATTGATTGGTTACGGTTTCCTTATTCTTTTTCCTGCGAATTTTAAATTGTTGTTTATGCCTTTCTCCTGAGTTACTGTTGGTAAATGATATTCCCCGCAGCATGCCCCCCTCCTATCCTTAATTGCACATTTCTGTCTTTATTTTCCGCTGTATACGATATAACTGCGCAGGTTTATTTGGCAGTCTAGTCCTAGTCTCGTCACTACTTCGACAGGGTTAGGCTAGGCACTTACCAGAACATGAGGTCCGGTTGTACTGATACTACCCTCTGCACTATGTGCAGATCCCAGAGTAGCAGCTTTTGGACCTTAGCTTGGGTGGCTGCCTTCAGTCCATATGGAGATCCAAGGTAGTCCTGCAGGCATCCGCAGGCCCTGGCGTCTCCCTCTATCTTTTCTTCCTGTTTCACTTATGTAATTCAGAAACAGTGGTGCATTTATTTTTCGGACCTTGTTTGTAGAATTCTTAAATCGTCTATGGAGTTGTGACACCAGTCTTTGGTAGTTTTTGTTTAAGAAATTATGTTGGAAATATTTAAATGGTTCAATTGTTTCTTCTGCTTGTTTTAAATTTCTGCTGTTTATAAACTGTTGATTCACATTTGTTAAAGAATTAAAATGGGAAAAAGATAATTTGTTCAAATGGTCAGCTTGCCTAGCTTTCACTAGTAGGCGCCATCACGACTCCCGGGGATGGGAAATCCGGGTCGTGACACAGCTTTCACCCAATTTGATCTCTCGCCTATTTGATTTGGAGTTTTAACGTTAATATAATCAGTACTTTTGTTAAATTTGCTTCATAGGCAGAATCATTGTTTATTTTCTATTCAACACGTAATTTTTAGCAAATACCCATCTATTACTTGCTGAAGCTGATTACCCTTTGGTTGATAATCGATTTTCTAGATAATCACGCCTCCATTATTTTAAAAAATTATCAAACAAAGCTGATCAATCATTAAATAATCTCTTTTTATTTTCAATTCAAGTCTTGAATTATGAAATAAGGATTGTTAACCTAAATTTTTGATAACAATTAAACTTATAAGTGATATTAAGGATATGTAACTTCACCTAGCACCAGTTGATAAATAGGATAATTAATAGTAGAAATAACAATAAAGTAAAGCAAACCAGCATTGAAATGCAATTCAGCCCTCGAGCTAGGTCGTCCTCGAATTGAGTAAGCTATGGAATAAACTGATGAACAAGAGAATATAAGAAAAAGAGTATTGTATTGCTTTGGTATGCGTGAATATAAGGTCATTACAAAATGATTAGAACCCTCTTTATATAGCAGATAAATCATATCTATGGTACAATTCTAATTACAAAAGTAAACCTCATGATTAGCTAAACAACCGCCCTTGATTAAATCCGTTCCAAAAATTTTGCCATGATCATCGACCAGTCACGGATATCTCGCATTTCTGTTATTATGCTATATTCGGTCTTGCTTGATGTCTGTCCGTTCGACCTCGATCATTACTGGTTTCGATCTTGCTAGGTACCTCAAATCCCGAACTCGGTCCCTTATCCTTATATCTCGGCCAGACGTTCTATGGGATTGATCTTCGATCCATCCCCTTAGTCTCGGTCAATCAATAAAATCGGGTGGGCCCGGTTTCAACCGTATACAGATAGTCCCCTCATTTTTTGGAATGTAATGACAAGAAACGAATTGAGCCTTCGAATTTTTCCTCGATTTATCGTGACACAAGCATCATGACGTAAGCGGTAGAGGTAACCGAAACGTCCCGTCGGTTCAGTTGCCCAGGCATTTAAGGCGCGTCAATTGCTGGTTGGCCACTACTAATATTGAACTGTCGTCTTCAACCTATAAATGCATCTTTCTTTACCTTTTAAACTTTACTTTCAATTTCTACTCTAATCTTCAAAGCTCTCTGTTCTTCTTTGCTCATAACCCCGTTCTTCTTTGCTTATAAAAATGGCCAAAACATCTAAGACTGTTCCGTAGAAAGAGAAAGCCTCCTCATCTCAATCGGCCGACGAACAACTGGCGGTGGAGCCATGCCTTGAAGAGTTTGTTCCCGGCGGTGCGTTATTGACTCTAATTTTAAGGTCGAAAAGACCTCCTCGGTTCCGGGCCGATGCAAGCCCATGTCGAGGTACATACGCACGATCACCGACAGCCTTCTCAAGCAAGTCAAAAAGGACTGCGACTGGGTTGACAAGCACGTGGTGGTGCCCTTGCCTGAGGAGTCAATCACTACTTATGTGGAAGGGTTTCTAAGTGTTTACACTTACCCTTTCACATTGGGTCCCTTGGACCCGGTCATCGTGGACTTCTGCAAGAAATATGAAGTCACACTCGGCCAAATACACCCTTCCTTCTATAGGATAGTGATACTGCTCTGTTATTTCATAAGCCAAGTCGACGAGCTTCCTTTTACCCTCGACCATCTCATATGACTATATAGCCCCCGACTTTATCAATGGGGCTAATAAAACTTCAGCGTCGGGCTTCCAAGGCAGCTTTTTCAAGCATAGATGAGGACAAAGATCGGGGCTGAATGGGCTGATTTGTCTTAGTGAAGACCTTAGACTTGATCCCGGCCAAAAATATGCCATTTTCCGGAGAAATGGAATATGAGGCGTAAGTACAACTCCCCTTTCTAGCTTTTGCTTTATTACCTTCACTTATCTTTTCTTATTAGCATTTCGTTTGGTGCAGTCGTTGCCTAGATGTCGAGTTCTATTCCCCAGCTTGAGAACTGGGTCGGGAGATTAGTGTCGAAATTGACATATGCCGAGAGCGCATGGAGTGAATTGGCGAGAGGCCGATGCGAAGCCCGAAGCCACGGTAGGTTTTCATACAACTCGATAACTCTGGCCTTTGCTCAAATCTCTTTTTTTTTTATCTCATTTACCCTTTTTTTGCAGGTCTTAGAAAGGATGCACCTATGAGGCCCCCATCTGGCGATGAAGAAGACTCTCTCTCTGCCCCGAAGTCGGCAAAGGAAAGCAAGAGGCGAAGGGCTTCGACCTCCAAGGGGCCAGAGCCTAAAAATAAAATGGCTCGAAAGTCCAAAAGGATGTGACTCCCCTATCTACGAAATCAGTTCAACTCCTAAGAGAGGAGGAGGAAGAAAATAAGGATGATTCTGGTCTGGTGGCTCGAACACGAGCCAACATAAAGGGTCAAAAGGCCACCAAACCAGTCAAAAATGAAAATATTCTGCCTCGATTTGATACGGCCCAAGCGAGGAATTCAGTTGGAGTCCCTGAGTCAACTGGACCCAAGGTACCTCTCCTCGAGGTGAGATGGTGTTGGAAATGGTTATGGGGGCTGGTCCTGAGGCTAGCTCCTCAAAATGAGGAGAGAGCGTCTCAAGAGATCCACTTGGGGCAATAGAAATCGGAGACTACACATCGTTCCTTCATTCTTCGAAGAGGAAGTTCGGGAGGCTGGGGCCGTGAAGACTCCTCAAGTAGAAGGCACCCTCGGAGGGGAGGACCTTTTCCATGGTTGTCTTGCTGGGGTTAACGATGTCACTGGCTCGAGTGACCTAGAGGTACCGAGGAGGAGCCTGGGCGAATCTTCCTTGAGTTTCAGATTGACCAACCAATTTTTGGCCCCTAGTGTTAATCCTGAGTGCAAACGGACAATCATTATTTTGATCCCGGAGGATGCACGAGTTTTTGCCGCCCTCGTAAGGATGGCTAGTTACCTTCGAAGTCTGGTCATCGAGGAAGATCAAGCTTTGTTGGACGAGGTGGGAGCATCGTGTCTCTTCAATGAGGCCCAGCAGGTTTTGAACCGGGTAAGCCCTAACTTTCTTTGTTAATACCAGTCTCCATACTTGTGTTTTTCTCTCCTTACATAATTATTTTCCTACTATTTGTGTAGGCTTCGGTGCTTCATCATGAAGCTTTCTTTATGTCTTGAAAAAAGCTGAGCCGATATGAGGCCGAAATTCAAGGGCTTACCGAGGAGAAAAACGCTCTCAAGCTTCTCAGTGAGCAAAAAGAAGAAGAAATCAAGGGCCTCCGAGCTGAGCTGGCCGCGGCTCAGAAAGAATAGAGCGAGCTAACCGAGCAGGTAAATAAAGTCTTAGACGCTAATGGCCTCGGTTTGGGAGTGATGGCTAATAATTCGATCTCACAGGTTTTGCGGCTACATGAGACGAACATGCAACTCCGTGGAAAGGAGATGAGGTGAAGGCGGAAACTATAGTGTGGACAAAAATATGAACTGCCTTGTCTCAGAGAAAGAGGTTGGTTGAGCTCAATTATCCTCAACTGAAAGCCAACTCCAAGGCATGAAAGAGAAGAACTTGGCATAAGCCAAGAAAATTGAGGAGGTCCAGACTCGGTTGGACACGGAACTTGCAGTGGCAAAATCTAAGGCTGAGACGGCTAAGGCCGATGCTGAGGCAATCATGGCCTTCTACCAATCTGACGCCGAAGCCTCTCAAGCTCAAGCAAAAAAAGTTGTCGATGCTACTCAGATTCGAGCATACTGGGTTACAGAGCATGCCAAGTGCCATTCTCAAAGAGAGACTCTCGAGGAGATTCATGCTCGCGGCTTTAACGTTGTTGCCGAGATCAAAAATGTGAAAGAGCTTGAAGCCGAAGACAAGGCGTTGCTCTCTTTTGATGATGATGATTCCGGGAACGGAGAAGACCTCGAGGATGAAGATGTTGCTCCTGGAGAAGATTAAGTGCTTAGGATCTTTTTTGGAATTTTTTGCATAGAATTCCGATCGGGTCATGTTGCCATTAAATAACTTTTGACGTATATAAAGGCCTCTCTTTTTGTTTTATGCATTTTCGTTTCGTTTCTGACCTATGAAATTTTGTGTTTCATTTTATGCCCTATGAAATTATTACTCATAGGCTCGAGGCTTAGGCAATTTGACCGAATTGTCATAGTTTCTACGATCGAGTGAGTGCTTGCTCGGATTAGAAATAAGGGAACCCTCAGGTTTTATTTGAAATGAGGATGTTCTTTCGAACTCAAGAGCAAAAAACAACCCGTAGGCTTATAAACACTCCCCGATTAAGGATTTATTCGAAGGGGAGTTGAAGTAGCCCTTAGGCTTAATGCTCGAACTCAAAATTAGGTAGCTCTTAGGCTTTCTAATCAAGTGAGAAGGATCTCTAAAACTTGAAGCGAAAGTAGCCCTTAGGCTTTTTATAAGTTTTGTACTCAGCCAATCTGGCCTTTGTAAAACAATCGTATATATAAGGATTTTCTATCCTTTTCGGCTTTTAAGGTTTTCCCTTTATTTATCATTTGCATTCACAAAGTCTATAATGCCTTAGCATGAAATAATGAAGTCATTTTCGAGGCTCGATACTATCGGATCCCTTTGTAACTCTGTCGAGGATAGCCTTTTTAACTAATTTATGAGAATATTCGGAGGACTAATTTATTACGGAATTCAGATGTCTCTGAACCATGTCAATTTGGCCATAGCCTTTAGTTTGGGATTTGCCTCTTGGGCTCGTTTTCCTATTATACTTCGAGCTTATTCGAAGTGCCAGTCCCCGAGTAGGGTGTCAGTGGCCTATAAAAATTGAGGGTTTCCTTTTTAAGGTCTTATAATCTCGAGATTTTGATAATTCAATCTCGTCTATTTTTCGGATGGCAATCCGCGAGTAGACGACAATCCACAATCTCAAGGTTTAATTGTTCGAACTTCAGTTGCGACCGGCCCTTAAGCCTGTTTATAGATCGAGTATGAAATTATGAAGTAGAAAATTTTCTAAGGCATGAGATATTGGCAACGAAAAATACTTCTTCCAATAGATGATTATACATGCGTACATGTTTGATGTTAGGGCTCGAGTAACCTATATGGGCACGGTTCATTCGACCGTTTGGTCCTTACAAAATTTACCTATCTAGACCTTGCCATTACGAAGTAATTTCCTTGCAACAAAGTTGACATTCAAGGGTAATGCTCCCAGTATTCGAGGTTGATTATAAAGAAGACTCGGATATTGTTGAATTGTTCTAAGTTAGCATGATCAATGGTTGCCTCGTTAAAAACCTTGCCGAAAAACCCCTTTGGGACAAAACCGGTCTAAGGGAAAAATAGTGCAGCGCCTGCCTTCAAACCTAAAGCCTTTGATTCGAGGAGTCCATTGCTGTGTCTAGTCGATCACCTGTAGGATTTAGTTTAAAATATAAATGAAAATGAAAAAGGTCGTACCTTAGCAGTATTATCGTTTCAAGTGCAATATGTTCCAATTGTTCGGTAGTTGCTCGCCGTTCATTGTACCGAGATTGTAGGACCCTTTTCCGGTAATTTTGAGACCCTGGTGTGGTCCTTTCCAGTTTGGACCCAACTTCCCTTCATTTGGATTTCGAGTGTTGAGAGTGGCCTTCCCTAGCACCAAGTCCCCGATGTTAAAATGTCGAAGATTGGCTCTTCGATTGTAGTACCTTTCAACCTGCTATTTTTGAGTGGCAATTCAGATGAGGGCAGCTTTGTGTCTCTCATGCAAAAATTCTAAAATCGTATTCATGGCTTCGTTATTTGACTCTTCTGTTGCATATCGAAACCTGATGATGGGTTTTCCGACCTCAACCGGAATTAAAGCTTCAGTGCCATAGACTAATGAGAAAGGTGTTGCTCCGATACTGGATTTCAACGTAGTGTGGTATGCCCATAGAACCTCGAGCAACATCTCTTTCCATTTCCCTTTGACATCGATCAACCTTTTCTTAAGGTTTTGAATAATAGTTTTGTTAGTCGATTCGGCCTGTCCGTTTCCACTAGGGTGATTAAGGCTGTATTCTGGGCTGGGCCCAGGCCTAAATGGGCTAAACAGGTCGGGCCAAACGGTCCCGGGCTTAACGGTCCTGGAGGGTGGAACCGGCCCACTGTGGGCCTAAGCCCACATGGTTCCGGGCTAAATGGGCCGAGCCTACGGGCCTAAGTGTTCCGGGCTATTTTTATTTTTTAAATTTTTTTATCTAAGGCAATTTCTTGTAAATTATATATATATAATTGTGACTTAAATCTTCTAATTCAAATTTAAACACAAAATAAATTGTAAAGAAATATTCAAGGGAATGCCTTATAATTTTTATTATTACGACATTAACAAAAAATGACAATATCTTTCTTAGTCTTCTTCCCCCCAGTGGAATGAGCACATAAAGGTACTAATACCACCATTAAAAGGAAAAAAAAACTAATGAAGATGTGTCAAAATACAAGTTACATATTAGTCAATGTATTATCTCTAACAAATTTCATAAATCCTTCAAGGTCCGGAGGAATTTCCGTTGGTGGTGGCGGAAAAGAAGCTTGTCCATCACCGCTTCCGAGCGAAGCAGCATCCTGCGCAAGTTCCGCTAGCATTTCTTCATAAGCTTCGTCTATCTCCAGTTGTGATTCAGCAAGTCCAAAATTTCTTCTTTCCAAATGGATCCAATCTCTAAAGAGTACTGATTTTTCCAAGCTCTCCCTCATAGACGCTCTATGATCATCGATTTGAAGTCTCGCTTGACTGAAAGCCTCTCCGATGCCACTGTTGAAGCTTGAACACTTCAAATATCTCGAGCCATCCTTGAAAGAACCGGATAGTGTTTTTCTTTGTCCTTCCACTATTCCAAAACATCAAAGGAGCCGTCGGGATTCTTTGATTCAAGTCCCTGCGACAAATAAACTTGAAGCTCATTTAGTTGTGAACTATCACCAATATTATCACCTTGAGAACCCCTGAACTCCGTCCAAGAACTAAGTGTTTTTAGGTCCGCAGTTCTTTTAGATGATTGCGAACTAGACGAAGTAGGAGTTGGAACATTTCGTCTAGCATGATCTAAGGTTTATAAATATCACTCTTTACGGTTGCGCGAGGTCATTCTTTATAAGTAGGATTAAAAACTCTTCTAATATAATGCACAAAGTGAGGGTTAGAAGGAAAACTATACTGTAAGCACATAACAGTAACCATTTTTGCCAATTCTTCACGATCTTTATTTGGATCGTAATATAAAATGCCACTGGTAACAGTGCTAATTCTCGGTTGAACTAGATTTGACCCGGTACTAGGGTTAACCTCAATACCTACACTTGTCCTCTCTTGCACAGCTTTCATTTGAAGATATCTAGCTTTATCTCTAGGGTATTTCTTTATGTGTCTAGTCAAACTACCTGTACCGCTACGGTCTCCAGTATATTTATGAGCCATCAAAGCCCCACAAGTTTTACACTTAGACTTATAGTGAGCTCTTATTTGAGTAAAAAAGTGCCAAACAAGAGATGGTTCGGGCCGTCTAGAATGTTGTCTATTAAAAGTAGGGGGCACTATAGGAGGGTCAGGCGGGGCATTATTTGGATTATTATCAGTTGGGTTAACAACAGAACTAGTAGGTGTATCATTTAAATCCGGTTGTATTTCATCTAAATCATCATTTTCATCAATAGTTTGATTAGGATAAAGAGCATTCATATATTCATCATTTAATTGTTGACTTGGTGCAACATCATGACAAAATTGACTATCGGTTAATTGAAAACAAGGGTTATCACTATCAAGAATAACAGGTGCAGGAGGACGGGTAACAAGTCTGGGTAGGGGAGCCGAGGGAGGAGTAGTAGCTTGGCGGCTAGATTCACCAATTTTAGATTTTCCCTTACCACCAAATATTTTTTTCAAAGAAAAGGCCATATTAATTATAATTATACAAACTAAAACAAACAAAATTATAATATTAAAACTTAAGAGTTGGAACGAGTTTACCGAATTGACGAACAACTTCTTGAAAATTGTATATCGTTGAAGACTTGAATACTTCAATTCACCAACTTCACAATTTTTCACAAATTGCAATAACAAAGTAAGCAATTATAAAAGAAAATTAGAGAGAGATTGATGATTTTGTGAGTAAAAATGAAAGAATGAGGGGGTATTTATAGTTGAGAATAGAAAAAAAGTGTAATTATTAAAAGTTTGGGGTTAAAACAAAGTTTGGGGGCCAAAATGGGTATTTTTTAAAAGCCAAACGGCTAAATTGGCAGGCTAACGGCTAATTTTTAAACTTCCAACTGTTGGCCAATTTAAAAAAAAATTGAAAAATAGCCGTTGGGCCCGGTTGAACCAGTCCCGAGCTAAACGATCCCTGGCTCGCGGTCAAAACCTGGAGGACGGGCCCATAATGGGCTCCTAAGACCGTTTGAATCAGCCCGTTTGGCCCGTTTGGTCTGTGGTCTCGTGGTCCCGGGCTGGGGCCGCCCACAATACAGCATTAGGGGTGATAATGTGTCGATAGGATTCTCTTGATCTTGTGATCCTCGAAAAACTTAGTAACTTTGCTGCCGACGAATTGCTTTCCATTATCGCATACGATCTCGAGGGCCATCCTGAATCGACATATGATGTGGTCCTATATGACGTCTATGACTTCTTTTTCTCTAACTTTCTCGAAAGACTGTGCTTCGACCCACTTAGAAAATTAATCAGTCATAAATAAAATAAACTGAGCTTTACCTGGGGCCGATGGAAGGGGGTTGACGATATCCATTCCCCACTTCATGAACGTCCATAGGGATAAAACCGAGTGGAGCTGGTCCCTTGGATGGTGAATCATCAGTGCGTACCTTTAACATTTGTAGCACTTTCGGACAAACTCTGTGGTATCCTTTTCTATATCAGCCAAATAGTATTCCACTCTGATAAATTTATGAACAAGTGATTAGGCACCGGAGTGGTTTCCACAAGTGCCTTCATGAATTTCCCGTAGGACATAGTCGGTGTCTCCTGGTCCCAAACATATCGCCAATGGCCCATGAAATGTCCTCCTGAATACCATTCCATCCTCGGCCAAGGTAAACCGTGTTGCCTTCTTCCGTAGAGCTCTCGACTCTTTTGGATCCGATTGGAGCTTTCCGTTCTATAAGTACTCTATGTACTTGTTTCTCCAATCCCAAGTCAAACTTGCAGAGTTTATCTCGGTATGGCCTTCCTCGATTACTAATCTCGAGAGTTGTACGATAGTCCCCGGGTTAAGTTCGTCATCTTCGACCAACGATCCCAAGTTTGCAAGGGCATCTACCTCATTGTTCTACTCTCAAGGTATGTGCTATAAGGTCCATTCTTTAAATTGGTGCAAAGTTACCTATAGCTTATCTAAGTACCTCTGCATTCGATCTTCTCGAACTTCGAAAGTTCTGTTGACTTGGTTTACCACAAGTAGGGAATCATATTTAGCCTCGATGACCTCTGCTCCCAAACTTTTAGATAGCTTGAGACCTGCAATCATGGCCTCATACTCGGCCTCATTGTTAATTAACTTAGAAGGTTTGATAGATTGCCTAATTATGTTACCCGTGGGAGGCTTCAGAACGATGCCCAGCCCAGACCCTTTCACATTCGAAGCGTCGTCTGTGAAAAAGGTCCATACCCCTGATGATGTACCCGATTTCAATAATAGTTCCTTTTTAACCTTGCGCACGAGGGCTGGCATGAAGTCGGCCACGAAGTCTACCATGATTTGAGACTTGATGGCTGTTCGGGGTTTATATTCGATATTGTACTTGCTGATCTCAACGGTCCATTTGGCCAGTCAACCCGAAAGTTTGGGTTTGTGCAAAATATTACGAAGGGGATAGGTAGTTACAACGCAAATCGAATGACATGGGAAATATGGTTTTAATTTCCTAGAGGTGTTTATTAAAACGAGCGCTAATTTTTTTAAGTATGGGTATCGGGTATCGGCCTCACCTAAGTTCCAACTAACATAGTTGACAGGGAATTGCGTACCTTGCTCTTCTTGAACTAGGAACCCACTTACTGCTATCTCTGAGACTGCTAAGTATAAGTAGAGTTGCTCGTCCATTTTTGGGGTGTGAAGCAATGGCGGGCTCGACAAGTATCGTTTCAGTTCTTCTAAGGTCTGCTGACATTCGGGGGTCCATGCAAAATTATTATTCTTCCTAAGTAGCAAGAAGAATCTATGACTCCGGTCTGAGGACCTCGAAATGAATCGCCCTAGGGCTTATATGCACCCCGTTAGCCTCTGTATGACCTTTACACTATCTACGACCTCGATAGATTTGATCTTAGCGGGGTTGATATCGATCCCTCGATTGGAGTCCATGAATCCGAGGAACTTGCCAGAGCCGACCCAGAATGCGCACTTTTCTGGGTTGAGCTTCATGTTGTACTTCCTTAATATGTCGAAGGTTTCCTACAAATGCTTCAAATGGTCCTCTGCTCGCAGGGACTTCACTAGCATGTCATCAATATAAACTTCCATTGATTTTCCTATTTGTTCCTCGAACATTCGATTTACTAGGCGTTGATAAGTTGCACCAACATTTTTTAGTCCGAACGGCATTATGTTATAACAATAGGTGTCGTACTTAGTGATAAACGAGGTCTTTTCCTAATCCTCCGTGTTTATCTCTATTTGATTGTACCCAGATTAGACATCGAGAAAGCTGACAATCTCGTGGCCGGCTATAGCATCGATCATACAATCGATATTCGGAAAAGGAAAAGAATCCTTTGGGCAACCCTTGTTCAAATCCTTATAGTCTATGCATATTCTAAGTTTATTTCCCTTCTTAAGGACCAATACTACATTTTCTAACCATTCGGGATATTTTACTTCCCGAATGGATCCTATTTTGAGAAGTTTAGTTACCTCGTCCTTGATGAGTGCCTGCTTAACCTCGGACTGGGGCCTTCTCTTTTCTTTTACTGGGTGAAACTTTGGGTCCAAGCTTAGTAGGTGTGTAGTGATTTCCGGTGGGATCCCTGTCATGTCGAGATGGGACCAAGCAAAGCAATTCATGTTAGCTGTAAGAAAATGAATAAGGTTTTTTCTGAGCTCGGGGGTTAGCCCTGTGCCCAGGTATACCTTTCGTTCTGGATGGTGCTCGGTCAATGTGATTTGTTCCAGCTCTTCGACCATTGATTTGGTGGTGTCGGAGTCTTCGGGAACTACGAAGGATCGAGGTATTCCATAGTCGTCATCCTCATCGATCTCCCGCTTCTCTGGTTGGGTCGAGGCCAGTGTTTGTGGTTGCTATTTAGCCTCTTGCTTTCCTTTTGAGTCTGATCCCTTTACTGAAGAAAGTGCTGACACCGGTATTACCTCGTCAATTGCAAACATCTCTTTGGTGACATGTTGTTCTCTGTACACTATTTTGACTCCTTTAGATGTTAGGAACTTCAAAACTTGGTGAAGAGCCGAGGGTACCGCCCTTATGTTATAGATCCAAGGCCTTCCGAGCAGGGCGTTGTATCTCATGTTGCCCTCAATCACATGGAATTTGTTTCTTGGATGGTCCCGGCCACATACACTGGCAAAACAATCTCCCCTTTGGTGGTTTTGCTCGCCATGTTGAAACTGTTAAGCACTCAGGCTGCGGGCACAATTTGATCTTGTAGGCCGAGTTGTTCCACGACCCTTGATCGAATAATGTTGGTCGAGCTACCTGGATCAACCAAAACACGTTTAATTTGAATTTTATTCATAAGGATAGATATTACCAGTGCGCCATTATGAGGTTATTCGTTCCCTTCCGCATCCTCGTCGTTGAAGGACAAGGTTTCTTCGGGAAAGTAGTCTCACGTCCGTCTTTCCCTTGTGATTGTCACCTTGGTGCATTCAAATATTGGTCCGTAAGGAATATCGACCCCTCTAACAATCATGTGATTCACGTGAAACACGTGTTGTGGCTCTTCCTGCTCGTTTTATCTGTTCGAATCCCTATTTTTGAAGTGGTTCTTGGCCCGATCACTTAAGAATTCTCCAAGATGACCCTCATTGAATAATCTAGCTACTTCCTCCCTTAGCTGCCTGCAATCTTCTGTTTTATGGCCATGGGTACCATGGTACTTGCATATTTGGTTTGGATTTCTCTGGGCTGGATCAGTCTGCATATGTCGAGGCCACCTGGTATCTTTGATACGCCCAATGGTTGATACTATGGTGGAAGCACCCATATTGAAGTTATATTCTGATAATTGAGGTGCTTCTTTGGTCCCGACATCCCTCTCAAAATCACTTTTTCTCATGATCCCTCGGGAGCTCTGTCCTCGATTATTCCTTCTATCATTTCGAACGATGTTGCGCCCAGGCCTTTTATTTATCGATCTCCACCATATGGCTGATATCGGTCTCTGTTCGATCGTGTTTTCCGGTCGACGTTCCTTTTAACTATATCTATAGACCTGTTATGATAAATCGATCCGATTGGAGCCCCTAGTTGATCATCCTCAACTATAATCTTCGACTGATATCGATTATGTATATCGGCCCAAGTGACAGCTGGATATTCGATCAAATTCTGTTTCAACTGATGTGAAGCTACGGAACTTTGAGCGTTGAGACCTTAAGTAAAAGCTTGAACAACCCAATCATCGGTGACCGATGGCAAATCCATTTGCTCCATTTGGAACCGGGATACGAAATCCCTGAGCATTTCGTTATCTTTCTGTCTTACCTTGAAGAGGTATGACTTTCTGGTAGCGACCTTAATAGATCTGGCGTATGCCTTCACAAAAGCATCTGCAAGCATAGCAAATGAATCAATAGAGTTAGGTGGTAAGTTATGGTACCATATCATAGCACCCTTCGATAGAGTCTCCCGAACTTCTTCAGCAACACGGACTCAATCTCGTCGTCTTCCAAGTCATTTCCCTTAATGGTGCATGTGTACAAGGTGACGTGCTCATTTGGATTTGTTGTCCCGTTATATTTTGGGATCTCGGGCATACAGGACTTTTTGGGAATTGGCTTCGGAGCTGCACTCGGGGGGAAAGGCTTATGGACAAACTTTTTGGAATCATGTCCTTTCAATATCGGTGGTGCCCCCGGGATTTGGCCGACCCTAGAATTATAAGTTTCCACTTTATTATTATTTTCCTTGATTTTCTTTTCCCCTGTCTCAATCCGCTTCGTTAGTTCTTCGAGAATCTTTACGATAGTAGGACTGGTCTCCAGTTCTCCTCTATTCGACATTTTTGGCACAGACTCGGCTCTATGAAAAATTTCTTGCGATGGATCGATCTCGATCTTGCTTGGTGCATGATTATGATTTTGAAGCTGTGTTATTGTAGTTTGTTAGGTCTGCAACATTTCAAATATCATTTGAAGATGAATACCACATTCTTCGCCGTCTTGAGCATTCTGATCTGCCGTTCGAGCACCTCTACGGGCGCTATTTTCGGGGTCGACGCCCAAATTTTCATTAATGGCAATATGAAAGCTGACGTTGATCGGATCCACGGCTGGAACACCATCCGGATTTACTGGAGGTACTCCATTTCCTGGGGCGGATATGTTATTGTTCTCGCCATGGAGACCGAGGCCACTGTCCGTGTGTGTAGGTGCTACTTGAGAGTTTGACATGTTCGTCATGAATCAAAGACACTTCAAAGAACAAGTGTAAAATAGTGTGTGTTATGAAAATAGTACTAAACAATCACTATTATTCTTAACCCCACGGTGGGCACCAAACTATTTGCCCTAAAAATTGGATAACAATTAAACTTATAAGTGATTTTAAGGATATGTAATTTCACCTAGCACCAGTTGATAAATAAGATGATTAATAGTAGAAATAAACAACAAAGTAAAGCAAACCAGTATTGAAATGCAATTTAGCCCTCGAGCTAGGTCGCCCTCGAACTGAGTAAGTTATGGAATAAACTGATGAACAAGAGAATATAAGAAAAAAGTATTGTATTGATTTGGTATGCGTGAATGTAAGGTCATTACAAACTAATTAGAACCCTCTTTATATAGCATAGGAATCCTATCTATGGTACAATTCTAATTACAGAAGTAAATCCCATGATTAGCTAAACAACCGCCCTTGATTTGATCTGTTCCGAGATTTTCGCCATGATATTCGACCAGTCACGGATATCTCTCCTTTCCGTTATTATGCTATCTTCGGTCTTGCACGATGTCAGTCCGTTCGACCTCGATCATTACTGGTTTCGATCTTGCTAGATACCTCGAATCTTGAACTCGGTCCCTTATCCTTATATCTCGGCCAAATGTGCTATGGGGTTGATCCGCGATCCATCCCCGTGGTCTCGGTCAATCAGTAAAATCGAATAGGCCCGGTTTTAACCGTATACAAGGATCATAGAGTGAAATTGTAATACAATAGCAGTTCAGTTAGTAATATTAATTAAAATGCACTTGAGACGAAAAGATTGAAAAAAATTTGTAAAGTGAGATACATTGCGTCGCGTATGAAATGCAGATTACGAGGGCTACACTATTGGTAAATTACAAAAATTCACGCAGTAGCAGTTAACATGAAAAACCGCAATATGGATAGATGGGTTTCCCTATTGAAACCAAAAAGTATTCACGGCTAGAAATTCGGTCAAAACCCAGCCAACCGACCTACTTCAATCGGCCAGAAAATCAACCAAATAATCGATCGAAATCAGTATGTTTTTCACAATATTTTTTTTAATCACGAAATCGATCAATTTTGATCGATTTTTTTCCACAAAAATACGGAAAATTATTTTTGCATCACGCAAAATTTATTTTTCAAGCAATCAACCAACTTTGGTCTATTTTTTATTTAAAATAAATTAAAATTAGTATTCAAAAAATCGACCAAATTTATCGATTATTTCGGTCGGTCATTTAAAAAACCAACCGATTTCAGTCGGTAATTTTATTTTTTAATAAAATCGATCGAAATCAGCCGGTTATTTTCCCGCGAAAATACAATTAAAGAGTATAAATAAAATAAAATAAAATCTTAAACTAAAATGCACCAATGGTCTAGTGGTATAATAATATCCTGCCACATTACAAACCCCATTTCAATTCTTAGATGGTGTATTTTTTAATTACTTAATTAAAAATATGAACCGACTTCGGTCAATTTTTTCAGTAGATTTTTTTTCTGGTCATTTGTAAAATTTAATTGACCTACCGAAATCAGTTGGAAAATACCAACCAGAGTTAGTCGATTGGCTCTACCGACCACATAATTACCGACCGCCATGAATCGGTCTATTTTCGATCGATTTTTACCAGTTACCGACCAATACGGTCGGTTTTGACAATCGATTTTCCCCTTTTCTCAGTAGTGATTACAGTAATTAAATTAGACTTGGAATTAAAATGAAACTTGACTCGTCATCCTCAATAAAACAAATGGGAAAATCATGATCGGAAAGCTATCAATAATATATGAACCATGAAAATTCGTCTTCCACGTTGAAAACTAATTCAATGTTGAAGTAGGAAAATACTAGTTATTTAGAATTTGATATTTGCTTGTTTCTTTGGTTCTCTGTCTAAATAAGATTTGTCGTCAAAATAATAATGAAATAGATTTTCTAGTTTTAGTTAAAGTAGATTTGATATTATTTAAATTAAGGAGCTACTAGAGATCCTTTAAAGTTTGACTAAAAAAATATCGAACATTTGATTTATTATATCACAGTAAAAAGTACTGACTCCGTTTCAATTTATGTGAACTTATTTTCTTTTTGGTTTGTGCCAAAAAGAATGACCCCTTTCCTTATTTGGAAACAATTTACCTTTATGCAATGATTTATAGCCACACAAAATATATGTGCCTCATTTTACACCACAAGTTCAAAAGTCTTCTCTCTTTTCTTAAACTCTGTGCCCAGTCAAATGGGTTCACATAAATTGAAACGGAGGGAGTAGGAGTTACCAATATCAAGTGGTTCTGGTGGCTGTAAAGATGAGGTAGCAACTGTTTTATAGTTTGTTTGGCCAAGCTTCTAAAATATGCTTATTTTGAGAAGTGCTTTTTCCAAAAGTGCTTTTCAAAAAGGTAATTTTGGTGAGAATCGGTTTGTGTTTGGCTAATTAATTTGAAAAGCACTTTTGAGCAATAATTAGTATTTGACTAAACTTTTGAAAATTGTTTCTAAGTGTATTTTTCTCAAAAGTGTTTCTCAGAAAAGTGTTTTTGGAGAGAAGCTACACTTTTCTGCTTCTTAAAAACTGTTTCTGCTTCTCCTCAAAAGAACTTTTTTTTTCTTCTAAAAACTTGGTCAGACACCTCAATTTTTTGGGCCAAAAGTATTTTTGACCCAAAAAAGCACTTTTGGCTCCAAAAAAAGCTTGGTCAAACACGCTATTAGTTTCACAATCAAAATTGAAAGGGACAGTGGGTAGATAGAAGTTGGTGTGGAGGATAATTGTACTTTACTCCTTTCATATAAGTAGTATTTTATTTAAGGGTGTTAAACGGGTCGGGTCAGCCCGGTTCCAAACCGGCCTAGACCAATTAAAATCGAAATCGGCCCGGACTGGTAGAAGGGGGCTGGGTTGGGCTGGGTTAAGGGTGTAGGGTGGTTTGCACTATTTACCTTCGAACTATCGGTTACCCGGACCGGTCAAACTCGGTCAATGAACAATGTTCTTCAACCGATTAACCGGCCTGGCCCGGACCTGTCCAGACCGGTTTAACGGTAATTTTTTTTTAAAATTGGGCCCAGATTTCTGACCGTTGGCAATGGTCCATTTCAGAATATGGCCGTTGCCCAACGGCTGAATTGCACAAATAGCCCAATTTTGGTTTTTTTTTTAAATTAACCCCCCTTTGAAAAACTATAAACCCCCCCTCTTCCTCATTTCTTCACTCATCTCTCAATTCTCAATCTCAATTCTCATATTCTTTCATTCTTCAATCTTCATTCTTCACCTATTAAAGTGCAATCTACTATTTGGCTCTTTTTTTTGGAATTTAATTTATCGTAGTATTTATTATTTGAAGTTTGAACAATTGAACTTCAAAATTGGAACAATTGACGTTTCTTCGTGGTAACATTGGAGTTGTGAAATTATCAAGTGCCCAATTTATTGCCGAGTTCGGTGCACTCCCTCCAATTTTTTCTCTTATTTACTATTTTATTTGCATATTTATTTTTTGCTTGTAGTTAAATTTTGCAATATGTTTAATGCTGCAAAAAGAGTTTGTAACAAGGTTACTAATCGGGGAAATAAAAAAAGAGGTAGTACTTCAGCTTCAACATCTGGTAGTAATTTAAATACATCTCCAAGTATTCCTGAAACATTACCTGATAATAATACAGATTATGAACAATTCCAGGAAGATTTTGGTATAGAAGACAATGAATTAGAATGGAAGATGAGATACCACTTACACTAGTAGTGTTGGAGCTGCTAGCAGGGGTGGTGGTCGTGGTGCTACTAGTAGACCACCTGTGGCCCCGACTAGTAATCGTAAAAAAAGAAGTAAGGTTTAGAAATTTTTTGAAGACATACAAAATAGTGATAGAGTTAAATGCAAACTTTGTAATGATACTTTTAAACATAAGGCTAGAGGAAAATTAGGGGGGACTGGGACACTTAGTAGACATATGAGAATTGAGCATCCTATAGAATGGGGATCTGATGGAGATGGAAATCAATCAACTCTAAACCCTACTACTAGAGGTCTTGTGAAATATGATAAAATGAAGGATTGTGAGGAGTTAGCAAAAATGATTACTTTGAGTTGTCTACCTTTTTCTTTTACTTCTTCATCATATCTTATTATGTATATTCAAAGGATTTACAATATTTTATTTAAATGTATCCCTAGAAGTACTTGTAGACCTGATATCTTTAAACTTCATGGACAATATCAAACATACATACGTTATTTGTTTAGCCACCTTCCTTGTAGAGTTTCTCTAACTTCTGATATTGGCCATGCTGTTAATGGAAATGATTATTTGACAATTATATGTCATTGGATAGATGATACTACTTGTATGCAAAAACGTATTATTGCTTTTAAGTATGATGAAGATTAGAGTCATACTGTTGTGTTTATAAGTAGTACTATTTATGAAGTTGTTGAATTTTATAATCTCAAGCAAAAAGTATTATGTATGTCTTTTGATAAAGCTTCTAACAATAATGCCGCAATTTCAATATTAAAACTGCATTTGAAACCACCTCTTGATGAAATTTGTCATGTTAGGTGTGCATGTCATGTTTATAATTTAATTGTTAAAATTGACCTTGATTTATTTTCAACTGAGATTACTCATGTTAGAAGAGCAGTTGGTGTTATTCAAGGAAATAATAGACAATCTAGAATAAAGGAATTTAAGAATAAGTGTGTCCAGTATAACCTTAAACCCAGATTCATGCCAGACGAAATTGTTACTAGATGGAATTATACATATATATCAAGCAAAATTCAAAAAATATTTCTTTTCAATTCCTCCGATTTACTCAGTTGGTGTTGTTTTAAATCCTTCTATTAAGATGTCTGAGTGTCACCAATTAATGAATGCTTTATATACTTATATGGAGATTGGACCAACTGAAACCCCAAATTTATATACTTGTATGAACAAGCTAAATGAATATTTACAAAAATTATATAATTATTATGCAAATGTAATTGATGATGCTGCTCATAGTGTATGCAATGTTAATTCCACTATGCACTGTACCACTTTTTCTACTGTGGATGATGAAGGAGGCCTTGATAATTTTAATATTTTTTCTACATTTTCTAACACTCAAACTAGTAGCAGGAACATTGATGAACTTTAATTCTACTTGCAGAAGCAAAAAGAGCCTCGCACAAAGGAATATTCACCGTTGGGATGGTGGCATGAGAATGGAAAGCAATTTCTTGTTCTTTTCGCTATGGCTCGGGACGTGCTGAATGTGCCAATTTCACCTGTTGCATCAGAGAGTGCATTTAGCCAAGCAAGACAACAACTTGGAGACACCCGTCACTCATTGGGAAGTAATGCTTTGGAAGTTTTAGTATGTTTCAGAGATTGGATTAGATCGGAGCGAAGAAATCAAGGACGTGAAGATGTTGATAGCCCAGAAGACGAGGAATTTATAGATATATTAACACATGGTAACCCATCCGAATATAACACTCCAGAAGAAGGTCACTCAGTTCATATTGATTATGAAGAACTTACTAAGGCAATGCAGAACCTTTGAATTTACTCTTTTTTGGTTAATTTACTTGTTGTTAAATGTAAACTTTTCAATTTGTAAGTTTGAGTTTTGAAATAAATATAGCACTTGCAATTTATAAGTGTAATTTTTCCCATCTTCCTTGTATTCTTTATATTTTTACTTTGTATTAATATAACTTACAATAGTTATACAAAATACAAAAAAAAATTAAAAATAATACTAAACCTGGCCCGACCCCATCAACCCGTAACCCTTACGGTTCAATTTTTACTCGGATAAAGCCAAATCCGTTAAACCCGGTAGGCCATCTGGACCATAACCCCTGTGGGTACTAAAATTCTCTACCCAGCCCGGCCCACCCATTGAACACCCGTAATTTTATTTGATATTATTTGATTGTGTAAAAAGTTAAAAGTGTTAACATGCCTTATTAAATATAATAAGTAAAAATGAAATATTAAAATAATAATTTGTACTTACTACATAAGTTCGATAGACAAACATCATATCATAATTAAAAATTTAAATAATGTAATAAATATAAAAATATAATAGTCTATAAAGTTGTATTCTCCTGTTTCAATTTATGTGAAACTATTACTATTTGGTGAAATAACATTAAACGTGATGCATCTTATAAAGAAAAGAAAATGATAAACATTGGACAATATACTGGACACACAAAACAAAAAGAAAAAATATAGAACTTTCAGAATTTAATTTTAAAAAGGAAGAAAAACTTAAAGTGGATATTAAATTAGTGAAATTCACGAAACACCTATGAATGCAAATATTTATTTGCACTTTGTGTTTACATTAAATCAAATGATTCAATCTTAACCATTAAAAGTTACAGCATATATTATTCAACTATGGTTAAAGAATGACGGTGTATATGCAAGATAAAATCTTGTATTGATTGGTTTAGTTTAAATAATAGAAGAATATCCCAGTAAATATTTACCACCTATGAATGTGATGAGATGAATGATTAGGATTTCGTCATTCTTGAAATGGAGAACTATTCAATTGGATGAATTTGGGAATATAATCTTTTTATGTGGTGAGCACTTTACTCAAAGTAAGATAGTGCGAAACTAAATTAGTTAAGTCTTAAAACAACTATTGAACACAAAAAAGGAGGCAAACTAAGGGTGCACTCTTAAGGTTACAAGGTAGGCGTAAGCCTCATGAGTATTTAATTTTTAATATTTTAAAATATAATATAATATAATTACAGTAAATATATTTAAATAGATAAAATTGCATAAATATTGAAGAAACTATACATACATACATACATACGCGCGCACGCTCCCATCCCCCAAAAAAATTAGTTAAAATTATTCATTATCTACTACTTGCAAGCACAAGTAACTTGAGTTGAAAAGAATAAAGTTTTCTATAAGAAGGAACAAAAGGATGGCTAACTTACAATTTGAACTTTAAACTTGCTGCCATGGAGGAGAATGAAGTTTTCTAGTATTTGTAATAAATAAATAAATAAATGTTCATTGCTTTTGGGAGATAGTAGCAGACTAATGGAGAAAATAAAAAATGGGAAATACCATAAATAAGGGCTTCTAGCCATAAAAAAAGGTATTGACTTTTAAATTTAATGTTTCAGTTCCTTTTTAAGACTTTTGAGTAATTACAAGCTAACTTTTGAGAATTAGGGTATTATATTAAGGACTTATTCAACAAATTTTATTTTAATTTAAAAAAGTCTGTTGAACTTACACCTCACTTTAAAAACATGTCTTAACGCTCGGGTGTATGCCTCTTATGACTTTCGCTCCCCACAATTGCCTCAGGGTAATTTTGGTGCACCTCGCCCTAGGGCATGCCCTGAAAACGCCTTTTAAAACACTGCTCGATGCAAACATCAATGTCTTAATCCACGACTCAAATCAATAACTTATAGATTACATAGAGATAACTTTACCGTTGCTACGAGGCTCGCCTTCCAACTATCGAACACCAGATAAAAAAAAAGGTAAATATAAAATTTGAGAATAATATAGCCAATGAAACTTGGAATAGTGGAGGATTAGTTAAATATAAGAAAAATCAGCAAACTCAACACGCAACCAATATTAGGAGGACTGCAACACACTTCCCGTTATTCAAAGCCGCGTCCCATACCTTCTCCTTTTCCTCTGTACATACATACATACGTCTCTATCTCTCTCTCTCCATATAACAAACACACACACACACACACACACAGCTGCCTGATTATTTTTTAACCTGTCCAAATTTCTTTGATTTGCGGTGCTCGCCATGTTTCTTTGAGGTAATTAACTAGTTTCATCTGGGTTATGTATCCTTATACTTTATACTGTATTGCATATTCTCTAATTGCGTTTTTTTCTAAATCTCCTTATTTTTGGAGTTAACTTTAAGTTTTAGGTTAATTTTTCTATTTGTCAACTGTAGCACATCATTTAGATTTGTGTTCTCTTTTGGTTGATTTGATACATTTCTTAGCTAATGGGTGTTTTGGGATTTTTTTTTAATCTCTGTTTACCACGTTCATGAAAGCACTGTTGTTTAAGTCTATAATAAATTAGTCTGCTCAATTTATGTGATGACTGGCCACAGAGTTTAAGACAAAAGAAAAACAAAATTTTAAAACTTATGGTGTAAAAATTACATTTTTGTGACTTTAAATAAATTCATTAGGGGTAAAATACGAAATTTTTAGTTAAATTATTTTTGAATATAGAGTAAATTTAAGATTTTAAGTTAGTGGACGCAGATAGCAATTATGCTACTCTTAGGGGTCGTTTGATATGATGGAAAAGCAAAAATAATTCTGGGATAAAAATTTAGTATCGCTTTATCCCTTGTTTGGTTACTAATCTTGGGATAAGCCATCTCAGGGTTAAAAGTAGTACTGGGATAACCGGCCATCCTTGTTCATAGAGGTTGGGGAGCTCTCTCCAAACTACTAGGTCAAAGGTTCAATGCTGATTAATGGTTTAAAAAAGTAGTATTGGGATAACTTATACCTGCAGAGAGTGGAATAGTAATCATAGATAAGTTATCCCAGGATACAACAACAATACCAACAATAACAGACCCCGTATATTCCCAAATCCCAACAGGTGGGGTCTAGGGAGGGTAGTCTGTACGTAGACCTTACCCTATCCCTACCTAATGAAGGTAGCTAAGTTACCCCAGGATAAAACAGTAAATTTGACCATCCCAGGATTGATACAACATACCAAACAGTCAATAAGAAATGATACCAGGATAACTAATCCCAACATAACTAATCTCGGTATAAGTGTATAACTAATCCCAACGTAACAAATCCCAGCATAACTAATCTTCAAACCAAACGACCCCATAATGTTTTCCTTTTGCGCTGAATAAGGTTTCAATAGTTTAATGTGGTTAGTATAAATTGGAGTTCACTGAGTTCCCTCTACTTTGCTGAAGTTTATGTGTTGTATTTATATTTTAATCTCAATGATAGTGTCTCTAGAGATGTCATACCAATGATCATTGCTTTTTCTCTTTTTTCCTTTTTGCTAATAAAAGCTTGGAACTTTATTGTGCATACTTGGGTGAAGTCCAGTTTCGCTTATTAAGACCTTTTCTTGAGAAAGAAGATTAAGAAAACCAGGTGCAATGAGCTTACGAAATAAAGTTTTTTTTTTCTTTCTAAAACTGATCTATCAAATGAATATGGGTGAAAGGGGATAAGATTGAAAACAAATGAAGAAATTTTAAAAAGAGGCAAATGTAGTGGAAAGTAGTGTTTCTTATATGATCATTTATGTGAACTTGATTAAGCTTGCTCCAATGCTTTACTATACTTATGGAAAGAGTGGTGGAAAGAGAGGAAAGTCTGAGCTGAACCATGAATGGAGAAATAGACTCACATGGGTGATTCCAAGTTAATGGATTAAGGTTTAAGTGGTTTAATTTCATTCATCTGGTCATGATAGTTCTATTTAACTGTGTATCTACGTGTGTTTATCTTGTTTACGCACTTTAGGCTGTCTTGACATTGGATGAACTTCACAAAAGTTAGGCCTTGGCCTCGGTAGTTTGGATTTTTCATTTATCCCCTATCCCGCATTGTTTTGTCGTTGCTCTTTCCCTCATATTTGGCTTTGGTTTATAAAGCCAAGACTAGAATGGTTAAAAGTTGTTATTAGTTGTTGTTTAGGGTCATGGTCTAACTTTTGTTTGTATCTACTGATTTATAGAAATCATTCTCTAGCTAACTAGAGCTGAAGTAAAGCTTCTGTCAGACAACTAGGAACATCCTGTAATATCTCTGCATATATAATCAAAGCTGAGAAAGTTTTCAACTAGAAAGTATAGGAGAATCTATACAGTATTTGTGCGGCATGGGTGGAAGATGTGATTGTCTATAATGCATTCTGACTGAGGTAACTGTACTTGTTCTCATTCATAATGGAATCTTAGATGAATATTAGGGATATGTCTAGATGTTTGTATGTTTGCAGTCCCATAAGCATAAAATTAACCTCAGCTACATTCTGGTTTTATATAATTTTAGGATTTGTTAGTCATAGCAACGATGTAATCTTAGGTTGTGATATTTTTGCAGTGACAAAGATTGGCATCTTTGCGCGTGTCCCATTCTCTTCTCCAACCCTGTTGAAAAGGTTTACTATTTCAAAATTATACTTGAAAACTCTGATGGAGGTTAAGCTATGGAATGACAAGCGTGAAAGGGAAATGTATGACAACTTTGGTGAGCTCTTTGCGATTATCAAAGCGACAGAGAAGCTAGAGAAGGCTTATGTTCGTGACATCGTTTCACCAGCTGTATATGAAACTGAGTGCCAGAAACTGATTGCTCAGTTCAAGACCTTATCTTCTACATTGAAAGATGCTGTACCTAACATTGAGCGATTTCATGACACCTACAAAATGGATTGCCCTGCTGCACTAAACCGACTTGTGATCTCTGGTGTGCCAGCTACTGTAGAGCACCGAGCTGCTGCTTCAATGTCAGCTGTAACTTCAGCTGCTGTTGTGGCCGAGTGTGTGCAGAATTTCATCACTGCAATGGACTCGTTGAAGTTGAACATGATTGCAGTTGACCAGGTCCATCCCCTGTTGTCAGAGCTCTCATCTTCCCTCAATAAGCTGTCGATTCTGCCGGTGGATTTTGAGGGAAAGACAAAGATGAGAGAGTGGCTTTCAAGGTTGTCGAAGATGGGGGCTGCAGATGAGTTGACAGAACAGCAGGCTCGTCAACTCCACTTTGATCTGGAATCCTCGTACAATTCTTTCATGGCAGCACTGCCCACTGATGGAGCTTAGTTGACTATTTCAATAGGTGGTATGTTTGTATATAAGATTGTTGTTTCATTTAGCAAGCTCTTAACACACATGATTCTATCTTTGATTGGAGTGCTGGTATATGAGTAGAATAGTCATCTATATTTTGGGACTTCATACTTGTTAGATAATTGTTAGACTGGTGGTGGTACCATTTTGGATACTATGAACTCATTATGGATCGCTCTTATATCAGTCTATATGCTGCTTGTGCTAGTTTAGTTATATTCTTGGATTCGAGAGAGCTTTATGCTTTTGTATATCAATGGTAAACTATCTCTCTTTTGATGTTTTGGGTGGTGATATTGACTGTGCACGAGGCTTGCAAAAACTAGTTTGCTCTTGAATTGTTAAATGATACTTGCATTGCTGCAGTCCCACTGGGTTGGCTAGTTGATAGTTTTCTGATTTATTGTTTTTACTGTATATCCAATATGTTCTATTTATGAGATTTCTATTGCATATCATGTTCTGGTCATAGCCCTCATGGATTCAGTTGCTTTATGTTTCTGACTTTGGGTTAATGTATTGTTGGATGCTTTTATTAATGCCACCTTATTTTCATTAGGCCCTTATCGACCAGTTCTTAATCATACGTCTTTTGCATATTAATTTTGAGAGTAGTTGACAGGAGCCTGGATTGTCATTTATCAACTACAGCATTTTGACTAATTGAGTTTATTATGCGAATAAAATTTATTGCATTTCCAGTTCTCTTCTTCATCTTGTTTGTGCTCATAGTTTAGTTTCCATTCTTAGATTTCTAATACTATCTGTTATCTTTTTTCTGTTCTGGCTGTGGTTACTGCTCTCTTTACATGGATCCTCCTTTGCTGTATTTCCTTTATCTAAATTGCTGTGTTTATGCTTTTCTTGAGCCGAAGGTCTATCGCAAACATCCGATCTACCTTCGCAAGGTAGGGGTAAGGTCTGTGTACACACTATCCTCCCCAGACTACACCTGTGGGAATATTCTAGGTATGTTGTTGTTGTTGTTGTTTATGCTCTCATGGTTTAGGTTCTGAGTCCCTTTCATGAGCTGTGTTTGAAGTTTTGAACCTTCAATAGGCATGTTGCAACTGCTTTCTTTGACAGTTCTTTTTTGACAAAAGATACCTTATTGCATCATAGTAATTTTTGTTCACTACCTTAACAATTCTCTTTAGAGCTTTGGCATTTTACCTTTCCATTGGTTCTTGATGCAAATTTCTCCAAGTATAATTATGGTGATTCTTGACAATGTAGTAATCAAGCTGCTGAGCCTGAGATTATGACCTTGAGGAGTAGCTCTTTCTTTGAGTAGTATTTTAGCTATACCCTTTCTAGCTTTCTATACAGAGAAGGAGAAATTGAACTCCATTTTTGTCGTCTCAGTGCGTTACTGGGACTGGTTTTGTTACGGAGGCATGCCAATGGTTGTTTTGTTACGGAGGCATGCCAATGGTTCTTAGGGTTCCAATTTGCTGAGTCCTTGCCGATTCTCCATTTCCCGGGCTCGAATTTGTGACTCCTTGCCGATTCTCCATTTCCCGGGCTCGAATTTGTGACTCCTTGCCGATTCTCCATTTCCAAGGCTCGAATTTGAGATCTCTAGTTAAGGTTGAAGATATTTCGATCATCCCACTATGGCAGACTTTTGTACAATTGACGTGGGCGTTGAAGATGATAGACTTTAATGAATACAATCCACCCCTTTGAGGGTCTTAACATATCAGTTTATCCTTTGTTTTAAGAGTGAAAATCTCACCCCCTACTATATATGCAGCAAGTGGAAGTTACACCACAATGTTTGTATACCATATTTTATACTATATGGAAAGTAATCTCGAGATTACTAATTTCTGGATAAAATAGAAAAATGACACATTTGTCCTTTTTCAAAGATGCTAAACATGTGAGGTTATATTCGACTATGACACGATAGCTAAACATGAGACCGCCTTGGTTGGCTATTTCTAAGAATGACTCACTTAGTTACTTAAGATGAAACACACTTTCTTAGAAGAAGCAAATTAAAGGTTTATGGTAGGGATTTGTGTACGCTCAGCTCTCCCCAGATTCTACTTGTGAAATTTTCACTATTTGCTGCTATTGTATAACTCAATACAATATAATTAAAATTAAGGGGATTAAAGGCTTTTATATAGGCATACAAAATTGAAGGAATATGGTCAATAATTAATGTGGGATTAAAACGTACTAAAAGATAAGGATTAGAACTCAAAAAATAAAGAATAACAAGTTACTGAATCATCATATGACAAGCTGCTGAATCATCAAGTGATAAGGTGATGCATAAACAAATGACAAGCTATTACATTAGCAAGTACTCCCTCCGTTCACTTTTACTTGTCACGTTTTGACTTTTTACGCCCTTTAAGAAATAATAAATGAAGCATAATTTACTATGATACTCATATTAATTGATGCGTATTTTTAATTGTTTTGAGAAAATAATTTGAAATGAATAATTAATGTTATTGGTATAACAGAAAAACAGAAATTATTTTCTCTTGATATACTAAAAGTGACAAATAAAAGTTAAACGGAGGGAGTAGTCAAGAAGATATCGAAAAAAAGAGCACGTGAAATGATTTAGCAAAATAGGTTACTAACCAACTTTGCACCAAAAAAGAAAAAGCCAAAGTTTGTAAACTTTTATTAATTTCAATTATTCAGCAAAGGTACGTCTTTTAAGATCCAATTGAGAAGAAAGACAACTCTAGATATGATTCCTTTTACTTAGATCATTAAAAACACTATCTGGACATAGATCAAAATATTTCGTGGATCAAACTGTAAGCATAAACTTTAATTTATATCAGGATCTTGAACATGATAATCTTATATGTAATTGCCATAGAAAACATACCTGAAGCGGAATCCATTATCTTGAAGCGGAAGCGTTAATTCAAAAACTGGTTTCTTGCCCCTTGCCCTAACTTTATGTTACCGCCGCCTTTAATGATGGAAGAAAGAAAGTAAAATCCGGTAACCCTAATGGGTGGGGAGAGGACCAATTTATAGAGGTTCTCATTTAATCCGGTACGTTCATCCACTAACCGATCAGACGGATGAGATTTGCTCATTAATTAAATATTAATTATGGGCTTAATCTTATTGGGTCACATACACGTAAGAAAATAGTTTACATTCTCCCATTTGGCCCAATAATCACATAATATTAATATTTAATATAGTAACATTAGTTGCGCATAAACAAATCTCTTCTATAATGTCCATCATAAATACCATAATACGATAAACTACTAAATGTGAGTTATGGCGGTTATATATAATTTGTCTACATACTCCCTTCCATATATCACAACATTAGCAACTCATTGTACCAGGTCCATAAGCTATAAAATATTATGGTCCACAATAATATCTTATTGAGACTTATCCTATAATATCTCAAAACAATAATGTGTACACCATTATGAGAAACAGGAAATCACTAATGTATATCAGAAGCATATAAATGAGCTCAGAGTGTCAAAACATCATAAATACATCAGTCATAAATACAGCCATGATCCATTCTATGTACGTGTTCTTTAAATATCTTTGGCTGTAAACCTTTCGTTAATGGATCTGCAATCATGAGATCAGTTCTAATATGCTCAAGTGACACTCTTTGTTTCTGAACTTCCTCCTTGACGGTAAAGTACTTTAATTCCATATGTTTGGCACCTTTGGAGTACTTATCGTTCTTGGAGAAGAATACTGCTGCAGAATTATCACAGTAAATTTTCAGCGGCTTGGTAATGGTGTCGACAACCCCAAGTCCTGAAATAAAGTTTCGCAACCATAATGCATGAATTGTGGCTTCAAAACATGCCACAAATTCTGCTTCCATCGTGGATGTAGCAATAACAGACTGTTTGGTACTCTTCCACGATATTGCTCCTTCAGCTAATTGGAACAAATAACCAAACGTGGATTTTCTAGTGTCAATACATCCAGCGAAATCTGAATCCGAGTATCCAACAACTTCCAAATGCTTGGATCTCCTATACATGAGCATGTAATCCTTCGTTCATTTCAGGTACCTCAAAACTTTCTTAGCAACTTTCCAATGATCAATTCCTGGGTTACTCTGATATCTTCTTAGCATTCCGACCGCAAAACTAATATCCGGTCTTGTGCAAGTCTGAGCATACATCAGACTACCAACAATTGAAGAGTAAGGAATTGATTCTATTTCCTTTCGTTCTACATCATTCTTAGGGCATTGCATGAGACTAAATTTGTCCCCTTTTTGAATTGGAACAATTCCTGTTGAACAATTATTCATGTTAAATCTCTCTAGAACTCTTTCGATATAGCCTTTCTGAGACAATTCCAATAATTCTTGTGATCTATCACGGAATATTTCTATTCCTATCACATAGGATGCCTCACCCATATCTTTCATTTCAAAATTCTTAGAGAGAAAATCTTTAGTCTCACGCAATATGCCTAAATCATTAGCAGCAAGTAGAATATCATCAACATATAGGACTAAAAATATAAACTTGCTCCCACTGATCTTTTGGTATATACACCGATCAACGGTATTTTTCACAAATCCAAAAGATGTTATGGTATCATTAAACTTTATATACCATTGTCGTGAGGCTTGTTTAAGTCCATATATTGACTTCTTCAGTTTACACACCATTTGACCTTTTCCTTTAGTTTCGAAACCCTCTGGTTGGTCCATATAAACTTCTTCCTCGAGGTCTCCATTAAGAAAGGCAGTTTTCACATCCATTTGGTGTAACTCTAAATCATAATGAGCCACCAAAGCCATAATAATTCTTAACGAGTCTTTCTTTGAGACCGGCAAAAAGGTCTCTTTATAATCAATGCCTCCTTTCTGAGTATAACCCTTGGCAACAAGTCTGGCTTTGTATCTCTCAATATTGCCATTTGAATCGCGTTTGGTCTTAAAGACCCATCTACACCCGATTCTCTTAGAACTTTCTGGCAATTCAACAAGATCCCAGACTTTATTGTATTCCATGGATTTTAACTCTTCCTTCATGGCATCAATCCATTTTTCAGACTCATTACTTTCTATGGCTTGTGAAAATAAAACCGGATCCTTATTAAGACCAATATCAAAATCTGGCTCTTGCAAATAAACCACGTAATCATCCGAAATAGCCAATTTTCTAACTCTTTGAGATTTTCTTAATGGAATTTCTTGTGGTTCATTTGTGTCAGATATTTGTGAGTTAGTTTCTTCATGAAGTGTTTCATCCAAATATTTCTCGGTATTGTCAAAGTGTTCTTCAACAATTGGAACAATATTTGGTATTTGTGTGGAAGTAGGCACATTTTTAGGTAATAGAATATTGACCCTCACCTCTTTAATTTCCACACTTTGCTTTTCAACACTCCCACTAACTTCACCATTCTCAATGAATTTTGCATTACCGGTTTCAACAATTCTCGAACTATGGTTTGGACAGTAAAACACATACCCTTTAGATTTCTCTGGGTAACCAATAAAGTAACCACTTACTGTTCGAGAATCTAATTTCTTTTCTTGTGGATTATAAACTCTAGCTTCCGCTGGGCAACCCCAAACATGCAGGTGCCTTAAACTAGGTTTCCTTCCTGTCCACAGTTCAAAAGGGGTCTTTGGAACTGCCTTACTAGGAACCCTGTTTAATAAATATACAGCGGTTTTAAGAGCATACATCCACAATGATTTGGGTAATGAGGAATTACTTATCATGCTCCTAACCATATCCATAAGTGTTCGATTGCGCCTTTCTGCAACACCATTTTGTTGAAGTGTTCCTGGCATAGTATACTGTGCACATATGCCACGTTCCTCGAGGAACTTTGCAAATGGACCTGGACATTGTCCTGATTCATTATATTTGCCATAATATTCACCACCTCTATCTGACCTAATGATTTTCACCTTTTTATCTAATTGCCTTTCAACCTCATTAACAAACACTTTAAGAGCATCTGCTGCTTGGGATTTTTCTTTCAGCAAATAGATGTATCCATAACGTGAAAAATCATTGATAAAAGTGATAAAATATTTCTCTCCACCAAAAGATGGAACATCAAAAGGTCCACAAATATCGGTGTGTATAATTTCAAGAAGCTGGGTGCTTCTTGTGGCACCTTTCTTACTATGCTTGGTTTGTTTTCCCTTAATGCCGTCCAAACATATAGTAAGATCAGTAAGATTTAGATTCAGAAAAATCTCATTTTTACTAATTTTTCTAACCTTTCTTTGGATATATGACCCAAACGTCTATGCAACAAGTAAGCAGAACTTTCATCTAGTGAACTACGTTTCATTCCAACATTATGTTGAACAGTAAGAAGGGATTCAGAAAAAGCAATATCGAGTTTCAATTTATATAAACCATCACTGAGAAAGTCAGAACCATAAAAAATAGCATTCTTATATAAATTGAAACATCCATTTCCAAAATTTAAATCAAATCCAGAAACATCAAGTCTTGAAAGAGAAATCAAATTCCTAGAAACTGAAGGTACATAAAGAGTCTGTAATAGATCAAGGTGACGTCCAGTCTCAATGATCAAACGATAAGTCCCTATGCCTTCAATTGGAGCCTTCATACGATTTCCCATGAACAAGAAATCCTTATTTGGATTTGTAGTTTGGATCGTAAGGAATCCCTGCAACGTAGTAGATACATGAGCAGTTGCACCAGAATCAAGCCACCAAGTATTATTAGGAACTTCTACTAAATTTGATTCGAAACATACAAAAGCACTAATTGTACATTTCTTTTCGAACCAAGCTTTACGTTTCAGGCAATCTTTCTGATAGTGTCCTTCCTTGTTACAGAAACGACACGTATCTGCCTTATATTCCTTGTTAGCATCCTGTTGAACTTTAGCAGGTGCTTTCTTCTTCTTGAACTTGTTGGTCTTCACTTTAAGTCCTTTACCAGCTCCTTGACCCATGAGGTTAATTGAATGATTCCCTTGTTTCTTAAGTCTCGACTCCTACTGAGTAAGCATATTGGACAATTCACTAACATTCCACTTATCCTTAATAGTGTTATAGTTAATTTGAAAAGGTCCATACTCAGGAGGTAACGAGTTTAGAATAAACTGAACCAAGAAGGAGTCATCCACTTTCATCCCCAAGGTCTGAAGTCTTGTTGCAATGTTAGTCATCTCGATGATATGGTTTTGCATACTACGCGACCCATCAAACTTCATGGTCATGAGTTCAGCCATTAGTGTACCAGCGAGAGACTTATCTGTAGAACGAAAATGTTCTTCCACAAACGTCAGGTATTCTCTGGCACTTTCTGTTTGTGGAATAGTACTCTTAATGTTGTTGGCAATATTCATTCGCATAAACATAAGGCTTAGCCTGTTAGAGCGTTCCCATGCTTTATGGAAAGACTTCTCATCCGCACTGCTCGAATCAGTAATGGCAGCGGGCTTATCATTCAGCAGAGTCAAGTCAAGATCCATTACACCTAAGTGGAACTGGACTTGTTCACGCCATTCAGAGAAGTTCAATCCGTTGAACACAGTAACAGACGAAGCAAGCGAATGAAAGGGAATAGCTACAAAATAGATAATACATGCTCACAAATCAATATGGATTCAACAAAACAGTTAAAGCATATCACAATTCTCCTTTGGGTAGATACTACGACACACTATCATAATTTAAATGCCATTTAGTCTTAATAGGTAATTAAATATTTTTAACCAAATATATATGTCATCTTTGGACAAACAATACATATTTGACTAAGAATATTAATTTACCTCATCATATTCACTATTCATAGAATAATTGATGCACCTTTGGGTAAATCCTTAAGTTCTAGCAATAGTGAAAATTAATTTATCTACTATTTTTAAATTATAGGCATTTCATTAATTTCATGGATAAACTATAATTTTTATGTATGCATATTTCTAAACATACTAGTTTGGTCACTTTGGCGACTAACAAACAATACAAATTTAAGCACATACATTAATTGTTTCACAGTATAAGAACCAAATAACAATCAATACGTGGTATTTGTAGACACCGGATTTTTGACCCTCCCCGAGAATTTTCACATTTTTAGCGTGAATATGTGAAATTGGGTCTAATATAGCCAATTTAACTATTTTACTTTATTTTGTTGCAAAAAAAGAAAAAATCACAAAAATATATATATAAATTTTAGTTTATGTATTTCTCATAAACTTGAAAAAATACAAAAAATTGTACTTTATTTTGGTACTTTATATAAATTCGAAAATTACAAAAAATAATTCTATTAATGTTTTGTAGTCATTTTAATTTTGGAAAAATACAAAAATATTACTTTATATTTTGTCTTTATTAAAAAACGAAAATTACAAAAAAATAGTTTTATTAATATTTTTTTAGCTATTTTAAATCTTGAAAAATATTTTTTTTAAAAAAGATATAGTTTTGTTTAAATATTAGTCCTATTTTTGGTAGTTATTTTGCTTGCATAGGACTAGTTAAGCAACGTCGTGTCCTTAGTCGGTTTGGACAAAAGAATAATATTCGGGTTCAAACTACCCGGTTTTAGGCCAAATTTTCGGACCTAGCCCATAAAAAACCGAGTCCATGACACATGGGGAACCCCACCACGCGTGGGGGACACAAGTCTGGAACCCCACCACGCGTGGGGCTCATTTTTCTTGGCAGAAGGTTATCAAATACACGGGCAAAACACATTTGGAGGAGGACTTTTGAAATTCTAGGAACAGGATTTGGAAAAGGGGACTGTTCATCTTCTTCTTCTAAAAGAAGAAGAAGAAACCCTAAACGATCCCTACGGTAAAAACACAAACCCACCAGCCCCAAAAACCAGTCGAAACCCCTACTCCCTCACGTCCAAACCAACGCCGGAAACCACCACGCACCAGTCCCGTCGTCACAGCCCACGGTTGCTCCTCCTCCTACCAGCCCAAACTCCATCGTCGACACTATCCCCGACCCTCTTCCCTCACGTCGAAAGACAACCAGCAAACATCACTACCCAAACACCGTCCAAACACCACCTCCGACCAGCACCCCCAACGCCTGAACCGCTAACAAACAACCAGCCCTCGCTCCCAGCTCCCTTCGTCGACCACTGTTCCAATGACCATTGTTGCCGCTACCAACTCCATCGCAACCAACTCCCCCATCGGCTCCTCACCATCTCGCCCAAACTGCCACCCCTACCACGAACAGTCCCTCCCCGTCGTTTCATCGTGCCCAGCAGTGGATCAAACGACCACTGAACTCCGACTTTGCCAAATGACCCTCAATCGGCACTCCGTCGAACCCATCCCTGAAAATAACGAGCGTCCAAATAACCACCTGGAAAAACCAGTCCCAGCCGTGACTCATTTTTGGTCCGTTCGTGTTCGAGTTTCTGGCGCGAGCTATTCAGTCCGAGCTATGACGACCTTCTCTATGGTTTCCCGTTCGAGGTTATCCGTCGAGGTCGGTGTTGAGGGTTGGTCCATGGCTCTATACATTTCTGTTTATTCAGGTTAGTAAACCTCGATGTATTAGATAAAGAAACTTTACGTTAAATGTTCGAAGATGCAATATATAAATTGATATGATAATTTTCTGCTTATGTTTTCGTCGTATGCATTTTGTTCATTTTGCGTTATGTTATTCTTGTTTATTTGCTGTCATTTAATTAAGTTGGGTTAATTGTTCTATGACACAAGTTTGATGTTAATTTGTTCGTGGCCCTTTGCTTAGTTCATTCGGATAAAATTAGCATTAGTACTTGTTGTTACTACGCCCGAAACACTCATTCGCTTAACTTCTTTTATTAAATCTTGACAAGTTATGAGATTGTAGTTGTAAAGAAGCCGTAAGGTTTAGTATTGTTAAAGGCGTAAAAATGGCATCCTTTTAAAATATAAAAATAAAAATAAATAAAAAAATAAAAAAAAACGGGACAAGCTTCGCCAAAAATAAAAAATGTACAGATTGCGGAACCCTCACAAAAATATATGCGTTAAATACTTAGATTCCGGGACGGGCCATTTAGCAAATTTCACGGCCCTACCCAAAATAATAATGCGCTAGTTGCTTTAGGCGCGCCTTTAATAATGTTATCTCCCTAAACTCGGGTGCACATTTATGTGACCCAAATCCAAATCTCAACGGGATCGAAATACGCCTCTAATCACGAGCACATTGATTGTGGCGTGGCCCGAGATGCATTTCCATGACGTTGCAAATTCCTTTAAAAAATAAGAATGAGATGAGCCTCGCCGAATAAAAATACAAATTGCGGGGCCCTCATTAAATACTTGTTTTAAATTACTTAGAATTCAGGAGGGCCGCTTAGTGAATTTCGTGGCCTTCCCAAAATAATAACGCGATAGTCTCTTTAGGCGCGTGTTTAATAATTTACTTTCTTAAACATGGGCGTGCATTTCATGCGACCCAAATCCCAATCCCAAAACATCAAATAAAATGTGTTCCGGATTATGGGTGCATTTCATGTGACGTAGTCCAAAGACGTGTTTTAAATGATGTTCACATTCTTTTAAAATAATAATTATAAAAGCGGTAAAAAGTTAAAATTTGCACATAAGTTCATATTTGTATAAAATCATATAATCAAGCCGAATATAACAGTTGAGCGACCGTGCTAGAACCACGGAACTCGGGAATGCCTAACACCTTATCCCGGGTTAACAGAATTCCTTATCCGGATTTCTGGTACGCAGACTGTAATATGGAGCCATTCTTTTCCTCGATTCAGGATTAAAATTGGTGACTTGGGACACCCTAAATCTCCCAAGTGGCGACTCTGAAATAATTAAACCAATCCCATTTCGATTGTCCTTTAATTGGAAAAAACTCCCTTGTACCCTCGCGGGTGCGGAAAAAGGAGGCGTGACAGCTCTGGCGACTCTTCTGGGGATCAATGACCCAGAACCACTGGTTCAGGGTTAAGAATTCGAGCTTAGAATAATTGTTATTATTTGGCTTTATTTATTATCTGATTATTACATGTTTTGAGCCTAATGTGCTAAATGTTGCTTTTACCGCTTTGATATTATTTGAACTGTATATAAACTGTGCCGAAACCTTTCTCTTCTTACCTCCGGGGATGTGCTTACTGGTTGAGACTCCCTATTCTGTTAGTGTCATACCCTGAATAAAAGAGGCTCGGAAAGTTTCTAAGCCGGCTGACCTTTTGGTTCCCGGAAAGGAGCTCCTTCCTCAGCTCGAGTTGTCCGCTCAGGTACACCGTCTAGAACACCGACCCAGGTTTTTGAACATAGAACAACATGACTTCATGCCGGATCCCTAGTAGGAACGTTTATTTGCATCATGTGCATTTGACTTAGGGGACTCAACACAGGGGTTGGGTCCGTCTAGGACAGGCAACCTGAAAATAATAGACCATCTTTTGGCATCCTAAGTGCTACATGTTGTATTTATTCAAGGGTGAATGGGTCATTTGGCGGACCAATGATATTTGCGGACAAATGACACTCCTTATCATGCTGATCACGTTAAATAAGAAAGTTGCACGATTTTTTTTATTAAGCATGCTATTATATTAATTAAGCACATGGGGAACATTGTGGAATTCAAGAAGCCTTGGTATTCCACATGTCCCCCACGCTTCATTTTTGGGAAAAAGCGCATGGGAAACATTTGCGAAATCCAAGATGTCTTGGAAATCCTTATGTTTCCCATGCCACATTTTTGAAAATAATAATAAATATAAAAAATAAAAATACATATAAAAACAAAGCATGAAAATTCAAAAGATTTTGCATGTTTCCATCATTTTCCACGGATTAAAAAAAAACGTGAAAAAAATGAGAAAATAACAGTGTAGAGATATAACTACTTATTTTTATAAGAAAAAAAACAAATGTCCGAGTAGTATCGAAACTCTGCCGAAATTTTGAAAATGAAAAAAAAATGTCTTATTAGTTTGTTATATTAAAAGCAAAGGAAAAATAGAAAAAAAAATCATCATTGTTCTGTCAAAAAATATAGAAAAGAAAATAGTTTGTTTTGCCATGAAAATAAAAATGAAAAAGAGTCTGGTTTTTAAAATATTTTATTTTATTTTATTTGTCTATGAAAATGCCAAAAATAAAATAAAAAGAGTCAGGCGTTGAACGTGATTTTATTATTTGTTCCAAAATAAATATGTATATAATCCAAAAAAAAAATTCAAAAATATTTTGATTCTTCTTTAAAAATTCAAGCATTTCTTTTATTAAAGGAAAAAATTCCAAAAAAAAAAACATTTTCTTTAGAATAAGAAAAACAAATGAAAAAGAAGGAATGTTTTAGGTTTTATGTTAGTTAGTTTGTTTGTTATGAATGAAAAATAATAGTTTGTTTGTTTGTTATGAATAAAAAATAATAGTTTGTTTGTTTGTTATATATAAAAAAAAGAATAGAAAATGGAAAAGGGTCTTCTCAAAAATAGTTTATTTGCCCGAACTACGCGGGTTTGATTCTCACCGGATGTGAGATACGTAGGCAACCCTCATCGGATCCAACCCCACCTTTTGCTAAAAAGCCAAAAACAAATATAAAAAAAAACAAAAAAAAAACATGTCAAAGATTTTTAATTTTGTCGTAAATAAGTCTAGTGATGTAACTTTCCCCTTTTACAAAAAAAATAGCAAAAACAAATATGTCAAATTTTAATTGTCATAAAGAAGTCGGGTGCCGCTGTTTTATCAAGACATAGCCGAATGTTCCCGAAAGGGACGCTGGAAGACTGACTTTGCATAAACAGCCACCTTTGGGTCATTTTTTAAGATTTGGTCCAGTTGACCCCCACAGCCTAAAAATCTTCGTCCCCGAGACGTTGAAAGGCCGTGTTTGCAATATTGACTTTTCTAATTTGAAAAACGATAAAAAAGAGTTATAAATAAGTCAGGTGATGCTGTTTTGTCATAAATAGCCGAATGTTCCCGAAAGGGACGCCGGAAGGCTGACTTTGCATAAACAACCACCTTTTGGGTCATGTTTAGGATTTTTGTCCAGTTGACCCACACAGCCTTAAAAATCTTCGTCCCCGAGGCGCTGAAGGGCCGTGTTTGCAACACCAAGTTTTTATTATAATTTTAAAAGAAAGAAAAAAACAAAAAGTCGACGGTCAGGTGAATACCGTTTGAATTTTGTCATAATAAGCCGAGCCAGCTTCGGCCGCGTCTTAAACCATTCTTGCCGAAATAGCCTTAGAATATCTTTCAGTTGTCGAAAGGTTATTTTCGTAAAAGAATGGACAAGTTGGTAAAGTGTCATAAAATAATCCTCCCCGACCTCAAAATTCATGTGAGAATTGGAAGGGGCCACATTTGCAAGAATAGCCATTTGGTTGCATTTGACAAACAGGGAAAGGAAGCTGGCCGTTGGTTTTTAAGTTTGTAAATCTTTTGATTAGAATATGCGGGTTGTTTGATTTTCGAGTTTGTAGGTCATCTTCAAACCTTTGAAACCCAGTTTGTTCTAATATGAAAATTAAAAAAATGTTTATTATTGTTTATCTTTTATTGGCCCGAACTACGCGGGTTTGATTCTCACCGGATGTGAGATACGTAGGCAACTCTCATCGGGTTCAACCCCACCATTTTGCTAAAATAACCAAAAACAAATAAATAACGGAAAATATATATGTCAAGTTTTAATAAAGAAGTCACGTGATGCTGTTTTGTCATAAATAGCCGAATGTTCCCGAAAGGGACGCCGGAAGGCTGACTTTGCATAAACAGCCACCTTCGGGTCATTTTTAAGATTTGGTCCAGTGGACCCACACAGCCTTATAACCTTCGTCCCCGAGGCGCTGAAGGGTCGTGTTTGCAACACCAGATTTTATTATAATTTGAAAAAAACAAAGAGTCGGCGGTCAGGTGAATACCGTTTGGATTTTGTCATAATAAGCCGAGCCAGCTTCGGCCGCATCTTAAACCGTTCTTGCCGAAATAGCCTTAGAGTATCTTTCAGTTGTCGAAAGGTTATTTTCGTAAAAGAATGGACAAGTGTGTAAAGTGTCATAAAATAATCCTCCCCGGCCTCAAAAATTCATGTGAAATTTAGAAGGGGCCACATTTGCAAAAAATAACCATTTGGTTGCATTTGTCGAACATAGGGAGCTAGCCTTTTGTTTTTTGATTTCATAAATCTTTTGATTAGAATATGCGGTTTGTTTGATTTTCAAGTTTGTGGGTCATCTTTAAATCCTCGAAACCCAGTTTGTTTTAATATGAAAATTGAAAAATGTTCATTGTTGTTTATCTTTTATCGGCCCGAACTACGCAAGGTCTGATTCATGCGGGGTCATGATACGTAGGCAATCTCCATAAGATTCGACCACAACAAAAAGAAAAGCAAAAAAAAAAAAGAGAATGAAAAAAAAAAACGAAATGAAAAAAATGAAAAAATGAAAAAGAAAAAAGAAAAAAAAAATTGAAAAAAAATCGAAAAAAAAGAAAAATGAAAAAAAAGAAAAGAAAAAATGTTGTTAATAATGGGGACGGACTGAGTCCATTTTAACCTGTTTCGTTTTGAATCACAAAGTTAAGGTGGTTGGTTTGTGGTAAGCCGGACAATGACACCCAGAATCCTTTACTTGCACCTCATGATGCACACTCTGCGGGGATCAGGCCTGATGACAAAAGCATTCGAATCCTGTTGGAAACTTGTTGACGGAGATTGATGATATTGAAGCTGGTAATGGTCTTGACAGTATTGATGCGAAGCTCAGTGGCTAAGATGCCAGTCTTGATAAAGTGGGAGCACGCTCCGTTCCTTGGTTAGCAAAAGAGAAGCTGGTGGTGGCTTATTTTGTTGTCATTTCTGTTGTCCGGATTATTCTTAGAGTTGTAATCCGAATATTTTCTGGCGTCAAACCTTCTTATCTTTCCATTTTGTCATATCAGTTTGTTTAAGTGTTGTCGAGGTTGTGTTAGGATTTTATTTTGGTTGTTTTGTTTGTTTTATTATTCAAACCATTTCGCCGGTAGTCTAATGCAAAGCCGGTCTTTTGTTAAGTTCCAGTCGTCTTTTTGTTTAGTCCTTTTATCATTTCGTTTAATGCCGATTCTAGGGACATGACATGCACCCAGTTTGGGCCTAATCTTAAAAGTTAATCATAAAACCCTGGGAAAGTGATCAAAGCATTCAAAGGAAATAAGAACGGTTTGGGATTATTTGAAGCCCGAGTCATGTGGAACTGGGGCAAGTTAAACACAAAGAAAACCGTTAAAAGCAAGATTCGCCAAATTGGCATGAAGGTCGTTCATGATAATGAGAGTGTCGCCCAACGGTGCTTTAGAAATGACAAAGGAAAAATAAAATGTTTAACATAATTGTCAAAGTCCAGCACCATCGGAAGAGACTATAAATCTATGTTCAATTGTGTTGTTTGCACTTGGCATGTTTTGAAGACTGGAATGACGAAGGCATTTTGTTCTGCTACCTAAACACTTTATCCTTCGTTAACCCCTTTTGAGCCTTATTTATTTTCTTTCATACCCCTCGTTCGGAATCAGTGGCAACGAAAAAAAGAGAGAGAAAGAAAGAAAACAACAAAACGAAAAAAAAGAAAAGAAAAGAAAAGAAAATGATAACGAAAAAAAAAGAAAGTCAAATGAAAAAGAGGAATTGGGAACTACGTTTGACCTGATTCCTCAAAGAGGATACGTAGGCGCTTCACGGCTCGGTCATAGTTTTGAAAAATGAAAAAAAAATCAATTAAAATATCCCCAAGCAAGAAACTGGGGCAAAGGTTGCGTTTGTTGTAAATAAATCTAATTTCGAAGGTTGTAATTAATAACCCAAAATTAATGTATTTTTGAGCCTTTTATACCCTTTCTTTCTAGCCTATCCAAAACCCACATTACGGTCCAAAGAAAGACCTTCTGATCAGTCTTTAAAAAATGCCAAGTCAGACAAATGAAGAGTCTTACCGGCGAACATAACATTCTGTTCCACATCAGAAAGGACTCTAATCTCCAACAGAAAGAGTCATACCAGCAACACTCCAAATCCCCAGCTGGAGAGAGATATAAAACGAGAGAGTCTTATTGGTGAAAACCTTCACAGGCACCATAAGGCGATGAAAGCTGAGAAAAGAACCAAAAATGAGAGAGACTTGATAGTGAAAACCCTTCGGGCACTACAAGTCGAATAAGATTGAGAATCAGATGGGGAATCGCCAATTGAAGATCTTGAAAGATGATTGACGGTAGAGGATAGGCCACATACGCATGTCATGGCCATTAGAGTCGATATCTGCGTTTGATAGATTTTTATTTATAGTTTCTTTTGTAAAAGAGTCATCGTTTCCTTTGTCTTTTATTTTGTTTCTCTTATCTTTCTCCTTTCATAGAAAAACCCCCCAATAGAGTCTGTCTGGTCAGAACAAGTATGAAATGACTTCAAATATGCCATCAGCTTTTCAAGATGAGATCTGACTAGTACATCCAAATGGTATAGTCAGCAAGGAACAAGCGCGAGGCCAGTGTCAATAAAGATATCCCCAGCAGAAGGGAATTGACAAAAGGATTGACGAGCGTCAAGAGGGATATCCTTGCCAAAACCAAGGTTATAAACCTCAAAAACAAGGCCCATGAACAAAGCAAGGAGAGCAGTGAGCATGATTTGGCGAAATCCATACTAGACTAAAGGGTCGGGGAAATGCCAGTTTTCAAGCTATGCCACAAAAGAAGAGGGATATCCCCAGCAGGAAGGGATTATCCCCAGCACATAATATCATCCCCAACAAGTCGTGGAGCACAGCGCAATGAAGGAGAAAGGGAAAGCCATCCCAATAGGAGTATCACAGCCAACCACCATGTTTTAAACTAACAAATTTTGTTTGATTTGAAACAGGTAAAGGAAATGGCATTGATGCAGAAACGAATGCCACAAGGGATATTATCAAACTGGGGCAGAAAATTTTCCTTCCATTTAGAAAATTTTCTGGAAGTCAGGTACCCCCAGCTGATAATATTTTACCCCCCCAACAGGTAAGTAAATAATTCCCCAACAGTGTTATCCCTAGTAGTTGCGAGGAGTCCAACACAAGGTTGGAAAGTCGGTATCCTCAGCGGTTCCTTTCGGGGAAGGGCAAAACGACTCTCAAGGGAGGTAGTCTTCGAAGGAAGAAGCTAAACAAAAAAAAAGAATAAAAAAAAAGAATAAAAAGATAATAATGAAAAAAAAAGAAAAGGGGGGTAAAAAGTCATCCCCATCTAAATAATCCCCAACAGTTTCGAGGGAGGACAACGCAGGTAAGTAAATAATTCAAAAAAAAAAAAAGAAAGCGAAGGTTTCATTAATAGGAGACGCACTTCCTAGTTTGAAATCATTAGAGTTCTACCCATAGGAGATGCATTTCCTCCTAAGTTCGTTTTAGTTTCACCCATAGGAGATGCATTTCCTCCTAAGTTTAAGTTTTACCCATAGGAGACGCATTTCCTCCTAAGTTCACTTTTACCCATAGGAGACACATTTCCGCCTAAGTTTAAGTTTTACCCATAGGAGACACATTTCCTCCTAAGTTTAAGTTTTACCCATAGGAGACGCATTTCCTCCTAAGTTTGTTTTAGTTTCACCCATAGGAGATGCATTTCCTCCTAAGTTGTTAACAAAAAGACCTAGTCTGATGAACCTTCTCCTAGGATCAAAATCTTAGTCTGATGAATTAAAAAAAAGAAAAAAGAAGACCTAGTCTGATGAACCTTCTCCTAGGATCCAAATCTTAGTCTGACGAATTTTTCTCCTAAGATAGAGACCTAGTCTGATGAACCTTCTCCTAGGATCAAAATCTTAGTCCGATGAATCTTTCTCCTAAGATACCAAAAAGAAAAGACCTAGTCTGACGAACCTTCTCCTAGGATCAAAATCTTAGTCTGATGAATTTTTTCCTAAGATAGAGACCTAGTCTGACGAACTTTCTCCTAGGATCAAAATCTTAGTCCGATGAATCTTTCTCCTAAGATACACAAAAAAAAAACAACGTTTGAATTTGAAAAAAAAACTAACGATTGAAAAAGAAAAGAAAAAAAGAGTCACCTGGAGAACAAGGACAAAGAAAGGAAGTAATCAGGCGTCCACCTGGAGAACAAGGACAAAGAAAAAGAAATCAGGCATCCACCTGGAGAACAAGGACAAAGAAAAGAAGAAATCAGGCGTCCACCTGGAGAACAAGGACAAAGGAAGGAAGAAATCAGGCGTCCACCTGGAGAACGAGAGGAATAATTTTCATGTCTTAGTTTAAATAGGCGCCCACCTGTATAACGAGAGGAATAATTTTCATGTCTTAGTTTAAATAGGCGCCCACCTGTATAACGAGAGGAATAATTTTCAGTCTTAGTTTAAATAGGCGCCCACCTGTATAACGAGAGGAATAATTTTCATGTCTTAGTTTAAATAGGCGCCCACCTGTATAACGAGAGGAATAAATTTCATGTCTTAGTTTAAATAGGCGCCCACCTGTATAACGAGAGGAATAATTTTCATGTCTTAGTTTAAATAGGCGCCCACCTGTATAACGAGAGGAATAAATTTCATGTCTTAGTTTAAATAGGCGCCCACCTGTATAACGAGAGGAATAATTTTCAGTCTTAGTTTAAATAGGCGCCCACCTGTATAACGAGAGGAATAATTTTCATGTCTTAGTTTAAATAGGCGCCCACCTGTATAACGAGAGGAATAATTTTCAGTCTTAGTTTAAATAGGCGCCCACCTGTATAACGAGAGGAATAAATTTCATGTCTTAGTTTAAATAGGCGCCCACCTGTATAACGAGAGGAATATTTTCATGTCTTAGTTTAAATAGGCGCCCACCTGTATAACGAGAGGAATAATTTTCATGTCTTAGTTTAAATAGGCGCCCACCTGTATAACGAGAGGAATAAATTTCATGTCTTAGTTTAAATAGGCGCCCACCTGTATAACGAGAGGAATAATTTTCATGTCTTAGTTTAAATAGGCGCCCACCTGTATAACGAGAGGAATAAATTTCGTGTCTTAGTTTAAATAGGCGCCCACCTGTATAACGAGAGGAATAATTTTCAGTCTTAGTTTAAATAGGCGCCTACCTGTATAACGAGAGGAATAAATTTCATGTCTTAGTTTAAATAGGCGCCCACCTGTATAACGAGAGGAATAATTTTCATGTCTTAGTTTAAATAGGCGCCCACCTGTATAACGAGAGGAATAAATTTCGCGTCTTAGTTTAAATAGGCGCCCACCTGTATAACGAGAGGAATAATTTTCAGTCTTAGTTTAAATAGGCGCCCACCTGTATAACGAGTGGAATAATTTTCATGTCTTAGTTTAAATAGGCGCCCACCTGTATAACGAGAGGAATAATTTTCAGTCTTAGTTTAAATAGGCGCCCACCTGTATAACGAGAGGAATAAATTTCATGTCTTAGTTTAAATAGGCGCCCACCTGTATAACGAGAGGAATAATTTTCAGTCTTAGTTTAAATAGGCGCCCACCTGTATAACGAGAGGAATAATTTTCAGTCTTAGTTTAAATAGGCGCCCACCTGTATAACGAGAGGAATAATTTTCATGTCTTAGTTTAAATAGGCGCCCACCTGAAAACAAAATCAAATATGTCTTAGTTTAAATAGGCACCCACCTGTATAACGAGAGGAATAATTTTCAGTCTTAGTTTAAATAGGCGTCCACCTGTATAACGAGAGGAATATTTTCATGTCTTAGTTTAAATAGGCGCCCACCTGTATAACGAGAGGAATAAATTTCATGTCTTAGTTTAAATAGGCGCCCACCTGTATAACGAGAGGAATAAATTTCATGTCTTAGTTTAAATAGGCGCCCACCTGTATAACGAGAGGAATAATTTTCAGTCTTAGTTTAAATAGGCGCCCACCTGTATAACGAGAGGAATAATTTTCAGTCTTAGTTTAAATAGGCGCCCACCTGTATAACGAGAGGAATAATTTTCATGTCTTAGTTTAAATAGGCGCCCACCTGTATAACGAGAGGAATATTTTCATGTCTTAGTTTAAATAGGCGCCCACCTGTATAACGAGAGGAATAATTTTCATGTCTTAGTTTAAATAGGCGCCCACCTGTATAACGAGAGGAATATTTTTATGTTTTAGTTTTTGAGAGCAGTAACCCCACCGGAAGGTAGAAGGTTACAACAGGAATATCCAGCAGGGAACAATAAAAATTCCCAGTACCGGGAAGCAGAAGGCGGCAAACTCAGGCACACGAGTCAAAAGGACGCGTAAGGACGCATTTTGAAAGAAGCAGCTTGTGAACATTGAGTCATGCCCAGCGTGGCAAATCTGATGAAGAGAGCCATACCGCCGAAGGAACCATTGAAAGGCTTGATGAAGAAGGCCATGTCCCCAGCGGATCAAGCAAAATGAAAACTAGTACTCAGAGGAGCAAAAGGCCCGTACCATCCCTCAAGTTCACAAAATAAAAGCATCGGAGGAAAACGCAAGCCGACGAAGAAGAAATCAGGCGTCCACCTGGAGAATAAGGATAAAGAAAGGAAGTAATCAGGCGTCCACCTGGAGAACAAGGACAAAGAAAAAGAAATCAGGCATCCACCTGGAGAACAAGGACAAAGAAAAGAAGAAATCAGGCGTCCACCTGGAGAACAAGGACAAAGGAAGGAAGAAATCAGGCGTCCACCTGGAGAACAAGGATAAAGAAAAGAAATAGAAATCAGGCACCCACCTGGAGAATAAGGGAATACAATTGAAGTATTGAAGCCAAAAGCCCGCTCATATGAGAAAGGAGCACATTTAGAATCAATAAAGAAGAGGAATACAACAGGAATCCCCTGCAGGAAACAATAAAAATCCCCAGCACCGGGAATCAGAAGGCTACGGCTAAAATCCCCAGCATTCAACCAAGTCATAAATAGCAGAAGCTCGCCTCAAGAATGCGAGTCAACAGTCTGAGATGGTCAACAAAAGCTGGACACAAAAAGGGTATCAAGGTCTACTCAAGGATATCTAGGCAAAACAAATATGGCCTGCTCAAGAACTAGCACCTACAACTATCAAGTAGCAAGGTTCAAATCCAAAGTCTGTGTGAAGCACCATTCAAGACTCAAGATCAAGTTTCAGAAGACTTAAAGATAGGAATCCTTGTAACTAGTAGCTGATAGGCTTAGTTAGTCTTTTTCAGTTTTCATTTTTGATGTAATGACAGGACCACGGACCGGAACCTCAACGGAACGACACCTCGATCGGCTCTACACCTCGGTACACTTAACCATCTCTCTTATTTCCGAACTACACGTGGCCTGATTCCTGTATAACCAAGGATATGTAGGCAGCTCAGATACCAGGGCTCGGTCACATCCCCTTCCTTTCCGTAGTGTAGTCCCTCCAAGTAATGGTCGGGTCAAAAACATGTCTAGTCGTTCTTTGTCGGAAAACTCTTCGTGTTTCCAGTCAAAGAGGGGCAGCTGTAGACACCGGATTTTTGACCCTCCCCGAGAATTTTCACATTTTTAGCGTGAATATGTGAAATTAGGTCTAATATAGCCATTTTAACTATTTTACTTTATTTTGTTGCAAAAAAAGAAAAAATCACAAAAACACATATATAAATTTTAGTTTATGTATTTCTCATAAACTTGAAAAAATACAAAAATTGTACTTTATTTTGGTACTTTATATAAATTCGAAAATTACAAAAAATAATTCTATTAATGTTTTGTAGTCATTTTAATTTTGGAAAAATACAAAAATATTACTTTATATTTTGTCTTTATTAAAAAACGAAAATTACAAAAAAATAGTTTTATTAATATTTTTTTAGCTATTTTAAATCTTGAAAAATATTTTTTTAAAAAAAAGATATAGTTTTGTTTAAATATTAGTCCTATTTTTGGTAGTTATTTTGCTTGCATAGGACTAGTTAAGCAACGTCGTGTCCTTAGTCGGTTCGGACAAAAGAATAATATTCGGGTTCAAACTACCCGATTTTAGGCCTAATTTTCGGACCTAGCCCATAAAAAACCGAGTCCATGACACATGGGGAACCCCACCACGCGTGGGGGACACAAGTCTGGAACCCCACCACGCGTGGGGCTCATTTTTCTTGGCAGAAGGTTATCAAATACACGGGCAAAACACATTTGGAGGAGGACTTTTGAAATTCTGGGAACAGGATTTGGAAAAGGGGACTGTTCATCTTCTTCTTCTTTTAGAAGAAGAAGAAACCCTAAACGATCCCTACGGTCAAAACACAAACCCACCAGCCCCAAAAACCAGTCGAAACCCCTACTCCCTCACGTCCAAACCAACGCCGGAAACCACCACGCACCAGTCCCGTCGTCACAGCCCATGGTTGCTCCTCCTCCTACCAGCCCCAACTCCATCGTCGACACTATCCCCGACCCTCTTCCCTCACGTCGAAAGACAACCAACAAACATCACCACCCAAACACCGTCCAAACACCACCTCCGACCAGCACCCCCAACGCCTGAACCGCTAGCAAACAACCAGCCCTCGCCCCCAGCTCCCTTCGTCGACCACTGTTCCAACGACCATTGTTGCCGCTACCAACTCCATCGCAACCAACTCCCCCATCGGCTCCTCACCATCTCGCCCAAACTGCCACCCCTACCACGAACAGTCCCTCCCCGTCGTTTCATCGTGCCCAGCAGTGGATCAAACGACCACTGAACTCCGACTTTGCCAAACGACCCTCAATCGGCACTCCGTCGAACCCATCCCTGAAAATAACGAGCGTCCAAATAACCACCTGGAAAAACCAGTCCCAGTCGTGACTCATTTTTGGTCCGTTCGTGTTCGAGTTTCTGGCGCGAGCTATTCAGTCCGAGCTATGACGACCTTCTCTATGGTTTCCCGTTCGAGGTTATCCGTTGAGGTCGGTGTTGAGGGTTGGTCCATGGCTCTATACATTTCTGTTTATTCAGGTTAGTAAACCTCGATGTATTAGATAAAGAAACTTTACGTTAAATGTTCGAAGATGCAATATATAAATTGATATGATAATTTTCTGCTTATGTTTTCGTCGTATGCATTTTGTTCATTTTGCGTTATGTTATTCTTGTTTATTTGCTGTCATTTAATTAAGTTGGGTTAATTGTTCTATGACACAAGTTTGATGTTAATTTGTTCGTGGCCCTTTGCTTAGTTCATTCGGATAAAATTAGCATTAGTACTTGTTGTTACTACGCCCGAAACACTCATTCGCTTAACTTCTTTTATTAAATCTTGACAAGTTATGAGATTGTAGTTGTAAATAAGCCGTAAGGTTTAGTATTGTTAAAGGCGTAAAAATGGCATCCTTTTAAAATATAAAAATAAAAATAAATAATAAAATAAAAAAAACGGGACAAGCTTCGCCAAAAATAAAAAATGTACAGATTGCGGAACCCTCACAAAAATATATGCGTTAAATACTTAGATTCCGGGACGGGCCATTTAGCAAATTTCACGGCCCTACCCAAAATAATAATGCGCTAGTTGCTTTAGGCGCGCCTTTAATAATGTTATCTCCCTAAACTCGGGTGCACATTTATGTGACCCAAATCCAAATCTCAACGGGATCGAAATACGCCTCTAACCACGGGCACATTGATTGTGGCGTGGCCCGAGATGCATTTCCATGACGTTGCAAATTCCTTTAAAAAATAAGAATGAGATGAGCCTCGCCGAATAAAAATACAAATTGCGGGGCCCTCAGTAAATACTTGTTTTAAATTACTTAGAATTCAGGAGGGCCGCTTAGTGAATTTCGTGGCCTTCCCAAAATAATAACGCGATAGTCTCTTTAGGCGCATGTTTAATAATTTACTTTCTTAAACATGGGCGTGCATTTCATGCGACCGAAATCCCAATCCCAAAACATCAAATAAAATGTGTTTTGGATTATGGGTGCATTTCATGTGACGTAGTCCAAAGACGTGTTTTAAATGATGTTCACATTCTTTTAAAATAATAATTATAAAAGCGGTAAAAAGTTAAAATTTGCACATAAGTTAATATTTGTATAAAATCAGATAATCAAGCCGAATATAACAGTTGAGCGACCGTGCTAGAACCACGGAACTCGGGAATGCCTAACACTTTCTCCCGGGTTAACAGAATTCCTTATCCGGATTTCTGGTACGCAGACTGTAATATGGAGTCATTCTTTTCCTCGATTCGGGATTAAAATTGGTGACTTGGGACACCCTAAATCTCCCAAGTGGCGACTCTGAAATAATTAAACCAATCCCGTTTCGATTGTCCTTTAATTGGAAAAAACTCCCTTGTACCCTCGCGGGTGCGGAAAAAGGAGGTGTGACACTGACAACTGGAGGAAACTAAAAACTAAATCTGTAAATTAGTGGTCCTACATACTCAAGTAATTAGCCTAATCTTCATATTTGGCATGTTCTGGCTCAAGTTGATGATATAGTTACTTATTTGTTTTAAAAACTAAACCATAAAATTAGTAACCCTAAGAGAGCATCAAATATATATAGCCAAAAATATTAGACAGTGGAGGCCGTCGACGTTAACTTTCTAAGAACGCCATCTCTATGGCTTTATCACCAATATCCCTTAATTCCTTAAACGTTACTTTATTTTAATTGCACATGATTCCATTATAAAATTATTTTAGTGTAGATGCTTTAAAATTCCATTATAAAATTTCATTATAAAAGTAACCGATCGGATGGATGAGATTTGCTTATTAATTAAATATTAATTATGGGCCTAATCTTATTGGGCCACATACACGTAAGAAAATAGTTTACACAAACTTCATTTGATTGTTAACAATTTTATTGCATGTGCTTGGGTAGAAGTTTTATATAAATACATCACTATGCTATTAACTATTAAGTATTTTTATTTGAGTTTTTTTCTTTCTAAGAGGTGAAATAAAACATCTCGGTTGAAGCATAATGATTATATATCTGCAATGCAATGTATATCCCATAATAGGTGCTATTTTTGTTTTTTGTTTTCTTTACTATTTCCCACGGGTCGATAATTATTCATAGCTATTAACACTAAAGAAGAATTCAACCCAACACTTTATTTAAGTTCTAGTTGATCTACATGTCTTCCTTTAGTGAGATTAGATGATGCCCTACTTCATTGTTTTTATTTAAATTTCTCATCGAATAAAAGACAGCTGGTAGACATTCGTCTAAAAAATAAAATATATTTGTTTTTTTAATTTCTCTTATATATATATGTGTGTATATGTGTGTGTTATGAGTCCGACACATGAGTTTTAAGTCTGAGGCCGTAGATATATACTGTTCCACATTATTTATATGCTTGATCTGTCTCTATTTCGGAGTATGAGTTGCTTCTTCTGACTAAACAAAAAATAAATTTTCCTGGATAGTTAGGTGCATATTGCATAGTCATAAGTAGTTGTTTCCTCAAAGAAGATTAAAGAACTTGAGAAAATTGAATTTCTCATATTTAATATTTAAATCTGGAAAGTAAATTTGTGACCAACCCCTTTTAACAGTACTGTAAAATCTAACAGTTCAAAGAATTTGAAAAAGGTGAAGAACACCTAACAAGTAACAACCCCTCATTTCTTCTTCTGATGAGTCAATTATTTGCCCCTCTACTGTCGAAAATAAGTTAATTTACTCTCCATTCCATTAGTTCCCCCGTCTGAACTTAAAAAAAATAAATCCACGTGGCAAGCGCAGAATCAATGCAAAAGACCCCCCCCCCCCCCTACACATATATGGTTGATATTGAAGGTTTTAAATTAACTTATTATAAAAAATAAAAAATAAAAATCATTCTATTTTAAATAGACTAAAAAAAGGATCCACACCGATGATTCTCCAACAAGAAGTTGAGGCGGATTTAGGGTAGTTTTGTATAACCTAATACTTTTCAGCTCGAGTTATATACGTGTGTTTAAGTTTGTGTATATAAATATACAAAAATAATTAAAATATACAATCAGACCTCTCTATAACAGCATCCCTATAAAACAGTCATTTACTGTATAAAGCCTTTTCTTGGAACCGATTTGTATGTTACGTTATAATATATACTTTCTATGGAGAAGAGCCAAATATACCCTTGTACTATGAGAAAATGTTTAAATATGCCCCTCGTTATATTTTCGGTCCAAATATATCCCTGCCGTAATACTATTGGTTCAAATATACTCTTCTTCCGTTAAGTTTGTCCAATGTGGATATCCAATCCTACGTGGCGGTAACATTTGATGAGGTGAATGCCACCTCAGCGCCCGTAACCCATTTCCCCCCTCCCTTCTATTTTTTTCCATCACTAAACTTTCCTTTCCCTTGAAGAAAATTTTAGTGGTGGAAAATAAATATAGGGGAGGGATAAAATGGTTAGGGGCGTTGAGGTGGCATGCCACGTAGCATTTACTCATCAAATGTGTCGACCTTGGAAACCCGTAACCAAAGAGAGGTATATATGAACCAATAGTATTACTGCAAGGGTATATTTGAACCGAAAGTATAACGAGAGATATATTTGAACCTTTTCTCATAGTACAAGGTATATTTGACCCTTTTCCGTACTTTCTATAACAACACTTCACTATAGTAGCCAAAAAATATCGGAACAAATGAAACTGTTATAGAGAGGTTTAACTAAAGGGCAGCCTGATGTACTAAGCTTCCGCTATGCGCGGGGTTCGGGAAAAAAACGGACCACAAGGGTCTATTGGATGCAGCCTTACTCTACATTTTTGTAAGAGACCGTTTTTACGGCTCGAATCCGTGACTTTACCAATTACGCCAGGGCTCCCGAAAGGTTTGACTGTACACATAAAATAAATCTTTCTCATTCTAAACTTCAAGAGTTTAGATTCGTCTAGCTAGGGGAGACATGCACATAAATTTTGTCCGACAACTCTGAGATTCTTACCAGACCACTTCTTCCTCAAATTTAATTTGCTGTTGCTTAACACAACCATGCTTTTAAATATGGTAGTATTAACTTTGTATATCCTGTCTTCAATTTTCACACAGTATCTTGTAGTTGGCTGCTGTGAGCATTATTGTGTTAAAACAAAAATTAGAAAAACAAAACTATTAGAAGAATAAAGAAATCTAGAAAACAATAAAGAATCAGAAATATTTCGAGTCCACAATTTTCTTGTGCGTGCTTAAGGAATTTTAACCTCCTCACAAGTTGCCAAGGTAATAGATTAAATCCTCCCAGGATAAAACGGAATAAACCTTCCTGCAATAGTGGCAATACAAACTGCAGGATACCAACGAACTCAAAGAACGGAGCAAAATCACACTTACGAATTTGAGAAAGAGAGAGACTGCGAATTAGGATGCAGTGTATTCAGAAAGAAAGAAGTTCTGGAGTGTTTTTCGTGTGTAGAAAATGGAGTCTTGCCTTAGAATTTATAGGCAATTATCAGAAGAGGTGTCTGGAAAAAGTGCCTTTCCAGAAGAATACGCTGCTTGTCGCGGCAAAACCGCGGTCAGAGAGGCTCTCTGAATCTCCCACCGCGGCAGAACCGCGGTCAGAGAGGCTCTATGAATCTCTTCAACAGTGATTTGGCATTTAATTATTAAATAAATTTTGTCCGAAAAAAATCTTATCAATCATTTGAAAAATCCAAATCCAAATCCAAGCCGAGCGAGCGACGACGACGACGGCGCGAGGGTTCATTCTCTTCAACTCCTTTTAAGAGCTTTAAGAAGTGATTCTATATATAAGCACACAAATGTGGTTGTCCCTCACCAATGAGGGACAAAGTGCAAGACAAAAGTTCACTTCTTCAAATTTTTCATTTTCCCTCCATTTTATTTCTCTCCATTTTCAATTCACACTTCTTCTACTTTAAAGCCCAATGGCTTAAAGTCCAACAATTTACATATCGGATTCATGAGAATTCAATTTTTTTTAATGGGGAGCATAAATTTTGCAAGTAAGGATTAATTGCATCTGGATAAGTTGGTTTCCCTTTGAACTTTCCGTAGTGAACATATGTCGGATATACTCGGTCAATCGGTAGATTTGATATCTTTGAACCGTCGAACTTTAGTGTATACCAAGACAACCATATGTCACACAACCAACCCTTAACCGTCTTTTGGTTCTCATTGTTGTGTTCGTTTTAGCCATGAACACCGCCTGGTCTCATAAGTGCGTAGAGAATTGGCCTTACAGAATTCTCCTTGAAGCGGCTTACACTTCACACTTACGTAGGTGATTCCTAAACGTGTAATCCTTTAGATTGACACTATTTGATAGATACCTCATCAAACTTTGGTAATCACTAAAGAACGTGTAAATTTCTATCCTTGTTACTGAACATTATCTTCATCATAAGAATGGACCAAAGATTTTATTTTGACAATGTTGAATCGGTCAATCACAACTTTGTTTGAGCTCCTTGAACCTAGATCTCGGAACATCCAAAATTCTAGGTAGAGTTACCGCCATGTTGACTTGTCCTCGGCCATAGTCCCATTCCCTTAGATGATTTCTCAACTCCCTCTCTAGTTAAGCCTTTTGTAAGCGGATCCGCCACATTATCCTTTGATCTTACATAATCAATAGTGATAATTCCACTAGAAAGTAGTTGTCTAACGGTGTTATGTCTTCGTCGTATATGACGAGACTTTCCGTTGTACATAACGCTCCCTGCCCGCCCTATGGCAGCCTCATTATCACAATGTATGCAAATAGGAGCCAAAGGCTTTGGCCAAAACGAAATGTCTTCTAAGAAATTTCGAAGCCATTCAGCTTCTTCACCGGCTTTATCCAAAGCTATAAACTCTGATTCCATTGTAGAACAAGCGATACACGTCTGTTTGGAAGATTTTCAAGATATTGCTCCTCCACCAATAGTAAAAATATATCCACTTGTGGACTTTGTTTCTGTTGAGCCGATTATCCAATTTGCATCACTATATCCTTCGATAACTGCAGGATATTTATTGTAGTGCAAAGCGTAGTCTTGGGTATACTCCAAGTATCCCAGAACTCGTTTCATTGCCACCCAGTGATGTTTGTTGGGATTACTTGTGAATCGACTAAGTTTACTTATTGCACAAGCTATATCAGGTCGTGTACAGTTCATGATGTACATTAAGCTTCCCAACACACGAGCATACTCCAATTGAGACGTACTTTCACCTTTATTCTTTATAAGATGATGGTTTAAGTCAATTGGAGTTCTTGCACTTCTAAATTCCAAGTGTTTGAATTTTTCCAGTACCATTTTCACGTAATGTGACTGAGACAAAGCTAGACCTTGAGGAGTCTTCTGGATTTTAATTCCTAGAATTACATCGGCAACTCCTAAGTCTTTCATATCAAACTTACTAGCAAGCATACGTTTAGTAGCTTGAATGTCGGCAATGTCTTTGCTCATTATTAGCATATCCTCAACATATAAGCAAACAATGACTATATGATTTGGAACGTTCTTAATGTAAACACATTTATCACATTCATTAATCTTAAAACCATTTGACAACATTGTTTGGTCAAATTTCGCATGCCATTGCTTGGGTGCTTGTTTTAGTCCATAAAGGGACTTGACAAGTCTACACACCTTCTTTTCTTTTCTCGGAACCACAAACCCTTCAAGTTGGTTCATGTAAATTTCTTCCTCAAGATCACCATTTAAGAATGTTGTTTTTACATCCATTTGATGGATTTGAAGACCATACAAGGCGGCTAACGCTATTAGCATCCGAATGGATGTAATTCTTCTTACCGGCGAGTATGTGTCAAAATAGTCAAGACCTTCTCGTTCTCTAAATCCTTTGACAACAAGTCTTGCCTTATATTTGTCAATAGTACCATCGTCCTTCATTTTCTTCTTGAAAATCCATTTAGAACCCAACGTTTTGTTACCTGGAGGAAGATCAACCAATTCCCAGGTATGGTTGCTCAATATGGATTCTATTTCACTATTGACAGCTTCTTTCCAATATTGTGCTTCTGAGGAAGACATTGCTTCCTTGAAGGTACGAGGCTCATTTTCTAACAGAAAAGTCAGAAAATCTGGACCGAATGAAGTAGATATCCTTTGATGTTTACTTCTTCTTAGATTTTCTTCATTAGGCATACCATCTGTTATTTCCTCCCGAGGTCGTTTTGACTTTTGGCAGGTCACTTCACTTTGCTTTTTATACGGATAAATAGTTTCAAAGAATTCAGCATTATCTGATTCTATTATCGTATTAATGTGAATCTCAGGATTTTCTGATTTATGAACCAGAAAACGATATGCCTTGCTATTGGTTACATATCCAATAAACACACAATCAACCGTTTTTGGACCTATCTTAACCCTTTTAGGTTTAGGAACTTGTACCTTAGCTAAACACCCCCACACTTTGAAGTATTTCAAGCTAGGCTTCCTTCCTTTCCACTTTTCATAAGGAATGGACTGTGTTTTACTATGAGGTACACGGTTGATTATCCGGTTAGCTGTAAGTATAGCTTCCCCCCACAAGTTCTGTGGTAAGCCAGAACTTATTAGTAATGCATTCATCATCTCCTTCAACGTTCGATTCTTCCTCTCCGCAATTCCATTAGATTGTGGAGAGTAAGGGGCAGTTGTTTGGTGAATAATGCCATTTTCCAAACAAATTTCTTCAAAAGGAGATTCATATTCGCCACCCCTATCACTTCTTATCATTTTGATCTTTTTGTTTAGTTGCGTTTCAACTTCACTCTTGTATTGCTTGAAATCATCAATTGCCTCATCTTTACTATTAAGTAAATAAACATAGCAGTATCTCGTGCTATCGTCAATAAAAGTAATAAAATACTTTTTCCCACCGCGAGATGGTGTTGACTTCATGTCGCAAATATCTGTGTGAATTAAGTCTAAAGGACTTGAATTCCTTTCAACAGACTTATAAGGATGCTTAGCATACTTTGATTCCACACATATTTGACATTTGGAATTAATGCAATCAAATTTTGGAAATACTTCTAGATTTATCATCTTCCGCAATGTTTTGAAGTTTACGTGACCTAAACGCAAATGCCATAAAGTGTTTGACTCAAGTAAGTAAGAAGAAACATTTACTTTATTGATAGGAACTGCAATTACATTTAACTTAAAAAGGCCCTCATTTAGGTAACCTTTTCCTACATATACATCGTTCTTACTTAGTACAACACTATTAGAAACAAAAATACATTTGAATCCATTCTTGACAAGAAGTGAGGTAGACACAAGATTCTTGCGAATTTCTGGAACATGAAGGACTTGGTTTAGAGTCACTATTTTTTCCGACGTCATATTCAACGCAATCTTGCCAACTCCTTCAATTTTGGCCGTAGATGAATTTCCCATGAAGATTGTGTCGTCGGGTCCTGCGGGGGCATAAGAAGAAAATAACTCCTTGTTAGCACAAACATGGCGGGTGGCTCCAGAATCTATCCACCATTCTTTTGGATTTCCTACCAAGTTGCATTCAGACAACATGGCACATAAGTCCTCCATTTCATCTTCAACCATGTTAGCTTGATTCTTTTTCTTTTTATCATTCTTTGGCGCACGACAATCCACGGCCTTATGCCCAGATTTTCCACAGTTGTGGCAATTACCCTTGAACTTTTTCTTGCTTGGGTAATTCTTTGGTCCAGAAGCCTTCTTCCTCTTCTTATTTTGTGGCGCCTCCTCAACAACGTTTGCCCCCATTATTGTCGAGTTTCCACGTGACTTCTTTTCAGCATTTTTGTTGTCTTCTTCTATCCTTAAACAAACAATCAACTCTTCTAGTGTCATCTCCTTTCGCTTGTGTTTAAGATAGTTCTTAAAATCCTTCCACAACAGAGGTAACTTCTCAATGAAAGCAGCGACTTGAAAGGCCTCATTTATGACCATACCTTTAATAACAAATTCATAATTAATAATAAGATAAATCTTATTAATAAAATTATTGATTCGGGTCATACCTTCAGCAAGGAGGTCATGCACAATGACTTGTAAGTCTTGGACTTGAGTTATGACTGACCTAGTGTCAATCATCTTGAAATCCAAAAACCTTGCAGCCACTTCTTAAGTCCGGCATCCTCAGTCTTGTACTTCTTCTCAAGCGCATTCCATAACGCTTTTGAAGTTTCCATGACACTATAGACACTGTACAAGCCATCTTCCAAACAACTCAATATGTAGTTTTTGCACAAGAAATCAGAATGTATCCCTGCTTCAGTTACAACAAGTCGTTCATCATCCGGAGTATTTTCAACCATGACCGGAGGATCCTCCTTGATGAAACGTTGCAAACTCAACGTAGTAAGATAGAAGAGCATCTTCATTTGCCAGCGTTTGAAGTCAATACCGAAAAACTTTTCGGGTTTTTCTGCCGCTGCCATAGCATGAGCAGGAGTAGAACGGCTTGACGAGGCAGCAACACTTGTAACAGTAGCACCCGTTCCCGCAATACTTCCATTAGTTTGGTTTTCATTCGTCATATTTCTGTAAAGTTGTAAACAATACAGAACTTGTTAAATCAGTGAAGTTTTGATATCTTTAAACTGAATACCAAACCAAACATACAACACGTAACAATGGTGAAGTTTTTATATACTTCAAACTCGTATGTTTTTTATTTCGACAACATTTTTTTAGGTACTTTAAACCGGACAGAAACAATTGTAGGAGTAGAAAGCAACAAGGCTTTAGTCTCCAATAGAGTATATAGAAAACAGTTTAATAATCAACACAGAAACGTTAGTAATTGTAAAATTCCTTAAGCTTGTGAGCGTTACTGTGTTAAAACAAAAATCAGAAAAACAAAACTATTAGAAGAATAAAGAAATCTAGAAAACAATAAAGAATCAGAAATATTCCGAGTCCACAATTTTCTTGTGCGTCCTTAAGGAATTTTAACCTCCTCACAAGTTGTAAAGGTAATGGATTAAATCCTCCCAGGATAAAACGGAATAAACCTTCCTGCAATAGTGGCAATACAAATTGCAGGTGTCACACCTCCTTTTTGCGCGCCTGCCCCGAAGGGTTAAATGCGCGAGGGGAGTTTTTCCAATTTAAGTGACAATATTCGAAATGGGATTATTTATTTAGTTCAGAGTCGCCACTTGAGAAAGGTTTGGTTTTTGGTGTCCCAGGTCACCGGTTTATCTTGAATCCCAAATCGAGGAAATTTTCGACTTTCCCAAATGAAATCTGCGAACCAGAAATTCTAAGTAAGGAATTCTGTTGACCCGAGGGAAGGTGTTAGGCACCCTCGAATCCCGTGGTTCTAGCACGGTCGCTTAAATTGTTATAATGGCTAAATATCTGATTTAAATACATGTCATGACTTATGTGCTTTTATTAAGTTTAAACCGCTTTTATTATTATCATTTATTTTTATAGAATTGCAACGTCGTGAAAATGCATCTCGAACCACGTCACAATCAATGCACCCGTAGTTGTTAACACATCTCAACTCCGTTGAGATTTGGATTTGGGTCACATCAATGTGCACCCAAGTTTAAGAATGTAATTTGATTAAGTTGCGCCTAAAGAGCCTAACGCGTTATTATCTTTGGGGAAGGAGTGAATTTTACTAGACAGTCCATCCCAAATCCTATGTGTTTATTATGATCAATTATTGAGGGCCCCACAATGTGTATATTTATTTGACGAGGCTCGTCTCATTATTTCTAAAAGGGATATCCTAAAGTGACTACATTTCTATTATGTTTGTCTCTAAAAATAAAAGAAAAAAGATACCAAATTTACTTGTTTAAGCGACTACATACTAAATCTCTACTATGTTCGCCGAATCTAAATTTTGTTTAATTACCTGATTGGTTGTTTATGAGGTGAGAATTGTCTCATGCCTTATCTTCAACGAGTGAATACGCTTGTTAATTTGCTAAGGGAGATTGCAAGCAAACCAATAACATATACTAAACTTACACTAAACGACCTTCAAGTTTGAATTTAAAACTAGCTTGTTTGGGCTTGATTAATGAAGTCGGCTATTTATTAGAAAAAAAAACTGCTACTAATTGAATTCAAAACTGCCTAATGAAGTTTGTATGTAACGGAGTTAAATTGAACAGTTTGAAACCAATGTTGCATCTGTCCAGGTTAATGGCAATCCATTTTATACATGTAGGATATAACTAAGAATGACTTATGTGCGTATACCAATTACTCGTGCATTCCATGAATTGCGTAATCACATCACACACACAATTAAACAAGATAAACCATTGTAAGTTAAGACAGTTAAACAGACCCAGTTTTCAATTAAATACAAAACTACCTGTTGTATCTTCCTATCGAGTTTGCAATCTAAAGATTTGCGCGAATTTATTAACACTTTATAAGACTATAAGTGCAATACTGAAGGACTGAAAATTCTTTGCGTCTTTCATTTCAACTCATTGCTATTGTTACATCAATATGAGATTCAAAATGTGTACCTGGATGCTGAAATGCAAAGAGGAAAATGGAAGCAGCAAGTCAACAACAAACTCAAGGGACAGTAGTGATCACAAGTAAAAGCGACGAGCAGCAGCAGTAGCAACAAATAACAGCAGAACAATTGGAGTAGAATCAAAATCCCAACTAGACCAAATTCGGGAACAAACCAATGAAACACACAACCAGTAAACTCAGTTGGGAACTTGGGAAGATCAGTATTGATTAAAACAGGTCGAAACAAACGAAATCAAAAACCACAATGAGAAGAAACAGTTTCTGATTTTTTGTCTGTGTTTTCTGTTTCTTGCTCTCTCTCTATCTGTGTTTTTCTCAACCAATGTATGTCTGTATATGCCTGTCTCTGTGGTATCTCTCTCTGTATCTATGTTTTCTAAAAAAATCCGTCCCTTTAACTAATGGAAGTTCTCCTCTTTTATAGCCTAGCATCAGCCCTTTTACAGTCTGTAAAACCTAATCAGAACCCATTCCTTTTCAGCTGTTTTTCCACTCAAACATTTTAAAATTAGAAACCCTCCCATGAGATTCCCTGACAGCCCTTTTAATCACCTTATTAAACTAAAAGTAGACATGGGCAGCAAGAATATAACCTGACAGCATATGCTGTCAAGTTATTTTAATCTCTAAAAAGGCCTTAATGCACATGTTGTGCACAAGTGCACATGCCATCAATTCAGACCAAAGTTTGAACTGAAACTATAAACAACATCCTTAAAGGTTTCTGAATTGAACAACTGACAGACAACTATACTCAGTTCCTAATTGGATTCAAACACACTTCAACAGAAAATCCACAATATGAATCAGATTGATATCCTTCAAAGCCAAACTAATTGGCGACGTATATCGACTCGACTATACTAATTGTAACATATACAATTGAAACCAATGATTGGAATCGAGCAGTATTGAACAAGGGGTTCAGATTGTACTGTCAATATAGAAATGACCCTGGGAACTAATTAATCGACCCATTTCAAATTCGTTTGATTGTACAGCTTACACATACACACATTATCAGTAAATGAAAGAAAGACTCGATCAAACAGAGAGGTCCAGGCAAGGTGGACAGGACACAGTCGACCAACAATTCAGAAATAAAATCAACTAACATTTTGGGGCAATAAACAAACATTTAATTACAACAAAACTCATGAACTGATAGAAAAGAAAACAAAAATACCTGAAATCTTGAAAAATCAGCAAACCCTAGCTCGGATTTGAATCGATATTTCTTAAGGTTGAACGGACTTTAATCGAAGTGTTCTCAACTGAGAACACTTCGATTAAGGTCCATTAGACCCTAATCATTTGGCTCAATGGACACAGATCAGACATGAGGACTCTTAGGTTTCTTAAAGGGCGAATTTGAGATCTGGGTTTCCCTGGTTAGATTCGGACCAAACCAAGCATGGTTTGGTCACGAGGGAGGTTAGGGGAGTGTCTGGTGTTAACCTGGGGTAGATCGGTGTAGATCGATATTCTGCTCGAATCTTCAAATGAAGATTCGAGAGCCTAGGGACTGATTCGAAGCAAAAGGAACACAGATCTAGGTTCAGGGTGGTGAGGAGGTCCTATGGTGTTAAGGTGGTGGTCACCGGCGTCCATGCCGCCGGGTTTAATGGTGAAGGGAAAGGGGGAGGCACTAGGGTTCCGGGGTTTTTAGGTTTGTGAAGCGGATGACTGAGGCAGGGGGGGTTTGGCTTAGGCGCGGGGTGAAGGGGGAAGGTTTATATACGGGGTAAGTGATCTGATATTGGCCGTTGGATTGCCACTAATAAACGGCTGTGATCTTTCCATTAAAAGAAACGATGTCGTTGTTCTCATGCTGGGATGGATCAGACCGGGTTTCATTGGGTCGGGTCCGGTAACGGGTAAAGGAGATGGGACGAGGGCTGTTAGATCGGCCTGGTTTGAACGGCTGAGATTAGACGGCCTTATACGGCGTCGTTTGGGTAAAGGGTTGGCCTGATCTGGGCCGTTCCTTTGAATCAATCAACGACTCAAAGAGATGATGCCTATACGGTGTCGTTTGGGTTGTCTTGTAGAGGGCCTGGTTGGACTGGGTCGTTTTGGTTTGGGCTTGTTCCTATTTAAATTGGATTGGCCCAATCCGAAAACCCTCTTCTTCTTAAATCTCTTAATTAATTTGTCAAAAATAATACTATAAAAACAAAAATTAACACATAATTAACATTTAATTAAAATAACATCACTTAATGACAAAAATGAAAGATGCATTTTTTGCGATTTTTCCTTTTAATAACCGGATTACGGTTCAACTACACACGACACATTTTTTGTATTTTGTTTTCAATAAAAAATAAAAATGGGCGAAAATCACAAATAATTAACAAAGTGCCACGTAAAAATCCAAAATTGTACATCAAGACCATTTGCTATTATTTTATTTCTTTTGGAGTGATTGTCGCGTAAACAAAAATCACGTGCTCACAGCTGCCCCTCTTTGTTCGGAAACTCGAAGAGTTTTCGTGCAAAGATAAAGTGAGCGGATATGAGCGACTTTGCCTATTGGACTACTCCATGTGAAGCATGTTTTGAAAGATTTGACCGAATCTTTGCTTCAAAGATTTCCTACATATCCTGGGCTAAACAGGAATCAGGTCAATGTAGTTCGGGAAACTTTGATAGCTGGGACTACCATGGGATTGCAATGCTTGCCGTTACTGCTGTTGCCGTTGCCGCCGCTGCTTACCGACTCCCTTATTACAACCAAAAGAAAATTGAAACTGAACTAACTACTTATGCTTGTCAATTGCAAGTTACAAGATTCCTATATATGATTCTTTTGCAACTTGATCTTGGGTCTTAGCTGATTTTGCTTGTAGACTTTGATCTGAATCTTGATGCTTGCAAGTTGTAGGTGCCTATTTATTTCTGGGATACTGAGTGAGACGGGATTGGCAGAGCTCGGGACCTTGATCAAATCTTGGAGCGGTCCGCCTTTCGTTTTCTCCAGTATCTCGGGACATCTTCTTCTTCTTTTTTTCTTTTCTTTATTCTGGGTTGAGACTCATCTCGTGGGTCGTCTCGATCCATGCGGCTCGAGGTTAGACCTGCGGGGAAAAACAAACGAACGAAATTTTCTGCCCCAGTTTCACTAGGAAAATTTCGTGAGTTAATTGCCAGGAAGTCATAGAATTGATGAAGGAATTGGAAAATTTCAGTCTACAAAATGCCAACTCCGGGATTGGATCACTAATATTGCCACAAGGTAAGAATGCTCAGTTTAGGGTTGGAGCCCTAATGCTGGCTAAACAGAAAGAGTTCAGTTCAGGGTTGGAGCCCTGATGCTGACTAAATGGAAAAGAGTTCAATCCAGGGTTGAAGCTCTGATGCTGACTAACTGGACAAGTTCAGTTCAGGGTTGGAACCCCAATGCTGACTAACAGACAATGCTCAGTTCAGGGTCGAAACCCTAATGCTGGCTAAATGGAAAGAGTTCAGTTCAGGGTTGGAGCCCTGATGCTGACTAACTAGGGAAAAGTTCAGTTTAGGGTTGGAGCCCTAATGCTGACTAAAGGGAAAAAGTTCAGTTTAGGGTTGGAGCCCTAATGCTGACTAGTTGGGGACAAAGTTCAGTTTAGGGTTGGAGCCCTAATGCTGACTAAACTGGAAAAGTTCAGTTTAGGGTTGGAGCCCTCATGCTGACTAAAGGGAAAAGTTCAGTTTAGGGTTGGAGCCCTAATGCTGACTAAAGGGAAAAATTCAGTTTAGGGTTGGAGCCGTAATGCTGACTAACTGGAAAAGTTCAGTTTAGGGTTAGAGCCCTAATGCTGACTAAAGGGAAAGTTCAATTTAGGGTTGGAGCCCTAATGCTGACTAAAGGGAAAAGTTCAGTTTAGGGTTGGAGCCCTAATGCTGACTAAAGGGAAAGTTCAGTTTAGGGTTGGAACCCTAATACTGACTAAAAGGAAAGTTCAGTTTAGGGTTGGAACCCTAATGCTGACTAAATGGAAAGAGTTCAGTTCAGGGTTGGAACCCTAATGCTGACTAAAGGGAAAGTTCAGTTTAGGGTTGGAACCCTAATGCTGACTAACAGACAATGCTCAGTTCAGGGTTGAAGCCCTAATGCTGGCTAAATGGAAAGAGTTCAGTTTAGGGTTGGAGCCCTAATGCTGACTAAAGGGAAAGGTTCAGTTTACTAACTGACCCTTTTTTTTTTTGAATTTTCTTGTTTTAGTAAAAGGTAAAAGAGAATTTCGTGGAAGCTTACCTTTCGAGTGGATTCCTTATTGCCAAACTGTTTCTTGTACTTATGTACTTTCTTCTTTGAGTGACACCTGCTTCTTGCACGGTTGTCTTGGATTATATCTGTTTCAACTTTTCAAATAAAGAACAATTGTTAGCTCGGAAATGGCGGTTGGTTCGGTGACCTTGATTGTTCCAGTTGCTTTGCTGCGTCCTTATTTCTGTTGAGAAACTCTGTCATTGATTGGATTCAAATGGCAAAACCCTTTAGACTGCTCAGGCCTGCGTTTCCGGATTCTGTGATGATTTGCCTTGTAAGGCTTTGGTTTTTCCATCCGGTTTTGCTTGGGGATTTTTCAACGGGGATTTTATTGGGGGGACTCTGTGGGGATTTGTACAAGGCGGACTTGCTGGGGATTTGTTGCAAAACGGACTTGCCAGGATTTGTTGGGGCAAGCTCGCTGGGGAATTTTTACAAAGGGAGGCTCTGTGGGGATTTGTACAAGGGAAGCTCTGTGGGGATTTGTACAAGGCGGACTTGCTGGGGAAATTTCTCTCTTTTTTTTTTTGTGACTTTTCTTCAAATGCAGTCAAACATCATGATTCATCAGGTTTGGACAAACGTACCAACGAAACGAGGTGTTTTCCTTCGTGAAACGGAATTCCGTGAAACCAAACCTGCCACCTGTCCTTTCCGGTATATCTGGAACTTGGGGTTAAAAATGAAAGGGATTCGAAGAAAAACAAAGAAAGGAGAAAGCAAACTTCAGAAAAGAAGTGTCCCTTTCGGGACGAGAAAAACTTATCTGAGGAAGACAATGCTGGCTTTAAATGGACATGACATGCTCTTTGGACTGGACGCCTGACCTTTAATGAACTTGCATTTCCTCCCGAACCAAATGGATCTGTGTTTCCAAACCGGTGGAACTTTGCCGAGAACTCCTTGGGTGGAGTCGTTCTTTCGTCCAACAGCGCCCTTTGTGGGTTTTCGCTAGCTGACTTCTCTCATTTCCCTCCTTGCTGTCGCTTGATAGCACTCTTTGCGAGTTTTTACTACACAAGCTCTCTCATTTTGGTTTCTCTACTCCCGTCGCCTCGCGGTGCCCGAAGGTTTTCACCAACAAGACTCTCTCATTTTATTTCTCTCAATTTAGAGAGTATTGGCCTCCAATCATGATACTTCTTGGCTTCCCCCTACCTTTGGTAATTGATCCGAAGGGTTTGTGCTTGGTAAAGAAAAGTAGATGATACTACGACTTCTAAGCCGTTTGACGCGCCCCGGTTTCAATTTCAGGGTAAATGGGATTTTATTGTTGGTGTGACTGAACCTTAGGGAGAGGCTGCCTACGTATCCTTTCGGAATCAAGTCAGACGTAGTTCAGGCCTCGATTAATGTTTTGTTTGTTTTCTTTTTTCTTTTTTTTTTCTTTTTTTTGATTGGTAACCAAAGAACTGTAACCGGCTCAAAGGCTTGTAGAGAGAGTTGTTAGAGTTTGAGGTAGTGGGAATAAAACCTTCAACATTTCAAATGTGTCAGGACCGCTGGGGTGTCACTCAGACATAGTATCTCTTGACTGCATCTGCATTTACCGCTGTTTCGGGGTCATTTCCTTCGATATCACCTAGATACAATGCTCCTCTCGGCAAGATCTTCCTGATGATGTATGGGCCTTTCCAGTTTGGAGCAAATTTCCCTTTTGCTTCTTGGTGATGTGGCAGAATGTGCCTCAGTACCAGGTGGCCCACTTCGAAATTCCTGGGTCGGACTTTCTTGTTGTAAGCACGAGCCATTCTTCGTTGGTACAACTGCCGTGACAAACTGCAGCCATTCGTTTCTCGTCAATCAAAGTCAACTGCTCCAATCGAGTTTTAACCCACTCGCTGTCTTCGATCTCTGCTTCGACAATGGTTCGAAGCGAAGGGATTTCTACCTCTGCTGGTATCACAGCTTCGGTCCCATAAACCAAGAGATAAGGGGTTGCCCCTACTGACGTGTGTACCGTAGTGCGGTATCCCAATAATGCGAAAGGTAGTTGTTCATGCCATTGTCGGGAACTCTGGATCGTCTTCCTCAAAATCTTCTTGATGTTCTTGTTTGCTGCTTCTACAGCTCCATTGGCCTTGGGGCGATAAGGAGTAGAATTCCTATGTGTTATTTTGAATTGCTCGCATACATCTCCCATCAAGTGACTGTTCAGGTTTGCTGCGTTATCTGTGATGATAGTTGTTTGCAGGAATACCGGAACGACAGATAAGATTTGAATGTACAAAATCCACTACCGCTTTTTTAGTGACCGACTTGAGAGTGACAACCTCTACCCATTTTGTGAAGTAGTCGATGGCAACCAGTATAAATCTATGTCCATTTGAGGCCTTCAGCTCGATTGGACCAATGACGTCCATGCCCCAGGCAACAAATGGCCAAGGTGCAGACATGGGATGCAGTTCCGTGTGAGGTGCATGAATCAAATCACCGTGCACCTGACACTGATGACACTTCCGAACGAAGCTAAAGCAGTCCTTTTCCATGGTCATCCAGTAATAACCTGCTCGAATGATTTTCTTTGCCAAGACGTACCCATTCATGTGGGGTCCGCACACTCCTGCATGTACTTCGTGCATGATCTTTCTTGCCTCCTCGGCATCAACACATCTTAGTAGATTGAGGTCCGGGGTCCTCTTATACAACAACTCACCGCTCAAAAAGAAACCACTTGCATGTCGCCTAATGGTTCTCTTTTGATCTCCAGTAGCATGCTCGGGGTATTCTTGTGTCTTCAAGAACCTCTTGATATCATGCGTTGCAGTAGCCGTGTCTTTCCCTGATTTGGATATCCAAGGGATCGACATGGGCGTTGCCTGGGTAGGGTAGCATCGAAGCCAAGGTAGCAAGTGCATCTGCTAGTTCATTGTGACACCGCAGGATATACCTGAACTCTATTGATTTAAAATGCTTGCCGAGGTCCTCCACGTGCTGTCGGTAAGAGATGAGTTTGACATCCCGAGTTTCCCATTCACCTTGGGCTTGCCGGATAATCAGGTCAGAATCTCCCATACTCAGTAAGTCTTCGACATCCTGATCAATCGTCATATGTATGTGTCACACCTCCTTTTTCCGTACCCGCAAGGGCACAAAGGAGTTTTTCCAATTAAAGGACAATCGAAACGGGATTTGTTTGTTTGTTTCAGAGTCGCCACTTGGGAGATTTAGGGTGTCCCAAGTCACCAATTTTAATCCCGAATCGAGGAAAAGAATGACTCCATATTACAGTCTGCTCACCAGAAATCCGGATAAGGAATTCTGTTAACCCGGGAGAAGGTGTTAGGCATTCCCGAGTTTCGTGGTTCTAGCACGGTCGCTCAACTGTTATATTCGGCTTGATTATCTGATTTTTTATACAAATATGAACTTATGTGCAAATTTTATCTTTTAACCGCTTTTATCATTTACTGTTATTTTTATCAAGAATTGCAACATCGTGGAAACACATCTCGAACCACGTCATAATCAATATACCTGTGGTTAGAGCTACATTTCAACTCTGTTGAGATCGGGATTTGGGTCACATAAATGTCCACCCGAGTTTAGGAAGGTAACATTATTAAATACGCGCCTAAAGCAACTAGCGTATTGTTATTTTGGGAAAGGCCGTGAAATTCGCTAAATGGCATGTCCCGAATTCTAAGTATTTTAATATATATATTTATAGGGCCCCACAACTTGTGCATTTTTTGTTTGTCGAGGCTCTTCTCATTCATTATTTTTAAAAGGAATTTGCAACGTCATGGAAAATGCATCTCCGACCACGTCACAATCAATGTACCCGTGATTGGAGACACATTTCGACTTCGTTGAGATTTGAATTTGGGTTACATCAATGTGCACCAGAGTTTAAGGAGATAACATTATTAAATACGCGCCTAAAGTGACTAGCGTATCATTATTTTGAGAAAGGCCGTGGAATTTCGCTAAACGGCCTGTCCCGAATTCTAAGTGTTTTAATAGATACGTTTAGAGGGCCCCGTAGCTTGTGCATTTTTTGTGTGTCGAGGCTCGTCTCATTTTATTTTAAGGATAAACCTACAGTGACTACATTTCTTCTATTAAGTTTGTCTCTAAAAGCAAAAGAAAATTTCTTAATTAATTACATGCTGAAAAATGTAACTTATCAGTTATTAAGTTACGACTAATGTGAACAGAAAATTGTGATCGCGTTTGTACAAGGAAAAACTGCTTTCATTCTACATTCTATTATTTACTAATGCTAGAACATGAGATAGATACACAATAATGTCAAAACAGTAATTTAAACTAACATTATTAGATGAAGAAATCATACATATGCAACCTCATTACTCATTAATCATTCAACTACATCTTTATACAAAGAAAGAAAAATTATATTCAACCACAAATCTAAACAGGAGGAATTCAACAGGAACAAAGCCTGATTAATATTTCATTTTTGCTCTTCAATCCGAGAGTGTACAAATGTGTACCTGGAAATGGCAGTACAAGAACAAAAGAAGGAGAAATCAGCAGCAATAATAACACAGCAACAGCAGGTTTAGCAACACCGCAAACCAGTAACAACCAGTAGAATAACCCAGCAACGGATTGAAAAATCAGCAATACCAAAGTGCAGTCGCAGTCAAAGCAGAAGAGAGACGGATATAAGATGCAATAGTATACTGATTTTGAATAACACTCGAGAAAGGCAGACTGAAATTATTCAAGTGAAAGTTCAAATTGCATTTCTCTTTTACTCTCAAAATGTTTCAAGTCTTAAAGCTCTCAAATGTAAAAAAAAAATCTTTCTAAAACTGTTCAACCTTAAGTCTTGTTCTACTCCCCTAATTCCAGTCCTCATTCAAGTCAAGAATAACTCTTATTTATAGCAAGACCTTGTCTTGAATCCCTAACCCAAAATTATTCCCCCAATAGCATGCTTTGTCCCACTTATTAATGTTTTCTTTATTTTAAACCTTGTCCCGCATGCCTACATTAAATAAATACATCCACCACAACCCATTACAATTTGTCCCTCATGCTTACATTAAATAAGTACAATATTCCTTCCCATTATGTTTTGTCTTGTCCCCCATTATGTTAAACAAGTGCATCAAAAACCACCCCATTATATTTTGTCCCCCATGCTTAACATAAAGAATCAAAATAATGTTCAATTACCAAACTACCCCTCTGACCTTATTGCAATTACCATTCTACCCCCGAATGCAATGCAATTTACCAAACTACCCCCATCAGCTCTAAACACTCAATTAATCATAACTTAACCAAAATATAGCCAAGATGACCAATTTCTCAACAATCTTCAACAACAAATTATACGAACACGATGAACAACACAACTCCAAATTAATGGGAATAAATCAACCATATCGGGAACCAATCCTGGTTAATTTAGACCATCAATGGATGAACAAAGAGACAACAATACAAACAACAATATGCATGATTCAAATTAAATCAACAAATCACAAACAAACATAAACTCACATTAAATCACTGGATTTAAACATGAACTTCAAACAAAGATGAACATGAATTAAATCTATTTTTAAGCAACAAACATGACGGATTCACATGACTCAAACAACACTTAATAATTTCTGGAACATACATAACAACATGAAATAAATTGAATTAAATTTCAATTTGAATCTAACAAACATTAAACTAACAAATATTTACCTAAACAATAATACAAACATGAAATAAACATGAAAAACAACTAATTAATCTTTCATTTGAAATCTGAAAAATTAATTTAACAAAGCACATGAACAAACTAAAAAATTAATTCAAACGATAGACATGAACAAAACAAACATTTTGCCGATTTTAGATTCGAAAATATCAAGACAAAAATACGGACAAAATAAAACTCAAAATCTACTAACCGGAAATGAACCAAAATCACTGACCGGAAATCTGTCCGGAAACGATTATTGCACCAAAATCACTTTAATGGGCCCGGACGAACGACTGCTCCAATTAATTTGATGTTCGAAGAATAATACAAATGAGCACTGAAACAAACTCTCAAAACCCCGAACATCCAAACGGACACCCGCTAATTTGTCACCTTCCACTCATTTGAATTTATCTCTTCGAGACTCAAATTGAAATCCAACAAAATCGACAGAAATGGTGCGAAACTTCTGTCCAGAACTTCTTCTTGACGTTAAGGTGCAATGATGCTGGAGCTGGGTGTATCGGAAGCAGCCATGGCGGAAAGCTTAACGATGGAGTGGCGACCATGGATGTCGAGCTCAAGCTTGAGCTCGACGAAGAAGACGAAGGCAGAATCGACACAGTAGCAGCTGAAAACAACAACGTGAGCAGCAGCAACAGCACAGTAGTAGCGACTTGCCGGAGAAGAAGGAGCAACGATGGATGTTGGTCGGAGCTAAGGCATCGTGACGAAGAATATGAAGCATCTGGTTGTTTCTGGTCGTTTGGACGTGAGAACGCAACAAGAAGCAGCACGTGACGCTGGGGGTCGACGCAGCAGCACTGCTGCTCGTCAATGGCGGACATGGAGGGGCGTTGTTCGTTTGACGAAGATGAAGGAGAAGAAGCAGCAGCCATGGACGGGCTGCTGCGTGTTTGCGTGTGTGTTTTGTTGTGTATGTGTGTGTGTGTGTGTTGTCCATGGGGAGGCAGAAGGGCTTCCATGGATGTGTTCTTGGAGTTAGTTATGGAGAAGAAGAAGATGGAGGGGGCGGGTAGGTTTTTTTTAGTTTTAGGGTTTTTTGTTTTTGGGTTTCAACAAGAAAAATGACAAATGGGAGGGGGTTGGGCGGATGGTTTAATTATGGGGAGGACCGGGTCGACCCGGTTTAGAATGGACCGGGTCATGGGGAAGATTGTGCAATTATTTGGGCCCGAGGTTGAAATTTGAAGAAGTGGCCCAATACGATTTTTATTTGTATTTTTGTTATTTTTTCTTCTTTTATTTTCTAAAACTTAATTATAAAAATACTTAAATTATTATTAAGAACTAAATTAAGTTATAAAAGCGCAAATTAACTCCCAATAACAATTAACGCACAATTAAGTAATAATTAAGCATAAAATTGTATATTTGGACATTAAATGCTAAAAATGCAAAAGATGCCTATTTTTGTAATTTTCATTTTTTGTAAACAAACTTAATTACTAACAAATTGTAGAATTAAATCCTACATGCAAAATGCGACATATTTTTGTATTTTTTATTAATTTAGCAAATAAGCAAACACAGACAAATACAAATAATTATCCAAAAATATCACAAAGTCTCACAAAATTGCACACCAAGGAAAATCATTTGATTTTGAATTTTTTGGGAGTAATTCTCATATAGGGCAAAAATCACGTGCTTACAACTGCCCCTCTTTGCCCGGAGACACGAAGGGTTTTCGTGCAAAGATAAAGCGAGCGATTTTTGCCCATCCGAGTACTCCGTGTGAAGCATTTTTTTTAAAAGATTTAACCGAACCTTTGCTTCAAAGGTTTCCTACATATCCCTGGCTAAAGGGGAATCAGGTTGATGTAGTTTGGGAAGTTTCGGTAGTTGGGACTACCGTGGGATTGCAATGTTACTGCTGTTGCATGCTGTTATCACTGCTTACCGATCTCCTTGTTACACCGTGTTTAAAAGAAAACAAGAAGCTAGGCTAGACTGAATTTTGTTCTTGTTGCCTTGCTTTCTTGTCGGCTTGTGTTTCCTCCGGTGCTTTTCTTCCGTGAATTTGGGAATGATACTGGCCCTTTTGCTTTTCTGAATACCAGTTTTCATCATTTTGCTCGGTCCGCTAGGGACATGGCTTTCTTCATCAAGCTTTTCGGCGGTTCCTCTGGTGGGTACGGCTCTCTTCATCAGACTTGTTATGCTGGGCATGATTTAATGTTCACAAGCCGCTTCTTTCAAGACGCGTCTTTTCTTCCCTTTGACTCATGCGCCTGAATTTGTTTTGTTTCCCGGTGCTGGGGATTTTATTGTTACTGCTGGGGGATTCCTGTTGCAACCCTCTGTTTTATTGTCTTCTGACTTGATCTCGAAATGTATGCCTTTGTTCTATGGGCGGGCTCCCAACTTCAACACTTGAAAATTAAAGACTGAAATGTATGCCTCTGTTATCTGGGCGGGCTCCCAACTTCAACGCTCGAAATGTAAAGATTGAAAGTATGCCTCTGTTATTATGGGCGGGCTCCCAACTTCAACACTTGTAATGAAAAGACTGAATGTATGCTTCTGTTATATGGGCAGGCTCCCAACTTCAACACTTGAAAAGTAAAGACTGGAATGTATTCCTCTGTTATTATGGGCGGGCTCCCAACTTCAACACTTGAAATGTAAAGACTGAATGTATTCCTCTGTTATTATGGGCGGGCTCCCAACTTCAACGCTTGAAAAGTAAAGACTGGAATGTATTCCTCTGTTATATGGGCGGGCTCCCAACTTCAACACTTGAAATATAAAGACTGAATGTATTCCTCTCGTTATGTAGGTGGGCGCCTGACATGAAATGTAAAGACAGAAAACTATTCCTCTCGTTATGTAGGTGGGCGCCTAACATGAAATTTAAAGACTGAAATGTATTCCTCTCGTTATGTAGGTGGGCGCCTGACATGAAATTTAAAGACAGAAAAGTATTCCACTCGTTATGTAGGTGGGCGCCTGACATGAAATTTAAAGACTGAAAAGTATTCCTCTCGTTATGTAGGTGGGCGCCTGACTTTAAATAAAATAAAATGTCATTCCTTTCTTTAGGTTGGTGAGATTTCAACAATTTTTTTAAAATAAAACGCCTTTCCTCTCTTCAGGCGGGCTCCTGATTTCAACAACAACTTTTAAAATAAAACGTCATTCCTCTCTTCAGGCGGGCTCCTGATTTTAACAAAAATAAAATGTCATTCCTTTCTTTAGGTTGGCGAGATTTAAACAACTTTTTTTTTTTGAAAATAAATGTCATTCCTCTCTTCAGGCGGGCTCCTGATTTCAACAACAACTTAGGAGGAAATGCATCTCCTATGGGTAAAACTAAAACAAACTTAGGAGGAAATGCCTCTCCTATGGGTAAAATAAACTTTAGGAGGAAATGCGTCTCCTATGGGTAAAATAAACTTTAGGAGGAAATGTGTCTCCTATGGGTGAAACCAACTTTAGGAAGTGCGTCTCCTATGAGCAAAACTAGACTTAGGAAGTGCGTCTCCTATTGGCAAAACTAGACTTAGGAAGTGTGTCTCCTATTGGAAAAGACGTGGAATGTATTCCCTTGTTATACAGGTGGGCGCCTGATTTTAAATAAAATAAAATGCCATTCCTTTCTTTAGGTTGGCGAGATTTCAACAATTTTTTTAAAATAAAATGCATTTCCTCTCTTCAGGCGGGCTGCTGATTTCAACAACAACTTTTAAAATATAACGTCAGTCCTCTCTTCAGGCGGACTCCTGATTTTAACAAAAATAAAATGTCATTCCTTTCTTTAGGTTGGCGAGATTTAAACAACTTTTTTTTTTTTGAAAATAAACGTCATTCCTCTCTTCAGGCGGGCTCCTGATTTCAACAACAACTTAGGAGGAAATGCATCTCCTATGGGTAAAACTAAAACAAACTTAGGAGGAAATGCCTCTCCTATGGGTAAAATAAACTTTAGGAGGAAATGCGTCTCCTATGGGTAAAATAAACTTTAGGAGGAAATGCGTCTCCTATGGGTGAAACCAACTTTAGGAAGTGCGTCTCCTATGGGCAAAACTAGACTTAGGAAGTGCGTCTCCTATTGGCAAAACTAGACTTAGGAAGTGTGTCTCCTATTGGAAAAGACGTGGAATGTATTCCCTTGTTATACAGGTGGGCGCCTGATGGTAAAGATACAAAATGTATTCCCTTGTTATACAGGTGGGCGCCTAAAATATGAAATGAACAGACAAAAAGTATTCCTCTCGTTATTCAGGTGGGCGCCTGTCTTCAACAACAATTTTGAAAATAAAATCCTATTCGAGGGCGAATGAACCCAAAATATCCTATTCGAGGGCGGATGAACCCAAAATATCCTATTCGAGGGCGGATGAACCCAAAATATCCTATTCGAGGGCGGATGAACCCAAAATATCCTATTCGAGGGCGGATGAACCCAAAATATCCTATTCAAGGGCGGATGAACCCAAAATATCCTATTCGAGGGCGGATGAACCCAAAATATCCTATTCGAGGGCGGATGAACCCAAAATATCCTATTCGAGGGCGGATGAACCCAAAATATCCTATTCGAGGGCGGATGAACCCAAAATATCCTATTTGAGGGCGGATGAACCCAAAATATCCTATTCGAGGGCGGATGAACCCAAAATATCCTATTCGAGGGCGGATGAACCCAAAATATCCTTAAGACTTGAAAATGTCTTACCTCGAATACTTGTTGGGGATTATTTTGCTTGGGATGAATTTTCCCTTTCTACCCTCCCCATTATGGGTTGTCCGACCCTCTTGAAATTTGGTCGAAAATCCGTCGAAGATGCTTCTACATCTCGATGATCCGCTGGGGATAACTTTGCTTGAAGATAACTCTGCTGAGTAAATATGTTATCTTACTCCTTCCAGAACTACTTCCTTTTGAGTAGGATGTTTCATTCCCTTGCAAACTACTTCCCCTTTTTATTTTTTTTTATTTTTTATTATTATTATTATTAGCTTCTTCCTTTGAAGACTAACTCCTTTGAGACTCGTTTTGCCTTTCCCCGAAAGGAACCGCTGAGGATACCGATTTTTACCAAACTTGTGTTGGACTCCTTGAAACTGCTAGGGATAACACTGTTGGAGAATTATTTACTTACCTGTTGGGGGGTAAAATGTTATCAGCTGGGGATAATGCTGTCGTGGATAACACTGCTGGGGGATTCTGATTCCTTCAGAACTAGTGCTTCATTGAGCTCAAGTTTCATCCCTTTGCTGGGGGACAACTTCCTCCATTTGAAACTTATTATGTTGGGGCAACACTGGTTCTAAGACCACTTCCCTTGAGACTGGTGTTATCTTTATTTTTCTAAATGGGTACCTGACTTCGCATGGGTACCTGACTTTCAGAAAATTTTCTAAATGGAAGGAAAATTTTCTGCCCCAGTTTGATAATATCCCTTGCGGCACGCATTTCTGTCATCAATGTCATTTCCTTTACCTGTTTCAAATCAAACAAAATTTGTTAGTTTAAAACATGGTGGTTGGTTGTGATACTCCTACTGGGATGGCTTTTCCCTTTCTCCTTCCTTGCTCTGCGTTCAACAACTTGTTGGGGATGGTATTATTTGTTGGGGATAATCCCTTCCTGCTGGGGATATCCCTCTTCTTTTGTGGCATAGCTTGGAAACTGGCATTTTCCCGACCTTTTAGTCTAGTATGAATTTCCCAAATTCTGCTCACTGCATTCCTTACTTTGTTCACGGGCCTTTTGCTGGGGATATATAATTTTGACACTGGCATCGCGCTTGTTCCTTGCTGACTATACCACTTGGATGTACTAGTCAGATCTCATTTTGTATAATTGAAAAGCTGATGGCATATTTTGAAGTCAATTCTCACTTGTTCTGACCAAACGAACTCTATTGGGGAATTTTCCTATGAAAGGAAAAAGATAAAAGGGAACAGAATAAAAAGACAAAGGAAAAAGATGACTCTTTAACAAAAGAAACTATAAACAAAAACCTATCAAATGCAGATACCGACTCTAATGGTCATGACATGCACATGTGACCTATCCTCTACCGTCAATCATCTTTTCAAGATCTTCATTTGGCAATTCCCCATCTGATTCTCACTCTTATTCGACTTGTAGTGCCCGAAGGGTTTTCACTATCAAGTCTCTCTCATTTCGGTTTTTCTCTCAGCTTTCATCGCCTTATGGTGCCCGTGAAGATTTTCACCGATAAGACTCTCTCATTTGTATCACTTTCCAGCTGAGGATTTGGAGTGTTGCCGGTATGACTCTTTCTGTTGGAGATTATAGTCCTTTCTGCTGTGGAATAGAATGTTAGGTTCGCCGGTAAGACTCTTCATTTGTCTGACTTGGCATCTTTTGAAGACTGATCAGAAGGTCTTTCTTTGGACCGTAATGTGGGTTTTGGATAGGGCTAGAAAGAAAGGGTATTAAAGGCTCAAAAATACATCGATTTTGGGTTATTAATTACAACCTTCGGAATTAGATTTATTTACAATAAACGCAACCTTTGCCCCAGTTTCTTGCTTGGGGATATCTTAATTGATTTTTTTTTTCCATTTTTCAAAACTATGACCGAGCCGTGAAGCGCCTACGTATCCTTTTTGAGGAATCAGGTCAAACATAGTTCCCAATTCCTCTGTTTTTTTTCTTTGTTATCATTTTTCTTTTTTTTTCTTTTTTTTTTCGTTTTGTTGTTTTTTTTTTGTTTTCATGCCATGCTTGCGTTTTCTAGTCGTTTTTACTAATTCCGAACGAGGGGTACGAAAGAAAAACAATAAGGCTCAAAAGGGGTTAACGAAGGATAAAGTGTTTAGGTAGCAGAACAAAATGCCTTCGTCATTCCAGTCTTCAAACATGCCAAGTGCAAACAACACAATTTAAATTTGTAGTCTCTTCTGATGGTGCCGGACTTGACAATTATATTCAACATCTGTTTGTTCATTCATCACTTCTAACGCACCGTTGGGCGACACTCTAACTCTCATTATCTTGAACGACCCTCATGCCCATTTAGCGAATCTTTCATTTAACGGTTTTCTTTGTGTTTTACTTGCCCCAGTTCCATATGACTCGGGCTCTGAATAATCTCAAACCGTCCTTATTTTCTTTAAATGATTTGATCACCTTCTAGGGGTTTTATGATTAACTTTTAAGATTAGGCTCAAACTATGTGTGCAAATCATGTCACTAGAATCGGCGTTGAATAAAAATGATAAAAGGACTAAACAAATGAATACTGGAAATAATAGAAGACCGGATTTGCTTTAGACTACCGGTGGAATGGTTTGAACAACAAGACAAACGAAACAAACCAGAATAAAATCCTAAAACAACCTGGACAAACTTAAACAAACCGCTGTGACAAAACGGAAAGATAAGCGGAAAGATATTGACACAAAACAAAATCCAAATTACAATCCTAATAATCCGAACAAACAGAAATGACAACAAAATAAGCCACCACAAGCTTCTCTCTTGCTAACCAAGGAACGGAGCGTCCTCCCACTTTATCAAAAACTGGCATCTTAGCCACGGAGTTTTGCATCAATACTGCCAAGACCATTACCAGCTTCAATATCATCAACATCCGTCAACAAGTTCCCAATAGGATTCAAGTGCTTCTGTTATCAGGCCTGATCCCCGCAGAGTGTGTATCATGAAGTGCAAGTAAAGGATTCTGAGTGTCATTGTCCGGCTTACCACAAACCAACCACCTTAACTTTATTTGCGAAACAAACAGGTTAGAATGGACTCAGTCGGTCCTGATTATTAACAACATCTTTTTTCTTTTTCTTTTTTTTTCGATGTTTTTCTTTTTTTTTCTTTTTCCATTTTTTTTCTTTTCATTTTTTTCTCTTTTTTCATTTTTCATTCTCTTTTTTTTTCCCGTGGTCGAATCTTATGGAGATTGCCTACGTATCATGACCCCGCATGAACCAGACCTTGCGTAGTTCGGACCAATAAAAGATAAACAATACTAATCATTTTTTTTCAATTGACATATTAAAATAAACTGAAAAATCAAACAAACCACATATTCTAATTAAAGATTTATAAACGGCCAGTCTCTTTCCCCGTTTGACAAATGCAACCAAACGGCTATTTTTGCAAAGGTGGCCCCTTCCAGATTTCACATGAATTTGAGGCCGGGGAGGATTATTTTGATACTTTACAAACTTGTCCATTCTTGTACGAAAATAACCTTTTGACAATTGAAAGATACCCTAAGGCTATTTCGGCAAGAACGGTTTAAGACACTGCCGAAGTTGGCTTATTTTTGACTAAAATCTAAACGGTATTCACCTGACCGCTGACTATTTGTTTTTTTTTTTCTTCAAATTACAATGAAAACGTGGTGTTGCAAACACGGCCTTTCAGCGCCTCGGGGACGAAGATTTTTAAGGCTGTGTAGGTCAACTGGACCAAAAATCCTAAACTTGACCCAAAAGGTGGTTGTTTATGCAAAGTCAGCCCTCCGGTGTCCCTTTCGGGAACATTCGGCTATTTATGACAAAACAACATCACCTGACTTATTTATGACTCTTTTTATCGTTTTTCAAACTATAAAAGTCAATATTGCAAACACGGTCTTTCAACGTCTCGGGGACGAGGATTTTTAAGGCTGTGTGGGTCAACTGGACCAAATCTTAAAAACGACCCGAAGGTGGCTGTTTATGCAAAGTCAGCCCTCCGGCGTCCCTTTCGGGAACATTCGGCTACGTTTTGACAAAACAGCGTCACCCGACCTCTTTATGACAGAATTAAAATTTTGAATGTTTTTTTTTATTTATTTGTTTTTGGCAATTTTAGCAAAAGGTGGGGTTGGACCCGATGAGGGTTGCCTACGTATCTCACATCCGGTGAGAATCAAACCCGCGTAGTTCGGGTCTCGTGAATAAGTAAATGAACTAACATTTTTTTTTAATTGGAATTTGTGAAAGAACTGCTTCAAAAAAGAAAGGAAGTATATATATTTTTTTAATTGATTTCTTTTTGAAAGAAAGACTTGTAAAAATTCCTTTTCTTTTGATTTGCACTTTGAGAATTTCAAAAGTAAAAGGAAGATATTTTTTCCTGAATTTTCATTTGTTTTTTTTTATTCTAAAGAAAAAGAAAATAATTTTGGAATTTTACTTTTAATAAAAGAAATGCTTCTAAAAAATATTTTTTGAATTTTGAATTTTCTTTTCAATTTTGAAAGAAGAATCAAAATATTTTCGGATTTTTTTTTTAAAAACATTTTTATTATTTTTTGTTTTATCAACAATGGAAAATAAAGATATTTATATTATTTTTGCAAGACATATCTTTTTGGAATTTTACTTTGAATTTTCTTGGCAAGACAAATACTCTTTGCAACAAATAAAGATATATATATCTTTTGGAAATAAAAAAAACTTTTCGGATTTATTTATATATATATATTTGCGACAAATAATGAAAGACTCTTTTTCATTTTCATTTTCATGGCAAGACAAACTATTTTCCTTTTCTATTTACTCTTTTTCATTTTCATTTTCATGGCAAGACAAACTATTTTTCTTTTCTATTTTTTTTTGAAAAACAAGACAGAACAACGACTCTTTTTTTTTCTATTTTTTCTTTGCTTTTAATAAAACAACTAGTAAGACATTTTTTCATTTTCTCAAAATATCGGCAGAGTTTTGACAATATTTGGGTTTTTTTCAAAAATAAACAATCAATTCCCTAACCGCTATTTTTTCGATTTCACAATATTCATAATATTCAAACACCGGTCAGCGAGACAAATAAATGCACGGAAAACAAATAGGATGCATCAGGATGGTCTTTTCATATCAGGTTGCTAGTCCTAGACGGACCCAACCCCTGTGTTGAGTCCCCTAAGTCAAATGCAACGTGATGCAAATAAGCGTTCCTACTAGGGATCCGGCATGTAGTCACGTTATTCTATGTTCAAAAACCTGGGTCGTTGTTCTAGACAGTGTACCCGAGCGGACAACTCGAGTTGAGGAAGGAGCTCCTTTCCGGGAACCAAAAGGCCAGCCGGCTTAGAAACTTTCCGAGCCTCTTTTATTTAGGGTATGACACTAACAGAATAGGGAGTCTCAGCCAGTAAGCACATCCCCGGAGGTAAGAAGAGAAAGGTTTCGGCACAGTTTATATACAGTTCAAATAATATCAAAGCGGTAAAAGCATCATTTAGCACATTGAGCCCAAACATATAATAAAATCAGATAATAAATAAAGCCAAATAATAACAATTATTCTAAGCTTGAATTCTTAACCCTGAACCAGTGGTTCTGGGTCTCTTCCCCAGCAGAGTCGCCAGAGCTGTCACACCTCCTTTTTCCGCACCCGCGAGGGCACAAGGGAGTTTTTCCAATTAAAGGACAATCGAAACGGGATTTGTTTGTTTGTTTCAGAGTCGCCACTTGGGAGATTTAGGGTGTCCCAAGTCACCAATTTTAATCCCGAATCGAGGAAAAGAATGACTCCATATTACAGTCTGCTCACCAGAAATCCGGATAAGGAATTCTGTTAACCCGGGAGAAGGTGTTAGGCATTCCCGAGTTTCGTGGTTCTAGCACGGTCGCTCAACTGTTATATTCGGCTTGATTATCTGATTTTTTATACAAATATGAACTTATGTGCAAATTTTATCTTTTAACCGCTTTTATCATTTACTGTTATTTTTATCAAGAATTGCAACATCGTGGAAACACATCTCGAACCACGTCACAATCAATGTACCCGTGGTTAGAGCTACATTTTAACTCTGTTGAGATCGGGATTTGGGTCACATAAATGTGCACCCGAGTTTAGGAAGATAACATTATTAAATACGCGCCTAAAGCAACTAGCGTATTGTTATTTTGGGAAAGGCCGTGAAATTCGCTAAACGGCCTGTCCCGAATTCTAAGTATTTTAATATAGACATTTAGAGGGCCCCGCAGCTTGTGCATTTTTTGTTTGTCGAGGCTCATCTCATTCATTATTTTTAAAAGGAATTTGCAACGTCATGGAAATGCATCTCCGACCACGTCACAATCAACGTACCCGTGATTGGAGACACATTTCGACTTCTTTGAGATTTGGATTTGGGTCACATCAATGTGCACCCGAGTTTAAGGAGATAACATTATTAAATACGCGCCTAAAGTGACTAGCGTATCATTATTTTGAGAAAGGTCATGGAATTTCGCTAAACGGCCTGTCCCGAATTCTAAGTGTTTTAATAGATACGTTTAGAGGGCCCCGTAGCTTGTGCATTTTTTGTGTGTCGAGGCTCGTCTCATTTTATTTTAAGGATAAACCTACAGTGACTACATTTCTTCTATTAAGTTAGTCTCTAAAAGCAAAAGAAAATTTCTTAATTAATTACATGCTGAAAAACGTAACTTATCAGTTATTAAGTTACGAATAATGTGAACGGAAAATTGTGATAGCTTTTGTACAAGGAAAAACTGCTTTCATTCTACATTCTATTATTTACTAATGCTAGAACATGAAATAGATACACAATAATGTCAAAACAGATTAATTATTCTCCGATTAATTTAAACTAACATTATTAGATGAAGAAATCATACATATGCAACCTCATTACTCATTAATCATTCAATTACATCTTTATACAAAGAAAGAAAAATTATATTCAACCACAAATCTAAACAGGAGGAATTCAACAGGAACAAAGCCTGATTAATATTTCATTTTTGCTCTTCAATCCGAGAGTGTACAAATGTGTACCTGGAAATGGCAGTACAAGAACAAAAGAAGGAGAAATCAGCAGCAATAATAACACAGCAACAACAGGTTTAGCAACACCGCAAACCAGTAACAACCAGTAGAATAACCCAGCAACAGATTGAAAAATTAGCAATACCAAAGTGCAGTCGCAGTCAAAGCAGAATAGAGACGGATACAAGATGCAATAGTATACTGATTTTGAATAACACTCGAGAAAGGCGGACGGAAATTACTCAAGTGAAAGTTCAAATTGCATTTCTCTTTTACTCTCAAAATGTTTCAAGTCTTAAAGCTCTCAAATGTAAAAAAAAGTCTTTCTAAAAATGTTCAACCTTAAGTCTTGTTCTACTCCCCTAATTCCAGTCCTCATTCAAGTCAAGAATAACTCTTATTTATAGCAAGACCTTGTCTTGAATCCCTAACCCAAAATTATTCCCCCAATGACATGCTTTGTCCCACTTATTAATGTTTTCTTTATTTTAAACCTTGTCCCACATGCCTACATTAAATAAATACATCTACCACAACCCATTACAATTTGTCCCCCATGCTTACATTAAATAAGTACAATATTCCTTCCCATTATGTTTTGTCTTGTCTCCCATTATGTTAAACAAGTGCATCAAAAACCACCCCATTATATTTTGTCCCCCATGCTTAACATAAAGAATCAAAATAATGTTCAATTACCAAACTACCCCTCTAATCTTATTGCAATTACCATTCTACCCCCAAATGCAATGCAATTTACCAAACTACCCCCATCAACTTTGAACACTCAATTAATCATAACTTAACCAAAATATAGCCAAGATGACCAATTTCTCAACAATCTTCAACAACAAATTATACGAACACGATGAACAACACAACTCCAAATTAATGGGAATAAATCAACCATATCGGGAACCAATCCTGGTTAATTTAGACCATCAATGGATGAACAAAGAGACAACAATACAAACAACAATATGCATGATTCAAATTAAATGAACAAATCACAAACAAATATAAACTCACATTAAATCACTGGATTTAAGCATGAAATTCAAACCAAGACGAACATGAATTAAATCTATTTTTAAGCGACACACATGACAGATTCACATGATTCAAACAACATTAATAATTTCTGGAAAATACATAACAACATGAAACAAATTGAATTAAATTTCAATTTGAATCTAACAAACATTAAACTAACAAATATTTACCTAAACAATAATACAAACATGAAATAAACATGAAAAACAACTAATTAATCTTTCATTTGAAATCTGAAAAATTAATTTAACAAAGCACATGAACAAACTAAAAAATTAATTCAAACGATAGACATGAACAAAACAAACATTTGCCGATTTTAGATTCGAAAATATCTAAACAAAAATACGGACAAAATAAAATTCAAAATCTACTAACCGGAAATGAACCAAAATCACTGACCGGAAATCTGTCCGGAAACGATTATTGCACCAAAAATCACTTTAATGGGCCCGGACGAACGACTGCTCCAATTAATTTGATGTTCGAAGAATAATACAAATGAGCACTGAAACAAACTCTCAAAACCCCGAACATCCTAACGGACACCCGCTAATTCGTCACCTTCCACTCATTTGAATTTATCTCTTCGAGACTCAAATTGAAATCCAACAAAATCGACAAAAATGGTGCAAAACTTCTGTCCAGAGCTTCTTCTTGACGTTAAGGTGCAATGATGCTGGAGCTGGGTGTATCAGAAGCAGCCATGGCAGAAAGCTTAACGATGGAGTGGCGACCATGGATGTCGAGCTCAAGCTTGAGCTCGACGAAGAAGACGAAGGCAGACGCGACACAGTAGCAGCTGAAAACAACAACATGAGCAGCAGCAGCAGCACAGTAGTAGCGACTTGCCGGAGAAGAAGGAGCAACGATGGATGTTGGTCGGAGCTAAGGCATCGTGATGAAGAAGATGAAGCATCTGGTTGTTTCTGGTCATTTGGACGTGAGAACGCAACAAGAAGCAGCACGTGACGCTGGGGGTCGACGCAGTAGCACTGCTGCTCGTCAATGGCGGACATGGAGGGGCGTTGTTCGTTTGACGAAGATGAAGGAGAAGAAGCAGCAGCCATGGACAGGTTGTTGCGTGTGTGCGTGTGTGTTTTGTTGTGTATGTGTGTGTGTTGTCGATGGGGAGGCAGAAGGTTTTCCATGGATGTGTGCTAGGAGTTAGTTATGGAGAAGAAGAAGATGGAGGGTGGCGAGTAGGTTTTTTTTAGTTTTAGGGTTTTTTGTTTTTGGGTTTCAACAAGAAAAATGACAAATGGGAGGGGGTTGGGCGGATGGTTTAATTATGGGGCGGACCGGGTCGACCCGGTTTAGAATGGACCGGGTCATGGGGAAGATTGGGCAATTATTTGGGCCTGAGGTTGAAATTTGAAGAAGTGGCCCAATCCGATTTTTCTTTGTATTTTTGTTATTTTTTCTTCTTTTATTTTCTAAAACTAAATTATAAAAATACTTAAATTATTATTAAGAACTAAATTAAGTTATAAAAGCGCAAATTAACTCCCAATAACAATTAACGCACAATTAAGTAATAATTAAGCATAAAATTGTATATTTGGACATTAAATGCTAAAAATGCAAAAAGATGCCTATTTTTGTAATTTTCATTTTTGTAAACAAACTTAATTACTAACAAATTGTAGAATTAAATCCTACATGCAAAATGCGACATATTTTTGTATTTTTTATTAATTTAGCAAATAAGCAAACACAGACAAATACAAATAATTATCCAAAAATATCACAAAATCTCACAAAATTGCACACCAAGGAAAATCATTTGATTTTGAATTTTTTGGGAGTAATTCTCATATAGGGCAAAAATCACGTGCTTACAGCATGCCCATGATGCAGGCTTCATACTCAGCTGTATTGTTTGTGCAAAAGAAATGCAGTCTAGCTGTGGCTGGATAATGCTGACCGGAGGGCGAGATCAAAATTGCCCCAATCCCTACACCTTTGGCGTTTACGGCTCCATCAAAGAATATCTTCCAAACATGAGCGTTCTCCGAGACCACTTCTACAGTGTTTATTTCTTCATCTGGAAAGTAGGTACTCAATGGCTGGTATTCCTCATCGACTGGATTTTTGGCCAAATGATCTGCTAGCGCCTGGGCTTTCATTGCCGTGCGAGTGACATAGACTATGTCGAATTCAGTAAGCAAGATTTGCCACTTGGCCAGTCTTCCAGTAGGCATTGGTTTCTGAAATATATACTTCAAAGGATCCAGCCTGCTTATGAGGAAAGTAGTGTGAGCTTGAAGATAATGTCTCAGCTTTTGAGCAACCCACATCAGAGCGCAACATGTTCTTTCCAGCAGAGTGTACTTGGCCTCGTAGCCGGTGAATTTCTTGCTCAAGTAGTAGATTTCTTGTTCTTTCTTTCCGGTTATGTCATGTTGCCCGAGGACGCAACCGAAAGAATTTTCCAAGACTATCAGATACAAGAACAGTGGTCTTCCTGGCTCTGGTTGGACCAAAACTGGGGGATTTGAAAGATATTCTTTAATTTTGTCAAAAGCTTCTTTACACTCAGCCGTCCATTTGATCGTCGCATCTTTTCTCAATAGCTTAAATATGGGCTCACATGTGCTAGTTAGTTGGGCAATGAATCGACTGATATAGTTCAATATGCCCAACAAACTCATCACGTCTTTCTTCGTTCTTGGGGGAGGTAGATCCCTGATAGATTTTATCTTTGTTGGATCTAATTCGATACCCCTCCTGCTCACTATGAAGCCCAAAAGCTTTCCCGATGGGACTCCGAAAGCACATTTGGCTGGGTTCAGCTTCAAGTCGTACTTCCTCAGTCTCTCGAAGAACTTCCTCAAGTCTTGGATGTGATTATCCTGCGTCCTGGATTTGATTATCACATCGTCCACGTACACCTCTATTTCTTGATGCATCATGTCGTGAAAAATGGCAGTCATGGCTCTCATGTAAGTTTCCCCAACATTCTTCAGACCAAATGGCATAACCCGATAACAGTAAGTTCCCCAAGGCGTGGTGAAGGCAGTCTTCTAGGCGTCTTCTTCATCCATCAATACCTGATGATACCCAGCGTAACAAACTACGAAAGACTGGATCTCATGTTTGGTGCAATTATCAACAAGGATGTGGATGTTGGGCAATGGAAAATTATCTTTGGGACTCGCTCTATTTAGGTCTTGATAGTCCACGCACACCCGAGTCTTCCCATCTTTTTTTGGCACTGGAACCACATTTGCCAACCATGTTGTATACTGTACTACACGGATGACTCCCGTTTTCAGCTGCTTGACGATCTTCTCTTTAATCTTGTCACTGACCTCGGTTTTGAACTTTCGTTGCTTTTGTTGAACTGGAGGACAATCAGAGTGAATTGTCAATTTATGAACCACTAGATCAACACCTAGTCCCGGCATGTCATCGTATGACCAAGCAAACACATCTTTAAATTCAAAAAGAAGTTGAATTATCGCGTCTCGCGTTTTCTTGTCCGTGTGAATGCTTATTTTGGTCTCCCAGATTTCTTCAGGAGTTCCTAAATTAACCGGTTCGGTGTCATTCAGATTTGGCTTAGGTTTATTCTCAAAATGTTCCAACTCTCGGTTTATTTCCCTAAAAGCCTCTTCTTTATCATATTCTGGTTCTGGGTTCATTATTTCACAACTAAATAACTCGTTGTGATCTGGGTGTGAAGTCCGCAAGCATGTCATATTTAAAGCCGCATTATTATAACTGAAAGAAAAGATAAAGAAAAAATAACAAAATCAGAACAAAAGGAAAAATGGGAAAACAATGATAATTTTTTTCTTATTTTTCTTCTTGAAATTTGGAAGACAACAATGTTTACAAACTCAGGAATTCAAAACAACAACTAAAAGAAGAAAACAATCAAGTTATATCCTGGAGATACCTTGTGATGCAGGAAAGGTGGCAGGACAGGTCTACCTGGACTTCCGCCTAGTCGGGAATGGCGTGGCCTCCCAGTTTCGGAGTTTGGTGTTTTGCCCCATATATAGTATTTCGGCAGTGCTGGTGCCTTCTCCTGGTTGAACCATGTGAGCCTCGTAGAGCATTTCTCTCATTGCCCCACATATCTCCTCTATTTCCTCAGCCGTGAAAACCTCATCGTCTTCTTCTTCAGTGTATTTTAGTTCGACGAAAGTTTCATATAAATCCGGCAGTGGCCGAGGTAGTTTCCACCCCCCATTCTTCCTTTTCTTTGCCCATTCTTCATCTTCTGGAGCGGGTTAAAAACCTATCCCAAAAAGTTTTTTGGCGGAAGGCAGGGTAATGGGTTCCGTTATTCCCTGCAATGTCCGTCCGAGCCCTTTCCCTGGCCTGAATCCGTGCCGGATCATCTCTTTAGCCACCATAACCGAGGCGTTAGACAAGAAAGTTTGGGGGCAAGGTCTTCCCTCTTCATGCTGCTCTGCTAACACAATCTCAAAAGCTTGATAGACCGTGTGTTCGCTCCCTTCTCTTGGTTCAAGATATGGGATGGATGGGTCCCGATAAATAGCATGCTCGTTTTCTCCATGGACCACGATCTTTCGGTCTTCGTACTCAAACTTCACCATCTGGTGAAGAGTGGAAGGCACAGCTCCTGCCGCATGAATCCAAGGTCTGCCGAGGAGGAAATTGTAGGACGTATCCATGTCGAGCACTTGGAAAGTTACTTCAAACTCCACTGGCCCTATGGTCAACACCAAATCTATTTCCCAAGGGTGTCTCTCTTGATACCGTCGAAAGCCCTTACGCAGACATTATTGGGGCGGATTCTTCCGGTCCCAATTTCCATTCTCTGTAGCGTGGAGAGCGGACAAATGTCAACACCTGAACCCTCATCCAACATTACCCGCTTGACATAGTAGTCTTCGCATTTAACTGTTAGATGAAAGGCCTTGTTGTGTGTCGCTCCCTCTGGGGGTAAATCGTTCTTGCTGAAAGAGACCTGGTTAACGGCGAAGAACCTTTCTGTCATTCGTTCCAGTTGTTTGACTGAGGTTTCAACTGGCACGTATGCTTCGTTCAGGGTCTTGAGTAGGATCTTTTGATGCTCGGCCGACCTCATCAGCAATGATAGCATGGACACTTGCTCGGGGCACTTGCGCAGTTGATCTACCACTTCGTAGTCCGGCATATTCATCTATTGGAAGAAAACTTCCGCTTCTTCAATGCTTACAGGTTTCTTTGGTGGGAAGCGTCTCCGTGTGGCGTTGTTGAGCTCTTGGGTGTTTGAATGCCTTCCAATGAAAGTATTTTCCGGAAGTTCCCCCGTGACTTCTTTACCTTTGTATGTTACCAACGTCCTCTGATAGTTCCACGGTACTGTGGACGGGTTTGTCATCGGCTTTTGTGGCACGCATCCGATAACCACTGGCTCATTCAGCCGAGGTGGTTGAATCGTCCCCCGGACCACATAGGCCCCCTTTGGCACGTACATAGGTTTTGCCCTTTTGACCTCGAAGCTCTGCGGCTTCTCTGCTCGACCTCGTGGGATGTAAAGAACTCCATTCTTCACAGGCACCGCCTTCTTCTCCACCTTCTTTTCGGGCTCGCACTTTACAGTACTAGCCTTTTCCCCTTTTTCTGGTTTCTGGGCTGTTTCAGGCCTTTTCCCTGTGTCGACAATGGCGATTATAGCTTTCAAAGCAGGGTCAAATTCTTTGTCTTCGCAAATCATTCCGATCAGCGGCCCATTATTGTGAGCAGGTAATGGATTGTTAGTCACATTTGGGACCTCCTCGTCCCTTAGCACTATTTTCCCTTGCTCTATTAAATTCTCGACTACCCTTCTCAAAGCCCAACAGTCATTTGTATCATGCCCTTCCGCTCCTGAATGATAGGCGCATCCAACACCGGCTTTGTAAGAAGGTGATGCCGGATTGTGCCTTGTCTGAGGGACCGGCTACAGGAAACCCAACTGGACTAGCTTTGGGAACAAAGTAGAGTATGGCTCACCGATAGGCGTGAAAGTCCGCCTTCTAGGTGGTTCCTGAGGGCGGAAGTTATTTTGAGGAGGCTGTGGGTTATAGTGGTTGCGGTATGGAGGTTGATTTCTAGGAGGTGGAGCTTGGCCTCGGTTGGCTTGTTGTGGCGGATGGACATAAGGCTGGGTGTTCATGACCATGTAGGGTTGAGGAGCATATGCCATGTTTTGGTGGGGGTAGTAGTGTTGTGGGGTCCTTTCTGGAAAACGGGGCCTGGGATTACGATATTCCCTTGCTTCTGATGCTGCCATGGCCGTTTCTTCCTTTTTCTTCCCTCTTGCCATTCCTCCGGACCCGCTTTGGACGGCTTGGGAGGTTGCCCTTATGGCTGCTTGACTCAAAATCCTACCCGTTTTCAGCCCATTCTCCACCATCTCTCCAATCTTAATCGCTTCTGCGAAAGGCTTTCCCATGGCTGACATCATGTTTTGGAAATAGTCGGACTCTTGAGCCTGGAGAAAAGTAGTGACCATTTCTACCTCATCCATGGGAGGCTTCACCCTCGACGCCTGCTCGCGCCACTTAATAGCATATTCTCTGAAGGTTTCTGAAGGTTTCTTCTTAAAGTTCGATAGAGAATTTCGGTCTGGTGCAATGTCGATGTTATACTGGAATTGTCTCACAAAATCTCTAGCGAGATCATCCCATATATGCTATCGGAACATGTCCTGGTCCATGTACCATTCCGAGCCTATTCCTACCAGACTTTCCCCGAAATATACCATTAGCAATTCCTCTTTTCCGCCGGCTCCCTGCAATTGGTTGCAATATTTCTTAAGGTGAGCAATGGGGTCACCGTGCCTGTCGTACTGCTCAAACTTTGGGGTTTTGAAACCCACTGGTAGGTGCACGTGAGGGAACATGCATAGGTCGGTGTAGGAGACGCTTTTCTGTCCGCTTAAACCTTGCATGTTCTTCAAACTCCGTTCAAGGCTTCTCATTCTTTTGGCCATCTCGTTTTGTTCAGCAATTTTGGGGTTCTGATACTGCCCAGGTGCAAGCTCGCACTGAGGCTGTGGAGGATGAGTGTTGGTGGCGAACCTAGTTGGTTCCATTGAGAAAGATGGTGCTTGGAATGTAAACGAGGACGAATCAAAATTCGGCTTGTATGCAGCAGGTTGTGCCGCAATCGGGCAGGGTGGTGCAGTAAAGATGTTTGTGTTTACATCTGTTGTTGACACTCGGGGATAAGAATCAGAGGGCGATCCAGCAGAGAAGGCCGAAATGGCTGGGTACCCGAATGGGGTGGCAGGATAGCTTATGGGGACATTAGAAGTCCCGCTTGTCTTGGAGAATAACTCAGGGAATCCAGGGACGACGCTTGGTGGCTCTTTTCCGTTAATCCAGTCGTCCAGCATTTCCAACATGTGGAGCCGCAGGATTCTATTTTCCTCCGCAGTTGTGGACTCGGGCGTGAGGACAGCCGAGATCGAACTCTCCTCGGAAACAGGAACTGTTGGTAAAGGAGTTTCTGCAGACATTTCTATGCTTCCTTTGGACCTTGTGAAATAAGTGTGAGCACCGCCTCTTGACTTAATAACAGGTAATTGAACACTCCCTTTCGACCTCGTGAAGTATGAGTGCGAGGCCAGACTTTCACCAAACCAACCGCCTTTTCCAAAACTTGGAAGAACTCAACGACAAATGAATGGTTAATTTGAAACAAATAACAGATAGGCAATCTCACGTTGGGGCATGATGCACCTATACTGTTAAGTGGATTCCTACATGTTTGCGACGAAAGCATGCGTCATTCCAGCTTCCTTTTAGGATTCCCCTTTTTCCTTTTTTTTCTTTTTATTATTTTTTTATTATGTTTTTCTTTCTTTCTTTCTCCTTTGTTACTGTTTTCAATTTTTGTGGTTAAAATGCGACCGGATCCGATGAGGATTGCCTACGTATCACGATGTCACGCGAATCAGATCATTACGTAGTTCAAAAACAAATGAGTGTAAAAAGAAACACACCTTTATTACTGAAATGATTGATTACAAACATCATTTTTGCAAAAAGAAAAGCAAACCTTGAAAAATAAACCTAGACTCAAACAGACTAAAACACCCTGATGCGAAAGGACAGACAGAAAATGTTAAGATACAGACTCGACTTATGAGTACATTATGGTTTTAAAAATTGGTGCCCGCGGGGCATCGTTCGGCCTCGCCGCGGTCCTAGGTGCGAGATCCCTTTCGAGTTGCTCCAACTCGTGCATGGTCTGCTTGACATAACCCATCACTGCTGAGAGAACGGTAACGCTGGTCATGTTCTCACACCGTAGACAACGTCTGATGATGGCGTGGTCAATGGCCTTGATCCTATCTCTGGTTTGTTTCTTCTCTATGAGTAGGCGTCTTATCTGATCACTGCACGTCTTGAATACCTGAGAATCCTGTATATGATGATTTTTTAGTCGTCGCACTTCTAATTTCATCTGGGCTTACATGTCGTAACAGTATCTGCTCTCAATTTGGAAATCCTCGGCCTGATTAGCTGCTTTGATCTCAAGTGTAGCCATCTCTCTCTTTATTTTGGCAACAGTTTTCTCGTGGTCGCCTTTCAATTGATTCAAGTATCGGCGATGCTTATCTGCTTTTGTATCCCACTGTGCCCTGAGCTCTGCTATGACGTTTTCAGATTTCTCTAAACCATCTTGCCATTCCCTGACTTCACTTTTTAGCCTTTTTATCAACTGCTCGTCTGATCGACTCCTTGGCTGTTTATCAGCATCCATCCTCATCTGTTTGATCTGGGCCCTGAGCATTTCGTTTTCCTGAGTCAACCTGTTCCGCTCTCCCAGATCGGTAGCAACTTGCACGTTGTGCTCATATTTCAGGCTTTCCACTTGTTGCTTTAACCTGCTCATATCCTCTTTCTTTCGCTAACCAATCCCACTACCTTTATGACGAGTCGGCGAAATTCAGGATGTGGGGTCTTTTAGCCGGCCTTTCATGTTCGAGTTCTCTTCTGTACCATGCAAGGTAGCCTGGTGCCATCTCACTTTTGGCCCGATCCCGCACGCAAGTATCTGCTTTCAAATATTGACATTCATTCCAGATCTGGCGGATTTTTGCTTCAGGGAATTGTCCGTCAGGACTTATCTCAATTGTTTGAGCACTAAGATCCTCCTCGTGTGGTACTATCTGGTATCTTCCGAGCTGTCTTAAGACTCGGCAGAGCGCGTAAGGTTGAATGCTCTTAAGTCCCATCAATAAGAAATGAGTTTTAGTTGCTGGAATATATATGACCTCATCAACAGGCAGCCATCCCAGTGTCCACTGTATTTGGCTGGCAGTAAGAGCTTGAAAGAATGAGGTCCATGCTATAACTCTTTTGGGCAGACTGATCTCTTTGGTTCTCGTGTAAAATTCTTCTATGCAGGTTTTCTCCGAGGAACCATGGCTCAAGAGCTCGGAACGATGGCAGAGATGTTCAGTCATCCACATTTGTAGCAGCAAGTTGCAACCTTCTAAGAAATTCCCCCCGGCTTTACAAGCTTTGAGAGCTCGAAAGATATCAGATACCACCATAGGCGTGAGAGTGCTATCGTTTTGAGTGAGCAAAGTACTGACTACCCTGGATATCTTCAGATCAATATTCCCATCTTTCCTTGGAAATACTAAAAGGCCCAAAAATGTTATCATGAAAGCCACCCGTCTGTGCTTATCCCACTTCTGACGACTACATTTGCTGCATAGTTTTTTAATCGGATTGTTGAATCCTCCTACATGACCATACCTGCCGTATATGAAGCATGGATTACAAAAACCGGCGGCCAAATCTGGATTGCGGACCGTCCTGGGTATTTTTAATGAGTCCAGGAATCGATGTACTGTGACAGCTCTTGGGGCGACTAGGTATTTTTGCCTTAACGGAAGTTCAGCGTTCCTGATGAAGGTCCATTAGACCCTAATCATTTGGCTCAATGGACACAGATCAGACATGAGGACTCCTAGGGTTCTTAAAGGGCGGATTTGGGATCTGGGTTTCCCTGGTTAGATTCGGACCAAACCAAGCATGGTTTGGTCACGAGGGAGGTCAGGGGAGTGTCTGGTGTTAACCTGGGGTAGATCGGTGTAGATCGAAATTCTGCTCGAATCTTCAAATGAAGATTCGAGAGCCTAGGGACTGATTCGAAGCAAAAGGAACACAGATCTAGGTTCAGGGTGGTGAGGAGGTCCTATGGTGTTAAGGTGGGGGTCACCGGCGTCCATGCCGCCGGGTTTAATGGTAAAGGGAAAGGGGGCGGCTCTAGGGTTCCGGGGTTTTTGGGTTTGTGAAGGGGATGACTGAGGCAGGGGGGTTTGGCTTAGGCGCGGGGTGAAGGGGGAAGGTTTATATACGGGGTAAGTGATCTGATATTGGCCGTTGGATTGCCACTGATAAACGGCTGTGATCTTTCCATTAAAAGAAACGATGTCGTTTGTTCTCATGTTGGGATGGATCAGACCGGGTTTCATTGGTTCGGGTCCGGTAACGGGTAAAGGAGATGGGACGAGGGCTGTTAGATCGGCCTGGTTTGAACGATTGAGATTAGACGGCCTTATATGGCGTCGTTTGGGTAAAGGGTTGGCCTGATCTGGGCCGTTCTTTTGAATCAATCAACGGCTCAAAGAGATGATGCCTATACAGCGTCGTTTGGGGTGTCTTGCAGAGGGCCTGGTTGGACTGGGTCGTTTTGGTTTGGGCTTGTTCCTATTTAAATTGGATTGGCCCAATCCGAAAACCCTCTTCTTCTTAAATCTCTTAATTAATTTGTCAAAAATAATACTATAAAAACAAAAATTAACACATAATTAACATTTAATTAAAATAACATCACTTAATGACAAAAATGAAAGATGCATTTTTTGCGATTTTTCCTTTTAATAACCGGATTACGGTTCAACTACACACGACACATTTTTTGTATTTTGTTTTCAATAAAAAATAAAAATGGGCGAAAATCACAAATAATTAACAAAGTGCCACGTAAAAATTCAAAATTGTACAGCAAGACCATTTGCTATTATTTTATTTCTTTTGGAGTGATTGTCGCGTAAACAAAAATCACGTGCTCACAGCAGGATACCAACTAACTCAAAGAACGGAGCAAAATCACACTTACGAATTTGAAAGAGAGAGACTGCGAATTAGGATGCAGTGTATTCAGAAAGAAAGAAGTTCTGGAGTATTTTCGTGTGTAGAAAATGGAGCCTTGCCTCAGAATTTATAGGCAATAATCAGAAGAGGTGTCTGGAAAAAGTGCCTTTTCAGAAGAATACGCTGCCTGCCGCGGTCAGAATCTGCCTGCCGCGGTTCCACCGCGGTCGCGGTAGAACCGCGGCCAGAGAGACCCTCTGAATCTTCAGCAGGATTCTGGCGTATTTTCAGCAGTGATTTGGCATTTAATTATTAAATAATTAAATAAATTTTGTCCAAAAATAATCTTATCGATTGATTGCCAAATCCAAGCCGAGCGAGCGACGACGGCGGCGGCGCGAGAGTTCATTCTCTTCAACTCCTTTTAAGAGCTTTAAGAAGTGATTCTATATATAAGCACACAAATGTGGTTGTCTCTCACCAATGAGGGACAAAGTACAAGACAAAAGTTCACTTCTTCAAATTTTTCATTTTCCCTCCATTTTATTTTCCTCCATTTCCAATCCGCACTTCTTCTACTTTAAAACCCAATGGCTTAAAGTCCAACAGCTGCTTCACTACATACATCTTAATAATTTATGTCATAAATTCGTCTGTTCCCAATTATAGCATCAAAAACTGCTCCAAGATTTTAGAAATTGACCCATTGTTGTTACTGGCGGAGCCGGGATATTTATTAACGACGGTCAAAATATAAGGAGGTAAACGCGCGAGGAAGCGAATGAGTGTCAATATATAGTATACGTTAACAAAAAAGAATTTATCTACCTATACAGTATAGTTTTTTGAGGAAAGGGTATTAATTGACACCCTCTTAAAATACATGCGACTCCGCCACCGACTGCTGCATAAGTCATGTAGAAATCTTATGAAGAGTTCGTAGGTACAATTAATATTTTATTAAATTTTTGGTAGGTATATGGAGTTAAATTTGCCAGGTGATGAGAAGGATAGGGGTACTAGTTAGTGAAAGTGAAAGCATATTGATATTGAATTCGTTTTCTAAACTAATTATTGCTACATAGCTGCTATTTTGTCCCTATGCTAGAAAGTAGAAACTATAAAACTTTGTCCATATTTAGTATTTCTACCAATTCAATGTGTAAACTTACCAACATAAACGGATCCAGGATTGATGGCTACGAATAGTAGTGGCAAAATGAATAAAAAACAGTTAAATCATCCATATTTTTTATTAGAATATGGGTTGGATAATGATTTTTTTAAAAATGGGTCAAATATGAATAAGTCCATATTTTTCACATAAAAAATAGATAACCAATGAATTTAACTTTTATATTTACAAAGACTCAAATTAGGGGGTTCCTTAAGTTTGAGAGATTAAGAATTCTCAAAAAAGTAATCATACTTTTAAGAAGCCATTTAATATGGATATCCATATTAACCGCCGATTAACCTATTTCTATCTGTATGGATCGGGTCGGATTATTTATCCTTTTTTTGCATTACCATTTTCGATCCACCCATGTCACAATCCCAACCCGCTCGTTTGCCAAACTTAGCTACAAGTGCTACTGTATTGTATGTAATGTTAAATTATTTTCAAATATATAAATTTATTTCTTATTTGAAAACGACTAAAAAAAAAGTGCATCATATAAATTGTGTCATTTAATAAACTTCTTTACTTAACCTTATTAAATTAATGTGATTGACATAAACACTAGGTGCGAGCTAGTCTATTTTATTTTCGTTTAGCAATCAATAGTATTCATTAATTAGCTTGTCAAAGTCATTATGGACTGGGATAATGCAGTACCTTGTATCAATCAAAAAAATTAGGACCCGTTTGGCCATAGATTTTGCTAAAATTTATTTGGATTTTTTATGGCAAATACATGTTTGTTCATAAATTTTATTCAAGGTTTGCCAAATTTCAAAATGAAAACTGGTTTTGGCCCAAAATATTGCTATTATATTTTTAAAAATTGCCCCAAACTTTATATTTTAGGAAAAATGCATAAGTACCCCTTTACCTATACCCGAATTTCCAACTACACACTTTTTCTTTGCGGGAATCCTATTACCCCCCTAAACTTATTTTAAATGGAATTATTTGCACCCTTAATGCTGACAACCAAACTCTTGGCAAGTGGTGAGCTACACATGCCTCCACATATATTTTTAGTACTTTTTTTTTTATTCTTTCTTCTTTTTCTTATCCTTTTTTCTTATTTCTTATTATTCTCATTTTTTTGGTTATTTCATTCTCTTTCTTTTTGTTTTGGTCATCGGCGGCATAAAATGATGGTCGTCGGAATTTCACAAACACCATTTATTCCGGTGAACTTTTTTTTCCCAGCGACAGATTTTTATCCCGATCTAAGTGTGTTTTGTTTTATATATATATAAATTTTTCTTGAAAGTGTAATTTATGTGTTGGAGGAAGAACAAAAGAAATAAAAACGAATATAAGCTGAGAGAACTTTTTCCAGTTAAAATTTCAATACATCATTTTTTTCCGGCGTGGGAAGGTTGTCCGATGATGAATTCCCCCCCCCCCCCCCCCAATCTGAGTGTATTTTTCTTTGCTTATGAATAGATCTTTTTGAGAGCTTAACTTGTGTGTGAAAAGAAAAAATGAAAGAAAAATGGTTAGACAAAGTCGTCGATGAATGAATATCCGCCGGAATTAGAGAAGAAACGAAAAAAAAGTAAAAGAAAAAGGAAAAGGAAAAGGAAAAAAAAAGTAAGAAAAAATGGTAAAAAAGAATAAAAAATAATCTGAAAATCGTTTTTTCTTGCTGGAAATACACACGCTCTTTCACGTCAGCGTTAAGGGTGCAAATAATTCCATTTAAAATAAGTTCAGGGGGATAATAAAATTCCCGCTAAGAAAAAGTGTATAGTTGGGAATACGGGTATATGTTAGAGGGGTACTTATGCATTTTGCCTATATTTTATAAAAGAGTCCACCATTTATTATTTTGTAATAATGCTGCTTCGTCTTCTCGGTCATCAGATAGTGTACTATGTATTTCATTATAAAAATGATAATTTTGTACCAAATTTATTTATGTTCAGGACTATGGTTTGTGATAATATAATGAATGTTATTGATGAAGGGATTGTTGGGTATTTGTGATAGTTTTTAGAACTTGTGGGTATAAGTCATGATTCATGTTTTTTCAAAAAAAAAGTAAAATATGTTTTGAAAACTGATGTTCAAACACATTTTCATTTTCAAACCAAACTCCACCCAAATCAAGTTTTTCAAAATAATTTTGGGAATATATGGCCAAACACAAGCTTAACAAGTCCAAGTTTACTACTCCCTCCGTTCAATTTTATTTATCCACTATATTAAAAATATATTTCACTTTTACTTGTCCATTTTAGCAAATCAAGGGAAAGACAATTTTTTTCTTCTTGTTTTATTCTTATCATTAACTACTCATTCCCCAATTTATTTCCCAAGACTTTTTGAAATGCAATCATTATTAGGGGTTATATGGTAAATTATATATTATAATTATTATTTTTTAAGGGACGTGAAAAGTCTAAAGTGGACAAGCAAAAGCGAACAAAGGGAGTAATATCTCAAACAATTTTTTTTGACTATTATCTTTAATTAGCAAAAACTTGAGTAGAAGATGTTAGAAGTAAAGTACTCCAAGTTATGCAATTCACTCAAAATCACCAAAGGATGTGGTGCAGTGGATGAAATTGCTCCTCCCTTAACCAGAGGTCTCGAGTTCGAGTCCTGGGTATGAAAAAATTCTTGGTAGGGAGCGCTTCCCCCCGAATAGGGCCCTACGCGGCGCGAATCCGGATATAGTCGGGCTCCAATGCGGGTACCGGACACCAAGTGAGAAACCAAAAAAAGGGAGCGCCTCCACCAATTGGGGCCCTACACAGCGCGAATTCAAATATAGTCGGGCTCCCATGCGAATACCGAACACCGAACGGGAAACCAAAAAAAATTCACTCAAAGAAGTTATGTATGTAAATTAGGTGTGAACAAGTTTTGCGCTTTCAACCTCTAACCAACTTTAGTTGACTAAACCTCATTTCTTTTATTACTTATATTATATGTAGGGTAACAATTTAGGTGCTCTGAACCTATGCCAAAACCAATAACAAGTAAGAAATTGTAGAAGGAATATGTTTTGTCAAAAAATCACTAAATAGTACAATCTTGGCAAGTTTTTGCAACTAGGCTCCACCCGAACATAGTTGTACGTGTGATATTAACTTATATTCATTTTTTTTGTTTCTCGCCCAATATCCGGTATCTGATTTGGGGCCGACTAATCCTGATTCTCACTGTGAAGTCTCACGTTTGGGGGTAAAGTATTTCTTGCCAAAGACGATTCATGAGGCTCAAACCGAGATCTCTGGTTAAGATAGGAAGGGGTATTTACTACCCGATCACAACTTTTGAAGGTAATTTATATTCACTACTAGTTGTAACGCATTTTTTATGTTAGAAAATGCAATTTAACCTCCTATATGGAAAATTACGTGACTTATTTTTCAGGTTAATTAACTTTTTTCTTTATGGTCTTTTTAACTGACCTTAGGGTGTAAAAAACTTTAATGTTGTGCAGGTAAGTTTTTACCAAAATTAAACGTTATGTTGAATGCTCACTCAGATGAGGCAGAAGTTGGAACCACAAGGAAACCTGGCTTACTGAAATTTTCACAGCATTTATTGTATTCAATTATTACTGAATGGGTTGATGCCAATTAAATAATTTAGAGTGTCAAGTATTCATGGGTTTTCTAGCTTTCTGCTAATAATAATGAATTTGACATAATAAGGAATTAATCGTTGTTTTCCACGTTATTCTTGGCACAATATATAACTGCTGCCCCATAAATCTCTCCTGGAAATGTTGCCAAGAATGGTAAAATTTATTTCAGTTGCAATGATCCTACATTTTGAACCATATTGACTCTCTCCGTTCACTTTTACTTGTCTACTGTGGAAGGCTTGTTGAGCTGTCAATATACGCTTGGCTTGTCGGGTTTTGGGATTTGATGGGATGTAACGACCAGCCCAACATGCCAAGCCCATATTGACGACTCTACAAATGAGGTAGAACCCTTTTTGATATGCTAAATTAAGCTTTAATTTCTAATTGAATATCGGAATGAAATGTCCTAAAGAGTCCTAATGTTAATTAGGATAGAATAGAATCACTGCCCCGGAATTGATTATTCTTTTTTTTTTTTTTACTTTTTATTAAGTTCGATTCTAGTTTCAAGTTCAACAAGAAAAAAAAAGGAGTGCGTTATTTTTAATCTTAATGTTTTTCATCTCTTTCTTTTCCTGTTTTCTCCGCTCTGTGCAATGATCTTATACATTAACTTTATCTCGATTAGATACTTATTTTGCTTAGGATTGAGGCATAACAAGTGTTGGGATAACTCATGTTATGTCTATCGAAAATAACCTCTCTATCTCTAAATATGTTGTTGTTTCATAACACATGCTATATTTAACTAGAATCAAGTACAATTTTGTTCACAAGAAGGAATGTGAAGATGTTCACAATTAATTAACCTTCTATTGAAATAAAATAACTCATGAATTTGTTAGCAAAAACTAAGATTACAAAGTCAAAACTAATTTAACCTCCTTAAAACGCAAACTAAAAATGCTAAAACATAAGCTTCAATTTGACAATTTTTTTGAGTTTGATCATGAAATGTAAGAAAGCCTAGGTTTACATATCATAAATTCAATTACTTTTGAAGTCAATACCCGAACCTATTACACTTGCATTTTGGCCAAATGCAAATTTCCTTCTTGTTTTCCCTAAAGCAAATGCCATGTATAGCAAGGATTTACATGAGGTGCGTTCTTGACTTCTTCCCTAAGCCTCCCAACAAACATTGAGTAAACTCATCCTTCTTTCCTCCTCCATCCTTCAATTTTAACTGCAGTATACAGCGGCGGAGCCAGAAATTTTACTAAGGTGTGTCAAAATATAAAAAAATAAAAACACACGAAGAAAATTAGGTGAGTCAACATATAATACAATAACAACAATCCAGTAAAATTCCACTAGTGACGTCTGAGGAAGATAGTGTATACGCAGACCATACTCGACCCCAGAGGTGTAGAGAGAAGTCAATATATAGTATACATGCAAAAAAATAAATTTTGACCTAGCTAAACAGTGTAACTTTCTGGCGAATGCATGTCAAATGACATTCCTTAACGTAAGGTGGCTCCATCACTGGCAGTATATGCATACACTAACATTAATTGGTATATATAGGATTTGATTTCGTATACATTGACACTGTAAAGAATTTTCATGCAATTCAATTTAATTTAGCACGTCACAGCAAATTGCATGTCTTATGGTCGGTTACTATGATCTATCTTTTAGATGACTTGATAGTGCAATAATTTTTTTACATCGTAAATTTTTCAAAAATGGTAACTAACTTGCGCAATTTAAACTGCATTGATAGAGCCAATTTCTTTATACTATCAGTGTGTATACTCAAATCTGATTGATAACCATAGCAATGGCTTACCTTAGATTTTCATCAAGCGTTGTCGCACGCTACAGCTGTTTTGATCCTTTCAACAGTGCATTTGATGAGACTATTAACTGTTGCAACCGATCCGAGTGAGAGTTTTGCAGTTGGAACTGAATCAACTAATATCTGAAATGCAACAGTGAGTAGTGATCCACCATTCCCAACTTCAGCAACATTATTTCCTCCACAATGACCACTCGTCGAACCATCTGGTAGTATCGCGAATCCAGATGGTAAAAGAGCGACATAATCAGGGTCGCCACCACTTAACACCACATTCATTGCAACAATATCAACTGGTGCATAAATAACATAAGAGCCGGTAGAATCAGTTGAACTTTCTTGTAGTATTAGCATATTACTCTGGCTTGAATTTCCACTCTGCAACAAAATTAATTAGCAAAAATTAATTTACAATCTGTTGGTGGTGTCTCTGTTGTTGAAATTAATGAAATAGATAAGTAAGAAGACGGTACATTAACGCGGAGTAGAGATACACAGTTGCCAGGATCGCGACCATTTGCTATATGTGCCATTTCTTGAACTAGGCCTCCATTTGAAAGTATATCCCACTGCATATTTTATGGATAGTCAGATTTTGACAACAGAATATAACAATTGTAAATAAACAATGCAAACCTTGTTGACCCAAATTGCATTATTAAAATCAACAAAATTGAAACTGAGATGATTGGGATGGTATAGATAAGTACAGTCAAACTTCGGTATAACAACATCGTTTGTTTCAGATTCTTTTGGTTGTTATAACGAAATACTGTTATATAGAACATATATTATAACATAACATGAAAATTGATTCCAAAGAAACTTGGCATTTATAGTGATTGGTTGTTATACAACGATGCTGTTATAGAGAGGTCTGACCGTATAATTTTGGTTATACACAATAAATTAAGTGAAAAGCTTGTATGAAAAAGATTTCTTGGAATAACCAATCGAACCAAACCATTGACACCGTATAATGATTTACCTCACTTCTGGAGTTTTCATCGCGAAGAAAATCAAAGACTCTTTTTGGAGGAACTGGCAACCAAAATGAAGTGGCAGCACTCAGGACTATACCAGGAGGTCGCCCTGGATCATCGATACTCTTTCTAGTCATAACCCTAACATCATCGGCACCACTTCCGGATAATGTAGTCCAGGTATGAGCAGTTGAGGCACCAACACCCGCACAGAAACTCATTACCATCCTCTCAGCAAGTTTTAACATACTTCTTCGACCTTCAGGACTCGTTATGACTGCAACGAAAACTTAATCGAATCAAGATCACAAGAAATTATGTCTCCAAATAGATAAAAGGGGATAGTTAAGATATGTTTATTACCCCCAATATCCCCTGTTGGAATGTTATTAGCCATTGCACTTGCGAGTCGTTCACATTGTCTATCCAACGTTGCTACCCAACGTTTCGCCCCAAATGCGAGGCCTGAATTAACAAGAGGTCTGTAGATATTATGGACAGCTCTATCATCCACTTCAATGTGCTCGAACCACGTAACCTGGAAGAGAATATAAGCAAATTAGTAAATCGACGAAATGCCAATACTTATTATGATGTTTTAAATTTCAGAGTGGCTAACTTACCTTGGAATAACCATTTGGTAATTCTTGAATTAAACAACCAGATGGCCTTCTTCTACAGCGCGACGTAGAAGTAGGTCGCAAATTGTCCAGGGAAACATCAACTACAGCCCAAGTTCCATCAGAATGGTGTTTACAATATCGAACAAAATAGTTTTCACGAGTTGGAACGAGTGGCGAAGGAACCTGGAACTCAGCTGTCATCTAAAAAAAGTATGACAAACACACCAGTTAGAATAGTAGTAATATTATGCATATACATATACATATATAAGATTTTTGCGAAATTTACGGGATCTGGTGACCCTTCAACGGTACAAGTCGGTCCACCTCTGGCTGACAGTACAAAGAATTGTAACATTACTCGTATATTTTAACATGTTGTAACAGTTCAACTGTCTGTAGGTTACTAATTCCATTTTTATGGATAATTATATGTTAGGATAGTTAAGATCAAGAAAAATGTAGAGGAATTGTAGAATCCAAACCATACCACTTGCAAAGCTCCATTGTAATTTCCAGCAACACCAGTTGATAAGACTTCCAATGTCATTGCCCTTGATACTAGGCCAGCAAAAACACTTGACCATTGATTCTGAAATCAATACCACATTACATATTAAACACAAAAATTAGTATAAATAAAAAGGCAGCCCGATACACAAGGTATCCTGCGTTCACGCAGGGTCCATGGATGGGCCACACCCCAAGTGGTGTGACGAAGATAGCCTAATCTAATGTGGCTGCTTCCACAGCTCAAACCCATAACCTATATGTCACACGGAGACAACTTTACCATTATTCCAAAGCGGTTCACAAAAGGTAGAATCACCAAAACACAATTAAAGACCAAATTAGTAAATCCTTCATCCCAATTCATTTGAAGGTATTTGAATGGTAAATAGTTTAAGAAGTAAAAGACTTTGAAACTTATGATCTAAAACAACTCATCGAAACTTGTGTGGTTGCATTTTTACTAAATATAGAAAGATGCCATTTTGCTTGGCACTGACTATAAATAAAACAGTGTAACATAAAATGGGACAGAGGGAGTAGTAATTAAATCTCTAATAAAAAAATGTTTCCTTACCACATCCATCAAAATTTCAACTAAATTGATGTGATTCATAATAACAACAGCAGATTCTCTTGAGGCTTCAGATTTAAGGCCCAAAGGTTTGGGCCCAATTCCTCTAGGAAATGTCCTCACATATTCTTCTTCACATAGTGTCTCAGTAGAATTATCTGGGCTTGAAATCCACAAAGGTTCTCCAGTTTGGGCTATTCTTATTAATTCTTCCATTGCTGCAACAGCAAGTTCAATGATAATGGGCTTATCAGCATCTGTTGGGCCTGAAACTGATCTTAAAAGATCACCGGCACTATACATTTCTCCAACTAGGCCCGTTTGAGGCCCAAGACTTCCAACTCCAAGATCAAGTGAACGAGTTGATCCAGTAGAAGGAAGATTTGGATAGTTAAGCATTGGTTTCCCAACATATTTTGCTGCAATTCCTGATATCCTGTCAATCTGCAAAAAACACAATGAAAAACCTTAAGTAGTTAGCATAAATTAAACTTTTTGTCCCAAATTTATACAATTTTCACAAATTTAAACAATTTTACTTCATCCTTTTAATAATGTCTTTCTCCTATAACTAACAATCCTTTTGTCCCAATCTATGTGGCATGGATAAGATTTCAAGAGTCCATAGCTCGAACTCGTGGCCTATAAGTCACACAGACACAACTTTACCATTGCTCCAAGGCTCCACGTCATTAAACTATATTCTGTGTGACGATACAATAAATTCATGATTCAAATGCATAGTAGTTATACATGTAGTGGTACCTCTTCTCTTAGACGAGCATTTTCAATTCTCAAATGCTGTTCGTCAAATGACATCTCTCCAATGGCAGCAGGGCCTCCACAGTTTGGACATGTAGCATTGCCGAGGGCTTCTTTATAGCGTATGTTCTCTGCACGAAGCTTCTCATTTTCATTCCTCAATTGTGAGTTCTCATGTCGTTCATGTTGAGCCTGCAAATAATAATAATAATAGGAATTAGACCACTAAATCAATGCAGAAATTTTAAACGGCTCCTTTAAAATGACTCTAAATCTTATACTATATTTCTCATTCATGTAGGCATTTATTTGCTCTTTATAATTTTTAACCGCTCCTTAAAATGTCCCAAAATCTTAACTATTTATCATATATACAATCATATAATGCTCTATAAATTTTTAAAGATTTTTATTTTTGTGCAACGACATTGCAAGAATTTTTATATTATCAGTTCACTTAAAAAATGATTACATATAATCGGCCTATAAAAAGTGGGAATAGTGATCTGGAAAATAAGATAGGTTACCAAGGAGTACAACAAACTCAATGTAATATTTCTTTTTTAATTTTGTCAGTATATGTAAGTTAAATTCAATTTTAAGTATATTTCATAAAATGAATGAGCAAAAAGATGGGAAAATTGACTGAGGAACAAAATGAACCCACCTTCATTTGAGTACGCTTGTTCTGGAACCAAAATTTCACTTGCAAAGGCTCTAATGCTAATCGTTTTCCAAGTTCTTTTCTTTGTTTATCATCAGGATGAGGACACTCTTTGAAAAACCTGAATAAATAAATATTTTGCGGACTTAGGTTATATTTAGCAGTAATACTAATGAATAGAGCTTATATTTATACTCTAATAAGTATAAAAAAAATTGCAATTATAACTGTAGGTAACTACTCATAATAAGTTGAATTAGTCACCGGGAAAGTAACATAGACAACTATTGTAACAACAGATTAAATTACACTGATAGTATAATAAGCGTGCTTACGATTCCATTTCTTGAATTTGAATTTGTGTATGTCGATGATAACGTTTCTTCTTATTGGGACGTTGATTAGGATCTTGATCATCACCAGAAGGATTTTCCATAATATCAGTACCTGATTTGGTGTCAAATTCATCATCTGGAATCAAGTCTAACTCATTTTCTGGTGATTTATGTGACATATCAAGTAGATGATGGTGGCTCTCAAACATGTTTGGCTGAAACATTTTGACTTAAATCTATATATATCCGTTCTTGCTAAGCTATGGATTTGTTACCTGCCCAAAAAAAAAATAGAAAATAAAATTAGTTACTATATAAAGTGTGGACAAAACACAAAACCTTAGGAAATGAAAATAGAGAAAAACACAACTTGAGTTTTATCACAAGCACATGCATAAATTACACAATTTTTGTGATATGCTAAGTTAACGTTGACTCAGAACTCACGGCGTCTAAATTTTGGATATGTCATTGGAAACAGATCTCAAAAAAAGTACAAGAATTTGGAGAGTCAGTCAAATATTGGTTAAAATGACTTACTTTTCTTGGATTTGAGCCTTTCAAGAAAACCCAATGTTCATATTAATTCTCCTATGATAATACAAAAAATGATACAAAGCCCATAAAACCCTAGAAAGACTTCTCCCTTTTGTCTTTCCTCTTTATATAACTATGAGTAATAGTTTTTTGTTTTTGACTTCTTAGAATTTGAGGGAGTTGAGTTTAATATTTTCTTTTAATTGTGTCTGAAGAAAAAATAAGTAGGATAAATTTACAAATAACAAATGGGAAAATATGACTTTGGTTTTGAGATGTCAAAAAAAATCTCTAATTTCTCTCTCTTGTCTGGTTTTGATGTGCCAAAAAGACTGAAATGAGAAATTTTTAGGAAAAGAACAAAGACAGAGTTGACACTAAGAGAACCCAAATATTGCCAGTTATTTTTTATTACTTACTTAAAATACCCTCAGATAACGTCCACGAATATTTCGGCAGATTCCAACTACAGTCATATTTCTCATTTCTGCATAAAAATATAACGGAAAAATATATAAGTCAAAGTTAGAAATTAAAGCAATTTGAAAAGTTAACACTCATATGGTGGTTTTTGAACAAGTAAAACTTAGAAATACACGCACAACCACAACACCAACGACCTAGTAAAATCCCATTAATAATGTCTGGGAAAGGTAGTGTGTATGCAGACTTTACCGACTCCTTTCCCGAGAGAATAGAGAGGCTGTTTACGAAATATCTCGGCCCACACATACACACACAAAACTAAAATAACTCACAATATCTTGAAGTCTTGAAACAAAAGTAAGAAAAAACCCTCTTGAAGTTTTAGGGTTTAGATCTGATTTGCAAGCAAAAAAAGTAGGTTAGAAAACCACTTTTTGGAGGTTGAAAGTGTGGTTTCCTTTTCTTTTTATGTGCTTTTCATATGGTAAAAAAAACAACTATCTTGTGAATAGAATTTAAGAAGAATTGTTGAGGCAAGAAAATTAAAGAAGCAAAAGGAGATATGAGAAAAAGAGAGTATATGAGAGATATAGAGAGAGAGAGAAGATGAAAAGGGATTTGGAGAGGTGATAGAGAATGGAGAAGAAAGGAAAAAGGGGAAGAAAATAGAGAATATATGTGACAATTAAAGGAGTTAATGCAGTTTGCATAAAGAGGATGCAATAGCATTTAATGGCGGGAGGAGATGCTGTTAATGATATTGTTGAAGAGAGAGAGAAAAAAAAGAATATATATATATATGTGTGTGTGTATAGTATATCTTTAAATTTCTTGTGTAGGGGTATGGTGAAACAACGTATGCCTTCTTAACTTCTATATTAGCAGAATATACAGCTCAAATCTCACTCGATCCAAGACTTCCTATTTTTTTAATTTATAATTGTAGTGTTTGGGCTTACGTATATCTTGACTAATTTTATATAAGGTACTTGCTATCTTTTATCAGGACAAATATTGAGTTACTTTATCCATCAAAATTTGAACAGGTGCAAAGACATCAACTAGGGCTTTTTGTCTCCGCTGGATTTGAATCAAGTCTTCATATTTCTATATGTCCATTCTTTTTTTTTGTCTATAACTTTGTAACAGTGGCGAATGAATCATCGAAAAGTTAAACTATACAAATAGTGTAAAATAAAATCTTTTTGTTCCCCTTAACATAAGAGAAATACATGTTCAAATCCCCAGTGCAACAATTTTTTGTTTCTTAAGTCCCATCATAATAATAGCCGTCTCCATCACTGCTTATATATATTGCGAAAAATAATGAAAACAAAAGCTTCTATACACTAGGTTTTCTCTTGATAGATTTTGTTTTAGTTTTACCTACAATACTAATTTCTTTCTTCTCTCTATTTATTGCTTATGCTTTTTTAATTTCTTTTGAATAAGTAATAAATGCGTTTTTCTTGACTAACTAAATGATGAGCATATAGTCTTAATCAGAGTTACCAACGGTAAAGTAAAATGAAGGATAAGAAACTAATGGCGTTTACTAGAATTTGAGTCTATACAAATATATTCATGAATATATTTATTTATAATTATCAACTTGCTGAGTCAATTAGGAAATTTGAATATCTTAATTAAATTTTATCTTGTTGAGAAATTGTGAAGGTTTCAATGATCTTAGTTCAGTTTGCATGGTATAAATACATGCAAAAATTTTTGATGTATGTATTTCAAATTAAATCTTGTTTAGAACACTATGAAGACTAACAAATAAGGTAAAGTAGCTAAATATTCAAATATTGCTGGTAAATTGTGGCATAAGACATTTAATTCGAAGTAAATGTTTGTTTAATAGTATATTCTAATTTTCTAAAGTAGCAACGAGTAATTCTTTTCCAAAACAAAATGTATAACAACGACAAAAACAACAAACCCAGTTATTTCCCATAAGTGGAGTCAGGGGAGGTAGTGTGTAAGTAGAGGCGGAGTCAGGATTTTAAGTTTATGGGTTCGGGATTCTAATCGTTTTAAGTTACTAGGTTCTCAAGTAATAATTTATAAATATTCAATGAACTTTTTAAGACAAATACAAAGTTCGAACCAAAATTACTGGATTCGGCTGAACCCGTTGCCGGATTTCTGCCTCCGCCCCTGTGTGTAAGCAGGCCTTACCCTTATCCTGGTAAGGCGGAGAGACTATTTTGGATTGACCCTCGGCTAAAGGAAAAAAGTGTATAACATAATCAAATTGGCTTCATAATCCTCCTTTGTTTCCAGTATGCTAATCAATAATTAGTATTCTAATAAGTTCATTTCCTCTAATTTTTGTTATCCAAGGAAAGTCCAGACAAGATACAAAGAAAAAGACTCTTGTTTGAGATTACAGGTTAGATTTGTTATGAGAAATTCAAGATTTTGCAATCCCTTGCAATAAATCCAATCTAATCCAATATATTTAATTAGTGTCCAAATATGGTGAGGATTTTTCCTAAAATACAAATATATGTATATTGAGTCAACGTTATGTAGATTAAGCAAAATCTGATAGATACATACTATAACCCTTCCCATCAGATATTTGTACGCATGCAAATATGATCTTGATTTTGTTTCTTATTATACCTTTTTATTATTATATATAAGGATATGTACACAGTATCTAAGAGCCTCTTTGGCCAAGCTTCTGGGAGGTCAAAAGTATTTTTTTCCTCCAAAAAAGTACTTTTTAAAAAATTTGAGTTGTTTGGCCAATACAAAAAAATACTTTTTGCCAGCGGTAGAAGCAGTTTTTCTGCTTTTGGGAAGAAGCAGAAAATTCTAGCTTCTTCCAAAAAGCAGAAGCAGAAGTAGAAAATAAATTTATTTAGGACAAAACTATACTCACCATAAATTTATATTTTCCAAACTATCCCTTACTAATTTAAGTTTTTTCTTTTTATTTTTGTTTCTAGTTTTTAGCATCTTATTAAAATTAAAGATATCATATATATATGAATCATATTGTAACTTTTCAAAAAATTTATTGACCTTTCTTGTTTTTTATCTTTTCTTTGTGTAATGTCTCGTAACTTTCCAAATTATCTTCTTCTTTTTTCGCACTAAAGCAAATTATTTGCATCTTCTTTGGATTATCAATTCTCTTCCTACAATAATTATTTATAATTTCTTCTATTATATGCTATTAGTTCCTGAATTTTTAAAACAATTATCAAATCTGATTTGTGAAAATGACCTACAAATAGGTAATAAATTTACAATTGCATTGCATAATCTATCTATATATTATTAAAAGAAGAAGAAAATGCATCCATATTCAGTCAAGTGGCAGCCTCACAATAAATCACTTGGCATTTTAGGACAAAGTTAGTAAGGTTAGGTAATAATTAGTTTCTTTTTGAATTTTTTTTTTTAAAATAAATAAATTATACATTATGTGTTGTTAATAATTAGTTACTCTTTTTGAATTAGAATTAAAACATACTTAACTGTTTCTTTTAGGATTTTTTAATATATTTAAAATTATTTTTATTTTACGCTCAATGCCATCTTTCAAGTTTGACACTCAAAATCATCTAGTTACAACTACCATGGCTATACATAATTTCATCCGACAACATACTTTTACCGATAAAGAATTTAACTATTATGCTAATGAAGACATTACTGCAGAGATTGATGAAGGAGATCAGCCTTCTGATATTCCTTTAGAAATGTGAGGCAAGTCTTCTACTAATATGGAAGCATTGTGTGATAGAAGTAGAGATGAAATTGTTGAGAAGTATTATCATATGTGAGTGATTTTACTTATTATTTCATGATAGATTATCAATATATAGTAATTTGTGGATAGACTTCTAATTTATACTGAATGATGTTATTTTAATTATTCAAATCATCATATAAAAATAAGTAATTATACTAGATAATATCATATACATTAGTATAACTATATATGTAAAATTGATTTAAATCTTTAATATGTTTGTTTACTTTATGTTTTATATTTTAATTAAATAAAATAAAAATAATATTAAAAGTCTCTTACGATAAATATTTAACTATATTTTTATATTTAAAAGAATTATACGACCTTGGTACTATCTTTTTTGGTAATTTGGCACTCAAAAGCACTTTTGACATAATTGTCCAAACACAAATTATTTACCAAATGTTGCAAAAAGTACTTCTTAAATGGATTGGCCAAACACAAACAGTTTTTTTTTTAAAAGTACTTCTGAAAAAAAAGTATTTTTCAAAATAAGCAAATTTTGGCAGCTTGATCAACAGGCTCTAAGTAAAAAATCATGAAGTTAATGCAAGATATATTTTGTTTCTAGAAATGCAATTTTCAATTTAAATGTGAAATCTATTAAATTGATTATGCAAAATGGAGAAATAAAACATACCCTCTTATATGGCCACCAAACTGCGCGCCATTAGTCTAATAATAGGTGTGAATTCATTTTTTATTGTTTTTCGTCTCGATTTCCCTAAGCTAATCCTCCTTTACAAAAAACAACAACAAGATTAGGTTTCAATTTGAAGCATTGTTTATATTTCGCAAAGACTTAACTGGAACTGGTTCGATAAGATCAGCTTCCATTTGTAATAATATACTTTAGACTTTTTTTAGTGCTTTCAATAATATATGCATCTTTTAAGCATTAAAAAGAAAAGAAAAAAAAACAAGTTGGGGTGTGAGGATTTATCGACTACATCATCGTCGAGACGCCCCGGTCTGAACATGCCAGATTGGTTAACAAACTCAAGGGCACAATTTGACTAGTTTTATGTTGGTTGTTAATCTATTTGATCACTTCTTCTTTATTCGAGATTTAGACTAGCAATGTGAATAAACTCACATAGACGGAATTATTGGTCCTCCTATTTAATTTTAGAAAAAAGGAAATAAGGAAATCTGCCCCTTATATATAGATAGGAAAAAGAAGAAGAAGAGGAGGATATACCATATTAATCAGTATTTATTTTATGGTCCTATTTCAAGATGGTTTCTTGTCTTTTCGTTTGAAAAGCAACAAGCTGAGTTCTTTTAATACGTATTATTATAATTTATAATATTGGGTGGTTCCTTTTGTCTTAGCTAAGGTATTATTATTATGTAGGAATGTATGCGACTTACGTTGTCTCAGTTTAAACCACAATTAGAAAAAGAAAATTAAAGCTACCTAACATTCTCATGGCATTAGCTAGGTCTTAAATAGTGCTAGTGTTTGGTGCATTAATTAATACCGAAACTAACAGTCAATTAATTCGAAATATTTTATGTTTATATAGCTTAATTTCTCTAAGTCCCTCAGCTTAAAATTGAAATAATCACCATTAACTTGTCTTCAAAGAAAAATAATTAAAATGACTACAATATTAGATCATGATTTACTTCACATCTTCTATATTGTGATGACCCAAAAGGTCATCACTTGATTTAAAAGTAAATTCTGCGTTCCGAGGCCTCAAAAACCTCTTTCGGCATCACCTCGATTTGTGTGCGCAGTCTGGGCGCGTAGCCGGAAAGCTATTATGTGAAAATCTATGAAAAATGATGAATTTTGACTTTAAAATGGATTTAAGTTGACTTCGGTCAATATTTTGGGTAGACGGATCCGAATCCGTGATTTGATTGACCCGGAGGGTCCGTAGGAAAATATGGGACATGGGCGTATGCCTGGAATCGAATTCCAAGGTCTCAAGCCCGAGAAATGAATTTTTAAAGAAAATTATTTTCTGGAATTATTTATGAATTTTGGAAATGAAATTTGATTAAAACTTGATGGCATCAGACCCGTATTTTTTGTTCCAGTGCCCGTTACAGGTCTTATATGTGATTTAAGATAAGTCTGTGAAATTTTAGTAAGAAACGGACTTGAAACGACGTGAATCGGATCGTATTTGAGAAAACTTGAAAAATTTGAAGTTCTTGAGAAATTTCATGATTTTGATGTAAAATTCATAGGTTTTGATGTTATTTTAGTGATTTGAATGCACGAGAGAGTCCATATGATGTTTTTAGGTTGGTGTGCATGTTTGGGCTGGAGCCCCGAGGGCTCGGGTGAGTTTTGGATAGGCCACGGGGTGGATTTTGGACTTGAGGAATTGCAGACTTTCAGTTGTTGCATTGCAGGCCTGCAGGCTTCACATTTGCGAAGGCTGGCTCGCAAATGCGAGTTTGCAAATGCGAAGGCCTTGTCGCAAATGCGAACAATGGCTCAGGCCAGCTACCTCGCAATTGCGAGGAAATCTATCGCAAATGCGATGCCTCCCCTCTTAGCCAGTCGTCACAAATGCGACGTATTCTTCGCAATTCCCAACTTAGCAGAAGTCTGGGTTTGCAATTACGAACCCTGGTCGCAATCCCATATCTGCAACCTGCAATTTTATAACTTAGCCGAAAATCTCTCATTTTTCACACTCTTTCAAAACCAAAACACTCTTGAGCGATTTTTCAAAGACAACTCTTCTTCCAAATCGATTGTAAGTTAATTTTAACTCATTTATTCAATCATTAACATCTTTTCACATGATTTTAACTCAAAATCAATGATTTTCATGGGGAAAATTGGGTGTTTTGGGTAGAACCTAGGTTTTTCAAAAATTGGGGATTTGAACTTCGATTTAAGGTCTGATTCAAAACAAATTATATATTTGGGTTCATGGGGGAATGAGTAATCGGGTTTTGGGTCGAACCTCGGGTTTTGACCATGTGGGTCCGAGGGCGATTTTTGACTTTTTGGGTAAAACTTTGGAAAACTTATTTTCATGCATTAGAAGTGATTCATTTAGCATTTATTGATGTAATTAAGTAACTTATGGCTAGATACGAGCGAATTGGTGGTGGAATCAAGATGTAAAGTGATAGTGGAGGCTTGAATTGTGTTCGAGGCATCGAGGTGTGACGACCCGGCCAGTCGTCTCATGAGTTACCGCTCGGTTTTTCGCTATTTCTGCTTCTTTATGCTTTGTTTATCCGTGTTATGTGGTATCGGGTTGGTCGGATCGAATCCGGAATGGTTTTGGTAAGGTTTGAGACACTTAGTCTTTAAAAGTAGCTTTAGAGTAAGAAAAGTCCACCGAGAGTTGACTTATTGGTAAACGACCTCGGAATACGGATTTTATGGCCCGGATAGCTTCGTTAGGTGATTTGGGACTTAGGAGTGTATCCGGAATATTTTTGTGATGTCCGGTGTAGAATTAGGCTTGAATTGGTAAAAGTTAGTTTTTGGCGATTTTCAGTCGGTAGTGGAAATAAGCTATCGACGTCGGAATGGAATTCCGATAGTTGGAACAAGTTCATAATGGCATTTTGGATATGTCTGCAAAATTTCAGGTCAATCGGAGTTGTTTTGGATAGTTTCGGCGCCCTTGGTGGAATTTAGGAATTTCAAAGTTCATAGGCTTGAATTTGATGTGATTTTGATGTTTTGATGTTGTTTTTTGTGTTTCGAAGGCTCGACTAAGTTCGAATGATGTTATGGGACGTGTTGGTATATTTGTTGAGATTTTTGAGGGCCTCGGGTGGACTCGGAAGGTTAACGGATCAATTTAGACTAGAAGAAAAGCTGCTGTATTTTTCACAGCAGCATAAACAGTTAACGGATCAATTTAGACTAGAAGAAAGGCTGCTGCATTTTTCACAGCAGCATAAACAGTAACTCGGGTGAATAATAACTCGGGTGAACAGTAACTCGGGTGAACAATAAAATGCGTGAGCAGTATTTAAATAAATCCTCCACGACCATTAAATCCTTTTACACCATTTTTGAACGAGAAAAGATCTTTGAGGCGATTTTGAAGAGAGAAAATCATTGTTATTCATTGAGGTAAGGATTTTCGACCCTAAAACTCGATTATTTGTGATTAAGGAATAAAATAGCAGTGTTTAATTCATAAAAATCAGTAGAAAAATGTAGAGTTAGGGCTTGAGATTATGAGACCTTCTAGGGATGATTTGAGGGGTCAAACAAACTCCGATTTTCAAGTTCTTTATATGTACGGACTCGTGAGATGATGAAGAACATTCTAGTATAAAGTTTGTCCAGTTCCGGGATGCGGACCTGGGGGTCGGGTTTTGACTGATTTCGAGTATTGTGCTTAAAATCGATATTTTTCAATTGGAATTCATTCGTTTAGCATAATTGATGATAAAATCTGAACTTGGTAGATTTGGAGCACTCGGAAGTTGGTTCGAGAGGCAAGCGTGTTGCAGAGTAGCTTTTCGGGCTAGTTCGAGGTGAGTAATGATTTTAAATACTGTTCTGAGGGTATGAAATCCTGAATTATACAACGTTCGACTGTGTTGAGGTGATGCAAACGCTAGATGATGAGCGTGGGGTCGTGCACCACTGGGGAGTGACTTAGTCCATCCCGAATGACTATTTTCTGTATATTTGGTAGCTAATTGTGTGATATTATTATACTTTGGGCTAAATGCCATATTTGGGTTTCGTGCCAACTGTTTGAACCCTTAGGGGATCGTTAATGATATTTTCCTCACTGTTTGATTTCATACTTGTGCTCAGTCATGCCATATCTTTCAATGTTTTCAAAACTCAGCTATGTTATTCTGTTTTAGAAACCTTAAATGATGTTTTAAAGATATTTTGAGTTGAGCTGCATATTTTTACTATTGCCCAAATGGCTTATGAGATTCTGACTGAGTAAGGCCGAGGGCCTGTATTGTGAGGATACTTTTGGGTCGGGCTGCACGCCGCAACAGTGATACACTAATTATGATAATGAGGCCGAGGGCCTGAGATTGTACGCCAAGAGCTGGCTTGATATTGATATGAGGACGAGAGTCTGTTTATGATGCTACGAGATGGCTTGATATTGCGCTTGGGCCGTAAAGGGCCCCTCCAGGAGTCTGCACACCCCCAGTGAGCGCGGGTACCTATTGTGACATGAGATATAGCCCGAGAGGTTGGTATTGTTCTGTGATATTGCCCGAATGGCTGATTTGATGTTATTGTGCCCGAGGGGCCGTTCTTATGTGTTTACCATTCCTAGTTGTTTTTTCTATCAATTGTTGACTGCTTAAAAAGGTGTTTTTATGAGATTTCATTGTTAAATTATGTTACTGATTTTGTTATGCCTCTAATAGCTAAATGTTGTGTTTAACGTGATTTTATATCGTTCAGTCTTCATTTATTCTTATTACTCACTGAGTTGGAAGTACTCACTTTACTCCCTGCACCTCTGTGTGCAGATTCGGGCGCTACAGGTCCTGCTACTGAGGGTTGACAATTCCAGCAGATCTTTAGTTGCTTAGTGATTCGCAACCCAGTACAACCTCCCTCTATCTTTTTTTTTTTTTTTCTGATTTAGTTATTTAGTAGTGGAGTAGACTTACAAACTAGTAGTATTGTTTTAGATGCTCATGACTGGTAACACCCCGATGTCAGGCTGTGTTGGCTTTTATTTCCGCAAATTATACTGTTAAATGCTTATTTTGGGATTTTATTTCTGATTAAAGACTTAGTAGTTATTATTTTTAATTGCTTAAAGTGAATTGGAAGTGAGTCGGCTGGCCTTGTCTTCACGAAAGGCGCCATCACGACCGGGTTGGGTTTAGGGTCGTGACACGAGGTAGTGTTTGGTCTAACCTTAGCTTGAGGGATTAGGAGTTGTGTCTTATTTGCTACGTGTTAATTGTGGAGTACGATGTATAGGCATGTTAACGAGTATCTATACGTCGGTGTCAAGCATGCCCGTGAGTCTTGTATTGTAATTGTTATGACTCCATTTTGGTTTAATGCGCTTCATATGAGGATTATCATTATTGTTCCCTTGCCAGGATGTTATTATCATTATTGTTCCCTTGCCGGGATGTTATTGTCATATTATTATCCCCTTGTCGGGATTCTTTTGTGATTGTTGTTGATTTGTAAATGGGATTGTAGACGTGTAATTTTGACCCGCGCATTAGAATTACATTTAATAGTCCTAGTATTTTTAGGGTATTTATTGGAGTTTATTTCTATAGGATTTTACTTTATAACTAATTTTAATTCTATTTTTATGGCACAAAAATTGAAAAATGCAAAAATAATTTCATGTTTTATTTAGTTTAGGTTATTGATATTTTTATAGCAATATATTTTTGTTTTTACCATGATTTTCACTTTTATTTTTGAATATGATAATTTATATAAAAAATGATATATAAAAATATAGTTTCATAGTATGATATATTTTACTTTAATTAATCATAATTAATTTTAAATCACTTTTATAAAGAAAATGTTTAAGTTTTCTTAATTGGTAGATTTAAAAGGATTAAAGTCCCAAATTATAGGCCCAATTCAGATGCTAAAAGAGGCCCAAATCTGGGCAGCCCAATCCCATAACCCTTTCAACCCAACCATCCAAACCTTTGACCCGCCGGACTACCCAATGACCCGCCCCATTTTCTTGGTAAATCCTAGCCCTTCACCCCTTTTTAATCCAATGGCCCTAATTAAACCTTAGCCCCATATAAAAGCTCCTGATAAGATTTCCCCAACCCTAAATCACTTCAACCAAATGGCGCCTGACCCTCTCCAACACACCTCTGCCCGCGCGCCTACCACCCCAAACTCGCCGGAACTCGTCCAAACCCGATGAGTTAACTCACATGGTCCCCCCTCATCATTAGCATCTGATATTTTCTTCTCATCTCACGCGCTCTTCTCAATTTCTTTGAAGAATCTGAGCCATTCATAAATGGATGATAGTTAAATGGGAGTCATAAGATCGAGATCTTTGGATCCTAAGTGTCCATTTTCCTAAAACCCGTTTACACGAAAAAGGCTTTGGGATTTTTAGGGGATTTTTCAGATTTCGGAAATAAAAAATCGGTTTTCTTGGAGAAGAGGAGAAGAAGATTCGGGAGGGGATATATATTTGGAAGTTTTCGGACAGTCTTGAAGAGGAGGAAAAAAAGAAAAAAGGCGGAAAAAAGGTCTAGGGTTCTTTGAGTCTTGAGATTTTTTTAGTGTTTGCTTTACATTCCAGAAAAACGGAAAAGAAAAAAAGAAGTTTAAGTTTGATTTTTATTCTGAGTTTTGTTTCAATTCGCAAAATCAGAAACATATTAAAAATCTTAATTCATTTTTTGGATTTCGCTTCAAATATGGACCTTTATTGAGGTTGGTTGAAGCTCGTCGGAGTTGAAGTTCATTTGTCGTTCGGGTTCTTATTCGAAGTTATTGTTCTTGTTTGCGATTCACTTCAGTTCCTCGTCGCTGAACTTTTCTTGTCCTCGCTTCTGAAATTAATTGAAATTCTGAATATCCAGGTTCATTTCTGTCTCCCGTGTCACGTTTGATTTTAGTTAGATTTGATCCCATTTTGTTACTTGTGTTCTCCTTTACTTATGTGTTTAGATGTTTCTGGTTTCGGACCTGTTTAGTTTGGACACATTGGACTGCAATATGACTTAACTTTGTAATCGCTGATTTGGTACTCGATTGCGTCGAGTTTTACATAAATGGGCAGTGTATTCAATTGGCCTTCTTGCTTAAATTCCAGCTGATTTGTCTGGTCGGCCAGTTGATGGTTGGTTTTGTTCGCCTATGCTTCGATGTTACTAATCTCGATTAGCTCAGTTTGAATTCATGACTAAATAATTAATGTTTTGTTGAAGTTAGCGGATTCGCCTTTGAACTTAAACCAACTTGATTTCCTTTTACCTTGGGATTGAATTGATAACTCTTATCTTTCCTGGATAATGATCTGAAAGTGCAACTCTTTGTTTTGTCTGCTGTCTCTAAATGCTATTCCCCTCATATGTTAAGTGAGTCACTGGATTATCTTGTCATCTCAGACTGTTTGGGACATAATCGATCCTTGAAGCCAAAGAAAAAAATCAAAAATTAATTTTCTCACGAGATGAGTTGCTTGTTCTTGTTTGTAGACCCGTTCTCTGTGCTGATATATAGTGAAACATGTTTTCTGAACGTTGTCTAAGCTAGTTGTGTTCTGGGTTTACTTTTGTCCTCTTAGAATAGTTTAAGTATTTGGCAGAAGCCTGGTCATTATTTGCATTACATTTCATCCATGTTCACTCCTAGAATTGTTCAAATTAGCTTAAATGGTTTTTGAAAGTTCATGTAGTGACAGTATCGAGGAAAATGGCATATTAATTCCTAAACTGTCGTATAGGACTTAACTCACATTGTCCTCTTCTTTCTGTATGTATTGGAACTTTTTATTGGGATAGGCTTTTACTATTTTTATTACTTTTTTCAATGCTAAATACTTACTGCCTTAGACGTCTATTTGTATGTGCTTGTTTTGGTTGATTGGATGAATATTTGGTTCACGCACGGGCTGCGGGAAGTTGAGTTGGCCGGACAAATGCATGAAAGAATAAACTCAAAAGGGAATGAGAATTAAATTCATTTCTATTTCTTTTAGTTTTATTTTATTACTTTTATTACATCTTCCGCTAGGAGCATGCTTAGGCCGACAACATTTGGGTAGGCAAGCCTTAAGATTTTTGTTGGTTCTGAGGTGAGAGGTCGTTCCTTTAGTTAAATTTATTCGTGGAATGCCCTGAAGGATTTGTATATACTTTATTCCGGGAATTCCCCGTAGTACTATGTAATTGGAGGTCATGGCGAACATCGTAGAAGAAATAGCATAGGATAATTTAGAACTTTAGTTTTTTTTCTTCTTTTAATTTTCTATCATTTAGGTGGGGATGACCTCGAGCCTCTTTTGTGTTTATTTTTCTTTTCTGTGATTTACCTCAACTTGAATATTTTAAAAGCCAACTAGATCGAGTACGCAACCGTGACCTTCACGGGACTCGGGGAATGCCTAACACCTTCTCCCCGAGTCAAATGAACCCCCTTACCCAAATCTCTGGTGTAGACTTAGTTTTAGAGTTCAAAGTTTTTTGAAAGGAAAAGTATTACTTTTGGAAAAACGATGAGCTAATACGCCGAAATCAAATGTCAGGTGGCGACTCTGAGTTAATCCTTTTGAACACACAATTTTGTCACTTTTCAAATTGAAAACCGTTTTCAAGCTTTTACTAAATCTTTTACTATTTTAAGAGGGTTTAGCGAGGTTTGGTAAAAAAAGGGGTGTGACAGGGATCGGGTAGCACGCCGCCACGGAAATATATGATATGGGAGCTGGTTGCACGCCTGCAACGAGATATATGAAATGGGAGCAGGTTGCACGCCTGCAACGAGATATGTGAAATGGGAGTGGGTTGCACGCCTGCAACAAAATATATGAAATAGGAGCGGGTTGTACACCTACAACGAGATATATGAAATGAGATCTGGTTGCATGCCTGCAACGAGATATATGAAATGGGATCGAGTTGCACGCCTGCAACAAGATGTGAAATGAAAGTGAATTCTGCATTTGTTTTCCTTATTCTTGTTAGTAATTGGATTTTGGTTTCATTATATTCTATTGATATTCTGTTGTTATCTGTTATTCCTCGAAGCATGTTTCCCCTGCCCAATTTTAATTGTAATTATCTATGTCTATTTTCGTTGTTTATGATATAACTGCACAGGTTTATTTGGTAGTCTGGTCCTAGCCTCGTCACTACTTCGCCGAGATTAGGCTAGACATTTACCAGCACATGGGGTTGGTTGTGCTGATACTACACTCTGCACTTTTTTGTGCAGATCCCAGTGTTGTAGACTTCGGATCGCAGTGAGGTTAGGCGACCCAAGGTAGTCATGCAACCATCCGTGGGCCTTGGCGTCACCTCCTATCTTTCCATTATCCTGTTTCCTATACTCATTTCAGAAACAATGTGTAATTTATCTTTTAGACTTTGTATGTAGTATTCTTAGACCGTCTGTGAAGCTGTGATACGAAATTCTTGGTAGAGTTGTATTTAGACTTCCACAGTTTGTATTAAGATTAATTATCAGATTTTGTCTTCCGCTTAATTATTTTCGCTATTTGCATGATATCTACTCATCACTAATAATGGTTTAAAACAAGAAAAGGTTAAGTAATTAGAATAATTTGGCTTGCCTAGCTTTCATCAGTAGGCGTCATCACGGTTCTCGAGGGTGGGAAGTCTGGGTCGTGACATATATAGTCTAAAATTTCACAAATGGTCATATAACTATGATTTTTTTTTACCAAAGGTATAATTTTGTTTCTCACACAAAAATCATAAAACATTCACTAACTCATACAAAAATTATAATACCGGAAAATACAATTTTTCGGTAGATTTTTTATTCTACGTTTTTTCGTTTTTTATTTCCAGTCTAATAAATAATTATCCAATTAAATATGAGAAGTATATATTTTCAGTCACTCCAAAAATAAAGCCGATAAAATATATATTCTTATTTATATGTGTATTATATACGTAATATTTTATATGTTTTTAGCTAGCAAATGCAATTAGTTTCGGGCGACCGGCCATTAATCTTGTATCTTTTTCTTAAAATGAGAACCCAACCCAACCTGAGCCAAACTCATCCTCTCTTTTCATAGCAATCAAAGGCTGGAAGATTTAATTTCCAAAAAAATGTTTTTACCATACCTAACTTTTGATCAAAGGAAAAAGGATAAAAAAAAAACATAGATGAATAAAGTGTTGTTTTGTTCTTGCTAGTGGGGTATAAATGACGATAGTACTTAAAGAAAGAGGGAACATTATTGGAGGTAATTTTTTTTTGTGAAATTGAAATTGGGACTAAAGAATTTGTGCTTACAGTTGATTATATGATATGTTAAAGTGCTTAGGAGGGTTAGTCACTATTCCTAAATATATCCTTCTCGTCCCTTAGCCTACATTACAACCATAAAAATGTCCTAATTGATTTTAGATCAAGTGAGCCTACATGAGTAGCGACTTACATTAAGGGCAAGCTTATGGTGCCAATTGCATGCATGTGACTTCTTTTGTAAGAGTGGGAGATTTTCTTTGATATATATGAACTTAAAATATATTTGAGCATTTGATTTGAATATAGGGATTAAACTTACTCTCTTATTTTTATTGTGAGGGCACATGGTTTCACGAGGGATATGTTACATTATTAGACTTCTCTATGATGTGGGGTGTTCAAGACATGAGTGCATTGTAACATTGAGCCGATTTTTGAGGCTAGAATTATTATGAGTATGTTGTCTTTGTTTGAATATATTTTGAAGTTTGGCATAAAAAAAGGGAAGTGTATGCGAATGCATATGCTAGAGCTTAATTATTGCAAACAACCATTGTCATAGGTGTAGTGTGCTTTGAATGATAAGAGCTTAATTTTGTTTACATCCACTATAGTGACAGTTTGTTCGAGGACGAACAAAGATTTAAGTGTGGGGTGGTGATGTTGGGCATATTTCTATATGTTTTGATGTTACTTTACCCATATTTTAACCGCTTTTTGTTGCTATTTGGTGTTAAAAATGCCCAACATGGTTTAATTATTGGTTTTATGACTAGTTGAGTTGTGTGTGATGATTTAGAGTGTTTGGATAGCAAAAATATGAAGAAAAGATGCTCTAACTAGAGGAGAAGAGGGTGGATGCATTGTATCCAACCTTGGAAAAAAGGTTACTTGGTGCACCCTTAGCAGTGAAGTCGGCCATATCCGCACCTGGGCAAAGCTGAGATGGAGGAACAAACTAGCATGTGAAGTTGAGAAGTTGTCACGACCCGGATTTCCCACGCTCAGGAGTCGTGATGGCGCCTACTCATGAAAGCTAGGCAAACCGCGTATTATAGGATCACTAAATCATTTACTAGCCCTTTTCAACAATTTAAACTAACATGTAATTAACAGTGAATTATTAACGATAAATAAATACAAGCGGAAGACTTAATCTGATAAATTAACCATAAATAGTACGACAATACCAATATACATCTCTACCCGGAATCCGGTGTCACAATATCACAGACTGTCTACGAATACTGCATACAAATGTCTGAAAAGAAAGTGCAATCTGTCTCGAAAGCAAATGAAAATAGAATACATATAAAGATAGAAGAGAACGTCGGGCCTGCGGATGCCTGCAGGACTACCTCGGGATCTCTAGCTGGCCTGAAGGCAGCCACCCAATGCTACGGTCTAAAAGTTGCCACTCCGGGATCTGCATATAGTGCAGAGTGTAGTATCAGCACAACCGGCCCCATGTGCTGGTAAGTGCCTGACCTAACCCCGACGAAGTAGTGACGAAGCTAGGACCAGACTACCAAGTAAACCTGTGCAGTTATATAATATGCAGCAGAAAATAAAATAGGAATAAACAAGTAAGGATGGGAGGGGGTACATGTTGTGGAGTAATATCAGTACCAACAGTAAATTAAGAGAAAGCATAAGAACAATTTAGAATTTACAACAAAATAATAAGGAACTCGTAACCAATCTATGAACATTGCGTATTATCAATTGTTGCGGCGCGCGCCCCAATCCCAAAACATAATAATTCTGTTGCGGCGTGCAACCCGATCCATATCATTTATCATTGTTGCGACGTGCAACCCGATCCAATTATATTATTGTTGCGGCGTGCAACCCGATCCAAACATAATATTATTGCGGTGTGCAACCCGATCTAAATATAATATTGTTGCAGCATGCAACCCGATCCAAATATAATATTGTTGAGGCGCACAACCCAATCCATAGATACAGTTCAACACCAATCACAACAAGAGTCCCGACAAGGGATCAATAAAGAAACAACACTATGCCGGCAAGGGAATTGACAGTATAAGTAATTACGTCCCGGCAAGGGAAAATCAGTTATATCCAAACTTGTTCCAACATCTAATTACCTCAACTAGCACCAATACTCAATCATAAGTAATTTCCACGAGAATAATCATAATCCTTTCTCAACACGGAGAACCAACAACTTAGGCATTCGCAGGATTTATTAAGAACACAACAATTTCAATTTAAGACTCACGGTCATGCTTGACACTAACATATAAATCTCGTCACCATGCCTATACGTCGTACTCAACAAGTAACATGTAGCAAATAGGACACAACTCCTAATCCCTCAAGCTAAGGTTAGACCAAACACTTACCTCGAACTTTCACGGCCAACTCAAGCCTCAAACACCGCTTTTCCTTTTGAATTTGGCTCCAAATCAATTGTATCTAGATATAATCGACTTAATAACATCAATAAATGCTAAACACGAGGTTCAGACCAAAACCCAATCACCCATTCACCCACGAGCCCGAATATGTGTTTAGTTCCAAAATTCGACCCCAAAACTAGGTCTAAATCCCAATTATGCAAAAAGCCCTAACTCTACCCAAATCCCTAATTTTCTACCCTTAAGAACATGATTTAGGCTTAGAAATCTAATGAGTGTTAATCGAAATTGAAGAAAATGAGTCTAAGATTACATACCTATGAATTTGTGATGAAGTTCTCTTTTAAAAATCGCCCAATTTGGAGTTTGGAAGAAGAAGGTATGACATTTTGGTTAAGTCCCATTTTGGCTTCTGTTTTAAAATCACAGGACAAGCCTTCATCGCGTTCGCGATAGGCCTGTCACATTCGCTATGAGTTAGGCTTAGGTGATGTTCTTGTTCGTGACCTTAGGCTCGCGTTCATGGAGCTTTGACCCCTCGAGCCTTCGCGTTCGCGGGCAGTGGCCGTGTTCGCATAGAACAAGTGAGAACCCCCTCCCCCAGGCCAACTGCCTTACATGTTCGCGAGTGCCTGGACGCGTTCGCAAAGAGTACTCCCCCCTCAGCCTCGCGTTCGCATCTCAGGCTTCGCGTTCGCGAAGAAAAAAACTGGCACCTGGGAAATTTTCCTTACGCGTTCGCAAGTGGGACCATGCGAATGCGAAGAACAAAACCCCTGTGCACTGAACAGCAAGAACCTGCAACTTTCATAGTTCAAAAACCTTCCGAGACCTATTCGAAACTCACCCGAGCCCTCGGGGCTCCAAACCAAACATGCGTACTAACTCAAAAACATCATATGAACTTATCCGTGCGATCAAATCGCCAAAATAAACTCGTAAACAACAAATTTAGCATAGAAATCTAAGAAAAATCTCAACACTTTCAAAGTATGAATTTTGACAACTACGGGTCCGAATTACCTCAAACGACTTCCGTTTCTTACCAATTTTCACACACTTATCTTAAATCACATATAAAACCTGTACCGGGCTTCGGAACCAGAATACGGACCCGATACCATCAAATTCTAAATACATTTCAGATCCAAAACTCATAAAAAATTTCAGAAAATAATTTTCTTTTAAAAAATCATTTCTCGAGATTGAGACCTCGGAATTCGATTTCGGGCATACACACAAGTCCCATATTTTTCAACGGACCCTCCGGGACTGTCAAATCATGGGTCCGGGACCATTTACCCAAAATGTTGACCGAAGTCAACTTAAATCTATTTTACAGTCAAAATTCATTATTTTTCATAGATTTTCACATAATGGATTTTCGAATATGCGCTCGGACTGTGCACGCAAATTGAGGTGATGTCTAAAGAGGTTTTTAAGGCCTCGGAATGCAGAATTCATTTTAAAACAAGTGATGACCTAAATCGTTCGTCCTCAAACGGGCATTAAAAGGAAGTAACTAAGTCAGGGAAAAGATGGGGATAACCACTCCGCATTTCGGACTCGGACTCCTAGGTCGATGCCTCAGCAGGATGGCCTCTCCATTGAACACGAACAGAAGGAAAACTCTTCGATCTAAACTGGCAAACCTGCTGGTCTAGAATAGCTATCGGCTCCTCCTAATAAGACAATTCCTTGTCCAGCTGGACAGTGCTGAAATCTATCACGTGGGATGAATCGTCGTGATACTTCCGAAGCATGGACACATGAAACACTAGATGCACGCTGATAAGCTCGGCAGCAACGCAAGTCTATAAGCCACCTCTCCCACTTGATCAAGAATCTCAAACGGGCCAATGAACCTAGGGCTAAGCTTTCCCTTCTTCCCAAATCTCATCACGCCCTTCATAGGCGACACTCGAAGTAATACCCGCTCATAGACAATGAAAGCCAAATCTCAAACCTTGCAGTCGGCATAGCTCTTTTGCCTGGACTGAGCTGTACGAAGCCTATCCTGAATAATCCTGACCTTGTCCAAGGCATCCTGAACCAGATCCGTACCCAACAATCAAGCCTCTCCTATCTCAAACCATCCAACCGGCGACCAACACCACCTACCATACAAAGCCTCACACTGAGCCATCTGGATACTCGATTGGTAGCCATTGTTGTAGGCAAACTCTGTTAAAGGTAAAAACTGATCTAACGAGCCTCCAAAGTCATTGAGACAAGCTTGGAGCATATCCTCCAAAATCTGAATAGTCCACTCAGATTGCCCGTCCGTATGAGGATGAAACGTTGTGCTCAACTCAACCCGTGTGCCCAACTCTCACTCAACTGCTCTCTAGAAATGTGAGGTAAATTGCGTACCTCGATCCAAAATGATGGTCACGGGCACACCATGAAGACGAATAATCACCCGGATATAGATCTCAGCTAACCTCTCGGAAGAATAGGAGACTACCACAGGAATGAAATGTGCTCACTTTGTCAGCCTATCAACAATAACCCACACTGTGTTGAACTTCCTCTGGGTCCATAGGAGTCCGACAACGAAGTCAATAGTGATACGCTCCCACTTCCACTCAGGAATCTCAATCTTCTGGAACAAACCACCAGGCCTCTGATGCTCGTACTTAACCTGCTGACAGTTCAAACACCGAGCCACATATGCAACTATATCCTTCTTCATTCTCCTCCACCAATAATGCTGCCGCAAATCCTGATACATCTTAGCGGTGCCCGGATGAATAGAGTACCGAGAACTATGAGCATCCTCTAAAATCAACTCTCGAAGGCCATATACATTAGGCACACAAACGCGACCCTACAATCTCAAAACTCTGTCATCACCTAAGGTAACCTTCTTGGCACCTCCGCGCTGCACCGTGTCTTTAAGGACACACAAATGGGGATCATCATACTGCCGATCACGGATACGCTCCAATAAAGAAGAACGAACGACCGTCCTAACTAGCACACGGCTGGGCTCAGAAACATCCAACTTCACAAACTGATTGGCCAAAACCTGAACATCCAAAGTAAGCGGTCTCTCATCGACCGGAATATACGCAAGATTGCCCATACTGGCTGACTTCCTACTCAAAGCATCGGCCACCACATTTACCTTTCCCGGATGATATAAGATGGTGATATCATAGTCAGCTCCAACCACCTTCTTTGCCTCAAATTCAACTCTTTATACTTGAACAAGTACTGTAGACTCTTGTGATCCGTGAACATCTCACATGCCACACCATACAGATAATGCCTCCAAATCTTCAACGCATGAACAATGGTTGTCAACTCCAAATCATGAAGTGGATAGTTCTTCTCATGAATCTTTAACTGTCGTGAAGCATAGGCAATGACCTTGTCATCCTGCATCAACACTGCACCAAGTCCAATCCGGGATGCATCACAATAAACTATATATGGCCTTGAACCTGTGGGCAAAACCATTACCGGTGCCGTAGTCAAAGATGTCTTGAGCTTCTGAAAGCTCGCCTCACACTCGTCCGACCACCTAAACTGGGCACCCTTCTGGGTCAACCTGTTCATCGGGGCTACGATAGATGAAAAACCCTCCATAAACCGACGATAGTAGCCTGCCAATCCCTAGAAACTCCGGATCTCTGTAGTTGATGCTAGTCAAGGACAGTTCTTGACTGCCTCAATCTTCTTCAGATCAACCTGAATACCCTCTGCTGATACAATATGACCCAGGAATGCAACTGAACTCAACCAGAACTCACACTTCAAAAACTTGGCATACAACTGACTTTCCCTCAGAGTCTAAAGAACCACTCTAAGATGCTGCTCGTACTCTTCCCGGCTGTGGGAATAAATCAAAATATCATCAATAAAGACTATCATGAACGAATCCAAGTAAGGCCTAAACACTCAGTTCATCAATTCCATAAAATTTGCTGGGGCATTTGTCAACCCGAATGACATCACCAAGAACTCATAATGCTCGTACCGAGTACGAAAAGCTATCTTAGGGACATCGGATGCCCTAATCCTCAACTGATGGTAGCCAGATCTCATGTCAATCTTCTAAAATACCTTGGCACCCTGAAACTGATCAAACAAATCATCAATCCTCGGCAACGAATACTTATTCTTGATTGTAACCTTGTTCAACTGCTGGTAATCAATACACATTCTCATCGACCCGTCCTTCTTCTTAACAAACAACACTGGTGCACCCTAAGGCGAAACACTAGGCCTGATAAAACCTTTTTCAAGCAAGTCTTGAAACAGCTCCTTCAACTGTTTCAACTCAGGCGGGGCCATACGATATGGCGGTATAGAAATGGGCTGAGTGCCCGGAGCTAAATCAATGCAGAAGTCAATATCCTTGTCGGGTGGCATACCCGGCAGGTCTGAAGGGAATACCTTAGGAAACTCACGAACAATAGGCACAGGATCAATAGAAGGAACATCGGCACTAAAATCACGAACATATGCCAAATAGGCCAAACACCCCTTCTCGACCATACACCGAGCCTTCACATAAAAGATGGCACTACGGGTAGAATGATCAGGAGTCCCTCTCCACTCTAAACGAGGCAAACCTGGCAAGCTAAGGTTATAATCTTGGCGTGACAGTCGAAGATAGCATGGTAAGGTGATAACCAGTCCATCCCAGTATGATATCAAAATCAACCATGTACAGAAGTAACAAATCTACACGAGTCTCAAGACCCTTAATCACAACTATACAAGAACGATGGACTCAATCTACCACAATAAAATCACCCACCGGTGTAGACACATATATAGGAGCACTCAAATAACCACTAGGCATGACCAGATACGGTGCAAAATAAAATGACACATAAGAGTATGTAGACCCTGGATCAAATAAAACTGAAGCATCTCTGCCACAAACTAGAACAGTACCTGTGATAATTGCATCGGAAGCCTCAGCCTTAGGCCTGGCTAGAAGAGCATAACATCGGAGCTAGGCCCCACCACCCAGGACTACATCTCTGGAACGGCCTACAGCCGGTTGGCCTCCACTTATAGCGACACGAGCTCAACCTCTAACACCTCTACCTCCACCTCTAGCACTTCTACCCCTACCCCTAGTTGGCGGAGCAAGCGGTGGAACACCTGGTGCCTGAACCATAGTATGGGAACCCTGGTGCTGCGACTGAGTACCCACTAATCTCGGACAAGCCCTCCGGATATGACCATACTCACTGCACTCATAACATCCACCTGAATGCTACGACTAAGGAAACTGAGACTAACCCTGGCGACCTGAATGACCACCCCAAAAACTCTGGAGCGACGGTGTACTGATAGGAGCTGGTGGTGCACTGTAGGGATGCTAATCAGAATACTGCATATGACAACCACGGCCACCCGAAGCACCATGAGAAACCTGAAGGGCTCACTGAAAAGTCCTAGGAGGATGGCCTCTACCATACGAATCTCTGCCTTCAAACAAGATACCACTGAATCGGCCTGAATGACGAGGCCTCTTATCAGACCCCTGACCACCTCCCTGCGATAGAACCATCTCAACTCTCCTAGCCACATTGGCTGCCTCCTGGAAAGAAATCTCACTTCTAGTCTCATTGGCCATCTGAAATCGAATAGGCTGGATAAGCCCCTTAATGAACCTCATCACCCTCTCTCTCTCGGTGGAAACTATGATAAGAGAATGACGGGCCAAGTCGATGAATCTGGTCTCATACTGAGTAACAGTCATAGAACCCTGCTGGAAATGCTCAAACTACCTCCGATAGATCTCTCTCTGAGTGATGGGGAGAAACTTCTCCAGAAATAGCTGAGTAAACTGCTCCCAAGTCAAGGCTGGTAATCCGGTTGGTCTAGTCAAACAATAATCTCCCCACCAGGTCTTGGCGGATACAGATAAGCGAAAAGTAGCAAAATTGACCCTATTGGCCTCCACTATCCCCATGTTCCTGAGAACCTCATAACAGCTATCTAGAAAATCCTGGGGATCCTCAGAAGATGCACCGCTGAAAGCAGCAGTGAAGAGCTTTGTGAACCTGTCCAATTTCCACAAAGTATTGGCAGACATAGCTGCTCCCTCACCAGTCTGAGCTACCACACCCAGTTGAACAGCTCTAACTGGCTGAGTTGCTGGAGTTTGAAACTGGGGAGCCATCTGCTCTAGAGTGCGAATAGCTAAAGTCTGGGCTCCTCCTCCAGCCTGAGAGAAGGCTGGTGCTACAGGAAGCAAGCCTGTCCGGGTGACACTCTCCATACGGTCCACTAGACGGACCAGAGCATCCTGGAGTACTGGAGTAGCAATAAACTCTTCTAGGATCTGAGTTAGGCCCACCAGAACTGTATGGTCTAGAACCTCATCATCAAAGTCAACCTGAGGCTCCACCGCTAGTGCTGCTACTCTAGGCTGAGCTCTGCCCCTACCTCGGCCTCTAGCACGGCCTCGACTTCGCCCTCTGCCCCTCGTGGGAACTACTGCTGGGGGCTCGGGCTGCTGATTGGTGGATGAGGAAGCACGTGTTCTCGCCATCTGCAAAAGAACAGGGTAAAATTCAATTAGCATTGAGGAACCAAACCGCACGACAGGAAAGAATAAATGTGAAGTTTTTCCTAACTCTGTAGCCTCTGGGGGTAAATACAGACGTCTCCGTATCGATCCCTCAGACTCTACTAAGCTTATCAGTGAATTGTGAGACCTATGTAAACTAGAGCTCTGATACCAACTTGTCACGACCCGAATTTCCCACCCTCGGGAGTCGTGATGGCGTCTACTCGTGAAAGCTAGGCAAGCCGCATATTATAGGATCACTAAATCATTTACTAGCCCTTTTTCAAAAATTTAAACTAACATGTGATTAACAGTGAATTATTAACAATAAATAAATACAAGTGGAAGACTTAATCTGATAAATTAACCATAAATAGTACGACAATGCCAACATACATCTCTACCCGAAATCTGGTGTCACAATATCACGAACTATCTACGAATACTACATACAAATGTCTGAAAAGAAAGTTCAATCTGTCTCGAAACCAAATGAAAATAGAATACATATAAAGATAGAAGAGAACGCCGGGCCTGCGGACGTCTGCAGGACTACCTCGGGATCTCTAGCTGGACTGAAGGCAACCGCCCAATGCTACGGTCCAAAAGTTTCCGCTCCGGGATCTACACATAGTGCAGAGTGTAGTATCAGCACAACCGACCCCATCTGCTGGTAAATGCCTAGCCTAACCCCGTCAAAGTAGTGACGAGGTTAGGACCAGACTACCAAGTAAACCTATGCAGTTATATAATATGCAGCGAAAAATAAAACAGGAATAAACAAGTAAGGATGGGATGGGGTACATGTTGTGCGGGAATATCAATACTAATAGTAAATTAAGAGAAAATCATAAGAACAATTTAGAATTTACAGCAAAACAATAAGGAAATCATAACCAATCTATGAACACTGCGTATTATCAATTGCTGCAGCGCACAATCCGATCCCAAAACATAATAATCCTGTTGCGGCATGCAACCTGATCCATATCATTTATCACTATTGTGAGGTGCAACCCGATCCAATTATATTATTATTATGGCGTGCAACCAGATCAAAACATAATATTGTAGTGGCGTGCAACCCGATCGAAATATAATATTATTGCGGCGTGCAACCCAATAAAAATATAATATTGTTGCGGCACGCAACCCGATCCACATATACAGTTAAACACCAATCACAACAAGAGTCCCGACAAGGGATCAATAAAGAAATAATACTATCCCGGCAAGGGAATCGACAGTATAATTAATTACGTCCCGGCAAGGGAAAATTAGCTATAACCAAACTTGTTCCAACATCTAACTACCTCAACTAGCACCAATACTCAATCATAAGTAATTTCCACGAGAATAATCATAATCCTTTCTCAACACAGAGAACCAACAACTTAGGCATTCACAGGATTTATTAAGAACACAACAATTTCAATTTAAGACTCACGGTCATGCTTGATACCAACGTATAGATACTCGTCACCATGCCTATACGTCGTACTCAACAAGTAACATGTAGGAAATAAGACACAACTCCTAATCCCTCAAGCTAAGGTTAGACCAAACACTTACCTCGAACTTCCACGACCAACTCAAGCCTCAAACACCACTTTTTCTTTAGAATTCGCCTTCAAACAACTCGTATCTAGTCCAAATTGATTTAACAACATCAATAAACGCTAAACAATCCAATTTCAATGCTAAATTATAGAATTCCAATAATTCTTCCCAAAAAGTCAAAAATCGACCCCGGGTACGCTTGGTCAAAACACGAGGTTCGGATCAAAATCCGATCACCCATGAGCCTAAATATGTATTTAGTTCCAAAATCCGACCCCAAACAACAACAACAATAACAACAACCCAGTATAATCCCACAAGTGGGGTCTGGGGAGGGTAATATGTACGCAGACCTTACCCCTACCCCGAAGGGTAGAGAGGCTGTTTCCAGGAGACCATCGGCTCAAAAAAGCAACAGGAGCCGATATATTAGTACCATAAAAATGCATAATAAAATAACAGCAATATAAGAGATATGAAATATAGAATACGAAATACGAAATAGATGGCTAGTATAGTAAAACTAGCAGGTAAACCTCTACATCAATAGCCGACCAATGACATTCTTAGTCTAAATTCCAATTATGGAAAAAGCCCTAACTCTACCCAAATTCCTAATTTTCTACCCTTAAGAACATGATTTAGGCCTAGAATCTAATGGGTGTTAATGAAAATTGAAGAAAATGAGTCTAAGATTACATACCTATGAATTTGTGGTGAAGTTCTCTTTCACAAATCGCCCAATTTGGAGTTTGGAAGAAGAAGTTATGAAATTTTGGTTAAGTCCCGTTTTGGCTTCTGTTTTAAAATCACTGGATAGGCCTTCATCGCGTTCGCGATAGGCTTGTCGTGTTTGCAATGAGTTAGGCCTAGGTTACCTTCGCGTTCGCGACCTTAGGCTCGCGTTCGTGGAGCTTTGACCCCTCGAGCCTTCGCGCTCGTGGGCCAGTGGCCGCGTTCGCGTAGAACAAGTGAGAACCCCCTCCCCCAGGCCAACTGCCTTACGCGTTCGCTAGTGCCTAGACGCGTTCGCAAAGGGTACTCCCCCCTCAGCCTCGCATTCGCGAAGAAGAAAACTAGAACCTGGGAAATTTGCCTTATGCGTTCGCGAGTAGGACCATGCGAACGCGAAGAACAAAACCCCTGTGCATTGAACCGCAAAACCTTCAACTTTTATAAGTTCAAAATCCTCCCGAGACCTATCCGAAACTCATCCGAGCCCTCGGGGATCCAAACCAAACATGCGTACAAACTCAAAAACATCATATGAAATTATCTGTGCGATCAAATCGCCAAAATAAACTCTTAAACAACGAATTTAGCATAGAAATCTAAGAAAACTTTCAACACTTTCAAAGTATGAATTTTCACAACTACGGGTCCGAATTACCTCAAACGACTTCCGTTTCTTACCAATTTTCACATACTTATCTTAAATCACATATAAAACCTGTACCGGGCTCCAGAACCAGAATACCGGCTGGATACCATCAAATTCTAAATGCATTTCATTTCCAAAACACATAAAAATTTCCATAAAATAAGTTTTTTTTTAAAAAAATATTTCTCGAGCTTGGGACCTCAGAATTCGATTCCGGGCATACACCCAAGTCCCATATTTTTCCACGGACCCTTCGAGACCGTCAAATCATGGGTTCGGGTCCGTTTACCCAAAATATTGACCGAAGTCAACTTAAATCCATTTTACAATCAAAATTCATCATTTTTCATAGATTTTCACATAACGGCTTTCCGGATACACGCTCGGACTGCGCACACAAATCGAGGTAATGTCGAAAGAAGTTTTAAAGAACTCAGAACGTAGAATTCATTTTAAAACAAGTGATGACCTTTTGGGCGAAGCTGAGAAGTGGAGGACGAGGTGGATGCGAAGCATCCACCCCAGCATCAATCCCTGAAGCTGAGTCAGATTAGGAAAAGGAAAACTTTGGCCCATGACTTTTGTACGCAATATATAGGCCAAAAACACCCCTTTTAGGGGAGGGAACACACTTTTTAAAGGGAATTCGACCTAGGGAGTGCAAGGAGCCGCCGTGGAGGTCGAGTTTCATCTTTTCTTCCACTAAACTTTATAATTTTTATATTTCTTTGTATGATTTTTTGTTTGGATACCATGTCTATATGGAGTTAAACTTCACGTTCTAGGGTTGTGGTTCTTACATGACTATTGTTATTCGGATATTTATTTTGCCTTCTTGATTTATCATATTGGTTATTTATTCAATCTTGCGCTTAATTATAAAATTGCTTGTTTACCAATTAAATACTATCTACGAATCTAGAGTTGAACTCGAAAGTGGGAATTCTAGATTGCATATAGGATTGAGTAGAGCAAGTTCTTGAACCTGGGCATCGGGAACGTATTTGAGGTTAGGATAGACATATACTAATTGCCTTGCTTGGGTGATTTACATGAATTATAAATTCGTTCTTGTTTATTTTAATTCCATAGACATATATGCATCAGGTTAGCTTGAATAGGCGAGTAAGAACTCGACAGATTCTTATGAGCAATATCAACCCTGTTAATCAATAAACTAGATAAATTAGTTAGTCAATTCAATTGAAGAATACAATAGGAATGTTAGATAGCACATAACCCTAGATTGTTTTCATCATATTGATAATATAAAAAACTGCTCTTCCTCTGTTCAAAGTTCATTATTTATATTTCTTTATTTAATTAGTTTAGAATTAAATATTTCTAGTTTTAATTCTTGTTTAGATAATTAGGAAAGTCTAATTTAGTTAATAGTTAATCACAAGTCCTTGTGGGTTCGACATCTGACTTTTAGTTACTTTATTACTTGACGACCGCATATACTTGCGTGCGCGTTTGGCCGCAACAAGTTTTTGGCACCGTTGCCGGGGACTTAAAAATTAGCTATTTTTCTAGATTAAACTTTTAATTTTATCCATTTTGTTTTGTATATATTTTTATTTTTATAACAATTTAATTTTTCTCTTAGTGTGTTCATAGTTCTCTCAACATGACATCTGAGGATGAAATATCCGGAGGTAAGGTTATTGATGAAGACGCTTGGTCGACGGAAGACTTTTATGGCCCGTCTTTTTGGGCTTGTCATGACCTAAACTCTGGGAGGTTTGAATTTGAATATGGGAGTAAGGGTTGGTATTGGGAAGAATATTCACGATTAAGAGAATACGAGGAACGTCGTTATCTTCTAACAAAATTGGTGAATAACTGGTCTAAGGAGAGAGTTGAACTTGCACAAGAAATTGACAGGTTTGGCTTAGCTGTGCGTAACTTAGATGCAGATTTGAGTGCAAAGGTTGATGCGTGTAACGCCCAACAATTTAATGATGAGTTGTGTGAAGCTGAAAAAAATTCTTCTAGACCAAATTGAGGAGCTAAAACGAGAATACCAATCACTAGACCATATTTTTTCTTGAGGATGTCAAAGTTGGGAAGAGTGTTCTAGAATCATATGAGGGAGTAGATAATGTTATAGTTGAAGACTCTAGTGTGTGTACATATGAGGATGTAAATAGCAATACAATTCTAGAGTTAGGGCGTATTGGTCCTCATTCCATATATTTTTCAACATTGTGTTTGAATGATGACATGGAAATCGAGTCATCTGAGCCTTTGGAGGAGCTAATGGATGAGGAACATGGTGCTTACATTCTTGAATTCGTCGTGCCAGAGAGAGAGAATTACATACCTCATCCGAAGGCCAAGAAGTATAGAATGCGATATTGGTTGCTTGGCCCAATTAAATTTGTCTCACCACCTAGGGAGCATAACAGAAAGCTTGAAGCCAAATTAGGAGCTCAGTTCATCAGTTCTAGGTGGAGGCAAAAAGTGGTTCACGTCGTGTCGCGACGTTAAATTAGGCTCTTGTTGGGAGGCAACTCAACTTTACTACTTTCTTTATTTTTGTTTATTTTATTATTTTTATTATTATTGTAGTGTTGTTTTATTTTATAGGATTATGAGAATCGGAAGAAAGCCATAGCAAGTTTGCAAAAGCGAGCCGGACTGTGAGAACTAAGTGTGGGTTGCCCACACAAAGGACCATGCCCGGGGGAAGTCTGAGTACCTCGTGAGTCGTGGTTGCTTCGGCCTTTGGCCTTTCAGGGAGTTTTTTGTCCACCCTTATTATTTTTGCTTTATTTGTGCTTTGGGGACACTGCACTCTTTTAAGTGTGGGATGGAAGATTCTCTGTTCTTTGTATAGTATTATATTAGTATATTGTTAGTTTCTTATTTTTTTTTATTAGCTAGCTTCTTATTTTTAATAGCATAGTTAGTAGAATTAATGGTGTAGTATGATAATAGTAGTTTTATTAGCTTAATTAAAAAAAAAGATAAAGAAAATCAAAAAAAAAAAATTAGATTTTTCCCGACGATGGATCTCCTAGACGGTTTTCTTGAGGGATTAAAGTCTAACAAAAAACACACAAAAAATTAAGAAAATAGAAAAGGTCAAAGTACATCTTTTAATTTCTTTAGGTAGTAATAATCCCCCGTGGTTTTTCTTTGTGCCTCGATTCTTTTCCATAGGATATAGTTTGAACCGAGTAATGTTTTTCCGTTTTACAGTAGATTAGAATTTAGGGAATAAATGGAAGAAAGATTTGATTCCTAGGCGCTCCTCACTTGTTTGATAGTAGCATATTTAGGCTTTGGCAAGTGTAGTATCTTTTCTATGTTTTAAAATTGATCATGATGCCTTTAAAAATTGGATAGCATGTTTTGTGGCGCCTATGTCTCGTTTACTTGACTTATGTTCACTTTGTGCTTAATGCTTAATACCTTGTGGCTTTGTGAATACTTGCATTAGTTGAGAATCGGAATGTGACCGTCTTTAGTGAGTCATGTACCATGTGTGGTGAGATTTTTGTGTAGTCCATGTATTGTACTTGTGTCTAGAACTTTCCCGGTATGTGTGTCGAAGCGAAATTTTAGGTGATGCTCAGTTTGAAAAATAATTTTAGGCTTTCTTTGATCTTTCTGAGCTTAAATGCTTATCACAAATAAAATTTATCTCTAGTTAACCCTTTTGAGCCTATAGACTTTTATTTGGCACCCGCATTACAATCCTATACCCTTTTTATTCTTAATTGACATTATTTTGATCCTTTTACCTCTTAAAGTACTTTAACTGTGAAATGAGCGCTAAAAGAAGTAAGGAGGGAATTTGGGTGGCTTTCGAGTGGAACCAATGAAAGGGAGAAAGATGCATTTATTTTGTAAAATAATACACCACTAGCGAAAATTGAAAAAATAAATAGTTGGAAAAAAAAAGAACAGAAAAATCTGGAAAGAGGAAGAAAAAAAAATATAGATGAATAAAGTGTTGTCTTGTTCTTGCTAGTGGGGGTATAAATGACGATAGTGCTTAAATAAAGAGGAAACATTGTTGGAGGTAAATGTTTTTGTGAAATTGAAATTGGGACTAAAGAATTCGTGCTTACAGTTGATTATATGATGTGTTAAAGTGCTTAGGAGGGTTAGCCACTATTCCTAAATATATCCTTCCCGTCTCTTAGCCCACATTACAACCATAAAAACGGCCTAATTGATTTTAGATCGAGTGAGCCTACATGAGTAGCGACTTACATTAAGGGCAAGCCTATGGTGCCAATTGCATGCATGTGACTTCTTTTGTGAGAGTGGGAGATTTTCTTTGATATATATGAGTCCTTAAAATATATTTAAGCATTTGATTTGAATATAGGGATTTTATTGTGACGGCACATGGTTTCACGAGGGATATGTTACATTATTAGACTTATCTATGACGTTGAGTCGATTTTGAGGCTAGGATTGTTATGAGTATGTTGTTTTTGTTTGAATAGTTTTGAAGTTTGGCATATATAAAAGGGAAGTGTATGCGAATGCATATGCTAAAGCTTAATTGTGGCAAACAACCATGGTCATTGGTGTAGTGTGCTTTGAATGATAAGAGCTTAATTTTGTTTCGTCCGCTATAGTGATAGTTTGTTCAAGGACGAACAAAGGTTTAAGTGTGGGGTGGTCATGTTGGGGATATTTATATATGTTTTGATGTTACTTTACCCATATTTTAACCGTTTTTGTTGCTATTTGGTGTTAAAAATGCCCAACATAGTTTAATTATTGGTTTTATGACTAATTGAGTTGGGTGTGATGATTTAGGGTGCTTGGAGAGCAAAAATATGAAGAAAAAATGCTCCAACTAGAGGAGAAGAGGGTGGATGCGTCGCATCCAACCTTGGAAAGAAGGTTACTTGGTGCACCCTTAGCAGTGAAGTCGGCCCATAGCATCCCATAACATCCACACCTGGGCAAAGATGAGATGGATGAACAAAGGGTGGATGCTTCGCATGCGAAGCTGAGAAGTGGAGGACGAGGTGGATGCAAAGCATCCACCCCAGCATCAATCCCTAAGCTGAGTCGGATTAGGAAAAGGGAAACTTTGGCCCACGACTTTTGTACGCAATATATAGGCCAAAAACGCCCCTTTTAGGGGAGGGAACACACTTTTTGAAGGGAATTCGACCTAGGGAGAGCAAGGAGCCGCTGTAGAGGCCGAGTTTCATCTTTTCCTCCACTAAACTTTATAATTTTTATATTTCTTTGCATGATTTTTTGTTTGGATACCATGTCTATGTGGAGCTAAACTTCACGTTCTGGGGTTGTGGTTCTTTCATGACTGTTGTTATTCGGATATTTTTTTCGCCTTCTTGATTTATCATATTGGTTATTTATTCAATCTTGCGCTTAATTATAAAATTGTTTGATCACCAATTAAATACTATCTACGAATCTAGAGTTGAACTCGAAAGTGGGAATTCTAGATTACATATAGGATTGAGTAGAGCAAGTTCTTGAACCTGGGCATCGGGAACGGATTCGCGATTAGGATAGACATATACCTAATTGTCTTGCTTGAGTGATTTACATGAATTATAAATGTATTCTTGTTAATTTTAATTTCATAGACATATAGGCATTAGGTTAGCTTGAATAGGCGAGTAAGAACTCGACAGATTCTTCTGAGCAATATCAACCCTGTTAACCAATAAACTAGATAAATTAGTTAGTCAATTCAACTGAAGAATACAATAGGAATGTTAGATAGCCCATAACCCTGCATTGTTTTCATCACATTTATAATATAAAAAACTGTCCTTCCTCTGTTCAAGTTTATTATTTATATTTCTTTATTTAATTAGTTTAGAATTAAATATTTCTAGTTTTAATTCTTGTTTAAATAAATAGGATAGTCTAATTTAGTTAATAGTTAATCACAAGTCCTCGTGGGTTCGACATCCGACTTTTAGTCACTTTATTACTTGACGACCGCGTATACTTGCGTGTGCGTTTGGCCACAACAGTGAACATCTTTGAAGACCCTTAAAGAAATTTCCGGCTTCATCACTGGCCTGTATTTGAATGCAGTAGGTACTTCCTATAGTTATTTTATCTTTGTAGATTTTGTTTATTTTTATCAAACATTTTAAAAATAAATAGATGTATCTCAATCACATTCTAGAATCATAAATTTGTTTCAGGGCACTTATTTTTTGTACTTTCTGCACCTTAGCAACATTAATTTCTCACGGCTATATCAGAAAATTAATTATCTGATCATTCAGCAATATATACAGCGAATCTTGCTTTATCTGGAGATTTCTATTCATAATTAATAGAGTATATTTATGAGTATCGTAGATTTCTCAATCTGCATAATAATGGTTATTGGCATAAAACAATGAATTGTGTAGGCATGGACATATCCGTGTAGAAGGCACGGTATAAAAATGCCTGACTCATAAAAATGCTTACATTTTCATGTGGTATTCAATATTTTCAAATAAAGTTTTATTTTTAAATTGATTATTAATGAAATGTTTCAAGATAATTACACCATGAGATGTATATGACAAAAAAATATATTTTTTCGCACATATTTGACTAGTTATAGTAAAATTTCTATTGTGTTATAGAAGTAAAAGAGAGAGAGAAAAAAAAGGATCAAAATATATTAGTTTTTAAGCTCTAAGGGAAAAGAAAATCTAATAAAACGAAAAAAATCAAAAGAAAAATAAAGCAGAAAAAAATAGTATACGTACATTTCTTGAAAAACCGAATATTCACCTTTTGTATTTGTAGTCAATAATATTTTGTTTCGTTATACCATGAGACAAAGGTTTTCAATTTATACAAAAAAGCTTATCTCATTATTTTTCTTCAAAATAATCTTGCTACATATTAGTAAAATAGGAAAAAGAGAAAAGAAAAGTGTGAACACATCAACATCCCAGAGTAATTAAGTTGACTTATGAATGCCTCAAATTGGAACAGGGCGCCCTTCCATAAAACAAGTAAAGCAACTGCTTTAGGCTCCACATTTATGGAGGCCCTATTTTTTGTTACACCTAATAGGTTATGTATACGTTTAAAAACAATCTCTGAATTGAAAAGGTTTGATTTCTTTCTTTAACAAATATAGAAAAGAAGGATTTGCAACTGCTATGATTTTTACAAAGAAAATTGCACTTGAAATAAATATCGAACCGGAATTTTGTATGAAACGTATGATGTATACGAAGTAATAATTTGATGAGGATGTTGATAATGAAATCTCCAGATCTTTCGAAAAGTCCTTTAGAGGACAGGTTATTCACATTTCATTTGATGGTCATAGGCAAATTGAATGTTAAGCAATAGGATTCCCCGGGGAAAAAATAGAGATGTCTCCTACGTTAACCATTGATTACTTTTATATAGTATACAAGGCTACTTTTTCGCTTCAAAATATATTTGAACAATTCGAAGCATATGAAAATATTTTTGGTTTTCTATTTAGTGGTAAAAACTAAGATCACTAGATGATGGAAATTTGAAAAATATTATCTTTAATCTTGAATGTTCCTTAAAGCATAATAATCAATTCTATATTGATGGTTTAGATTTATTTTTTTGGATTAAAAGTATTAAGGAAAATAGTACAATTAAAAGATAGTAGTTTAATTGATACACTCCATCAAATAAAAAGATTTGATTCTTTTCCAAATGTCTATATTGCTTATGGAATAATGTTAATAACTCATGTTACCATTGCTTCAGTGGAAAGAAGTTTTCAAAAATTAAAATTGATAAAATCTTACCTAAGTTCAACAATGTCTCAAAAGAGGTTAAATGGATTAGCTATATTGTCAATTGAGAAAGATTTATTAGGAGAAATTAATTATAAAAACTTACTAATAATTTTGCATCTAAAAAAAAGCTAGAAAAATAAATTTAAAAAATTAAGACCCCTTATAAAATTTGACTTTAGGGCACAAAACTTGTTGGGTCGCCCCTAAATTGGAAGCTAATAATACAGAGACACGGTACAATATGGATATTTTTGGAATCTATAGTTTTATCGGTATTCGAACGATAAGATTAAACAATTTACGTTCTTTCATAATCGAAACGGTATAATGTTAAAAGTTTGAATATTCTTTTAACTATAATATTTATGTGATTTTAATTCTATTCCAAAAACAACCAGATTTTTTATGTGATTTAAACTCTAAGTCAGAAGCAGAAAATGTTCCAGCTTAAGCCATAACCAGATTTTTATTTGTACAAATTTTAAACCTGGTTTGAAAGGGAGCGTTGGAGAAAAGGCAAAGTTGTCTCCATTACGGGTTCGAGCCGTGAAAGCAGCCACTAATACTTGCATTAGATTAAGCTGTCTAAATTCTCCACCGGAGGCCGGTCCTTCTCCAAGCCCGCATAAACATAGAATACTTTATGCATCATGCTGCCCTTTTAACTTAAGTTAAAGCTGGATACGAAGAATTAATGTCTAGTTTAGACACATTACTGCTTCATGTCAAAATCAAAGCAAGTTTTATAGTATTGCTGGATAAATGGTATAATTAACCAGTAAAATGAATGGTTTTGGTAATGAATTTTGTACTTCTAATAAATGAAATACAACAAATAATTAAAATCAAACTATAATAACTATTGAGAATTAATGACATCTAAAATAAATAATGATAACTCGAATAAAGGTTTTCCATTTAGTGCATGTAATAGTTATAATGTTAATATTAAAAGGGCAAATGATAAATCATTTGATTTCGGTCTTTATTTTTCTTTCGCGTCTCTTTATTACCGAATAGATAAGGTGGAATTTTAATAAATATATCATCAATTAATTGACGCACTTAAAATAATTTTTAATATTATTCAATTAAGTAAAAGTTCTTGGTAGTAAATTATTTCATATTTGTTATAAATATATTATATTATGGATGTTCATTTAGTACTCCGTTGTAAATAAGCTTCCTGAAGAAGCTTATCCATATGGGACTCCACCGTAAATATGTTTATCTATTTAAATACTCTATTGGAAATAAGCTTCCTGAAAAAACTTATCACTTCGATACCCGGTTATGGATAAATATTACCCCCGATAGAAGATTATTCATACCGGATATAATAAGCTTATCCTTTTAGTACCCAGTTATGGATAAACATTACCCCCGGTAGAAGATTATCCATACCGGGTATAATAAGATTATCCTTTCAGTACCCAGTTATGGATAAATATTATCCCCGATAGAAGATTATCCATACCGGGTATAATAGCTTATCCTTTCAGTACCCAGTTATGGATAAACATTACCCCCGGTAGAAGATTATCCATATCGGGTATAATAAGCTTATCCTTTCAGTACTCTGTTATGGATAAACATTGCTCTCAGTAGAAGATTATCCATATCTGGTATAGTAGCAGCTTACACAGCAACTTCCTTTCTTCTATAAATAGAAGAGATTTCAGTTCATTATGTACATGAGTTTGAATTCGAATAATATATCAGTTTCTCTCTATACTTATCTTTACTTTATAGTCTTTATTTTATAACACGTTATCAGCACGAGACTCTGCCATCTCGAGCAAATATTTTGAAAGTATCTGAGGTAAGAACTTTCTTTTCCTAGATAATGTCAAATCTTTCTAAACTTGAATTTGTAGCCATGGACATATCGGGCAAAAGATACATGTCTTGGGTGCTTGATGCTGAAATTCATCTTGATGCGATGGGTCTGGCAGACACCATCAAAGACAAAAATCTGGCATCAAACCAAGACCGGGCCAAATCAATGATATTCCTATGCCATCACCTTGATAAGGGCCTGAAAATGGAATATCTTACTGTTAAAGATCTAGTCATACCGTGGAATAATTTGAAAGATAGATATGACCACCTGAAGATGGTCGTTCTTCCACAGGCACGATATGATTGGACTCATCTAAGGCTACAAGATTTTAAATCTATCAGTGAGTATAATTCTGCTATGTTTAGAATTATTTCCCAATTGAAGTTATGTGGTGATAATATTACTGATCATGATATGTTGAAGAAAACTTTCACCACTTTTCATGCCTCAAATATGTTCCTGCAGCAGCAATATCGAAAGATGGGATTTAAAAAGTATTCTGAACTTATCTCACATCTTCTTATAGCCGAGCAACATAATGGGCTATTAATGAAAAATCATGAAAGCCGACCTACTGGTTCTTGTCCATTCCCTGAAGTGAATGAGACAAACTTCTACCAGGGTAAACGTGGAAAAGGTCGTGGTCGGGAAAGAAACTCTAATCATGGTAATAATAATACACCAAAGAACACTCCTCACCACCAGCAATGGAAAAGGAAGGAACAAAAGCATGAAGCGGTGCAAGCACAAAATACAGAAAATGTATGCTATAGATGTGGAGAAAAAGGGCATTGGTCACGTACCTGTCGTACGCCAAAACATCTGGTTGAGCTTTATCAAGCCTCCCTAAAGAAGACAGAGAAAAATGCTGAAGCAAATTTTATTTCTGAAGATAATTTAGACTTCATGCATTTGTATGTAACTGATTACCTTGCACTCCCAGAAGGAGAAACAAGTCATGTAATCGGTGGTGAATCTGTATAAATGTAAATATTTTAATTTTTGTTATTTGTAATAGATAATATGGTTATGTAATTGTTGTACATAAAGAAAAATTATGATTTGATAATGATGTTTACTATAATATATCTTGTTTATGTCATTTTGAAGAATATGGATAACATTATTAGATCAACTTAAACTCTAGCAGAGTTTGCAAGAAATATACAACCACAAGAAGTGGTTATATTTCGTATATCTCATTGTAATTATATTTTGTTAACTACCAGAAGTGGTATATGCCTATGATCACCAGAAGTGATAATTTAGGCTTTCTATGGTTACAATTGAAGATAATCTACATAAATATTCTCTATATTAAATGCACACCTCGATTTGCTCTTGAAGTAGTAAATATTTTAAAAGAGGTTGAGGCATCACAATTTGATGTGATTAATGCGCATTCAGATAATTATGTTCGATTTCGTGAAGGATGAGAACTTTTGATAATATTAATCCATTCCCTGAAGTGAATGTGACAATACTAATAAGTCGGGTAAATATGAACGTGCTCTTGATGTGAATACATTATAATTCACCTCCAGAAGAGTTAATATAATTGAGAGAATATATACTCAATATTTCGTATTTTAAATTTGCTCCTGAAGTGGAAAAATATTATGAAGAGGAGTTTTCGTGTGCTTAAACAATTGTTTTACATTGTTTATTTGATTGTGATTTTCTCTCATGACACCACCAGTGTCTGAGCAATATTTGATAGTATAAAATGTATCAACAACTCCTGAAGAGCTAAATATTTGCCTAAAGAATACATGACACCAATAGTGCCACATAAAGATTAGATTGTGGATAATAAATGAAGGCTCTCGAAGAGCTTATATACAAATATGTCATTCATATTATATGATTATGGTCAAAACATATGTTGCAGTAAACCTGAAGTTTACTAATACAAATGGCTATCATATTGAGACTACAAATGATTGGAAGATTGATAATCTTAATGTTTCCACAATCATAGGGGGTAAAATAAAATGTATGTGAGAAGTTACCCGTCTTATTCTTTAATTTGTACTATATCATGTATCACAGTAAACCAGAAGTTTACTAAAACAAAAGTTTATACCATAATAAACCAGAAGTTTACTAAGAGATAACACATGACATGATAAACTTGAAGTTTTCATTTGCCATTTTTAAATGAGGTATTTGAGAATTCAGATAAGCATATACTAAAGAACTAGAAGATTCTTCAGGAATTCTCATGTGTTGCTTGTTTTCATAATGAATTGATTATAGCAGATGTCACACCTCCTTTTTACCTGCGCCCGCAGGGGCATAAGGGAGTAAAGGAGTTTTTTCAATTAAAGGACAATCGAAACGGGATTTTTATTTAAAGATTCAGAGTCGCCACTTGGGAGATTTATGGTGTCTCAAGTCACCGGTTGAATCCCGAATCGAGGAAAAGAATGACTCTGTATTACAGTCCGCGCACCAGAAATCTGGATAAGGAATTCTGTTAACCTGGGAGAAGGTGTTAGGCATTCTCGGGTTCCGTGGTTCTAGCACGGTCGCTCGACTGTCATATTCGGCTTATTTATCTGATTTTATACATGCTGAACCTATGTGCGAATTTTAACTTTTTACCGCTTTTATTACTATTATTTTAAAAGAGAATTGCAACATCGTGAAAATGCGTCTCAAACTGCGCCACATAAATGCACCCGTTGTTTTTGACACATTTCGACTTTGTTGAGATTTGGATTTGCGTCACATAAATGTGCACCCGAGTTCAGGGAGGTAAAGTTATTAAAATACGCGCCTAAAGAGACTAACGCGATATTATTTTGGGGAAGGCCATGAAATTCGCTAAACGGCCCATCCCGAAATCTAAGTGTTTTAACATATACATTTAACGAGGGCCCCGCAAATTATGCACTTTGTCCGGCGAGGCTCATCTCATTTATTGTTTAGAAGGCCAGCCTAGAAGCGACTATAATTTCCTATTTTTTGTTTGTCTCTAAAAATAAAACAAAGATCCTAATTAATTGTTATTAAGAAATCTCATAGTCTATCAGTTAAATACTAGTTGACCAAATGCCATTTTAACTTTTGGGCCCAAAGGAACCCAATCCAGGCGGTGGACAAGGGTTCTTATTAAATGCATGGTATTGGGCCTAGGACAGGCCCAAACTAGATGGGGCGGAATCAGCCGCACAGGCGGGGCTAAGGGAGCGAACCCTTGCAGCCAGGCAAGCCATGAAACGGCTCACAAATGTGCTCATCATTTAATCAGACATATTTAAACGGTGGATTCGTTTTGCTTTATAATTTATACTTTCTTCCTTCGGCTTCCAGTTATTAGAGCAGATATGAAATGTGGTACTCAAAATCACTTTGTATGGCTAATTGAAAAGAAAGGTAACTACTAAAGGTTTATATTATTGTTGGCTTACTTTTTCAAACATATTTACAACACAAGATAATAGGCAACTAGCTGAAGCTAACCCAACTTATTCTACCAATTTAAATGAACCTAATTACAACTAACACTTAAACTACAGAAGAAAACTCATATACATTTGAGACCAAACGATTAACATTCCATGCTAATACAAACAGTTTTTAGTTTATTACGACATAACCAATTTCGATCCAACTAGTACAACTTCAAGCAAAGGTCTTAATAATGTTAAGAAGTCAAACATTCTGATACATAAACCAGAAAACTAAATCAAATGATCTCATGCTTCAATTACAGGTTCATTCTTCGCATTTCAGTTCATAATTACCCAAGATCAAGCTGTGTACCTGGAAATCAGTTACAATGGAAGAAGAAGAGGTCAGCCACAGCAATGCAACAGTAGCAGCAACAAACAATAATACCAACATGTTGACAATCAACAGCAACAAACAGGGCCAAGCTCAAGAACAAACCACAGTCACAAAGCCCAGGAAGAAAGAAGCTTAATCAAAACACTGAATCTACTAGAAATTAGACTAGGCAGTCATAGGACACCTTTCAGCAATCAGATAATACCCAGCACCCTCGAGTAAATCACCAAATATCTTCAAATACCCTGAACATCCAAGCACTGAACAGAAACAGAGAGATTTGAACTATTTCTGCTCTTGAAATCAATGTAACAGTGTGAGCTGATTGTCTAAAGCACTCTCTCAAACTCTTAAGGTTTCAAAGTGTAGAAGAATTCAGCTTTAAAAGCTCTCAAGAAAACTGATCCTCAAAATCTCTCTATGAGTTCTAGTTCTCAGAAACTGATTCCAGAAGGAAGACTCTCTCAAAGACTGGAAAAAAAAAAGACCCCTAACTTTGTCCAAAAAAATCCCCCCCTCTTCTTCTCTTAGGTCTTCCCCTTTTAAAGACCAATGTATAAACTCTTTTTTTTTAAATTTTGTACTTTTCAGCCTGTTTATTCCCTCCCATGTGCATCCCTTTAACTTTTATCATTACCTCACATACCAATATGCTGTGTTCCCCACTAATTATTAAACAAATGCATTATTTTAATGGTACATTAGTACTTAGTGGACAGAACACTCAAACTACCCATTTCTTCAAGTTTTCAATTCCCAAATTACCCCCCTAAACTTACTAAAATTATTGTCCTATCCAATCCCCTTTCAATCTGTACCCAAAACCTATCGGCTATAACTCATTCCCTAATCAAATAACTAAGATGATTCCTAATTGATCACCAAACTACAGCAGCTATAACCAATTTAATTCAAATTCACTTAGCAGTTCAAACTTAGAACTCAGATTAGATCAAATGGTATCCAAATGAAGGCCAACGAATCAGGACAAAACATATTTGAACATAACCAGGTTAAACTTCCAACCATGATTGACACATTACGTGGGAATGACTAACTATATTCACAACTCTAAACTAAACAAAAATGAATAAAATACTGTAACATACTGAACGAAAATAAACTGAATTTATATGTAAAATGATGAACAACAAAAATAAGGAGCCAAACATCACAGAAAATGAGACCATTTGAACTAGTAATACTAGGAACCAATTACAAGACTAGACACAGTTTTTGTACAAGAACATTACGGACACTGACTTTTACAACCAAACTAAAGGACAAACACACTCAATCGATTCAACATATGCCAATCAACCACATGAGAGAGAAAAAAACTGGACCAGAAAAAAGGTCCGAAAGAGAAGAGAGAAATAAATCGAAAAGATGATAAAATACAATGAAGCTTAAGCAGATAAACAACAACAAAAATAGAAAAGAAAAAGAAGAAAAATACCTCAAAATTACAGGATAAACTCCAAACAGTTCCATTTTAAACTTTGACTCGAACTTTTGAGGTCCAAACGGACCTCAATCGAGTGTTCTCGACTGAAAACACTCGACTAAAGTTGATTAAGAACCTCAAATTTCCCCTTTACTCGGACAGGTTCCAAGTTTTGGCTCTCTAGGGTTCTTCAATCGATTTAAAATTCGACCAGTTCTAGCAAGATTCGAGCCAAAGTAGGGGTGGTTTGGGAATGAGGGAGGTCAGGTGGAGCTGGGGTGTGAACTTGGGACTGGTTGGGTAGGTTTAGGGTTTTGCTCGAATCTTCGATTGAATACTCGAAACAAACTGGGATGATTCGAGGTTAAATGGGTAGGGATTTGTGTTGAGGGTGGTTAGAAGGTTTAGGGGTGTGAATTTGAGGGTTATCGGTCCTCAGGCCGCCGGGTTTTCAGGCGAAGGGAACGAGGGCAGCTAGGGTTTGGTGGGTCATTTGGTTCGTCTCTGAAAGAGACGACTGAAGGGGTTTGGAAATGAGAGGGGTAGGGGATTGGGAGGGGGTTTGATAGGTTAGAGTTTAATCAATTGATTTCAGCCGTTGGATGATGGGAATCCAACGGCCACAATCAATTTGTTGATCAAAATGGGTTCGTTTGGTAGTAATGGGGTCGGGGCGGGTATAAGAACGGGTAAGGGAGAGATGATCTTGGTCGTTGATGGATTGGGATGTATGGCTGAGATTGGACGTGACAGATATGACATCGTTTGGACGTCGTATTGCCAGGTCGGTTGGACCGAGTAAAAGGGGTATTTGGACTGGGTCTACGGACATATTGTTTGGGCCATTGGCCTGGTCCGAGTTTATCAACTCTTTCTTTCATTTCTTCCTTTTCTTTATTTTCTTTTTTAATTCTTAATTACCAAAAGTTCTAAATTAAATTGTAAAACCAAAATTAACTTAGGAAATACTAATTAACCCTTAATAATATTTATCACACAAAATTAAATACAAAGATAATCACACAATTTGACATTAGATATAACACCTCCATTCTCCATGCGGGCTCCTGACTTCAACTACAACTTAAAGATATAACACCTCCATTCTCCAGGCGGGCTCCTGACTTCAACTACTTCTTAAAATATAACACCTCCATTCTCCAGGCGGGCTCCTAACTCAACAACTTCTTAAAAATATAACACCTTCATTCTCCAGGCGGGCTCCTGACTTCAACTACTCCTTAAAAATATAACACCTCCATTCTCCAGGCAGACTCCTGACTTCAACTACTTCTTAAAAATATAACACCTCCATTCTCCAGGCGGGCTCCTGACTTCAACTACAACTTAAAGATATAACACCTCTATTCTCCAGGCGGGCTCCTGACTTCAACTACTTCTTAAAATATAACACCTCCATTCTCCATGCGGGCTCCTGACTCAACAACTTCTTAAAGATATAACACCTCCATTCTCCAGGTGAGCTCCTGACTTCAACAACTTCTTAAAAATGCATTCTATTGTCGTTGTTCCTTCCTGCCTCTTGAACCATTTTCCTTCTAACTTGAATTATCTTCTTTCAGAACTGCTTCCCTCAAAACTGGTATTTCATTCCTCTGAGAACTGCTGGGGATAACACCGGTATTTCATTCAAAAATATGTTATTTTCCTCATTCAAAGACTACTTCCCTTAAAGCTGGTGTTTTCCTTCCTCTGGAACTACTTCTCTTAAGACTTGTATTATCTTCCTCCCGAAATTGCTTTCTTTAAAACTTGTTTTGTCTTCTTTTGACTGTTGGGGATACCACTTTTCTCCAAACTTGTGTTATCTTCCTTCTTCCCCAAGTGGGTACCTGACTTCCAGAAAATTTTCAAAAATGAAAGAAAATTTTCTGCCCCAGTTTGACAATCTTTCTTGTGGCATGTCTTTCTGTCATCAATAACATTTCCTGTCCCTGCTTAAAATCAAAGAGAATTTGTTAGTTTAAAACGGGGGAATGCTCCTGCTGGGGACGGTTTTCCCTTTCGCTCTTTTCCATGCTCTGCGTTGTTCGACCATCTTAAAACTTGGCTGATAACTTTCGACCTTCTTGATGATTCTGTATTCACAAACCTCTCAACCGTTGTTTTCACCTTTGCTCCATACTGTCTCCAAAAACTTGGACCAATCCATCATTTGGTCTTACAACGACGTCTTCCCCGTCCCATCACATTATCCTCGCCTGTCTTATCCCCATTTACCTTGCACCATGTTGGCAACTGGTAGTTAGCTCTGAAAATCCTTCTTAAAAACAAACTACTATTGATAAAAAAGAAGTGGAAAATGATGACTTCGAAAGATAGAACAAGAAAAATCTTTCTGAATGATTGTTTGAAGAGAAAATGACTTATCTGAAGGGTATAACCGATTCCAATGGTCATGTTGTGCATGTTTATATCAATCAACCCAGTCTATTTATACCAATCAATCTTTTTGATGTCCCTTCCTTACATTTAAAAGGTCCCGCAACCCATCTTCTTTTGCCGAAACAACATCTTTATTCTGTTTGATGTCTCGACGGATCCTTTCCATCAAGCTTATCTCGTTTGCCCCTTTTTAATTCCTTATCGCCTTATAGTGCCCTTCGAGGGGTTTTCACTAATAAGACTCTCTCGTTTCTCTCAACTCCCGTTGCCTTATGGTTCCTGTAAAGGTTTTCACCGATAAGACTCTCTCATTTTATTTCTCTCAACTTCCGTCGCCTTATGGTGACTGTGAAGGTTTTCACCAATAAGACTCTCTTATTTTCATTATTTTCCCTGCTTGGACCGGAGTATTACCCTGATATGAATCACTTCTATTTGCTTGACTTGTCATCTCTCGAAAAACTGATCAGAAGGTCTTTCTTTGGACCGTAATGTGGGCTTTTGGATGGGATTAGAAAGAAAGGGTATCAAAGGCTCAAAATAATTTGACATGAATTTAAAATTACAACTTTTGGAATCACATTTCTTATTACAAATACAACCTCTGCCCCATTTTCTTGTTTGGGGATCTTTGGATATTTTATATCACTTTGACCGAGCCGTAAAGCTGCCTACGTACCCATAACAGGGATCAGGTCAAACGTAGTTCACACGTGAATTTCCTTGTTGTTATATTTTTCGTTTCTTTTCTTTTCTCTTTTCTCTTTTTCTTTTCTTTCTTTTTCTCTCTTTTTCATTATTGATTCCAAAAGAGGGGTATGAAATAAATAAATAAGGCTCAAAAGGGGAACAAAGTATAAAATGTTTAGATAGTAGAACAAATTACCTTCGTCATTTTAATCTTTGAAATAATGCCAAATACAAACAATCAATCACTTATACCAAAGAAATCATACATAATATCTTTTTACTGCATCAGAATTGATAGTCATGTCTATGCATTTTCCTTCGATATCTGTTAAACATAAAGCACCATTGGACAATACTCTGGTTACAATGAATGGTCATTACCAATTCGGGGCGAACTTGCCTTTTGCCTCAGCCTGATGTGGAAGGATGCGTTTCAGCACTTGCTGGCCCACTTCAACTTCTGGGGACGCACCTTTTTGTTGTATGCTCTTGTCATTCTCTTTTGATATAACTGGACATGACACACAACTGCCAATCGTTTTTCATCAATCAAGTTCAACTGCTCCAGACGGGTTTTGACCCACTCATCATCATCAATCTCAGCCTCAGCGACAATCCGAAGAGACGGGATTTCAACTTCCGAAGGTATTACGACTTCAGTTACATATACCAACAAATAAGGAGTTGCCCCTACTGAAGTACGGACAGTAGTGCGATAATCCAACAATGCAAATGGTAATTTTTCATGCCATTACCTAGAACCTTCTACCATTTTCCGAAGTATCTTCTTTATGTTTTTGTTGGCTACCTCAACTGCTCCATTCGCCTTGGGACGATATGGGGTAGAATTGCGGTGTGTAATCTTAAACTGTTAACATACCTCTTTCATCAAATTGCTGTTAAGATTAGCATCATTATCCATGTGATCACCTTTGGGATTCCAAATCAACAGATGATATTTGAGTGAACAAAATCGACCACTGCTTTCTTGATCACAAACTTGAAAGTTTTGGCCTCAACCCATTTGGTGAAATAATCAATGGCTACCAGAATGAACCTATGCCTGTTGGATGATGCCGGCTCAATTGGTCCAATGATATCCATGCCCCAAGCGACGAAGGGCCATGGCGCTAACATTGTGTGCAATTCCAGTGGTGGAGAATGAATCAAATCTCCGTGTATATGGCACTGATGACATTTGCGCACAAAACTAATACAATCTCGCTCCATGGTGAGCCAATAATAATCTGCTCGGAGAATTTTCTTTGCCAGCACATATCCGCTCATATGTGGTCTGCAGACTCCTAAATGTACTTCGTACATGACAGACGTAGCTTGTCTAGCATCTATTCATCTTAACAATCCCAGGTCTGGTGTTTTTTTATACAAAACTCCTCCACTCAAGAAAAATTCGCTTGCCAACCGTCGAATTGTTCTCTTTTGATCCCTCGTGGCTTGCACTGGTATATCCCCATTCTGATGTATTCCTTGATATCATGGAATCACGGTTCGCCATCAAATTCTTCTTCAATCATGTTGGACTAAGCATGTTAATCTCGTACTTGAATATGCAAAGGATCGACATAGGCTTTGTCCGGATGGTGCAGCATTGACGCTAGGGTAGCCAAAGCATCGGCAACCTCATTATGGACCCTTGGAATATGCCTGAACTCCACTGATCTAAACCGTTGACAAAGATCATGCAAGCATTGTCGGTATGGTATGAGCTTCAGATCTCGCGTTTCTTATTCTCCTTGAATTTGATGTACCAGAAGGTCCGAGTCTCCCAAGACCAAGACTTCCTGGACATCCATGTCTGCAGCTAACCTTAAACCCAAAATGCATGCTTCGTACTTAGCCATATTGTTGGTACAATAAAAACGAAGTTGAGCCGTAATAAGATAGTGATGCCCTGTTTCAGAAATAAGCACATCTCCTATTCCGACTCCTTTCATGTTAGCAGCCCCATCAAAGAAAAGTTTCCAACTTGGCTTTTCGGCCTTCTCTAGTTCATCAATATGCATCACCTCTTCATCAAGAAAATAAGTCCTCAGTGGCTCATACTCTTCATCGACCGGGTTCTCGGCCAAATGATCGGCCAATGCTTGGGCTTTCATCGCAGTCCGAGTCACATAGATTATGTCAAACTCTGTGAGCAAAATCTGCCATTTTGCGAGTCTTCCTGTCGGCATAGGCTTTTGAAAGATATACTTCAATGGATCCAAGCGTGAAATGAGGTAAGTAGTGTAGGATAAAAAATAATGTTTTAACTTCTGTGCCACGCAAGTTAGGGCACAACATGTCTTTTCCAAGAGAGTCTACTTAACCTCATAAGCTGTGAACTTCTTGCTAAGATAGTAGATGGCCTGTTCTTTTCTGCCGGTGGCGTCATGCTACCCCAGTACACAGCCGAATGAATTTTCCAGGACAGTCAAGTAAAGAATCAAACGTCTTCCTAGTTCTGGTGGTACCAGCACATGCGGGTTGGACAAGTATCCCTTTTATCTCGTAGAATGCTTCCTGACACTCATCAGTCCACTTGACCGCAGTGTCCTTCTTCAGCAATTTGAAAATAGGCTCGCAAGTCGTCGTGAGCTGAGCGATAAACCTGCTGATATAGTTCAACCTTCCTAACAGACTCATTACTTCAGTCTTGTTTCTCGGAGGTGGCAGTTCTTGTATAGCTTTGATCTTTGACGGGTCCAACTTGATGCCTCGCCGGCTGACTATGAATCCCAACATTTTCTGGATGGAACACCAAATGCACACTTGGCGGGGTTAAGCTTGAGGTTGTACCTGTGAAGTCTCTGGAAGAATTTCCTCAAATCCCCGACGTGGCCGACCTGATGCTTTGATTTTATGATCACATCATCTACGTGTACCTCAATCTCCTTATGTATCATATCATGAAATACAGTAGTCATCGCTCTCATATAAGTTGCCCCAGCATTCTTCAAACCAAATGGCATTACCCGGTAGCAATAAGTTCCCCATGGCGTGATGAACGCCGTCTTTTCTGCATCTTCTTCATCCATTAGAATCTGATGATACCCGGCATAGCAATACACAAAGGATCCAATCTCGCGCTTGGCACAATTATCGATCAAAATGTTTATATTGTGTAGTGGGAAGTTATCCTTCGGACTTGCTTTATTGAGATTGCGGTAATCGACGCATACTCTGATCTTACCGTCCTTCTTCGGTACAGGAACGACATTAGCCAACCAAACAGGATATCGGGTGACCCGGATAACCTTTGCATCCAACTGTTTGGTAAATTTTTCTTTAATCTTCACACTCATATCAGTTTATAATTTCCTCAACTTTTGCTTGACGGGAGGGAACGCTGGATCAGTGGGCAATTTGTGGACCACTAAATCAGTGCTTAAACCCGGCATGTCGTCATATGACCACGCAAAACATCTTTGTACTCGATGAGTGCTTCGATTAACTCCTCCTGGATTTTTGGCTCGAGGTGGACACTTATTTTAGTCTCTTGGACATTGTCTGTGTCCCCTAAATTGATGGTTTCTGTGTCATTCAAATTGGGTTTGGGTTTTTCTTCGAAGTGAATTAACTCCTTACTAATCTCTTCGAAGGCTTCATCATCATATTCTGATTCGTAACCACAATCTACTTCTTGAACTAACATTTTGGAATCAGATTGATTTTTAAGACTGGGCTGAGGATTCCTTATGCACGCCATGTCATTAGAACCAGCGAAAAAAGAACTGTATAGAAAAGAAAAGAAAACAAAACAAAACAAAAGGAAAACCATCAGGAATGATGAAGAAAGGGAAATTGTATTTCATTGATTGATAAAAGATAACAAGGTTTGCACACTTAAATAGACTGAAAAAATAAAATCTGGATTACAACCCTGGAATAATCCGTACAAACTTAAAGTAAAATTAAAGCAAACTACCAAGACTCCTTCCGAGTAGGGAGAGGAGTAGCCTTCCAATTATTAAGCTTTGTTTTTGGCCTGACAAATTGCACTTCCGTGTTGCTAGAACCATCTCCACTTTCCACCATGTTCACACTATCGAACAACTTCTCAAATCTTTCAATCAACTCCTTGTCAGGATTAATCATAGAACTGGGAATTGCTGTCACTGAGCGACTCCTCGTATCGAACTTGACAAATGATCTGGAAAGACGTGGGATCGGCTTTGGAAGGACCCATGTCCTCTGTTTCAATTTCCTGGCTCTTTTTATGTCTGCGGCTATGGTCTTGAATCCCATACCAAATGTTCCCAAGTATTCAGGAAGAGACACAGGCTGTATGATGCCTTGCAACGCTGATCCCAAACCCTTTCCTGGTACAAAATCATTCTTTAGAATTTCATATGCTACCATGACTGATGCAGCATTTATCTTCGGGCTTGGGATACACTTCCCTTCTGGAACTTTCTCGACTGACATTGCGTCAGAAACTTGGTAGATCCATGGTCCCTTGTCATCTTCCACTTCAATGAACGACACATGGTGTTTTTGTGAGCGCACAAATTATCTTCGCCATGCACAACTATTTCCTGTCTGTCCCATTCAAACTTGACCATCTGATGGAGTGTTGATGGTACTGCTTTAGCGGCGTGAATCCACGGTCGCCCTAATAGCAAATTGTAGGAAACAGCTATATCCAGCACTTGGAATTCCATTGTGAATTCTACCGGACCTATGGTCAGCTCCAACATTATGTCCCCGACTGAGTCTTTGCCTCCGCCTTCAAATCCCCGCACACAGATATTATTCTTATGGATCCTCTCCTCTTCTACTTTCATCTTGCTTAGAGTGGAGAGAGGACAGATGTTTGCACTTGAGCCATTGTCAACCAATACCCGGGTAACCACGGCGTCCTCGCATTTCACTGTCAGGTAAAGGGCTTTGTTATGCTCAGTACCCTCTACCGGTAATTCATCATCTTAAAAAGTGACTCTGTTTACTTCGAAAATCTTGTTGGCTATCTTTTCCAGATGGTTTACCGAGATCTTGTCGGGAACATGGGCCTCATTCAAGATTTTCATCAGAGATTGGTGGTGTTCATCTGAATGGATTAGCAACGAGAGTAATGAGATCTGAGCGGGCGTTTTCCTCAACTGTTCTACAACAGAATAGTCATGCACTTTCATTCTCCTCAGAAATTCCTCTGCCTCTTCTTTAGTTACAGCTTTCTTCACCGGCGTTGGATCGTTTTTAGTTCTTCTTAACTCCTCGGGAGTAAAACACCTTCTTGAGCGAGTCAAACCTTGTGCTTCACAAACTTCTTCCTTGATTTCTTCCCTTTGTAAATCACCATCACCCGTTCATAATTCCAAGGAATAGCCTTGTTGTTGATTACTGGAAGCTGAGTTACTGGTTTTATAATAATAGGCTTTGTGCGAGCACCCTTCATGACCACAACTGGTTTACTTGCAACCCCTGGCACTACCACTTTAGCTTTCTCAGGTTTCACTGCAAGAATGCTTGACGACCCTCTCTCGGCTATCACAGCTGGCTTATCATCTACCCCTCTCAACTGGGCCACTGATTTCCCACTGGTTACTTTTTCCTTTAAACTGGTTTCGCTAGAACGGATCATCATTACCGTCTGCGAGGGCTTCTTGGGCTCCCCCTCTTTGTGTATCAACTCAATCATGTGTGTCTCATGGTGAGCTGGCAGTTGATTCTGATTGATATTTGGTGCTTCTGGGGCTTGAACCTCGATCCGATGAGTATCAATAAGCTCTTGCATAGCTGTTTTTAGTTTCCAACACTTATCTGTATCAAGCCCAGGGGTCCCTGAACAGTACTCACAACTCACCGAGTGGTCAAGATTTCTAGGGGGAGGATTTGGCATTTTAGGCTCAATTGGATTCAACATGCCCAACTGCCTCAACCTGTGGAAAAGACTGGTATATGATTCCCCCAGTGGAGTGAAAGTATTTTGCCTCTGTGTCCTCTCATTCTTGAGGGCTTGGTTTGGTCGGAAACCTGTTTCGGGGGGATTTCTGTAGGCCCTTGGGGTGGATATGTGTTTTGTGGAGCTGGGTATGGATTTATTGGAGCCGGCGTACGCCATTGTGCATGTGCCGGGGTTTGGGTATAGGCTTGTGCATGATGGACGGAAAAATGGGGATCTGGCGGTGGGTAGTAGTGCTGTGGAGGGCTATATGAAGTGTGGGGGTAATTTTGGTGGTAGGGTCATGATTGGTTATAGTAGGGTGACATGCCTCTAGATCCGAACCAGGCTCCGGACTCAACGGTCATGACATCTTCTTTCTTCTTTTTCCCAAGTACACCCTCAGTGCCACTTTGAATGGCCTGGGTGGTTGCCTTAATCGCTGAATAGCTCATGATCTTGTTGGACTTGAGCCCTTCCTCGACCATGTCTCCCATTTTTACAACTTCATTAAAAGATATGCCAATTGCGGACATCAGATGACCAATGTAGGTCGGCTCCAAAGCCTGCAAAAGGTAATCAACCATCTCGCTCTCTTTCATTGGGGGATCTACCCTTGTTGCTTGCTCCCTCCACCGGAAACCATATTCTCTAAAGCTTTCACTGTGCTTCTTTTCCAGTTTGGTCAGGGATAGTCGATCCGAAATGATCTCAAGATTATATTGAAAGTGAAAAGCGAATGCTTGGGCCAAATCGTCCCATGTGTACCACCTGCTATGATCTTGTCTGGTGTACCATTCTAACACCGATCCACTCAAACTTTGGCTGAAATACGCCATCAGTAATTCATATCTTCCGCCTTCTCCCCTAATTTTGCTACAAAATCCTCTCAGATGAGCCACCGGATCACCGTGTCCATTGTACAAGTCGAATTTGGGCATTTTGAACCCTGCTGGTAGTTGTACATTTGGGAATAAACACAGATCTTTGTAAGCCACGCTTACCTGACCTCTTAGCCCTCTCATATCCCTGAAGAATTGTTCTATGCTTTTCATTTTCCTGAACATCTCCACATGTTCGGGATTTTTGGCTGGTCTCTCAGCTTCTCTCGGGGGATCAGAATGTGGATCGTAAGGGTAATTTTCGGGAGCTTTGAAGGTGGGTTCCGGGGGATAATACTGGTTGTCCTGAGCTTGGAACACGGGTTCACTCAGCTATCTATGGAGTGCAGCTGGTGGAGATGTCACAAAGATAGGGGTGATTGGCGGAGGAGGGCATGGGATTGATTTTGGTGGTGGAGCTTGCGGTATATGAGAAGTAGTGCCATGGTAGTGTTGATAAATGGGAAAACCTGAATTGTTGGCGGGATGATCCTGAGACTGAGGTAATTGTGGGGTAAAAGCCGGGTTGGCTGGGTAAGACTGTGGTGATTTCCCTTGGGACCAGGCCTGGTACATTTCGGCCATCTGTTGCTTAAGCTTGAACATCTCCTCTTTCATTTTATTGACATCCAACTTCTCTTCCTCAACACCAGTGTCGACCTCCGGGACATGATTTCTGGTATTGGTCCCTTTGATCTGGTTTGGTAATGATAATGTACCAGTATCCTTTAAATAAACTAACTGTTTAAATTCTCTGGACAACAACAACTTGTTAGTTTTTAGAGTTTAACACATATGCAATTACACGTTGGGATGCAATGCACCTAGGCAATTAACCATTTTCTATCATGCATCTGCCTCGGTTGCGTGCATCATTCCGGCCTCTCACAATTGTGTCTCTTCTTTTAAACTTTCTTTATTCTATCCTTCTTTATTTTTCCTTTTCTATTTTAGTGGTGGTTGAATCCTATAGAGATTGCTTACATATCATGTCCTCGCATGAATCAGACCGTACGTAGTTCTGTCAGATAAGTGCGCAAGTAAATAAAACATTTTTGGGATTTTTAGTTTTTTATAAAAACAGATGTTTCGATTATAAAGACTCAATATTAACAAATTTCAAAAGACCAACAGACTCTGATGCAAAGACGAAAAACAGACTCCGAAATTAAGCTATCATACTCTGAAGAAATACAGACTCAAAATAGAAGGAAAATACAAACCCAACATGACTTACAGACTCTGATAGAAAAGAAAATACAGACTCAACAGAAACTTATGAGTACATCAATGCTCCTGGTGCCCGCGGGACATCATTCGGTCTTGCGGCGGGCCTATACACAAGATCCCTTTAAAGTCGATCCAAATTGTTCATTATTTGCTTAACAAAGGTCATCACCGCTGCAAAGAATGTAGTGCGAGTCATATCCTCACAAATGTGGCACTTCATAACGATGTAGTCAGCGATGTTTCTAATTCTCTCTCTTATGACGCCTTTCTCCTGAAGCAACCGCTCTATTTGCTGATTACGGGCTTCTAACACTCGAGAGTCATGAAGGTGGTTATTTTGCAACTGCTGCATTCCTTCCTCTATCCGAGCCATCAGATCATAACAATGTTCCCTATCAGCTTTGAAATCTTGAGCCTACTTAACTGCCTCATTCTTGAGAGTGGCTATCTGTCTTCTTAGGATAGTGATGGTCCCTTCATAAAACCGTACTCGCTCTTCTGCCTTCTTTATCCATTTCACCTGGATTCTCGCTAGACCAGCTTCAGATTTTTCCAGGTTTTCTTGATACTCTAGGGCTTTCTTCTTCATACCGTTTATGAGCCTTTTATCAGCCCGGCTTCTCTCCGTGTTTCTTTTCATTTTCTGGATTTGAGCTTTGAGGACCTCATTTTCCTGAGCTAGTTTTTTCTTTTCTCCCTTGTTTGCAGCGGCTTGAACACCGTTTTCTAACTGATGCTCCATGACTTGCTTCTTCAATCTGCCTATTGTGGCTCTATACTCATGTTTTTTAGTCAACCAATCCCACTATCCTTGCGACACCTCGACGAACTCCTGGATATGGGGTCTTTTGGCTGGCCTCCCAAACTCAATTTCTCTCCTATACCAAGCAAGGTATCCCGGCGAAACTTCACCTTTGGACCGATCATGTACACACGTATTTGCCGTTAAGTATTGACACTCGCTCCAAATTTGGCGGACTGTTGCTTCATGAAATTGTCCGTTGGGCCCGATCTCAACTACTTGGCCACTAAGTACTTCATCTTTCGGAACTATTTGGCATCTCCCCAACTGCCTCAAACCTCGATAAGGGGTATAGGGCTGGATACTCCTAAGCCCCATCAATAGGAAATGGGGTCCAATGGCTGGCATATATATGATTTCATCCATAGGTAGCCATCCAAATGTCCACTCTATTTGGCTTGCAGTGACGGAACGGAGATGTGCTATCCATTCTGTGACCCCTTCTGGTAAGCTGATTCCATCAACCCTCGTAGAAAATTCATCTATGCATGTTCTCTCTGTCGACCCATAACTCATAAATTGAGGACAACGACATAGGTGTTCGATCATCCATATCTGCAGCAACACATTGTACCCCTCAAAAAAGTTTCCCCTGACTTTGCAGGCTGTGAGAGCGCGGAAGATTTCAGCTACTATCTTAGGTGCGAGGGTGCTGTTGGCCTGAGTAAGTAAAGTGCTGACAACCTCAGATACTCGTATGTCAATGTTCCCATCTTTTCTAGGAAACACCAGGAGTCCCAAAAAGGCTACCATGAATGCAAAGCACTTATGTTCTTCCCACTTAAGGCGGTTTCCTTTGCTACAGATTTTGTTTTCCGTTTTGTTGAAACCCCCCTATGTGTCCATATCTATTGTATATAAACCGCAAAGTACAAAAACCAGCTACCAAGTCTAGGTTGTGGACCCCCCTGCTTATTTTCAAAGAGTCTAAGAACCTGTGTACGGCTACGGTCCTTGGAGCAATCAGGTACTGATGTCTCAAAGGAACCTTGGGACCCCCGATGTATCCGACTATTTCATCCAATGTTGGGGTAAGTTCAAAATCTGAGAAGTGAAATACATTGTGAGCTGTGTCCCAGAATGCGACCAAGGCCTTTATAATATCCCCCCTAGGATCAATCTTCAGCAACCCAGTGAGGCCTCCCAGGTATAGCTTGACCGTGTCGCGCCCTGATTTACCCAAGTCATCCCACCACATGCGCAACTCCAAAGGGATCTTGTTCACAATTGTTACATGTAAATTCTGACTTGTGCTCATTCTGCACATTTATTAGGGTGGTTAAGCAAAAATCATGATTCAATTGACTCAAAGATAACATGGACACTTTTCTCTCTCATTTTTTCATTTAAAATAAAACCCGGTTTTGCCAATACGGCCTTTCAGCACCTCGGGATCGAAGATTTTAAGGCTGTGTCGGCTAACCAGTGAAAACCTTGAAAAAGAATGATCACAGGTGGTTGTTCTTGCAAAAATAACCTTCCGGGCCCTTTTAGGGACATTCGGCTATTTCTAACAAGAATGGCATCACCCTAATTATTTTTAAATAAAAACTTTATTCTTTTGGCTATTTTCGCAAAAAGTGAAGTTGGACCTGATGGGGTTGCCTACGTATCTCACACCCTGTGAGAATCAAACTGGCATAGTTCGGGCCGATAAAACAAACTTCTTTTGAAAACAAGACTCTTTTTTCATTTGGCAAATAAAACTATTTTTCATAAACAAAACTCTTTTTTTCTTTTTCCTTTTTCATTTTCTCAAAAATTCGGCAGAATTTCGACACTATTTGTACATTGGTTTTTTTTTTAAAATAGGCGATTAACTCTCTTTAACCCTCGTACCTCTACATCCCTTTCCTCAAAATATTCAAAAGTCGGTCAGTATGCAAGTCCGAAGAAAACAAATGTACAAGTAGCAAGTAGATGCATCAGGATGGTCTTTTGTCATTTTTGGTACACTTGTCCTAGACAGACTCAACCCCTGTATTGAGCCTCCAAAGTCAAATGCACGTGATGCAAACAAACATTCCTACTAGGGATCCGGCATGAAGCTGAGTTATTCTAGGTTCATAACCTGGGTATTTGTTCTAGACTGTGTACTCGAGCATACACCTTGAGTCGAGGAGGGGGCTACGTACCGGGAACCAAAAGGCCATTCGGCTTAGTAACTTGTCCGAGCCTTTTTCTTATTTCAAGGTATGACACTAACAGAATAGAGAGTCTCGACCAGCGAGCACATCCCCAAAGAAGAGAAAGGCTTTGTAGCAGTTTATATGCAGTTCAGATAATATTAAAGCGGTAAAAAGTATCACTTAGCACATTAGGCCCAAACATGTAAAAAAAATCAGATAAAACAAGCCAATTATAACAATTATTTAAAGCTCGAATTCTGAACCCTGAACCAGAGATTCTGGGTTTGTCCCCAGCAGAGTCGCCAGAGCAGTCACACCTCCTTTTTACCTGTGCCCGCTGGGGTGTAGGGGAGTAAGAGAGTTTTTCCAATTAAAGGACAATCGAAACGGGATTTTTATTTAAAGATTCAGAGTCTCCACTTGGGAGATTTATGGTGTCCCAAGTTACCAGTTGAATCCGAATCGAGGAAAAGAATGACTCTGTATTATAGTCCGCGCACCAGAAATCTGGATAAGGAATTATGTTAACCTGGGAGAAGGTGTTAGGCATTCCCGGGTTCCGTGGTTCTAGAACGGTTGCTCGACTGTCATATTCGGCTTATTTATCTGATTTTATACATGCTGAACCTATGTGCGAATTTTAACTTTTTACCGCTTTTATTACTATTATTTTAAAAGAGAATTGCAACATCGTGAAAATGCGTCTCAAACTGCGCCACATAAATGCACTCGTCGCTTTTGACACATTCCGACTTTGTTGAGATTTGGATTTGGGTCACATAAATGTGCACCCGAGTTCAGGGAGGTAACGTTATTAAAATACACGCCTAAAGAGACTAGCGCGTTATTATTTTGGGGAAGGCCGTGAAATTCTCTAAACGGTCCGTCCCAAAATCTAAGTGTTTTAACATATACATTTAACGAGGGCCCCGCAAATTATGTACTTTGTCCGGTGAGGCTCATCTCATTTATTGTTTAGAAGGCCAGCCTAGAAGCGACTATGATTTCCTATTTTTTGTTTGTCTCTAAAATAAAACAAAGATCCTAATTAATTGTTATTAAGAAATCCCATAGTCTATCAGTTAAATACTAGTTGACCAAATGCCATTTTAACTTTTGGGCCCAAAGGAACCCAATCCAGGCGGTGGACAAGGGTTCTTATTAAATGCATGGTATTGGGCCTAGGACGGGCCCAAGCTAGATGGGGCGGAATCAGCCGCACAGGCAGGGCTAAGGGAGCGAACCCTTGCAGCCGGGCAAGCCATGAAACTGCTCACAAATGTGCTCATCATTTAATCAGACATATTTAAACGGTGGATTCGTTTTGCTTTGTAATTTATAATTTCTTCCTTCAACTTCCAGTTATTAGAGCAGATATGAAATGTGGTCCTCAAAATCCCTTTTTATGGCTAATTAAAAAGAAAGGTAACTACTAAAGGTTTATATTATTGTTGGCTTACTTTTTCAAACATATTTACAACACAAGATAATAGGCAACTAGTTGAAGCTAACCCAACTTATTCTACCAATTTAAAAGAACCTAATTACAACTAACACTAAAACTGCAGAAGAAAACTCATATACATTTGAGACCAAACGATTAACATTCCATACTAATACAAACAGTTTTTAGTTTATTACGACATAAACAATTTCGATCCAACTAGTACAACTTCAAGCAAAGGTCTTAATAACGTTAAGAAGTCAAACATTCTGATACATAAACCAGAAAACTAAATCAAATGATCTCATGCTTCAATTACAGGTTCATTCTTCATATTTCAGTTCACAATTACCCAAGATCAAGCTGTGTACCTAGAAATCAGTTACAATGGAAGAAGAAGAAGAACAGGTTAGCCACAGCAATGCAACAGTAGCAGCAACAAACAATAATACCAGCAGGTTGACAATCAACAGCAACAAACAGGGCCAAGCTCAAGACCAAACCACAGTCACAAAGCCCAGGAAGAAAGAAGCTTAACCAAAACACTGAATCTACTAGATATTAGACTAGGCAGTCATAGGACACCTTTCAGCAATCAGATAATACCCAGCACCCTCAAGTAAATCACCAAATATCTTTAAATGCCCTGAACATCCAAGCATAGAACAGAAACAGAGAGATTTGAACTATTTCTACTCTTGAAATCAATGTAACAGTGTGAGCTGATTGTCTAAAGCACTCTCTCAAACTCTTAAGGTTTCAAAGTGTAGAAGAATTCAGCTTTAAAAGCTCTCAAGAAAACTGATCCTCAAACTCTCTCTATGAGTTCTAGTTCTTAGAAACTGATTCCAGAAGGAAGACTCTCTCAAAGACTGGAAAAAAAAGACCTCTAACTTTGTCCAAAAATTCCTCCGCCCCCTTCTTTTTTCTTCTCTACGTGTTCTATTTAAAGATCAAACTTCCTCCTTTTTTTCAGATTTTCTCCTTTACAGCTTGTATCCCCTCCCACATGTATCCCTTTAGCCTTTTATCATTATGCCCCCATGTTATTATGTTGTGTTCCCCACTAATTATTAAACAAATGCATTATTTTAATGGTACATTAGAACTTAGTGGACAAAACACTCAAACTATCCATTTCTTCAAGTTTTCAATTCCCAAATTACCCCCTGAACTTACTGAAATTATTGTCCTACCCAATCCCCTTTCAATCTGTACCCAAAACCTATCGGCTATAACTCATTCCCTAATCAAATAACTAAGTTGATTCCTAATTGATCACCAAACTACAGCAGCTATAACCAATTTAATTCAAATTCACTTAGCAGTTCAAACTTAGAACTCAGATTAGATCAAATGGTATCCAAATGAAGGCCAACGAATCAGGACAAAACATATTTGAACATAACCAGGTTAAACTTCCAACCATGATTGACACATTACGTGGGAATGACTAACTATATTCACAACTCTAAACTAAACAAAAATGAATGAAATACTGTAACATACTGGACGAAAATAAATTGAATTTATATGTAAAATGATGAACAACAAAAACAATGAGCCAATCATCACAGAAAATGAGACCATTTGAACTAGTAATACTAGTAACCAATTACAGGACTAGACACAGTTTTTGTACAAGAACATTACGGACACTGACTTTTACAATCAAACTAAAGGACAAACACACCCAATCGATTCAACATATGCCAATCAACCACATGAGAGGAAAAAAAATTGGACCAGAAAAAAGGTCCGAAAGAGAAGAGAGAAATAAATCGAAAAGATGATGAAATACAATGAAGCTTAAGCAGATAAACAACAACAAAAATAAAAAAGAAAAAGAAGAAAAATACCTCAAAATTACAGGCTAAACTATAAACAATTCCCATTTTAAACTTCGACTCGAACTTTTGAGGTCCAAACGGACCTCAATCGAGTGTTCTCGACTGAAAACACTCGACTAAAGTCGATTAAGAACCTCAAATTTCCCCTTTACTCGGGCAGGTTCCAGGTTTTGGCTCTCTAGGGTTCTTCAATCGATTTAAAATTCGACCAGTTCTAGCAAGATTCGAGCCAAAGTAGGGGTGGTTTGGGAATGAAGGAGGTTAGGTGGAGCTGGGGTGTGAACTTGGGACTAGTTGGGTAAGTTTAGGGTTTTGCTCGAATCTTCGATTGAAGACTCGAAACAAACCGGGATGATTCGAGGTTAAAGGGGTAGGGATTTGTGTTGAGGGTGGTTAGAAAGTTCAGGGGTATGAATTTGAGGGTCATCGGTCCTCAGGCCGCCGGGTTTTCAGGCAAAGGGAACGAGGGCGGCTAGGGTTTGGTGGGTCGTTTGGTTCGTCTCTGAAAGAGACGACTGGGGGTGTTTGGAAATGAGAGGGGTAGGGGATTGGGAGGGGGTTTGATAGGTTAGAGTTTAATCAATTGATTTCAGCCGTTGGATGATGGGAATCCAACGGCCACAATCGATTTGTTGATCAAAATGGGGTTGCTTGGTAGTAACGGGGTCGAGGCGGGTATAGGAACGGGTAAGGGAGAGATGATCTTGACCGTTGATGGATTGGGATGTATGGCTGAGATTGGACGTGACAGATACGATGTCGTTTGGACGTCGTATTGCCAGGTCAGTTGGACCGGGTAAAAGGGATATTCGGACTGGGCCTGCGGACATATTGTTTGGGCCTGTAGAAAATATTGGCCTGGTCCAAGTTTATCAACTCTTTCTTTCATTTCTTCCTTTTCTTTATTTTCTTTTTTAAATTTTAATTACCAAAAGTTCTAAATTAAATTGTAAAACCAAAATTAACTTAGGAAATACTAATTAACCCTTAATAATATTTATCACACAAAATTAAATACAAAGATAATCACACAATTTGACATTAGACACTAAAAATGCGAAGTGCATTATTTTTTTCGATTTTTCATTTTCGTAAAACAAATTACTGTTTAATTAATCCTAAATTGTAAATGCAGATGCAACACATATATTTTTTTTGTATTTTTCATTAATTAAAATAGAATAAACATTCACATAAAATACAAATAATTATCCAAAATAACACAAAACTATTTTATTTTGAATTTTTGGGAATAGTTCTTGTAGGGCAAAAATCACGTGCTCACACCAACTAAAGTTGGGACTAAGACCCCTGATTCTGAAATATATAAAAGGTGAATATGGGCCCGTTCACCTATCATGTGAACCACTTATAGGTGCATATATGAGATGGTTACATGTGTAATTATTGTCAACCTGCAGTTTGGCATTTGGAATTGCTTTTCTCGATTAAGAGCATAATTTTCAGATGAAATCAAGATAGTTCATCTTGATAATGTTGGTTTATATCCAAGCTGGTTTAGCATTGAATACTTCCTATTAATGGCTAAACCATTGCTTATGAGAACAAAGCTTCATGTGTTGGTCTAAGATTTTCTAAATTGCATATAGCAGCACTTGTATGCATCAGATCAACAATATATGATAAGTCCTCCCTTCACAATTGGTTTAGGATCAGAAACCAAATATTTTTACTATCTTTTGTTGCGTGGAATATGATTAATTTCTCTACCATAATACACAAAGATATGTTTCCCAAAGATGATTGAGGATATATATATTAGTTTTTCTAACATTTGGGGGATGGAATAAATAGTTGAAAAATATGCTATATGAATCGAATTATCATGATCCTCACGTAGAAGATAATTCAAGTCGAATGCCAGAAATATTTGCTGATCCAAAATTAAATATCATATTTCAGCTGTAAATGCTCCTATTAAAATTAAAGTCCCTGAAGGATAGAGTTTAATGTACGCATGAAGCGTGGTAGACCAATCGGTTCCAAAGGTAACAATCCTTGAAAAATAGTAGGAGCTAATGATCAAAATGATCATAATGAGGAGGAAATAAGCTCTAGAAGAGTCCACGACATAACATTTCATGAAACTCCCGAAAAAGTTCAGGTACCTGAAAATAAAGAAAGTGATGAGATCTCCACAAGTTATGTCGCTTCGGAACTGACACAAAATGATCGTCGATGATATATTTAATACAATATAGCGCACAATATTGTAAAAGATTGTGAGGATCGGACTAGCAGTCCAGACACTTGAAGATGTCATACCATTTAGATACAAGTCTTAACCTATATGACTTATTTGGCTAAATCTATATGAAGATCCTTGAAGGATTGAAAATGCCCGAAGCATATAATTCAAAGTCTTGAGAAATGTACTCGATCAAATTATAAAGATCTTTGTACGGTTTAAAGCAATCTGTGCGCGTGTGGTATAATCGCCTCAGTAAATATTTGTTGAAAGAAAGTTACATAAATTATGTTATTTGTCCATGTATTTTTATAAAGAAAATGTCATCAAAATTTGTTACACTTGCTGTTTATGTTGGTGACATAAATCTTATTGGAACTCCGGAAGAGCTCCAAGAGGGTCTTAAAAATACTTTTACATGGACAAAGTGTACCCATTAAGTACACCAATAGATATTTAATCACTTGAAGTAAATAAGGATCCGTTCCAACCTCTAGAAGAGGATGAGGAGCTCTTTGGTCCTGAAATACTCTATCTCGGTGTAGATGGTGCACTTATTTATCTTGCTAATGCTAACAAAAGTGGTGCAGATCGTATTGGTAATGCAAATGCAGGTTATTTATCCGATACCCATAAAGCTCGATTTCAAACCGGCAAGCAGGGAGTGCATATGATTGAGATCAGTGATTCATTCGAGAAACATGTGGGTTGGAATGTGATAAAAGACCCACAATATTATACGGAGACAATGTTTCATGCATAACACTATTAAAGGGAGGATTTATAAAAGAAGATAGAACGAAGAACATTTCACCAGAATTATTCTACATACATGATCTTCAGGAAATTGTGACATTGATGTGCATCAAATTAGTTCAAGTGACAATCCAACAGATTATCTTTACCAACATCAATTTTTTGAGAATATGGTATACAAGATTGGAATGCGAAAACTCAAATATTTGAAATAAGGTTTCCTTCAGGGGGAGTAAAATGTGTGTTGTACTCTTTTTCCCTTACTAAGATTTTTCTCACAGGGTTTTCCTTATAAGGTTTTTAATGAGGCAGCCAACAATGCGTATTACTAAATATGTGTACTCTTTTTCCTTCACTAGAATTTTTTCCCACGTGGTTTTTCCTAGTAAGGTTTTAATGAGGCACATTATCTTTTAATGAACATCCAAGGAGGAGTGTTATAAATATATTATATTATGAATGTTCATTTAGTACTCCGTTGTAAATAAGCTTCCTGAAGAAGCTTATCCATATGGGACTCCACCGTAAATATATTTATCTATTTAAGTACTCTATTGGAAATAAGCTTCTTCACTTCGATACCCGGTTATGGATAAACATTACCCCCATTGGAAATAAGCTTCCTCAAGAAGCTTATCATTTCGGTACCCGATTATGGATAAACATTAATCACATTAGAAGATTATCCATACCGGGTATAATAAGTTTATCCTTTCAGTACCCAGTTATGGATAAACATTACCCCCGGTAGAAGATTATCCATACCGGGTATAATAAGCTTATCCTTTCAGTACCCAGTTATGGATAAACATTACCCCCGGTAGAAGATTATCCATATCGGGTATAATAAGCTTATCCTTTCAGTACTCCGTTATGGATAAACATTGCTCTCAGTAGAAGATTATCCATATCTGGTATAGTAGCAGCTTACACAACAGCTTCCTTTCTTCTATAAATAGAAGAGATTTCAGTTCATTATGTACATCAGTTTGAATTCGAATAATATATCAGTTTCTCTCTATACTTGTCTTTACTTTATAGTCTTTATTTTATAACACGTTATCATTTTGCTTTCAATTTCAGATGAAATATTAGACTGTGTTTTTGTTTTTAGTTATGCAAAATATATTAGAATAAATTAATTTGTATATGATTTTAATCCAAAAGTTATATGAAAATCATTGAATTTATTTGTTCCAATACAAGAGATCGGCCCCAAACAAGATATGGTGCGTTCAAATATATACTTGTAAAATCAAATGCATAATTAATGAGTGGTTTAGACGTTAAGGGTTTCCCGTCAAAATCAAAACGTCCATTAAGTCTTACATTACTAAAAGAAGGTTTGGCCACAAAAGCAATAGGAGCGGAGCTAAAGTTTAAGTTGCGAGTTCGACAAAATTTAATAATTTTGATAAAAAAATATTTATATTCAGAAATTCACTTAATATGTATAAATAATTTATTAAGAATCAATTGTTTTTCAGAATTTATAACTCATAAACTCAAAATTCTATATATCTACCTCAGAAAAAGCAATATATATCTAATAATTTGTCATTAGAATTTAACCTAAGTTTGTCCGAGCTTGGCTCAAATTGACCTATCAATAAATATATGCCAATGCAAATTTCGAAATAATTATATAGACTAAATCTGATACCCGTACTTAGGACGAATTAAATTCGGATTCGCCATAGCACATGCCATTACGTAATTGATTATAGCATATGAAAGAAATATTTCCCCTCTTAATTGTCTAATTACATGAATAAGCAACTAAGAAAGTTCTGTTACGCTTTACCAAATAAGGACAAAAAATGCCTCAATGCGTAAAGGCCAGGCAATGAACATCGTCGTAATTGAGGTAGGGCCACGCAGAGACATAGCGAGGATTTGAAATTTATGTGTTCGAAATTTTAGTCCATTCAAATTACTGGGTTCTAAGTTAATAATTTGTATATATTTAATAAATTTCTTAAAATAAATATAGAGTTTGAACCAAAACTATTGCATTCGACCAAACCTGCATTATGTGCTGCTATCCTTTTTCTTTGAGGTGCAATATGGCTTTAAAAATTTGATGTTAACACTCCATCTACAACATTTTTCTTTTATTTTATTTTATTTATAGATGGATATATAATATAATATTCTCTATTTATAAAATCTTAAGCAAATGATTCTTTCGCGACTCAAACAACTAGGCGGAGCTAGCATGCGGGATACGGGCAGTAACTTTGGTCCAAACACTGTACTTGTCTTAAGAAATTTATTAAATATGTATAAATTAATTAATTTAGAACCCAATAACTTAAACGAACTACAATTTCAAATTCATAAACTTCAAATCTTAGCTCGTCTGCAAACAACTTGTGTGCATGCAAATGGGAGAGAGAATAGAAATGAAAATGAAGGGAAGGCAAAGAATTAATGGGAAGAGAGTTGGAAATTGACTGTGTTATTAAATTTTCCTATTTAATATACTTGATTCAGTAGTACAGAGGTTCATTTATATATACCAGTGAGAGTTCACTGTTACAACTTACATGTCATTATTGTATGGCGCAATTTCACAATACAAACTTATATATATATACACACAGACACATATGTAAACAAATACATATACACAGACACACATGAAAATATATGTATGAGAAACATTGCATGTGAACATAATTACAAATATGTACTCCCTCCGTTTACTTGTACTTGACACGTTTTGACTTTTCACGCCCCTTAAGAAATAATAAATGAAGTGCATAATTTACCATGATACCCATATTAATTGACGCATATTTTATTGGATTTGAGAAAATAATTTGAAATGAGTAATAAATACAGTGGGTAAAACAGGAGAAAAAAATTTGTCTTTTCTTGATATGCGCAAAAATAACAAATAAAAATGAAAATCTATTTTTAGTATATATGTCAAGTAAAAATAAACGGTTTGGAGTAGTTGCTAATAATTAAATGTGATTGTCTACATTTTAATATTACATTGTGATTGTGTAGCTATATTTTAATATTGCATTATAACATAGTCAAAACAAAGTAAAAAGTAGTTGTGAATTAATAAAATATATACGCACACGCACACGCACACGCACACGCACACGCACACGCACACGCACACACACAGTGGTGTTCAATATTTTGAAGTGTATATATGTGGGGGGGGGGGGGATAGTAAAAGTAGAGGTAGGTGTACATTTAAATATAGATCTAGTGGGGCATGTATGCAAGTCACCATCCAAGTACCCCCTATTAAGCTAGGAATGTGTAGCATTAAATTTGCATGCTTCCCTTTAACTTCCCAACTGCACAGCCTTTTTTTTTTTTTTTTAATTTGTTGTAATTAATTGGGGTCATTAAATTTTTAATGTTTTTTTTTGTTGAAAAAGACCTACCTATATAAATCAACTTTGTTGTATGATGTCTTGGTTATTTAAGATAATTTAAGACGGTCTGTATTTAATTTTCATGATTCACGTGATTCTCAAAACTAAACAGTGTTGTTTTTTTTGGAAATAAAGAAAAACTTTTTGGATTTATATATATATATATATATATATATATATATATATATATATATATATATATCAATTTCTAATTCCAGTAATGTAAAGCAAAGGAAAAGAGAGCAACAATTCCATCATTCACAGTCATTAAAGATCTTTAAAGTTTTGAATTCGAATTTGGGTTTTAAAAAATATTATTGTTTGAATTGGGTGTTGTTGCAAACAATTGGGAATTCTCTTTACGTCTCTCTCTATCTCTCAATTCCTAATTCCAGTAATCTAAAGCAAAGGAAAAGATAGCAGCAATTCTACCATTGACAACCATTAAAAGCTTTGAATTCGAATTTGGGTTTTCAAAAATCATTATTTGTTTGGATTTGGTGTTATTGCAAACAATTGTGAATATTATTTGGAGTTCATATCTCATTTTTAGGGTGTTTTGGTGAAGATTAGACTTGATTTTGAGAAGAAGAAGAAGAAGAAGAAGAAGAAGAAGAAGAAGAAGAAGAAGAAGAAGAAGAAGAAGAAGAAGAAGAAGAAGAAGAAGAAGAAGAAGAAGAAGAAGATATGGCATACATTATTGTATAATATATAATTAGTTGTATAAAATTTATTTTTACTATGTATAAATCAGATACAAAATATACAAAAAACATATTGTATAAAAATTGTATTTAAGTGGTGTGATATTGTAGTTGTATATAACTAGGTAGAAATAATGTATGAAAGTTGTAGATAAGTTGTATAATATATAATTAATTGTATGAAATTTGTTTTTACTATGTATAAATCAGATACAAAATATACAAAAGACATATTGTATAAAATTTGTATAAAAATTGTATTTAAGCGGCATGATATTGTTGTTGTATATAACTGGATAGAAATAATGTATGAAAATTGTAATTATATAACAATTGATAAATGCTCTGTAATGGCTGAAAGTAATGCGTCGTAACTTGACTCCGAGTTTAGCTCTAGAGCTGAAGTTTTTGTTTTGTAACTGTCGAACTTTAGCTCTAGAACTGAAGTTTTTGTTTGTAACTGGCAAACTTCAGCTCTAGAGCTGATGTTTTTGTTTTGTAACTGTCGAACTTCATCTCTAGAGCTGAAGTTTTTGTTTGTAACTGGCGAACTTCAGCTTTTATTTTGTAACTGTCGAAGTTTTTGTTTATAACTGGCGAACTTCAGCTCTAGAGCTGAAGTTTTTGTTTTGTAACTGTCGAACTTCAGCTCTAGAGCTGAAGGTTTTGTTTGTAACTAGCGAGCTTCAGCTCTAAAACTGAAGTTTTTTCTGGAAAAGTCAGCTTTTTATGTTATCGTCCACTTTAAATGCAACAACCTCATTTCGTCTAACTCACACTCAACTTTGCTCAACCATCTTTATTGTTAAGCAACTGATATTCGAAAATACATTATATAGTTCTATTATAGATTCAGACAACACAGATTTTTCTTTTTCTGAACACAGAAAAATCTAATTCACATATACAAAGTTAGCTTTCTACTTGCTTCAATTATACTTTTGGCTATAGCAATAAGTTTCTCCACAAATTATGTTGGAAAAATTCCAAGTACTAGAGGCTCTTTCTAAAAATGAATATTAATTTCTTGAAAACGAAATCCTAGATAAAAACATTGTGTGAATACAGATTATATACATAGCCGTAACAGATTTCTTACAGAAAAAGGAGAAGGAGAAGTTTGAAAAAGAAGAGTCGGATATAACTTGAGAAGGAGAAGGAAGAGGAGAAAGAGGGCTAAAATTGTTTAAAAAGTGAGTACAAGTTTAAAGTTTTTTAAAAAATGGGTATAGGTTATATGAGAGCAACCAAATAGGACGCCCCGTGCAATTTTTAGAAGCCGGCCTTAGCTCAAGTTTAAAATGGGCTTATAATAGTCTAACCCAGCTTAACATAAATGGAGTGAAATTCAAAAATAGCCAGATTTACAACCGGTCTTTCAAAAATAGCTCAGTTTCAAAAGTAATTGAAATTTAGCCACTTTTCATGTAAAGATAAATCTGAGCGAAAATACTGTTCAAAACCCGGAAAATACACCAGTATATTATGCTGGAGTTCCAACATAAGTATACTTGAACTCCAGCATATTATACTGGAGTTCCAAGATAAGTATGCTGGAACTCCACCATAATATGATGGAGTTCCAGCATAAGTACACTAGAACTCCATCATAATATACTGGAGTTCCAGCAAGTATATTGGTCCAGCATAATATACCGGAGTTTTGAGCACTGGTGCTCCAGTCTCCAGTATATTATACTGGAGCCAACAAAGTATATCGGTCCAGCATAATATGTTGGAGTTCATACACAGGTGCACCGAACTCAGTATATTATGCTGGACCGGTCTCTGCTGCAGCAAAATAGTGGCTATTTTTCATTGACTTGGTAAACGCTGGCTATTTTTGAATGACCAGTCCAAAAACTGGCTATACCGTGCTATTTTAACACATAAATGGGCTGTCGTCCAGCCCGTGGGCCAGACCTCTCTTACTTTTTTTCTTAATGAAAATCTACGTGGTATTATGCCCTATGGAAACGCCAGTTAACACAGAGAAAGTTATCCTCTATAGCCCCTTAAATTTTTTATAGCCCATATTTTTGTCCATTGACACAAAATGGTCCTCCGACCCAACCCGAAATGTATATTTTGTATATTTTTTGTATAGTGACAGTCTATTTTGTATATTTATTGTATAGTAACAGTACATTTTGTATATTTGTTTGTATAGTGACAATCTATTTAGTATATATTTTGTATAGTGACAGTCTATTGCACATAAATTGTATAGTGACAATCTATTTAGTATATTTTTGTATAGTGATAGACTATTTTGTATATATTTTGTATAGTGACAGTCTATTGTATATAAATTGTATAGTGACACTCTATTTTGTGTAATTCCCTTACACTTCCATGCTTGCCCGTTAGGGACCATTAAATCTCGTGAACACAAACTCCTGGCAAACATGGCAGAATTCATAAATGGATTGTCCATGGACATAATATTTATATTTTTTATTAAATAATTGATTTGCCAAATTAAATATATGTATATTTGCTTAATATTTCTACTAATTTTAGGATTTGTTTTACTCATCCATTTTCTAAACTTTAATTTCATGAACTTAGCCCAGAAACTCCACCTTTGTAATTTGGGGTGAAATTCAAAAATAGCCAGATTTATAAGTGGTAATTGAAAAATAGCCACAGTTTCAAGAGTAATCGAAATTTAGTCACTTTTCATACACTACTAGAAACCAGATAATTTCCGTCCAAGAATTTCCGACATATTTGGTCATCCTTGTATTTTGACTTTAATTTGGTCGCAAAAGTCAACAAAAATTGCTTGACAGCAAAAACATATTTGGTCATCCTTGTATATAATGTATAAAAATAATTATTTATTAAAAATTTACCAAATTTCCGACTGATTTCGATCGAAAATTGGTCAAATATTTGGTCATCCTTGTATATAATGTATAAAAATAATTATTTATTAAAAATTTACCAAATTTCCGACTGATTTCGATCGAAAATTGGTCAAATATTTGGTCATACTTGTATATAATGTATAAAAATAATTATTTATTAAAAAATAATTATTCGTCAAATATTTTGTCAAATATTTGGTCATACTTGTATATAATGTACAAAAGAATTATTTATTCAAAACTTTCCAAATTTCTGACCGTATTCGATCGGAAATTGATCAAATATTTGGTCATACTTGTATATAATGTACAAAAAATATTGTTTATTAAATTTTTCCAAATTTCCAACCGAATTCGATCGAAAAAATAATTTTAAAATAATTAAAATATAAATTTAATAATATTTGTGTGTGTATGTGTGTGAAAATAATAAATAGCTTTTAAATAAAAAATATTTTATACATACATATATATATATATATATATATATATATATATATATTAGTAGGCCATGTAACGATAAATCTGAACGAAAATACTGTTCAAAATCCAAAATATATTCCAGCATAATATACTAGTCCAACATAATATGCTGGAAGTTCATACACAGGTGCTCAAATCTCCAGTATATTCAGGGGCGAATCTACATATTGATTTTGGGTGCTGAAGCACCCATTATCTTTGACAAGATTTAGTAAAGTTGTATAGGTAATTATAAAAATATTTAGATAAATATTGATTGAGCACCCATAACTAAATTCTTTTTCCCTCTTCTTTCAAAGTTTTTATCAGTGAGCACCCACGACTTTAAAATCCTGGATTCGCCACTGAGTATATTATGCTGAAACTTTTCGTGTGCTGGATTTCCAGCATAATATGCTAGAAGTTCATACACAAGTGCACGAATCTCCAATATATTATGCTGGAACTTTCCGTGTTGCAGCAAAATAGTGGCTATTTTTCAATGACTTTGCAAACACTGGCTATTTTTGGTATAGCCAGTTTTCGGACTGGTCATTCAAAAATAGCCAGTGTTTACGAAGTCAATAAAAAATAGTCACTATTTTGCTGCAACAGAGACCGGTCCAGCATAATATACTGGAGTTCGGTGCACCTGTGTATGAACTCCAGCATATTATGCTGGATCGGTATACTTTGCTGACTCCAGTATAATATACTGGGGACTGGAGCACCGGTGCTCCAAACTCCAGTATATTATACTGGACAATTATACTTGCTGGAACTCCAGTATATTATGCTGGAGTTCTAGTGTACTTATGCTGGAACTCCAGTATAATATGTTGGAGTTCAAGCATACTTATGCTGGAACTCCAGTATAATATACTGGCGTATTTTCCGGGTTTTGAACAGTGTTTTCGCTTAGATTTATCTTTATATGAAAAGTAGCTAAATTTCAATTACTTTTAAAATTGGACTATTTTTGAACGACCAATTGTAAATCTGGCTATTTTTGAATTTCTCCCAACTACATGAGGTCGAGGTTGACTTGTATTGGGCTAAAAGGCTACCATTTTAATGGGCTAGACAAATACCAGCTCAACCCAATCAAATTAGCAGGCTTGGTTGGATCGATTTTACCGACGAAGTTCATTTTGACGGCTCTAGTTTTAAGGTAATGCAATATGGTAATCACCAAAAAATTAGCTGGGCTAGCCACTTTTTAGATCGTAACAAATATATTAGCAAAGTAGCCACTGGTCTGACTATATTAACGTTTGTCCCTAACTAACGCATGGAACAACTCCTGCAATCGGTGTTGGAATCTGGAAACATAATAGAAAAGAGAAAATTAAATCGAAAAAGGAACACATTCTAGTTTTCACAAAAACACCAGTTTGATACAGTTAGATTTTAGCCTTTTTTCTTTTGACATCTCTAGCCCCTCCTACATTTTCATCTTCCATATTTCTTAATTACATTTTCTATGCCCCCCTCTACATTTACATAGCTTTCTCCCCACTCTTAGTGTGAACAAACATCCTGAGGATTTTCAACAACTATGATATACAATGTTAGATTAATCTTTGTGCTTTTAAACTGCAGTTTTTGTAACAATATTAAGCCACTTGTATGGTTGCTGGTTTAGGATTTCCTTCACCAGATTTAGCCTTGGGTTTAACTGCTCGCGACGATCTCAACGTTGATGGTGAACTAGATTTTGGAGAGGAAGTCGACTTCGGCTTCCTCCGTTTGTGTTTCCTGGGAGGACTAGGAACATCTGAAGTTGTCATGTCCTTGTAAATGTTAGCTGCTGTTTTTTGTCGCGCTGCCTCTCCACAACCTGTCCAAAAGAAGCGATATTATATATATATATATATATATATATATATATATATATATATATATATATATATATATATATTAATTAAACAAAGAATACAATTTACACAAGTAATTCATGCTTTGAATCCTAAACAATAAAGAAAAAGTTGGGACGTATTCACATACATATGCGTTTCTTACCAATCTATTTAATGCTATATTAAGAAGTAATAACCTGCATGATGATTGGAGAATATTATTGGACTGCGACATGCTTATAGTGTTTTGAAGAAATCTTTTGGTTGTTAATCTCAACAAAAATAACGTTGGTGAATTTTTCTTATCTGTCTAAATCCTGGTAGGCAGAGTTACTTGGTACCTATATTAATAGAAGATACCATGTACTCGCCGATAATTGAGATGCACACAAACTGACCAGGATACCATCGGTATAAAAGAAAGACATCATTGGTTGTTAATTGTTGGCTTATTCAGTACATTTTTCTGGTGCGCAAAGGGGAAAAAGAGTTAAAAGTAAAATTAACCTTGAGATGACCAAGCAGAACCAGAACTACCAACAGAAGTTGCTGCAAATTCCGGCCCTGCCTTGAATGCTTTCATCTTTGATTCCACACAAAATAAAACCAAAAAAAAAAAAAAAACAGAAATGTCAGGTATGACATGTATTTGTATAATAAAGCAATTCAAGTTTAAGGGTTACAAAATGAAAAAGTATATCACCTAACTATAGTTAAATGGTAACGCCGATATACAAGACATATATCTTGCATTTGGTATAAATATCAGGTGCGAGTAAATTTTTTCGTGACGTAAATATGTGAATATAAGAATGATGGAAAGATAAACATACCCAAGTGGGTGTATTTCCAGAGGGACCTTCCCAACCAATATGTGCCACATGTTTAACATCAGTTGGACATCCTATCTCCAACTCCCTCTCCTTAACAACTGTAAATTACAAAAACATTTTTGCCTTAGCCTCAAAATTAACCCAAAAAACACACAAATTCCATTGAAGGGAAATGGCATTACCAAAAATACTGGTGATATATTTGTAAATCCCCTTCACTTTGGTTGCCATGGTATAGATTATAAAGCCCCAAAAATCCAAGTGTATTCTGCTTAGAGATGAAACAGAACACAAGCAAAAGGACCACGCCAATAGGAAGAACTGATTCCTTTGCCTAATCAAAAGACAAACACATTAAACAAAAAGTTAAATTAGAAAAAAAATTACACTTTTCATATGTAGATAAAAAAGGCACATTGCAAAAGGCAAATGGATCTAAATTCCGAAATGGTTCAATTGAATATCCATCACCGAAAATACACAGTAAAGAAAGGGTACAACAATTCGAGGTATGATATTCTTGTCCGGTGCACAAAGCATCCCGCATTCACGCGAGGTCTAGGGAATGGACGCACCCCAATCTGGTGTGATGTAGGCAGTCTACTCTAATGCAAGCATTAGTGGCTGATTCCACGGTAGGTCACACAGAGACAATTTTACCATTGCTCCAAGGCTCTCCTTCTAGGCAGAGGCAGACCTACGCTATACCGAGAGGGGTCACCGGCACCCATAAAATTCGGCGAAAATTTCAGGTATACTTGTATGTCTTTAGAAAATAGTGATATATTAATAATGGACACTCTATAGACAAAACAATTTTGGTTGAATCTAAAAGTACACCCCCAACCTTCAAATCCTAGGTCCGCCTGTGCTTCTAGGTACGACATTTTTGGGTTTTTTTAAATCCCCTTATTAGAATTCCAACGTTCTTGATTGACAAAAGGAAAAAGAAGACAAAGGAATGTAATGACACAATACAATACCGTTTTAGGTAAACGCTTAAGCCATGCGGAAAGAAAGGAGATGAAAAAGGGAAGCTTATTTTATCTCCTCTTAACTGCATTCCCCATATATTCTTTCAAATATTATTGATATTATATGCATGCAACAAGCATGCATATATGAAGAACAAATTAAAGAAAAGGAAATTAAAAAGCCAGAAAGTTGGTGGATCCAAAATGAAGGAGAAAAGATATGATATTAGGGCAAAAATTGCCCAGAGGATCGAGTTGAAAAGAAACCTTTGTTTTTTTCCTCTCCTTTTCTCTATTAATTGTTTGAATGGGGCAAATTTTTTGTTTGGATAATCTAAAGATAGAGAGAGAGGGAGAAGGAAGAAAGAGGGATGAATAATTAGAGAAAGAGAAAATTAAGAATTAGAAGTAGAGGTGGACAACTACCTAAATTGTCCCAAAGGAAAGGTTGAGAGGTTGGCTTACAAATAACATGGACGGAGAGAGAAACACAAGAAACCATGTATTATTATTTATTTAATTTAAAATGGTGGTGTTCAAACGAATTTGGTCGCACCTCAATGATTAAACCACATATTTTTAGAGTATTTTTTATTAGAATAAGTGTCGAGTGATTTTATTCATCAACGCTCATATAGATGAAAGAAATTAGGAAAAATGACACCTGTATAGTCGCTGTAAAAATAATAGCCGAAAAAAATATATAAAATTTGTATATTTTTTGTATATATATATATATACATATTCTATATGTCATATACAAAAATTATACAAATTTTATATACTTTTTCGGCAACTAGATGTAAATAGTTTCTGGCACGGGCTAAAAGTGATAATACTCCAGGAAATTATCTACTAGCATTTATCTTTTTGGTAATAACTGTGAATATTACCATTAACAATAAAAAAATTTACACCTAGAAAGCACCTAGTATCTGCTACGCCTCATGAGATTTCTGCTAATTACATATCCGAGTAAACAAATATTGACATCTATAAGCTCTACCTGTATTCCTCATGCTATCTAGTCTAATCTTAACTTCTTGCTGTATTTTTGCTATGGTTTAGTAGCATGTTTTTTTTGGTTTTCTATCCGGTATTCGGTACCCGCATTGGAGCTCGACTATATCCGGATTCGCGCCGAGTAAGGCCCCATTCGGGGGATAGCGCTCCCTATCAAAGATTTTTCCATACCCAAGGCTCGAACTTGAGACCTCTGGTTAAGGAAGGAACAGCCACATCCACTGCACCACATCACTTGATGGTTAGTAGCATGTTGTTACTAAAGCAATCCTAATTTTTCAAGATTTTTACCCAGCTCATTGATTATTATGCTACTACAAAAAATAAAGTATCAGAAAAACCCATTTGCATATTATTTTCTAAAGACGTTCAGGAAAACAATAACTGAGGTTCTCTAAGGAAAAAAATGAAAATAAAAAGAAACAAAAGAATAATTAGGGAAATAAAATAAGTGGAATTATTTGCAAGTTATTATGAACGAGTAAGTCGCGGAATCCTTTCTGTACTTTTCTCTTTCTTACTTCCGTGAGAAGGCATGACACTTTAGGTGAATCCAATGTCTAAAAAATACGATAGAGATGCTAAGTATATAAATAAAAAGATTAGACTTTAATGTTTTAAAGTTGTGTGGGGCTAGGCGAAAAGTGAACAATATCGCTAGTGAATTAGGCCGTTACAAAACATCTTTAGTTAAATGACCTTTTAGTGAATAAATGTAAAATGTAAATAAATAAATTATTAGGCTAAGTCAATTCAAAGACAGTAATATTATCCGTCCGCTTTAGGACAAGTTTTGCACCGTTTTTATACACATTTAATTTTAAAAAAGTACATATAAACCTTAAGTGCGACTTTTTTTTTCTTATCAATTTTCAATACGTGGACCTGTTGGTCTCGGAGATTGATACATTTAAGCAACTTTTGTTTTGACCTTTAAGCATATGAATAATTTAATTATAACGATTGTCAACCTCAGAAATTGTTTCCCTTTCATTTCTAGAACAATTGCATCATTATACTTCAATGATTAGGAGATATTGAGAAAAAGTCTACTCTACTCCCAGCGGTTGCAGGGGACGATGTAGCATAAGAGTACCGGGTTAATTTGAACTTGGTATTTCTGATGCAGTCATGCTACCACCTGAGCTTGTCCCAAATTCCTGTTACACACCTGTAGACTACGTGAATAATTTTATACATTTAACCTTTCAAAAATGTGTCTATGATACACCACTTTTGTATTTGACCACTTCTTTTAAATAGGTATATGTCACGGATCAATTAAATCATGACACGTGTCATGAAGTTAAAAGAAAAAAGAAAAAGAAATTCATCTTCTTCCTCAATGAAAACCATCCACCATGGCTACTACAACCTTTATCTCAGTTTCAAGATCAGAGAACATGAATAAAAATCAACAACCAAAGTTTTCAACATCAACCTTAGATTTCTTCAAGTTTAACCCAACTCAAAAATTCACAGTACTCTTCTTCGGCCTTCTTAGACAAATTTCGATCCACTGCTCAGTTCATCTCTAAATGAGTTTCAATTGAAATGGAGCTTTTAATATATAACTAATTCAATCCCGAAACACCAATTTCAACAAACAACAACATTTCAAATAATCAATTTCTAGGTCTTGCGCAATTTGTAGAAACAACGCGAATCAGAACGGGTGAAAACAAAAAATCTTTAGATGATTTTATGTTGGAAAAACAAAAAACCCCACCAAAAAAGAAGCAAAGGCCAAAGATAGGTGCGGAAGAAGGGTAAGGGGTGATGATGTTCATCTCATTGAAGAAGTATTAGGCATGTGCCTAATAAGAGTTTTCTTTGGTTTGGTAGCCAACCTTGTTGACTTGGTTTGGTTGGTAGCCAACCTTGTTGAATTAGTTTGGTTTGGTAGCCAACCTTGTTGAATTTCTTTGGTTTGGTAGCCAACTTTGTTGAATTGTGAAAAGTGTGTGTAAATTGTCAAATATTGTAGGCTTTAGAGGGTGAAGCTTTGGCTATAAAAGGAGAGCTTCAACTCTCATTTCTTCACACCAACAAAGAGAGAAAGAAAGAGTGAGGTTTCACAGACAAGGTATAAGAAAATAGTCTGTGAGGAAAATAGAGAGTGAGCGATATTGTAGTGAGGTGGGAATATCAAAAGAGGGTTATTTCTTTTGAGTGTTGTAGTGGTCTTTGGAGTATTTACCTCCGACCTACAAAGTGTAAAATTCCTTACTATAGTGATATCAGTTGCTCCTCTCGGGGTCGTGGTTTTTTCCCTTATTCAGAAGGGTTTTCCACGTAAAAATTTTGGTGTCATTGTTACTCTTTTATTCTTGTTAATTACCGTATCTCGGTGCTACATTATTATTCCGCTTTATTACCGTGAATATTATTTTGGTAAGGGGTTTATTCCCAACAACTGGTATCAGAGCACAGGTTCTGCTCGTTCACTGAAATACTATTCACTGTCGGTAGTACTATACTTGGTGAAAAATAAAAATGTCCGGAGTAAAGTACGAGGTAGCAAAATTCAACGGAGATAACGATTTCTCAACATAGCAAAGAAGGATGAGAGATCTGCTCATCCAACAAGGATTACACAAGGTTCTAGATGTTGATTCCAAAAAGTCTGATACCATGAAAGCTGAGGATTGGGCTGACTTGGATTAAAGAGCTGCTAGTGCAATTAGGTTGCACTTATCAGATGATGTGGTAAATAACATCATTGATGAAGACACTGCACGAGGAATTTGGACAAGGTTGGAAAGCCTATACATGTCCAAAACGCTGACAAATAAATTGTACCTGAAGAAGCAGTTATACGCCCTACACATGAGTGAAGGTACGAATTTTTTGTCACATTTAAATGTGTTTGACGGACTAATCACACAGCTTGCCAACCTCGGAGTGAAAATCGAGGAAGAAGATAAAGCCATCTTGCTATTGAACTCGTTGCCATCTTCGTACGATAATTTGGCAACAACCATCCTGCATGGTAAGACTATTATTGAGTTCAAAGATATCACATCGGCTCTTCTACTCAATGAGAAGATGAGAAAGAAGCCTGAAAATCAAGGACAGACTCTCATCACAGAAGGTAGAGGCAGGAGTTATCAAAGGAGTTCGAACAACTATGGTAGATCCGGAGCTCGTGGGAAGTCAAAGAACCGATCCAAATCAAGAGTCAGAAATTGCTACAACTGTAATCAACCAGGTCACTTCAAAAGAGATTGCCCAAATCCAAGGAAGGGCAAAGGTGAAACCAGTGGCCAGAAGAATGACGACAACACAGCCGCCATGGTGCAAAATAATGATAATGTTGTCCTCTTTATAAATGAGGAAGAGGAATGCATGCACCTGTCAAGTTCAGAGTCGGAATGGGTGGTTGACACAGCGACATCTCTCTATGCCACACCAGTAAGAGATCTTTTTTGCAGATATGTAGCAGGTGATTTCGGCACAGTGAAAATGGGTAACACAAGTTACTCAAAGATTGCGGGGATTGGTGACATTTGTATCAAGACAAATGTCGGATGCACATTGGTTCTAAAGGATGTGCGGCATGTACCTGATTTACGGATGAACTTGATCTCGGGAATTGCTTTAGACCGAGATGGATACGAGAGCTATTTTGAAAATCAAAAGTGGAGACACACTAAGGGATCATTGGTGATTGCAAAGGGAGTTGCTCGTGGCACGTTGTACAGGACAAATGCAGAAATATGCCAAGGTGAATTGAACGCGGCACAAGATGAGATTTCTGTAGATTTGTGGCACAAAAGAATGGGTCATATGAGCGAGAAGGGATTGCAGATTCTTGCCAAGAAATCACTCATTTCTTATGCCAAAGGTACAACGGTAAAACCTTGTGACTACTGTTTATTTGGTAAGCACCATAGAGTCTCATTTCAGACATCGTCTGAAAGAAAATTGAATATACTTGATTTAGTATATTCTGATGTTTGCGGCCCAATGGAAATTGAATCAATGGGCGGTAACAAATATTTTGTTACTTTTATTGATGATGCTTCACGAAAATTATGGGTTTATATTTTGAAAACCAAAGATCAGGTGTTTCAAGTTTTCCAGAAGTTTCATGCTCTAGTAGAAAGGGAGACCGGTCGAAAGCTAAAGCGTCTCCGAAGTGACAATGGAGGTGAGTACACTCAAGGGAATTTGAAGAGTATTGTTCAAGTCATGGGATCAGACATGAAAAGACAGTTCCTGGAACCCCACAGCACAATGGCGTAGCCGAGAGGATGAACCGCACCATTATGGAGAAGGTGAGAAGCATGCTCAGAATGGCTAAACTGCCTAAGTCATTCTGGGGTGAAGCAGTTCAGACAGCCTGTTACCTAATCAATAGGAGTCCATCAGTTCCGTTGGCGTTTGAAATCCCAGAGAGAGTCTGGACCAACAAGGAGGTGTCCTACTCGCATCTGAAGGTGTTCGGTTGCAGAGCTTTTGCACATGTACCAAAAGAGCAGAGAACAAAGCTGGATGATAAATCTGTTCCCTGCATATTTATCGGATATGGAGATGAAGAGTTCGGGTACAGACTGTGGGATCCTGTAAAGAAGAAGGTCATCAGAAGCAGAGATGTAGTCTTCCGAGAAAGTGAAGTTGGAACTGCTGCTGATATGTCAGAAAAGGCGAAGAATGGTATAATTCCTAACTTTGTTACTATTCCTTCTACTTCTAACAATCCCACAAGTGCATAAAGTACGACCGACGAGGTTGCCGAGCAGGGGGAGCAACCTGGTGAGGTTATTGAGCAGGGGGAGCAACTTGATGAAGGTGTCGAGGAAGTGGAGCACCCCACTCAGGGAGAAGAACAACCTCAACCTCTGAGGAGATCAGAGAGGCCAAGGGTAGAGTCACACAGGTACCCTTCCACAGAGTATGTCCTCATCAGTGATGAGGGGGAGCAAGAAAGTCTTAAGGAGGTGTTGTCCTATCCAGAAAAGAACCAGTGGATGAAAGCTATGCAAGAAGAGATGGAATCTCTACAGAAAAATGGCACATACAAGCTGGTTGAACTTCCAAAGGATAAAAGACCACTCAAATGCAAATGGGTCTTTAAACTCAAGAAAGATGGAGATGGCAAGCTGGTCAGATACAAAGCTCGATTGGTGGTTAAAGGCTTCGAACAGAAGAAAGGTATTGATTTTGACGAAATTTTCTCCCCCGTTGTTAAAATGACTTCTATTCGAACAATTTTGAGCTTAGCAGCTAGCCTAGATCTTGAAGTGGAGCAGTTGGATGTGAAAACTGCATTTCTTCATGGAGATTTGGAAGAGGAGATTTATATGGAGCAACCAGAAGGATTTGAAGTAGCTGGAAAGAAACACATGATGTGCAAATTGAATAAGAGTCTTTATGGATTGAAGCAGGCACCAAGGCAGTGGTACATGAAGTTTGATTCATTCATGAAAAGTCAAACATACCTAAAGACCTATTCTGATCCATGTGTATACTTCAAAAGATTTTCTGAGAATAACTTTATTATATTGTTGTTGTATGTGGATGACATGTTAATTGTAGGAAAAGACAAGGGGTTGATAGCAAAGTTGAAAGGAGATCTGTCCAAGTCATTTGATATGAAGGACTTGGGCCCAGCACAACAAATTCTAGGGATGAAGATAGTTCGAGAGAGAACAAGTAGAAAGTTGTGGCTATCTCAGGAGAAGTACATTGAACGTGTACTAGAACGCTTCAACATGAAGAATGCTAAGCCAGTCAGCACACCTCTTGCTGGTCATCTAAAGTTGAGTAATAAGATGTGTCCTACAACAGTGGAGGAGAAAGGGAACATGGCTAAAGTTCCTTATTCTTCAGCAGTCGGAAGCTTGATGTATGCAATGGTATGTACTAGACCTGATATTGCTCACGCAGTTGGTGTTGTCAGCAGGTTTCTTGAAAATCCTGGAAAGGAACATTGGGAAGCAGTCAAGTGGATACTCAGGTACCTGAGAGCTACCACGAGAGATTGTTTGTGCTTTGGAGGATCTGATCCAATCTTGAAGGGCTATACAGATGCTGATATGGCAGGTGACATTGACAACAGAAAATCTACTACTGGATATTTATTTACATTTTCAGGGGGAGCTATATCATGGCAGTCTAAGTTGCAGAAGTGCGTTGAACTTTCAACAACTGAAGCAGAGTATATTGCCGCTACAGAAACTGGCAAGGAGATGATATGGCTCAAGCGATTCCTTCAAGAGCTTGGATTGCATCAGAAGGAGTATGTCGTCTATTGTGACAGTCAAAGTGCAATAGACCTTAGCAAGAACTCTATGTACCATGCAAGGACCAAACACATTGATGTGAGATATCATTGGATTCGAGAAATGGTAGATGATGAATCTTTAAAAGTCTTGAAGATTTCTACAAGTGAGAATCCCGCAGATATGCTGACCAAGGTGGTACCAAGGAACAAGTTCGATCTATGCAAAGAACTTGTCGGCATGCACTCAAACTAGAAGACAGTGCTACCTCCTCTAGATGAATGAGACTGGAGGGGGAGATTGATGATGTCCTTCTCATTGAAGAAGTATTAGGCATGTGCCTAATAAGAGTTTTCTTTGGTTTGGTAGCCAACCTTGTTGACTTGGTTTGGTTGGTATCCAACCTTGTTGAATTAGTTTGGTTTGGTAGCCAACCTTGTTGAATTTCTTTGGTTTGGTAGCCAACTTTGTTGAATTGTGAAAAGTGTGTGTAAATTGTCAAATATTGTAGGCTTTAGAGGGTGAAGCTTTGGCTATAAAAGGAGAGCTTCAACTCTCATTTCTTCACACCAACAAAGAGAGAAAGAAAGAGTGAGGTTTCACAGACAAGGTATAAGAAAATAGTCTGTGAGGAAAATAGAGAGTGAGCGATATTGTAGTGAGGTGGGAATATCAAAAGAGGGTTATTTCTTTTGAGTGTTGTAGTGGTCTTTGGAGTATTTACCTCCGACCTACAAAGTGTAAAATTCCTTACTATAGTGATATCAGTTGCTCCTCTCGGGGTCGTGGTTTTTTCCCTTATTCAGAAGGGTTTTCCACGTAAAAATTGTGGTGTCATTGTTACTCTTTTATTCTTGTTAATTACCGTATCTCGGTGCTACATTATTATTCCGCTTTATTACCGTGAATATTATTTTGGTAAGGGGTTTATTCCCAACAAGGGGTCTAGGATTGCAGCGGGCTGGGGTTGAAGCAAGGTTGAAGGGCAATATTTGAGAAAAAATGCTTTATAATGGATTTGAGATGAGATTCTGGTTCATGAGTTAGAGGAGGAGCTGTTGAAGTTATTAGAAGTGTTCTTTATAAGCATCAACGGAGAAACTGCTGAAACTTGATTCATAAAAATGAAGAAGATGACTAAAAATGAAAAAGTGAAAAAACTGGACATGTGGCGTCCAAATGAGAATTTAAAGTTCACGTGCCTCATTTGTGTGTAAAATACGCGCTTGCCACGTAGTCAAAATAGTGTGTCATAGATACATTTTTTAAAGATTGGGTGTGTAAATTTATTCTCGTAATCAACAGGTGTGTAACAGGGATTTGGGGACAAGGTCAGGTGGTATTTTATGTATTTTGCCTTATAAATTTATATATTAAATTTACTAATTATAAGAAATAATAAATATGAACCCATAATTTTAAAAAATAATATGTGGTCAATGTTAAGAACCTAAAAGATGAATCCATAGAGTTAAAATACTAAATTCACCTCTGATAGGTTGAATAAAACTTCTCAAAAGTTTATATTAGAAAACAAGATTAGTAATCTAAAACAGACTCCAATGCTACATTATTAACGAATCAAATTAGGTATAGATGTATCAAAGTCAAGACTGAAGACTAATTCCAAATCCAAAAAGTCTTTGTATAGCTAATTTAACTTTTTTATTATTGAATTTAGCTGTATATCTCGATGCAATGTTTCATTATCCTAAGTGTACGGTTAGATAAGTATGTCAACATTGCATATTAATCCAGTATTTTATCCGACAATAGTTTTAAAATATTATTTTTATTGCCAAAGCGCTATTTCAAAAATTTAAATTGGGCCTCCAAATAATTCATAAATTTTTTACACTATCAAATCGCTTAAACGTTCATACACATTTCAGTGGCACGACAATTTATGAAGATAGGCTAAGTCAATTCAAAGACAATAATAACATTGTTTGTCCACGTTAGGAAAAGTTTGTACGGTTTTCGTAAACCATAGAAGGTCTTATAACACTAAAAGTATATATATAACTTAGATACAATTTTTTTCTTATCAACTTTCAATACGTGGACTTATCGTTCTGAGATTGATATGATTTAAGCAACTATTGTTTTGACCTTTAAGGAAATTATTAATTTAATTATAATGATTGTCATCCTCAAAGTTGTTTTCCTTTCATTTGAAGAACAATTGCAATCAATAAACTTCAATGATTAGGAGATATTGAGAAAGTCTACTCTAATGCCATCTGGTTGTAGGGTTGGATGTAGCATAGGAGTATCGGGTTCATCTGAAAATACTTCCGATGCAGACTATAAATTTATATTGAAAAATTTACTAAAATTATAAGAAATAGTAAATACGAATACATAATTTTAAAAAATACAATATGTTCAATGCGAAGACCCTAAAGGATGAATCCATGGAGTTAGAATACTGAATTCGCCTCTGATTGATTGAATAAAACTTCTCAAAAGTTTATATTAGAAAACAGGACTAGTAACTAAAACAGACTCCGATGCTACATTATTAACGAATCAAATTAGGTATAGATGTATCAAAGTCAAGACTTAAGACTATTTCCAAAATCCAAAAAGTCTTTCTATAGCTAATTTAATTTGTTTTTATTAAATTTAGCTGTATATTTCGATGCAATGTTAAATGTATCGTTGTCCTAAGAGTGTAGTCAGATAACTATGCAAACATTGCATATGTAAAAGGAGAAGCTTCCATTCTAGAAGCTACCACTTCCCGCCTCCCTCGCGGTGAGAAGTTCCTTTACCCTTTTCTAAAATACCTGAGTTGTCTACTCAGCAAACGTACAATGTGGACCGCAGTTTGGGTGATCCTTTTATTCCCATTCGGGTTGGGTTAACCTAGAAGTACAGTAAGAAGGAACGGAACCACTGGAGAGTTGTTTGCAGTTGACACTTGGGCAAAGACGACTGACTTTTGAAGGAGAATACGAACCTATTTCCGCTATTCCAGGTTCTTATTTAGCATAGCAAAATCAAGGTTGATGAAAGTTTCCATAGTGTTCTACCTTTGCGTAGCCAAGTATTTTATCGGACAATAGTTTCAAAATATTATTTCTATTGACAAAATGCTATTTCAAAAAATTAAATCAGGGCTCCAAGTAATTCATGAATACATACAGACACATTTAAGTCGCACGACAAATTTGGAAGAATATAAAGCTGCTTGCAATTCATACTATAATTACACAAAAGGGGCACAACTTTTTCTGTGGATTGATGAGACCAATTCATGCTATAATTACACAAGAGGGGCACAACTTTTTCTGTCGATCGATGAGACATTGTGCTTACTGATTCTTTTTAACAATATATCCAGTGTAATCTCAAGAGTAGGGTCTGAGGAAAGTAATGTATACACATACTTTATCTCTACCTTGTGAAGATAGAAAGACTACTTTCGACTCAAGGAAAGAATAATTAAGCTTGAGCCAAACCACTATCTAGTGCTCTCTCTAACCTGGCCTGAAATGGTGTAGAATGGTTGTTGTTGTTTTTATCCTGCAAATCACAAGTCAAACTCTAAGAAGTTAAATTTCAAAAGTCTTATAGCCACACAAATGTTATTGCAGTTTTAAAAGTTTCTTTTCTTTCTTAAAACTTCAAACTGAATCAAACTATGTCAACAATATAAAGAAGAGAAGCGAGTTGAAAGTTAAAGCAAAGTAAAAAATTGTAGGAAATGAGAACACCATGTACCTTTCTTAGGAGCGCATATGTCTTGTTCGATGAAATGCCTTTGCGAGATGAAGCAGAATCTGGATCGGTAGCCTGCCCTGTATGTTTCAAATAACTCCCCACAGTCCCTATTATAATGGAGTTTTCATCTGGACTATGACTCTGTGTTCCTCTGGGAGAATATGAGTTAGCTATATGTTTGAGTTCAGCTACTGTCAACTCTCCTAAAATTGGTCTATCTTCAACTCGTATCAGAGACTTGGTCCTCTCTGAAGATGAATAATTGCCAACCAAATCACCAACATTGTTTTTGGAATTTGGTGTGTCGTCGTCTTGAGATTCAATTAACCAGCTTGAAAGGCTAGTATCAACTGTGATTTGATTCTCCAGCTGATGCTTTGTTTGTTTTGTTGACTGCTTCAAACTAGGCTCTTGTTGTAAACAATAAGTAGTACTAGTTCTAAAGTTAGGGAGATTCAGAATGTTGATATTCTCATTCTCTTGAATTGGATTCAACACTGATAATTGGCTCCGATTTGTAGCACTAAAATTGGTGGATTGTGTACTAAGTTTCAATGGACTATTGACCTCCTTTTCTTCTATTTCGGGTGTGGGATTCCTTTTCCTAGAGTCTATGGAGAGCGAAAATAAAGATGACTCGGAGGACTGTTCTTGTTGAATCATTGCTGCATTTTCAGAAAATTCAACTTCATCGTCATTTAATTCATTATAATTGTTGGCGTCGTCATCTTCCACATCACTACTATCGTTTAAATCAATAGCTTCAAACTCGTCATCACTATTTCTGCAGCAATGATATCTATGACTTGGAGGATAAGATATATAGCTTGACTCACTTGAATCTGAAAACGTGTTCCCTTCTTCTTCTTTTATATTCGCTTTCTCCTTTTCCTTTTCCTTTTCCTTTTCGTTGTTGCAGATCTTCGCTAAGCAATTTGCAGATTCTTCGTTTGCTAAGCCCCTCTCATTGACGATTGATGATATATTTACATCATCAAATGTAACCTTCTTTCTGCTGCTTCTATTCAACTCCTCCTCTTCTTCCTCCTTATTCCTGTTTGTTTTAGAGAATGAAGAGTGACAATTTTTTTTACAGGAAATAAAATATATATGGCAGCCCGGTGCATTATACTTCTGTTATGCGCGGGGCAGGAGAAGGGCCGGACCCCAAGGGTCTATTATACGCAAAATTACCTTGCATTCCTGCCAGATGTTGTTTCTACGGCTAGAGCCCATGACCTCCTGATCACGTGGCAGCAACTTTACCAGTTACACTAAGGCTCCCCTTCAGTAAATATTAGATACTGAATCTATAATTTTAAAAATGGATTTAGTTTTTAGTAGATTGAATCTATCAAATTAAAATCCTAGATCTGTCCTTAGCATTATTGTTAGCTTTAAAACATGATATGTAAAGTTTTCAGAAAAAAAATCTTACTTGGATTCTTGAATGAGGGTAATGGGGTTTGTAACATCCTCGAGTTGAGCTGCGTTTTTTGTAGCATTAATAATGGCTACATATGCTTCACCATTTTCGTGTGTCTTGAGCAAATTCTTTAAAGAAAAAAGAAAAAAAAAGAAGTATGAAGTTAATCAATAACCTCAAATTAAAGCGAACAGTACAACTTATGATAACAACAAGAACAATAACAACAATCCAAGCCCTAACTTGTGTAGGTAGAGAGGTTATTTCCGATAGACCCTCGGCTTAAGTAAGCATAAACAACAACTTATGACAATTACCAAAATAATTAGTGGGGATAGGATACCAACCTGAAGAGTTTTAGGGGAAATGCTATTAATCTTGTTACTTCTAATACAAGGCTTTATGATTTTCTTGTGCTTGCAATTACCGAAGCAAGATCTAAAGCACCTCATTTTCTTCAACTATAATGATGGGGATTTGTGATAGAAGAAACAGGGAGAAAAGATGGAGAATTTTGGGGTCACAATGGTCAAGGAGGCTTTTTAAGTTGTTTGAATAAAGTTACCGTTGGCTTCGTCAGTAGCACTGAAATTGTGGTTTTCGATAAGTACCAACTACTAAAAGCTTCTTTTCTTTAATTAAATAAAAGCCACTTGATTTATGTCCTAATTTTGGATCTTTAGTTTCACTTAATTATGGTGTAATTTACGTAACTAACGAGTTTCTAGTTTTTTCACTTCAATTTAAGTGTGTAACTAAATCGTTCCTAATTTTTATGCCAAAAGCTATGGAGTTGAGTTATTTCTTTTCTTCCAAAAAGTACTTTATGGTCCAAATCACTACGAATCGTGGAGTGCGCTTACTTATGTATCAAAGTCTTAAAAGGCACTCTCAATCTTTTTTATTTATTAATAATAAAAAAGTATACTATAAGTCACAATAGTTAATGTGTGAGCTTTTTATTTATATGCATGAGCTTGGGTTTAGGATGGAGAAGAAGCTCGTGAATGAGCTCATTTGATAGAAGCACAACTAAATGGATTAGACCAATAAATTTTGGAAGAATTACACAATAGATCAATTCATAAGGTGACATTGCATTATTTTAGCCCAGTTACAAGTTTGCAAATGTGTAGCCAAATATCAATAAATTCATATCCGAATTTTTTTTTTCTTTTTTTTTTTACTTCTCCAGATCTTCCGGCTCGAAAGATCCTTGAGTTTCCATTCTTCTTTATCCTCAAGTTTATACATACCTATCCCATCTACAAAAATGCAAAAACAGACGCAAGAGACCTAAAATCTCTTCTTCTTCAATGTTAATCTTGTTAAATTTTAAATATGATTTTGTGAGAAATTTGGAGTGGGTATTGTTTGAACTTATTAGAAATAGTCTAAGTAAGTTGTATATAAAGTTTGAAGTCATTTGATGGAGTTTTGGACTAGTTTGGACAAGAATTGCAAGTGAAATCGTATAAGAAGTTCGTCAGAGATGTTTATACACTTTTATACGACACTATACACTTTTATACAAAGAGGTACATTATGTATATAGTTGTATAAAAGTGTATAAAGATGTATAAGTACTGTAAAAAGTGTTCGTGATACCTATGTATATAGGTGTAGAAGAAGAAAAATATGTGAGAAATTTACCAAATACATATAAATAATGTATTATTGTGTATGAGAGTTATTTATACACTATTATATACTATTTATACAATTTTATACATTATTATACAGATGAATCCTATCAATGGAACTTCACATGTTCTTCATCTTTTTTCTTGGGGATCTTCTGAAATTTAACTCAAATCTAGCATAAATCTACTTCAAATTTAAGTTTTGAACTCCTTTTGATGATTCTAATCAATTGGAACAACACCCAATCCAAACAACTAACAAATCAAAAAACGCAATTTCTGAAATCGAAGCTTTGAAACACCTTTAATGGTGACTTCTATTTTCCAAGTTTTTAATCAACCATTGGAATTAGAATTACGCGTGGAATAAGGATAAGACTGAGACCATGCCAATACTTTCTTTCTAGTTTGGCGATCTAAGAACCTACCAAGTGAATCTCTTTAGTGCAAACACAATTCTTTCCACTCCATTGAAGGAAGTGATCTTCATATGACTCCAAAAATTAATTCTTTTATGTATTATTTTTTCTTCTTCATCCAAATCGTGATTATCGACTTTGAATTTGGAGGAGCGTTGATGGAGAATAACAATGATGGAGAAAGTTTGGAATGCAAAGTTGGGACACGAGGAGAAGAAGAACAGAGAAAAGAAAAAAAAAAGGAGTGGGCTAATGGATGAAAAGTAATTTTCATATTATATACAACCCGAGCCATAATGGGTAAGGGCTTCAAACGTGGGCCATTTTTTGATGGGCTATTGAGCCAAGTGATAAGGAGTGTAATTCTCCCCTAAAAAGTTAAATATTTCTAATTGAATTTAAATTATTTAATCAATTATACTAGTTCATAATATTTATTTGATTTAATATGTCTTAAATTTAGGATATAATAAAAATTTCTTATGGACTTGGATCTCATAAAATTTAAATGCTTACGAATATCATACTTCAAATGCTCATCAGTGATAGACTTGCCGAAACTTAAAGCCTACGCTAATTTTTGTTTACAAATGGTCTTCAGTCTTAAATTATTTTTTGTCTCAACAAAGTGTATTACATAAATAAGAACCTAATTGAACATGGGAAAGTTAAAAGCAATGTTTTAAAAGGCACGAAGCAAAGTGTTTTATTTGATAGGGGACGCGTAAATCTTGAGACATTATGCTTAAGCCCACGTATCTTAACTTTTAATATTTTATAAATTAATATAATAAAAATAAATATTTAAAGAATGTAAAATAACATATAAATTATAATTTATTAAAAATTCAAGAAAATATAAAATAATGGAATATACAGAAATTCTTCATCTTAAAAAGCTAATCAAAATCTTGACTAAGATTTAATCAGAATTGCTTCATCTTAAGAAAAAAAAATTAATCAGACTTTTAAAAGATAGAGTAGAAATTTATAAACTAACATGAAGAGCAAAAAAATTGATGAAAAGAAAAAAGCAAAGAAGGAACCTATGATCAGACGCGTCGAACCAAAGCAAACGATGGAAAATGATGCATTTATATTATTATTATTATTATTATAGAGAGCAAATTGATCATTTTCCCTTTTAATGATGCATTTTTTTATCATTTATTATTATAGATAGCAAATTTATCATTTTCCCTTTTACCCGGTAGACGACAAAGAGAAAAAAAAAACTTGGCCCACAATAAAAATTTGTTGACTTAGAAGTAGTTTTCAAAAGTTTTGCCAAACACTAATTACTGCTCAAAAGTGCTTTTTTAAATTAATTAACCAAACACAAACTGCTTCTCACAAAAATATTTTTTTTAAAAGAGTAATCTACACGGTGTGCCCACAGGAAATGCTAGTTCACTCCTTATACCTTTGAAATATTTTACTTATCTTGTATACCTATTTCATAAAAGTTTATTATTTTTTAAACTTTTAATATCATTATATGCCATTAAATAAATCCCACCTTTTAAGGAACTAAATTATCTCTCATTCCAACTTAATAAATCTCTTAAAACACTCCATCATCCCACCACCCCAGTAATTTCTTTATGACGTCCTCCATAATCTTTTTCTTCTATCTATGTAATCAAAAGATAAACAAAATAACGTGACAATATTTTTATTTGGAATATAATATATAAACTAAAATAAAATATTAGAATATGTTATTCAAACCAATATACCACAATATCCTAATGAAAAATACATTATTCAAATCAAACAACGATGATATTCCAATTTGGAATATTCAAATCAAACATAACACAATATTCTAATTTGGAATACAATATTCCAATCAAACATACCACAATATTCTTGGAGTACAGTATTCAAACCAGATTTTTTCAAAAAAAAAAATGTAGAATATTTGGTTTGTATATTGTATTCTAAATTAAAATATTGTTTGAATATTATATTTCTAATTAGAATATTATAGTATGTTGTGTTTGAATATTGTATTCCAAATTAGAATATTATGGTATATTTAGTTTGAGTGTTGTGTTTCCAAATTAGAATATTATAGTATTTGAATAATGCATTACAAATTAAAATATTATGGTATATTTAGTTTGAATAATATATTCTAAATTAGAATATTGTGATATGCTTGATTTAGATAGCATATTTGTCATTAGAATATTGTAATATATACGATTTGAATTGTATTTCAAATTAGAATATTGTGGTATGTTCAAAATATATGTGAAGATTTGAAAGTATAGAGTATACAATATCGAAAATGAGGTTCCGATGGAAAATAGGAATATGGTTTAATTAGGGGAGATGTGAATCTCAAGTAATTTCTTTATAGGTATACAATGTAACTTTCATAATTAAGGCATAGTGAGGAAAGAGACTTATAGAGGGGTATACCGCATTAAAACCTCTTTTTGAAAAGTAATTTTGAGAAAAATACTAAAAATAAGCTGATTTTAGAAGCTTGGCCAAACAGGCTATTACTTTACTCCCTAAATCGCCCCGATTCATTTTTTACTATGCCCCGCCCAAAACTCGCCTTAGTACTCACCCAAAAAAGCCTTTTAAAACATTGGTCAAAAGTATTGTACTAGTGTTAAACGCTTTTCCACCGATTTATTTCTTCCTCATTTTTTGTAGGAGGAAACCACTTGCCTCGAAAATGTTTTGGATGTTTGGTTGGTGAAAAACATTTGATAAGTCTCAGCAATGTACTGAAAATTTTAAGCATCAAAGAATGATAATAATGTCTGAGTATCAAGAAAGAATATCAATAGCAGCCAAAAATGCAAAGGTCATCTACCTCTGCTGCACTTGTGTACTCAGTCTATGGGACTCGAAATTGACAAGAAGAATCTTATAAGCCCATACAAGGATTGAAACACTTCCAACATCTAATTCTCTGCCTCAAATTTTCTAGTTATCTCTAAAAGGCATAATCTGAAGCATAGACTCAATTCTCAAACTCAAAACAATAACAACAAGAGCAAGATAACAAAGATTAGGTGTGTTGCTTTGAGCCTTCTCTCTATAAATGGCTGTTAGGAAAACTTAAAAAAAAAAGTGACACAGGTCCCTTCTTCTCTATCCCTTCTGTGCAACAGTAACTAAATGAAAAGGCAAAAGGACAGCCCGGTGCATGAAATATCTCGCGTTTGCGCAGGGTCCAAGGAAGGGCCGCACCCTAAGGGTATGTTATGTAGGCAGCCTACTTTGATGCAAGCACCAGTGGCTGATTCCACGGCTCGAACCCATGACCTATAGGTCACACGGAGACAACCGGTAACAGTAACTAAATGGTTAGGAAAAATCATGAAATACTTAACTAACTCAACAGCGAGCCACAATTTTAGCATGAATCCTGAGAGACTTCTTTGTTTGTTAAAACTCCTTCAATCACACATTAAATTTTGTTTCTCTTTCAAACTGTTGAACTCACATACTAGTTATTAACAAATACAATTTTCATGAGAATTATTACTAACTAACCTTATCAAAAAGAAAATTATCACTCACTATAAATTGTGTTCTTTATGTTTGATATAATTTTAAGTTTCACAGAATGTCAAAAAGCAGATGACTGACAGTATCTTTTTCCTTTTGTTGGACACAAATTGGATTCATAGTCCGCGTTACACAGCTTACGCTAAAATATTTTAACTCTCTAGGTTATTTTACAAGTCTTAATCCTGTCCTTTCTGAAGAAACTTGATCCTAGGTCATTTTCTAACTTCCTTAAAGTCTTACGCTAGTGTTCGGAAGGGGGAATTTCTTTTGTTGGTTCTAGATTCATTCAGTGAACTTCTATACTGTGAAGCTGCAGGTCAGCTCTACAATCCTTTTCCCCTTGCATTCTTCCAAGTCGTCAATTTCACAGTCTTCATCAAAGTGACAAGAAATATCAAGAAGCTACTAGCAGCTTAGCTAACATTTCTGCCACTATCATATGAAATCATTAACAATTTCCTTTATCAGCATAGCAGACAGGATTCAAGAAGTGGTACTATTACGGATATAGTGTTCCTGCCATTACAGTCCAAAATCTATCCTAACCAGTCATTGCCTCCCCCACTCCCTTAGTCTCTGCATGTGAGCACATGTATGGGTGTGTGCACGCACCAATATTTTTTTCCTTTCCAGCTATTACCTTCCTTTCCCAGACATGATACCTCCTTTCAAAATTAAAAAGATGACTTTCAGGTAACCAATCAGCTCCGATCTCCAAAGGCGAATAGGTCTAACCAGCTAATGTCCTCCTATCCACCTTCATACCCACTAGTTGAAGCAGAATGATATCATCCTAGTAAAATTGCACCCTCATGTGCACCCTCAAGAAGTATAGAACGATTAACTGTCGTGACTCTGATATGCAACACGCTAAACCCCCAGCCACAGTAGCATCAGTTTCAAGCAGACCAAATCTTTGGTTTACTCCCATATCAATTTAGCTGGTATAATTCACTAGCAGCTTACAGACAGCTGAGATACTGTAATAGATACGTATCTTTGTCAAATCAGAGGCAAATCCCACGATAGCAAAACACGGAAGACACTGATGCATAAGAGAGCATGCCTTAGACCCTAGTGACACATTTTAAACTATGTTGCGCGGACTTTTCAAAATCCTTGCCGCATCCGTATCGATACGACATGGGTGTGGGTGCGGTTGTGGGATCCACACTGAATTTGGCCAACTTACCTTGACTACATCTACTACCTAGAAGTGATGATTTATTGGGTATTTGATTTGTGATTTTGGGTTGATATAGCATATATAGAGTTACATAAAGTATGTTAATGTTTTGCTATTACGCGAGATATATTATGAATAAAGCATTAGATGTTTATAAGGAATTCAATATTTTTAGTTTTAGTTCAATAATATACATTTATTGGCCGTATCCCACCACCCGTATTCACAGTCAGATCCATAGCTCTAAATCCTAAAATTCATGGGATGAAGAATCCAACCTCTAAGTTTTAAAATTGTGCAGACATGTCTCAAAGCGGACAATATAACCAGTGTGCAAAGAACGCCCAATTGATAGACAAATCCCACATTATTTAGATATGTCCTGAGAGACACGTCCACCACTAACTAAATTGGGGATTTTTTTTTATTTTTTTTTTTTTTGGGGGGGGGGGGGGGGGGGCTAGCGAGGACACTGACTCCCTAAGATATATTAACATCCTAAGCAAATCTTACATCGACAAAGCACAGAAGAGATACTAGGTAAAGAAACAAGCTTTAGACTTTAGTGACATTTTAAAGTCGTCCAGACCTAGAGCCTAAGCGGAGAATATCACCTAGGGTAGGGATGTTACAATCTTCTCCCAGTTTAGAGAAGTATTGTCACCTAATATAGCCTCCACCCAATTTCAAACTGTATCAAGGGTAATTTTGGGCTAGGTTAAGAGAGAATATAGGTTTTATAGCCATCCCATCGTTTCTAAAGCATCGTATCATCGTCAAAGTAAGTTTGTAGTCCAACTATCTCATCAAGAGAATGTTCGTGAACCTCTTAGGCATCATTACACTAAATGCCAATTTAAAACTACATGGAAGATCAGAAAACAAATGTAAATGCAAGGATTGACAAGTAAAAAGTAAAATAACAGCTACCCTCATCTTGCAATGTTTTTTGCTGGAAAGCTTATAGAAGAGACTAAAGGTGATGCAATTAAGTGGTAATCACAAGCAAAGTTGCTCCGACAGAGCAATTTAAGGGTGCGAATTTAAGTGCCGCACCCGTGTCGATACGACACTAGTATGGGTGTTGGTATGGGATTTAGTCAAACAATTTTGGGTACTTTGACCATGACGGACGTAAAAATTCGAGACGAGATACAATTTGTTTCCCGAAATCAGAACCAAAACTAGGGTAAATTTGAAGAAACTAACATATCGTATCTAGGAAATTAATCCTTTACTTATCTACAACTTGAGAATAAAAAAGTAATCCACACTTTACAAGCCATACGTTAGTATATAAATTTCTCCTAATTTAGAGATATTTTTCATATTGTTATTTTTTTGAATTATTTTTAGCCGGATCCTCATACCCAATGTTTTGGATAGCATGTGGCGACAAATAGCGACGAGGGCCCGCTTCACTGAGGCGAGAGGCGTGCAGCGAAGCGCTCGCCTTTTTTATGTGAAGCGACAATTTATACAAAAAAATAAAATATTATATATATAACTAAAAACTCAATAACAATGATATATTAATAAATATATCAATTCGCAATATGCAATTAATTCTACTCTATAACTGAAAAAGGAGGAAATTTCAGGTTTGAAGTTCTCTGCCTCTGCCTCTACAAAAACAGGGTGCAGTACAGCTGCTCAATAAAAAACAGAGCAACAAAAAAAGAAGAAGAAGAGAAGACCAGAAGAAGAAAGAAGAAGAACGGAAAAAAAACAGAGAATAAAAAGACTCTCTGTCCTTTTTTGCTGCACTGTTGCTCGACAACAAGCAGAGCAAAAAATTAGAAAGATGAAGAGAAGATCAGAAGGAAAGAAAAACGAAAAAAAAAACAGAGCAACAGACAGACTCTGTTCTGCACTGTTGCTCAGCAAAAAACAGAGCAAAAAAATAGAAAGAAGAAGAGAAGAAGAAGGAAAAAGAAGAAAGAAAGAGAGGAGAAAGAAGAAGAGAAGCTTACCTGGGCTGGGTGGACTTGGGTGCTCTGTTGTTGGAAGGTTGAAGAAGAAAGAAACGTGAAATCACTGCAAGCCCTAATGTTTTAAACCCTAATCTGCGCCCTTTTCGTTCTTTTTTTCAAAAAGCGACGCCACAGCTCGCCTTTCGCTACACAAGCAGAGGCGCTCGCCTTTTACAATTGCAATGCAACTGAGGCGAGCGCTATTTATAACACTGCCCATACCCGTATCCGTACTAGATTCCGTGTCCCCGAATCTTAGAATTTACGTCTCCAAGGATCTGACCTCTAGATCGGCACCCGTTTCCGAGTAACTTATATCACAAGCATTCAACTAATTAAGATAAAAGTTTTAGTTACTGCTATACTCAACTACCTGAGTTTTCAAATCTTTTATAACCGAGAAACTGCTACATCTAGCTTTGAGAGCAAGGAATTCAAAACATAACAAATGTCAGAGCAGTAAAGGAAATGGAGAGATGCTTCATCTTTTCTTATAACCAACAAACTGTTGTTTCAGTTTTGAAACTAGCCAATATGGATCCACCCCTCTTCCCTTCTCCACTTAAATACAAGGCTTAGGGTACAGCAGGATTCGAGCTTGTGATGTGCGCCTAGTTGCCTACCACACATCCTGTACCATACTACCTTTGCCATTGAACTAAAGCACTAGGGCCCTAATTTCTCATCACATACCACATAGAATATCGTGAGAGTAAGCAAGGAATTCAAAACATAATAAATGTCAAAGCAGTAAGCAAATGGATAGATAGATTACAAAGTACAAAATAGTACGTAATCCATTTTCAAAACTTCAATTAGAACATGAAATGCTTCCATACAAGTCATAAAATCCACCCATCTCGAAACAAGCTAAAACTTCTCTGTCAACATATTGTATAAACTGGTACAGATCTCTTACCTAATGATAGCAGCCAAATGACTCGGTCAGTAAGACATACCACATTGGCACGATCAATTCCAACTCGAAGGCCAGTAAGCATGAATACCATATCCGGTCTTCCAATTATCCAAATGAATCACCTTCTTCACAGCCCAAAACGAAACGAACAATGCAAAAAGCATCACCACCCTCTGCACAGTCCTACTCTTTAGCCTCACAAGAACATGAATCATAAAAGCCAACAACAACCCGACAATGGAGTACAAGAACCCGACCGCGAATCCTTCAGCTCCCAACTGCATCCCTGAACCTTGGTAAAAGTAAACCAACTTCCCCGGATCCTCTCTATCCACCATAAACATCGGCATTTTCCTAATTATATTAAACATTGCACCCGAAACACTGAAAAAGTAGATGAAAATCGACCCGGCCATCCACACGTGCTTATCGTGCAAAATGGTATCACCCGAAACAATCTTTTTCACCAAAAACGGACTTAAAACCAGCCCTAGAGCAACAATACCCATAATCTGTTTCTTCGAAATCATCGGTGGTCTGTGAATGGGACCCACATTAATCTTTGCCTTAGCTTCAACAAATTCAGCCATTGATTCAGCTAACCTGGCTAAATCAGAACCATCCATTTGAATCGAATCTTTTTTAAGATCAATAGCTGAAGGTGGGATTAAACGTAAATGGGGTAATGAATTAACCCCGAATAAAGCGAATGAAGTTTGTGATTCTTGAAATTCGATAGTGAAAAAAAACAGCTTGACGTTTTCAGGGTTATTTGTGTAAAAAGAGGAGGATAGAAGGTTAAATTCATCTTTCAGAGTGGGGAGTGAGAGTTCAGGTTTTGAATGGAGTTGTTTAGCGTCGAAGAATATGACGAAATTGAAGGGTCGTGGGGTTTTAACGGTGAGGATTCGCCGGAGGAGTTGGTCGGAAAGGTGGATTACGCCGGTGGGAGATTGAGATCGGAGATCGGTTAGCTCCGAGTGAATGTCGCCGCCGTTGGAGGAGGAGGAAAAGGAGTGGTTGATGGGTACGAGGAGTACGAGGATGGCGATGAGGAAAAAGGATGTTGGGGTTGTAGAGATCGCCATTTGTAGGTGAGAAAATGGAGGAGTTGGATGCAGGAAAAAAGGGTTTCAGTGTAGTAAGCGGAAGACTTGGGACAGGACTAGATATCGGGTCGGGTCGGATCGGGTCTCTGTCTGACTAGGATGAAGTGTATTGTCAGAGAAGCCAATATATTTATGACACGTGACAAGGGTAGGGTCCTGGACTAAAAAAAAAAAGTACTAGCCTTTAGGGTTTAGGGGTGTCAATGGATATTTGAAAACCAACTAAATTGACTAAATTGACCGCACTAAACCGATTTTTAAGTTTCTTTTAAAGAAACCGTATGTTTTTATATAAATCTATAACCGTACCAATAATTATGGTAGGTTTTCTATTTTATAAAAATAAACCGAAAAAATATCGAACCGTACCGAATAAATTTTACATGTGGAAAATATATTTATATAGTAAGTTTAAAACTAATAAAGCATTAAATTTTCATTGGGCCTTGAAATTATGAAAACTGTTACAAGCCAATAAGTAATTAAACTTAAAATACTAATCCTAAAACTTATTATGCTACTTATACTTAAACCAAGTTATTTCAAATATCTTAATTAATAAGACACAAAGTATTGTAGCGATTATGAGTAGCAAATTACAATGTATTGAATATGTTTCCTTTCATATAATTTAGATTTATCTTTTTGAATATTTAATATTGACTTTATTCTTGAGTCCCAACTTGGTTAATATCTTTCCAATCATGTTATTTATATTTTCTTTGTTTTTACTTGGTTTCTTTTACGTTCCTGTCAAATAGTTGTGTATCTATACTCTAGCCATCTTTCATGTTTTTCAATTCATTACCTTTTAAACAGTAAAAATGTCTAGAGAGTTTTGCTAAGTCCTATAAAAGAATGTATGTTATTGCATTCTACTTTTACTAGTGAATTTTACATGACATTTAAAAAAATACTGAAAATTAACCGAACCGTACCGATACCGAAATGGAACCGACATGATTGGGACGGTTTCGAAAAGTGTAATTTTGATTATACATAATAGAATAACCGAAAAATTAGTATGGTACAAATTTTATAAAATAACCGGTCGAACTGAACCATTGACACCCCTACTAGCCTTAATGCTTCATGAAATTGCATTGCTAATTCCAGTACGGCTTAGAAAATTTTCAGGAATTTAAACTCTTTGTCATAAATAGTATTTTATTTATGGCGAATATCTATATTTTAGAGAGATTTTAGGAATTATTTTTTGGTGGCTAAGTCACTCTTTCCCTATAAATAGAGGGTTCTATTCCATTCTAATTCATCCCAAAAGCAATAAGAATTCTTTCTCTACTTTTCTCTGCAATACTCTTCTTCTTCTTTTATTATTTTATAACACGTTATCGGCACGAGACCCTAACCAATTGAGTAGAAGCTTTGGGGTTGAGCATAATGATTGTCAATTGTTCCATTAACTTCCATTATGATTAAATTTTGGATTTAAGGTAAGTATTTTACTTTTTTTCTCTTCAAAATTCTATAATTTGATTTTAAATACAAGCAAAGATAATAAATTTTGATTATAACTCTAATAGAGTTTGTAAGGAATTGGAATCACGTGAAGTGGTAAAATTTCTATGTCTTGTCATGATCAAATTCATGTATGATTGAGAGCACAAGAAGTGAAAACCCGTCTCATTGAATTTGCTTCATTCTCATTCTCTTAAGAGAATGTGATAGCAGTATGTGATACGTCTGAAAGAAGACAAAACTATTACCATGAATGTATCAATAGATGTGGACGTGACAATAGACGAAATTATAATCATCATCATTATGGTAATGAGAACAATAAGTATTCTCAAAATAATCCTTCACTATGTGAAAGTAATATTTGTCATCGATTTCACATGAGATTTTGTAAAGTACATATAGATGATTATGGTCCATTCATGATGTGAATGTGACAACATGTGATTTATAAATACATATTTATTTTTGGAAGAATATGAGCGTGCGAGTGGTATATACCACACCCACCTCTAGAAGGAGGTTTGAGAGGAAATAAGAAAATAATATCATTATTATGGCATAAATGGTCATTCGTCACATAGTTATTGTACGCCAAAATATTTTGGCAATGTGATTATTAAAAAACAACGGTAATGCAAGAAACAAATCTTGCATATAATTTTGACGATAACCATAATGGTACAACTTTTCCTTTAAAAGAGATACTCACCATATGGATGTTGATGAATATGTGGTAGTACAAAAATTAATTGAGAGTTCTGGAAGAGCCAATTATTACTATTTTGGAGGAACAAAATTGATTATCAACGAGGCATTATGTTTTAGTAAGTCTCAAAAGAAACTTATTTAGTTTCTAAAGTATTCACGAAAGCCATTGATTATATTGAGAATATAAAGAAAGGAAAAAATTAATATCTTCTATTACTACAACTTGTAGTGGGGTAATATGTATGTGAAAAGCTATCCGCTTTATTCTCCAGTTTGTACTACACAAACAAAAGAATGTCACAATAAAGTAGAAGTTTATTGATATAAAAATCCATATCATAATAAACTTGGAGTTTATTCATAATTGCACACGTTATGGTGTAAACCTGAAGTTTATCAATATTGATAATTTATTCAATTGGTATAACTGGTTTAGCCATATTAATTTAAGTATGATGTGCAAAAATAAAAGAGAATTCACATGGATAAATATTAAAGAGCTAGAAAGTTCTTTATTAATTCTCTTATGTTGCTTGTTCTTATTAATTAATAGACCAACTAAAATTGAGATTGACTCCCATGAATGTTTGAAATATCAAAAGTGAATATGGGCTCATTTACCTGCCATGTATACCACATAAGATGCATATATAAGATGGTTACATATGCGATTATTATTAACCCGCAACCTAGTCGGTATTTGCGAGGTAACTTGCTCAGTAATTTAATTTCGAGCATAATTGTCATATTTTCTATTCAAGACAGTTTATCTTGATAAGTTAGTTTACATCACAGTTAGCTTAGCAAAATAATTATTGAGTGCATCCGCTTAATAGTTAAACTATTGCTTATGAGAACAAAGTTATGTATATCAGTTTGATATACGTTATATATGAAAGTATTTTACATTCTCCCCTCACAAGTGGTTCGGGGTCAGGAACCAAATAATTCCATCTTATTATTATTGATGTGCAGTGTATATTTTTATTAACACCATAACATACAAGGGTGAGTCTCAAAAGTTGAGGAAGCAAGTTAGTTTTTCTAACATAAGGGGGAGACAAGATAAATAGTTGAGAAAAAGTTACGTAGAATGAATTATCATTTGTACATCTAGATCCTCGAATCAAACAATATGAACTTAAAGTTCATAAAAAGATAATTCATTCGCAATATCAATTGTAAAGCATGCCAGACGCATTTGCTGACCAAAAAAAGTAACTATATTTTCACTGCAAATGCTCCTATTAGAGTAAGTCCTAGAAGGACTAAGTCTATGGTACGCTTAAAGCATATAGACAAATCGGTTTCAAATAAAATTCTTGATAAAGAAAATGAGCAAATGATCAAAATGATCATAATAAGGAGGCAAGTAATCTAGAAGATCACATAACATAATACTTCATAAAATCTCAGGAGAGGTTCATGACCTGAAAATATGAATGAAGAAATCTCCATGTCATGTCTTTATGGAAAAAGGTGTTTGGAACCGATATAAAATATTTATCGATTACATATATGATAGCGCTAAGTATAGGTGAGGACCTCAAGTCTGTCGAATACAGACACAAAAATATTGGCCAAATAGAAGAGACACAATTCAAATAAAATTGGTTTCATATGAAAGACATGTAGTTTTGGACATGTAGTTCAAACACTTGAAAGTATAAAGCCAATGATATATGCAATCAGTTTTCGATATCTTATTTGTCTAGCATGACATGAAAACTTGATATGCATCTAATTAAAGTCTATTATATGACTTATATGAAAATCCTTGAAGAATTTAAATCGCTTAAAGCATATACAATTCTTGGTCCTGAAGTACCATATCCTAAGTGCTATTTGCGCACATATGTATCTTGCTATAAGTATAAGCATTTAATGTGATAGCAAGGATTTTCAAGGTGCAACATATTCATTGGAGTTAATATGGCTATTTTATTTGTGAAACTCCATGTGTTTTTTTCTCTTCTCTTACGTAATATACGTAACGTGGCCCGGTTATATTAGGTATATACGATTGAGTATAGCACATTGGGAGAATAAGACTGAAAATGTGTGGTAATATCAAGGAAATAACTAAAGCTTTAGGTCAAAGGAATCCCTTAACAAAGGTTCGTGGTTAAAGAAATGGCTCGGGTAGCACCCCGCGCGTTCGGAAGGTTTAAGTTAACTTGCACCTGTGGGATAAGACTAAGAGTATCTAGTATGCTAAGAATAGTGTATTATGAGGTATTATAATATCACACGGGTCACATGTTAAGTTTTGGAGTCAAGCAAGTTGCGAAATAAAGGTCGACAAAGGTTATCGTAAACTTCTCTAATAATTTTTCTAAACTTTGCGTCAAATGTATCAGATCATTTCTCCCAATATATAACGAGTTATGTGACCCACAACCTATCAAATTGAAGGTCTACGAGTCTAGTTCGCAACCAAAAAAATCTCACATCAAACGGACATTGGAGTAAAACGTTATGACTGTTTTTACCCCGGACTTTCCAGGCTGAAACCGGGTCACGAACCGAGTCGGGTCAAACAAGTGGTATAATCGGAAAATCCGACTTGTAAGACCCCAAAACATTTCATTTTCATCCCAAAAAAGTGAGGGAGCTGAAGAGAGGGTTCCATGGTGTTCTTGAGTGATTAAGGTACGTTTTTAACGATTTCTATCGTTAAAGTTTGTCCCCGTGCCTAGAAACTCAATCTCTACGCTTTGCAATCGTTTCCCCCTTCTATTAGTTGTGTTTGGAGCTATTTTTGGAAGATAGTAATTTGTTGTTCTTGCTGGTTCTTCAGGCTTTATACTTGATTTTCCAAGGTAATCATCTTGGGACTCTTTTATGATCGTTTTTACAAAGTTCTACGGACGTTTCGTTAAGTTAGGGCCATATGGTAAATCTGCTGATATAAACTCAATTATGAACTATTTATAGGTGCTTATAAGCTGCATATATATATATATATAGTGTTTGCGAAGCTTAGGACGTAAGGAACAACTTTCGTGAAGGAACTACAGGCATTCAGACGTTCGTTGGGAAGGTATGTTAAGGCTAAGCTCCGTCCTTCCTTTTTGCACGAATTCTTGGAAATTCCTAGGACGTCAAATGTGATATTTTACTATTATATTGCTAGAAAGACCTTCTGTGAAATGTATTGGGATCATAGCTGAAGTATTTTCATGATGCTATTAGGTTGATATTCCACTCGTTCGGTTAATTAGGGTATTCGACATCTATATATGTTATTTTATCGGTTTCTTTATCCATATGTTTATATATATGAATTCTTAATCGTCTTTGGGTTATGTGACTAAACAAAATAAAGGCATGTAGTATTTACGATCAGTCCTTCTTTCTTGTTAAAGTATATTTTAAAATCTCTAAAGTGACACATCGATTTCCAAAAATCTCAAAGATAAATTTTACGTTTAAACTATTAAAACACTTGATTTTTGATATACTTTCCTTTACTAATTATCAAGAGATCAGGTATAAGGACTAAGTGAAGCACTTTAAGCTTTTTATGAACATCTTCAGAGTTAAGTTTTCAAGCTTATTTATTCAAAGAAAACATATAAGGTTCCGTGAGACAATTGTATGCGATACGAAGGTGATTATGAGATCATGAGGATAAGAGTACCTATGAGCCAAGATTGGCTAAGTTCTTGTTATGGCCTATTATGTGCATTCAAAGTTCATATCATACATGGCATATTATGCATGGACTTCGAGCTATAATCGGAGGTAAGGGGCCTATTTGCCCGAAAAACTATATATATTGTATAGATGGCCACAGGTTGGCAATATGATACCGGTTAGCTACCGGGAGAGACCTCCATTGCTAGCATTTGGTTGGGTATGTCATGCATTTGCATCAATATATATGTATTCACGACATACGATTACACGAGCATACCATGTATAATTGATTACTATGAGGTCGAATGTTGGTCATGGAGGCTATAAGAGTTTCAGTGTCCGGTGGTTTCACTATTATTTTTTTACATCAGCTATGTATGATTCTACTCTTTGCCTTACATACAAGTACATTTTTATTCGTACTGATGTCCTGTTGCTTGGGGATACTGCATTTTTGTTTCGTACATGCAGGTCCAGGTAGGGACTCTAATCAACTCCTCCGCTAGGATTTCGGGGTTCAGTTGTAAGTTAGTAAGCTCCACCTCTTTCTGGATTGTGTACAGTTTAGGCATAGTCAGGGCCTTGTTCCAACAGTGCTTATAACACTCTTAGAGGCTATTGTGGACACAATATTCTGGGTTTCTTTTTGTAGTTTTCAGTCTCTAGCTATAGGCTTGGCATGTATATATATGTGTGTAGGCATGTATGTCTCCAATCGCGGCCTCATCGGCCAGTTAGTACTTTATTATTTTGGCTCGTCTACCTTTGTTTATATGGCTTATTGTTATTTAGGTCATGACCTTAATGGTCCAGGCTTAGTATTTCAGATGTTGTGATGCCCGATCTGTTGGACCCCCAATCTAGTTAACTAGTATGTTTAGTGGCTAACTCGATCGAATACAGTATTGAGTGCCAGTTGTGCCTCCCCTAGTTTGGGGCGTGACAAACTTGGTATCAGAGCAGGTCGTGTCCCAGGGAGTCCACAAGCCGTGTCTAGTAGAGTCTTGCTTATGTGTGTGTTGTGCACCACACTTATAATCAGGAGGCTATGAGGCATTTAGGAATGGTTATGTTTCTTTCAATTAATAGATCGTGCTATAGAGCGAAGTTATAAGAACATATGAAATCTAAATCGTACTTTGTGTTTCTTATCTTACAGGCTACCTATGCTCATGAGATGGCACATCGAGAGATAGGTATGAATCCGGGGGAAGGTACTAGTCATTCCCCACTAGGTCAGAGGGATAGATTTCCCTTAGAGGCACACAGTGAGTCTCCAGTACCCCTAGTCTCAGCTTACCCAGCACTTGTTGGAGTCCAGGGAGATGCAGTAGCCCCAGCCTCACCAGTTATATTAGTACCTGAGGCAGCTAGAGACATAGGACCTCTAGCACCTGTTGTTCCGCCATCAAAGACTGGGGAGCATAGGATGAGGGAGGCAATTCAGTTGCTGACTAGGATGATTTCTATTCATGAGCGACAGCTAGAGTCGGGAGCAGATGCCCGAAGAGATCAGACAGGAAGATCGACGGTACGAGAGTTTCTTCACTTGTCCCCTCCATTATTTACAGGATCCAATTCCACTGAAGATCCCCAGGACTTTATAGACCAAATGTATAGAGTATTGAGGGTGATGCATGCCTCCGTCACCGAGGCTGTGGAGTTGGCTTCTTTTCGACTACGTGATGTAGCCGTCCTATGGTATGAGGCATGGGAGAGATCTAGAGGACCTGATACTCCGCCAATAGAGTGGGAGGACTTTTCTGAGGCTTTTTTAGCCCATTATTTGCCACGGGAGGTTCGGGAGGCCCGTCTTTACCAGTTTCTTAGCCTGAAGCAGAGGGATATGAGTGTGAGGGATTATAGCCATAAGTTTAATTCTTTGGCGAGGTATGCACCAGATATTGTACGTACCATGAGGGCTAGAGTTCATCATTATATGGATGGTTTGGGGGATCATCTGATTAGAGACTGTAGGGTAGCATCCCTATCAGATGATGTAGATATTTCCCACATACAGGATTTCGCTCAGACTACAGAGGACCTTTCCCGTTGGATTCGTGATACTCGCAGGGATAGGGAGTAAAGTAAGAGGGCTCATACTATGGGGTCTTATAGGGAGTCACGGGGTGATTTCAAGCCCCAGCTCCATCGATATCCACCTTGATCAGCAAGTAGTTTCCCACCACAAATGCAGGGCCAGCGGTTTGATCGTTATATTCAGTCAGGACCGGGGCAGAGCTCAGGCCAGCCTGAGAGCCATCGACCAGAGCGTTCCGCACAAATGAGACAACTTATTCCTCCATGTACTCAGTGCGGTAAGCTGCACACCGGGCAGTGTAGACAGGGTTCGAGTGCATGTTATCATTGTGGGCAGACATGACATTTTATTAGCCGGTGCCCGGGGTTAGGCTCCCCGACCAGGTCCACAGTCTACTCAGGGACGTGGTAGGGGAGAGTTGGAGGAGACACCTCAGGTTCTAGTGGTGGATAGAACCGCTTTTATGCACTCACAGGCCGACAGGATTCAGAGGCATCCCCAGATGTTGTCACAGGTATATTGACAATACATTCTAATGCCATTTATGCATTGATAGATCCCGATTCTACATTTTCATATATTACTCCATTTATTGCTGGTAAGCTTGACATGAGATCTGAGTTATTGCCACAGCCAGTTGAGGTGTCTACGTCAGTTGGCAACTCTATTGTTGCTAATCATGTCTATCGAGGTTGTACAGTGTTAATTAGTGATCGTCCAACTTCTGTTGATTTAGTGGAATTGGTTATACTAGACTTCGATGTTATTATGGGTATGGATTGGTTAGCAGCTTGTTATGCTAATATTGATTGTCGTGCAAAGTTGGTCCGATTTCATTTTTCGGGTGAGCCTGTCCTTGAATGGAAAGGTAATGTAGTCACGCCCAAAGGTAAGTTTATTTCATACCTTAGGGCTCGGAAGTTTATTGCTAAAGGCTGTATATACCATCTGGTTCATGTCATGGATATAGATAAGGAGCTAGCGACTCTTCAATCGGTTCCTATTGTGAATGAATTCCCGACGGTATTCCCAGACGAGCTTCCAGGAATTCCCCCCAAAAGGGAAATCGATTTCGCTATAGATTTGCTTCCTAATACACATCCTATATCCATTCCTCCCTACAGAATGGCTCCTGCAGAGCTAAAGGAATTGAAGGAACAACTGAAGGACTTGCTCGATAAAGGCTTTATTAGGCCAAGTACATCCCCATGGGGTGCTCCGGTGCTCTTTGTTCGGAAGAAAGATGGCTCCTTGCGGATGTGTATTGACTACGTGCAACTAAATAAAGTCACTATCAAGAATAAGTATCCTCTTCCACAGATTTATGCTTATTCGACCAGTTACAAGGTGCCAAATGCTTTTCGAAGATCGACTTGCAATTCAGTTATCATCAGCTACGAGTCAGGGATATTGATATCCCCAAAACAACATTTAAGATAAGGTATGGCCATTTTGAATTCATTGTCATGTCTTTTGGGCTTACAAATGCCCCAGCAGCCTTTATGGATCTTATGAACCGGGTATTCAAACCATTCTTGGATGAATTTGTGATTGTGTTTATTGATGATATCTTGATATATTCGCGATCGGAAGCCGAGCATGCGGATCACTTGCGAGCTGTATTGCGGACTCTCCAGGACTATAGATTATATGCTAAATTCTCTAAATGTGAATTTTGGCTAACTTCTGTAGCTTTTCTTGGTCATGTTATTAACAACGATGGTATCAAGGTTGATGGCCAAAAGATTGAAGTTGTGATGACTTGGCCGAGGCCCTTGAATCTGACAGAGGTTCGTAGCTTTTTAGGCTTAGTAGGGTATTACCGAAGGTTTGTGGAAGGATTTTCCTCTATTTCTGCACCATTGACGAAGCTGACACATAAGGGAGCTAAGTTTCAGTGGACTGAGGCATGTGAACAAAGTTTTCAGGAGCTAAAGAAAAGGCTTACGACGGCACCTGTCTTGACTCTTCCGGATGGCACCGAGGGTTATGTTGTCTATTGTGATGCCTCGAGAATTGGCCTAGGTTGTGTTCTTATGCAGCATGGTAAGGTTATCGCGTACACCTCCAGACAGTTGCGGAAACATGAACAGAACTATCCTATGCATGATCTTGAGTTAGCCGCAGTTGTATTTGCCCTAAAGATTTGGCGGCATTATCTATATGGGGTTCATATTGATGTTTTCACCGACCACCAGAGCCTTCAGTATTTATTTAAACAGAGGGAGTTGAACCTACGACAAAGAAGATGGCTAGAATTACTAAAGGACTATGATGTTGATATTTTATATCATCCCGGCAAAGCTAATATTGTTGCTGATGCTCTTAGCCGGAAGTCCATGGGTAGTCTAAGCCATGTTAAAGTTGATAAGGTCAAGATGACTAAATATCTATGCCAGCTAGCTAGTTTGCAAGTGCGTTTGGTAGATGCAGAGGGTGGACACATTTTCGTTCTGAATACGGCAAAATCTTCTTTTGTTACTGAAGTGAAAGAGCGACAACACGAGGATCTTGAGCTTATAAAATTGAGGGAAAGTATTCCACAGCAGAGACAACCTTTATTTGAGCTAACTGGAGATGGAGTCCTTAGATACCAGGGCCGCTTATGTGTACCGACAGTCGGATAGCTCCGCGCCAAGATTCTTTTGGAGGCCCATTATTCTAGATATGCAGTTCACCCAGAAGAGACAAAGATGTATCAGGACCTTCGACATATCTATTGGTGGAATGGAATGAAAAAAGATATCGCGGAGATGGTAGCCCAATGTCCTAACTGCCAGCAAGTTAAAGCCGAACATTAGAGGCCTGGAGGCCTAACTCAGTGTTTTGAACTTCCATTATGAAAATGGGACATGATAAATGTGAACTTCATCACCGGTTTGCCTCGCACTCCAAGGAGGTATGATTCTATTTGGGTAATTATTGATAGGCTTACAAAATCTGCTCATTTTCTGCCAGTCAGGACGACATATTCAGCTGAGGATTATGCCAAACTTTACATTCAGGAGATTGTGCACCTTCACGGGGTACCATTATCTATTATCTCTAATCGAGGGGCTCAATTTACAGCACATTCTTGGAAATCTTTTCAAAAGGGTCTAGGCACGCAGGTAAATCTTAGCACAGCTTTTCATCCGCAAATTGATGGACAGGCAGAGCGTACTATTTAGACAGTTGAGGATATGTTACGTGCTTGCGTGCTAGATTTTAAAGGAAGTTGGGATGATCATCTACCTCTTATTGAGTTCGCTTATAATAACAGCTTCCAAGCTAGTATTCAGATGGCCCCTTACGAAGCACTATACGGGCGGAAGTGTAGGTCGCCGATCGGTTGGTTTGAGGTCAGGGAAGCAGAGTTGCTAGGTCCTAATTTAGTCCAGCAAGTAGTGGAAAAGGTAAAACTTATTAGAGACCGGCTACGTACAGCACAAAGTCGGCAGAAGTCTTATACAGATGTTCGACGACGAGACTTAGACTTTGATGTAGAAGATTGGGTTTTCCTGAAAGTATCGCCTATGAAGGGCGTCATGCGATTTGGAAAGAAGGGGAAGCTCAGCCCCAGGCATGTTGGACCGTATAAGATTATTCGGAGGATTGGTAGGGTGGCGTACGAGCTTGATTTTCCTTCAGAAATGGGAGCAGTCCATCCTGTGTTTCATGTATCTATGTTGCGGAAGTGCATTGGAGATCTTTCACGTATTACGCCCATTAAGGATATTCACATTGCTGAAGACTTATCTTACGCAGAGGTACCAGTAGCTATTTTAGATCGGCAGGTAAGAAAGCTTCGAACTAAAGAAGTGGCTTCCGTGAAAGTGTTATGGCGAAATAACAACATCGAGGAAATGACCTGGGAAGCTGAAGAGGAAATGAGGAAGAAGTACCCCTACCTATTTACGACTTAAGGTGAGTCACATTTAAATAATTGGCAATTATTTCTTTACAACACTTAATTGGATTTTTAAATGACAAGAAAGTGCAATTTAAATTTCTTATTGCGAGATAGCTAAACGAAGCCTAGTAGTTGGAATCTTCAGAATTTGATTTATGCTTTGCAAATGTAACAAATATAGCATTGCAAATAACGTATTAGCGGGAAAAAAATGAAACCAAGGAATTGATTTGACCCATTCGCGGACGAATGTTCTTAAGGGGGGAAGACTGTGAGACCCCATGTGTTTTTTTCTCTTCTCTTACGTAATATACGTAACGTGGCATGGTTATATTAGGTATATACGATTGGGTATAGCACATTGGGAGAACAAGACTGAAAATGTGTGGTAATATCAAGGAACTAACTAAAGCTTTAGGTCAAAGTAATCCCTTAAACAAAGGTTCGTGGTTAAGGAAATGGCCCGGGTAGCACCCCCCGCGTTCAGAAGGTTTAAGTTAACTTGCACCCGTGGGATAAGACTAAGAGTATCTAATATGTTAAGAATAGTGTATTATTAAGTATTATAATATCACACGGGTCACATGTTAAGTTTTGGGGTCAAGCAAGTTGCGAAATAAAGGTCGGCAAAGGTTATCGTAAATTTCTCTAATAATATTTCTAAACTTTGGGTCAAATGTATCAGATCATTTCTCCCAATATATAATGCTTTATGGGACCCACAACCTATTGAATTGAAGGTCTACAAGTCTAGTTTGCAACCAATAAAACCTCACATCAAACGGACATTGGAGTAAAAGGTTATGACTGTTTTACCCCGGACTGTCCAGGCTGAAACCGGATCACGAACCGAGTCGGGTCAAACAAGTGGTATAAGTCGGAAAATCCGACTTGTAAGACCCCAAAATATTTCATGTTCATCCCAAAACAGTGAGGGAGCTGAAGAGAGGGTTCCATGGTGTTCTTGAGTGATTAAGGTACGTTTTTAACGATTTCTACCGTTAAAGTTTGTCCACGTGCCTAGAAACTCAATCTCTACACTTTGCAATCGTTTCCCCCTTCTATTAGTTGTGTTTGGAGCTATTTTTGGAAGATAGGAATTTGTTGTTCTTGCTTGTTCTTCAGGCTTTATACTTGATTTTCCAAGGTAATCATCTTGGGACTCTTTTATGATCGTTTTTACAAAGTTCTACGGATGTTTCGTCAAGTTAGGGCCATATGGCAAATCTGTCGATTTAAACTCAATTATGAACTATTTATAAGTGTGTATAAGCTGCATATATATAGTTTTTGTGAAGCTTAGGACGTAAGGAACAACTTTCGTGAAGGAACTACAGTCATTCAGACGTTCGTTGGGAAGGTATGTTAAGGCTAAGCTCCGTCCTTCCTTTTTGCACGAATTCTTGGAAATTCCTAGGATGTCAAATGTGATATTTTACTATTCTATTGCTAGAAAGACCTTCTATAAAAGGCATTGGATCGTAGCTGAAGTATTTTCATGATGCTATTAGGTTGATATTCCACTCGTTCGGTTAATTAGGGTATTCAACATCTATATATGTTATTTTGTCAGTTTTCTTATCCATATGTTTATATATATGAATTCTTACTCGTCTTTGGGTTGTGTGACTAAACAAAATAAAGGCATGTAGTATTTACGATCAGTCCTTCTTCCGTGTTAAAGTATATTTTAAAATATCTAAAGTGACACATCGATTTCCAAAAATCTCAAAGATAAATTTTACATTTAAACTATTAAAACACTTGATTTTTGATATACTTTTCTTTACTAATTATCAAGAGATCATGTATAAGGACTAAGTGGAGCACCTAAAGATTTTTATGAACATCTTCAGAGTTAAGTTATCTTTCTAAAAGTCGAGTTAAGTTTTCAAGCTTATTTATTCAAAGAAAACATATAAGGTTCCACGAGACAATTGTATGCGATACGAAGGTGATTATGAGATCATGAGGATAAGAGTACCTATGATCCAAGATTGGCTAAGTTCTTGTTATGGCCTATTATGTGCATTCAAAGTTCATATTATATATAGCATATTATGTATGGACTTCGAGCTATAATCGGAGGTAAGAGGCCTATTTGCTCGAAAAACTATATATATTGTACATATGGCCACAGGTTGGCAATATGATACCGGTTAGCTACCGGGAGAGACCGCCATTGCTAGCATTTGGTTGGGTATGTCATGCATTTGCATCAATATATATGTATTCATGTCATACGCTTACATGAGCATACCATGCATAATTGATTACTATGAGGTCGGATGTCGGTCATGGAGGCTATAAGAGTTTCAGTGTCAGGTGGTTTCACTATTATTTTTTTACATCAGCTATGTATGATTCTACTTTCTGCCTTACATACCAGTACATTTTTATTCGTACTGATATCCCGTTGCTTGTGGACACTGCATTTTTGTTTTATGTGTGCAGGTCCAGGTAGGGACTCTGATCGACCCCTCCGCTAGGATTTCGGGGTTCAGTTGTGAATTGGTAAGCTCCACCTCTTCCTGGAGCTTTCATAGGATGGTTACTTTTGTGTACAGTTTGGGCATAGTCAGGGCCTTGTTCCGACAGTGCTTATGACACTCTTAGAGGCTATTGTGGACACAGTATTCTAGGTTTCTTTTTGTAGCTTTCAGTCTCCAGCCCATAGACTTGGCATGTATATATATATGTGTGTAGGCATGTATGTCTCCAATCGCGGCCTCGTCGGCCAGCTTAGTACTTTATTATTTTGGCTCGTTTACCTTTGTTTATATGGCTTATTGTTATTCAGGTCATGACCTTAATGGTCCAAGCTTAGTATTTCAGATGTTGTGTTGCCCGATCTGTTGGGCCCCCAGTTTAGTTAGCTAGTATGTTTAGTGGCTAACTCGATCGAATACTGTATCGAGTGCCAGTCGTGCCTCCCCTAGTTTGAGGTGTGACATTATTCATCAAATTTTTGCCTACGTCAACCTTCAAGTAGCTAGTGCACAAGGTTGGAATACGAAGGCTCAAGGATGTGAATTAAGGCTCTTATCAAGGGGAGTTAATACTCGTTGTACTCTTTTTCCTATACAAAGTTTTGTCCCACTGGATTTTCCTTGCGAGTTTTTTAATGAGGCAACCAAAAGGCGTATTGTTAGACATGTGTACTCTTTTTCCTTCACTAGAATATTTTTTCACGGGGTTTTATTTTAGTTAAGGTTTTAACAAGGCATATTATCTGGTAAATAGATATTCAAGGGGGAGTGTTATAAATAATATTTTATTTATGGTGAATGTCTATATTTTAGAGAGATTTTAGGGATTATTGCTTGGTGGCTAAGTTACTCTTTCCTTATAAATGGAGGAGGTCTATTCAATTGTAATTCATCCAAAAGCAATAAGAATTTTCTCTATACTTTTCTTTGCAATACTCTTCTTTTTTTTTTTATTGTTTTATAATACTCTTAACTTTCTTTATAATTATAGTGGTGTTTGGACATGAATGTCAAGTTTGATACACAACTTATCTCCAAAAAAAACTTTAAATACTTTGGGTAAGTAATACAAGGAAATAAAGAGGTTGATGAGGATGTCGTATATTGTATCGGAGCAGGGTGAATGAAATAGAGGGTCGCATCGGATGTCCTGTATGATAAAATGTGCCCCTTAAACTTAAAGATAAATTCTACAAAGTGGTGGTTAGACCAACTATATTGTATGGGGCAAAGTGTTGGCTAGTCAAGAACTCTCACGTCCAGAAGATGAAAATAGCTCAAATGAGGATGTTGAGATGGATATGTGAGCATGCCAGATTAAATAAAATTAGGAATGAAGAATTTCATGAAAAGGTGGGAGTGTCCCCGTGGAGGTTAAGATGCGGGAGGCAAGGCTGAGATAGTTCGCGCATACGAAGAGAAGAAGTATACATGCCACAGTTAGGAGGTGTTAAAGATTGACCTTGGTGGGTATGGGTAGAGGTAGGCTAAAGAAGTATTGAGGAAAGGTGATTAGGCAGGACATGGAATATATTAAGCTTACCGAGGACATGACCCTTGGTAAGAGGGTGTGGAGGTCAAGAATTAGGGTAGAAGGTTCAGGTAGTCAAGCTCAAGCATTTTATTTTTTTCCCCATACGGTAGTTTCAGTATTAGTATGATATCTTTTTATTCTTAGATTGTTAACACACCTACGGTTTGATTGTTATCTTTCGCTTCGGTTTTCTCAATATCTTATTGTTGTTACTACTTCTTTTTATCTTTTCTTTGGCCAAAAGTCTATCAAAAATAGCATTTTTGCCCCTCTAGGATAGGGGTAAGGTTTGCATATATACTATACTCCCTACAGTACTCCATTTGTGAGAATTCACTGAGTTTGTTGTTGTTGTTGTTATTGTTGTTGTTGTTTGCAATGATGTTCAGATTTAATTGCACATACTTCAATTAATTTATCGAATATATTTTACTATCTCACACAAGTAACAAATAATCATATCCATCATAATTTAGAAAGAAGTAAAAAGATCACTTCGTTATTTTTTGTTTTTGTATATGTTAAGGTTTGAACGCTAGACTCTTGTAGTTCGTTACAGGGAAAAAAATCCAATAAAAATGAATAAAAGGTCATAGACCTATAAGTCTTGAAAATACAAGCCCTTATTGAAAACGTTACAGGAAACTCAAAACAGAAGACTTGAATCTTGATGCGTCGTAATGCACAACTGTTTACCTCGAAATATTTAAGTAACAATTAAATATAATTTATGGTTTTAAAGATATGTGATTTATTTCAATACTAGTGAATATATAAGTAATATTAGATTTAAGTGAGAAGGATTAATGAACCAAACCAGAACTTGTTAGAACAATAGGGACCTCGAGCTCGATAATATCGGGGGCCTCGAGGTGGGTCTTAGAGCAATAAGGTATGAACAATAAAGTAAAGACAATAAAGTTGAAGAATAATTGTGAGTTCAGTAAACGAGTAAAAAGAGTAGAATGTTCTATTGCAGTGAGTAAGATGATCTTTACAAATGCTTAGGGTCCCCTTTATATAGAAGAGGAAAACGCCAATATATATGGTACATTCCTAATTATGGCAAAGAATTCTATTGGTACATCTGTATAATGACCTAGTACGGACTCGTATTATTTTGTACAAATCTTATCCCATAATTTACGCCCGGGCCCACGTGTCCTTGAGAAATCCTCGCTCTTTCTTGAGTGTCTTTGAGATGGTACTGTCGTCGATGTAGGTCATGCCAGGCCTTCGATCTGCTTCCTCGAGGTGTGTGTCCTTCAGCCGGGTCCGAATCCTACTTCGAGTTGCCCGGACTCGGGCTCATAGCCCAATTTAAGACTTCAAGATCAGGCTTCTTGATTTTGACCGTATACAGATAGTCCCCGCGTTTCTTAGAATGAAATGATATGAAACATTTTGAATTCTCGAAGTCACTTACAATAATACCATTCTTATGACGTAAGCATTAAAACGACCGAAGCGTCCCGTCGGTTCTTTTCCCAAAGAGCATTAAATGTGCGTCAGAGCCGGTTCTTTTCCCAAAAAGCATTAAATGTGCGTCAGAGTCAGTCGGCCATCAATATCAATGAACAATCGCCGCCTTATTCTATATATACTTACTTTCCCTTCTTATTAAGAACTTTTTCACCTTGCAATACATGTTCTCCTTTATACGTTTCCTTCTCACCACCAGCTCCTCCATCGTATTAACTCAAAACTTCGATGGTTTATTCATTTCTCCCTTTCTTTTCTAAAGAAACGATGGCAAAAACTTCCAAATCCGTTCCTCAGAAAGAAGGAACCTCAATCCGTCCGGCCGGTGGTAAACCGTTGACGCTTCATGAGATCATAGCGACCAATTTTTCTTTGAAGAAGGACTTTATAGTTGAGAACACTCCCGATGTTCCTGGACGTCGAGAGCATGCATCAAGGTACATAAGGTCGATTAAGAAAAAACACCTTGATGTTGTGAGGAAAGAGTGCAAATGGGGAGAGGAGGTCGTTTTGCAAATACCTTCTCGCGAGGAGGATATCACAACTTATGTAGAGAGGTTCCTGAGTGTGTATACATACCCCTTTACATTGGGTCCCCATGACCCGATGGTGCTTGAATTCTGCCGAAGATATCAAGTCACCTTGGGCCAGATTCATCCATCATTTTGGCGGATCGTAATAATGATGAGGTTCTTCATTGAAAAGGTCGGGCTCGAGTTCACCCTCTGCCACCTTATCCGATTATACCGACCTCAACATTTTCGAGGTTTAATCAAACTCCAACGATGATCAACCAAGTCCTTCTTCGCCAATAATGACGAAGGCAAAGATCGAGGTTGGATGAGCCGGTTCATCCGGGTGAGGACTGTCGATGTCATTCCCGAGGAGTTCCTATTGTTCCCCAAGAAATGGACCTTCGAACGTAAGCGGAATTCATTGCCATAGTTCTTTCCCATAAATTTTACTAAACTTGACATAATTGTTCATTTCCTTTTTTTTGCAACGGTCCCGTTGATGCCTAATGCGGTCCTCGACCTTGAGGACTGGGTTCGCAAGCTAGTTGCTACTTCAACGTACGATAAACGCAAGTGGCAGGACTTGTCGAGGGGCAAGTGGGAAGCGAAACACCACGATACGCGCTATAATATTTCTCTTTTTACTAAAAATACCTTTCTTTATATGACATGATTCCTCTGTCGTAGGTATTGGTGAGTTCTCCGAGATGAGGCCGCCCCCTCTTGGGGAAGAAGTAGGATCTTTGACTCCAAAGCCAAAGACGGATAACAAGAGAAAAATATTCTCGACGGGCGAGGATACTCAAAGCCAAGCAGAGCTTGCTCGAAGGCGCAAGAAAAACATCATCATCAACGTGGATATTGACTCGGTTCATCAGTCCATGGACGATGACGATGACGAGATGGAAGGTTCGAAGTTGGTGACTCAAACTAGGAAATCTTCCGAGGATATCAAGCCTGCTGAGATCGGGGCCCCTAGACTCAAAGAAGGAACTTTGAAAGAAAAAAGGGATGAAAGCCTTGTATCACATGTCGGGGTGACTGCTTCCCAAACTTCTGGAAATACTCCGAAGGGAGCAAGCTTCGAAGCTCCCTTGCTTGAACAGAGTGCCTCAGGTGATATCCCTAAGGCCATGATGACATGTCATTCTCCATCATTCCTGGTCTTCTCTAAGAATGCCATTAGGGATGCTCGGAACCTGAAGACGTCCGAGCTAGGCGGAGTCCCGAGTAAGAACGACCCCTTCTAGGGTTGTTTTGCTAGGATCGATAAAGCTGACCCAGCAGATGCGAGTTTAATCTTTGAGGAGGCTCAACGTCTTTGATCAATTGTAAGTTTTTAGTGTCACTAAAATTTCTCCATGTCACACTTTTCTTCTTATATCTGCTCAATCATTCTTTCCCTCTCTGTAGGCTTTCGACAAATTGAAGACTGAATTGTGTCATTATGAAGCTGAGTTGCGTAGAGCTTCAAACGAGGAGAAAACCCTTAGGCTTCTCTATGACAAAAGGAGGAAGAACTGAAGCACCTTCGATCGGAGTTGACCAAAGCTTGTGAATACGAGAATAAGTTAGAAAAGCAGGTAACCTCTGTTATGGAAAAATATGAGCTACCTCTCCCGTCACCCGAGGCTAATACTTCAATGTCTTAGTTGCAACAAAAGATAGAGACGCTGGAATGTTTATATGGTGAGGTCGACCACCTCAACTCCGAATGCAATAAATGGAAGGCGAATAGACACCCTTGTTATGGCTAAAAATGGTGCACTGGCGAGGGTATCGACCCTCGAAATTCAACTTCGGAATGCTTAGGAGGGCAGCTTGGTTCAGGTTGGTAGGATAGCCGCGCTCAAGGCTAGTCTTGCAAGGGCCGAGGCTAAAGTTGTAAAAGTCTGGGCCGAAGCCAAAGAGATACAAACCAAGGACGACAAGACGGTGGCCATCTATTTGAAGGATGTCGCAGATTCTCAGATGATGTTGAGGGGGGCCGCCGACCGAGAGAAAAGAAGCAATGAATATGCTCGATATTGATCTCATAGGGAGACCCTCGAAGAGGTGTATGCTAAGGGCTTCGACCTTTCCAAGGAGATAAAGCAAGCTAAGGCAGATGAGGTTGATGCCAAATTTGTTCTTTCCTCCTCCGATGATGATAACGTCGAAGATGATGAAGAGGAGGAGGTTGTTAAAGAAGCTACCCCCAGGGAAGAGGTTGGTCCCGAGGGAGCGACAGGTCCGGGAGGGATGCCCTCTGGTGCAGATAGAATTTTTTTTGTAGGACTCATATGTAATATCTTTTTTGTATATATATAAAGAAGGAGTTTCCTTTTGCCTTTACTTTCTCTTCAAAGCTTGCTTGATATTTGATGCTATATTTTTCGAGCGTTGATTCAAATTCAAGGTAGAGTAGATCCTCAAGTTTTGTGCTTTTATTAATGATCGATAATAGGTTACCACTTAAGGTTCAATCATTAAGCTACTCTTTATCTCGGGATATTTGAGTCCGAGCTGGGTAAGGTCTCGAGCATAGTCTACTTCGGCCTTTGAGTTTTTTAGCTATTGGCCCTTAGGCTTTTTAGGTTGGCCCTTAGGTTCTTTAGGTTGGCCCTTGGGCTCTTTAGGTTGGCCCTTAGGCTCTTTTGGTAGGGCCAATTCGGCCTCTAAAATGGCTATAAATGTTTCCCTCTTTTTGGCTAAAGACTTAGTGAAAATTTTGGTATGCCTTAGCATGTATGATCTATTATGTTCACGTTCCATTTTTTCGAAGGTTTGATTGATTGGAATCTCGTTTGTGATTTGATACACAACGTTAATCGAATACCTCTTGAGTTTTTTTTTCTTTTTTCAAAGGCTGAAGCTATCGAAGCCTTCGCATTATTCGAGGGCTGATTTTATCGAAGCCCCTTGTAATTTGCTTTTGCCGAGGGTAGACTGATTTAACCAGTTTTTAGATATATTTGAAGGCCTTTTAATTTTATGGTGGAAGTCAGACGTCTTCGAGCCGCATTATTTCGGCCGTAGCCTTTTCATATGACCGTAGTCTTTATATGGCAGTGGCTTTTAGTCCCCGGGTGTCATGGACTTGGCCTTAATATTGGGGGGATGCCTCTTTGAGGTCTTATGAGCTCGAGTATGCCTCTTTGAGGTCTTATAAGTTCGAGTGTATCGGTTTTCGATGACAGTCCCCGAGCATTCAGGTGTATTTGTGGTTTTGGCCCTTGAGCCATTAAATGTAAAAATAGTAGACTTTTTTTAGGCACAATGTGTTTGATATATAATAAGAATGCTTCTTCGAATAATTGATACATGCGTACATGTTTTGCCGCGGGGGGCTCGCTATTCTACATGGACACGGTTCATTTGACCGTTTGGCCCATTACAACATTCCCCTATCGAGGCCCTCCTTGGCATGAATTGCTTCCTTCGAGAATGTGACCTCCGAGGATGATGCCCCCCAGTATTTGAGGTTGATTGAAAAGAAGTCTTGAATACTTATTGAATATTCCTCAGGTAGCATATAGGTGTTGCCTCGTTAAAAACCTTGCCAGTAAAACCCATTTGGGATAAAATCTGATCTAAGGGGAAAAAAGTGCAACGCATGCTTTCAAACCCAAGGTCTTCGAACTGAAAGATGCCTCGATATCTCCTATCGAATATCTGCAAGGAGTTAGTTTTAAATACAAATGGGAAAGGGGAGAAGGTCATACCTCAGTAGTAGTATCGCCTGAGCAACGATATATTCCAATTGTTTGGTAGTTGTTCGCCTTCCATTGTGCTAAGTATGTAGGACCCTTTTCCTATGACTCCGAGGACACGGTACGGTCCTTTCCAATTAGGGCCTAGTTTCCCTTAGTTTGGGTCTCGAGTATTGATAGTGACTTTCCTTAGAACTAAGTCCCCGACTCCGAAATAATAAAGGTTCGTCCTTCTGTTGTAATACCTCTCGATCCTTTGCTTTTGTGCAGCCATTCGGACTGATGCAGCCTCGCATTTTTCATCTAGTAACTCTAGAGAAGTGTTCATAGCCTCATGGTTTGAGTCCTCGGTGGCATGCTGAAACTTGACGCTAGGTTCCCTAACTTCGGTTGGATCAATGCTTCGGACCCGTACACCAAAGAAAACGAAGTCTCCCCCGTGCGCGACTTTGACGTCGTTCGATATGCCCATAGCACCTCGAGCAATACTTCTCTCCATTTTCCCTTTGAATCATCTAACCTTTTCTTTAAGTTTGGAATGATGGTTTTGTTTGTGGACTCGGCTTGACCATTTGCATTTGGGTGGTAAGGCGCTAATAGGATCCTTTTGATTTTATGGTCCTCAAGGAATTTCATTACTTTGTTGCCGATGAATTGCTTCCCATTGTCACATGCTATTTCGGCAGGTGTCCATTGAAGGTTCTTCTATACAACGTTCCATTTTCATCGAGTGAGAATCGAGTTGCTTTGTCTCAAAGTGCTCTCGACTCTTTTGGGTCTGCGGGGAGCTTTCTGTGCTTCAAGTAATCGAAATTCCTCCAATCCTACGTTAAACTTGTTGAATTAATTTTTGCATGGCCTTCTTTGATCATCGACCTCGATAGTTAGACGACAGTCCCCGGGACTATATCATCTTCTTCAATCGATGATCCCAAGTTTGCAAGTGCGTCGGCCTCGCTATTTTGTTCTCGAGGTACATGGTCCAGTATCCATTCCTTGAAGTGGTGCAATGTCGCTTGAAGTTTGTCTAAGTACCTCTGCATTCGATCGTCTCGAACCTTAAATCTCCCGTTTACTTGATTTACTACCAAAAGGGAGTCATACTTTGCCTCGATGACCTTTGCTCCAAGGCCCTTGGCTAGTTCGAGACCTGCAATCATGGCCTCATACTCGGTCTTATTGTTAGTCAATTTAGAAGTTTTGATAGATTGCCTAATGATACTCCCTTAAGCGGTTTCAAAACAATGCCGAGCTCGGACCCTTTCACATTCGAGGCACCGTCCGTGAAGAGGGTCCATACCTAAAACATTTTCAAATATTTACATCAGACAGTTTGGTCTACATTGACATCGTAGCTGGCTAGTATTAATAGATAAATATTACAAACCTTTTGAGTAGCAGGAACCAAGAATGTCGGAACTTTTATTTGCTTTCCCTGCACAAGCCACAGTCATTTGCTTAGGCTGAAAAGATCTAATTTATAGCCCATTTGGCCAAGCTGCAAAAATCAGCTTATTTTGAGAAGTGTTTTTTTTCAAAAGTGCTTTTCTCAAAGTACGTTTGGTGAGAAGCAGTTTGTGTTTGGCTAATTAGTTTGAAAAACGCTTCTGAGCAGCAATTAGTATTTGGCCAAGCTTTAAAAAACTGCTTCTAAGTGTATTTTTCTCAAAAGTGCTTCTCAAAAAGTGCTTTTGGAGAGAAGCTATTTTTTTCTGCTTCTCCAAAACTGCTTCTGCTTCTCCTCAAAAGCACTTTTTTCCTTCCAAAAGCTTGGCCAAACACCTCAAATTTTGGCCAAAAGTGCTTTTCACAAAAAAAAAAAGAAGCACTTTTGGCCAAAAAGAAGCTTGGCCAAACAGGCTATTAAACTGCTTGATTGGATGTCCTGATTAAGCTCATTTTTATTGCAGTTCACAAAAGAAGGAAACAATAAAAAAATTAATGGAAGATTCATTCCATGGATTCTCAGTCATATTCCATCGTAAAACACGACAAGAACATAATTGAGAACTACACTTTGTTTCCTAGCAAAATCAATGATCTGCTAAAACTAAGGGTGTTTATCGGGCGGGCTGGGACGGGCTGAATGGGAAAACCCCCAGCCCATCCGGTTAGCGGGCGGGCTGGGGTTAACGTGCTGTTATAGAGCTGGGATTTTTCGGGTTTTCGTGGGCCCGTACGGGTTAGGGCTCACACGGGCTCGGGCGGGCCGGGCTCAATTTTTTTTTTTTAATTTTAATTTTATTTTTCTTATTCAGTGTTATTGATAGTTAAGTATTTGCAAACTTTTAAGGATTAGAATTAAACTTTGACGTTTAAAGTTTAAAGTTTTTAATTTGAAATTTGTATTTTATAATTATAAAATTAAAATTGGAAAGTAAGTGGCTACAAAAAATTATTTAATAAGAGTATAAGACCAATAGGCAAATGTAAGAAACAAACTCCGAAGGCTTTCATTTATATTTTTAATATTTCAAATTAATTTGCAAGTTCTTTTTTTATTTTTTTTTATTTTTGAACTTGCAAATTAAAACTTAAAAGTTTACAATAATTATAAAAAATAAGAAATAGTACATCACATGTTTTGCATCATTTTTGTAAGTTCTTCCATGTCAATATGAGGTTCTTGGTTTCCGGGATTGGTTGAATCGGAACCATAAACCATTATATCTCCAATTTCTTGGTCCCCATCTTCGTCTACCTCGTCACTCCCTTGATTTCGCCGTTCTGATCTTATCCAATCTCTGAAGCACACTAGAATTTCCAAAGCGTTGTTGCCAAATGAATGACGGGTATCTCCTAGCTACTGCCTTGCTTGGCTAAATGCGCTCTCTGATGCGACTGTTGAAATCAGCACATTTAGCACGTCTCGAGCCATGGCCGAAAGAACAGGAAATTGATTTGAGTTGCTCCTCCACCAACTCAGCGGTAGAAAATCCTTTGTGAGGGGCTCTAGTGACTTTTGCAAGTAGAATTGTAGTTCATCAATATTCCTTCTACTGGTTTGTTGATGCTCTCCTAGTGTAGACCAAATCTGATAATCTTGAACACAATCATCATCATCCATAGTTGTTCTAGATGTTGAAGGATTAGTTGAAGGAATATTTGCATCTACAACCGAAGAAGCATCAACAATGTTAGCATAATAATTATATAAAGTTTGTAAATGTGTGTGTAGCTCAGAAATACAAGTGTCAATATCAGGAGTTTCAGTTGGGCCAACATCCATATAAGTATATAAAGCTCTAATTAATTTGCGACACTTTATCATTTTGACAGTAGGGTTTAAAATAGCACCAATTAGGTAAATATAGGGAATTGGGTAGAAATACTTTTTAAACTTATCTAGCATAGATTCAACAACAGTAGCATATCCTTCTTTCTGCTTCAAATTATGTAGTAAAAGAGAAATTTCAGCAATATGAACTAAACCATTTGAAATGGTAGGATAATAAGCTCCAGAAAACTCAAGTGTAGCCACATAAAATTTTTGTAAAAATTGTATAACATCATGAATGACTTCCCAAGTTCTAGATGTTAACAAACGGTTAGGATCGGTACAATGAGAATTAGCAACTTCAGTTATAGGCATTCTATATTTATAACAACATCTTAAGAACAAATAAGTATAATTCCACATAGTAACTATTTCTTCAGGCATGAGTCTTGGTTTTAGCCCATAGTGTACACATTTTTCCTTAAATGCATTTAATCTAGCACTTCTATTATTTCCTTGAATTACACCAACAGCTCTCCTAATTAAAGTAATTTCATCTCTAAATAATTCAAGGTCACTCTTCACAATCAAGTTATAAATATGACATGCACATCTAACATGAAATATTTCAGGACTTGGTGGGTGTAGATGCAATTTTAATATTGTAATAGCAGCAGTGTTGTTAGAAGCATTATCAAATGACATACACAAAACTTTTTCTGAAAGATTATAAAATATAGCAACTTCATGTATAGTGTAAGCACGTGATTGTTGCCCTATGAAAGAATTACTCCCAAAAATTCAAAATAAAACGATTTTCCTTGGTGTGCAATTTTGAGAATTTTTGTGACATTTTGGATAATTATTTGTATTTGTATGTGCATGTATATTTGTTAAATTAATAAAAAATACAAAAATATGTCGCATTTGCATTTAGGATTTAATTCTACAATTAGGAATAATTAGGTTTGTTTTACAAGAATGAAAATTACAACAATATGCATCGTTTGCATTTTTAGCATTTAATGTCCAATTGCACAGTTTATGCTTAGTTATTACTTAATTGCGTGTTAATTGTTATTGGGAGTTAATTTGCGCTTTTATAAATTAATTTAGTTCTATATAATAATTTAAGGATTTTTAGAATTTAGTTTTAGAAAAATAAAAGGAGAAAAGAGAGCAAAAATATACAGAAAATCGGAATTTGGCTCTTCTTCAAATTCAAGCCACAAGCCCAAAAACAATACTCAACCTTCCCCATGACCCGGTTCATTTCAACCCTGGTCGACTCGGTCCGCCCCATTAACCCCAAATGACCTAACCCTTCCTAATCTTCATTTTCATTTTTTCCAAAACCCTAACACTAAACCATCCGCCCCTCTCTTTCTCTTTTCTCCTTCACCATCTCCAAAACTCCAAGACCATCCATGGCTTCCCCCCAAGCTCACTCCAAACAGCCCCTCCCTCGTCCGCCATTAAAGAGCAAACGACCCCCATTACTGTGCATCTTCTTCTTCGACCAGCTGCTGCCCCAAGATTTGTCTTCATCGACGAACAAACATCCGTCATTGACGAGCTCGTCAAGCTCCCATGGATGCTGCGTTGCTGCGTCTTCTGCTACGTCCAAACAGACCCCGCTGCTTCTGCCTTCATCTTCTTCGTCAAGCTCGAGCTTGAGCTCGACACCCATGGCTGCCGCTGCGTCTTCGTCGTCAACCCGTCGTCATGGCTGCCATGGCTAGCTCCCTGCTGCTTCAAGACTATTGCTTCATCGTCGTCATGTTAGCTCCCTCCTGTAGCTTCCTCGTCTTCACGCGTCGTCGACCACTCGCTTCCAGTATCTGCTTCCTGCTGCTTCTGCTATGTTCAAACAGACCACGCTTCTGCTTCTGCTTCATCTTCTTCGTCTCCGTCGAACTCGAGCCCGAGCTCCCATGGCGGCCCTTTGCTGCTTTGTCTTCTCCTTGGCGAGCTCAAGCTCGTCCATGGACTGTCCTCATCACCATAACTTACCAGAAAAACACACACAAACACACACGCTGAAGCCCAGCTGAAAACATTCAAAATCGCCCAGAAGTTCTGTCCAGGGTTGAGGTCCGTTCGAGTTCGTCATTGTTCGTGGTTCCGATCCGGTTAGTTGTTTTAACCAATTCGTGTTTATCATTTTTCTTATTTTTCTTCAGTTTGTTTCATTTTTGTTTCATTGCTCTTGTTTATTTTTAGGTAGAAATTGTTAGTAATTATAATGTTTTTAGATTTAAATTGAAGTTCAACTAATTATGTCTTTAGTTTGTTCTGTTGATTTTAAAAGGATTTAGTATAGAAGAGTGTTAGTTTAAATCATTTGAATCCGTCATGTTTGTTGTTTAAAATAGATTTAATTCATGTTCATTTTTGTTTGAAGTTCGTTTTTAGTCCATTGATTTAATGTGAGTTTATGTTTTGGTTTTTAATTTTCTGATTTAGTTTGAATCATGTATCTTTGTTGTTAATATTGTTGTCTCCTTGCTCATTCATTTGTGTCTAAGTTAACCAGGATTGGTTCCCAATATGGTTAACTTATTCCCATTAATTTGATGTTGTTCAATCTGTGTTCATGTGATTTATTGTTAAATTTGTTTAGAAATTGGTCATATTTGCTGTATTTTAGTTGAGATTGATTAGGCGAATTGGTTATAGTTGATGGGGTAGTTTGGTAAATTGTAGTACGTTTAAGGGTAAAATGATAATTTCAGTAAGGTCGGAGGGGTATTTTTGGAATTGAACATTTAAACAATTATTTAATCCGAGTGCTTTGTCCATTAGGCATTAACAATATTAAAATAATATATTGTGGGGGACAAGACATAAATTAGTGGGGGTTGATATAATTGTTTAATATAGTTGGGGACAAGACATAATGTAGTGGGGTGGGAATAATGTAATTATTTAAGTTAAGCATGGGGGACAAGATATAATGGAGTGGGGTTGATATATTTGTTTAATGTAGTGGGGGACAAAACATGTGGGCATGAGGGATAAGGGTTTAAAATAAAGAAGACATAGGGTAATGGGGAACAAAGCATGCAATTAGGGGAATATTTCGGGTTGGGGATTCAAGACAAGAGTCTTGTTATAAATAGAGTCATTTGACACATTTTTTAGACGAAAAAAAAGGACTTGAAAGACTTGAACTTGAAAGACTTACTTAGAGAGAGAGATGAAGACATTCTGAAAATATCAAGAGTGTTAGAGAGTTTAAAAAGAGAAAACAAAAACAAAGTGAGAAACGAGTTTAGTTTCGGGTTTAATACACGTGGGTTTAAGTATGTTTGTGGTGATGTGGTTTGTTGCTGTTTAAGTCTTTTACCAACTTTTGGGTTTGTTCTATCGAGCTTGCTTGATTTTCTTCAAATTTTCCCGGATTTTGATTCTGGTTCGAATTGCTGCTGTGGGGTTGCTGTTGCGTTGCTGTGTTATTACTGCTGCTGACTCCTCCTTCTTTTCTTCTTGTACCGCCATTTCCAGGTACACATTTGTACACTCTCGGCTTGAAGCGAAATGAAATATTAATCAGGCTTTGTTCCTGTTGAATTCCTCATGTTTAGATTTGTGTTTGAATAGAATTTTCCTTTCTTTGTATAAAAATGTAGTTGACTGATTAATGAGTAATGGGGTTGCATATGTATAACTTCTTCATCTAATAATGTTAGTTTAAATTAATCAAAGACTAGTTAATTTGTTTTGATATTATGATGTGTCAATCTCATGTTCTAGTATTATTAAATAATAGAATATAGAATGAAAGCAGTCTTTCTTTGTACAAACTCGATTGCAATTTTCCATTCGCATTAGCCATAAACTAATAACTAATAAGTTACGTCTTTTTTAGTGTGTAATTAATCGGGAGATTTTCTTTTATTTTAGAGACGAACTTAATAGAAAAAATGTAGTCATTGTAGGTTTATCCTTTTAAATAAAAATGAGATGAGTCTCGCCAAATAAAACACACAGATTGCGGGGCCCTCACAAAACTGTACGTGTTAATTGCTTAGATTTCGGGATGGAACGTTTAGCAAAATTTCACGGCCCTACCCAAAGTAAATGATACGCTAGTCGCTTTAGGCGCGCCTTTAATAATTTAATCTTCTTAAACTCGGGTGCACATTTATGTGACCCAAATCCAAATCTCAACGGAGTGAAAATGTGCCAACAACCACGGGTGCATTGATGTGACATGGTTCGAGATGTATTTTCATGACGTTGCAATTCCCTGTAAAATAATAATAATAATAATGAAAGCGGTAAAGAGTTAAAATCTGTACATAAGTTCATATTTGTATAAAATCAGATAATCAAGCCGAATATGACAGTTGAGCGACCGTGCTAGAACCACGAAATTCGGGAATGCCTAACACCTTCTCCCGGGTTAACAGAATTTCTTATCCGGATTTCAGATGCGCAGACTGTTAAATAGAGTCATTCTTTTCCTCGATTCGGGATTAAATTGGTGACTTGGGACACCCTAAATCTCCCAAGTGGCGACTCTGAAATAAATAAACAAATCCCGTTTCGATTGTCCTTTAATTGGAAAAACTCCTTCACCCCTCGTGGGGGCGGAAAAAGGAGGTGTGACAGATCTGGCGACTCTGCTGGGGAAGTATCCCAGAACCACTGTTTTAGGGTTAGAAATTCAAGCTTAGATAAATTGTTATATTCGGTTTTGTCTGATTTTGTTACATGTTTGGGCTCAATGTGCTAAATGATGTTTTTACCGCTTTGATATTATTTGAACTATATATAAACTGTGCCGAAACCCTTCTCTTCTTACCTCCTGGGAGAAGCTCGCTGGTCGAGATTCCCTATTCTGTTTGTGTCAATACCTGAAATAAGAAAGAGGCCGGACAAGTTACAAAGCCGGACGACCCCGCGGGTCCCCGATACGTAGCCCCCTCCTCGACTTTAGTTGTCCGCTCGGGTACACAGTCTAGAACAAATACCCAGGTTATGAACTTAGAATAACTCAGCTTCATGCTGGATCCCTAGTAGGAACGTTTGTTTACATCACGTGCATCTGACTTTGGAGGCTCAACACAGGGGTTGGGTCTGTCTAGGACAGGTGTACCAAAAAATGAAAATGACCATCCTGATACATCTTACTTGCTACTACTTGTGCATTTATTTGATTCGGACTTGTGTGTTGGCCGGCTTTTGAATATCAGGAATATTGTGCAGTTAAGGAAAAAAAATAGCGGTTAGGGAATTAATTATTTTATTTTTGAAAAAAAAACCAATGCCCAAATACTGTCAAAACTCTGCCAAAATTTTGAGAAAATGAGAAAAAAAAATGACTTATTAGTTTGTTTTAGTGAAAGCAAAGGAAAAATAGAAAAAAAAAAGTCGTTGTTCTGTCTTCAAAAATAGAAAGGGAAAATAGTTTGTCTTCCCATGAAAAATGAAAATGAAAAAGAGTCTTGTTTTTAAAATGGTTTTTTTTATTTGTTTATGAAAATGCCAAAAATAAAAATAAAAAGAGTCGTGGAGTATTTGTCTTGCCAAGAAAATTCAAAGTAAAATTCCATAAAAGATATGTCTTGCAAAAATATATATGTATCTTTATTTTCCATTATTGATTTCTTTAGAAAGTCTTTTTAATTGTTTTTTTACAAAATAATAATAATAATAATAATAATAATAATAATAATAATAAAAAAAATCCTTTTAATTTCTTCAAAAAAATATCCGAAAGTATTTTCATTCTTCTTTCAAAATTGAAAAGAAAATTCAAAATTCAAAAATATTTTTTAGAAGCATTTCTTTCATTGAAAGTAAAATTCCAAAAATATTTTCTTTCTTCTTTAGAAGTTCTTCTTTCGAAATTTGAAAAAAAATTGTAACATCTTTTTTTTCTTTAGCAATCCTTCGTTGCAAAAATGCTCCCTTTCTTCTTTGTAAGTCTTTCCTTCAAAAAAAAAAAAGTTAGTTTATTTACTTTATTCATGTTCCCGAACTACGCTGGTTTGATTCTCACCGGATGTAAGATACGTAGGCAACCCTCATCGGGTCCAACCTCCTCTTTTGCTAAAATAACCAAAAACAAATAAATAAACAAAAAACATGTCAAAATTTTAATTTTTTCATAATAAAACAAAAAAAAATGTCAAATTTTTTCGGGTGATGTCGAGCCTCCCCCTTTGCAAAAAATAGCAAAAAAAAATAAATATGTGTCAAATTTTAATTTCATCATAAAGAAGTCGGGTGACGTTGTTTTGTCAAGACATAGCCGAATGTTCCCGAAAGGGACGCCGGAAGGCTGACTTTGCATAAACAGCCAGCTTTTGGGTCATGTTTAAGATTTGGTCCAGTTGACCCACACAGCCTTAAAAATCTTCGTCCCCGAGGCATTGAAAGGCCGTGTTTGCAATATTGAGTTTTCTATTTTGAAAAACGATAAAAAGAGTCATAAATAAGTCGGGTGATGCTGTTTTTGTCAAAAATAGCCGAATGTTCCTGAAAGGGATGTCGGAGGGCTGACTTTGGATAAACAACCACCTTTGGGTCATTGTTTTAGATTTGGTCCAATTGACCCACACAGCCTTAAAAATCTTCGTCCCCGAGGCGCTGAAGGGCCGTGTTTGCAACACCAGGTTCTATTGTAATTTGTAAAAAAAACAAAGAGTCAGCGGTCAGGTGAATACCGTTTGCGCTTTTGGTCAAAATAAGCCGAGCCAGCTTTGGCAGTGTCTTAAACCGTTCTTGCTGAAATAGCCTTAGAGTATCTTTCAGTTGTCGAAAGGCTATTTTCGTAAAAGAACGGACAAGTTTGTAAAGTGTCATAAAATAATCCTCCCCGGCCTCAAAATTCATGTGAAATTTGGAAGGGGCCACATTTGCAAAAAATAACCGTTCGGTTGCATTTGTTATATGGAGAAAGGAAGCTGGCCATTTATTTTTGGAGTTTGTAAATCTTTTGATTAGAATATGTGGGTTGTTTGATTTTCGAGTTTGTAGGTCATCTTCAAACCTTTGAAGCCCAGTTTGTTTTAATATGAAAATTAAAAAAAATGTTTATTATTGTTTATCTTTTATTGGTCCGAACTACGCAAGGTCTGATTCATGCGAGGTCATGATACGTAGGCAATCTCCATAAGATTCGACCATAACAAAAAAAATGAAAAAAATCGGAAAAAAAAAATCAAAAAAAAGGAAAAATATGTTGTTAGTAATAAGAATCGACTGAGTCCATTCTAACATGTTTTGTTTTGAATTGTGAAGAAAGTTGAGTTGGTCGGTTTGTGGTAAGATGGAAACACAAGATCCAAGGAAAATGATAACTGACATCGAAGTTGTTACAAATGCTCAAGAGTCTCAGGGTCAAAGGGTTCAACAAGAGTCTACTGTGCCGGAGAAAAATAGAATACTGAAACAGCAAATGACCGAAGTGTGTCAAGCATGGGCCAGTGGGCAAGGACAGCCTCGTCATGGGTCACAATTTGCGACACAACAAGAGCAGTACCACTCTCCTAAGTACCACTCGTACTCGTTTGATCTTCCTACAAAGATTGAAGAGCCTGCCCGAAAGATGGTACAAGAAGAAATGACCCAAAGAGTGAAAAGCTTAGAATAATGGTTGAAAAACAGGCAAAGGTTATCTGGTCAAAAGAGAGTTGCCTTCAAAGATCTATATATGTTCCCCGACGTCCACTTGCCGCCTGGTTTCAAGACTCCCAAATTTGAAAAGTACGATGGACATGGAGATCCCATTGCCCACCTGAAAAGGTATTGCAATCAACTGAGAGGTGCGGGAAGAAATGAAGAATTGTTGATGGCTTATTTTGTGGAAAGCCTTACGGGAGTAGCTTCCGAATGGTTTATGGATCAAGACACGTCTCGCTGGTATGTCTGGGACGACATGGCACAAGCCTTTGTCAAACAGTTCCAATACAGCATCGACATTGCCCCAGACCGCATTTCCCTTTCAAACCTGAAGAAGAAACCAAGTGAAAGTTTCAGGGAATATGCCATTAAATGGAGAGAGCAAGCAGCTCGAGTTAAGCCACCCATGGATGACCACGAGCTAATAACTGTCTTCCTTCAAGCGCAAGAGCCAGATTACTTTCAGAACATGATGTCCGCAGTTGGCAAATCCTTCTCGGAAGCAATCAAAATGGGAGAAATGATAGAGAATGGTCTTAAGATAGGAAAAATTATAAGTCAAGCAGTTTTTAAAGCTGCAACTCACGCTGTGCGGGTTGAGTCTGATAATTTTTGCGACACAAATGAGAAGATTGAAGAAATCATGATGACATCAGGGTCAAGAAGAGGTCCTAGGAGAACATCTCGAAGGTATGAGCAGCCTCCTCAAGTTTTCTATGAATCCCCTGAGCAATATTATCCCCCTCAGAACCCACAACACTCTATTGTTCCACCTCAGTATGTTGCCCGGCCACCAAAACACCCCAGAAGGCGAGCACGAGCGTCACAAAATCTCCAGAAGCCTCCACATAACTTTCAGGTGCCCTATAACCCACATCCAAGCCAGAGGTATAAAGGGGAACGGAGGCTGAAAGATAATTTTACACCAATAGGAGAGTCCTATGAAAGCTTATTTGAGAGGTTAAAGCATCACGACATGATTGCATTTATTCCTCCAAATCATGTGGATCCACGTGCAAGAAGCTTTGACCCTTCTAAAAAGTGTGAATACCATTCCAATGCCCAGGGGCACAATGTTGAAAGTTGTCGGGATTTGAAAAGAGAAATAGAAAGGATGATCCAGGAAAATCTGATTGTGATCCAAGATAGTGACACCCAGAATATCGCGCAGAATCCTTTACCTGCACATCATGATGCACACTTTGTGGGGAGGATGCCTGGTGACATGGAGTTTGAGAGTCATCCTGGGAAACTGCTAACTGATGATAATGATATTGAAGTTGGTAATGGTCTTGGCAATGATGATGCAGAACTCAATGGCTAAAACGCCGTGTTTGGCAATTGGAAAGGCGCTCCATCTCCTGGTCAGCCAGAGAGGAGTTTTGGTGGTTTATTTTGTTGTCATTTTTGTTGTTTAAACAGTTCTACCAAATGCAAATTCCGGTCTTTTATTATCTCCAATCATCTTCTTTGTTTAGTTTTCTTTACCCTTTTGTTTTTCTTTTGTTCAACGCCGATTCTAGTGACATGACATGCACACACAGTTTAGGCCTAATCTTAAAAGTTGATCGTAAAGCCATTTGGGGATGATCGGGACCCCTTTGAAAATAAGAATAGTTTGAGATCATTTGAAGCCCGAACCGTGTGAAACTGGGGTGAGGTAAAACATAAAGAAAACCGTAAAAGCAAATTGGCCATATTGACAAGGGGGTCGTTCGTGGTGATGAAAGTGAGAGTATTGCCCAACGTTGTTTTAAAAATGACAAATAAAAAGGTGAATTCGTGGATATTTAATGTTGCAATGTTTAATTGTGTTGTTTGCACTTGGCATGTTCTGAAGACTGGAATGACGAAGGCATTTTGTTCTGCTACCTAAACACTTTATCCTTCGTTACCCCTTTTGAGCCTTATTTATTTTCTTTCATACCCCTCGTTCGGAATCAGTAGCAAAGGTTAGAAACACAAACATGGAAGAAAAAAAAAGAGAAAAGAAAGCAACAAAAACAAAAAAAATGAAAAGAAAAGAAAAAATGATAATAAAAACAAAAGAAAGTCAGAAGAAAACAAAGGAATTGGGAACTACGTTTGACCTGATTCCTTAAAGAGGATACGTAGGCGCCTCACGGCTCGGTCATAGAGTGCATAGTGTATGTGCATGGTGTAATAAAAATAAAAATAAATAAAAAATCCCCAAGCAAGAAACTGGGGCAAGGGTTGCGTTTGTTGTAAACAAATATGGTTCCGAAGGTTGTAATTTTGAACCCCAAATTGATTTGTTTTTGAGCCTTTAATACCCTTTCTTTCTAGCCTATCCAAAACCCCACATTACGGTCCGAAGAAAGACCTTTTGACCAGTCTTCGAAAGATGCCAAGTCATACAAACGGAAGTCAGGGATAGCACCTCGAATCTCAACAGAGAAAAGGATCATGGATTGGAAATGAATTGATAGACGAAAAGAATCCCCAGCAGAGAGAGTCATATCGGTAAAACTCCAAATCCCCAGCTGGAAAATGATACAAATGAGAGAGTCTTATCGGTGAAAATCTTCACGGATACCATAAGGCGACGAAAATTGAGAGAAAAACCAAAATGAGAGAGGCTTGATAGTGAAAACCCTTCAGGCACTACAAGTCGAATAAGATTGAGAATCAGATGGGGAATCGCCAAATGAAGATCTTGAAAGACGATTGACGGCGGAGGATAGGCCACATGTGCATGTCATGACCATTAGAGTCGGTATCTGCGTTTGATAGGTTTTTATTTATAGTTTCTTTTGTTAAAAAGTCATCTTTTTCCTTTGTCTTTTATTCTGTTCCTTTTTATCTTTCTCCTTTCATAGAAAAATTCCCTAGTAGAGTCTGTTTGGTCAGAACAAGTGAGAAATAACTTCAAAATATGCCATCAACTTTCCAATTATGCAAGATGAGATCTGACTAGTACATCCAAGTGGTATAGTCAGCAAGGAACAAGCGCGGGGCCAGTGTCAAGAAAGATATCCCCCGCAAAAGGGAATTGACAAAAGGATTGACGAGTGTCAAGAGGGACACCCTTGCCGAAATCAAAGGTTATAAACCTCAAGGCCAAGGCCTGTGGACAAATCAAGGAGAGCAATGAACATGATTTGGGAAATTTATATGAGACTAAAAGGTCAGGAAAATGCCAGTTTCCGAGCTGTGCCACAAAAGAAGAGGGATATCCCTAGCAGAAAGGGATCATCCCCAGCAAGTTTTTTGGAATGCAGAGCAGGGAAGAAGAAAGGGAAAAGCCATCCCCAGTAGGAGTATCACAACCAACCACTACCGTCGAATCTTAAAGGAAATGACATTGATGGCGGAAAGGCATGCCATAAAGAAGATTATCAAACTGGGGCAGAAAATTTTCTTTTCATTTTGAAAATTTTCTGGAAGTCAGGTATCCACATGGGGAGGAAGAAAGATAATACCAGTCTTAAGGGAAGTGGGTTTTGAACCGGTGTTATCCCCAACAGTGTTGAAAGAAAGAAAATAACGAGTTTTAATAAAAGGAGTTGTATCCCCAGCAGACAGAACCAAAGAGATGAAACTGGTGTTTAGAAAAAGCAAAAGCCATTATCATCCCCAGCAGCTTCCAGAAGAATGAAGCATCGATTTGAAGGGATAAAATTCCCCAGCAGCGTTATTCTCAACAACATTATCCCAAGAAGATAACACTTTTATCCCCAACAGTGTTGAGAGAAAATAAAAAAAAAATTGAAGGAGGGGAAGAAAGGAGACTCCCCAGTGGTATTATCCCCAGCAAGCAAGTAAGTAATTCCCCAAAATCATTATCCCCAGCAGTCTCGTGGGAAGACAACATCAGCTTTTAAAGGAGGAAGCCATCCCCAGCAAGGCCACAAATCGGGCACCATTTTAAAACTGATAAATTTTTCTTTGCTTGAGAGTTGAAACAGGAACAAAGCAGCGCAAAGGAAAAAGAAAAGAAAAGAAGAAATTACAAAAGTAAGTTTCTCAAATCATTGATCTTTACATTTTCCTCCTAGGATAAAAAATCCTAATCTAATGAATTTCCCTCCCGATACAATCTTAGTCCGATGAAATTTTCTCCTAAGATATCAAATCTTAGTCCGATGAATTTTTCTCCTAAGATAGAAAACTTAGTCCGATGAATCTTTCTCCTAAGATCACAACAAAATGGACCTAGTTTGACGATTTATCTCCTAGAGTCACAATCTTGGTCCGATGGAATTTTTTCTCCCAAGATAAGATATCAAATCTTAGTCCGATGAAATTTTCTCCTAAGATATCAAATCTTAGTCCGATGAATTTTTCTCCTAAGATAGAAATTTTAGTCCGATGAAATTTTCTCCTAAGACATCAAATCTTAGTCCGATGAATCTTTCTCCTAAGATATCAAATCTTAGTCTGATGAATTTTTCTCCTAAGATATCAAATCTTATTCCGATGAATTTTTCTCCTAAGATAGAAATTTTAGTCCGATGAAATTTTCTCCTAAGATATCAAATCTTAGTCCGATGAATCTTTCTCCTAAGATCACAACAAAATGGACCTAGTTTGACGATTTATCTCCTAGAGTCAAAATCTTGGTCCGATGGAATTTTTTTTCTCCCAAGATAAGATATCAAATCTTAGTCCGATGAATTTTTCTCCTAAGATATCAAATCTTAGTCCGATGAAATTTTCTCCTAAGACATCAAATCTTAGTCCGATGAATCTTTCTCCTAAGATATCAAATCTTAGTCCGATGAATTTTTCTCCTAAGATATCAAATCTTAGTCCGATGAATTTTTCTCCTAAGATATCAAATCTTAGTCCGATGAATCTTTCTCCTAAGATCACAACAAAATGGACCTAGTTTGACGATTTATCACCTAGAGTCAAAATCTTGGTCCGATGGATTTTTTCTCCCAAAATAATATAACAAAATCTTAGTCGGATGAATCTTCTCCTAGGATCAAAATCTAGTCTGATGAATTTTCTCCTAGGATAATTTGAAAAAAGAAGAAGTTTGAATTTGAAAAAAAGGGAGTCATTTTTTTAGTTTTCTTAAGATTATCAATGTTCAGTTGTTGTCGAGGTCAGGATCCCTCCTGAAGAACAGAATGACGATTTATTTTTCGAAGTTGTTTAAATCTCGCCAACCTAAAGAAAGGAATGACATTTTATTTTCAAAATTGTTGTTGAAGTCAGGAGCCCGCCTGAAGAGAGGAAAGGCGTTTTATTTTTAAAAGTTGTTGAAATCTCGCCAGCTTAAAGAAAGGAATGACATTTTATTTTTAAAAGTTGTTGAAATCTCGCCAGCCTAAAGAAAGGAATGACATTTTATTTTCAAAGTTGTTGAAATCTCGCCAGCCTAAAGAAAGGAATGACATTTTATTTTCAAAGTTGTTGAAGTCAGGAGCCCGCTTGAAGAGAGGAAAGACGTTTTATTTTCAAAGTGGTTTAAATCTCGCCAACCTAAAGAAAGGAATGACATTTTATTTTCAAAGTTGTTTGTTGAAGTCAGAAGCCCGCCTGAAGAGAGGAAAGACATTTTATTTTTCAAAGTTGTTTTACTTTTTCGAAGTTGGGTTCATCCGCCCTCAAATAGGATATGTTGGGTGTCACACCTCCTTTTTCCGCCCCCGCGAGGGTACAAAAGGGAGTTTTTTTCCAATTAAAGGACGATCGAAACGGGATTTATTTATTTATTTCAGAGTCGCCACTTGGGAGATTTAGGGTGTCCCAAGTCACCAATTTTAATCCCGAATCGAGGAAAAGAATGACTCTGTATTACAGTCCGCGAACCAAAAATCCGGATAAGGAATTCTGTTAACCCGGGAGAAGGTATTAGGCATTCCCGAATTCCGTGGTTTTAGCACGGTCACTCAATTGTCATATTTGGCTCATTTATCTGATTTTTAAACAATTAAGAACTTGTATGCAAATTTAACTTTTAAAACCGCTTTTATCATTATTTATTTTATACAAAATTGCAACGTCGTGAAAACGCATCTCGAACCACGCCACAACCAGTGCACACGAGATTTGTTGACGCATTTTGACTTCGTCAAGATCGTGATTTGGGTTACATAAATGTACACCCGTATTTAAGAAAATAACCTTATTAAATATGCGCCAAAATACTACGCGTTATGATACTATTAGGTAGGACTGTAAATTTTACTAAATCGCCCATCTCGGAATCTAAGTATTTTCTTATATTAAAAAAATAAATAAATAAGATTGGAGGACTGCAATTTTTGTATTATTTATATTTATTTATTTTTTAGCGAGATCCTCCCTTATTTTATGAATACCCTTTAATGACTACATCTTTATTATTACTAAGTTTGTCTATAATTATGAAGTCAATCTCTACATACTTAAAATAACATATTAATTACTAATTTAAAACAAATATTAATGGAAAGTAATATTACTAAAATTATAATTACAAACAACATGGAATTGTCAAAAAATAAAAAAAAACTAATTATCCCATAGTTGGATTAAAATTCATATTGTTAGTATGACTTAAGCTTATTGAAATTAATTATTTACAAATACTGAAAATTGGAAGAAAAAAACTTGATTACTAAACCATATTTCTAAAAATTAAACAATTTAACCTTAACTAACCTTGTTTTAATTCACATCATGTCCTAATACTTGATTCGCAAACTAATTCATGTTTTAACTGAAATTAACTACATGATTCCGATTAACTTAACGTTGACAAAAAAAAACCTTACGTTGACAAGAAAAAAAACTTATGAATAAGGAACTCAGTCAATTTTTGCCAAACTGATTCAATAACGCCATTTTTACGTTATTTTTTCTATTTTGATTATTAAACAATTTTAATTAGTAATCAGGCTTAAATATATTTCCTAATAATCCGGTTAAGGCGTTATTTAATATATCGCTATAACATGCCTAATTATGCCAAATGACAGTGATTTACAGAATAATAATACATGAATAATCTAAATACAATATAGTAAACTAAATTAAAAATTTAACACTTCATTCTTCATTTCGGCTTACAAAACGCCAAAATTACAGTTGTGTACCTGATATTGTCAATATAAGAAGAAGAAAGTTAGCAACGTAATACGTAACACAGCAACAGCAACAATAACCAGCAATAACCAGTCAACGAAAACCCCAGGGACAGATTTGAAAAATTCAAAATAAAATCCGGGAATGCCGAAAATAACGGACAGAAACTAAGGGAAATTTTCAGATTTTGAAAGGCTAGTTAATCTTCAACCCTTAATTTCTACACCTGTATACCAGAATATTTATCAGGTGTGTACTACTCTCTCTTCTAATTTTCAACTTTTTTTTTCTTTGTATGTTTTTTCTTTTCTTGAGAGTTTCAATGTTTTTTTTTTCGGAATAAATGTTCAGCTCTTTTTTTTTCTCTAATCTGTTCTCTCTCTATTCTCTATCTCTGTCTGTGTTTTTATATCTGTCCAAGACCTCCTATATATATCACATTCCCAAACCCTTTAATTAATTAATAAATCAATACTTTTCCCTACCAAACCCATTATTCTTCCCACTTATCCCCATTACATTAAATAATGTATCAACCCCACCCCATTATATTTTGTACCCCATGCCTACCATAAATATATACAAGATTCCCCTCCACTACATTTTGTCTTGTCTCCCATTAAATTAAACAATGATATCAAAAACTCACCCCATTATATTTTGTCCCCCATGCTTAACATAAAGAATTACAAAATGTTCAATTACCAAACTACCCCTCCGACCTTATTGCAATTACCATTTTACCCCTGAACGTACTACAAATTACCAAACTACCCCATCAGCTATAACAATCAATTAGTCAAACTTAACCAAAATATAGACAATATGATCAATTTCTAACAATGTTCAAACAACAAATCACATGAACATGATTTCTTCAATATTTCAACAACAAATTACATGAACATGATTTCTTCAACATTTCAACAACAAATCACATGAACACAAATTGAACAACAAAGAACAACTAAAATTTGATTGAACAATATTTTAGCAACAAACAAACCTATTTTCAGATTCAACAACAACAACAACAAACAAGTATATTCAGATTTCTAAATTCAATAATATTGAACTTAAAATCAACTCTAACAACATTACAACAAACAATTCCTATATTAAACTTAAACAAGATTATGAGACAAATTCAAGAAATAATCATAAATGATAAACAATAAACAAGAAAATCAAACTATACAAATTTCGGATTCAAGATCAATCAAACAAAGTATGAACATGAATGAAAAGATTCAACCACAATAACAAACTTTATTCAAATTTCGAATTGAACTTAAACAAAACAAATAAACATATTCAAATCACTAATCTTCAAATAATCAATTAATCTTTCTTAATTAAATCCAACAAAAAAAATATAACAAAGATGCATGATCATGAATGAAATCTATATTAAACAAACAACGGATTCAAGCGATTTAAACTAAATCTAACAATATTAAACCTAAACTAACAATTCCTTTTTTGCAAAAATTAAATTAACATGAAATAAACTGAAAATCAATTAATTAAATTTTCATTTGAATCTGAAAATTAAACCAACCAAACATATAAACAAACTAAAAAAAAAATTATTTCAATGATGAACAACAAAATAAGAATTGAATCATTTATCGATTTTGGATCCGAAAAATATCAAACAAATTACGGACAAAAAATGAAACTCAAAAACCCACTAACCGGATCGAAACAATGACGAACTTGAACGGAAACAAATCTGCCGGGAAACAAATATCGCACCAAAATCATTTGACGCCGAAGACGATCACGAACGGACAAACGAAGAGCTTGAAGGAGAGGTAGCGGACAACCGTGGAAGCGATGCCGGACGGGGCAGTAGCAACGCAAAACGTGAGCAGCAGTAGATGCTGGACGAAGTAGTCACGCAGCATCATGAAGTGAGGAAGAAGAAGAAGCAACGATCAACGTGAACTTGAAGAAGAAGAAACACTCGCGATCTTGAAGAAGAAGAAGAAACACGGGCGGCGGGTGTGTGTGTATTCTGTTGCCGTGGTTGTGTGTGTGTCTATGTGAAGGAGAAGAGGCAGGGGAAGGGCAGCCATGGATGGGGTGTTTGGATGCTTGAAGAAGAAGAAGAAAAGAGAGAAAGAGAAAGGGGGGGCGGATGAGAGAGGGATTTTTTTAGGGTTTTCTTCCTTCTTTTTTTTTGTTTTGTTTTGTTTTGCTTTGTTTTTTTTTTTGAAATGCAAGATAGGGGGTGTTGGGTTATGGATTGGGTCGACCCGGTTTGAAATGGACCGGGTCGTGGGGGAGATTGGACAATTGTTTGGGCTTGGGGTTGAAATTTGAAGAAATGGCCCAATCCGATATTTCTTTGTATTTTTGTTTTTTTTCTTCTTTTTATTTCTTTAGAATTAAATTATAAAATACTTAAATTATTATTAAGAACTAAATTAAGTTATAAAAGCGCAAATTAATTCCCAATAACAATTAACACATAATTAAGTAGTAATTAAGCATAAAATTGTATATTTGGACATTAAATGCTAAAAATGCAAACGATGCCTATTTTAGTAATTTTAATTTTTGTAAAACAAATTTAATTACTAAAAATTGTAGGATTAAATCCTAAATGCAAATGCGACATATTTTTTGTATTTTTTATTAATTTAACAAATAAACATGCATAGATAAAAATAATTATACAAAAATACCACAAAAATACAAAAATTGTATACAAAGGAAAATTGTTTTATTTTGAATTTTTTGGGAGTGATTCTCATATAGGGCAAAAATCACGTGCTCACATTGGGTTCATCCACCCTCAAATAAGATTTTATTTTCAAAGTTGTTTTTGAAATCAGGCGCCCACCTGTATAACGAGAGGAATACTTTCCAGTTTTTTCATTTCATGTCCTAAGTCGCCCACCAGTATAATGCGGGCATACGTTTCTGTTTTCATTTCATGTTCTAGGTCGCCCACCAGTATAATGCGGGCATACGTTTCTATTTTCATTTCATGTTCTAGGTCACCCACCAGTATAATGCGGGCATACATTTCTGTTTTTTCATTTCTAGGCCGCCCACCAGTATAATGCGGGCATACGTTTCTGTTTTCATTTCATGTTCTAGGTCGCCCACCAGTATAATGCGGGAATACATTTCTGTTTTTTCATTTCTAGGCCGCCCACCAGTATAATGCGGGCATACGTTTCTGTTTTCATTTCATGTTCTAGGTCGCCCACCAGTATAATGCGGGCATACATTTCTGTTTTTTCATTTCATGTCCTAGGTCGCCCACCAGTATAATGCGGGCATACATTTCTGTTTTTTCATTTCATGTCCTAGGTCGCCCACCAGTATAACGAGGGAATACATTTCATATTTTTGCATTCAGGCGCCCACCTATATAACGAGAGGAATACTTTTCAGTCTTATACTTCAGATCTTGAAATCAGTAACCCACCGGAAGGCAAAAGGTTACAACAGGAATCCCCAGCAGGAAACAATAAAAATCCCCAGTACCGGAAAGCAGAAGGTTGCAACAAGAGGTCCCAGCACAAATTCAAACGCATGAGTCAAAAGGAAGAAAAGACGCGTCTTGAAAGAAGCGGCCTGTGAACATTAAATTATGCCCAGCATAACAAATCTGATAAAGAAAGTCGTATCCCCAGAGGAACCACTGAAAAGCTTAATGAAGGAGGCCATATCCCCAGCGGACCGAACAAAATAAGGAAAACTGGTATTCAGAAAAGCAAAAGGCCAGTGTCATCCCCAAATTCACGGAAGAAAAGCACCGGAAGAAACACAAGCCGACAAGAAAGTAATGCAACAAGAACAAGTTGAAGATAGATGAGATCTTATGATTCGTAGTCTAGCCTAGCTTCTTGTTTTCTTTTAAGCACGGTGTAACAAGGAGATCGGTAAGCAGTGATAACAGCATGCAACAACAGTAACATTGCAGTCCCATGGTAGTCCCAGCTACCAAAACTTCCCGAACTACATTAACCTAATTCCCCTTTAGCCAGGGATATGCAGGGAACCTTTGAAGCAAAGGTTCGGTTAAATCTTTTTCAAAAAAAAAAATGCTTCACACGGAGTACTCGGATGGGCAAAAAATCGCTCACTTTATCTTTGCACGAAAACTCTTCGTGTCTTCGGGCAAAGAGGGGCAGCTGTAAACACGTGATTTTTGCCCTATGAAAGAATTACTCCCAAAAATTCAAAATAAAACGATTTTCCTTGGTGTGCAATTTTGAGAATTTTTGTGACATTTTGGATAATTATTTGTATTTGTCTGTGCATGTTTATTTGTTAAATTAATAAAAAATACAAAAATATGTCGCATTTGCATTTAGGATTTAATTCTACAATTAGGAATAATTAGGTTTGTTTTACAAGAATGAAAATTACAAAAATATGCATCGTTTGCATTTTTAGCATTTAATGTCCAATTGTACAGTTTATGCTTAATTATTACTTAATTATGTGTTAATTGTTATTGGGAGTTAATTTGCGCTTTTATAAATTAATTTAGTTCTATATAATAATTTAAGGATTTTTAGAATTTAGTTTTAGAAAAATAAAAGGAGAAAAGAGAGCAAAAATATAAAGAAAATCGGAATTGTGTTCTTCTTCAAATTCAAGCCACAGGCCCAAAAAAAATATCCAACCTTCCCCATGACCCGGTCCATTTCAACCCGGGTCGACCCGGTCCGCCCCATTAACCCCAAATGACCTAACCCTTCCTAATCTTCATTTTCATTTTTTCCAAAACCCTAACACTAAACCATCTGCCCCTCTCTTTCTCTTTTGTCCTTCACCATCTCCAAAACTCCAAGCCCATCCATGGATGCCCCCCAAGCTCACTCCAAACAGCCCCTCCCTCGTCCGCCATTAAAGAGCAAACGACCCCCATTACTGTGCATCTTCTTCTTCGACCAGCTGCTGCCCCAAGCTTCGTCTTCATCGACGAACAAACATCCGCCATTGACGAGCTCGTCAAGCTCCCATGGCTGCTGCGTTGCTGTGACTTCTGCTACGTCCAAACATACCCCGCTGCTTCTGCCTTCATCTTCTTCGTCAAGCTCGAGCTTGAGCTCGACACCCATGGCTGCCGCTGCGTCTTCGTCGTCAACCCGTCGCCATGGCTTCCATGGCTAGCTCCCTGCTGCTTCAAGACTGCTGCTTCATCGTCGTCACGTTAGCTCCCTCCTGTAGCTTCCTCGTCTTCACGCGTCGTCGGCCACTCGCTTCCAGCATCTGCTTCCTGCTGCTTTGCTACGTCCAAATAGACCACGCTTCTGCTTCTGCTTCATCTTCTTCGTCTCCGTCGAACTCGAGCCCGAGCTCCCATGGCTGCCCTTTGCTGCTTTGTCTTCTCCATGGCGAGCTCAAGCTCATTCATGGACTGCCCTCATCACCATAACTTACCAGAAAAACACACACAAACACACACGCTGAAGCCCAGCTGAAAACATTCAAAATCGCCCAGAAGTTCTGTCCGGGGTTGAGGTCCGTTCGAGTTCGTCGTTGGTCAGTCGTTGTTCGTGGTTCCGATCCGGTTAGTTGTTTTAACCAATTCGTGTTTATCATTTTTCTTATTTTTCTTCAGTTTGTTTCATTTTTGTTTCATTGCTCTTGTTTATTTTTAGGTAGAAATTGTTAGTAATTATAATGTTTTTAGATTTAAATTGAAGTTCAACTAATTATGTCTTTAGTTTGTTCTGTTGATTTTAAAAGGATTTAGTATAGAAGAGTGTTAGTTTAAATCATTTGAATCCGTCATGTTTGTTGTTTAAAATAGATTTAATTCATGTTCATTTTTGTTTGAAGTTCGTTTTTAATCCAGTGATTTAATGAGAGTTTATGTTTTGGTTTTTAATTTTTTGATTTAGTTTGAATCATGTATCTTTGTTGTTAATATTGTTGTCTCCTTGCTCATTCATTTGTGTCTAAGTTAACCAGGATTGGTTCCCAATATGGTTAGCTTATTCCCATTATTTGATGTTATTCAATCTGTGTTCATGTGATTTGTTGTTAAATTTGTTTAGAAATTGGTCATATTTGCTGTATTTTGGTTGAGATTGATTAGGAGAATTGGTTATAGCTGATGGGGGTAGTTTGGTAAATTGCAGTACGTTCAGGGGTAAAATGGTAATTTCAGTAAGGTCGAAGGGGTATTTTTGGAATTGAACATTTAAACAATTATTTAATCCGAATATATTGTGGGGGACAAGACATAAATTAGTGGAGGTTGATATAATTATTTAATATAGTGGGGAACAAGACATAATGTAGTGGGGTGGGAATAATGTAATTATTTAAGTTAAGTATGGGGGACAAGGTATAATGGGGTGGAGTTGATATATTTGTTTAATATAGTGGGGGACAAAACATGTGGGCATGAGGGACAAGGGTTTAAAATAAAGAAGACATAGGGTAATGGGGAACAAAGCATGCAATTAGGGGAATATTTCGGGTTGGGGATTCAAGACAAGAGTCTTGTTATAAATAGAGTCATTTGACACATTTTTTAGATGAAAAAAAGGACTTGAAAGACTTGAACTTGAAAGACTTACTTAGAGAGAGAGGAAGACATTCTGAAAATCTCAAGAGTGTTAGAGAATTTAAAAAGAGAAAACAAAAACAAAGTGAGAAACGAGTTTAGTTTCGGGTTTAATACACGTGGGTTTGAGTATGTTTGTGGTGATGTGGTTTGTTGTTGTTTAAGTCTTTTACCAACTTTTGGGTTTGTTCTATCGAGCTTGCTTGATTTTCTTCAAATTTTCCTGGGTTTTGATTCTGGTTCGAATTGCTGCTGTGGGGTTGCTGTTGCGTTGATGTGTTATTACTGCTGCTGACTCCTCCTTCTTTTCTTCTTGTACTGCCATTTCCAGGTACACATTTGTACACTCTCGGCTTGAAGCGAAATGAAATATTAATCAGGCTTTGTTCCTGTTGAATTCCTCCCGTTTAGATTTGTGTTTGAATAGAATTTTCCTTTCTTTGTATAAAAATGTAGTTGACTGATTAATGAGTAATGGGGTTGCATATGTATAACTTCTTCATCTAATAATGTTAGTTTAAATTAATCAAAGACTAGTTAATTTGTTTTGATATTATGGTGTGTCAATCTCATGTTCTAGTATTATTAAATAATAGAATATAGAATGAAAGCAGTCTTTCTTTGTACAAACTCGATTGCAATTTTCCATTCGCATTAGCCGTAAACTAATAACTAATAAGTTACGTCTTTTTTAGTATGTAATTAATCGGGAGATTTTCTTTTATTTTAGAGATGAACTTAATAGAAAAAATGTAGTCATTGTAGGTTTATCCTTTTAAATAAAAATGAGACGAGCCTCGCCAAATAAAACGCACAGATTGCGGGGCCCTCACAAAATTGTACGTGTTAATTGCTTAGATTTCGGGATGGACCGTTTAGCAAAATTTCACGACCCTACCCAAAGTAAATGATACGCTAGTCGCTTTAGGCGCGCCTTTAATAATTTAATCTTCTTAAACTCGGGTGCGCATTTATGTGACCCAAATCCAAATCTCAACGGAGTGAAAATGTGCCAACAACCACGGGTGCATTGATGTGACGTGGTTCGAGATGTATTTCCATGACGTTGCAATTCCCTGTAAAATAATAATAATAATAATGAAAGCGGTAAAGAGTTAAAATCTGCACATAAGTTCATATTTGTATAAAATCAGATAATCAAGCCGAATATGACAGTTGAGCGACCGTGATAGAACCACGGAACTCGGGAATGCATAACACCTTCTCCCGGGTTAATAGAATTCCTTATCTGGATTTCTGGTGCGCTGACTGTTAAATAGAGTCATTCTTTTCCTCGATTCGGGATTAAATTGGTGACTTGGGACACCCTAAATCTCCCAAGTGGCGACTCTGAAATAAATTAACAAATCCCGTTTCGATTGTCCTTTAATTGGAAAAACTCCTTGTACCCCTCGCGGGGTGGAAATATAGCAACTTCATGTATAGTATTACTTATAAATGCACCAGTATGACTTTGATCTTTATCATATTTAAAAGCAATAATACGTTTTTGCATACAAAAATTATCATCTATCCAATGACATGTAACAGTCAAATAATCATTTTCATTCACAGCACGACCAATATCAGAAGTAAGAGAAACTTTACAAGGAAGACTTGCGAACAAATAACGTATATATGTCTGATATTGTCCAAAAAACCTAAAGATATCAGCTCTACAAGTACTTCTAGGAATACCTTTAAACATAGGGTTATAAATTCTTTGAATATAAGTAACAAGATATGGTGAAGAAGCAAAACTAAAAGGTAAACAACCTAAAACAATCATTTTAGCTAATTCTTCCCGATCTTTCTTAATATCGTATTTCCCAAATAACCCACCAGTACTCGGGTTAAGTCTTTGTTGCCCAGATAACTCATCTACTCCCCATTCAAGAGGGTGTTTCTCTTCCATATGCCTACGAAGTTGACCCGTTTCCCCTCCTTTACCGGGCTCATGTTTATAATGTTCAATATAAATTTTACATTTTACATATTTTTTTTAATCTTCTAGTCTTTCAAAAAACATCCAACACTTACTTCTTAATCGTCGATTCTTCTTAATAGGGAGAGGAGGCCTACTTGTTGCACCTGCACCCCTAACATTTTGAGTTTGACTAACATTACCAGGTGTAGGTGGTGGTGTGTCAAGATTATCGGGTGATTGAATATCATCTAACAAAGCATCTAAATCATCATCTACACCATAATTTTCTTGCATTCGCTCATAATCTACATTTAAATTTTCAGGTGAACTTCCAGAAATATGTGTAAAGCTACTAGAAGAACCAACACCACCTCTTGTTCTTTTTGAAGTTTTCTTACTACCACCTCTCTTGCACGCTTTTTTGGCCGCTCTAAGTAAATCCATTATATAAATTAAAGTAAGAAATTAAATTAAGAAATTAAATTAAGAAATTCAAGTAAGAAATTAAATTAAGAAACTAAATTAAGAAACTAAGTGTACACCAAATAAGAGAAAGAGATGGAACGAGTGTACCGGGATTCCTTATGCCGCACTAATTTTGAATTTTTGATATCAAAATTCAAACTTCAATTGATAGACCGAAACTTGATAGTTGATAATACTTGAATACTTGATAATTGATACCACACTTCACTTGAATAATTGATATTTGATAATAATAATTTTGTAATGGCTAAACTAAATAATTGATGAAACTTGAAATAATAAATAATTGAGAATTTGAGATTTGAGAATTTAAGAACTATAATATCAAGAGAGAATTGAGAGTTTGATACTTGAGAGAGAATTAGAGTAGTAAGAGAGTGAATTTGTGAGAAAAAATGAAGAAGAAGGGGGGCTATTTATAGATTTTGGGGTGAGAGGGCTATATTATTAATGGGGGGGCCGAAATTGGCAATTTCTGCAATTTTTGGTCGTTCCCCAACGGTCATTTCTGAATTTGACCGTTGGGAACGGTCCAATTTAAATAAAAAAAAATTTCAAACGGAAACCGGGCTGCAACGGGTTGCAGCCCGTGTTCAGCCCGTTAAGGAAATTCGGGCTTAACAGGTTCAGGGCACCGTTAGTCTAAACGTGAACGTACACAACCCGGCCCCCGTTCCAACGTGAACAGTAGCGAGTTGACCCGGGCTGAAGCGGTAAATATAGAATCATTTGCTCAAGAATCATTTTGTTTTTTTCACCTGCTTGTATAGTTTACCACAAACTTTGACTTTCACACAAGATATATGTGTACTAAGACGGAGTTCAACATTGCAGCATGCACATAAAATTCTCTACCATAGTACAACACTAAAAGGAGATGCCAACATAATTGCATAAGCATAAACAGGTATATATGGCTTCAAAATCTAGCATTCAAGTAATAGATTGTTGGATCTAAATGTGAGTGGTAACATCATTTGCCCAATTACTACACACCAAAGAATAATTTCCAGTTGCTTATAGATCAAAATTATTCGCTTAATGCACCGTGCTGCCCTTTTATGCTGCAGGCAGGCAACACTGATAGTTGGCAGCAACATCATAGTCATCTGTCAGCACTAGAAACCCGTAATATATATTTGAGTACTTCAGAAACATTTTCACTAAACGGGTACCAGTAATAGTTATTTGACGAGTGTCTCGCGTATATGATTTAAACTCGTACTCTGTCAAATAGTAGTATAGAAAGATGTCGAACCCACAGAGATTGGTTTATCTATTCTACAGACGTTTCTTGTTTTAATTACTATTTGAGAAAATCAGAAAGAGTTGAGTTGTGAATTAACTAACTAAAAATGCACGAATAGAGCAATAGAATATATTTTGTTTTTCACAAATATAATAAAAAGGTGTTGGAATCCTGACTTCACTTAATATTTTTATTATATAGTAGATACATTTATCATTCAACTTTTATTTCTCATAAATGTATAAATGCCTCTCACGATTATATTTATATATTATTACTATAGTTGAACAATTAAATACACTCCTCTCGGTTATACAAATTAATTGTTAAAATGGTAATATTAAAGAACTAGAAATATATACTTGAACTAAAACATGCTCTTTTTAATAAGTCCCTTTCGGTTACCCTAATTGTTATAACTGATTACTACAATATTCGTCTCTTTCAATTACAAATAAGTGTAGAATCAATTTTAACATATAAGAGCTAGATGTCACTAAATACAAGTTAACATCTATCAATACCAAAATTAACTATTACTTTTTCTGCCTCTTTCGATTACAGAATTAGTAAGAAGTTAATATGTAGAACGAAATAGATAGATGTTAACAAAATTAAATAACACCCAACTATAAAGCAGATAAAATTTAAATAAAAAGCTTCAGCTCAAGCATGTGAAATTTGAGGAATAATATCTACTATTATATAAAAATATGAAGATTCGTCATTTTCCCAACACAAGAAAGTTACTCCATATTGGAGCCAATACCGACAAATAATCTTGCCCATTAAATAAGAAATCCCACTTAGTGAGGTTATTCAAGAGAATAATTCCTCCTATTTAATGAAAAACATGAACTAGAGTAATCTCCAATACTACACTTTATTCTGAACTCGAAATGAACCCAGTGTAATGGCTAAAAGAAGAAACAGAAGCAAAACTAAAGAACAAAGAGAAAGGAAAAACTTTCTACTCAATATTACACTTCTAAGATTTCTTTTTCGCTCCCCTGGTTTCACGATTGATGCCTCTTTTTATAGCCAAGCCATGACAAACTTTTCAATACACTCTTGGATATGAACTTGTCATGGTTAGTTGTGGCCTTGTTATGCTTGGTTATGAGTTTCTGTTATAGGTTAGTTATGGATCGGTTATAGTTTGTCGTAGCCGATTGTGAGTCGGTTGTCCTTTGTCATGGCAGATCACGTCTTTCTTTAGCACCATGTTTATTCTGCTTTAGCTTATCCGTTTTTCTAATTTTTCCTCTGTAATCTTCTCGTTCCCGGACCAATACTTCTTTAACCTTTCTTGCATAATTTAGACAAAAGTATGGAAGAAATATGATAGATTTTTTGTTTTTTTGTTTTTCAAAGAAATTATATGTTTTTAAATCAAGTAAAATGCACTTATCATTATGCATTCAACAAGTAGGAAAAAAATAGATCATAAAACCAACCTTAGCCACTAAAGGTTCCAACTTGGAGATATCAATTCTGTACTCCTTAAGAAATCTGAGATGAAAAAAGAAAATATTATCATAAAAACTCATGCTAATGTGAACCTATAAATTATTAAAAAATACTAGTATTGATTTTGATAAGAGGAGAAGTTTTTATAACAATGAAGCAACATAAACAGACTAGATGTGTAATTCTTTTCCCAATTCCATTACTTGTGTGCCATAGTCTGATCTCGAAGGGCAGCCGTGCATTACAACTTTCTACTTAACAAGTTACAAAAAATAAAGCCACTAAGAGTAAGAGAGAATATGTGGTGTTACTAATATTGTCTTCTTTTGTTTTTTTTGTCTTTTTGAGCCGAGGGTCTTTCAGAAATAGTCTTTCGGAGTAGGGGTAAAGTCTGCGTACACATTATCCTCCCCAGACCTCATTAGTGGGATTTCGCTGGGTCGTTGTTATTGTTGTTGTTAGAGTAAGAGAATCAAACATAATTCGACCAAATTCTAGAAAATGAAGAAGGGGACAAAAAAAATTGCCACACGCACTCATGTATTCTTTTTCTACTTTGCTTACAGTCTGATTCTTGAATTTATGTTGGATCTGAAAAGTGACTAAGGATACTTTGAGACTCACTCTTTTTCTTCCCATTGCTAGTTTGATTAAAGAATGTGAAATTAAAACCTATTGCTTCTCATTCAATTCTCAAGAGGAAATCGGACACCTTTTCTCCAAAAATACAACACTGGTAAAATGTTCGGTAGCACCCCATACTTCCATGTGTTGCTACTAAGAAAGCTCTATAAGAGCAAAAGAATGTGTAGGAGGGTCCATCTAGAGAATGTACTCGATTATGTTTAGCAATGCAACATTTGATCCTACTAAACCTATTCATTATAGATGTCAAAACGATGACGATAAAGAAATGGGCCTTGGGCCTAACTCAACCTCAAAATCTAGCTCATGAGATGAGGATTTCCCAAGACCAACAAACCCATATCCCACTGATGCAAGACTCAATACCCCCGGCATGCCCAGGACTAGACATCTGAAGAGTGGATAATATAAAATGGGGACCCAACATAGGATAAACAATGAATTGCGATGCATGTGGCTCTGATACCAAGATAAAGAAATGGACATTGGGCCTAAATTAACCTCACAAGCTATCTCATGAGGTGAGGATTGCCAGAGACCATATAAAGAGACCAAGAAACTCCATATCCCATTGATGTGAGTCTCAATTAACGACATTGGAGATAACAACCAAAAAGATTTAATTAAGCTTGAGGATTGAAATTCACTAGAAATGATGTATTCATAAAAACCAGTAAAATAGCTCCACATAATTTTCCCAAGATCATAACATTAAGGTAATACATAGAAAGCAAGCCAACTTTTGTTGTGCTACATTTCAGAGAAAGAAACGGAGACAAGAATGCATAATACGGAGGATCTCAGAAAGAAAAACACAATCAATTTGAAATTCCAAATGAGGAAAGATAACACTGAACACAATTTTGACAAATGGGAACCACTAGAATGTACCGCAGCTCGACCTTAATGTATTGTGAGGAAGCATGGTGAATAAACATTTCCTTCTGTTTTTTGCAATACAGTTTGGAAGTACTGGTATTTGAAGCACTAAAAGTCAGGCACGTGAATCAAGTTGATTGTTAGGATATATTAAGACTAAGATACAGGACATACACACTAGAATGATGTGAAACCGCTATGGCTTCAGGAAAAGAAGATAAACAGTATTTAATTACCTGGCTCCTTTATCGCTATAAACAGGTTCATAAGGCACAGAAGTCTTGTCCTGTGACAGCATTAAATTAACATATATTAGCTTTCGAGTAGCAGATCTTTCCTTCTCTAGACCAAGCAATTAAGATATCATTGATTGTGGACAGCATGTGCTGAATAATATTAAGCCTATGAGGGACGGGAAGGATCTAAAGAAGTAACTTGTACCCACGGCTTGGGTCCATTCTTAAGTTGTTTTATCGGCTGGGATGACACCATTCTTTCCATCAGCTTCAACAACCATGTTGCATAATGTCATTCTTTCTTCCATCTATTAGAGCAATGAGAGCTGTTACCATTTAAAAAGGATGCCTGCTTATTTTCATCAAAAATATCAAGAAAGCTTACGCTCAAACATTCAACTGTGGTGCCAACAAACTCCATTGTTTTGTATGTAGCACCAGCCACAGATATTTCACCAATAATCTGCAACATGAAAGTACCAACAGACAACAAGTGAATTTTGGAATATTATCGGTCTAACAAAGTTAGCGAAAGAAGAAATACAGACAGAAAGCAGCTCGTACATGAGACATCCAACTGACAGAAATGAGCCACAGAGTATATATAACAGTACTTATTTGCAAAATCAAATCCTTAGCTAGCAAGTAACTTGGCATTTCGCCATCCATGACAAATCTCAAAGTTGGAGGCACCTACATCATACAGATATAATTTCATATATTATGTCCATTAGCCCGAAGAACCTTTTATTTACTACAAATTAAGAGAAATAATGGGTATATATCATATGAAAGTGTCAACTACAGGTATGGAACAAGTACAGATAGAAAGTTTGAGCTTTTAAGCAAAGAAGGTTCCCAACATCATGCGAAGGAGAAGAAGCTCAGTTCAGTATCCAAAAGTAATGCAGTAGGCACAGAATCTAAAGAGAATAAAGACTGTTTCAGCACCATTTGTTAATCACAAATAATGAACGTCCAAATTTTATAGAGGAAAATGTCAATGACCGTAATTTGCATGTCACAGCTTTAAATTTTGAAACAGGAATAAAAAATGCATTTTGAAGGCGAAAGAACAGAACTTATAACTTTTGGCAACAGAATTGATACTTCATAGATAGTGCTCCTCTAAATTAAAAGTAATTAAGAAGTTTCAGTACTCCACAGAAAAAATTAAACAGCACTGAATTGATTCTAAGTCATGGTTTCTGCGGAGGCTGCGTCAACAGACCTTGAGCAAAAGCTTTCCAGTACCCAACACAAAACCTGCACCTGTAGTGCCAATTCCGGTAGCAAACTGCCCAAACGCTCCGGCAGTACATGTATGAGAGTCTGTTCCCAGCAAAACCTGATAATATAAGAATTTTACAGAGTTAAAAGCATATGTCAGCACATATTAAGACACTTTCATATTGCGATTACTGGCAAACAATTGTCACCTCTCCAGGTCTGCAGTGACCTTCTTGGGCAAGAGCAACGTGGCAGACGCCCTTGTAATCTGGATTAGCCTATACAATACAACACATGTTAGTTTTTCATTTGTCTAACACCAGATAACAGAAGCAGCAAAGCATAAAACAAGTTGGAACCTTTATATAGAACATAACCGTACCCCGAAGTTCCCACGATTTTTAATGTCATAGAAGTACTTAATATTTTGCTCACTGCAGTAGTCCCTCAACACATCCACATTACGGTTTGCTCGCTCATCAGCCGTGAATATGTAGTGATCAGGTATGATGACAATCTTCTCAGGATTCCAAACCTATGGTATCGACAGCAGCCACATCATGTTTATTTGGAGAAACATATCTCTACTCAATATAGTTAACTCTGGCCTTAACAGTTTTCAGTTCATTAGAGAACTTCATAAAGAATGACATAAACTGCCACTAGTTACTCGTTGCTTTGATTTTATCATCAGAACCAGGGGCGGATGTACCATAGTAGGTACGAGTTCAACTGAACCCATAACTTTTGGCGCGGATCTTAAATTGATGTGGAAAACTTCACTGAGACTGTAATAAATAGTAGACATGAACCCATAACTTAAAAAATATAACGGGTCAATGCTAAAAATCTTAAAAGCTGAACCCATAAAGTTTAAATCCTGGACCCGCCTCTGAATTCAGAACATGTATATGAAATTTGAAAAAAAATTATACTTCCAATATCTAAAGGACTAAAAGCAATGAAGAAAAAGGAAAAGAAATGGAGAAGTTTCCAGATGAGCTGTGATTATTTGCTTCAACCAAGAGCGGAGAGACCTACTTTTGCAATAAGGAAAAAGTTAAGCTACTCAAAGCGAAGCCTAAAGTGTGAGGTATCCATACCAGAAAATCATATTGGAATATGACATAAAAGGCAGAGGAATTAAATTATCAGCCAAAACCAAATACATTAATTGACTATGCACATGATTGAAGGCCATTATAACCTCAAAGCTAATTCCAATTCAACTCTTTAATCAGGCTTCAAATTAATGAGAGAAGCCAAAGTCTAAACTGACTCGAGCTTGAATAATTTGGTAGTTATAAAAAAGATTTCATTGCAAAGGATGGTTTATAAAGCTCAAAAACTTCTCTCTTTGATTCACGTATTTTCATATTACACAAACAATGATTGTCAGACAATCAAGAATCATATGTGTAGAGACATTTTGGTGTATATAATTGATTTACATTTCTAAGTACAAAGAAATGTAGTTTTATCAATTACCAAGTACTAATAGATAAATCGCATCACTCAATCATATTAGCATACATAAGTTACTCTAATAGCAGCAATAAATACCTTAGCTTTCTGTCCAAATTGTTCTTTGAAAACTCCAAAAGAGGCCGGGCCACCAATATCATGTGTCATCAGAACATCAACATTGACCCACACATTATCACCAGGAGTAACTTCAGGCTTGTCAGAAGCCCTAGCTAATATCTTCTCGGTCATAGTCATCCCCGTCTTAACCTAACAAATGTTATCACAAATCCACAATCAAGATTCACTAAAATCAAAAACCCATATGGGAAAAATCAATAGAAAGCCCAAAAATACCTAAGTTCGGGATTTGACTCAAAATGGTCACTAAGGTGGAACACTAATAGTCAAGCAAGATTAAAAGTGGTGCAAATCAGGGGGCGAATGTAAAGTAAAAGCTAGGGGTTCAGCCCAACCCAATAGTTTTGGCTCAGACCTTGTATATATATATTAAAAATCTATACATAAACGTAAATTTCGAACCCAGTAACTCAAATGGTTAGTGAATTCAGTTACATCCCGAACCCGTAACGTTCAATTCCTGGATCCGCCTCTAGTGCAGATTTAATCCAACCCAACAAAATCAAACGGTGCATATTTAGTCCAACTATGGAACAAATCATGTATAAATCACCTGTCATGTTCTTCAAACAGATAAAAATAACTCCATCATTTCTTTACTATTCCTAATTATTCTTGATCCCTAACTGAGACATTGAGAAACCTAAAACAGAAATTCACAAACACAAAAAGAGTCCTCATTTGAAGAAATTAAGCCCTTTCCAATTGAATTCCAACAATACAGGGTAAAAGCCCCAAGCTTGGATCTTTTTTTCTCGGGAAAACGAAATCATTTTCCAACAACAACTACTACTACGACACTTGAATGACAAATAAATTGGAGTCGACTATATAAATCTTCGTTGACCACGTTACTCCATTAATCCGTTTAAACTCATCTCATGCCAATTTTATGCAAAATAAAAAATTTTTTCCAACAACAACTACTACACGCCAATCCCAAGCAAGTTGGGGTCGGCTATATGAATCATCACTAATCATGTACTCCATTAACCCTTTTAAACTCATCTCATGCCAATATTATGCAAATCAAATCTTTTTCCAACAACTAATACACGCCAATCACAAACAAGTTGGGGTCGGTTATATGAATCATCACTAATCATGTACTCCATTAATCCGTGTAAACTCATCTTATGCCAATATTATGCACACAAGAAAATCCCAAAATAAATGAAATTTCAAACAAATCAAAATACCCAACTGAGCCAGTGGTAGCTGGTTTGCGTTCAGTCTGCTGACAGAAAATATTTTCTTGAAAACCACCTGCAAAATGAAGGTTGTAATGAGAAAGCTGATAGACCCACATCTCTCTGCACAACAAATGACAGAAAAAACAGAAAAAATTGGGTCCCTCAAAATTCAAGAAAGTTCAAACTTTTTAAGACTACTAGTCTTAAAGTTGCGCGAGTATTTCATGTCAATGAATTATATATTATAAAAATTACATACATATTATTCACAAAAGTATCTGAATTATTTAATATAAAATTTTAAAAATTCAAATTCCTTAAAAAAATAATGAACGTTAATCACATTTATCCAACTTAATAAAAGAAGATCAGTGCTCTACAAATACCTTATTTTTGACTTTCATTAGGATATATTTAGATTCTCAGGTCATCCTTTCTAGGTAGATTTGATCATTATTATGATAAAGAGATTATACATACTAATAAATGTTGGTACTTCATTTTGCTCAATAGTGATGGGTAATATCAGCTAGCCGCATATCAATAATTTGATATTTATTTACAATTACATGTAAGACCTATCCTGTAAATAGATTTACCAACACTATGAACGACCACGAAACTGTATGACAACACTTTTGAAAAGTAGTTATTAACATTTTCTTATAAAAGAATAGCTTGACATAGCTAATATTTATAACATTACCAATATTAAATCTTTAAATTTTAGTAATCTGAAAATAATCGTGAGCTTTTGAATGTGATTTTTGTACAATTTGCTTTACATTTTCGTCTCTTGGTATCTTGAAGTAGAATATTTCTAATATCACCAGGATTATTATTATTATTATTATGGGTGAAATAACAATCTCTAAAATTATGAATTTTTGTGAAAAATAATTTATCCGACTTATATAAGTAATTTCACTGTAACTACATTCCTAATATTAGGAGTTCTTATATAGTTAAAATAAAAAAGATAAAATAGTCAAGACTTTAGTTAATTTTAATGCTCTAAATATTAAAAAAAAAATTAAATGATAATTTTATTTAATTTGATATTTATTTTTAAATGATTAAAAGGTCGGTCGATTTTGCGTTAAAGTTTCATACTTTTATAATAGTCTAGATTAGTTGAAGAAGATAAAATTAAAAGAAAAGAGAAACATTAGTTTCCTATATATTAGTAGTTTTTAATTTTAGTCTCACATTATTTATCACATAATTAGAATAATTAATATAATTTATTGAAAATACTAAGTGAAGTAAAATTGTTCTTCAACAAAATTACTCATTGATGTTAAAAAATTATTTTGTTCATTATCAATACAATTGGAGTACTATTAGGATGTCAATTTTCAATTGCCACGTAAAAGCTATTTCAAAAGGCGTCTATAAATTTATGCTATCGTCCAAATAAAGACTCTTTATGCGTCTATAAATTTATGCTATCGTCCAAATAAAGACTCTTTACACATTTATTTTAGGTACAATTTTAAAGTCCTAAATTTTAGGTACCTAGTTTAAATAAGAAAAGATATAACAAAATTTTAATGAATTTCAGGTCCTAAATATTAGGAAAAATAATTAAATGACTATTTTATCTAGTGTGAACTCTATTTTTTAAAAGGTAAAAAAGGCGAACGATATTTCGATAAGGGCATTCATACTTTTAATATAGTAGAGATAGGCTGAAAAGTCTATTTCTTGTGGATACACAAACCTTGTTGATGACATGAAGTGTGGAGCTTGAAGCTACAGCTGAAGACGCCATTGTTGATAGTATGAATTAGCTTCAGTTTCTTTTTGGGCAGTGATATAAAGCTCTTTGTTAAAGAAAAAATGGGCGCAGTTTTGGAGGCTGTGTAATGGCGGCTATGGCCGTTAAGTCTACACAACTCCCGGATCGGGTCCCACTCATTAGGGGTGTGTTTGGTACGAATATAAGAGTAACTATTTTAAATTTATTATTACACACACATATATATATACTTTTATACAAAGTTTTAAAATTTTTTATAGTAAATATTAATCGTTTGCACTTTTAGTACAATTCTTTACATTTACATTCTAGTTTAATTAGTAGTTTTCTTTTGTTAAGTGTAAGATTCTATTTCATGTTAAAAATAATATATTTTTAATTGAGTCCTTATATTATTCATCACTATTTGATTCAATTATCATCAATATATCTTGGTAGATAATAGATTTCTCAAAGGGCAATTGATTTGATAGTGTTATGTTGGAAATGCGGTCGCCGCAATGTGTGTTTGGTAGTGTATGTCTTATATTTAAGAAAAAACCGACAAATAACCGAAAAAAACCAAAAAACCGATATAAACCGAATCGAGAAAAAACCGACTTAATTGGTTTGGATTGGTTCTAATATTTGAAAAACCGACTTATTTAGTTTGGTTTCTTTTAAGGAAAACCGATCCAAACCGAACCATGAACACCCCTAGTTGGACCAAATATTTTACTAGAACTCATTTTCCTCCAATTATATTTTCCCAAGATAATAGAAAATATTTTCCAAAACTCTTTTTGAACTTTCCATACCCTATTCCCATCCCCTCCAACCCCACCAAATCCACCTCACACCCATCACTTACCCACCCTACCCTACCATAAACCCCACCCCCACCCTCGCCCCACTCCCTACCCCCACCCCTACCGTCGACCCAAAAATGGAAAGAGTATGGGAACAACAACTCAAATAATAGGATATCCATAGCAGTGTATTAAAAAATATTAAATTTTTTAATAGTTAAGTACTTCAAATTTTAGAAAGGTTTCATTGATTAATTTAATTAACTGATAAACAGAGGCGTATTCAGGATTTTAATATTATGGGTGCACTATTATCTTTAAGATGGATATTTGGTTTCATTATATAAAATTTTATGATAGCAGCAAGTTGACGAGCAAACTATATTAATACTATATTCGCAAAAAATATCATTCACTTTACAATTGTCCTCGACGAGTTTTTATTGAAAATGGTCAATAATAACATCATTACTTATAGTTTTAAATATCTCACACCCTATACAGCAAACTAAACAATCATTCAAAAAAGATTTTAAAAGCGGCGCTTAATATTGAGGCGGGGTTTTCCTGCTTTGAATCCACTGAGAGCCTCAGAGTCGAGAGAGACGAGTCATGAGTACTTTGTTTTTAGGGATTTCAAAGTTTTGTACTCAAAAGAATGATTAAGAGAAGAAAATAAAAAAAGACATAGGCAAAAAGGAATTTTCTTTTTAAAGAAGTAAAAAAAAATGTATTTGTTCGTTAATTGAAAAGAAAGAAAGAGCATAGGATTATGTTGTTAACTGAAAAGGGCGTGGGAAATTGAAAATTTATTTACTGTAATTAATAATAAAGGAATTAATCAAAAAGAATTGTGTGGGGATCGAACCCCTCACCTTAAGGTCAAAAAGAAGATAAGAGGGACGTTTAGTCACCAATGCACCAAACCAATTACTTGAGCATGGGTGACCATAAACATATTTAATTACATAATTAAAAAATTAGTATTTTATAAAATATACATAGCCTAGGGAAAGGAGCATGGGTGCATGTACCCCACCCCTCTCCACGTAAATCCGTCTCTGTTGATAGATATTATACTAGGAGCACGTTAACTTATCTGCTGCTTTGATACATACATCGAGTTCGACTATGGAATTTTTGTACAATTTTTAATTTAAAATAAGTAGTTATAAATTAGAATTCTGAGGACTTTGTTATTATTGTTCGGTTGATGACGTATATATGTAAAAGGACGCATTTATATATTTATTTTTAGAAAGAGGACATTTATTAATCCTCCATTTTATTTTAGATGGCATGATTTTTTTACAAATCGGTCCCATTAACAAATTTTACCTTTCTAAATTTGAAATTTATTAAAAATAAATATTATATCTTATCATTACTAGCAATGTTTTAAGTTATAATAACATGTCTAAGATAACCGGTTCAAATAAAAAAAGTAATATATAAAAAAAAATTACCTCATTTCAACACTGGATATGGTGCCTTTTTTCAAATTATACAAGCTATGTATATTTCACATTTTTTTTACAGATTCTATGTAAATTTTTTCCGCTTTCTACAACTCTTTGTATGAATTTTTAGAAGAATAATTAAATTCTTGAAGAAATAGAATCCTAAAAATATTGGGTATTTGAGGGGAGGAGGGAGGATGAGCAAGGAAACATGGAGACTTGGGGGGGGGGGGGGGATGAAGAGAGTAGCATAGAAAAATACTTTCCTAAAAAAATATTTTCTACTCTCTAACCAAACGCTAGAAAATATTTTTCAGAATTTTTTTTCACTCACCAACCAAACAAGAATAAATAAGTAATCACTTATTTTCCATGAAAATATTTTCCTTCGTAGCAAACACAACCTAGGTGACAAAATTCAATGGGGAATTTCTTCTCTTTCTTGTTCTTATCATAGAATGGAGGTATTTTGAGGGTATTTACACAAATTTCTTGATTCTATATGAATCCTGTTAAAAAAAAAATCTTATACAAGAAAGAAAAGAAGTAGAGAAATGTATATAATATATATTTTATACACTTTTTGGCCAGTATAATTAGTTTCACCTAGACGGTCAATTTTGTATTTCGTCCAAGAAAGTACTATTACTTTTGGTTACTCATATATCCCACATTTAAATAACACTCTTTTCTTTTAGCTTGTTTAAAAAAAATATTATTTTTTACATTTAAAAATAATTTAATTTTAAACCTTATATTTTACTTTTAATGATTTATAGCTACACTAATGATAATGGTTTGCAAACCACAAATTTCAAAAGAAAAAAAAATCTCAAATTTCGTGCGCAATCAAACACATCGCTTTTCAAGTGTGAAGTAAAACCTTCTAATACATATTAATCATAAAAATACTAACATAAGAATTGAGCATAAAGCAACATATTAAGAGCATATTTTTCACAATATCCTTAAATAACATGACATTCTAGAGTATTATATAAAAAATGTATGCAGCAGCCATATTTGTGTCACGATCCAAAATCTAATCACGATCGTGATGGCGCCTATCGTGTTACAAGGCAAACTTAATTCCCAAAATATTACTACTAATTAATTTTAAATATTTAATAAAACAATACCAACATTTAAATTTCTCATAAACTAAATCAACTCTAAATATAACTAATATAAAAATACGGAAGCTAGCTCCAAACATCGGGGTGTCACTAAGTCATGAGCGTCTAAAACTATGAACTAAGATATATAACTGTTTAAAAGAAGAAATGACAAAAGGAGTAACAAGGTCCTGCAAACACTAGCAGCTACCTTGCAATCTCCACAGATAGCCGACCTGCACTCAACGATTGTCACGCTCTAACTCACCTGGATCTGCACATAAAGTGCAGGGTATAGTAAGAGTACAACCAACTCAGTAGTAACAGAAATAACTACGGAACTGAGTAGTAGTGACGAGCTAAGTAAAACAGTCCAATTATTTATTTTCACAATTTTAAAATAAAGGTAAATTTCATAACTTAGTAAATGCCACAAAGAAATTTAACAAATAAATGCAGCAACATCAAAAGTAAATGCAACCTGATAGCAATGCCTCACTCCATCACTCAACACTTGCACTCCACACTCAACACTCAATACACTTAACACTCTGCGCTCACTGGTGTGTACAGACTCCGGAAGGGCTTCCAAAGCCCAAGCGCTAAGCAGGGACAACTCACGTGACATCATATCAATACCTGAATTCGCACGGTCAACTCACGTGCTATGCGGACAACTCACGCGCTATGGTATCAATACCTGGACCCGCATGGTCAACTCACGTGCTACGCGGACAACTCATGCGCTATGATATTCATATCCTCACAACCAGACTCTCGGCCTCACTCAATCATGTACCTCACCAGCCTCACCATCATCAACAAATAAGGGAACACAACCCACATCAGTATCAGATTATATTAGCAAATAATAAAGACTGAGGTAAACATTCGAGCGGGACCTGGGTTTGGGCCCCAATGATTTGGTGGGCGAGAATGGGAACGATACATACGCAATACTAACTCGAGTAATGGGGTTTTCAGCTGTGCCGAGAGCGATTAGCTCGGATGATGTACAGTTGGTGAAGGAGATTGATTATGATTCTATATCGGGATATATACTCTATATATCGAAAGATTCAGATGGGTCATTGATAGTGAATCGAATTGCTTCTGAAATGGTGGATCTGAGAAAAGGGAAGATAGTTGTACATGTTATGGATGGGGTGATAATGGATTCAGAATTTGAGCAATCTGTACGACCTGGTTCCGAGGAGGATAATTGAGCTCAGTTTCGTGAATTGATGATTACCCCATTTTCGCTGGGGGAAAAATTGTGAAGCTTTTACTGAGTAACGATTGATACTGAGATGGCTCAGGTGGATCTATAAAGAGGAAAACTTTGTTGAATTTGCTGTCTCTGACTTTATTAAACAATATTGGGCTTTGTGTAATTTTTTTTGTTGATTTTGGACTTTTTCAAGCTGATGTTTTGCTACTGCTTGTTTGTTACAGTAATTTAGCCTATTATTATTGTTACATTATAATATTATTGTAAAAAAAAAAAGTTATAGCTGTTACACTGTACTTTATTTATCGTCTTATAGGAAAAAAAATTGTTATAACTCTACGAAAGTCCGCCCACCATTATCGGCCACTATTCAAGTTATATAATTGTTATTAGGGTTATACAAAGGAAATCGACAAACCGCACCAAACTGATAATTCGAGTCAAATAAAAAAAAACGACTATGATTTGGTGTAAAAAAAACCCGATTATAATTGGTTTGGCTTGATTTTAACTAAAAAAAGTCAAATCGAAACCAAACCAACCCGACATTATATGTATACAAGTTTTACTATTATTTTTTACATAAAAATAATAAGTAATGTAATTTATAATATTTTTTATACTTTTTCATACTTCTCTCTTTTAATGTATTATTTCAAGCTTAGACTTAATACTTTTGAATGATTAAATATGTTTTATAGCTCATAAAAGTTAGTAACTCAAATAAAGCCCAAAGCAAAATCAAATCAATACTAATGCTAACAAAAAAAATTCAATCAATACTAGGAATGACAATAGTATTAGATATTTATTTTTTTAGATCTGTATTGGTTTAGATAGTGAAAATGCATGACTTACTTTTAATATTATTTAGTCATGTAATTAATACTTAGTACTTATTCGTCGTACTTATTTTAGGATGACTTAGTACTTTTAGATGATGTTTATTTTTATTATGGCTTATTAATTAGCAATATTTATTTTATGTTATTGTTGAGTATTCTAGTATAATCATGACTCATCTCACATTATTTTATATTATTTTATTGGGTAACATCTTATATAGTTTTATCCTGCTAGGATCTAAGAAATATGTGCTATGAAGATTTTGTCGGAAAAAATAAATTGAAAACCCCGAGAAAAATGAAAAACTCAGGAAAAACTGAGATTGAAAAACTCGACTTTTATTGGCTCGCTAGTTCATGCAAATCCGAAGAAGTTATCACGAACGAGCCACATGCAGGGAAACTTGCACGTTGGTTTGGTTTATAGATTTAAAAATTCGAGACAATTGGTTTGGTAACTGGAAAAGCCGAACCAACTCGGACTATGTACATCGGAATTGTTATAGACCTCACGTATGAAACAACAAATTTAAAAAAAACTCATTTTGCAACTAAGAAGAAGAAGAAGAAGAAACTCTAAGCACAAAGAAGAAGAAAATAGCAGTAAATAAGAAGAGAAAAGTGTGTGCATATGAACTTATCTAAAAATTGAATATTGTTATGAAATAAAGACTATAAAGTAAAGGCAAGTATAGAGAGAAACTGATATATTATTCGAATTCAAACTGATGTACACAATGAACTGAAATCTCTTCTATTTATACAAGAAAGGAAGCTGCTCTGTAAGCTGCTACTACAAGCTGCTGTGTAAGCTGCTACTACAAGCTGCAGTGTAAGCTACTATAAGCTGCTGTGTAAACTACTACTACAAGCTGCTGTGTAAGCTGCTACAAGCTGCTGCTGTACCAGATATGGATAATCTTCTACTGAGAGCAATATTTATCCATAACGGAGTACTGAATGGATAAGCTTATTATATCCGGTATGGATAATCTTCTACCGGGGGTAATGTTTATCCATAACCGGGTACTGAAAAGATAAGCTTATTATACCCGGTATGGATAAACTTCTACTGGGGGTAATGTTTATCCATAACCGGGTACCGAAGTGATAAGCTTCTTCAGGAAGCTTATTTCCAATATAGTACTAAATAGATAAATATATTTACGGTGGAGTCCCATATGGATAAGCTTCTTCAGAAAGCTTATTTACAACAGAGTACTAAATGAACATCCATAATATAATATATTTATAACACTCCCCTTTGGATGTTCATTAAAAGATAATGTGTCTCATTAAAACCTCACTAGGAAAAACCACGTGGGAAAAAAATCTAGTGAAGGAAAAAGAGTACACATATTTAGTAATACGCATTGTTATGTGCCTCATTAAAAACCTTATAAGGAAAACCCCATGGGAAAAAACCTTAGTAAGGGAAAAAGAGTGCATCGCGTATTTTACTCCCCTGATGAAAACCTTGTTTCAAATATTTGAGTCTCCGCATTCCAATCTTGTATACCATCTTCTCAAAAGTTGAAGTTGGCAAAGATTTAGTGAATAAATCTGCTGGATTATCACTTGAACGGATTTGTTGCACATCAATGTCACCATTTTTCTGAAGATCGTGCGTGTAGAATAATTTTGGTGAAATGTGCTTCGTTCTATCTCCTTTTATAAATCCTCCCTTCAATTGGTCTATGCATGCAACATTGTCTTCGTATAAAATTGTGGGTCTTTTCTCACATTCCAAACCACATTTTTCTCGAATAAAATGAATTATTGATCTCAACCATACGCACTCCCTACTTGCTTCATGAATAGCTATTATCTCAGCGTGATTTGAAGAAGTAGCAACAATAGATTGCTTTGTGGAGCGCCATGATATGATAGTACCTCCATATGTAAATACGTAGCCGGTTTGAGATCGAGCTTTATGGGGATCAGATAAATAACCTGCATCTGCATAACCAACAAGGTCTGCACTATCTTTGTTAGCATAAAACAAACCCATATCAAGAGTTCCCTTTAAATATCGCAATATATGCTTAATCCCGTTCCAATGTCTCCGTGTAGGAGAAGAACTATATCTTGCTAGTAAATTAACAGAAAATGCTATGTCAGGCCTTGTAGCATTAGCAAGATACATTAGTGCACCAATTGCACTGAGATAGGGTACTTCGGGACCAAGGAGTTCCTCGTCCTCTTCTGGAGGTCGGAACAAATCCTTATTCACTTCAAGTGATCGAACAACCATTGGTGTACTCAATGGGTGCGCTTTGTCCATGTAAAAGCGTTTTAAGACCCTTTCTGTATAGGCAGATTGATGGATAAAGATCCCGTCTGCTAAATGTTCAATTTGCAGACCAAGACAAAGTTTTGTCTTTCCAAGATCTTTCATCTCAAATTCTTTCTTAAGATATTCAATTTCCTTTTGGAGCTCTTCTGGAGTTCCAACAAGATTTATGTCATCAACATAAACAACAAGTATAACAAATTCTGATGTCATTTTCTTTATAAAAATACATGGACAAATAATATCATTTATGTAACCTTCTTTCAGCAAATATTCACTAAGGCGATTATACCACATGCGCCCAGATTGCTTTAAACCGTACAAAGATCTTTGTAATCTGATTGAATACATTTCCTGAGATTTTGCTTCAGACATTTTAAATCCTTCAGGAATTTTCATATAAATTTCATTATCAAGTGAACCGTACAGATAAGCTGTAACTACATCCATTAGATGTATTTCAAGCTTTTCATGTAGTGCTAAACTGATGAGATATCGAAATGTTATGGCATCCATAACAGGTGAATATGTTTCATCAAAATCGACTCCAGGTCGTTGTGAGAATCTTTGTGCAACAAGGCGAGCTTTGTATCTTTCAACTTTATTTTTATACCCATTTATGACCAACTAGTTTTATACCAGCAGGTGTTTGGACTACTGGTCCAAAGACCTCTCTTTTAGCAAGTGACTTCAATTCCGATTGAATTGCCTCTTGCCATTTTGGCCAATCAGATCTTTGTCGACATTCTTCGACAGATCGAGGTTCAAGATCCTCACTATCTTGCATAATATTAAGTGCAACATTATATGCAAAAATATTATCCACCACTATTTTAGATCGATTTAAATTAATCCCATCACCGTTCGAACTTATTAAAAGTTCCTCACTCACATGAGCTTCAGGTTCATTGATTTCTTCAGGAATCTCAGAACTAATCAAATTTTGGGTCTCTTCAGGGGATCCCTTCATAGTATCGTTTTGATCATTTGTCGATTTTCTTTTTCGAGGATTTCGATCCTTAGAACCCAAAGGCCTACCACGCTTCAGGCGTGCTTTAGGTTCACTAGCTCTCATGCTAGTAGATGGTCCTACTGGGACATCAATTCGGATAGGCACATTCTCTGCTGGGATATGTGACTTAGTTATCCTTTTTAAATTAGTAAATGCGTCTGGCATTTGATTTGCTATATTCTGTAAATGGATGATCTTCTGGACCTCCTGATTACATATAGGGGTACGGGGATCAAAGTGAGATAATGATGAAACTTTCCACACAATTTCTCTTTTGATTTCCTTTTTCTCTCCCCCTAATTGTGGGAAATTTGTTTCATCAAACCGACAATCTGCAAATCGAGCAGTAAATAAATCTTATGTCAATGGTTCAAGATAGCGAATAATAGAGGGTGATTCAAACCCAACATATATTCTTATCCTTCTCTGTGGTCCCATCTTACTACGTTGTGGTGGTGCTACTAGCACATATACAGCACATCCGAAAATTCGTAGATGGGCAATATTTGGTTCATGACCAAAAACTAATTGTGACGGAGAATATTTATTATAATGTGTCGGTCTAAGACGGATAAGTGATGCTGCATGCAGGATAGCATGGCCCCAAACAGTAGTGGGCAATTTTGTTTTCATAAGTAGTGGTCTTGCTATCAATTGCAAGCGTTTAATAAATGACTCTGCAAGGCCATTTTGAGTATGAACATAAGCTACAGGATGTTCAACTTTTATCCCAACGGATAGACAATAATCATCAAAAGCTTGAGATGAGAATTCTCCAGCATTATCAAGGCGAATAGCCTTTATAGGATAATCTGGGAATTGTGCCCTTAATCGAATTATTTGGGCTAATAGCTTTGCAAACGCCAGGTTGCGAGATGATAGTAGACACACATGAGACCATCTTGAAGATGCATCTATTAGGACCATAAAATATCTAAACAACCCACTTGGTGGGTGAATAGGTCCACATATATCCCCATGTATACGCTCTAAAAAGGCAGGGGATTCAATATCAACCTTCATTGGTGATGGTCTAGTGATCATTTTTCCTTGATAACAAGCATCACAAGAAAATTCGTCATTTGTAAGAATCTTCAGGTTCTTTAATGGATGCCCACTCGAATTTTCAGTAATTCGTCTCATCATTATTGATCCGGGATGGCCCAAACGGCCATGCCAAAGCACAAAAGTATTTGAATCCGTAAACTTCTGGTTTACGATAGAGTGTGCTTCAATTGTACTAATTTTTGAATAATATAAGCCAGAAGATAAAGTTGGTAACTTTTCTACAATGCATTTCTGGCCAGAAATATTCTTTGTAATACAAAGATATTCCCTGTTCATTTCATCTATTGTCTCTACATGATACCCATTTCGGCGGATATCTATAAAACTCAACAAGTTTCTTCGGGACTTGGAGGAGAACAATGCATTGTCTATAATAAGTTTTGTTCCCTTAGACAGAAATATTATGGCTCTTCCGGAGCCTTCAATCAAACTTATATTACCAGAAATTGTGAAACATTTGCTTTTTCCTTATGCAAATAAGAAAAGTATTTATGATCGTTGAATATGACATGTGTTGTTCCACTATCAATAACACACATATCTTCATGATTTGTCTTTGATCCAAACATAATTTGAGGGTTATCCATATTCTTCAAAATAACATAAATAAAATATATTATAGTAAATATCATTATCAAAGCATAACTTTTATTTATGTACAATAATTACATAACCATACTATTTATTACAAACAACAAAAATTAAAATATTTACATTTCTACAGATTCACTACCGATTACATGACTTATTTCTCCTTCTGGGAGTGCAAAGTAATCAGCTACATCCAAATGCATGAAGTCTAAATTATCTTCAGAAATAAAATTTGCTTCAGCATTTTTCTCTGTCTTCTTCAGGGAGGCTTGATAAAGCTCAACCAGGTGCTTTGGCGTACGACAAGTACGTGACCAGTGCCCTTTTCCTCCACATCTATAACATGCATTTTCTGCATTTGGCGCTTGCACTGCTTCATGCTTTTGTTCCTTCCTTTTCCATTGCTGGTGGTGATGAGGCTTCTTTGGTGCATTATTATTATTACCATGATTGGGGTTTCTTCCCCGACCACAGCCATGACCACGACTGGGGCCACGACCTCTTCCACGTTTATCTTGGTGGAAGTTCGTCTCATTCACTTCAGGGAATGGACAAGAACCAATAGGTCGACTTTCATGATTTTTCATTAATAGCCCATTATGTTGTTCTGCTATAAGAAGATGTGAGATAAGTTCAGAATACTTTTTAAATCCCATCTCTCGATATTGCTGCTGCAGGAGCATATTCGAGGCATGAAAAGTGGTGAAAGTTTTCTCCAACATATCATGATCAGTAATATTATCACCACATAATTTTAATTGGGAAATAATTCTGAACATAGCAGAATTATACTCACTGATAGATTTAAAATCTTGTAGCCTTAGATGAGTCCAATCATAACGCGCCTGTGGAAGAACGACCATCTTCAGGTGGTCATATCTATCTTTCAAATTATTCCACAGTATGACTGGATCTTTAATAGTGAGATATTCCATTTTCAGGCCTTCATCAAGGTGATGACGTAGGAATATCATTGCTTTGGCACAGTCTTGGTTTGATGCCTGATTTTTATCCTTGATGGTGTCTGCCAGACCCATCGCATCAAGATGAATTTCAGCATCAAGCACCCAAGACATGTAGCTTTTGCCCGATATATCCAGGGCTACAAATTCAAGTTTAGAAAGATTTGACATTATTTAGGAAAAGAAAGTTCTTACCTCAGATACTTTCAAAATATTTGCTCGAGATGGTAGAGCTTCGTGCTGATAACGTGTTATGAAATAAAGACTATAAAGTAAAGGCAAGTATAGAGAGAAACTGATATATTATTCGAATTCAATCTGATGTACATAATGAACTGAAATCTCTTCTATTTATAGAAGAAAGGAAGCTGCTCTGTAAGCTGCTACTACAAGCTGCAGTGTAAGCTACTATAAGCTGTTGTGTAAGCTACTACTACAAGCTGTTGTGTAAGCTGCTACAAGCTGCTGCTGTACCAGATATGGATAATCTTCTACTGAGAGCAATATTTATCCATAACGGAGTACTGAATGGATAAGCTTATTATATCCGGTATGGATAATCTTCTACCGGGGGTAATGTTTATCCATAACCGGGTACTGAAAAGATAAGCTTATTATACCCGGTATGGATAAACTTCTACTGGGGGCAATGTTTATCCATAACCGGAGTACCGAAAGGATATACTTCTTCAGGAGGCTTATTTTCAATGGAGTACTAAATAGATAAACATATTTACGGCGGAGTCTCATATGGATAAGTTTCTTCAGGAAGCTTATTTACAACAGAGTACTAAATGAATATCCATAATATAATATATTTATAACAAATATGAATTAAACTTTTTTTAAAAAGTGGGCATAATTTCAACCGGCGAAATTTTTACCTTTGACTATGGTTGTTGGGCCCGGGCTGTTCGGGCTAATCGTAACTAGTTCTTTTTAAAAAGCAAGGAGCTTTCCCGAAAAAAGACAGAAGTAAATATCTTAAAACTACGTCGTTTCGCTGTAACGAAGGAAAGGCGAAAAATAGAAGGAAAAAAAAAACAGCTGGGTTAATTAACTCGCTGACATGAGCACTACAGCAGTACTCCAAATTTGTTAGAGAGAGATATTTTCCATTTCCAGCGTCAGTGAAATGCGAAAATTGTCCAACGGTTCCAAGCTTCCCCTTCTTCTTGAAAAAATTAGGAGAGATAATTGAAAAAGCTCCTCTTTGATTTCTTTTTCCTTTTCCTGATGGGACGCTATACTTAATTGCATATTAACTATTTGATGAAAAAGGAGTCACAGAATTTACTATTTAGTCTGACAACAGTGTAACTAAAAATGAAACGACGAGGTGATCCAATCAAATTTGTATGCGTTCTAGTGTCTTCTGTTTTTGCTTTCGCTCTGTGTCTTTCAGTACTTAAACTTGACGAAATACCAGTAGGAACTAGTAATGCAATTAATTTATCAGGAGTTAAGAAACTGAAAGTCAATCCAACAGCAGCAGGAGGAATTGGGAAGTTGGGCGAAGTGGTGATCGGAATGCTGCCTCAAGATTTGGGGTTCACTTTATTTTTGCCATCTGAAAAAGCATTCGAGCGGGACCTGGGTTTGGGCCCCAATGATTTGGTGAGCGAGAATGGGAACGATACATATGCAATACTAACTCGAGTAATGGGGTTTTCAGCTGTGCCGAGGGCGATTAACTCGGATGATGTACAGTTGGGGAAGGAGATTGATTATGATTCTATATCGGGATATATACTCTATATATCGAAAGATTCAGATGGGTCATTGATAGTGAATCGAATTGCTTCTGAAATGGTGGATCTGAGAAGAGGGAAGATAGTTGTACATGTTATGGATGGGGTGATAATGGATTCAGAATTTGAGCACTCTGTACGACCTGGTTCCCAGGAGGATAATTGAGCTCAGTTTCGTGAATTGATGATTACCCCATTTTCGCTGGGGAAAAAATTGTGAAGCTTTTACTGAGTAACGATTGATACACTGAGATGGCTCAGGTGGATCTATAAAGAGGAAAACTTTGTTGAATGTGCTGTCTCTGACTTTATTAAACAATATTGGGCTTTGTGTAATTTTTTTTGTTGATTTTGGACTTTTTCAAGCTGATGTTTTGCTACTGCTTGTTTTTTACAGTAATTTAGCCTGTTATTATTGTTACATTATAATATTATTGTAAAAAAAAAAAAAGTTATAGCTGTTACACTGTACTTTATTTATCGTCTTATTGGAAAAAAAAATTTGTTATTCAGAAAATCTTCTCCACTTGAAATCACTGGGAAGTTTAATGGGCGGAACGAATATGTCGAAATTGTGGTAAGCCAGCAAATTTCTATTAGCATTGATCTGGAATCTCTTTTTGGTAAGCCCAATAAGGTGGGACAATGTGCGAAGAACTTTAAGTGCATAATCACTGGTAATCTAATTATTAGGAGTCATGACTCAAATGATGCACCCAAGCTATTTGATGAATTGCTCGAATCAGATGCAACACATGTTTCATGTTTGTTTCTACAGGTTAGTAACTTACTATCATATGGCCCTGAAGAGAAAAATGATGAAACTATTGTCGCTTTTGGTCCAGGAGGTAATACATTTACTATGTTTGATGTTAGCTATATGAAGCTTGATGAGTCTAGTTTCCTCTCGATATTGGGTGTTTGCTCACAATTACGAATACTAAGTTGTACTGCACGGATAAAGTTCGACTGGCTGAATCAATTGAAGGAGCTACATAATGGAGTCAAAATTAAAGTTGATACCTCAGTTCCTTTGTTTATGTATTCTCTGGATTATGCCGAAATACAATTGGCTAATTGTGCTAAGACTACAAACAAGTGGATTGTGAGGCGACTTAATGGGATTGTTGGTGTTTACTGGAGAAACATCATATCTGAGGTTGGTAATTTACGAGCTAATTTCTTAGCCAACTTTTTGCCAGGATGGAGTATCACTGTTGGTGTTGGTTTGAACTCTTACTCAAATAATATAGTGCATAAAAGTCTAGGCATCTATTCAAGAGTAGCAATGAAGTATAAGAATTCATTGAGTTCATTTACCATAATAATTGATAGGGAAAACTCTAACTCACTTTATCAGGGTGTTAGAGCCAATGTTCTATGTGTTGTTTTTGGATTTATTGAGGTGGTTCTTGTGGACAAGAGAGTGGTTGCGACATACTGGCCAGATGTTCTTAAATCCAACAATAAAACTAACTTGCATTGGGAGAAATGGATTGTGCTGAAACAACTTCATTCACTACAGTTTGTTTCCATTCTTAGTTGCACAATGCTCAGAGTCATCACTTGGTTGGATAATCTACTGCTAATTACATACCTGAACACTTGGGCAATGAATTACGAGCCAAGAGAGATAACTGTTGTTGACAATTTACTACGCAATGATAAATTTCATTATATACTTGGTGCCTTGAACATTCTTGGTAATGAGTTTCAGCACATACTTAGGGCCTTGAAACCACCTGGACTGCCCGAAGGTATTGAAAGTGCAAACCAACCAGCAATTGTTAAAGGTTGTGGAGAGATGTTTCCTCTGTTGAAGAATTCAAGAAAGGGATTCAACTTTTTTTTTTCATAAATGCTGAAGTTGTATTGCATGCACTGACAATAACACTTACTGTAGTTGTTGGAAGTTCAAGTGCCAGCTACTTAGCAGGTCTGGTTATCACAAGTGGAACTACCAGTTGTGAAGGTTGGGGTACTAGCAGTTTACAAGGCTATTCAGTGTTACTGTTGTTCTTGCCCATTAAGAGGAGTTATTTTGGAAGGAAACATTTCCATGGTATTAATTCGGTTGCTGCAATCGATTATCTTTATCATGGCTTAACTCCAGTAGTTCACTACCATTTCAGACCTAGCAATAATGATATGCAAAGTACTCCAAATGAGAGCAAAGTCTTAAGGAAATCTCTTCAGTTTATGATCACTAGCAACTTCTGCCAACATGGTTCAATAAAGACCTTGAGGACAAGGTCAATTTCAAGCGGGAAGGATTGTTATGATCTGGCATTTTTTATCAAGGAGGTCACGTGATGGGCTTGTTCTCACGTGTGTCAATCAAATCTTATTTCACCGAGGTGGGAACTTCCCCATATATAGATACAAGCAAATGTTGAATGGGGGATATTCAGAATTATATTCCATTTTCGAAGCTTCTGCTTCTCACTTCTCTCTCTCTCTCTCTCTCTCTCTCTCTCTCTCTCTCTTCACTCCCTTCTCGTCTCATCTCTTCTCCTTCCTCTGCTCTCTTCTTCCTTCTTTGCTTGTCTTCTCCTCAATCGTTTGGTTATGGATTTGTAGCTTAACAATATCCTTTTCTATTTCGCAATTTTAATTCGAGTTGGAAGTGTTGAATTAATAAAAATTCTCACCTTTTCTATTACATTCTTGCTAATTCTATCTTTACTTCTTGAGTACATTACAGCCCAATAAGGCGGGACAATGCGCGAAGAACTTTGAGTGCATAATCACTGGTAAACTAATTATTAGGAGTCATGACTCAAATGATGCACCCAAGCTATTTGATGAATTGCTCGAATCAGATGCAACACATGTTTCATGTTTGTTTCTACAGGTTAGTAACTTACTATCATATGGCCCTGAAGAGAAAAATGATGAAACTATTGTCGCTTTTGATCCAGGAGGTAATACATTTACTATGTTTGATGTTAGCTATATGAAGCTTGATGAGTCTAGTTTCCTCTCGATATTGGGTGTTTGCTCACAATTACGAATACTAAGTTGTACTGCACGGATAACGTTCGACTGGCTGAATCAATTGAAGGAGCTACATAATGGAGTCAAAATTAAAGTTGATACCTCAGTTCCTTTGTTTTTGTATTCTCTGGATTATGCCGAAATACAATTGGCTAATTGTGCTAAGACTACAAACAAGTGGATTGTGGGATTGTTGGTGTTTACTGGAGAAACATACTATTCAAGTTATATAATTGTTATTAGGGTTATACAAAGGAAACCGACAAACCGCACCAAACTGATAATTCGAGTCAAATAAAAAAAAAAACCGACTATGATTTGGTGTCAAAAAACCCCCGATCATAAATGGTTTGGTTTGATTTTAACTAAAAAAAGTTAAACCGAAACCAAACCAACCCGACATTACATGTATACAAGTTTTACTATTATTTTTTACATAAAAATAATAAGTAATGTAATTTATAATATTTTTTATACTTTTTCATACTTTTCTCTTTTAATGTATTATTTCAAGCTTAGACTTAATACTTTTGAATGATTAAATATGTTTTATAGCTCATAAAAGTTAGTAACTCAAATAAAGCCCAAAGCAAAATCAAATCAATACTAATGCTAACAAAAAAAATTCAATCAATACTAGGAATGGCAATAGTATTAGATATTTACTTTTTTAGATCTGCATTAGTTTAGATAGTGAAAATGCATAACTTACTTTTAATATTATTTAGTCATGTAATTAATACTTAGTACTTATTCGTCGTACTTATTTTAGGATGACTTAGTACTTTTAGATGATGTTTATTTTTATTATGGCTTATTAATTAGCAATATTTATTTTATGTTATTGTTGAGTCTTTTAGTATAATCATGACTCATCTCACATCATTTTATATTATTTTATTGGGTAACATCTTATATAGTTTTATCCTGCTAAGACCTAAGAAATATGTGCTATGAAGATTTTGTCGGAAAAAAAAAACCGAAAACCCCGAAACAAACGAAAAACTCGGGAAAAACTGAGATTGAAAAACTCGACTTTTATTGGCTCGCTAGTTCATGCAAATCCGAAGAAGTTATCACGAACGAGCCACATGCAGGGAAACTTGCACGTTGGTTTGGTTTCAAAGGTTGATTAGGAAATGGGAATTGTTAAATTTACTTGTTTTCATATGATCAAGTAGAAAAGTTTCAGTCTTTGGCACAATTTTGGAAACTCAAATCTTAATGTTGCTATAAATTAAACGTTTCATACATTTATTCCTGGTAGATGCTATGATACTGTGTAGAAAAATAGTTGGGTCTGCAGAGTTATTCGGTAGTTGCGCTGGTGGGAGGTAGCAGATATCCGGTGGAATAGTCGCCCGACACCACCATCATTAAAAACAAAGAAGGAAGTAGTTGGGTGTGGCTATATGTATTTCTCTTTATTTATTCCGCACTATTTGGATTTATTTCATTCCAATACTGTGCAGAGGAGTAATGTAAGGAAGTCAGAGATTTTGGGTGTGAGATGTTGGTTCAGAATAGGAAAGATTTTGATTTATCTCGTTTTTTGGTTTTTAGATAATGAGTCGGTTGATCATTACTTGGTAATACAATGTGGAACTTGACAAATTATGGGTGTTCTTGTTTGGAAGACTGATTTAACCGAATTGGGTCTTTGGAATTAACTTAGTAGTTACATTATAACGGAAGAATTGGTATCGAGAAAGATAGCATTGTCCGAAGTCCGTATTTTCAACTGTGAATATGATTTGGTGAATGACCCAAAAGAGAAGGTCAGGAGGAAATTTATTTACCCTTTTCTTTAGAGTTACTAGTTGCTAGATTCTTGAGGTAATTGAAGAGGGAACTTATTTTGGCTGCTAGGTTACAAAACCCAGTATACTACTTGCCAAGGGCTGCCTTATAAGAATCATATGCTATCTGTACGTTTTGTACGTTATACTCATCTGTTTGGATAGTTAATCTTGGAGAAGGAAGATGCCTTGTCTTAATATGGGTGTGAATGTAGTCTAAGAGCCAACATATCCATAAGACGTACATAAAGATGTGAACATTAAGATAGATGTGCACTAATACAAGATTCGATAAGATAACAAATTATCACATCAAATAAAGTATGCAAGTAGCACACATATAGGATGAAATTGAGAGGTTGTGCAAATGTTTTGTTAATTCTTATGTAGGTCTCCGAATTTACAGTCCGTAAGTGTGACACTATGGTGATTGATGTTTTTAAAAAAGGATAGGTAGATCCAAAATCATATGGAGGCAAGGTGCGTGGAAAGACCTAGAATCTCTTAGAACCAATGAAGATTTATCTAACAACTGAAAAAATCGGAGTAAAGGATCCATATGTGTGATACTAAGAAAACTAGTTGGCAATTAGGTCTTAGCTATTGTTCGTTACACTGACATTAAGTCTGAATATGGATAAATATTGGAATGAAATGGGTTCGAAGCGAAATTGATATAGAGGATTCATATAACCAACCCCAACTAGTTTGCGATCGAGGCATAGTTGTTTGTTGTTCTCTTGAAAAAGCTCCATTCCAGGAGATGAGGAATCAATAATATATGCTTTTTTGGAAAAGTTGTTTGGTCCATTATTCATAGGTTTCGTTGGATATCATGTTCTGTGTAAGGTTTGGGATCTTCATGAGTTTGTTCCACTGGATGTTTAAACTTTTTACTCACTAACCATGATCATGGTGGGAGGACGACGTGATACTATTCTCACTTTTGCATGTATGAAATTAGTTACTACCATGTGCTTTCCTCTTCCTTCATGATCTTTTAAATGTCTGTTTCAGCTTGAGGTTGAGTTTAAGAAATGCTAATTTACAAGCAAAGGCAAACATGAGGAAAGCTGCCCAAGAAGAGGTACTTTGTATATTTGTGTAGAGATTCTGTTTAGCATGCCAGAATTATTAACTTCCGAAACATCCTGCAATTTATCCTTCTTTTTGACTGATCCTCACAAAAGATATGGTTCTTTCATCTTTGTTGGTACGATGTCAAAACACATGGAAATTTATTACTTGCAATTTCTCCTCTTTTGGCCCTGATACTTACAAAAGATGTCATGCTGACATCTGCCTTCATATGATGTCAGAGGGAGCTTCTATTGGGAGGTGGAGAATAATCTACAGTTCGCAGGCGAAATCTACAGTATGTGGTACTTTTTAAGTCGTTATACTTCCGTGGTTATATCTTCTATAAAAGTTCATGCGGCTGTGGTTTTGTGGGGCAGAAGTATCAAAACATTTCTTTCTATTGAACTGAGGTTCTATATATCTAAACTATTAATGTATTTTCTAGGACAAAAGCTGGAATGACATCTGCAGCTGAAAGTATTACGGAGAGCCTACGCCGCACTCGCCAACTTATGGTTCAGGTTATTGTCATCTTTCTTCTATTTTCATCTGCTTGGTTTTACGCCCTATTTTCTTATTACTCATGTAATTATATTTTGACCTTTATATGTTGCATAACACTGCTTGTCTCTTGTCATTTTGTACTATGTTTACAGGAGGTTGAAAGAAGTGCAAGCACTCTAATGACAGTTGGTAAGTAACTTTCCATGTTTATGAATGACATTCACTCTTGGCATGATATGTCTTTAATCTTTATTATCAGTTTACTTTATGTTGCTTCATTCAGATGGCGTTGTTCTATTCTTCCCTAGTTCTTTTGTTATTTATTGAGTCGTTATTCATAAAAAGATTTTGATTGCACGATGAATGTTTAAGAAAAAGTTCATATTGAGATGAAAGGTTTTTTCTCCTTCCCTTTTTCCTTTTTTTCTTTTGAAGGGGATATAAGATAGTATTTCTTTAAGGATGGTGATATATCGACAGAAGCATCAAAGAACTGCAGTTTTGCTTGCCATGCAACAAAAATAACGGGGCCTCTTTCTGCACATAATATTAGGAAGTGTGGCAAACATTCTATAGGATGAATAAGTTTGTAATTGCAGCGAAAACAAATTGGGTTTGACAAGTATCCTGCTTGCTTCTGAATAGATTCTACTTTTTTTTTTTTTTTTTTTTTTTTTTTTGTTGAAAAGGTAACATATGAATAGATTCTACTTCTGTTACTTTTGATTATGCTTCTGAAGTAATGTGGAAAATAAACGTCATAAACCTCAATTTCAGATATATGCCATTTTTGTTGGTTAATCAAGCTCAACTTAGAGCTAGGTCTTGTTTTATTATTTGACTGATCACCCAGGTTATGTACTAGGTTAACTGCACTTAAATATGTTTACCTCACTGTAAAAGTAGCCTTATAAATAAACACCATCTGCGGCGTAAAAGCTTAATGGGTGTAAGGAAAAAGGTAACAAGAACTTGACCAGAAAATACATTGATGTTATTCACTACATGGCTCAATGGATCTGACTCATCCAATGTGGTATGCTGTACATGAATCGGTTTGGTTTCTTTGATGAGGCGTGTTCAAGAGATACACCTCTTGAAAGATGATGACAACAACATGGTTACTTTTATAATATCTGCATTTACTATCTAATGTGATGAGTCTGGTGACTGGCTCTATGACTTTTGGACCGTATTCTTCATATCCTGAATGTGGAATGTAAGTTGAGACTAGATGACAATGTACACAGTCTGGATACTGCAGATGAATCAACAGGGGTATTAACGAAAGCTGAGAGTGAATACAAAGGCCACCGCTCCTTGCTAACACGAACGCGGAACCTTCTGTCCACAATGCAACGGCAGGACGTTCTGGACAGGTATCATGTGACAATGACTTTTCTAAAATAACATAAACCTTTCTTTGCAATTCTACTGTCAATTCTGTTGTATCGTACTTTCTTCCTGCTTGTTAGTATGTTGTTTAAAAGTGTATTTGACCTTTATTGCAACCTTAACACAAATCTGTGAGCAGGGTGATACTGGTTGTAGGATTTACTATTTTCTCCTTGGCCGTTTTTTATGTGGTGTCAAAGCGTATTGGCCTGCTCAAGTTGCAGCGTAAGCTAATTGAAGCTGTGAAGGCTGGTACAGCTGGACAGGTGGAGATAGTACCCAGAGTCGGTAGAGAAGGTGCAAATGTTGCCCAGGTTCAGATGAATCCTGTACCCGAGTTAAATGTACCCTTAGAACAAGCAATGCATGATGAACTTTGAATTCCCTTTAGTTGTGTACATTTTCTGTGGTACATGCAAGTTTCACCTATGGAGCTCCATATCTTGGTACAGCATTACAATAACATAGTTTTGTGTTCTTTTGTTTTTCTATTATTCACAGCTTGCCTTGGTCCCTTCATCTTTGGTCTTTACTCCATTGGTTATATGTTTTTGATATTGGTATTGTAGACACAGATAAACAGTATATGCCCAGTAATCTTTCAGAGAATGCATGTACAATCTTGTTGTGTTCTTGCACTTGGGCATATCATATAGTGGCGGAGGCAGGATTTCTGCTAAAGGGACTGAGAAAAGAAAAAAATTGAAAAAGAGGAGCAACCTCACGAAGGTTTTGAAGCCCCTTGACCATTGAGCTACGCTTTTAGGTTGTGTTAGGGGGATTCAACATATGAACATATAATATATAGAAACACAAAACGGACTTTGCCTTATATGCACATTGTAATTTTCCGGCGAAGGAGATTCTGTTGAACCCCCTTCCGCCCCCCTAAATCCGCCCCTAATAGCATAAGCCTTCCCAATGACTAAAGCAGAATGAAATACATCTATTTCCTATTTCAACCACAAAATTGACTTAGCAATACTCTTTGTAGATAACCAAATAAAATTGAGAAGGATGTAGAGTTCGAGCCATTTACAAGTGGAAAAAGGAAAATGAAGAAACTATTTTATGCATGTATAATTAAGATTATGCTAAGAGCCAGAAATTTCTATGAGTTTTGGTGTTAAGATTATGCTTTGAACTGCAACACAGGTGCATTTCCTGGTCTCAATCAAATATTCTGCCATATCCAGACCCAGCCCTCTTAGCGACACACTTCGTCTAGGCCTGGCCACACAAATACAAGATGATTTACACTTACTCAACAAGGAAAAGTGAATTAAAAGATGTTGGGTGTTTTGGGGGGTGGGGTGGGGTGGGGTGGGGTGGGGGGAGTTGTTAGATGCACGAATTCCCAAGGACAATTGGTGCAGGGTTTGAAACTCGGTGAGTAATGAGCTTGCTCCTCTACCCATTCTCTACCCATTCTCCACTTAAATAGCGCACGTGTCATGGTTAGAACTCGTAATATGCGCCTAACCACACATCATGCGCTACGCTCTTACCACTTGACCATAGCTCGGGGGTAAGCCATTACTTTATTACTTAAGAATTACCATATTTTTATAGTTCTTTTAATTCTCATTTTGAATTAGATAATGTGAAAGGAATACAAACTGACCGAAGTATTACGTTAGAAAGACTTCTTCTTTGACCTATAACAAGAACATCAATACCAAGAGATGCACCTTTAGCAAGAATGATAGAAGCCTTTTCCTTGGCATTGCCGTCCATTTCCACCGTCTCCGTACAAACCTTTATCTTAGGTTGTGCAACCTCATGCCTGTTTCATTGTCCCAAGAAAATTCATGTATCTCTTTCCTCCACATCCTCTTACACCACCGTCTTCCGCCACGTTGGAGGGCGTGGACGACGGCGGTGATGCAGAGGATGCTAGAGATTTCTTAAAGAAAGCACCTAACGAATTATTGTGTATGCCTCTTCCTTCTTCGGATTGAGAGGATAAAGAGGTCGTGGACGAGGACGTAGCTGAGTTTTGTAATGGCTTCTTGATAAAAGAACCAAGGAGATTACTCCATGCATTAGGGTTACCAACATGCAAAAGAATCAACGTGTCATTTTCCGCGACAGCATGGGAGAGCGCATATTGAAGAACGGCTGCTGATTCACGAGTTGGATCGGGTACCACCATTACTTTTCATGTTGAGTTCTTCCCATCTGCCATAATATGGTCTCTGGCCATTAGTTACTTACCACCACAACCGCGAACCGCCCCCCTCCACCACCACCCCCAACACCAACGTTGGTTCTCTCCTAATGATAAAACCAGGGCTTGTGGGAATGGTAGAACGGTAGACAAGGAAGAAAACAATAATATGAGGCTGTCATCTTTTTAGGCTTCTCCTATATATATGATACCCATGTATATCTGTTAAAAGGGTAGTTTCCTATACAAAAAAAAAAATTGTGATTCCTAAACTTAATGCCATTCTTACTGTTTGCAAAAGCCATTAGAAAGACCAAATGAATGTCGACCTCTCGTGTTGAAAGGGTAACAAACTTTTGACCTTCTACGTTCTCCATATATAAATTAATACACTTTTTTGACTACCGAATATAAATAGTTTCTGGTGCGAGCTAAAAGTGACATATCCCAATTTTGTTTGCATCTCTTTATTTCTTAGAAGCAAATTGGGTTCTCAAGATTCTTTTATGCTCATGCATCTAGTATCCGAAATTCATCGGCCAGCTTATATCAGCACTCATATAATAGCTAGGGGCAAGAAGCAGGGACTGTAAATTCGTTATATAACAGAACAAGACTTTCAAACAGTGCCAGCGTAGAAACTGCAAACCTTAACTTTAGCTTCTCAATCTCATCAAGCACATTTAAAGTAAAAAAAATATCTGCGAACAATAGCTTCATCAACAGGAATATGGAAATAACATTGAATCCTTAAAAAAACTGCATACTTTAATTACACTTGAAGGAAGAAAGTAAGCAGCTACAATTGTAATCACTGAATCACATCGTATGGAACATGAGCAATATGATAAGAGAGTGAAGCAAAGGTCAGGAAAAGAAAGAACTAAACAGAGCTCGCACGTGACAGATAACAGCCAACATCAGCTCGTGGCATTTAATTTTTCCAAGAGGATTTTGTTCAAAAGTTTTGGATTTGCTTTGCCTTTCGATTCCTTCATCACCTAGTGATCACCAATGTGAAAAAAATATTAGTCAGCTTGACGTCGAAACAAGAAACTTCAAGGAGAACTAAAGGAAAACATACCTGGCCAGCAAAAAAACCTTGCAATTTAGTTTTACCACCACGGTATTGTTCTTGCTGCTTTGGATTATATGCAATCACCTTATCTACCATTTTCTCTATCTCCGCAGTGTCAATAATCTGTTTTTTTCCAAAAAAAAAATGGAAACTTAGCTAGCGTTTGGCCATAGATTCCCAAATTTGTTTTGAAAAATCCGATTTGGGTGAAGTTTGGTTTGAAGATGAAAATATGTTTTGGACATACGTTTTCAATAACATATTTCCCAAATTTATTTTGGAAAAACATGTATATTATTATACATGTTTTGTGATTTTGGTCCAAAACCAGCTATTGAGCTGGTTTTGGGATTTGGAATTTTGCCAAAATATAGGCAAAATTTATAGCCAAACATGCGTATGCCAAATAAAACCCAAATTTATTTTGGGAAAATCTATGGCCAAACGGGTCCTTACATTAGATTCCTTTCAACGTACATTCTTCAGTTACTTAACTGGTTTCCAATTGCCAGTCATGTAAATCGACAAGAACAAACACTTCTTTAGATCAAATGACTTCAAAAACATATCACAAGGACAGTCAGTCTGAATTATAGATAGTTCACTTCAGTCAAGATTTATTTCCAGACAAGATAGCTCATGGTAGAAATCCCTATTCTAGGTAGTGTAATCGAAAAACATGCACACACAGCTTGACACACTTCAGAAGATAATTTCGGCAATTATCTATGCTATTTAAAGTAGATTTTCCGCAAAGTTCTTACACTCAAGCTAGCAGAGTTGTACTGAGGCTTTTACAAAGCTGGGATAATAATAATTTAGTCATTAGGTTTTTAAAGCTTATACCATAATAATACCTAAATTTTCATCTCAACTTGTTATAAATAGGGTTTTGTTATGCAAATCGTGAAGCCTTGGAAGTAACATTAAGCATCAACCTAGTTAACATAATCTTCTAGCAATCTGGAGTTGGCTGGATGTCTATTTGAGGTGTATATTCCTCCTCAAGTATCTTTAGTCGTAGTTGTTTCGTGATCAGCTTTCTCATTTTAATCAAAGAGAAATCATAGAAGAAGGTGGAGTCACGGTAAAGAAAATTCATACTACAGAGAATCATGCTGATATGCTGACAAAGGTGGTGACTGCGGTCAAGTTTCAACATTGTTTGGATTTGATCAACATTGTTGAACACTGAAGATTGAAGATGAAGACACAACCAAAAAATTTTATTAAGAGAGAATTGAAGATGTGGAATTTTGCCAAGGTGGAGATTTGTTGAATATATCAATATCCCACATCGGTTGGGAAGTAAATTGGGTTGGTACTTCACCCTATAAAAGAAGGCCTAATGTTTAGGATTTAAATACACCTCTCATTTGCCTTCTTATCTTCTTAAGGCATTTGTATTTTCTCTCTTTAGTATTATTTCACTTGTATTTTTGGAGTGAAATAAAATATTGGTTGTGTCCGAGGAAGTAGGCAAAATTGGCCGAACCTCGTAAATTCTGGTATTTCTTTTATTGTTGCTTTATTGTCTTGTTTATTATTTAGTGGCTGCCATAATTTTGGTATAGTAGTTGTGACTTATTCACATATATACATTTGGCTTACGCAACAATTGATATCAGAGCCAAGATATTGTCTAAGTATGCTCTGTGGTTACAGCATAGTCTGATCTTCCACATCAGAAAAAGATTTATCTTGGTAACTGAGTCAAGGTTCTGTCTGAGTATGCTATGTGGTTGCAGCTTAGTCTGATCTTCCACACCAGAAAAGAAATAATCTTGATTTGTGTCGTCAGCTATTAAATAATATTTATGTCAAAGATGAGAGACAATAAACAAGAATAATCTACATCAAGTGTCAACAATACGTCATCATTGGCATCTTCGCTTATGTCAAGAATTGTGTCAAATGCGAAATTTGCGGTAGAAATTTTTGACGGGTCAGGACATTTTGGGATATGGCAAGAAAAGGTTCTAGATGTCCTTTTTGAACAAGGGTTAGATCTCGCTATTGAAGAAAAGAGACCAGATGTTATTGGAGAAGAAGATTGGAGAATTATCAACCGTGTTGCTTGCGGTACCATTCGATCCTACCTTACTAGAGAGCAGAAATATCCATACACAAAGGAAACTTCTGCAAGTAAATTATGGAAAGCACTGGAGGATAAATTTTTGAAGAAAAACAGTCAAAATAAATTGTACATGAAGAAGAGACTGTTTCGCTTCACCTATGTTCTTAGTACCACGATGAATGAACAAATCACCAGTTTCAATAAGTTGGTCACAGATATGCAAAATATGGATGCAACTTTTGATGATGGTGATTTGGCCCTGATGTTGTTGGGGTCACTTCCTGATGAGTACGAGCACCTTGAAACTACTCTACTCCATGGGAATGACGAAATTTCTCTCAGAGAAGTTTGTTCGGCTTTGTATAGCTATGAACAAAGAAATGGAGAAAAGCAGAAGGGCGGAGAAGGAGAAGCACTGGTTGTGAGGGGTCGTCCTCAAAATCAAACGAGGACAAAGAAGGAAAGATCCAAGTCAAGATCTAGACCCAGCAAAGATGAATGTGCCTTTTGTCGAGAAAAGGGGTACTGGAAGAAAGACTGTCCGAAGTTGAAGAATAAGGCCAAACATAACAATGGAAAGACCATTATGGATTCAAATGTAGCTGATTGTGATGATTCAAACTTCTCATTAGTTACAACAGAGCCATCAACATCATCAGACATATGGTTGATGGACTCGGCTTGTAGCTATCATATGTGTCCCATAGGGACTGGTTCGTGGATTTTCAAGAAGGAGAATACGGAGTCATCCACACAGCGGATAACAACCCTCCTACCTCATATGGAATTTGTTCAATACGATTAAGGAACCATGATGGAATGATCAGAACATTAACAGATGTTCGATATGTACCGGATTTGAAGAAAAATCTCATCTCTGTGGGAGCCCTAGAATCAAAAGGGTTCAAAATCATTGCAAAAAATGGAGTGTTGAGAGTATGCTCCGGTGCACTAGTGGTAATGAAGGCTAATCGGAAGAACAATAACATGTACCGTTATCGTAGTAGTACATTGGGACAACAACAGTAACATCCTGTGACAAAAAAGAGGCAGAAGCAACCAAGCTATGACACATGCGCTTGGGACATGCTGGAGGAAAAACCTTGAAAACTCTATCAGATCAAGGATTGTTAAAAGGAGTAAAGACTTGCAACTTGGAGTTTTGCGAGCATTGTGTCAAAGGGAAACAGACAAGGGTGAAATTTGGTACAACGATCCATAATACTAAAGGCATATTGGATTATGTACACTCTGATGTTTGGGGTCCTTCCAAAACACCTTCATTGGGTGGGAAACACTATTTTGTAACCTTTGTTGATGATTTTTCCCAAAGAGTGTGGATGTATAAAAATGAAGAGCAAAGATGAAGTATTGGGAATTTTTCTCAAATGGAAAATGACGGCGGAGAATCAAACAGGCAGGAGGATCAAGTGTATTCGTACAGACAATGGAGGTGAATACAAAAATGATCATTTTAATAAGGTCTGTGAAAATGATGGCATCGTCCGACACTTCACTGTCAGACATACACCACAACCGAATAGAGTGGCAGAACGTATGAACCAGACCTTGCTGGAGAAGGTACGGTGTATGTTGTCCAATGCTGGCTTGGGCAAAGAATTTTTGGCTGAGGCAGTTACATATGCATGCCACCTCATTAATCGCTTATCATCTGCTGCTATTGATGGCAAGACACCATTTGAAAAATGGTATGGAAAGTCTGCTGTAGGTTATGACTCTTTGCACGTGTTTGGCTCAACTGCATATTATCATGTGACAGAGTCAAAATTGAATCCAAGGGCAAAGAAGGCTATTTTTATGGGGATTACTTCTGGAGTCAAAGGATATCGTTTATGGTGTCCTATGACAAAGAAAGTAATATTCAGCAGGGATGTTACCTTTGATGAATCTGCTATGGTAAATAAGGTAACATAAGATACCAAACAAAATGAGGGTGCTTCTAAGCAGGTGAAATTTGAGGGAAAATTTATTTTTCCTACACAAGAAGCAGAGGAGGAAACAAATGAAGATTATCCTCTTGAAGAAGAGCCAGTAGACAGGGAGATTCCAACTCAGGAACCTCAACAACTTGAATCAATAGCAACTAGCAGGCCAAAGAGGACAATAACAAAACCAGTTCGTCTCATAGAGATGATTGCTTGTGCCGCCTCAATTGTAGCTGATGATGTTCCTACCACTTATAAAGATGCAGTTCAAAGTTCAGAAGAAGATAAGTGGAGGATTGCCATGAATGATGAAATACAGTCCCTTCATCAGAATCATACATGGAGATTGGCCAATCTCCCGAAGGGAAAGAAAACAATTGGGTGCAAATGGGTATTTGCAAAGAAAGAAGGATTTCCTAACCAAGAAGATGTTCGCTACAAAGCAAGATTGGTGGCCAAAGGATATGCTCAAAAGGAGGGAATTGATTACAATGAAGTATTTTCTCCAGTTGTAAAACATTCCTCCATTAGAATTATGTTGGCTTTGGTAGCACAGTTGGATTTGGAACTAGTTCAGATGGATGTAAAAACTGCGTTTTAACATGGAAACTTGGAGGAGGAAATCTACATGACTCAGCCAGAAGGATTCAAAGTTGTTGGAAAGAAAAATATGGTGTGCAAACTTGAAAAAGCATTGTATGGATTAAAATAATCTTCTAGACAATGGTACAAACAATTTGACAAGTTTATGTTGCAGCAAGGGTACAAGAGAAGCAAGTACGATCATTGTGTGTATTTGCGCAAACTTAAAGGTGGTTCCTTTATATATCTTCTCCTATATGTTGATGATATGTTGATAACTTTCAAGAATTCGGAAGAAATTGTTAAGTTGAAGATTCAACTGAAGGAGGAGTTCGAGATGAAGGATCTGGGTGAGGCAAAGAAAATTCTTGGCATGGAGATAATAACAGATAGACGTTCAAAGAAACTCTGTTTATCTCAGAAAGAATATTTGAAAAGAGTACTACAACGTTTTGGTATAGATGAAAAGACTAAGCCAGTTAGTACTCCACTTGCTCCCCATTTTAAGTTAAGTACTACTATGTCGCCAAAAGATGAAGCTGAACGAGAGTATATGTTAAAGGTACCATACGCAAATGCTATTGGTAGCTTGATGTATGCAATGGTCTGTACGAGACCTGACATTTCACAAGCTGTTGGAGTTATTAGCAGATATATGCATAATCCAGGAAAGGAGCATTGACAAGCTGTGAAGTGGATTCTACGGTATATTCATAATACTGTACATGTTGGGTTAGTTTTTAAGCAGGAAGGCGATCAATCTGTAGTTGGATATTGTGACTCAGATTTTGCAGGTGATCTAGATAAACGAAGATCAACTACTGGTTATGTGTTTACTTTTGCAAGAGCACCAGTTAGCGAAGAACCAAGCTTGTCATGCAAGGACGAAGCACATTGATGTTCGGTATCATTTCGTACGAGAAATCATAGAAGAAGGTGGAGTCACGGTGAAGAAAATTCATACTAAGGAGAATCTTGCTGATATGCTGACAAAAGTGGTGACTGCGGTCAAGTTTCAACATTGTTTGGATTTGATCAACATTGTTGAACACTGAAGATTGAAGATGAAAACGCAACCAAAATTTGTTATTGAGAGAGAATTGAAGATGTGAAATATGAAAAGAGTTGTTGAATATGTCAATATCCCACATCGGTTGGGAAGTAAATTGGGTTGGTACTTCACCCTATAAAAGAAGGCCTAATGTTTAAGATTTAAACACACCTCTCATTTGCCTTCTTATCTTCTTAAGACATTTGTATCTTCTCTCTTTAGTATTATTTCACTTGTACTTTTGGAGTGGAATAAAATATTAGTTGTATCCGAGGAAGTAGGCAAAATTGGCCAAACCTCGTAAATTATTATATTTCTTTTATTGTTGCTTTATTGTCTTATTTATTATTTAGTGGCTGCCATAATTTTGGTATAGTAGTTGTGACTCATTCACACTATATACATTTGGCTTCCGCAACACATATAAGGAGACTAAGGACCTCAAGTCCCACCGATGTGGGACGACTCAACACCCACCCACCCCCACACGCCCAGACCTGCAAATTGGAGTGTGAACAACATAAATGGGGGACCAACATCGGTAACAATAATTAGGATGGGTCTGGCTCTGATACCATGATAAATGGACCTTGGGCCTACCTCAATCCCAAAAGCTAGTTTATGAGGTGTGGGTTGCCCAAGACCATATAAACTGGAGCGTGGACAACATAAATGGGGCCCCAACATCAGTAACAATAATTGGGATAGGCCTATGCCTGGCTCTGCTACCATGATAAATGGACATTGGGCCTAACTCAACCCCAAAAGCTAGCTTATGAGGTGAGGATTGCCCAAGACCATATAAGGAGACCAAGGACCTCAAATCCCACCGATGTGGGACAACTCAACAGTCTGTATATTGATTCGAAACAATAGAAATAAACTAGAGTCCTTGCGATAATGCAAGCCAACTTACCTGAACCAAATCCTTTTCTTTTATCAGTCCCTTGACAGTTCCACCCTTGGCCATTAGCTCAAATAAAATCTGCAAAATTCAATGACAACTGATCAAACAGAAACATGCTAATTGAAAAGAGCGGATCCAAGTAAAGCCAGTGAAGAAAGCGATCCATTGGCATATATTTATGCATTTATAGAGAATGCTACTAATAATGCACAAGTGATATTCTTCTCCCCCCTTTCTACGCACACATTAACATGTATTTTCGAAATAACTTTCATGACATTAGTTATACCGCCGCTCAAACAATAGCTAATGATTCTCTTTTAAAAAAAATAAAAATAAAGAAACAATAGTTAAAACTGAATGTAAAGGTTATATTGCTTCCATCATAGAGACTCCTTTAATTGGCCTCTATAGCAAATCTCGTCACTCATTACTGTCCAAAAAAGGTGTATGCTTAATTCCTGATATATGTTCCATCTTTAAACCCTGTTTCTAATATGTCGCAATTAGAAGCATTGACACGGAAAAGAAACAGCACATCAATTCCTGGCTACTCAAAAGGCAACTGGAATCTTTTATTCTTTTGGAGAAGGTAAAGTTAGGAAACTGGAATCAAATGAAAGTCCTGTGATTCGCAGAAGAAATCAGGAAAGTGGTCGTTAAATTGTGACTGGACAAACCCCCAATCTAGTGCACCCAAAATATTATATATGGTGAGAAAGATCAATGGAACTAAACTTCTAATTAACAATGTATATAGTAAGCATTAGAAATGATTTTTGACCCATAAAAAAGTTGACATATCAGCATGAAAAATGTAATTACCTCCTTCCCAATCTTTCCACTGATAGTCCCATCTTTAATGGAAGCTATGAGCTCCCCAAGTTCTTGAGGGGTAAGTTTAATCTCATTGATAGTTACTTTTTCATTTTTCATATATGCAGCAATATCACCCATAATCCAATTGGCAGCAAGCTTTACATCGGCACCCGCTGCAATTGTTGCATCAAAAAATTCTGCAATCTGAAACATCCAATTATTAGTGGATTTTGGACATTTCTACAAATACATGATTGAAAAAGCTGGAAAAGAAACATGATTTTGAAAGTTAACAGTCCAAGAATTTTAAAAACAGGATGATGAAGGCATATCATGCTTCAGGACATCCTTGAAAAAAAAAACTTAAGGGAAATCCATGCATGTAAAACTTTAAAGTCCGGGAAAGGATGGACGTGTTCTTGAACAACAACATCTATCCCTTCACTTCTCTTTTTTTTTACGTATTCAAGTTTCCACCACCACCCCCACACCCCACCCCCTACCCAGCGGGTTGGTCTCATTGGGCCATTGGAAGAGAAGGGGAAGAGAGGTAGACATGTCCAAGGACATAATGCTAAATGGCCTTACGTATACATAAAAGTCAAATAATTCTTCTCGGTAGCTGCTTAAGGATTTAAAACAGCAAACTAAAGGAAGCACTTCATGCACAGATTAAGCCCTTGCTAAATAACATCAGCTTGATAGATTATAGCAATGGAGTATCAACATGTCATAAGGCCAATATAATCAGAACCTGAAGATGAGCAGCACTTACATTCATGTCATTGGCGAGAAACAAGACATCCTGCATGCTTAGGACCATGTTCTCATACCTCCGACGCTTAGCTTCTGGAACTTCAGGCAATGACTCACGGATATTGTCCACATACTCATCTGTGAGAGTAACTACAGGAAGATCAGGTTCAGGGATATAACGATAGTCAGCAAGTCCTTCCTTTTTCCGCATTGTTACCGTTTTCTAGAAGTATGAGAAAGTTAAACATATAAGCTTTCCATGGAAAGACTTGAGTAAATTAATCTGACATACTGCAGTAGCATGAAAACTAAATTTAGCATACCTGAGCACCTTCCTCCCATAGACGAGTTTCCTGTACAATTTGATCAACCTGACCTTGGCTATGTAGAAGCACCTGTCTTGAAATTTCATAATCAATGGCCCTACTCACCGATGAGAAGGAGTTCAAGTTTTTAATTTCCACCTGATGCAAGATGAAATATATCAGTTCGTCACATACAATGCTGACTTACCGATCTGCAAATTAAGCTAAACACTTGAAGGGGAGAATTTCCAGCACATAGAAAAGCAACAGTAAAAAATTAACGCCAGATGAAGCAGAAACATGATCCATAAGGCAGAAGAATCCATGTTATTGACATGAAAGTTGCAATAATGGGAAAATTGGGGTCACTCTAGCAACAATTACATAGGATAAAGTAGCCATTCACTTAAAGCCTTGAATGGCATGTAATATGTATTTTAAGGAATTAAGAGAACATGAGAATTCATTTGCTAAACATCTCTATGGTTTCAAGTTTCTCCAGAGAAGGTGGTTTACACCAAATGAAACTTAAATGATGTTCATTCGAATATAAAAGATCATTTTCGCTAAACTTGGCATGCAAATCTAGTCTCCTGTGGGACCAACCAGAGAACATGTTTCACATTAAAATGACAAGTATAGTTCCTTACTAAGTTTAATGCTAACACAAGAATTTCATAAATAGTGAAACTGAACTTGCAGGTGTGGCTAAATCAAGTTGTCCATTGAACTTATCATAGAGGACCATTCTTTGTTGTGCATAGATGAGTTGGATCCAATTTTTCACTTAAAACACAGAAGAATGGTAGAACAAGATAAGACGGAAAAAACATCCACAAAGGAAAGCAAACTAGAAAGTTTCCAATCTTATGCTGAATCATCCAGCAATCTTAAATCCGTATTTCCTATGCATAAGGGACAGCAAAAGAGATGGCAGGCACATCATGCAAACCTTTGTACCAAACTCTAACTGCCCAATAGGACGAATTGAGATATTGACGTCACAGCGAAGTGATCCTTCTTGCATATTCCCATTACTCACTCCCAGATACCTGACCAACCTTTGCAATTCTGCGGCTTCAATACCATTTCTCATATCTGGCTCAGAGATAATTTCTAACAATGGAACTCCCGCCCTATTTAAGTCAATCTGCAACAGAGAGCCAAATAAATCAACAACCGTCTAAGAATCATAGTGAATCTTGAAACCATAGGGTATTCTTTATCAATAGAAGTAACAAGTATATTAGATCAAATAATCTAACTCCATTCACACAAATATACAAGTAAGTTACACAATTTGATACAATCATCAAAGGAACTTAAACATTAAAATGTGATGTATCTGATAAATGCAAGAATATGCTATCTGAAAGAAAGGGGCAGAAAATAGAAAAAGAAGATGACGAGCACAAGAATGTTTAAATGAGTAAGGAGGAGTTCTTTCCTGCGAGTAACTCCCACCGGTGGTATGAAGCAGCTTCCCTGCATCTTCTTCCATATGCACTCTGGTAACACCAAACTTTCTATGGCCACCACCAAACTCAACTGGAAGATCCACATCAAGATATCCACCACTCGCAATTGGGATATCAAACTGTGATATTTGATACCCTTTTGGAAGGTCAGGATAAAAATACTGTTTCCTATCAAACTTGGAACTCAAAGACAGTTTACAATTAAGTGCAAGGCCAACTCTCACTGCACACTCAATCACCTTTGAGTTCAAAACTGGCAATGCGCCAGGCAAACCCATACAAACAGGACAAACACTGGTATTTGGTGGAGAACCATAGTTGTAAGGGCAGCTACAAAAGGCCTTAGTAAGAGTAGAAAGTTAAACATGTGTTTCTATGCCAATAACTGTCTCATAATCTTTCAGAATTTTATCAACTGTTTTTGATTGGTTTTGTGTGGAAACTTTCAACTTGGGCTGTTCTTTTTCTTGGGTTGCAGTTTGTGTTTGTGCACTTCTCATACAACAATACAAAACACCATGTTTTCTTGCAAAATATGAAGATGGGTATAACATAGAAGGGTTAAGCTGTATCCCTCTAAGGAATGTCAAAGCCATCTTACCAATAAGCACACCAATTTATGCCTGCAAATCATCAAACACATTGTTTAGCATCTACAAACTAATACTAAAAATTCTCAAGAAAATGCCTTTAAGTAGATAAAGATTGTAACTTTAAGCTAAAATTAATAAAGAAAACTGAAAATGGAGAACAACCAGGTTTTATTTTTCTGTCAAAAAGCTTCAGTGACATAAAAACATTGTTAAGAAGCTTCAAGTTAATACAAATTTTTTTTGGCAAGTAAATGCCTTGAAGTGTATAAAGATTGTAATATTAAGCTGAAATTGATAAAGAAAACAGAAAATAGAAACACACTAATTTGCCTGCAAATTATCAAACACGGCCTCAAATTAATACTATTTTTTTCTCAAGAAAATGCCTTCAAGTACATAAAGATTGTAACTTTAAGCTAAAATTGATAAAGAAACTGAAAATAGAGAATACCCAGGTTTTATTTTTCAGTCAAAAAGCTTCAGAGCCATAAAACACATAGTTCAAAAGCTTCAAATTAATACTATTTTTTTACAATAAAATGCCTTGAAGTGCATAAAGATTGTAACTTTAAGCTGAAACTGATAAAGAATGCTGAAAATAGAAAATACCCAGTATTTATTTTGTGTCAAAAAGCTTCAGAGACTAATGAGAGTCACATACACAATACTTTTGACGAAGGTCCAAGATTTTACTCTGAGAAGCCGTGAGATATTAAAAAAAAATATTGTAACAATTGGTTTAACTGTAGAGAGAAGTAGACAAGCAATTTAAGCCGAAGTAGCTGCTACTATGAATTGAGCATAGCAAAAATTGAAAGACTGAAGAAGTTTGGACGCTCGTAAGAATTGGTGAAGATAAAGGAAATCAAAAAACAATACTTGTTTTGTTATTAATATTATAACAATCTTGTAGACAATGGTACAAACAATTTGACAAGTTTATGTTGCAGCAAGGGTATAAGATAAGCAAGTATGATCATTGTGTGTATTTGCGCAAGTTTAAAGATGGTTCCTTTATATATCTTCTCCTATATGTTGATGATATGTTGATAGCTTCCAAGAATTCGGAAGAAATTGTTAAGTTGAAGATTCAACTAAAGGAGGAGTTCGAGATGAAGGATCTGGGTGATGCAAAAAAAATTCTTGGCATGGAGATAATAAGAGATAGACATTCAAAGAAACTCTGTTTATCTCAGAAAGAATATTTGAAAAGAGTACTACAATATTTTGGCATAGATGAAAAGACTAAGCCAGTTTGTACTCCACTTGCTCCCCATTTTAAGTTAAGTACTACTATGTCGCCAAAAGATGAAGCTGAACGAGAGTATATGTTAAAGGTACCATACACAAATGTTGTTGGTAGCTTGATGTATGCAATGGTCTGTATGAGACCTGACATTTCACAAGCTGTTGGAGTTATTAGCAGATATATGCATAATCCAAGAAAGGAGCATTGACAAGCTGTGAAGTGGATTCTACGGTATATTCATAATACTGTACATGTTGGGTTAGTTTTTAAGCAGGAAGGCGATCAATCTGTAGTTGGATATTGTGACTCAGATTTTGCAGGTGATCTAGACAAACGAAGATCAACTACTGGTTATGTGTTTACTTTTGCAAGAGCACCAGTTAGTTGGAAGTCTACTTTGCAGTCAACAATTGGTTTGTCTACAACAGAGGCAGAGTACATGGCTATTACAGAGGCTGTGAAGGAAGCAATTTGGCTTCAAGGTTGCTAAAGGAGCTTGGTATTGGACAAAAAAGTATCACAATTTTTTGTGATAGTCAAAGTGCTATTCAATTAGCGAAGAACCAAGTTTATCATGCAAGGACGAAGCACATTGATGTTCGGTATCATTTCGGTATCATTTTGTCTTTTTTGTTTCTTACTTGTTTCTAAACATATAAAGAAGAGGTATTTTGTTGCTCCTTTTGCTATTTTTACTAAGCTGTCCAGTAGCGAAAGATGAACAACTTCAATTCTCATATATCACACAAAACTTTTGGCTCTCTGGTGCTATCAGCTCCTACCATAATGAGAATGGCAAAAGAAAAGTTACTTCATTATATGTCAAAGAAATCTGATGCTTGCTTAATCATGTTTAATGAAGGGGAGCCTTGAAGCAACGGTAAAGTTGTCTTCGTGTAGCCTATAGATCACGAGTTCGAGCCGTGGAAGCAACCACTAATGTTTGCATTAGGGTAGGTTGTCTACATCATACCCCTCGAAGTGCAGCCCTTCTCCGGATCATACATGAACGCGGGATGTCTTGTGTACTGGGCTGCCCACTCGGTCATGTTTAATTCCCTTACAGCAGATTCTGGTCTTTCTCTTGGACTAGCAGAGGATTTGGACCTTGTTATACTAGTTCAAGCTTCTGTTGAATTGGTTGGAACTCGAAAATTTGATCGTGCAAAAAAGTTACTGAACTTGTGTAATCTGTCTACTTCTGATGCTGGTAGCCAACTCATTTGAACCTGCTATATTTGCAACAAGGCCAGTTTTGTCTACTGCCAACTCATTCAATTCACTGGAATACAAGCCATCTTAGACCGAGTCTCAACTTCAAGAAAAGTTCATGTGATTTTGGAAGCTATGATGGATGCTATTAAAGGTCTCAACCCATGTATAATGGTGGTCAGTGAGCTAGGCTGAGATAAGCACAAAGTTAATAAGTTAATCGACTGAATTTTTCCATAGTAACATCATTGATATGTTTGATACCTTCATGGAGCAACAACATAGTTTCACACAGTTAGAAGGAGTTTATGTCTATTCGAAATATTGTTGCATATCATGGTGAAGAGAGAGTTGCTCGCCATGCGAAACTCGAAGTTTGGAGGGACTTATTTACAAGGTTTGGTTTGGTGGAAGCAGAAATGAGCCACTCATCATTGTTCCATATCATGGGTTGTGAAAGATGATGGAGACCTAGTCCAGTTAGTTTTGTTTTAAGATTAAGATATTGAATGAGTTTTTTAAGATGAATATAATGTTCAAACCAAAGCTACTGGGTTCGGCTGAACCCGTTCTTGGTGCTCTAGCTAGCCCGGACTCGGACTTCGGCCGATCTCTTGAATACATGGATCGAAGACATTCGATCTCGAGCGTATACAGATAGTCCCCGCATTTCTTAGAATAAGATGAAACGATTTGAACCTCGATCCTCCGGAGTCTATAACGATGATGTCACTCTCGTGACTAAAACGTCCTGTCGATTCGCTTCCCCAAAACATTAAAAGCACGCCAGTGTTGGTAGGCCACTAGCGTTGTTGAAACGTCACCACCCATCTATAAATATAAGGTCCTACCTTTAAGAAAGCTTTACTTCAATTTTCAAGCATCTCTGTACCTCCTCCATACCTCTCTCTCTTAATCTGTTCCTTTTATTTTCTGCTACTGCCATCTTTTTAGTACCGGAAACAACTAGGCCTCGCCGTCTTTTGTAACCCAAAACCATGGCTAAAATTTCTAAAATAGTCCCTCAAAAGGAAAAGGCATTATCTTCTTCTACTTCCCGATCGGCCAAATCGGTGGCGCCTCCAACTCTTGAGGAATTCAACCCCGGTCCTTGTATAATTAAGAAGGACTTTAGTATTGAAAATCCCCCCGACGTCCCAGGCCGATGCGAGCATGCATCTCAATATCTCAGGAAGGACATGAAGAAGGACTGTGGCTGGGGAGATGAGGTCGTGATTCAGATCCCGAGCCCCAAGGAAAGCATTACTACCCACGTGGAGGGGTTTTTAAGTGTTTACACTTACCCCTTCATATTGGGTCCCCTTGATCCAGTGGTGATTGATTTATGCAAAATGTACAAAATCACCCTCAGCCAGATTCACCCCTCTTTTTGGCGTATCGTGATCATGTTGTGCTATTTTTTCGAAAAGGCTGAGGGGTTGGAATTCACCCTTAACCACCTGATTCGATTGTACCGACCTCAGTTGTTTTGAGGGCTTGTCAAGTTGCAACGTCGTACGAAGAAAGCCTTCTTTGCCAGCAGCGACGAAGCCAAGGATCAGGGCTGGATGAGCCGATACGTTAGAGTAAGGACCTCGGATGTCATTCCCCGGGACAAAATTCCGTTCCCAGAGAGATGGAATTACAATCGTAAGTGGAGTCCTTCTTCGTAATATCTATATGTACTCAACTTCCACATCCCATAATAATATTTTTATCTTTTCTGTAGTTGTTGCTTGGACACCTCTCGCCGTCTCCGATCTCGAGGACTAGGTCCAAAAGTTGGCCGTGACCTCCTCATATGATGAGCGCAAATGGCGCGAATTATCAATGGGCCAGTGGGAGGCCAAGAATCATGGTAAGTGCTTTGTTAGGTTTCAAATACTTTTCATATGTTGGTGATGTCAACTTATTCATGTTTACTTGTGCAAGCCTCGGAGATGTATCCGAGATGAGTCCGACCCTACTCGGGGAAGGGACCAAGTCTTCAATCCCGAAGTCTGAGAAAGACAACAAAAGAAAAAGTGTTTCGAAGCCTGAAGACCCTCAAGACAAGAACACTCCTGCTCGAAGGTTGCGGAAAAGATTTGCTCAAGCGGGCGCAGGTTCGGCCCATGATTCCACGGATGACGAAGAAAATGATGGTGAAAAGTCGACATTGGTGCCTCGAACCAGGAAACCAATCGATATCACCAAGCCCTCCGAACTGGAGACCTAATTCCGCGGTGAGGGAACCTCAAAGAAAGATGTGGGCAAGGCCCCCGTGTCTCCGAAGGTTGAGATCGCTGCTCCTCCTTCAACAAATGTACCTGAGGGGGCAAATACGGAGACCCCCGAAGCCAATGAGAACGCCCCGAGTGAAGAGCTCGGGGCCGCAACAATGGGTCATTCCTTTTCTTTGCCAACTTATTCCGAGGGGGCAATCGAAGAAGCTAACACTCTGCGTATGCCCGATCCGAGCAAGGTCCTCGAGGAAGATCCCTTTCAGGGTTGCTTTGCTGTGTTCGAGAATGCCATTGACCTTAATGATGGGTCCACCATCTTCGTAGAGGCTCAACATCTCCTCTCATGGGTAAATACTTACTTTTATTATTGTAATTTTCTCTTTCCTCCCTTTCTTTTGACTGATATATCTTCATTTCATGTATAGGCCATCGTCAAGTTTAGAGCTAAACTAAGCCAATGTGAGGCCGAGCTTAGGAAAGTTTCAGGCGAAGAGAAGGCCCTGAGGCTCCTCTGTAGCAAAAAGGAGGAGGAGCTTAAGGATCTCCGGGCAGAATTGGCTAAACTCGGAAAAATGAGTCCGAGTTAGATGAGCAGGTCACTGTGATTTTAACAGAGTACGGCCTACGACCTTCTTGGCTCTACTTTGAAGGCTAACACTTTGATATCTCAGTTGCAGCAAAATCTAGAGATGATTGGGCAGCTTTGAGGCGAGGTTGATCAAGTCAAAGCTGATTGTCATCGATGAAAGCAGAGCATGGATCAGCTTGCTGCCAATAAGGAAGCCTGTTTACCGAGAAAATGGTAACAACAATTAAATTTGTAAATGGGACTCTAAAAATACGTGATCTATTTTTATGCTAGTTGTTAGAGCAGTTGATGCTAGGCGTATGAAGTTTAACGATGAGATACAAGATAAAACAGGGCAATAATTAAACCGAAGGGCTTGCTACCCGGGCTTTGGACTGGTCGATGAAAGGCCTCGAGGCCGATATCCGACTCGAGCTCGAGCTATCGGGGGTAACCGGGAAGGGATAACAATTAATATGTAATTAAAGAAGGCTCTTTATGTTCAATACCAAGCAATAAATGAAGAACAAGTATGAAAGTAATAAATGGAAAGAGTAGCCTCGAGCAAGTGAGTTAGAGAGAAAAGATAGAGAGAGAAAGAGATATTATTGATCTTGTGTAGAATGGTTGGAGTCACAGCGGCCCCTTACAAAGTGGCATGGATTCCCTTTATATAGGAGGGAAATCCGGTTATAGTATAACGTACATTAATCATAAAAGTATGGAGATGTGACGGCTGGACGTGACGCCTCGACACAGGCTCTAGGTAGGCCAGATCTGTCAGATTTAGCCGCGTGCCTTGAGAATTCCCCTTTTTGATCTAGCCTCGATCTTCTTCTTTTTTGAGTCGGGCCTCGATGAGCCCTGAGGGAGGGGACTCGGTCGTAACTCCACGTCCTCAAGGTCTCGAGATATTCTTCCGAAGTGACTTGATAGCAAGAAATTAGGCCCTCTGATTTCGCTGCATATAGATAGTCTCCACGTTTTCCAAAACAAAACGATGGGAAATGATTCTGACACCTGACTCCTCGAGCTCCTTGCGACGACGTCATACCGATGATGCAACCTGCGGTGCGAGTTTTTGTGATAACCGGGACATCCCACGGACTTGTGTTTTTGACATCATTCAATGCACTGTCGATTTATATTCTCCAACGTGAAAGTATTGCCGTCGATTCTGTTCTTCAATAGTGCAGTAATTGCATCCGCCAATCAGTCTTCCAAAAGCCTCCTATAAATGGGGATCGTTACCTCCTATAAATGGGGGTGCTCTGGCATTGTTTTTCTTATCCAAGTACCTTCATCTGCTCATTCTCCTATTTCTCCTTATCATCTTCCTCTATCATTGATCATCACATTTGGGGTTTGCGGCCTCAAGGCCATTTGGCAGAGCTCCCATAGGCTGTGTTGTGGCCTTTTGCCAGAGCTTCCCCTTGTCGAGCATGATTATGCCATTTTGTCACTGCTGTGGTTTCTGTTACGTCTGCAATCGCTGCCCTAGTTTGCTCGAGATGATGACATACAGGGGTCAACTTTCCTCGCTCATAGAAAGCTCTTCGGATTATATACCGCTGCTCAAAAGGGGGCTCAGATTATACACCGTTGCTTACCTTTATACCCTGGCTCGATGTGGCGCTCTTCCTCGAGCTGGTGGCTTGCACGACTCAATGTTCCAAGAAGTGGATTCTAAGTAGCCGTGCAAGAGAGGCCGAGGTTCACCCAGCCCGTTGTCTCTCCGAGGTTCTCTTGGCCAGCGAGGGTCCTCGACCTTCGATGGGCTATGGCATTTTTTCATCCCTCCCTGCTTCTCGTCCTATCCTTTGGAGATATCAGTGTGGAAGGCCGGGATAAGGCTTCAGAGGATGTGTGCTCAGAGGTACTTGTTGTAGGAGATGGACCTTCGAGAGTAGACCAGTCTCTAGGATTTTACCACGTGTGTGCATCCTTTTGTTTCTTCCTTTTGCGTAAGGACCCCTTGCGGACTTTTGTAATTGAATGTAAGAACCCTTCGAGGGCCGTTGTAGCCAATATTTATGAAATATGAAGATGTTTCATTTACTTCTACTTTTGATTTTTGTCATGTTCTTGTATACTCTTGTGCGCTCATGGAGATTTTGAATGTATGCCTCTGTCGACGATCGTCAATATTTTTTTCGGCCTTTGGTCGACAGAAATGGCTCTTTTTCGAGCTCATCGTTGTTCGCAAAATCAAGCTTGAAATGGTTCGGTAAACTTGGATCATCAGGTGCCTCGAGCCTCATGGAGACAGAGCACCGAAGCAAAAGTCGACTTCGGGCGCTTGGAGCCTTTACTTTGAGCTTGGCGTAGATAACCTTTTAAGGTGTTGTAGGCAGGTTTCTGAGGAAGGGGCTATTCTTACTTAGGCAATTTTCCGCGGTCGAGCCCTCGCGATCGGGGCTCGAAGTGCTTATATTTTTTTATTTCGAGGGAAGACTTTGAGGTCGGGTACCACCTCGGAATTAGAGATGATGTCGCTGACCCTCTGTGGCCTAACTTCTTTTTAACGGAGATCTCCGAGGTTGGGCACCACCTCGGGATCTGCTTTGGGGTTGCTGGCCCTCTGTGGCCTAACTTCTTTTTGATAGAGATCTCCAGGGTCGGGCACCACCTCGGGATCCGCTCCGGGATTGCTGCCCCTCTCCCCCCAGGCTTATCCTAGGTAGGCGAATTGTTGCTGCATCCTACATATACATGGGGCAGCTTTTGCCTCTTTGAAAGATCTCGTTATTTTAGATAGCCATCCTTCCGCCTTGGCATCAAGTCCTTCGTTACCTAAAGCACAAAAAGTGTTAGCGTAGGTCCCTACTTCAGCTTTCCAATTCTTCCATAGTTATGACTGCTACATCAGGTCCTGCCTGGCAGGGAGGGAGAGTTCCACTCCCAGTACTCAGGATCTGTAGGAGTTTACTCTGAAGAGTATGTCGTCGATAAGAGAGGAACATTTGGAGACGGTGATGAGAGATTGCAAATGGGGCAAGGGGGTAGCGTTGCAGGCGCTTTCCCCGGGTGAGAGTATTGCGAACCGTCCTGATGGATTCCTGAATGTATACTTATACCCTTTCGCACTAGGCCCCCTTGATAGGGTCGTGCTTGACTTCTGCCTGAAGTATCAGGTTACTTTGGCACAGATACATCTGTCGTTTTGGCGAATAATGCTGATGATCAGATTCTTCGCGGAGAAGGTCGGGCTTGAATTCACACTTAGTCACCTCGTTAGGCTATACCAACCCTTTCACCATCGAGGCCTGCTAACCCTGTGGTGCCGTTCGCCTACACCCTTTGTTGTTGATGATGAGGAAGATGGCGATCAATAGTAGGTCAGTTGATTCGTCCGGGTTCAGACGGCTGACATTATCCCCGTGGAGCTCATACCATTTCCCGAGGGATGGAATTACGCGTGTGAGTAGAGCATCTCGTGCTTTCTTAGACTCGCTTATAGTGAAAACCAGTTTAGTAATTGTGTTTCCTCCTTTTCTGCAGCAACTTCATGGATGCCGGGTGAAGTTCCCAATTTGCCCCGCTGGGTTCGGAGGTTGGTGACCCATTCGACTTGTGACGAACGTAGGTGGCGAGCTGTGTCCCGGGGCATATGGGAAGTGAAACACCAAGGTATGCGTGTACGCTGCTTTTACCTTGGTCTTCGTATATTTGAGATGACATTTTCCTCTTTCTTTTGTATTGGCTTTGCCGTCGTAGGTATCGGGCGGTCCCTTGGGGCGAGGTTCTGTTCCTCCGGAGAGAAGGAGCCTCCGAGCCAAGGGAAGATGGCGATAAAAGGGATTTGCACTCACAGTGCCATGGATCTTTTAGCAGGGCTAAACGGGCCCGTGTCTTCGAGGAGAGAACCTCGCCCGAGCTTGCTATTCCTGAAGTCTTTGGTTCAGGAGCGGTGGTTCCTCCAAGTAATTATGCCTCGACCGAGGTTGGCTCTTCCAGGGCCGAGGGGGCTGGACCAACAGGAGTGTGTTCGGCCTTCGAGGAAGTCCGCCGGCTTCACTTCGCGGTGAGTTTCGGCATAGTCCTTCTACATTTCGCGTCTTCCCATCCTTATCGCGTTTTTCTTCTACAGACCTTTGATAGGCTCAGGTCTGAGTTGCTCCGTCATGGGGCTAGGCTTCGAAAAACTCTGGATAAGGGTAAGTCACTTAGGCTCCTCATTGAGGAGAAAGAAGTTGAGTTGATACACTGGCGATATGAGGCATATCAGAGCTCGAATTATGAGAGCTATTTGATGGAGCAGGTACCCTCTCGTAGTACGTGTTTCTCCTTTTTAACCCTTAAGGTTAATCTTTTTTCCTATCTTAGTTGCGAAAAAAGATGGAGGCTCTGGATTACCTTAGGGACGAAGCCGATCGAGTTAGGAATGCTTGCGGTGAACTGAGGGCTCAGGTGCAGGCTCAAGCTTCAGAGGAAAAGGGTGCTTTGGCCAAAGTTCCCGCCTTCGAGGCCCAACTCCGCTTGGCTCGTGACAACGCTTCAGTTCAAGTGGATATGATCGCGAAGCTCGAGTCCAATCTCTCAAATGTCAGGGCTGAAATAATTGATGCTCGAGCTGAAGCAGCATTGAGTCGGACTAAGGCTGATCAGGAGATGTCGATTCATTTGAAGGACGCTACTGGTTCCCAAGCCGAGTTGACGACCCTCGATCGTGAAAAGAGGATTGAGGAATATGTTCGTTGTAGATCTCGAAGAGAGGTGCTTGAAAAGATCGGTGCCAGGGGTTTCGTTCTCCTGGAAGAGTTGGCTCGATCGAGGGCGGACGAGCGTGATGCTCGGTCACTTCTTGCCGATGCTGTGGAGAGTGAAGATAGGGTGGCTAGGCCGTAGCCTTCTAGAATGGAGCGTAGATTTTGCCATTTTGTATTTGATATTCGTAGAACATGTTTGTAGATGGAGAACGCACCTTTTGCGTGTGTAAATAAAAGCAACTTTGAAGCTTTATCTCTTTTGTATCCCTTTCTGCATTTCTTTTGACTAGGCGGGCTGGTTTCGGAGTTTGGCGGGAACCCTTATATTCATAGTACGGCTCCAGAACTCATCAGGCAGATCCGGAGGCTCTTTCATGCTCGGTTAAGTGCGGTATTTAACGCAAATTGGTGTTATAGCTCTTATGATTTGCCTAGTTGTTTTGGGTTTAGTCTCCGAGTCAGGTTTTGACTCGAGATTACATGACCTTCAATCTCTTGTGCTTTCACGGGCGGAAGACAATGGCTCTTACGCCTTGCCCTTTTGTCATTTATATTTTAACCATTTTGGTTCAGTCTCCGAGTTGGGTTGCGACTCGACCTTAATTGACCCTCAAGTTTTTTGTGCCTGCATGGGTGGATGATGATGGTGCTTACGCCTCTTGTCGAAGCGACCTTTCAAGTATATGGCCCTGGGGCTCGTGGAGCTGGAGACGATGGCTCTTACACTGTGCCCTTAGGCATGTATAGTTAACTATTTTGGATCTGGTTTCTGAATTGGGTTACGACTCGAGCTCATTTTAATCCTCAAGTTTTCAATTTTTTAAGCTGGCAATAGTGGCTCTTACGCTTTTGGTCGTTGAGACCTTTTAGTGTGTGGCCCTGAGGCTCGTTTGGCTGGCGACAATGGCTCTTACGTTGTTCCCTTAGGCACGTATAGGCTTTGTTTTCCTCTCGTTGAGGGCTTTTGAAATGATTTTGGCTGACCCGTCGTCGGTTTGGGAAGAACCTCGATTTCAAGTCGTTAGCGGCGATGTTCGAGCACCTCGAAAGGTTTAGCTTGTAGGCTGAGCAGCTCAAAGCCTTATGATTTGGAACTGACATGGTCGAAGATCGTTTTTCTGTTGAGGGTAGCCTGTTTTAATCGATTCTTTTCGAAGTAATGGCATGTGATTTTGTTAGCGACGGTCGGGCATCCCCGAGTGGCATTAATTTGGCTGGTGCAGCCGTTTTGACCGTAGTCGTATGCGTTTGGCCGGAGCCATTTTTTATCCCGAGTGATAGTTTAGGCGTCTACATCAAGAGTATGCCCTTTCGGGAGTCTTACAAATGCGACATGTAGCCCAAACTTCGGGATTGAGTTTTATTCCTGTAGTAAGGTTTTACAAATTTTCATACCTGTTGAGGTCTTACAGGTTTTTCATGCCTGTTTAGGTCTTACAGTTTTTTTAGGCCTGTTGAGGTCTTATAGTTTTTTAATGCAGTTGAGGTCTTACATTTTTTGTTGCTGCGTAAAATAGAACTGGCTAGACCGAGTCTGCCCACTCGGGGTCTTACGGCCTCGAGTTTTTCAGTGAATGGTGATTGACGACAGTCTCCGAGTCATTGAGTTTGCTTAGGCTCGAAGGCCGTTACTCATGACCTCAAAATTGCCTCGTTGGGGCTTTATGAGCATGGAGTTCCAACCCTGAGGTCGTGCGGGTGCCAAATTGTTAATGCTAAGTCTCCGAGTATTTCGGGACGTACTTGATTGGGGGGATCCTTGCTGTGAGCATGCCGAATTTTTCTTTTTTGGACTACGAGATGCTGAAAGATATTCTTTGATTGTTTGGCGTAAATACATGTTGTTTCGTTGTCGTGAGCTCAGCCTGCACGGGCACAACTCTTTTGACCGTTTGGCCCGGTACATGATTTCTTATTGGAAATTAGTCCTTCGTTCCCCAACCCTTCCGAGCAGACGGCGCCTCCAAGGGGGGTTCCCTCTATCGTTCGGGGTTAATTGCAAAAGAAGTTGAGCATTTGCTGAGCTTCCCTTAGGCAGCTCGCGGACGTTGCCTCGTTAAAAACCTTGCCGGTAAAAACCCTTATTTTGGGACAAAAACTCGGTCGAAGGAAAAGAGTGCAACGAGTGCATTTTAGAACCTTAAGGTCTTCGGGCAGGATTAGCATTCTGACCGCTCCGATCGAGTGCCTGCATAAGGTTTAACACTAAATTCGAAACAAAAAAGGGAGATGGTCGTACCTTGGAGTGAGACATGCTGGCGATGCCTCGAGATTGATTCGCTACAATCGTGAGGGCTAATTTTTGTTTCAATTGCCCGAGGTGAAGATGCGGTATGTTTCTTTACTTCGTTTTGCCAAATTTGATCGAGGGTGAGGCCTGATTCGCCCTTTGGTTTATTTGGGGGTAGAAGTACAAATGTTGGTACCACATCATGTATTGCGAACATTTCCCTCGCCGCATGTTGTTCCCTGTAGACGGTTTTGATTATGTCCTTTGTTGGAAATTTTATCATCTGATGAAGGGTGGACGATACTGCTCTCATGCAGTGTATCCACGGCCGCCCGAATAAGGTGTTATACCTCATGTGTTCTTCGATGACATGGAATTTGTTGTCTTGGGTCGTGCCGGCCATGGTAACCGGAAGGATGATTTCTCCTTTCGTTGTTTCGCTTGCCATGTTTAATCTGTTGAGGACCCAAGTGGCGGGCACGATTTGGTTGAGCAATTCGAGCTACTCTATCACCCTCTACCTGACAATATTAGCCGAGCTACCTGGATCCACGAGTACACGTCTTATTTGAAAATATTTTACAAGGAAGGAGATTACCAGTGGATCATTGTGGCGTTGAGACAGGGTCTCGGTGTCCTCTTCGCTGAACGTGAGGGTGTCCTCGGGGATATATCCCCAAGTCCGCTTTTCTCTGGTGATGGATATTTTTGTTTTTCTTATTACGAGTTCCTGCGGGGCATCGGCGCCCCTCATGATCATGTGGATGATATGTTGCGGCTCGTTTGCCTCGTTCTTCTTGGTTGCCTCCCTTTCTAGGAACTAATTTTTGGCTTGATCGCTAAGGAATTCTCTGAAATGTCCTTTGTTAAGCAGCCGAGCTACCTCTTCTTGTAGCTGATGACAATCCTCAGTCTTGTGGCCGTGCGTATTGTGAAACTCGCATACTAAGTTGTAATTCCTTTGCGAAGTATCTGACTATATAGGTTTGGGCCACTTGGCGTCTCTGACTTTATTGATGGCAAAAATGACGTCTGACACATCGACGCTGAAGTTGTATTCTAACAAATAGGGCGCACCCATTGGCACCACGTTTCGATCTAACCTGGCTCTGTTGATGAGCCCTTGAGGGTCCTATCCTCGATCCACTCTCCAATCATTGCATGGTAGGTTGTGTATTGGGGCGTTCCTTCAATCTTCGATGTATGGTTGATACCTTTATTTGTTTGGTTTTGGCTCTTTTGCCAGGAGCCTGCTTGGGTATACTGAGCCCGAAGGGGCTCCCAACTGGTCATCCTCAGCCCTGATCTTCGACTGGTACCGGTTGTGGACGTCTGACCAGGTCATAGTTGGATACTCAATCAGGTTCTATTTTAGCTATTTTGAAGCCACCGAGCTTTGTTCATTCAGACCTTGGGTGAAGGCCTGCACTGCCCAGTCGTCAGAGACTGGCGGTGGCTCCATCCGTTCCATCTTAAAGAAAGACACGAATTCTCGCAGTATCTCATTCTCTCTTTGCTTGATTTTGAAAACGTCAGACTTCCTCGTCACTACTTTGATGGCGCCGGCATGTGCCTTTATGAAGGAGTCTGCTAGCATGGCGAATGAATCTATGGAATTAGGAGCCAAGTTGTGATACCACATCATGGCCCATTTCGAGAGTGTTTCCCCGAATTTTTTTCAGCAATACAGACTCGATCTCGTCATTCTTTATATTGTTGCCTTTTACCGCACAGGTGTAGGCAGTAATGTGTTCATTAGGGTCGGTGGTCCCGTTGTACTTAGGGAGTTCCGGCATTCCGAACTTCTTTGGAATGGGTTTCGGGGCCGCTTCCTCGAGGAACAGCCTTTGTATGAACTTCTTTGAATCCACCCCCTTGAGGACCGGGGGCACACATGGGATCTAGTCGACCCTAGAGTTGTAGGTCTCGACCTTCTTATTGTTGACTGCTATCATTATCTCGCCTGATTCGATCCTTTTGGTGAGATCCTCAAGAATTTTTACTATGGTAAGGTCGGCTACCGATCCGTTATTGCTCAATCTCTCGGGTACCTGTTTGGCTGGGGGAGCTGTTTCCGGCGCTGCTGTGCTGGGAGTCTCTGGATGGATTTGTAACTGAGAGATGGCCAACTGTTGTGCCTGCAACATTTCAAAAATAACATGAAGACTAACTTCCTATTCTTCCCGGGCTGGGGTTTTTTGGGCTTCCTGCTGGTCGTTATGCCGTATGCTCTTGTCGGTGTGTAAGGCTTCGTTGACCTGTTGTGCGTCCTGTGAATCTGCGTCCGCTAAAATCGGTCCAGGTGCGTTATCGGGATTCTGTGGTGGCGCACCAACAGTCGTAACAACCACACCGTTTTCCCCATGATTTTCGAGGTTATCGTTCTCAACTCTGTTTACCAAGCCAGACATTTTGACCTGTAATCAAAGGATCTTGGACAAGAAAAGGTGTGAAAGATAACTTGCGTTTGTGTAATGGAACTAGCAAGAAAATAATCACTATTATTTTTATCCTCACGGAAGGCGTCAAACTATTTACCGTGAAAATGGTAACAACAATTAAATTTGTAAATGGGACTCTAAAAATACGTGATCTATTTTTATGCTAGTTGTTAGAGCAGTTGATGCTAGGCATATGAAGTATAACGATGAGATACAAGCTAAAACGGGGCAGTAATCAAACTGAAGGGCTTGCTACCCGGGCTTCGGACTGGTCGATGAAAAGCCTCGGGGCCGATATCTGGCTCAAGCTCGAGCTATCGGGGGTAACCGGGAAGGGTATAACAGTTAAGATGTAATTAAAAAAGGCTCTTTATGGCCAATACCAAGCAATAAATGAAGAACAAGTATGAAAACAATAAATGGAAAGAGTAGCCTCGAGCAAGTGAGTTAGAGAGAAAAGAGAGAGAGAGAGAGAGATATATTATTGATCTTGTGTAGAATGGTTGGAGTCACAACGACCCCTTACAAAGTGGCGTGGATTCCCTTTATATATGAGGGAGATCTGGTTATAGTACAACATATATTAATCATAAAAGCATGGAGATGGGACGGCTGGATGTGACGCCTCGATATAGGCTCTGGGTAGGCTGACTATGTCAGACTTAGCCGCGTGCCTTGAGAATTCCCTTTTTTGCTCTAGCTTCGATCTTTGTCTTATTTGAGTCGGGCCTTGACGAGCCGAGGGAGGGGACTCAGTTGCAACTCCACGTCCTCGAGATCTCGAGATATTCTTCCGAAGTGACTTGATAGCAAGAAATTAGGCCCTCTGATTTCGCCACATACAAAGTCGTCACAACCCAACTGGCTTCGGCTGAGACTCAACTCTGGGGCAATTAAGCAAAGGGTCTGGCCCAGGCCAAGAAAATCGAGGAGTTGGAGGTAGAGCTATCTAGAGCCCATATCGAAGCTGTACAGGCTAAGGCTGAAGCTGAAAAGACGAAGGCTGCGGCTGATAAATCCATTGTCATATACTTAAGGGATGCCACAACCGTTCAAGATGAGTTGAGGGAGGCCTCCGACTGGGAAAAACGAAGTAATGATTTGGCCAAGTGCTAGGTCCGGAGGGAGACTCTCGAAGAAATCCATGCCTGAGGGTTTGACCTTGCCGAGGAGATAGCCGAGGCAAAGGCACGAGAAACCGATGCCAGGTTTCTTGTCTCTTCCAATTATGAGGATGTAGTGAGTGGCTCTGGGGACGGGGAAAGTGAAGAAGATGTTCCCGAGGGAGGGGAGGCTCCCTAAGATAGAGCTGCCGAAGATGCAGCTCCTGAGGATGGCGCTCCCGGGGATATGACACCGAAAATATATTAGGTTATCTTTTTCTTTTCTGTGCAAGGGCCCCTTGCGGGCGTTGTAAATATTTTTTGTAAAACTTCCCTTATGAATATAAAGTATCTTTTTATTCTATCCTCGTCTTGTGTTGAATTTTGTTTTGTTCTCATTTGTGGAAGATTTCGATAATTCCAATAATCAGCTCGAGTATCGATTTGAACTCAGAATGTAATAAACCCTTAGGTTTTTATTGCTCAATATAATACCCCTTAAGGTTTTAGATAATCCTCGAGCTAAGCTTAAATCAATTTTATGCGAGCTCGGTACAATGGGACTCTTGGGTCCGAGTTGAGTGAGAATAGAGTCTCAGACTCTTATATGCTTTTGGCCCTTAAGCTCTTTTAAGCTGGCCCTTAGGCTCTTTAAAATTGGCCCTTAGGCTCTTTAAGTTTGGCCGTTTTGGCCTCTATAATGGCTATATATTTTTCCCTCATTTCGTCTAAAAGACTTAGCGAAAATTTAGTTATGCCTTAGTATGTGTTTTTTGTACCCGTTAGGTTTTTCGAAGGTTTGACGTATCAGAACCTTATTAGTAATTTGTTTGTGTAAACATAATCAAATACTTTTTAAGTCTTTTCCGAAGGCTGATGTTATCGAAGCCCTTGGTTTATTCGAAGGTTGATTTATCGAAGCCCTTAGATTTTTTAGGGGGGGGGCTGAATTTATCGAAGCCCTTTATATTTTGCTTTTGCCGAGGGCAGCCTGATTTAACCGGTTTTCAATGTTTGAAGGCCTTTAATTTATAGCGGAGGTCGGACGTCTCCGAGCCACATTAATTTGGTCGTAGCCTTTATATGACCGTAGTCTTTAGTATGGTCGTAGACTTCAGATTTCTCACTTGGACTTATTTCCCGATAACTTTTTGAACTTGTTTGAAAAGTTAGTCCCCGAGTATATTGGCCTTGGCCTTTGTTTTAAGGGGTGCCTCTTTGAGGTCTAATGAGTCCGAGTTTTCGATGAATCGGATATACTGACTGTCGATGACAGTTCCCAAGTGTTCTGGGGTGCTTTTATGCTTTGGCTCTTGAGCCATATCCCGTAGGATTATAAGTGTAGAGCTCGTATAATAGTAGACTTCTTTGAGACACAAAGTGTTTTTGGTATTAATAGAATGCTTCTTCAAATGATTGATACATGCGTACATGCTTTGCCGTCGGGGCTCGACTGTTCTATACGGACACAGTTCATCTGACCGTATGGACCATTACAAAGTTTTCCTATCGAGGCCCTCTTAGGCGTGAAATATTTTCCTTGAAAATATAACCTCCGAGGGTGATGCCTCCAGTATTCGAGGTTGATTAAAAAGAAGCCTTGGATACTATTGAGTTCTCCTTAGGTAGCACATAGTTGTTGCCTCGTTAAAAACCTTGACGATAAAACCCATTAGGGACAAAATCCGATCTAAGGGAAAAAAAGTGCAACGCATGCTTTAAAACCTAAGGCCTTCGTATAAAAAGGGTGTCTTCGAGATCGCGTGCCTTCGATAGCTTCAACCAAAAATTTGTAACAAGTTAGTTTTAAACTCAAATGTACAAAAAAATAATGTCATACCTTAGCAGTAGTATCGTTTGAGCAATGATATGTTCCAATTGTTTGGCAGTTGTTCACCTTCCATCGTGCTAAGTTTCTAAGACCCTTTACCGACGACTCCGAGGACTCGGTACGGTCCTTCCCAATTCAGCCCTAGTTTCCCTTCATTTGGGTCTCGAGTGTTGAGGGTGAACTTTCGTAGAACTAAGTCCCCGATTCCAAATGTCGAAGGTTGGTTCTTCTATTGTAGTATCTTTCGATCCTTTGCTTTTGCGAGGCCATCCAAACAAGCGTGCTTCTCTCTTTTCATCTAATAACTCGAGGCTAGAATTCATGGCCTTGTGGTTTGACTCCTCCGATGCATGCCGAAATCTGGCGCTGGGTTCCCCACCTCGACGGGCATTAGGGCCTCAGAACCATATACTAGAGAAAACAGGGTGAGACTCTTTCTAGACTTTGATGTTGTCCGATATGCCTAAAGGACCTCGGGTAAAACTTCTCTCCATTTTCCCTTTGCATCGTCTAACCTTTTTTTAGGTTTTGAATGATAGTTTTGTTTGTTTACTTGGCTTGTTCGTTTCCAGTCGGATGGTACGGTGTTGATAAAATCCTCTTTATCTTATGTGCTTCGAAGAACTCTGTTACCTTGTTGCCAATGAATTGCTTTCCATTGTCACATACAATCTCGGCATGTATCTCGAATCGACATATGATGTGGTCCCAGATAAAGTCAATAACTTCCTTTTATCAAACCTTCTCGAAGGCCTGTGCTTCCACCCACTTAGAAAAATAATTAGTCATAAATAAAATGAACTTAGCTTTACCTGGGGCCATTGGTAAGGGTCCAACTATGTCCATTCCCCATTTCATGAAAGTCCATGGGGATAAGACTGAATGGAGTTGTTCTCTGGGTTGATGGATCATCGGTGCAAATCGGTGACACTTATCACATTTTCTAACAAATTCCTTAGTATCGTTTTCCATTCTATCCCAGTAGTAACTTGCTTTGATAATTTTGCGGACCAAAGACTCGGCACCGAAATGGTTCCCATAAGTGCCTTCATGGATTTCTCGTAAAACATAATCGGTATCCCCTGTCCCGAAGCATAGCGCCAATGGTCCATCGAATGTTCTTCGGTAAAATGTTCCATCTTCATCTAATGCAAACCTAGCATCCTTGGCTTGTATGGCCCTCGATTCTTTGTGGCCCGATGGGAGTTTTCCATTCTTCAAATAGTTGATATACTTATTTCTCCAGTCCCACGTTAAACTTGTTGAATTTATCTCTACATGACCCTCTTCAACCACAGACTTTGATAGTTGGATGATAGTCCCCGAGATGATGTCATCTTCTTCGACCGAAGATCCCAAATTAGCAAGTACATCAGCCTCGCTATTTTGTTCTCGAGGTACGTATCTAGAGCCCAGTCCTTGAAGCGGTGCAAAGTTACCTGTAGCTTATCCAAGTACTGTTGCATTCTATCCTCTCGAACCTCGAAGCTTTTGTTTACTTGGTTTACCACTAATAGAGAATCACACTTGGCCTCTGTTTGGGTCATCACCTATTTTAAAAATAATTTTTGCGTTCCGAGGCCTTAAAAACCTCTTTTTGTCTCACCTCGATTTGCGTGCATAGTCTGGGCACGTACCCGAAAAGCCAATATGTGAAAATATATGAAAAATGATGAATTTTGACTTTAAAATGAATTTAAGTTAACTTCGATCAACATTTTGGGTAAACGGACCCGGACCCGTGATTTGACGGTCCCGGAGGGTCTGTAGGAAAATATGAGACTTGGGCGTATGTCCGGAATTGAATTCTGAGGTCCCGAGCCCGAGAAATGAATTTTTAAAGAAAATTATTTTCTGGAATATTTATGAGTTTTTGAAAATGAAATGTGTTTAAAATTTAATGGTATCGGGCCCATATTTTGGTTCCGGAGCCCCGATACAGATCTTATATACTCCCTCTGTTCCAGTTTAAGTGAACCTATTTCCTTTTTGGTCTGTTCCAAAAAAATTAACCCTTTCTAAATTTTGTAACAATTTAGCTTAAAGTTACAACTCTACCCTTAATGAGAAGCTTTTATAACCACACAAATACTCTAGGCCCCATTTGGACTTGTTTAGGACCACAAATTCCAAAAATCTTTATTTTTTTCTTAAACTCCATGCCCAGTCAAACAGGTTCACATAAATTGGAACGAAGGGAGTATGATTTAAGTCGATTCTGTGAAATTTGGTAAGAAACGGACTTGAAATGACGTGTAACAGACCTTATCTGAGAAAATTGGAAAATTTGAAGTTCTTAAATAATTTCATGATTTTGATGCTAAATTCATAGTTGTTGATTTTATTTTGGTGATTTGAATGCACGTGCAAGTACGTATGATGGTGTGCATGTTTGGTTAGGAGCCCCCAGGGCTCGGGTGAGTTTTGGATAGGCCACAGAGTGGAATTTGGACTTAGAGTATTGCAGATTTGAACTGGGTTGTTGTAGGCCTGCAGGCTTCTCATTTGCGAAGCCTGGCTCACAAATGCGAGTTCGCAAATGCGAGGGCTGAGTCGCAAATGCGAAATAGCCCAGGCTAGCCCTTCATCGCAAATGCGATATTACCTATCTTGGACTGTAGTCGCAAATGCGATAGGATGTTCGCAAAAGAGACTTCGCAAATGCGAGCTTAGCAGAGTCTAGTTCGTAATTGCGAACCTTGGTCGCAATTGCGATACCTGCAACCTATAAATTCACACTTAGACACATTTTCAACCATTTTTCATATCTTCTCAAAATATAAACTCTCTTGGGCGATTTTCCAAAGAATATTTCTTCTCCAAATCAATTGTAAGTCATTTCTAACTAGTTTTCTTCAATCCTTAGCATCGTTTCACATGATTTCAACTCAAAATCAATGGTTTTCATGGAGGAAATTGGGTGTTTTGGGTAGAACCTACGTTTTTCAAATTTTGGGGATTTGAACCTCGATTTGAGGTCCGATTTCAAAACAAATTATATATTTGGGTTCGTGAGGGAATGTGTAGTCGGGTTTTGGTTCGAACCTCGGGTTTTGACCATGTAGGCCCGGGGGTGATTTTTGACTTTTTGGGTAAAACTTTGGAAAACTGATTTTCATGCATTAGAATTGATTCATTTAGCATTTATTAATGTAATTAAATAATTTGTGGCTAGATATAAGTGAATTGATGGTTGAATCAAGGGGTAAAGCGATAGTTGAGACTTGACTTGTGTTCGTGGCATCGAGGGAAGTGTTTGGTCTAACTTTAGTTTGAGGGATTAAGAGTCGTGTCATATTTTCTATATGTTAATTGTGGAGTACAACGTATAGGCATGGTGACGAGTATCTATATGTCGGTATCAAGCATGCCTGTGAGTCTTGTATTGTAATTGTCATGACTCCGTTGTGGTTTATTGTGCTTCATATGAGGATTATCATTATTGTTCCCTTGCCGAGATGTTGTTGTGGTATTATTGTTCCCTTACCGGGATGTTATTGTCATATTATTTTTTCCCTTGCTGGGATGTTTGTTGTGATATTAATGTTCCCTTGTCGGGATGTTGTTACATTGCTATTGTTCCCTTGCCGTGATTCTTTTATGATTGGTGTTGATAAATAAAATGGGAGCGGGTTGCACGCCTGCAACGGTAATATATGAAATAGGAGCGGGTTGCATGCCTGCAACAGTAATATATAAAATGGGAGTGGGTTGCACACCTGCAACGGTAATATATGAAATGGGAATGGGTTGCACGCCTGCAATGGTAATTTATGAAATAGGAGCGGGTTACACGCCTACAACGGTAATATATGAAATGGGAGCGGGTTGCACGCCTGCAACGACAATATATAAAATGGGAGCGGGTTACATGCCTGCAACAGTATCAAATGAAATGGGATCGGGTTGCACGCTTGCAACGGTATTGCATGTGTACTTGTTTCTTATCTCCTTATCTTCTGCTGGTATTTGATTTGTGGCGTCCTTACATTTCTCTACTATTATTCTGTTGTTACTTGCTACTCCCCACAACATGTTTCCCCTGCCCAACTTTAGTTGTAATTATCTACTTTTATTTTCGCTGTATGTGATTTAACTGCACAGGTTTATTTGGTAGTCTGGTCCTATCCTCGTCACTACTTCGCCAATGTTAGACTAGGCACTTACCAGCACATGGGGTCGGTTGTGCTGATACTACACTCTGCACTATGTGTAGATCTTGGAGCGGCAGCTTTTGGACCATAGCTTTGGGTGGCTGCCTTTAGTCCAGTTAGAGATCCCGAGGTAGTCCTGCAGGCGTCCACAAGCCCCGACATTCTCTTCTATCTTTATATCCTGTTTTCATTTACTTCAGAGATAGATTGTATCTTATCTTTCAGACTTCGTTTATAGTAATCTTAGACCGTGTGTGTAGTTGTGACACCAGTTCTGGGTAGTCTTTGTTCAAACAATTGTATTGGATATACTCAAATAGTTTTATTGTTTTTCATTCGCTTGTTATAAATTCCGCTGTCTATAAGTTATTACTTCATAATTGTTAAAGGATTAAAAATGGGAAAAAGGTAATTTGTTCAAAAAGTCGGCTTGCCTAGCTTTCACTAGTAGGAGCCATCACGACTCCCGAGGGTGGGAAATCCGAGTCGCGACAAGTTGGTATAAGAGCTCTAGGTTACTTAGGTCTCACAATTCACAGACAAGCTTAGTAGAGTCTGAGGGATCGGTACAGAGATGTCTGTATTTATCTCCCAGAGGCTATAGAGTTAGGAAAAACTTCACATCTATTCTTTCCTATCGTGCAGGTTCATTTCTCAATGCTAATTGAATTTCTACTATGTTCTTTCGTAGATGCCGAGAACACATGCTTCTTTATCCGCTAATCAGTAGCCCGAGCCTCCAACAACAGTCCCACGAGGGGCAGAGGGAGAGGACGAGGCCGTGCTAGAGGCCGATGTAGGGGCAGAGCTCAGCCCGAAGTAGCGGCACCAGTGGCGGAGCCTCAGGTTGAGTTTGACGAGGAGGCTCCGGCCCAAACAACTCCAGTGGGCCCAACTCAGGTCCCAGAGGGGTTCATTGCTACCCAGTACTTCAGGATGCTCTGGTCCATCTAGTGGGCCTCATGGAGAGCGTCACCCAGGCAGGCTTGCTTCCTGTAGCACCAGCCGTCTCTCAGGCTGGAGGATGAGCCCAGACTCCTGGTACTCGCACTCCGTAGTAGGTGGCTCCCCAGTTTTAGACTCCACCAGTTCTGCTAATTGTAGTAGTTCAGCCGGGTGTGATAGATCAGACCGGTGATGGAGCAGCTATATATGCCGATGCTTTGTGGATATTGGACCGGTTCACCAAGCTCTTCACTACTACTTTTAGCAGTGCATCTTCTGAGGATCCCCAGGATTATCTAGACAACTGTCATGAGATTCTCAGGAACATGGGGATTGTGGAGACCAATGGGGTCGATTTTGCTACTTTTCACTTGTCTAAATCCGCCAAGACTTGGTGGAGAGACTATTGTTTGGCTAGACTAGCCGGATCACCAGCTTTGACTTGGGAGCAGTTTACTCAGCTATTTCTGGAGAAGTTTCTCCCCATCACTCAGAGAGAGATCTATCGGAGGCAGTTTGAGCGTCTCCAACAGGGTTCTATGACTGTTACTCAATACGAGACCAGATTCATTTACTTGGCCCGTCATGCTCTTATCATACTTCCTACCGAGAGAGAGAGAGGGTGAGGAGGTTCATTGAGGGACTTATCCAGCCTATTCGACTTCAGATGGCCAAGGAGACGAGGAGTAAGATTTCTTTTCAGGAGGCGGCCAATGTGGACAGTAGAGTTGAGATGGTTCTATCGCAGGGAGGTGGTCAGGGGTCTGACAAGAGGCCTCGTCATTTAGGCCGATTTAGTGGTACCTCGTTTGGAGGCAGGGATTCATATGGTAGAGGCCATCCTCCTAAGACTTTTCAGTCAGCACTTCAGGTTTCTCACGGTGCTTCAGGTGGTCGTGGTTCCTATATGCAGTATTTTGATCAGTAGTCCTACAGTGCACCACCAGCTCCTATCAGTGCATCGTCGCTTCAGAGTTTTCAGGGTCGTCAGCCCCAGCAGCCGAGGGCTTGTTTTACTCGTGGTGATACGAGGCACATTGCTAGATATTGCCCTCGAGCATCGAGCAACTCTCAATATCAGGGTTCCCGTGCTATGGTTTAGGCACCAAGTGTTCCACAGCCCACCCAGTCAGCTAGAGGTGGAGGTAAAGGTACTAGAGGTGGAGGTAGAGGTATTAGAGGTGGAGCTCAGGCAGCTAGAGGTGGAGGCCAGCCAACAGCAGGCCATCCCAGGGATGTAGTTAAGGGCTGTGAGGCCCAACCCCTATGTTATGCTCTTCTAGCCAGGCCCGAGGCTGAGGCTTCCGATGCAGTTATCACATGTATTGTTCTGGTTTGTAGTAGAGATGCTTCAGTTTTATTTGATCCAGGATCTACATACTCCTATGTATCATCTTATTTTGCGCCGTATCTGGTCATGCCTAGTGATTCTTTGAATGCTCCTGTATATGTGTCTACACCGGTGGGTGATTCTATTGTGGTAGATTGAGTCCATCGTTCGTGTATAGTTGTGATTGGGGGACTTGAGACTCGTGTAAATTTGCTTCTTCTGGACATGATTGATTTCGATGTCATATTGGGGATGGACTGTTTATCACCTTACCATGCTATCTTGGACTGTCATGCCAAGACTGTGACCTTAACATTGCTGGGTTTACCTCGTTTAGAGTGGAGAGGGACTCCTGGTCATTCTACCCATAATGTTATCTCTTATATGAAGGCTCGGCGCATGGTCGAGAAGGGGTGTTTGGCATATGTTCGTGATTCTAGTGCTAAGGTTCCTTCTATTGATTCTATGCCCGTTGTTAATGAGTTTCCTGAGGTATTTCTTTCATTCATGCAGGGTATGCCACCCGACAGGGATATTGACTTTTGCATTGATTTGGCTCCGGGAACTCAGCCCATTTCTATCCCGCCGTATCATATGGCCCCGCCTGAGTTGAAAGAGTTGAAGGAGTAGTTGCTAGACTTGCTTGAAAAAGGCTTCATTAGACTTAGTGTCTCGCCTTGGGGTGCGCCGGTGTTGTTTGTTAAGAAGAAGGACGGATCGATGAGAATGTGTATTGATTACCAACAATTGAACAAGGTTACAATCAAGAATAAGTATCCATTGCCGAGGATTGATGATTTGTTTGATCAGCTTCAGGATGCCAAGTTATTTTCGAAGATTTACTTGAGATCTGTATACCATCAGTTGAGGATTAGGGCATCCGATGTCCCTAAGACAACTTTCTACACTCAGAACGGGCATTATGAGTTCTTGGTGATGTCATTCGGGTTGCAAATACCCCAATATCTTTTATGGATTTGATGAACCGAGTGTTCAGACCTTACTTGGATTCGTTCGTGATAGTCTTCATTGATGATATTTTGATCTATTCCCGTAGCCGGGAGGAGCATGAGCAACATCTTAGAGTGGTTCTTCAGACATTGAGGGAAATTCAGTTGTATGCCAAGTTTTCGAAGTGTGAGTTCTGGTTGAGTTCAGTTGCATTCTTGGGTCATGTTGTATCAGCAGAGGGTATCCAGGTTGATCCGAAGAAGATTGAGGCAGTCAAGAACTGGTCTAGACCCGCATAAGCTACAGAGATCCAAATTTTCTTAGGTTTGGCACGCTATTATCATCGGTTTGTGGATGGGTTTTCGTCTATTGCAGCCTCGATGACCAGGTTTACCTAGAAGGGTGCCCAATTCAGGTGGTTAGACGAGTGTGAGACGAGCTTTTAGAAGCTCAAGATAGCTTTGACTATGGCGCCAATGTTGGTTTTGCCCACAGGTTCAGGGCCATATACAGTTTATTATGATGCATCCCGTATTAGACTTGGTGCTGTGTTGATGTAGGATAGAAAGGTCATTGCCTATGCTTCACGCCAGTTAAAGATTCATGAGAAGAGCTATCCGGTTCATCATTTGGAGTTAGCAGCCATTGTTCACGCGTTGAAGATTTGGAGGCATTATCTATATGGCGTGGCATGTGAGGTGTTCACGGATCACAAGAGTATGCAGTATTTATTCAAGCAGAAGGAGCTAAATTTGAGGCAGAGAAGGTGGTTGGAGCTATTAAAGGACTATGATATCATCATCTTATATCATCCGGGAAAGGCCAATGTCGTGGCCGATGTTTTGAGTAGGAAGTCAGCCAGTATGGGCAATCTTGCTTATATTCCGGTCGGTGAGAGGCCGCTTGCCTTGGATGTTCAGGCATTAGCCAATCAGTTCGTGAGGTTGGATGTTTCGGAGCCCAGCTGTGTGTTAGTTTGCACAGTTGCTTGTTATTCTTTATTGGAGCATATCCGAGATCGGCAGTATGATGATCCTCATTTGTGTGTCCTTAGAGACATGGTGCAGCATGGAGGTGCCAAGCAGGTTACCTTAGGATATGACGGAGTTTTGAGATCGCAGGGTCGAGTTTGTGTGCCTAATGTAGATGGACTTCGAGAGTTGATTTTAGAGGAGGCCCATAGTTTTCGAAACTCAATTCATCCGGGCGCCGCTAAGATGTATCAGGATTTGTGGCAACATTATTGGTGGAGAAGAATGAAGAAGGATATCGTTGCGTATGTGGCTCGGTGTTTGAATTGTCAGAAGGTTAAGTACGAGCATCAGAGGCCTGGTGGTTTGTTTCAAAGGATTGAGCTTCCCGAGTGGAAGTGGGAGCAGATCACTATGGACTTCGTTGTTGGACTCCTACGGACTCAGAGGAAGTTCGATGCAGTGTGGGTTATTGTTGATAGGCTGACCAAGTCAGCACATTTCATTCCTGTGATAGTCTCCTATTATTCCAAGAGGTTAGCTGAGATATATATCCGGGAGATTGTTCGTCTTCATGGTGTTCCCGTGTCTATCATTTCGGATCGAGGTACGCAGTTTACCTCACATTTCTGGAGAGCAGTTCAGCGAGAGTTAGGCACACAGGTTGAGTTGAGCACATCATTTCATCCTTAGATGGATGGGCAGTCCGAGCGAACCATTCAGATTTTGGAAGATATGCTCCGAGCTTGTGTCATTGACTTTGGAGGCTCGTGGAATCAGTTTTTACCTTTAGTAGAGTTTGCCTACAACAACAACTACTGGTCGAGTATCCAGATGGCTCCTTATGAGGCTTTGTATGGTAGGCAATGTCGGTCGCCGGTTGGATGGTTTGAGCCGAGAGAGGCTCGGTTGTTGGGTACGAATCTGGTATATGATGCCTTGGACAAGGTCAGGATCATTCAGGATAGGCTTCGTACAGCTCAGTCCAGGCAAAAGAGTTATGCCGACCGTAAGGTTCATGATTTGGTATTCATGGTCGGTGAGCGAGTATTGCTTCGAGTGTCGCCTATGAAGGGCGTGAAGAGATTTGGGAAGAAGGGAAAGCTTAGCCCTAGGTTCATTTGCCCATTTGAGATTCTTGATCGAGTGGGGGAGGTGGCTTACAGACTTGTGTTTCCACCAAGTTTATCAGCCGTGCATCCAGTGTTTCATGTATCCATGCTTCGGAAGTATCACGGTGATCCATCCCATGTGTTAGATTTCAGCACTGTCCAGTTGGACAAGGACTTGTCTTATGAGGAGGAGCCGGTACCTATTCTAGACCGGCAGGTTCGTCAGTTGATATCGAAGAGTTTTCCTTCTGTTCGTGTTCAGTGGAGAGGTTAGCCTACTAAGGCATCGACCTGGGAGTTCGAATCCGATATGCGGAGCCGTTATCCCCATCTTTTCACCGACTCAGGTACTTCCTTCTTCTATCCGTTCGAGAACGAACGGTTGTTTTAGAGGTGGAGAATGTGATGACTTTAGGTCATCACCTGTTTTAAAAATAAATTCTGCGTTCCGAGGCCTTAAAAATCTCTTTCTGTCTCACCTCAATTTGCGTACGCAGTCCGGGCGTGTAGCCGGAAAGCCAATATGTGAAAATCTGTGAAACATGATGAATTTTGACTTTAAAATAAATTTAAGTTGACTTCGGTCAATATTATGGGTAAACGTACCCGAACACATGATTTGATGGTCCCGGAGGGTCCATAGGAAAATATGGGACTTGGGCGTATTCCTGGAATCAAATTTCGAGGTCCCAAGCCCGAGAAATGAATTTTTAAAGAAAATTATTTTCTGAAATATTTATGAGTTTTTGAAAATGAAATGTGTTTAAAATTTGATGGTATCGGGACCGTATTTTAGTTTCGGAGCCCGGTACAGGTCTTATATATTATTTAAGTTGAGTCTATGAAATTTGGTAAGAAACGAACTTGAAATGACGTGAAACGAACCTTATTTGAGAAAATTTGAAAATTTGAAGTTCTTAAGTAATTTCCTGATTTTGATGCTAAATTAATAGTTGTTGCTGTTATTTTGGTGATTTGAATGCACAAACAAGTCCTTATGATGTTTTTAGGTTGGTGTGCATGTTTGGTTTGGAGCCCCAAGGGCTCGGGTGAATTTTGGATAAGCCACAGAGTGAAATTTGGACTTAGAGTGTTGCAGATTTGACCTGGGGTGTTGCAGGCCTGCAGGCTTCGCAGCGGAGTCGCAAATACGAAATAGCCCTAGCTAGCCCTTCCTAACAAATGCGAGCTATCCATCGCAAATGCGATATTCCCCATCTTGTCCAGTCGTCGCAAATGCGACAGGATGTTCGCAAAAGCGACTTCCCAAATGCGAAGGTCACTTCACAAATGCGAGCTTTGCAGAGTCTGGGTTCGCAATTGCGATACCTGCAACCTATAAATTCACACTTAAATGTATTTTCAACCATTTTTCAAAATAAACTCTCTTGGGCGATTTTCCAAAGAAAATTTCTTCTCCAAATAAATTGTAAGTCATTTCTAACTAGTTTTCTTCAATCCTTAACATCTTTTCACATGATTTCAACTCAAAATCAATGGTTTTCATGGGGAAAATTGGGTATTTTGGGTAGAACCTAGGTTTTCAAATTTTGGAAATTTGGACCTCGATTTGAGGTCCTATTTCAAAACAAATTATATATTTGGGTTCGTGATGGAATGGGTAATCGGGTTTTGGTTGGAACCTCGGGTTTTGACCATGTGGGCCTGGGGGCAATATTTGACTTTTTGGGTAAAACTTTGGAAAACTTATTTTCATGCATTAGAATTGATTCATTTAGCATTTATTAATGTAATTAAGTAATTTGTGGCTAGATACGAGCGAATTGGTGGTGGAATCAAGATGTAAGCGATAGTTGAGACTTGACTTATGTTCGTGGCATCGAGGTAAGTGTTTGGTCTAACCTTAGCTTGAGGGATTAGGAGTCGTGTCATATTTGCTATGTGTTAACTGTGGAGTACGACGTATAGTCATGGTGACGAGTATCTATATGTCGGTGTCAAGCATGCCCGTGAGTCTTGTATTGTAATTGTCATGACTCCATTGTCGTTTATTGTGCTTCATATGAGGATTATCATATTGTTCCCTTGCCAAATGTTATTGTCATATTATTGTTCCCTTGCCGGGATGTTTGTTGTGATATTATTGTTCCCTTGTCGGGATGTTTGTTGTGATATTATTGTTCCCTTGCCGGGAGGTTGTTGAAATATTATTGTTCCCTTGCCGGGATATTGTTACATTGCTATTGTTCCCTTGCCGGGATTATTTTATGATTGGTGTTGATAAATGAAATGGGAGCGGGTTGCACGCCTGCAACGGTAATATATGAAATGGGAGCGAGTTGCACGCTTGCAACGGTAATATATGAAATGGGAGCGGGTTGCATGCCTGCAACAGTATTATATGAAATGGGAGCAGGTTTCACGCCTGCAACAGTATCATATGAAATGGGATCGGGTTGCACGCCTACAACAGTATTACATGTGTACTTGTTTCCTATCTCCTTATCTTCTGCTGGTATTTGATTTGTGGCGTCCTTACATTTCTCTACTATTATTCTGGTGTTACCTGCTACTCCCCGCAGCATGTTTCCCCTGCCCAGCTTTTGTTGTAATTATCTGCTTCTATTTCCATTGTATGTGATTTAACTGCACAGGTTTATTTGGTAGTCTGGTCCTAGCCTCGTCACTACTTCGCCGAGGTTAGGCTAGGCACTTACCAGCACATAGGGTCGGTTGTGCTGATACTACACTCTGCACTATGTGCAGATCCCGGAGTAGCAGCTTTTGGACCATAGCTTTGGGTGGCTGCCTTCAGTCCAGTCAGAGATCCCGAGGTAGTCCTGCAAGCGTCCGTAGGCCCCGACGTTCTCTTCTATCTTTATATCCTGTTTTCATTTACTTCAGAGACAGATTGTATCTTATCTTTCAGAATTTGTTTATAGTAATCTTAGACCGTGTGTGTAGCTGTGACACCAGTTCTGGGTAGTCATTGTTCAAGTAGTTGTATTGGATATACTCAAATAATTTTATTGTTTTTCGTCCGCTTGTTACAAATTTTGCTATCTATAAGTTATTGCTTCATAATTGTTAAAGAATTAAAAATGGAAAAAGGTAATTTGTTCAAAAAGTCGGCTTGCCTAGCTTTCTTTAGTAGGTGCCATCACTACTCCCGAGGGTGGGTAATCCGGGTCGTGACAGCCTCGATGACTTCTGCTCCCAAGCTTTTGGCTAGCTCGAGACCTACAATCATGTCCTCACACTCGGTCTCATTGTTAGTTAATCTAGGAGTTTTGATAGATTGCCTAATGGTATCACCCGTGGGTGGCTTTAAAACAATGCCGAGCTGGGACCCCTTCACATTCGAGACGCCTTCCGTGAAAAGGGTCCATACCCCCGATGTTGTACCCGAGCTTAGCAGGAGTTCTTTCTCCACTTCAGGTATGAGGGTCGGCGTAAAATCTACCATGAAGTCAGCTAGGATTTGAGACTTGATGGTCGTTCGGGGTTGATATTCGATATCGTACTAGCTAAGTTCGACGGCCCATTTGGCCAATCGGCCCGATAGCTCGGGCTTATGCAAAACATTTCGAAGGGGGTAGGTGGTTAGTAAACATATAGGATGGCATTGAAAATATGGTTTTAGCTTTCGAGATGCGCTTATCAATGCAAGTGCTAATTTTTCTATGTGAAGGTACCTAGTTTCAGCATCTCCTAGAGTTTGACTTACGTAATAAACAGGAAATTGCATATCTTGATCTTCTCGAACTAGTACCCCACTTACTGCTATTTTGGACACTGCCAAGTATAGATAAAGTTTTTCATCTACCTTCGGGGTGTGAAGCAGAGGTGGGCTCGACAGATATCGCTTTAATTCTTCTAAGGCTTGCTGACATTCCGGGGTCCATGTGAAATACTATTTCTTTTTGAGCAAGGAAAAGAACCGGTGACTCCGATCTGATGACCTTGAAATGAATCGACTCAGAGCAGCTATTCGACCTGTTAACCTTTGCAAGACCTTCACACTATCCACGACCGTGATGTTCTCGATGGCCTTGATCTTATCGGGGTTAATTTCAATGCCCCTATTTGACACCATGAATCCAAGGAACTTGCCCGAGCCGACCCCGAAGGCACATTTCTCCGGGTTGAGCTTCATGTTGTATTTTCTCAAGATTTTGAATGTTTCCTACAAATGAATCAAATGGTCCTCTGCGCACAGGTACTTAACCAACATATCATCAATGTAAACTTCCATTGTTTTACCTATTTGTTATTCAAATATTTTGTTAACTACTCATTGGTATGTAGGACCTACATTTTTTAGACCGAAGGGCATTACATTATAATAATAAGTCCCAAATTTATTAATGAACGAAGTCTTTTCATGGTCCCCCTGGGTTCATCTGAATCTGATTGTACCCGGAGTAGGCGTCGAGAAAAGTTAGGCTCTCGTGGCCAGCCGTGGCATCGATCATACGATCGATGTTGGGTAGTGGGAAAGAATCTTTGGACATGCTTTGTTCAAGTCCTTATAATCTACACAAATTCTAAGTTTGTTCCCTTTTTTAGGAACTACAACTACGTTGGCTAGCCACTCGGTGTACTTTGCCTCCCGAATAGATCATATTTTAAGGAATTTGGTTACCTCGCCCTTTATGAAAACATTGATAAGTGCATTTTACATGATTTTTAAACATATAATTTCTTTGTAAAAACACAAATACTATCATATTTCTTCCATACTTTTGTTTAAATTATGCAGGAAAAGTTAAAGAAGGATTGGTCCGGGAACGAGAAGATTACAAAGGAAAAAGTAGAAAAACGGACATGCTAAAGCAAAGTAAAATATGGTGCTAAAGAAAGACATTGTATAAAGTGGTCTACCATAACAAAGAATAACCGACTCACAACCGGCTACAACAAACTATAACCGATCCATAACCAAAGAAGCTCATAACCAAGCATAACAAGACCATAACCAGCCATGACAAGTTCATATCCATAGGTGAATTGAAAACTTTGTCATGGTTTGCCTATAAAAAGGAGCATCAATCGTGAAACGAAGAGGAGGGGAGCGAAAAAGAAATCTGAGAAGTGTAATATTGAACATAAAATTTTTTCCTTTCTCTTTGTTCTTTAGTTTTGCTTCTGTTTCTTCATTTAGCCATTACACTGGCTTCATTTCTAGTTCTGAATAAATTGTTGTATTGGAAATTATTCTAGTTCCTGTTTTTAATTAAATAGGAGGAATTATTCTCTTGAATATTTCTTTCTATTTTCTTATTTAATGGGCAAGATTATTTCTGTTGTCAGTATTGGCTCCAATATGGAGTAACTTTTCTTGTGTTGGGAAAATGACGGAACTTAATATTTTTATATAATAGTAGATATTATTCTTCAATTTCACATGCTTGAGCTGAAGCTTTTTATTTAAATTTTATCTGCTTTATAGTTGGGTGTTATTTAATTTGTTAACATCTATCTATTTCGTACTACATATTAACTTCTTACTAATTCTGTAATAGAAAGAGGTAGAAGAAGTAATAGTTAATTTTGGTATTGATAGGTGTTAACCTATATTTAGTGACATCTAGCTCATATATGTTAAAATTGATTCTACACTTATTTGTAATCGAAAGAGTTGAATATTGTAGTAATTAGTTATAACAAGTAAGGTAACCGAAAGGGACTTACTAAAAAAGAGCATGCTTTAGTTCAAGTATATATTTCTGGTTCTTTAATATTACCATTTTGACGGTTAAATTGTATAACCGAGAGGAGTGCATTTAATTGTTCAATTGCCAAAAAAAAATATAAATGTAATCGTGAGAGGCATTTATACATTTATGAGAAATAGAAGTTGAAGGATAAATGTATCTACTATATAATAAAAAATATTAAGTGAAGTCAGGATCCCAAAACCTTTTTATTATATTTGTGAAAAAACAAAATATTTTCTATTGCTCTATTCGTGCATTTTTAGTTAGTTAATTCACAACTCAACTCTTTCTGATTTTCTCAAATAGTAATTAAAACAAGAAACATCTGTAGAATAGATAACCCAATCTCTGTGGGTTCGACATCTTTCTATACTACTATTTGACAGAGTACGAGTTTAAATCATATATGCTAGACACTCGTCAAATTTTTGGCGCCGTTGCCATCTAAAGTCTACTACAGATTAATTGTTTTACTACTAATTTGAGAATTTTTTTATTGTCTAATTATTTTAACTTTTCTACAGAAATTTCAGAAAGTGTATGACACGTTACTCTTCTAGAGAACTAGTCAAATACGATCCTGAAATTGAAAAATTCATGCGGTTGTTGCGAAAAGAACAAACCTCACGATCTCAAATTTTCACATTAGAGGAAATGCAGAACGAAGAACTGTCACAACCCCAGTTCACCCTCCGTGAACTATCATGACGACACCTAGTCTCTACGACTAGGTAAGCCGAAATTGTGGAAGAAATCCAAAATTTGCGGAAGTAAAACAACTTAAAACAGAAATAAAGTAGTAACAATGTTTAAATGTGCCACTCGGCATACACCATATTCAACTCTTAATACCAAAACATAAATTCAAGACCCGAAAACCCACGAATCACAAGCTAAGAAGTACTACATAGCTCTAACTCCGGAATGTCTAAATAGAACAGAAAATACAGAAGGGCTAAATACTAAAAGCAGGAATAGAAAGGGACTTCACGGTCTGCGGACACGGCAGATGTACCTCGAAGTCTCTAAAGCAGTCGCCTCCCTCAAGGATAGTAGGCCTGGGTAGCGGTACCTAGATCTTCACATGAAAAACATACGTAGAAAGGGCATTACTGAGGTTAAATAAATAATAAGATGACAGGATAAGATAAACAGTACAATTGAGAATCTACAGTAAGAATCTACACAGGATAACAAGGAGTACAATAACGGAAACAGAAATAAAGGCAAACACCAGGAAGTACCACTCATAACAAGGATGATAGCCGGGGATCTCTTGGTATCCCGAGGATCTCTTGGTATCCTCAATATATGCTAGGGATCTCTCGGTATCCCGAAGATCTCTTGGTATCCTCAATTATATGCCAGGTATCTCTTGGTATCCCACCTCAGTTCAGATCATAATTACGTATAGGGGATCTCCCGGGATGCCGTCCCATAGTCCCAAAGTAAAACACACAGTAGCAACACAAGAATACCCAATTAAGCTAAATGTCGTACCAAGTAAACAGTTAATTCTAGACTAACATGCTTCACGCAATGCAATTAAGGTAGTTTAAGCAAATAGGTAATTAAGTCAACTAAACATGCTTTTTCTAAACTAGCAACAAGCTAAATTCGCAAGTGGAATAAAACAGGTAAAAGAACTCAATTGAAATACTTAAAGAAAAACCGAATTTTCAACAATTAGCTCAAGTACGCGCTCGTCACCTCACGTACAAGGCATTTCAATTATCAAAGATGTTATATCCTAAGGGGAAGGTCCCCCACACAAGGTTAGACAAGCCACTTACCTTGAACCGGCTAAAAAATCAATCCAAAACCACGCTCTTGCCATGAGTACTCGACTACAAATGCCCTAAATCTATTCAATTCAATTTCATAATGTAAATAACACTTCAAGTAACCGATTCTATAATTCAATTCTAAGCTAATACGCGAAATTAGGTAAAATGACCAAAATGCCCCTCAAGCCCACATCTCAGAATCAGGTGAAATTTACATTTTCAAAAACCTCGTACTCTCACGAGTCTATACATAATAAGAACATTGAAATCGGAGTCCAAATGACCCCTCAAATCCTCATTCAAAGGTCTCTTAAACGCAAGCCCTAAATTACCCATTTTTTCTCCAAACTTTTCACCACTAATTAGGTCTTTAATCACATAAAAACGATTTATGAAGTCAAGGATGTTACCTCCAAGATATTCCCCTTGAATCCTTCTTCTATCCCCTTTAAAGAGATCCAAAAACAATTAGAAATGGTGGAAATAAACCCCCAAGTCGCGGAACCCCTTTTAAATTAAATGCCCAGCAGTTTCCGCATCTGCGGTCATGGGACCGCATCTGCGGTCCCGCTTCTGCGGAACAAATGTCGCATTTGTGACTTTCACTTAAAGAGTCAACTTCCGCATCTGCGACTCCCAATCTGCAGATGCGCTATCGCTTCTCCGGTAATTCCACCACATCTGCGGTTCCTGAGGAAATTCCCAAATTCCCCTTCTGCGGTCTCTACGCCGCTTCTGCGGTCCCCAAACCGCAGATGCGAAAATACCATAAGCAGCAAAACTACAGCAGCTGCAACATGTTCCTCAATTTCTCGTTAACCATTCGAAAACACCCCGAGGCCCCTGAGACCTCAACCAAAAGCATAACATCACCTAATACCTTATCAAACTTGTACCAATCCTTAAAACACTTAAAACAACATCGAAACCTCGAATTAACCAAGGATTTAAGCCTAAGAACTCCAAATTTCCTCAAAATACGCTTTCGATCAAAAAGTCTATCAAACCTCGTCCAAATGACCTGAAATTTTGCACACACGTCACATTCAACACTACGGAGCTACTTCAACTTTTGAAATTCCATTCCGACCCTCGGATCAAAATCTCACTATCGGACTGGAAACTTAAAAAATTCAACTTCTTGCATTTCAATCCTAATTTAGCTATGGACCTCCAAAACACATTCCGAACTCACTCCTAATCCCGAAATCACCCAACGGAGCTAACAAAACCATCAGATTTCCATTCCGAGGCCGTCTTCACACTGTTCCAACTACGATCAACTTTCCAATACTTAAGCTCTCATTTAGGGACTAAGTATCACAAAACTCTCTGAAACTTAAAACCGAACATCCCGGCAAATCAAAATAGTAGAAATAAACTCGGGGGAAGCAGTTAATAGGGGATCAAGGCGTTAATTCTTAAGACGACTGGCCGGGTTGTCACATCCTCCTACACTTAAGCATTCGTTAGTCCTCGAACGAGCATAAAGAAATACCTGAAGTAGTGAAAAGATGAGGGTGACGGCTGCACATATCCTACTCGGTCTCCCAGGTCACCTTCTCGACCGGCTTACCCCGCCACTGAACCTTCACGGATGCAATGTTCTTTAACCTCAACTTTCTAACCTACCTATCCAATATTGCCATTGGCTCCTCAACATAGGATAGATCCTTGTCCAACTGGACTGAACTGAAATCCAACACGTGCGACGGAACACCGTGATACCTCTGGAGCATCGAAACATGGAATACCGGATGAACTACGGCCAAGCTGGGAGGTAAGGCAATCTCATAGGCAACCTCCCCAACATACCTCAATATCTCAAAAGGGCCAATAAACCTCAGACTCAACTTCCCTTTCTTCCCATATCTCATAACGCCCTTCATTGGCGAAACCCGAAGCAGAACCCACTCTCCAACCATATAGGAAATATCACGAACCTTCTGGTCCGCGTAACTCTTCTACCTGGACTGGGTTGTACGAAGCCTATCCTGAATCACCTTAACCTTCTCCAAAACATCCTGAACTAAGTCCGTGCCCAATAATCTAGCCTCACCCGGCTCAAACCAACCCACCGGGGATCTACACCGTCGCCCATATAAAGCATCATATGGCACCATCTGAATACTGGGACTGATAGTTGTTGTTGTAAGCAAACTCCGCCAATGGCAAGAACTAATCCCAAGACCCTCCAAACTCAACCACACATGCACGAAGCATATCCTCAAGAATCTAAATAGTGTGCTCGGACTATCCGTCCGTCCGAGGGTGAAATGCTGTACTCAACTCTACCTGAGTACCTAACTCATGCTGAACGGCCCTCTAGAACCGTGATGTGAACTGAGTACATCTATCTGAAATGATGGAAACCGGAATACCATGCAGACTAACAATCTTCCAGATATAGATCTCTGCCAACCGCTCCAAGGAATTAGTAGTACACACATGAATAAAATGAGCGGACTTGGTCAGCCGATCCACAACCACCCAAATAGCATCGAACTTTCTCAAAGTCCGTGGGATCCCAACTACAAAGTCCATGGTGATCCGCTCCCACTTCCACTCCGGAATCTCTATTTGTTGAAGAAACCCACTAGGTCTCTGGTGCTCATACTTCACCTGCTGACAGTTGAGGCACCGAGCTACAAATCCAACTATATCCTTCTTCATCCGCCTCTACCAGTAGTGCTGCCTCAAATCCTGATACATCTTCGCAACACCCGGATGAATGAAATACCGCGAGCTATGGGCCTCCTCTAGAATCAACTCTCGAAGCCCATCAATATTGGGTACACAAATCCGACCCTGCATCCTCAATACCCCATCATCACTAATAGTCACATCTCTAGCATCACCGTGCTGAACCTTGTCCTTGAGGACAAGTAAATGAGGGTCATCATACTGCCGCTCCCTGATACGATCAAATAAAGAAGACCGAGAAACCACGTAAGCTAGAACCCGACTGGGCTCCGAAAGATCCAATCTCACAAACTGGCTAGCTAAGGCCTGAATATTTATCGCCATAGGCCTCTCCAATGTTGGAAAATAAGCCAAACTCCCCAAACTCTCCGCTCGGCGACTCAAAGCATCAGCCACCACATTGGCCTTGCCCGGGTGATACAAAATAGTGATGTCATAGTCCTTCAGCAACTCTAACCACCTCCTCTGGCGCAAATTTAGATCCTTTTGTTGCTTCAAGCTTCGATAGTCAGTATAAATCTCACAGGGAACCCCGTATAAATAATGGCGCCAATCTTCAGGGCATGAATAATGGCAGCCAACTCAAGGTTGTGAACAGAGTAGTTCTTCTCATGTATCTTCAACTGTTTGGACGCGTAGGCAATCACTGTACCGTCCTGTATCAACACCGCTTTGAGGCCAACCCTCGAGGCATCACAGTAGACCGTATAAGACCCCGAACCTGTAGGCAGTATCAAAATTGGGGCTGTGGTCAAAGCTGTCTTGAGTTACTGAAATCTCACCTCATACTCCTCCGTCCACTGGAAAGGAGCACCCTTCTGGGTCAGTCTGGTCATAGGGGTTGCAATTGATGAAAACACGTCCACAAAATGACAGTAGTAGCCCGCCAAACCAAGGAAACTGCGGATCTCGGTAGCTGAAGATGGTCTGGGCCAACTCTGCACGACCTCTATCTTCTTCGGATCTACCTGAATACCCTCACTTGATACTACGTGGACTAAGAATTCCACTAAATCCAACCAAAACTCACATTTCGAGAACTTAGCATATAACTTCTTCTCTATTAGAGTCTGAAGCACAGTCCTCAGGTGCTGCTCATGATCTTCCCGACTCCAAGAATATACCAGAATATCATCAATAAACACAATGGCGAAAGAGTCAAGATATGGCCGAAACACAATGTGCATCAAATGCATAAAGGCTGCTAGGGCATTGGTCAGCCCAAATGACATAACAAGGAACTCATAATGACCATACCAAGTCCTGAAAGCAGTCTTCGGGATATCTAGCTCCCGAATCTTCAACTGATGATAACCTGAGTGCAAATCAATCTTAGAGAACACCCGTGCGCCCTGAAGCTGGTCAAACAAATCATCAATACGAGGTAAAGGATAACGGTTCTTCACTGTAGCCTTATTTAACTAGATATAATCAATACACATACATATAGAACCATCCTTTTTCTTCACAAACAAGATAGGAGCACCCCAAGGTGATACACTGCGCCGAATAACCTTATCAAGCAATTCCTGTAACTGCTCCTTCAACTCCTTCAACTTAGGAGGAGCCATACAATATGGGGGAATAGAAATGGGATGAGTGCCCGGTAATAGATCAATGCCAAAATCAATATCTCTATCAGGCGGCATGCCCGGAAGATCAGCTGGAAACTCATCGGGAAAATCCCGTACCACTGGAACTGAGTCAACTGAAGGGGTATCCATACTGACATCTCTAAGCTAAATATGCGTCACACCCCTTCTCAACCATACACTGAGATTTAAGAAAAGAAATAACTCTACTGGGAGTGTGGTTTAAAGTACCCCTCCACTTAACACGCGATACAAATGGCATAGCCAGCGTTATGGTTTTGGCGTGACAATCAATAATAGCATAATGGGGCGACAACCAGTCCATGCCCAAGATAATATCAAAATCTACCATGCTGAGTGCCGCACCCCCTTTTTCTCGCGAAATCGGGCTTGTGACATTTGGGAGGACAACTCGTTCCCTTTTGGGAATTGGATTTTTGGATTTGAAGAGTCTCCACCTAATGATTAAGTGCATTAGGACAATAAGAAAAGTTTGAGTTTAAAGAACCAGAGTTCGGGTAAGGGTTAGAAATTATCTTGAGGGGAAGGTATTAGGCACCCCTCAAGATCCACTAGTGTGGTTCCCAACCATGTTACAATTGTGACTTCATATAGACAAATAGGGAGGCTTATATAGGGGGAGTTTCCACATCATATTGTAAGTAAATTGAAATTTGGGGCAAAATAAAGAGGGCAGCAATTTTGAGAAAAAGTTTTAAACAATAAATGAAAACAAGTAAAGGGGTCCTAGGTTTATGATTAACATGGATCACAGCAATGCAATACCCGGCAATTTCTCCTCAGAAGAGGGATTGCACGTGATATTAGCGCATCGGTCATCATATCCATATCTACCCTTCCCACCCCGTTAAGGTATTAATGCGCGGAATAGTATCGTTACTTATTGCATGCTATTACCCGTCCCGATCCTATCAGTCCCGGTGGCATTTGAGACTGATAATCCTAAAGGGGAGGGAGTTGGGTTTTTCAGAGTTTTAGAAGGATAAAACTCTAGGCGACAAACAAAACACATAAGCAATTAGGGGAAAAACAAATAGCAGTTAAGGCTCAAACAAGCCTCCTCACTTAGAGGAGCAAATTATTTAGCATGACTTCAAATACTGGTTATAGTCTGAATTATATTTAAAGTGTTAGGACAGGTTGCTTCATCACATATTTCTCAGATGAGGAATCCAAATTAGGCCTTGTCTGGTTGCAGTTTATTAAAACTGACACAGTTAAACAATTATCTACTGCTTGTCTAGGTGGAAATATACTGATTTTAAAGAAGGGTTACTGATTTTAGAACCAATTAAATTCTGCAGATATTAAACAAACATTACTACTGATTTTAGACTTATAGATAAAATAGACAAATCAGGTTCAGACGGCTACTCCTATAGGCATGATTTCTAAGCGTTATTGATTTTAAAATGATTATGTAAGTGCAGGAGCCCTATAGGCATGGTATCTAGAATGAAGTTGATTATCATTAAACCTATGATTGTTTGCCTAACGATAGATGAATATGCAGAAATGCAGAAACAAAACTATAGTCATAATTTCTATATACAGAAACTTATAGGAATGGTTTCTAATGTAGTAATGAAACAACTTATAGGCAAGATTTATACGTGTAATGCATAACTTATAGGCAGGATTTCTAAATACATAAGTGCAGAAACTTATACATGATTTCTATATGCAGAAACTTATAGGCATGATTTCTAATGTAATAATGAGACAACTTATAGGCTGGAGTACTATATGATATGCATAAATGCAGAATTTGTAAATAGTAATCCCTATGAGCATGTTGTCTACCCATATGCGTACATAAATGACCCTCCCCTTTTTACTAGAACCCCATAGTTATTACAAATTATTACAGATCCGAATGAATAAAAAATACATCAGAACTTCCAACTGCAACCAAACAGCCTAAATCAGACTCAAGGTCTAACAATATGAGATAAACCAACTTCCAGGATCCGTTTTCCAAAGCCTTTCTTTTATTTGGGATGTATCAAAGTTCCCGAGAGTCTCAAAGGGACTCAGGGCAGTGCTTACACCCCAAACACATTGCAGAATTAGATTATAGTGCAGTGTGGAAGAGTCAACCCTCCAATGTCCAAGTTTAGAGGGAACTCAGGGTCCCAAAGCATGGCTCCTAAGAGGGGGATAGAACTTAGAATCTAAGAGTAAGTGTATGTGCATAGAGGGGAATTAGGGAAGGCCATGGCAGACTGGTGGTCATGCCCAACAATTGGGCATGCTGGTACACCCCGACCAGCCTGTTAGCCAAATCTTAGGAGTTAGGATCCATTGTGGATCAGGTTATGACCTGAGCAGTAATTTGGATACTGTCAGGCCAAGAACCTTAACTCAAACACATATAAGGGAATATGGGGTAGGGATTCACAATAGAAACAGATGCAAAGAAAGGACACACGTAGTTTAATCACTGAACAACAATAGTAAATTAGACAGGAATGCTGAAGCTATAAAGTAAACATATAGGGGTAAGGCAGAAGATTAAACCAGAACATACCAGTTTCAGGGAAAACAAGTAAAAACAGTAGTCTTGGAAGAGCCAAGTTGTAAGCAAAACAATTCCAAGAGATCTCAAGCAAAGCAGAGTATTGAAAGAAGTATTGAATTCAAAGTAGTATTGTAAGTATTGAATTGAAAGTTTAAAGATTGGTAGTGTGAAGGTGTCATGTATTGAACTCGAAGTTGTCAGGTGTCCTAAAAGTGCAGAAGGGCAGTCCCTTTTATAGTGCAGAGAAGCAAGTAAGAAAGGTAAGAAAATAACTTGCAATCAATCACATAGAATTTCCCTTCAGTTAAGGGATTTAATTTCAAACGGGTAGAAGACATTTAAGGAAAGAAATTTGATTAAAACCTTTTCAAGGTAGCACAAAAGGGGTAAATACATAGGAGTTTATTTAAGGAAAAACTCAGTGGTACACGACTTGGAAAAAATAAGGGAAGGGAATCAATCAAACAGCCAGGAAAATCAAAGTTACAGGTTTAATCTCGAATGAACCAAGTCAGGAAAGGGGTAAAGAAAGGTTTAATTTACAGGCAAGCAGTAACAATCAATTAACACCATTAACGGACTTCAGAATCAATCAATCAGTTGGTAAAACATTTTGAAGAAGACTCCTTATATATAAAGCACACAAACATGTGAATCAAGAAGAGAGTTTAATCAAAGAAGGGAATCAAGAAGGGACACAAGTCCAATTTGTAGGCTCACAATTAGACTGAGAGTCCAGGGTCCCAAGGTGGAACCCTAACTCGCACATAAAATCAAAATTGCCAAGAAATCCCCCAAATCCTAGGGTTCCGAATTGAATCAGACATATAAGTGAGAGGGCAAGTTATTGAAACAGGATCAGAGGTCTCTTTCAGAGACTCATGAGTAAACAACCAGATACAATAGCGAGTTTGAAGCAACAGAGTCAAGGAACTGATTCAAAGCATAATGAGAGTAGAAGAAACAGTAGAGGAAAGCATGCTTTAAATAGATTTTTTATAGAAGAAACTTAAAACAAGGTAGAGTAGGAGTGAAATAGTAAACACTTAAGAGCATGGTTGAAGGGTATATTAGGCGAAGCATATCAGAAAAATAGCAGAACATAGTGAGAAAGCATGTGAGAACATAGCATAGAAACACAGTAAAAGAATATGCATGATAAAGGGAAAACATAAGAACACAGTAGAAGAACATGCGATGGTAGAAAGGAAAACATAAGAACATAGTATAGACAAATACACACAAAGAAAAGGAAGAGAAAAAGTCAGAGAAACATTTTAAGCTTTTCAGAAAACCCTAAATCGGAAAGAAGTAATTTTTGAAAGAAAGATTGGAAAAAATGTTTAGAAACTCGAGTAAAGCACATATATATAACAGATCTAAAAAAATCAGAGAAAACCTCGAATAGCTAAGGTTTCAGAGGAACCCTAAAACGAGAAAGTCTTGGAAAAGGTTCGATCTGAGGCGGATGAGTCAGAACTAGGCTCATAAGACCAGGATATGCCGGAGTAAGGCTGACAAGGGCCCTAAAACCTTAGATCTGTAGTGATCTGAATGGACACCATCGAGGTCAGACCTCAAATCTTCGAACACCAAACGTATAAGAGCAAAGGGTGATGAGTTTAAGCCATCCATGGCCTGAGACGCCATGGATTCCGGTGAGCTTGAGGTAGAAGACAGTAGAAGAAGATTAGGGTTTCAAGAACCTTTGAGAGAGTTTGAGAGAGGTGAGTGTTTAGAGATGGCGGTTTGAGTGAAATGAGTTAGGGTTAGGGGTGTGGGCGGATTAAAAAAGGAAAGGGGAAATCGTGGCCGTTGATCAAAATGATCAACGACCTGGATAAAAAGGAGGGTCGAGCGGGTTGGATAAATGGGTCAGGGGTCGAGTTAATTTGGGATTGGGCTAGTCCATTTGAGGTCCGAAATTGGGTTAATTGGGGGGAACTAATTGGGCTATAATTGAAACAAAATAGGGCCAGATTTTAAATAGCCACTTTTTCCCTTTTATTTTATAAAAAATAGGTTAATGACTTTTGAAAACAAATTAAGGGTAATAAGTCAATTAATAATATATAAATATTAATTTAAAAATATTGGAACCAATTTTATAATTATAAAATGCTATTAAATCTTAAAATAGGCTATAATTGCAATTATATGCAATTTAGCTTTTAAAACATCAAATAAATTTGTAAAAAATGTATAAAAATTACATTAGCTATAAATATGAGAATGAAATAAATTATTCACCAAAATGATAATCTTGGGAATAATTATTGGCTTTTGTACTGCTAAAAATAGACAATAAATTGATTTTAAAAATCTTTAACAATTAGGAAAAATACCAAAACACTTGGGCATGCTTATATATGTATATACATGTTATTTTGAAATTATTTTGCATATAAGAAATATATAGGGAAAATTGGGTATCAACAGCTGTCCCTCTTTACCCGGGAAGGATGAAAGAGTTATCGGGTAAAGATATGTTGGCCAATTTGACCGAACGAAAATGGTTTGAAGGATTTGACTGTGCTATGGTTCCTGAGCTGCCTACATATCCTTGGTCTTACAGGAATCAGGACATATGTAGTTTAGGATCCATTGGCGGACTCTGCCAGTGGAGATTTCGAAAAACGGGCACGATGTTCAGGTTGAGAAGGGTGGTTGAAGTCTGATAGGATGCGGGAACTGGAGCGGGATCGCTCTTGCTAAGACGACCGTTGTTTTGCCGGGTTACCTGCAACTGAGCAATGCGAACATATATTGTGCATAAATTTAAATGTGATGCAAGTTCCCATCGGACCATGAATGCTGTCTTTGGATGGTTAAGATGACGTCCTCAGACCATGACGTCCTGGGCCATGAAGCATATAATAAAGGATTCGTAGACTATGAAATGATATCCTCGGTCTCTGAGAATGATGCCTCCGAGCCATGATGCCTTTGAATAATGACATGTAGGAGATAAGAGTGGGGTCCTCAGGCCATGGCATGGTGTTCTCGGGCTATGAAAATGGTGCGTCCGAACAATGACGCCTTTGGAAAAATTGGCGATCTTTCAGCCTATGAGATGAAAAAGGTGGCGATTTTTCAGCCTATGCAATATAGTAGGTGGCGATCTTTCAGCCGATGCAAATGTAAATAAAGGTGGCGATCTTTCAGCCGATGCAAACGTAAATAAATGTGGCGATCTTTTAGCCATGCAAATGTAAATAAGGCGGCGATCTTTCATCCATGGAAATGTAAATAAGGTGGCGATCTTTCAGCAAAACAGATGGAAATGAGGTGGTGAAGCGGCGATATTTCAGCCATGCAAGATGAAGTGGCGATATTTCAGCCATGCAGAATATCAGATGAATAATGCAGAGAAATGCAGATGGAGGTAGAGCTTAATCTCGGAAGGCAGCAAAGTAGCCTTATGCAATGTAGAGAAATGCAGATGGAGGTAGATCTTAACCTCGGAAGGCAGAAAAGTAGCCTTATGCAATGCAGAGAAATGCAGATGGAGGTAGAGCTTAGTCTCGGAAGGCAGAAAAGTAGCCTTATGCAATGCAAAGAAATGCAGATGGAGACAGGCTTTAGTCTCGGAAGGCAGAAAAGTAGCCTTATGCAATGTAGAGAAATGCATATAAAGACAGGCTTAGTCTCAGAAGGCAGAAAAGTAGCCTTATGCAATGCAGAGAGAATTCAGATGGAGACAGAGCTTAGTCTCGGAAGGCATAATGGTAGCCTTAGGCAATGCAGAGAAATGCAGATGGAGACAGAGCTTAGTCTCGGAAGGCAGAAAAGTAGCCTTATGCAATGCAGAGAAATACAGATGGAGGTAGAGCTTAACATCGGAAGGCAGAAAAGTAGCCTTATGCAATACAAAGAAATGCAGATGGAGATAGGGCTTAGTCTTGGAAGGCAGAAAAGTAGCCTTATGCAATGCAGAGAAATGCAGATGGAGACAGTGCTTAGTCTTAGAAGGCAGAAAAGTAGCCTTATGCAAGAAGTAAAAGGGAAAAATGATGAGAGAATTTTCTTAGCTGATAGCGGATAGAGATATCGAGACTACTAGGGATACTGTGTCTGCTGGGGGCACTGCGTATGGATAGCAGCTGTGAGTAAGTGCAACGGTTCTGAGAGTTGTATTTCAGAACAATGTGAGTCTCGTGAGTGTATATGTTTGATGATTTTGCAACTCAAGTGCCTGTATTCAAAGAAAAATCGTGAGTTTTGTAAAGAGGGGAGGTTAGTTCGTATCCCCGCTGGCTCTGTTTGACCTGCTCGGCTTTGATCTGGTGATGCTTTATGCATTGTTGGGTAGCGTTGCTAAACAGAGCGATTTCAGAAATAAACATGCATGATTTTAGTAAAGAAAAATGTAACATAAATACATAATTAAGAATAGTTTTCTTTAGATGAACCGACGACTGCGACGTGGTTCCAAACATTGCAACTTTTCTTGCTTCGGAATTTTGAGGGTCCTCCTCAAAATTCTGCCCCAGTTTACTGGCCTGCTGCTTCCGCCGGCTGCTTGCGTTGGACTACTGAAATCACTTTGGAATTTTGAGAGTCCTCCTCAAAATTCTACCCCAGTTTCTAATAGCGGGGGAAATGAAAATTTCATTGAATTATGACCGAACCCATAGGGCTGCCTACGCATGCTCTCTTAAACGGGAATCAGGTCAGGCGTAGTTCAAATTACATCATACAGGAAATCATAAGAGTTACACATAATATCGCTTTACTGCATCTGAATTGATTGGCTTCGACCAAACTTCTCCGTCCATTTCTGCAAGTATAAGGGCTCCTCCTGTTAGAATCCGGTGAACTATATATGGGCCCTGCCAGTTGGGAGAGAACTTCCCTTTTGCCTCATCCTGATTCGGGAAAATCTTCTGTAACACCAGCTGCCTCGGTGTAAACTGTCTTGGCTTGACTCTTTTATTGAAGGCTCTGGACATTCTATTATGATAAAGCTGACCGTGGCAAACCGCATTCATCCTTTTTCCATCTATAAGAGCTAAATGCTCGTAGAGAATCTTTACCCATTCTGCATTATCGAGTTCTGCTTCCTGTATGATCCTCAAGGAAGGAATTTCTACATCGGCAGGAATGACCGCCTCTGTACTATAAACCAGCATATAGGGAGTCGCCCCGGTTGATGTGTGGACTGTGGTGCGATACCCCAATAAAGCAAATGATAACTTCCCGTGCCACTGTTTATGCTTCTATTTCATTTTCCTTAGTATCTTCTTGATATTCTTATTGGCGGCTTCTACGGCTCCATTCATCTGAGGTCTATAGGCTATAGAATTCTTGTGCTTGATCTTGAAGGTTTCACACATGGCTTTCATCAAATCACTGTTGAGATTGGAACAATTATAAGTAATGATTGACTCTGGAATCCCGAACCGACACACGATGCGGTCACGGACAAAATCTACCATGACTTTCTTAGTCACTGCCTTGTACGATGCTGCTTCAACCCATTTAGTGAAATAATCAATTACCACTAGGATGAACCTGTGCCCGTTTGATGCGGCAGGTTCGATTGGTCCAATAACATCCATTCCCCAAGCGGCGAACGGCCATGGCGAGCTTGTTGCATTAAGCTCATTTGGAGGTACCTTTATCATATCTGCATGTATCTGACAGCGGTGGCACTTCCGGACATACTGGAGGCAGTCCATTTCCATGGTCATCCAAAAATAACCAGCTTGGAGTATCTTCGTGGCTAAGACAAAGCCATTCATATGTGGATCGCAGGTCCCGGCATGGATTTCTTCTAGCAGTTTGGATGCTTCCCTTGCGTCGACACACCTTAGCAATCCCAGATCCGGAGTCCTCCTGTTCAGGGTTCCTCCACTGTGAAAGAAATGATTGGATAATCTTTGAAATGTACGCTTCTGAGTAGGGTTTGAAAGTTTTGGGTATTCTCCTTTTGCCAAGTATTCCTTGATATCATAAAACCAAGGTTTTCCATCTGCTTCTTCTTCGACATGAGCACAGTAAGTTGGTTGATCATATATGTTTACAAGAATAGGGTCAATGAAGTTCTTATTTGGATGTTGTATCATGGACGATAGGGTAGCCAATGCATCAACAAACTCATTCTGGATTCTAGGAACATGCTGAAACTCCGTCTTTGTGAATCTCTTTCTCAACTCCTGTACATGATGAAGATAAGGGAGTATCTTGGAGTTCTTGGTCGCCCATTCTTCTCGGACATGATGTATAAGCAAGTCTGAATCTCCGATCACTAGCAATTCCTGAATGTTCATGTCAATGGTCAGCTTGAGCCCTAAGATGCAGGCTTCGTACTCGGCCATGTTGTTGGTGCAAGGAAACCTGAGTTTGTCAAACACTGGATAGTGCTGGCCAGTTTCTGATACTAGGACTACTTCTATGCCGACTCCTTTGAAATTTGCCGCTCCGTCGAAAAACATTCTACAACCATCATAGGATTCTGCAATATCTTCCCCTATGAAAGATACCTCTTAATCAGGAAAATACATCTTTAGAGGCTCGTATTCTCCACCCACGGTATTTTCAGCAAGATGATCTTCCAGTGCTTGTCCTTTGATTGCCTTCTGAGTCATGTAAACAATGTCGAATTCACTCAGCAGGATTTGCCACTTGGCTAGATTGCCAGTGGGCATGGGCTTCTGAAAAATGTACTTCAAAGGATCCATTCTTGATATGAGGTAAGTGGTGTAGGCACATAAATAGTGTCTCAACTTCTGTGCTACCCAAGTCAGAGCACAACATGTGCATTCCAATAGAGAATATCGGGCCTCGTACGAGGTAAACTTCTTGCTGAGATATTAGATGGCCTGCTCCTTTATTCCCATTTCATCATGCTGCCCTAGAACACAACCGAAAGCTCCATCCAATACTACGAGGTAAAGTAATAGAGGTCTACTCGGCTCGAGTGGGACCAAAACTGGCGGCGTTGACAGGTATTCCTTGATTTTGTCGAAGGCTTTCTGACAATCATCAGTCCATTCGGTAGCAGTGTCCTTCTTCAACATCTTAAAGATTGGTTCACAAATGATAGTAGATTGGGCTGTGAACCGACTGATGTAGTTAAGTCTTCCCAAGAAACTCATAACCTCTTTTTTGTTCTTCGGTGGTGGCAATTCTTGGATGGATTTGACCTTTGACGGATCCAGTTCTATTCCTCGGCAACTCACAGTGAACCCCAGTAGCTTTCTGGCAGGAACCCTGAATACATACTTGGCGAGATTCAGCTTCAAGTTGTACCTTCTTAGTCTGTTGAAGAACTTCCTCAGATCTTCCATGTGGTCATTGGCTCTCTTGGATTTGATGATGACGTCGTCTACATACACCTCGATCTCTTTGTGTATCATGTCATGGAAAATAGTAGTCATTGTCCTCATGTAGGTGGCCCCAACATTCTTTAACCTGAATGACATCATCTTGTAACAATACATCCCCTATGGCGTAATGAAAGTCGTTTTCTCCGCGTCTTCCTCATCCATCCATATTTGATGATACCCAACAAAACAATCAACGAACAACTGCAGTTCATGCTTGGCACAGTTGTCAATTAGAATATGTATGTTCGGCAAGGGGAAGTCGTCTTTCGGATTGGCCCAGTTGAGATCCCGGTAGTCGACATAGACTCTAACCTTCCCGTCCTTCTTCGGTACTGGCACAACATTGGCTAACCATGTTGGATACTCTACTACCCTGAGAACCTTGGCTTTGACTTGTTTGGTGACTTCTTCCTTGATTTTCAAACTCATGTCAGGTTTGAATTTCCTGAGCTTCTGTTTTACTGGTGGACATGTCGGATCGGTTGGTAGTTTGTGAGCTATAATAGATGTACTAAGACCAGTCATGTCATCATAAGACCAGGCGAATATGTCCTTATATTCCCTTAGAAATTCTGTGTACTCTTTCTTTTCTGATTGTGATAGATGAACACTGATGCACGTTTCTTTGACATTTTCTGCATCTCCCATGTTAATAATCTCGGTCCCGTCCAGGTTGGACTTAGGTCTATTCTCAAAATCCTCAGCCTCTTTATAACAACCTCTTCTGGTATATCATCCTCTTCTGAGTCTATATCCGTTTGTTGTGTTGTCTCGTTGCACGTCACAGTCATCGGTTCATCAAGATAAGTAATAGTAATGCTGTATAAGTAAAGTAATGAGAGAAAATAATAAGAGTATGGTTTATGGGGAAAATTGAAATGTTTTGCTAAATTCCATAACTGTTTTGAACATTGAAGATCTTATTGCGAAATTTTAAAATACGGAAAGAAAGTCAACTAAAAGAAAAAAATAAAAGATAATGCATGGTGCTTTGTTTACCCTTGCTACCCCGAGGCTTTCCGGGCTCTGGTGGTTCTGATGGTCCAGTTATTGAGGCATGCTCCTCTGCTTACTGCCTGTATGGAAGGGCCTTCCTCCCCCTCCTCCTCGAGAATAACACAGAAATCCATATCATCATCTTCTAGGAACAAATTCCTCATTGCTGCCAGTGCTTCCTCTTCTTTTGACCCATATATGACATCGGCTGGCTGGAAGGTCTACTCTAAGCGAGGTATCGGATGCTCCAGTGGGTAGTAGGGACTGCGCCATGGTGGTGACCAGTGGTTGAATTCCTCCCAAGTGTATTCATATCCCAAACCGAAAGTGGTACCGTGTTTCTTCAACTTGATAGGCTTAGCGATTCCTTGGAGATTCTTGCCAAGCCCCTTGCCAAGTTCGTATCCACACCAATTCAGTATACTTTCAATGTTGTTATCCCACCATTTATCCTTGTCCACGGTGTTGACTCGCTCAATGTGATGGTATGTTTCTCCGCCTATCTTCCTTCTTCCTCCGATTGCTGGGATAGTCTGGCGACTGTATATGGGATTGCTACCGTCACCATGAATAATTACCTCTTGGTGATTCCACTCAAATTTCACTGCTTGATGTAGGGTTGATGCTACAGCCCCAGCGGCATAGATCCAGGGCTGTCCCAATAGCAAATTGTAAGATGCTGGGATGTCAATTACTTGAAAATCAACATCGAACCAAGTCGGTCCCATTTGTAGACACAAACTGATTTCCCCAATAGTGGACCTTTGGGATCCATCGAAAGCTTTGACATTGATGGCTCCATCCTTGATCTCATACAGGCTCTTTCCCAATGTTCTGAGAGTCACCAATGGACAAATATTGAGGCTGGATCCTCCGTCAATCAAGATTTTGGTGATGAAATAATCTTTGCACTGCACAGTGATGTGCAATGCCTTGTTGTGGCTTAGACCTTCAGGTGGCAACTCGTCTTCGTGGAAAGTGATTTTGCGACTTTCCAATATTTGCCCTACCAGGTTTGCCATTTCTCCTCCAGTTATGTTGCTGGGCACATATGCCTCACTCAGCACCTTCAATAAGGCATTAGTATGTGCGTCAGAGCTTTGTAGCAGAGTCAAGATAGAGATCTGGGCCGGCGTTTTGTTCAACTGATCAATGACCGAATACTCTTTGGCTTGTATCTTCCTCCAGAGATCATCAGAACTAGTTTCAGTGACGGTTGGTCGTCCAGAGGCCTGCTTACTGGACTCAACTAGATGTTCTGGGGTATAAACCCTGCCGGTTCTTGTCATCCCCTGTGCCGCAACTGCTTCTCCGGATTTGTTTTTTCCTCTCCTCCTTGCCTCGGTTGTGTAATCCCAAGAGATGGCCTTTGTATGGAATGGTGTTGTAGCTGACATTGCTACTGGAATGGATACCCTTGCTTTGGAAGGTAACACAACAACTTCAAATGGTACATGTGCCTTTGGGGACCCAAACTTGACCTCAATCGGCGCTGACGTCTTTGCAGAAGAAGGTGATTCAGACTCAAGTGGTATGGGCATGTTTACTTCAGTGTTTTCAGAAGGCTAGATTTGGACCACAATCGGATTAAGTGTGACCGTTGGTTTCTTTGGCTTGTCACCTTTAGCGATCAATCCGATCGACCCTTTGGGGTCCCAATTGTCCTCTATCTCAATCATGTGAATGCCTCCACCCTTGTGGTCAGGCAGAGGGTTGTTGCGGACATTCAGAGCTGGCTCCTTTGCTACGATGATCTTGTTGTCAATCAAATCTTGGATCTTATCCTTCAGAGAGCGGCAATCATCAATGGTATGCCCCTTCATGCCGGAATGGTATGCACAGGTTTTGTTTGGGTTTACCCATTAGGAGGGGTTTTCGGGGTTTATGGCAGGGATATGGGTGATGTAACCAACAGCTTTGAGCCTTTCATACAGTTGGTCGATAGGTTCGGCAATGGCAGTGGACTGTTTGGGGGGTCTGCGGTCGAAGTTTAGTCGGGGTCTAGGAAAGTTTTGGCGGGTGGGAGGTGATTGATAGTGAGTGGGTTGAGCATTGTAGGCTTGGTAAACATGTGCGAGTTGGGAATATCTGGGTGAAGTGGGCTGATATGTGGGTGGCAGAGGTGATTGGTAAGTAGGTGGTGGAGCTTGGTAGGAGGGCGAGGGTGTTTGGTAATTTGAGGTAGGTTGATATGTGAGTAGAGGTATTGGGTAGGTTTGGTATTTGATGGGAGATTTTATTCTCTGTGCAACCATCACGACGCTCACGTCCCTTTTCTTGGACGTGGCACCAGACTGTAGAGCCTTGTTGGTAGCCTTCAAAGCTTCAAAGTTAGTGACCATACCACTTTTGATACCTTCCTCGATCCTTTCCCCTACCTTGATGATATCGGAAAATTTCTGGCTTTCAATCAACATTAACCTCTCATAGTACTGTGGGTCTTGAGCTCGGACGAAAAACCTGTTCATTTGTTCTTCTTCTAAAGTCGATCTGACCTTAGCAGCTTCTGATCTCTAACGCATAGCATACTTGCGGAATGTCTCCGTGGGTTTCTTCTTTAAGTTCTGGATGTAGAAAATATCTGGTGCATTTTCCATGCTGAACCTGAACCTGTTCATGAAATCGGACGCCATACTTACCCAATTTAACCACTTCTTCGGGTCTTGGCTAATGTACCAAGACAAAGCGTCTCCTTTCAGGCTTCTTATAAAGAGTTTCATGCGAATCTTTTCATCCCTTCCTACTCCGACCAACTTGTCGTAGTACGTCCTCAAATGGACTCTAGGATCCCCTGTGCTATCAAACATATCGAACTTGGGAGGTTTGTACCCCTCAGGAAGTTCGACATCTGGCTGAATGCAGAGGTCCTCGTAATTCAGTCCCTCAATGCCCTTGCTTCCTTCGACACTCTAAACTCGGCTAGTCAGCTTCTTGAGTTCTGTGGCCAGATTCCTGATAAGAGAGTCTTTGTCATCAGACTCAGGTGTGCTTGAAATAGTTTGAGTATAGTGTGGTATGGTTTCCACATAGATGGGGGCGTTGTGGAGATGATCATTTGTGGAATTTAGTGGTTCAGGGATGAGCAGTGGGGTGTTGTCTGAAATGTGGCATGTGTTGCAATGGTGATGGGGAGCGGGTTGTTTTTGTGGTCTAGAATTTGGTGATGGGACCGCATCTGCGGAACAAATGTCGCATCTGCGACTCCCAATCTGCAGATGCGGTACCGCTTCTGTGGTAATTCCACCGAATCTGCGGTTCCTGAGGAAATTACCAAATTCTGCTTCTGCGGTCTCTACGCCGCTTCTACGACTCCGCATCTGCGGTCCCCAAGCCGCAGATGTGAGAATACCAGAAGCAACAAAAATACAGCAGCTGCAACATGTTCCTCAATTTCTCGTTAACCATTCGAAAACACCTCGAGGCCCCTGGGACCTCAACCAAAATCACAACATCACCTAATACCTTATTCAAACTTGTACCAATCCTTAAAACGCTTAAAACAACATTGAAACCTTGAATTAACCAAGGATTTAAACCTAAGAACTCCAAATTTCCTCAAAATACGCTTTTGATCAAAAAGTCTATCAAAACTCGTCCGAATGGCCTGAAATTTTTCACACACGTCACATTAAACACTACGGAGCTACTCCAACTTCCGGAATTCCAGTCTGACCCTCAGATCAAAATCTCACTATCGGACCAGAAACTTCAAAAATTCAACTTCCGGCATTTCAATCCTAATTTAGCTAAGGACCTCCAAAACACAATCCGAACACGCTCTTAACCCCGAAATAACCCAAAAGAGCTAACGGAACCATCAGATTTCCATTCTGAGGCCGTCTTCACACTGTTCCAACTACGGTAAACTTTCCAACACTTAAGCTCTCATTTAGGGACTAAGTGTCCCAAAACTCTCCGAAACTTAAAACCGAACATCTCGAAAAATCAAAATAGCAGAAATAAACTCGAGAGAAGTAGTTAATAAGGGATCAGGGTGTTAATTCTTAAGACGACCAGCCGGGTCATCACAAGAACTCAATAACCAACTTCCACCACATAAAGTAGAAGAACATTTTGATGAGGTGGCACCACGACGTGATAGAATACTCCATGATTATGCAAGGTTAGATCATTTTGAAGTAGAATCAAGTGTGAGGAGACCACTAATTGCAACAAACAACTTTGAAATCCGCATAGGCTTGAATCAAACTATTCAACAATCATGTCAGTTTACTGGTGATGCAAGTGAAGATCCTCACACCCATCTAATTGATTTTCTTGAATTAGTTGAAACCTGCAGGTATAATGGAGTCACAACAGATGTTATCAGGTTGCGGCTTTTTCTTTTTCATTAAAAGGTGAAGCCAAAACATGGTTGCAATGTCTACCAAGAGGTTCCATTACAACATGGGACCAAATGACCCAAATATTTCTTAATAAATATTTTTCACCTGCAAAAAGCATTTAAAATGAAGAAAGAAATCAATAATTTTATGCAGACAGATACCGAATCTGTATACCAGGCATGGGAAAGATTATCAGCAATGTTAAGAAAATGCCCACATCATGGTATCTAAGACCCTGACATTTTATATATTTTTTTATCACGGTCTTAAGCCCTCTGCTAGAAATGTAATTGATGCGGCATCAGGAGGATCAATAATGGGAAAAAACACTACAGAAGTAATGCAACTACTTAATGAAATTTTGGAAAATGTTGTTCAATGGCCCTCAGACAGAATGATTATCAAGAAAGTAGCAGGAGTAAATCAAATTGAAGCTTTGAATTCATTAGCACAACAAATTGCGACCTTAACATAAAAAGTCGAAGCTTTTTAGGTAAGTGCTCAATCATCATCCCAACTTGGAAATTGTGATATTTGTAAAGGTAATCATCCAAATCATGAATGTCAAGCTTTAACGCAAAATGAAAAACAGGTAAACGTGATCGGTTATAGAAATATTTACTCATTTGGTAGTCCCATGGCACAAAAACACCCAGGATTTCAGTGGAGCAATCCTAATGGAGCTGAAAATCCTCAAAGATTTTTTAATCAAAGCAGCAGGTACAGGGACCACCTGGTTTTCAAAATCAAAATAAAGGGCAATAGAACTTTCAACAATATCAGCAGCATCCTCAAAGAGCTCATCAACAAAGCCTTGAAGACCTGATGTACAAATTCATTAAGGCTACTGACGAGAAGGTTGAAAGTCAACATTCAGCTATCAAGAATTTGGTAATTTAGATAAGCCAATTAGCGACCCTCATGTCGGGACAAATTCAAGGTTCTCTACCAAGCAACACTGAGAAAAACCCAAAAGAACACCTCAAAGCCATCTCTCTACGATCAGGTAAATCTCTTGATGATCCATATGCAGATAGAGAAGGAAAGCCACAAGAAGTGGAAAAGGTAAATGAAGGTGAGAATAAAATAGAATCTAAGTTTCCAAAAGAACAAAAGGATAAAAGGAAAAATGTACTAAAAAATGAATTGATAACAAATCCTCACTCTGTACCTCTCCTTTTTCCCCAAAAGATGAAAAGAGAAAAACTTGACAAACAGTTTTCAAAGTTTCTAGATATTTTAAAGCAACTTTACATTAACATACCTTTCACTGATGCTTTGACACAAATGCCTTCATATGTTAAATTTCTTAAAGAAATTCTGTCAAGTAAAAGAAAATTGGAAGAAGTTTCAGCGGTTAAACTTACAGAAAAATGTAGTGCTATACTTCAAAATAAGCTTCCACAGAAACTTGGTGATCCGGGAAGTTTTACAATTCCTTGTACCGTGGGAGGTACTCACTTTGAAAAGGTATTATGTGATTCAGGTGCTTCAATAAATCTAATGCCTTTTTCAATTTTTTGAAAATTAGAACTTGGTGAAATGAAAGATACTGGTGTGTCTCTTCAATTAGCTGATCAAAGTACTAAGAGACCAAAAGGAATTATTGAAAATATCCTTGTTAGAGTTGACAAATTTTTTTCCCAGTAGATTTTATAGTGCTTGAAATGGAAGAAAATAGTGAGGTACCATTAATTTTAGGTAGACCATTTCTCGCAATAGGAAGATCAATTATTGATGTCCATAAAGGACAATTAATATTGCGAGTTGATGAGGAAAGAGTAATTTTTGACATGCAGAAAATGATGAAATTTTCTGGGGATGAGTCATCATCTTGTTTTCAAATTGACTTACTATATGACCTCGTAGACGAATACAAAGATAAATAGTTAATTACTGATTCATTGGAGATATGTTTGGCTAGGTCACGTACCATAAGTGATGATAACCCCATAATTGGAGAAGAAGCTGAAATACTGGAAAAAGAGTCAGAAAATGAGAAAGTCTCACAAGAAGAAGTTCAATCAAAAATGGAACTCAAAAATCTTCCTTCTTATTTAAAATATGTTTTTCTTGAACCTGAATTATTTCCAGGAACCATTTCATCTTCTTTGATTCCAGAACAGGAATACAAACTAATAGAAGTCTTGAGAAAACATAAAAGAGCTTTAGGGTGGACTATAGCTGACATCAAAGGAATCAATCCAGCTATTTGTATGCATAGGATCCACATGGAAGAAAATTGCAAACCAATAGTCCAACCCCAAAGGAGACTTAATCTAGCAATGCAAGAAGTTGTCAAGAAAGAAGTGGTGAAACTTCTAGCAGCATGTATCATTTATCCAATATCTGACAGTCCTTAGGTAAGTCCTGTACAGGTAGTACCAAAGAAAGGTGGTATGACAGTAATAAGAAATGAAAATAATGAACACATATCTACTAGAATAGTCACAGGATGGAGAGTCTGTATTGATTACAGACGACTTAATGATGCCACAAGGAAAGATCATTTTCCTTTGCCTTTTATTAATCAAATGCTTGAAAGAGTTTCAGGCCATGGTTTTTACTGTTTTCTTAACGGATATTCTTGGTATAATCAGATACCAATTGCTCCAGAAGATCAAGAAAAAATCACATTCACATGCCCCCAAGGTACGTATGCTTACCGAAGAATGCCATTTGGACTATGCAATGCTCCTGCTACATTTCAGCATTACATGTCAGCAATTTTCTCAGATATGACTGAAAAGTTTCTGGAAATCATTATGGATGATTTCACACTTTTTGGTAAGACATTTGAAGATTGTCTCTATCATTTGACTTTGGTGCTTAAAAGATGTGAAGAGACAAATTTAGTTCTTAATTGGGAAAAATGTCACTTCATGGTAACAGAGGGAATTGTTTTAGGAAATAAAATTTCTGCTAAGGGATAGAGGTTGATAAGGCTAAATTTGATCTTATAGCAGGATTATCCCCTCCTACCACTGTTAAAGGAATTATAAGTTTTTTAGGACATGCAGGTTTTTATAGAATGTTTATAAAAGATTTTTCAAAAATTTCAAAACCTTTGACTAACCTACTGATGAAAGATGCGAAGTTTGAATTTTCAGATAATTGCAGGAAAGCATTTGAGATTCTTAAGAAACAATTGACTAATGCCCCAATTGTTGTTTCTCCTGACTGGAGCCAGCCCTTTGAAATAATGTGTGATGCAAGTGATATAGCAGTAGGAGCGATATTGGGACAAAAGAGAGACAAGATTTTCAGGCCTATTTACTACGCTAGTAGAACACTTAATGAAGCTCAAAAGAATTATGCTACAATTGAGAAGGAACTACTAGCAGTAGTATTTATGGTTGACAAATTTAGTTCCTATTTGATAGGAACAGAGGTTACAATTTATACTGATCATGCAGCTTTTGAAGTACCTCTTAGCAAAGAAAGATGCTAGACCCAGATTGCTAAGATGGATACTCCTTTTGCAAGAATTCGATCTTAAAATAAAAGATCGAAAAGGTTCTGAGAATCAGGTAGCTGATCATATTTCTCGTTTGGAAAATCCTCCTACTGAGATAAAAGATATCAAAGAGGAATTTCCTGATGAACATATATTTTTAGTCACAACCATTATAAATCTATCACCTTGGTTTGTTGATATTGCCAATTATTTAGCTGGAGGATGGATTCCAAAAAATTTTTCCTATGAACAAAATAAAAAACTTAAAAAAGAAGCAAGACATTATTACTGGGAAGATCCTTACTTGTTTAAATTTTGTGCATATGATATAATCAGGAGATGTGTACCGGAGACAGAAATGAACAACATCTCAAGTCACTGCCATGATGGGGCTGCAGGAGGAAACTATGGAGGAAGAAAGACAACAACTAAAGTACTTGAAGTTGGATTTTTCTGGCCTACTCTATTCAAAGATGGAAGGAATTATGTCGCCACCTGCGATAAATGCTAGAGAATCGGTAGCATTTCAAAAAGGGACGAAATACCTCTTAACTCTATTTTCGTGTGTGAAATCTTTGATGTTTGGAGCATTGATTTTATGGGTCCTTTTCCTCCTTCAAATGGCTATGAATATATTTTAGTAGTTGTTGACTATGTTTCAAAATGGGTGGAAGCAATTGCTACTAGAAAAAATGATGCTCATATTGTTTGTGTTTTTCTAAAGAAAAATATTTTTTCCAGATTTGGAACTCCATGAGTTATAATAAGTGATCAAGGAACTCATTTTATAAATAGACAATTTGCTAGTTTGTTGTTAAAATATGGAGTAACTCATAAAACGGGAACTCCATATCATGCTCAAACAAGCGGGCAGGTAGAAGTTTCCAACAGAGAATTAAAATGAATTTTAGAAAAAACTGTTAGTTCTTCTCGAAAAGACTGGTCTTTAAAATTGGATGATGCATTATGGGCATACAAAACTGCATATAAAACTCCCATAGGCATATCTCCTTATAGACTAGTTTTTGGGAAAGCTTGTCATTTACCTGTGGAATTAGAACATAAAACATATTGGGCTATAATATTGTTGAATCTAAACTTACCAGATGTAGGTAAAAATCGTCTATTGCACCTTGATGAGTTAGAAGAGTTTAGACTAACATCATACGAAAATGCTAAATTGTACAAGGAAAAGACAAAAAAGTGGCATGACAAGCTCATCCACCATAAAAATTTTAAAGTTGGAGATCATGTTCTGTTGTACAATAGCCGATTGAGATTATTCCCATGAAAGTTTAAGTCACGCTGGACAAGACCATATATAGTAACAGGAGTTACCCCCTATGGTGCCATTGAAGTACGACATGCAGATGGGGGAGACAATTCAAAGTAAACAACTATCGTTTGAAGCCTTATATCAGCAGATTCTTCGACAAACAAGCTTCAACAATCCTTTTTGCCTAATTTTTAAAATAAGTCGAGCTGGCGACGTTAAACTCAGAACTATTTTCTTCCCCTCTCTTTAATCTTTAAAGTAAGTATTAGTAGTAACATATAATATTTCCTTTTTAGTAAATATATATAATAAAATTAGTTTTTTTGTTATATATAAAAAAAGTAAAATAATAATAATAATAATAATAATTGCATGTATATATATATATATATATATATATATATATATATATATATATATATATATATGTGTGTGTGTGTGTGTGTGTGTGTGTGTGTGTGTGTGTGTGTGTGTGTGTGTGTGTGTGTGTGTGTGTGTGTGTATGTAGTATGTATTAATATATTTTGCCATGATAAAGAAACACTCTCATGATTGAGACAATGAAATTTTTCTCCTATCATGAAAAAGAACATTTTCTTTACATACTCTTGTCTTTATTATATGAGAGAAACCTTGAGAAGCCAAGAAAAAGGAAATGATGCCAGAATCGAAAAAATCAAGGAAGCTCCTTTATCTCCTTTTACTTTTAATTTATTTGTCATGAGAACATGACATTATTTAAGCTTGGGGGTAGAAGAATATGTTTGTTATATGTGTGTTTCTTTTAAATTTTTTTCGGTTAAATATAAAAAAACTGTATATTTTACAACCGAAAAATGTGTTTTTAGTAAAGTTATAAAATTTAAAAAAAAAAAAACTGAAAAAAATTTAGTTGCCTTATTCTTAAGGCAACTTGTTTCATATACTTCCATAGATTCTTGTTCAGTTCTTTGCCATGGTCGTAATATTTTGAACTGAACATTTTTTTAGGACTTTTAGTTGTTTTAACTTGTTTTGGTAAATAAGTTGGCTAAACTTGATTTGACTTGAAAAGTATGAGATTTAGAAAAGATGAATTTGATTAAGTACCATTCACGGGGTTTTATGATCACTTTTCTAAGCTCATACTTACTTATTGGTGATTGAAATCATAGTTTTCGTTAGTCCAAGTGTATTGTGTTGTTAGCTTATATTGTCTAGTTCTCCTGCTTATCTGGAAATCTAGAACTTGCCTTGAATGTGGATTGAGGCGAAATTCTAGGTAGATCTTTGAGTTAAGAAATGAACGTAGGCCTTCTTTGTTGAGCCATAACCTAAATTGACCTACCTTAATAATTTTTATCCCTAGTTAGCCTAGTTGAGCCTAAATAAATTATCTCTTATTTTGTTGACCACCAAGCTTTAACCCTTAGCCTTTTTATTATTATGACTTGTTCTTTGTTCAACCAATTCCTTTTTGGGCACTTTAAGAGTTGATCTGAATGTAAAAATCTAGGCGTAAGGTGTAATTGTAAAAATAATTGGTGAAAGAATAATTGTTTGAGGTTGTCAATCTTTTGAGATGTTGCCATGAGAACTGAAAAAGATAAATGCTCTGATACTATGTCAGAATGCACAGAGAAAAATATTATTATTGATATTTGTTACTCGATATAATACAAGAGGTCCTATTTATAGCTAGTCTATGTTAGTTTGATAGTTAAATAGTAGTAAATAACCCTAATCCCATATGTATTAGGAGTAGGACATGTATTATATATATAGGGCTCATTGTATCATTGTCAATATTAATCAATAATATATTTTCTCCCGTGCATTCTCACATGGTATCAAAGCATTGGTGAGATAATTATCGTTGTGCGTCATTCCAACGACATCCGGGAAGAAATCAGTCGTCACCGTGCAATTTTCCGGTGATTCGAGTAGCTGTTTGCATTAAAACCACTTTTTATCAGTGTTGTGCAAAATCCAACACAATCAAAAGGTCCCCAAGATATAGGCGACCAAACCCCATAAAAAGCTACCTGAAAACACTCACCCACGCGCCTGCCGGAGTTCTGCCGTTCGGCGCGTCTATGCTGTTCCGACCAGAATTTCAAAAAAATTCTTTTGGACAGTGTAATCGTCTTTCTTTTCCGAGCCTACCCATCATGTTTACATCAAATTCTGACAACTGTTTTATTTTTCGGTGAGCTACAGTGTTTCCATTGAATAGTAACAACGAAACCGGGATTTCCAAACAATTTTCTGACCTTTTCCAGTGTGAACATTATAATGTCATTCTTATTAGAAGCCTTAGACTCACAATTCGTTGGATCAAATGCATTAAATCCAATCTAGATGGTTTCTTTACCGAATTATATTGAGTTCCTTCATTACAAAGCACGTAAACACACATCTTCAGGATTAACCTCCGTTGTTCCAACAAATAGTAGCATGATTGGTGTCTCCCAATCTTTACCTTCTGAGTCTTGGGTCATTGATTCAGGTACATCTAATCATAATTCTAGTAACAAATCTCTTTTTAATAGTATCTCATATTCTCAATCTCTTCCAACAGTCACAATGACCAATGGGTCTCAAGCCATGGCAACTGCAATAGGTCAAGCAAGTCCACTTCCTTCCTTACCTTTAGACTCAGTTCTTTATGTTCCTGGTAGTCCTTTAAATCTCATAGCCATTAGTCGCTTCGCCAAATCACTTAAATCTACAATTTTATTTCTTGATAACCTTGTTTTTATACAGGAACACAGTACAGGGCGGATCATTGGTACTGGACGTGAATCAGATGGACTTTATTACCTTATCCTTGCAAAATCACATGGACTCGCATCTTGTCTTCCTTCAATAACTTGTCCCGTTATTGATTCACTAGATTTATTTCATAAATAGTTAGGACATCCCAGTTTGTCAAAACTTTAGAAAATGGTACTGGCTTATCTTACTTGTCCACTCTAGAGTGTGAGTCGTGTCAGCTCGGTAAGCATACCCGCTCCCATTTCCCTTGGCATCTTGATAATTGACAGAGTAACCTTTTACTTTAGTCCATTAAGATGTTTGGGTACTAGTCGGGTTAGTTCTACCTTAGGATTCCGCTACTTTGTTAGTTTTATTGATGATTATTGCAGGTGCACTTGGATATTTTTGATGAAAAATCGATCTGAGTTGTTTTCTATTTTCCATACCTTCCACGCTGAAATTCAAAATCAATTTGGAGTTTCTATCCGCACATTTCGTAGTGACAATGCCCTAGAGTATTTGTCTTCCCTATTTTAGCAGTTTATGAACTCCCATGGGATTATTATCTTGTCCATACACATCTCAACAAAATGGGGTAGCTGAAAGAAAGAATAGACGTCTTATTGAAACTGCTCGTACCCTACTCATACAATCTCATGTTCCACCGCGTTTCTGGGGGGATGCAGTTCTTACATCTTGTTATCTTATTATTCGTATGCCATCTTCAACTATTGAAAATCAAGTTCCATTCTCTGTCTTGTTTCCCCACTTACCTTTGTTCTCTCTCCCACCCCGTGTCTTTGGGAGTACGTGCTTTCTTTATGACCTTACTCCAGGAAAAGATAAGTTAGCTCCTCATGCTCTTAAGTGCATATTTTTGGGTTACTCGAGAATGCAAAAGGGATATCGATGTTATTCTCCTGACCTTCAGCGATTTCTTATGTCTGCTGATGTTACCTTCTTTGAAACCCAATCATACTTCACAGGTCTAGTTAATCACTTAGATATTTCTGAGGTGCTACCTATTCCTTCTTTTGGAGATTCAGTCCCTATCTCCCATTCATATTCCTCCATAGCTCCACCGCCTATAGTTCTAGTGTCACCACCGAGTCCAGTGCCACTACCTAGTCCAGTTCTACCAACTATAGCTCCAGTGCCACCACCTAGTCCGGTTCCACCAACTATAGCTCCAGTGCCACCACCTAGACCAGTTCAACTTTCTGCAGCTCCACCACTCCTGACTTATCATCGTCGTCTGCCCCCAACATACAAGACCACTACAAAAAGGTATACGATCCACACTTAATCATAATCCTCTTTATGTCGGTTTAAGTTACCATTGTCTCTCATCATCCCATTGTGCATTTGTGTCATCTTTGTCCTCTGTTTTCATCCCTAAGTCTACAGGTGAAACACTGTCTCATCCCGGATGGCGACATGCTATGATTGACGAGATATCTGCTTTACATACGAGTGGTACCTGGGAGCTTGTTCCTCTTCCTTTGGGTAAATCGACTGTTGGTTGTCATTAGGTGTATGCAGTCAAAGTTGGTCCAGATGGCCAGGTTGATCGACTTAAGGCTCGTCTTGTTGCCAAAGGATATACTTAGATATTTAGACTCGATTACAGTGATACTTTCTCTCCCGTGGTTAAAATTGCATCAGTCCTCCTTTTTCTATCCATGGCTGTTGTTCGCCATTGGCCTCTCTATTAGTTGGACATTAAGAATGCTTTTCTTCACGTTGACCTTGAGGGTGAGGTTTATATGGAGCAACCACCTGGTTTTGTTACTCAGGGGGAGTCTAGTGGCCTTGTATGTCGGTTGCGTCAGTCCTTCTATGGTCTAAAGCAGTCTCCTCGAGCCTGGTTTGGTAAGTTCAGCACAGTTATTCAGGAGTTTGGCATGACTCATAGTGAAGCTGATCACTCTGTATTTTATCGACATTCTGCTTCAAATCTCTGTATTTATCTGGTCGTTTATGTTGACGATATTGTTATTACTGGCAATGATCAGGATGGTATTAGTAAGTTTAAGCAACATCTCTTTCAACACTTTCAAACTAAGGATCTGGGTAGATTAAAGTATTTTCTAGGTATTGAGGTCGCTCAGTCTAGCTCAGGTATTGTGATCTCACAATATAAGTATGCCTTAGATATTCTTGAGGAGATAGGAATAACAGGTTGTAGACCTGTTGATACTCTGATGGATCCAAATTCTAAGTTTCTGCCAGGACAGGGGGAGCCTCTTAGTGATCCTGCAAGATATAGGCGGTTGGTTGGTAAATTAAATTAACTCACAGTGACTAGACCTGACATTTCCTTTCCTGTGAGTGTTGTGAGTCAGTTTATAGATTCTCCCTGTGAGAGTCATTGGGATGCATTTGTCCGCATTCTTCGATATATAAAATCAGCTCTAGGCAAAGGCTTATTGTTTGAGGATCGAAGCCATGAGCAGATCATTGGATACTCAGATACTGCTTGGGCAGAATCACCTTCTGATAGACGTTCTACGTCTGGATATTGTATCTTAGTAGGAGGAAATTTGGTGTCTTGGAATAGCAAGAAATAGAATGTGGTTACTCGGTCTAGTGCAGAAGCAGAATATCGAGCAATGGCTATGGCCACATGTGAGCTAATTTGGATAAAACACTTGCTCAAGGAGTTGAAATTTGGTGAGATTAGTCAGATGAGACTTGTGTGTGATAATCAAGCTGCTCTTCATATTGCGTCAAATCCAGTGTTCCATGAGAGAACTAAACACATCGAGATTGACTGTCACTTTGTTAGAGAAAAGATACTCTCGGGAGATATTGCTACAAAATTTGTGAAGTCGAATGATCAGCTTGCTGATATTTTCACCAAGTCCCTCACTGGTCCTCGTATTAGTTATATATGTAACAAGCTCGGTACATATGATTTATATGCACCAGCTTGAGGGGGAGTGTTAGTTTGATAGTTAAATAGTAGTAAATAACCCTAATCCCATATGTATTAGGAGTAGGACATGTATTATATATATAGGGATCATTGTATCATTGTCAATATTAATCAAGAATATTTTCTCCCGTGCTTTCTCACACAGAGCAAAGACAATTGTGCTTAAGTGATAAAATAAAGTGTAGTGCCCATAGGGAACTTAAGTCACTATTATCCATATGTATCATACCTATCCCTAAACCTACATTACAACCTTGCAAAAGTCCTACATGATCTCAACTCAAAGACTCCTACATTAGTGGAGAACCACATGATAGTCAAGCATATGGCAATTTCCAGTAGCTTGAGGTACGTCTTTGTTGAGAGTGAGTGAAATTTTCTATGCCCTTCTTTGTTCTACGTCTATATATTGTGTGATATATGGGCATCTCTCTTCATTTAGTGAGACACACTAGGGATTAGGAAATATTATGATTTCAGTTCTCAATAGGTGAATATGAGTATGGTTAAAAGTTGTATGAACGTGTGAATTGGTCTTAGTTACTTTTTCATTGGCGAAAGGTCTCATGATTTTGGTTAAATTGTTTAGCTGCTATGGTTAGTTATTTTATTTGCTCGAGGACGAGCAAATATTTCAGTGTGGAAGAATTTGATAAGTGCATTTTACATGATTTATAAACATATATTTTCTTTGTAAAAATACAAATACTATCATATTTCTTCCATACTTTTGTCTAAATTATGTAGGAAAAGTTAAAGAAGGATTGGTCCGGGAACGAGAAGATTACAAAAGAAAAAGTAGAAAAATGGACATGCTAAAATAGATTAAAATATGGTGCTAAAGAAAGACATTGTATAAAGTGGTCTACCATAACAAAGAATAACTGACTCACAACCGGCTACAACAAACTATAACCGATCCATAACCAAAGAAGCTCATAACCAAGCATAACAAGACCACAACCAGCCATGACAAGTTCATATCCATAGGTGAATTGAAAACTTTGTCATGGTTTGCCTATAAAAAGGAGCATCAATCGTGAAACGAAGAGGAGGGGAGCGAAAAAGAAATCTGAGAAGTGTAATATTGAGCATAAAGTTTTTTCCTTTCTCTTTGTTCTTTAGTTTTACTTATGTTTCTTCATTTAGCCATTACACTGGCTTCATTTCTGGTTCTGAATAAATTGTAGTATTGGAAATTACTCTAGTTCCTGTTTTTAATTAAATAGGAGGAATTATTCTCTTGAATATTTCTTTCTATTTTCTTATTTAATGAGCAAGATTATTTCCGTTGTCAGTATTGGTTCCAATATGGAGTAACTTTTCTTGTGTTGGGAAAATGACGGAACTTAATATTTTTATATAATAGTAGATATTATTCTTCAATTTCACATTCTTGAGCTGAAGCTTTTTATTTAAATTTTATCTGCTTTATAATTGGGTGTTATTTAATTTGTCAACATCTATCTATTTCGTACTACATATTAACTTGTTACTAATTCTGTAATCGAAAGAGGCAGAAGAAGTAATAGTTAATTTTGGTATTGATAGGTGTTAACCTATATTTAGTGACATCTAGCTCATATATGTTAAAATTGATTCTACACTTATTTGTAATCGAAAGAGGCGAATATTGTAGTAATCAGTTATAACAAGTAGGGTAACCGAAAGGGAATTACTAAAAAAGAGCATGCTTTAGTTCAAGTATATATTTCTGGTTCTTTAATATTACCATTTTGACGGTTAAATTGTATAACCGAGAGGAGTGCATTTAATTGTTCATCTATAGTAATAAAAAAATGCAGAGCTGTGCAATGTAGATGATCCAGGAGGAACACTTGGTGATATTGAGCAGACCAAAGCAGGACAAGAAGGTCCAAACTGTAGTAATGCAATGCCAATTGTTAGTGCAAATGCTACAAACCAACAACCAGATCCACAAGCTGCAGAGCAGGGTACTATTATATTAAAATCTGCACATCAACAGAATGTCAGCAGTTCTGGTAACAAACAGATAAATATCCTATAGGAAAAATCTGGTCTAATGGTTACAACTAACACTAAGGAAATTGAAAGCCAAAGTAATCAGGCAAAAATGGACCTGGATGAAGAGTCAACAGCCCAAAACTTTCTCAATGTTGCCAAGCAAGGAGATTTATCACCTAGGCACATTGAGCAGGTTAAATCTGCAATAAAAATAAAAAACAAACAAGTCAAAGAACCATCTATCCCAACAGGAGGGGTACAAACAAGGAGAACACTGTCCAAACCCAAAAACCTTTATTGGATGCCATTATATGGAATGTGAGGTCAGTAAATACAATGCAAGCATTTGAAAGGCTGATTACAATGCATAGAAAACATCACTTTGAGTTCATAGGAATCCTTGAGCCTATGCAACAGTCTCACAAAATGGAGAGGTATAGAGCAAGAATTGGTTTGGCACAGGCTATGGTGAATGTGTCAAACAAGATTTGGGCTTTTATTGATGAAATTTTTGAGGTTACTATTCTATATAACATGACTCAACAACTGACTTTGAGATTGATGCACACTGAAACACATGTTGAGCTCATCCTTACACTAGTTTATGCCAAATGTGATTGCATTGAAAGAATTGAACTATGGGATACTTTGTATGCAATGGCATCAGATATGACAGTACCATGGCTAGTTAGAGGCGACTTTAATGTGATATGGGACAAGGAAGAGAAGTATGGAGGCTTGCCAGTTTCTCTCCTTGAAGTAGATGACTTTAGACACTGCATCAATACCTGCAACTTGACAGATTTGGGATTTAAAGGAAGCACATTTACATGGTGGAATGGAAGATCAGAGGAGGACTGTATTTTTAAAAGATTGGATAGATGTTTTGGCAATAATGAATTGCAACAGACCTTTCCTGAATTGGAGGTAACTCACCTATCCAAAATTGGGTCTGATCATTGCCCGATGTTGCTGAAATGTGATATAGAAACTCCTCCAATTAAGAAGTCATTCAGATTTCTAAACTTCTGGAAAAAGCATGAAATCCTTAAAGAGGTAGTGAAGGAGAATTGGAATGCTGATTTTAGTGCTAACCCTTTCTGCATTTTTAACTACAAGTAAAGAAGCTTAAGCAAGCACTATCTACCTAGAGCAGAACTACATATGGGGATATATTCCAAAATATTGCAAGCCTTGAGGAGGTGGTCTTGGTTCATGAAAGACAATTTGAAGTCAATCCTACACAGATGAACAGACAAAAATTACGATAGGTCCAAGCTGAAATGATTAAATAACTTGAATTAGAAGAAGAATTCTGGAGGCAAAAAGATGGCATGTTATGGTTCAAAGATGGCGATAGAAATACTAAATTCTTCCATGCTCAGGTTAATGGGAGAAGGAAGAGACTGAAATTATCAAGGATCCAGAATAGCCTTGGTAACTAGATTGAAGAAGATCACTTAATAGCAGAAGAAACAGTAAAGTTCTACAAGGATCAATTTACTGAGAGTGCAGTGCCTAATGATTTTGATATTCTAAATCATGTACCTTCAATGGTAGATAGAGATCAACATGAGAGATTGATGGCTTTGCCTTCCAATGAAGAAGTGAAGAGAGCAGTTATGGGGTTGAATGGGGACTCAGCAGGCGGACCAGATGGTTTCACTGGAGCCTTTTACCAAACATGCTGGGAAATCATTGAAGAAGATGTAGTCGGCATGGTCAGGGCTTTCTTTTGCGGTCAGCAGCTGCCAAAGAGTGTGACACACACAAACCTGGTTTTATTACCAAAGAAAAAAGAAGTGATTATCTTTGCAGACATGAGACCAATCAGTCTTAGCAACTTTGTTAATAAGCTTTTCTCAAGGGTTATTCATGAAAGGCTGGTTGAATTTTTACCGAGCATAATCTCGGAAGAATAGGCAGGTTTTCTGAAGGGAAGAAGCATAGTTGAGAATGTGCTGTTAACTCAAGAAATCATTAAGGATATCAGGTTGAGAACAAAAGCAGGTCCAAATGTTGTGATTAAACTTGACATGACAAAAGCTTACGATAGGTTATCATGGCTATTCATAACCAAAATGCTAAGGAATATGGGATTTCCTGAAGATTTTATTGTCTTGATATTTGATTTGATTGGGAATAATTGGTACTCTATTCTTATAAATGGACAGCCAAATGGTTTCTTCAAATCATCGAGGGGAGTTAAGCAGGGTGACCCTTTGTCACCAACCCTATTCATCCTAGCAGTAAAAGCACTGTCACGAGGTTTGAATTCACTACACACTAACCTGTATTTCTGCGGATTCGTAATGCCAAAATGGAGCCCAAAAATAAATTATTTGTCATGCGCTGATGATACAATCATTTTCTGCTCATCTGATGAAACTTCACTGAGACTTGTGATGGAGGTTCTACAAGCTTATGAATCATTGTCTGGTCAACTGGTGAACAAAGCAAAATCAGCCATATACCTGTATCATTTAACGGACAATGAGGTGATTAACAAGGTTGAAAGGATTACAGGTATAAGAAGACAATGTTTCTCGATGACCTATCTTGGCTGCCCTATTTTTTATGCAAGAAGAAGGGGAGACTATTACCAGGGATTAATCACTAAGGTTATGGACAAACTGCAGTCGTGGAAAGGCAAACTCCTATCTGTAGGAGGCAGAGCTGTATTGATCGCAAATGTCCTGCAGAGTATCCCAATTCATATGTTGTCAGCAGTTAATCCACCAATTTATGTGATTAATAAATTACATAGCATTTTGGCAAAATTCTTCTGGAGCAGCAATGTGGGAGGCAACTCTAGACATTGGTCATCGTGGACTAACCTTTGTATGCCTTATGAGGAGGGAGGCATAGGCTTCAGGTCCCTACATGATGTATCCAAGGCACTATTCTATAAATTGTGGTGGAATTTCAGGACAAAGCCCAGTTTATGGAGTGCATTTATTAGTCAAAGGTACTGCAAGAAACTAAATTCAGTAATTTTACCTTGGAAGCGTGGATCCCACGTGTGGAAAAAAATGCTAGAATGTAGGGACTTGATTGAGCATCAAATCTACAGGAAACCGCGAATGGGATCTGCTCAATTCTGGTTCGATAATTGGACTGAGCTGGGAGCCTTATATTTCCAAGTGCCTGAAGAGTTTGGTATCGATGAGGATATTTACAATGTTAATGATCTGGTTGAAAATGGTATGTGGAACTTGGAAAAAATATTTCTGACTCTACCTGAAGATTTGGCAAACCACATTGTGCAGAATATTAGACCACCAAACGAATGTGCAGAGTTAGATACACCATTCTGGATGATTGAAACAAGAGGTTATTTTTTAGTGAAGTCTGCTTGGGACTACCTGAGGAGAAGAGACAACCCAAGATTAGCTTACAGGATGATATGGGTCAAAGGTTTACCTTTCAAGATATCTTTCTTTCTGTGGAAAGTGTGGAAAGCCAAACTACCACTTGATGATTTTTTGCGTAAAATAGCATACTCCATGCCATCTAAATGTTGGTGTTGTGATGATCCTAAGGAGGAATCATTAGTACATGTGTTCTTCACTTCCAATGCAGCTAGGAGTGTTTGGAATTACTTCCTGAGGAGAGCAGGAATTGCATTACAAGGGTTATCATTACAACAAGCAATTACAAAGTGTTGGACAACACCAATTGTTCCCAGATTGAAGCCAGTCTTACAAGCTTTACCTGCATGCATTGTATGGGAACTTTGGAAGAGAAGAAACAGTTTGAAATATGGAGAAGCGGTGTCAGTGAGCAGAGTTATTTACCAGGTGTCATCTACTCTGCAAGCTGTAGTCCAACTAAAAAATCCTGGACTACATGTGCCTCACAAGTGGCTGGACTTACTGACAATGATGGAGCAATACACGCCTCGATTGAAATTTGATAAAGTGGTATGGGAATTTCCTTCAAGAGGGTGGATCAAAGTGAATACTGATGGAGCATGTAGAGGGAATCCGGGAAGGAGTGCAATTGGTTTATGCATAAGGGATGAGGTAGGAGATTTGATATACGTAGAAGGAAGGGAGATTTCTGAAGGAACCAACAATAAATCAGAAGCAGTAGCTATTGTGGAGGTATTGAAGATGTGCAAAAATCTTAATTATTTCCAGATATGGCTGCAGACAGATTCCTTGCTATTAAAGAACATTATAGAGGAATCATGGAAGCCTCCTTGGTGTATTACGAAACATGTAGAGGAGATTTTAAGATTGAAGGAAAAAAGTATCTTCAAGGTCACACACATATTTAGAGAAGGGAATACACTAGCAGACCACCTTGCTAATTATGCTCTAGATGAAGGAAATATTGAATGTCATTGTTTCTGCGATATGGACTCAAAAGGAAGGAGGATTATTAATGAAGATAAGATGCAATGTACCTACATAAGAGTGAAGGTTGCAAGGAATTAGGAGGAAAAGAGGATCCATTTCTCTATCAGACTCGATTCAGTTTTGAGAAGAGTTTGGTAAGAAACTTTTCGGCTAACAAGGTTTGCTTTTTTGTAGGTATTTCATTGATGCTTATCACCTATCTTATAGTAGAATCTCTAGTGGTTGTATTAATGCCTTGCATTCAATCCATTGGGAGGACACTAAGGGTAGACATTGGCATTTTCACTAAGTTCATTTCAAGACATGCATTTAAATCAAAGGGATTTGCGGAAATTTTGGATGAATTTTGACAACCAGTTCATGAGGCATTTCAACCAAAGCAACATGAAGTGAAAAAAGAAGAAGTCAGGACGTGGAGAAATAAGGGATCAATCACAATCGCGCCCATGAAGAACACTAGAAGAAAGATTGTGAAAAATCTCAACTGGGACCAATGGTATCTGAGCCTAAAATGTCGCATAACTAGAGTACTTACAACGTGGTGGAGGGCATGTGAAAGGAATGACAAGTTGAGCATGGGAAATCGACATGCTTATATTTTATTCACGCATGTCCCTTTCAAAAAGCAAGATGGGGAATTACTCATAAATAAAAGGAAAAGCTTGCTGAAATATTATTCTTTGGTCCACATGCTGCTTGTCAATCTAAGCACTCTGAAAAAGATAGCTTTGGAAGAATACAAATACAAAAGACAAAGATATAATGATGTGACAATTTATTTTTTAAATGAACAAAGGATGGGGATCGACAACAGGCCATGTGCATGGGATTCCACATTGAATTGTTCAAGCATCCACACACAACTTTATATTATTTTAAAGCACATTTGCTCTTTGAGACATCTTGCACGCCTGCTGCTTGTTACAGGTTCTGTTTTCCGTATTGGAAAGCTAAGCTGGAGCACGCTGGTTTGCAGCCCACGAGGAGCAGGATGGGGACATTTTGCACGCCTGCTGCTTGTTACAGTTTCTGTTTTGCGTATTGGAACACTAAGCTAGAGCACACTGGTTTGCAGCCCACGAGGAGCAGCATGGGTACAAACTATGAAAAGAAAACCGTGCGTTTTGGACTGCTCAAATTGGAAACTTTCACAGCATCCCATTTGTTTAATTGAAGCAATGCTTGCTTGGACAAAGTGGAGATCACATGTTTTTTTGTCCTCTCCAACCTGGAGGAATTCTACTATTTTAAATACGCTGGATCATTGGGAAATGGTGCACGAATGTTTCCATGGCAATTTGAAATTGTAATTGTGAGTCTTCGACTGCACAATTTGGAAGCGTTCACAGCATCCCATTTGTTTAATTGAAGCATGCTCTCTTGGTCAAAGTGGAGATCACATGATACCTCCATGGGAATCTGCAGATTTACATAAAAAAAACAAAAACAAAAACTTGGGTGGATTCTACACAGATTTTGAACTTCATATGCATGGATCGCAAGAGAAGGGGCTACAAATGCAAAGCTGGGAATAGGCTATGTACGTAAACATATGATGCATTGGAATTGGGCTGAAGAGACATAAATTTGACATGCACTTAACTGGACAATTACTGATTCATCATTGGGCTTCAGTGGCATGGAACGACTTAAGTGGGCTAGAGTGGTTTTCTACAAAGTTTAATAACTTTAATGTGATATCAAAATGGAGCTACTTTACAAGTACAAGGCTTTTTGGCATCATCTTTTTTAATTATATCTTGGTAATAGGTTTAATGTACACCTGACAATATAATTTGTTTATCATTTTGTTTTATTAAAAAAATTAGCCCTAGGCGCTTGCCTAGCGGATTGCCAAAAAAAAATATAAATGTAATCGTGAGAGGCATTTATACATTTATGAGAAATAGAAGTTGAAGGATAAATGTATCTACTATATAATAAAAAATATTAAGTGAAGTCAGGATCCCAAAACCTTTTTATTATATTTGTGAAAAACAAAATATTTTCTATTGCTCTATTCGTGCATTTTTAGTTAGTTAATTCATAACTCAACTCTTTCTGATTTTCTCAAATAGTAATTAAAACAAGAAACGTCTGTAGAATAGATAAACCAATCTCTGTGGGTTCGACATCTTTCTATACTACTATTTGACAGAGTACGAGTTTAAATCATATATGCTAGACACTCGTCAAGCATGCTTTACCTCGGATTGAGGCCTCCTTTTTTGCTTTACCGGTTTGAACATGGGATCGGTGCTTAGCCGATGTGTGGTGATCTCCGGTGGAATACCTGTCATATCTAAATGGGACTATGAAAAGTAATCCATATTATCAATAATAAATCGAATAAGTTTATTCCTGAGTTTGGGAGTCAATCCCATTCCCAGGTATACCTTTTTCTTCGGCATGCATTCGATCAAAATGACTTGCTCCAGCTCCTCGATATTTGATTTGGTAGCATTGGATTCTTCGGGAATGATAGCGGTTCGGGTAGTAAGGAAATCCTCATCTTCATCTTTGATTACCTGTTGCTCCAATTCCATCGAGGCTGGAGGCAGTAATTGCTATTTGGCCGCCTATTTACCTCCGATGATCGATTTCTCTGAGGTCAAAGGCTCTGGTATTGGCACCACCTCCTCGATCGCAAACATCTCTGTTGTAGCATGTTGCTCTCCGTAGACTATTTTCACTCCTTCCTCTGTTCGGAACTTCATCATCTGGTGAAGAGCTGAAGGCATTGCCCTCATGTTGTGTATCCATGGTCTCCCGAGAAGCGCGTTATACCTTATATCACCTTTGATGACATGGAACTTCGTATCTTGTATGGTCTCGACTACGTTTACTGGCAAGATAATTTCTCTCTTTGTTGTTTCGCTTGCTATGTTGAAGCCATTTAGGACCGAGGATACAGGTACATTCTGATCTTGTAGGCCGAGTTGTTCAACGGCCCTCGATCTGATTATGTTTGCTGAGCTACCTGGATCCACTAGAACACGTTTAACTTGAATTTTATTCAAAAGGATAGAGATTACCAAGGCATCTTTGTGAGGCTGAGATATGCCTTATGCTTCCCCGTCACAGAATGATAAGACGTCCTCGGGCACATAGCTCTGAGTCCATTATTCTCTGGTGATTGATACTTTGGTGCGCTTGAAAATAGGTCATTGAGGGACATCGACTCCACCAATGATCATGTGGATTACATGTTGTGGTTATTCTTGTTCATTTTTCCTTGCATCTCTCTCCCTGAAGTGATTCTTAGCCCGATAACTTAGGAATTCTCGAAGGTGGCCCTCGTTGAACAAACGAGCCACTTCTTCCCTTAGGTACCTGCAATCTTCTATTTTATGACCATGTGTGCCATGATACTTGCACATGAAGTTCGGGTTCCTTTGAGAAGGATCGGTTTGTTTTGTCCTGGGCCACATGGTATCTTTGATTCTCCGAATAGCTGAGATGATCCCTGATGCATCTATGCTGAAGTTGTACCCTGATAATCGAGGGGCCTTAGCGGGGTTGGTGTGATTATCGAACCCGCTTTTACTCATGAGTCCCCAAGAACTTTGACCTCGATTGTTTCTCCGATCGTCTTGAGGAGTGTTGCAGCTTGGGTTGTTGTTCCTTCAATCGTTATATGGTTGATACCGTTCTTTGTTGAATCTCGATTCCCAGTCTGCCTCCCCCAGGGGCTTGGCAGCGAATCTGTTATGATGAATTGAACCTGAGGGGGCTCCCAATTGGTCATCCTCGACCCTGATCTTTGATTGATAACGATTGTGCACATCTAACCATGTAAATATTCGATCAAGTTCTACTTCAACCATTGAGATGCGATCGAACTCCTTTCATTCAGACCCTGCATAAAGGCCTGTACTTCCCAGTCATCAGAGACAGGTGGTAATTCTATTCTTTCCATCTGAAACCGGGACACGAACTATAGCATCTCGTCGTTCCTTTGCTTTATTTTGAAGACATCTGATTTTCTCGTGGCCACCTTTATGGACCCGACGTGTGCTTTCACAAAGGCATCTGCTAGCATAGCAAATGAATCAATAGAGTTAGGAGCCAAGTTGTGATACCAAAACATGGCTCCCTTTGATAGTGTTTCCCCGAATATTTTCAACAAAACTGACTCGATTTCATTGTCATTCAAGCCATTTCCTTTAATCCCACAAGTGTATGAAGTTATATGCCCGTTAGTGTCAGTTGTCCCGTTATATTTTGGTATATCGAGCATGCAAAACTTCTTGGGAATGGGCACCGGAGCCGCGCTCAGGGGGAATGGTTTTTTATAAACTTTTTGGCGTCTAGACCTTTCAAAACTGGAGGTGCCCCTGGTATCTGATCTACCCGGGAATTATAAGTTTCCAACTTCTTATCACTGTCTTCAATTTTCTTTTCTCCGGACTCGACCCTCTTAGTTAGTTCCTCGAGCATTCTCATAATTGTGGGGTCAATCATCGGGCAACTTTCATCGGGCCTTTCTAACACTGGTTCTGTATGTTGAGTGTTTATTGGTTCGGCTGTGTTTGGAGCCCTATTATGACTCTGAAGTTGAGCAATGGCGATTTGCTGAGCTTGCAGCATCTCGAATATCACTTGGAGGATGACTCGCCCTTCTTCCATTCCTTATGTCCTTTGGCCACCGGGTCGGGCCTCCCTGCGTATATCTCCTTCGGGGTCCGCGCCTAGATCTGCATTTAAAGCAATATGTGAATAACATCAATAGGTTCCATATTTGGGCCTTCCCCTGGGTTTATCGGTGGTACACCGACTCCTGCATTGCTATTTTCTCCAAGACCTTTGTTGTCATGAAGAGGTGCGTTTTGTGAGCTAGACATGTTTCATCCTGAGAATAAAAAAGTCTTGACAAGAAAAAACGTAAAAGCAACGTGTGTAATGAAAATCAGTAAAGAAATAAACACTATTATCTTTCGCCCCACGGTGGGCGCAAACTATTTACCTCAAAAATACGAGTAACAATTAAATTTGATTAGTGGTTTTAAAGATATATGATTTAGTTCAATACCAATTAATAATCAAGAAATATGAAGTAGAAATGAAAGATAGATCAAACCAATGTTACTTAGCAACAGTGACCTCGAGCTTAGTGACCTCGAGGTGGTTTAGGGCTGTAAGAACAATTAAGTAGAAAAAATAAAGTAAGAACAATAAAGCTGAAGGATAATTCTGATGAACAGTAGGCAAAAAGTAGAGAGTATATTCTTTGCTCAATGACAAGATGGTGTTACAAATGATTGGGGTCCCCTTTATATAATAGAGAAACCCTAAATAAGGAATATTTCTATTTACAGTAAGGAATATTCTTGGTACAACTGTCTAACCGCCTAGTACGGAATCTTACAGTCCTATTTTGGGATTTGCACCATGATTTTGGGGACGTGGCAGAAATCTAGCACATTCTGGTACAAATCTATAACGGTACTATTTCGGGGTGGAGCATACTTGGACCCGGTATTCCTCGAACTCCCATCCCCCAGTATTGCACTCTGTCTTCAAACTCAAGTCTGGTCAACCGGTCTCGAACTCGACCTCGCCCGAACTCAGACTTCGGATGACCTCTTGAATACATGGATCGAAGGCATTCGATTTCGACCGTATACACAGCTGACCAAGCGGTCAGTGATGCATGTTGTTACTTGTTAGCAACCAAATTTTACTATTAAATTAACGATTCAGTAATGGTTTAGTATTATTTTACTATTGTGTTATCGGTTCTGGTCTCGGTTTTCCCAATTTATTAACGGTTTAACCGATGACCCAATAAGCTTTATAAAAATACGATTATACCTTTAAGCATATACGTACATCTAAGGTTTCATTTTTTACAGTTCTCCCAATTCTCTTAGGTCCCAGCTGCATTCTTCAATACTCAAATTCAAGTCTTCATCTTCAGAGACCGATAACACCAATTGCTCCTTGTGTAAGTTTATTTTCGAAATGTTGAAATCTAATTATTCTTTTCTTAAGAACAAAATTCATCTCTTTCTCTTAAGTTTTACATTAGATTTCTATAATAAAAACATGAGTCACAAGTGTAGGACTTTAGATCAAGAAAAAGCAAAAGGCTTTTACATTCTATTGATATTGGGAAATACTTGTTCAATTATTAAGTAAAATGATCAAGACCGAAAGAGAGAGATGCTTTGATAGACCCCATTTTATTATGTTTAGTAGATAAACATGGGATTTTATTTTATGGGACAATGCATTGCTGAAAGTATATCCAACCAGCATATCTGGGAAACGTGATCGAATGTCGACACAGAAAGAAAGAGAGCAGTTGAGAAGGTTTATCATATTCTTTATACAATACACACTATGATTCATTGCTTATTCCCTCTAGAATCTGGATTGAGTTATCTTATCGGATAAACCATTAACTGAACCGATAATGACCAATAACCGATATCTTATCAGTTCGGTTATTGATTTTGCATTCTAACTTGATTGCTATCCAGGAAGATCAACTAGTGACTATCGAGACAATGAATAAGAAAATAAGGTTATCAGTGGGAGAAGATTGGTTTTGACAGGATAGGTGCAAGATAATTGTTCAGGATCTAACTCTAGATAATTTACTTCTAATGTTCTAGTGAGTCTCTCGAATTCAATCAATTATTAGTTTAAACGTTCAGAAGAAACTCCTCTCTCGATTAAATCTCAACCTCACGAGATGAACCATGAAGTTTTTCACGTCAGATGGTCCCACAGAAAATGATATTTGTAGAGGCTTTCTTCAAGACGTATGCAGATTACGATGCTTTAAGATCGTCCAAGATGACTAAAGAATTTCACCAAGAGTAACTTTCTGATGAACGACGACGCCTCGATGATGCAAAATAGGAATACGAAAAAGTGAACGAGTCAGTAGAGAAACTTCAAGCCAATCTTGCGAGTGTTGAACAACAGCTAGTTTCCTTGGCCTCCAGAAATAAAAAGATCGTCGCACTCTTGGATAAACAACAAGTGAAGTTGGCTAAAAGTCAAGAGAACATTGACGTTACCGAAGGGGAGATTTATACCATTGAAGCCAATCGTCCATTATCTGATGATGAAGTAGAGAAATTATCCCTTCTGAAAGGGGCAGTTGAGACAAGCTGCCAACAAATCCTTAGCTTCAAACCTTTTCCATGATTTTAGAGTTTTTTTTCTTGCTTAGGATTCTCGACTTACAATTTTTTTTTATATTTTATAACTAATATAATGTAATGGAGTACTTATTTCTTGGAGCAATAAAAGTATCTTTATTTTTTTTAGTATGTGATATCTCTCTTTGAGACCTGGATTTCCTTTGTTACTCCTAATTATTTCTTTCTTAAATTTCGGCACATGTCTTGTGTGTTGGCTTTGTTGCTTCGCGCGCTCTTGTTAAAGAAAGTCATATCTTGAGCTAGGAGGGTCAGAATCACAATCCGTTTGCACCGTTAGAAAAAAAACTCAGAGACCTTAAGTACCTGTGAATTTAATGGCAGAACCTTTTTCGGTCTACTAACAGAAAATTCGCGAAGTCGATACAACTGCAGAGAATTTTCAGATTTGCGTACCTTCGGCAAAAATAGTTGTATCTTAAGATAGGAGTAACGGAATTACAACCCATTTGTGGTTTCAGAAAGTATACTCGGAGATCTAAAACTCATATAAATTTCATAACATAAGACCTTTCGGACTGTCAACAGAATATTCGCGAAGTCGACTCAACTGCAATGAATTTTCAGATTTGCATACCTTGGGCGAAAATAATTGTATCTTGAGCTAGGAGTATCGAAATTACAATCCGTTCGTGGTGTCAGAAAGTAGACTCGGATATCTAAAACTTATCATAATAGAACTCTTTTTCAGACTTTCAACAGAAAATTCATGAAGTCGACTTTACTGTAGTGAATATTCAGATTCGCATGCATATAGAAGTCTTTGTGGCATAAGACCTTTGGATTAGTCAAAGTTCCAGATCATGTATTGCTTGACCCTTCGGAACCCAAATTAGAAATTTCATAGTGAGGCCACATGATGGGGGAACAATTCACATTGGATTCAACTACGCAAAGCTTTATGGTAGCATCATGTTTTGAAGAAATGAAGCGAACTTGGAAAGGCATTCAAGACAAGATGGCGACAATCTTTCGCGTCAATTACTTTTATGACTTAGATTCTTTGTATAGGACGAAGTATAAATATTTTCATCCTTTTAGTCTTGACAATGATGTATTAGATCCTTGTGGCATTGAAGCAATGAAATGTCCATTTTGGCTCGACACAAATTACTTTCTTTCTTTATGCAATATGTGCCTATTTGAGTAATCAACATGATGACTCAGCTCGAATTTTGATGATCATACCACGTTGAAACACTTTTTTTAAGCATATGCGATTGAACTTAGAATGAAACTCTAAGCTGTCTACATACCTCGGTGAAGAGGATCAAGTCATAACGTAGTTCAAAATAAGTGAGTTTTTTTTGTTATTTTTATGTCCTAACTTTTGCCTAGGCCGCCCCTTTCGAGGTTTTCAACCTAGCGGACTCTTTTTTTTGTGTCATTCGCAGTTTAGGCTCATGCGGGCTAGGAGCATAGAAACATCCAGTTTAGGTTCGTGCATTAATGAGCGTTTATTCTTCAAGGATAGTACCTGTTCAAAAATTTCCCATTGACAGGGCCAATTCTCATGCCATCTGCATCAACTAACTTGTAAGCTCCACTTGAATAGGCTTCTTGAACAACATATGGGCCATCCCATTTTGAAGTGAATTTGCCCCCAAATTTGCGAGAGGTTATAATAGGTCTTCTTACTGCAAGAAATTGATCGCCAACTTGGAAGGACCTCAAGTGAACCTTTTTGTTGAAAGCACGAGAAAAACAAGCTTGATAGCATTCAAGACTTTTCTGAGCTTTTAGTTTTTTTCATCAAGGGACTCTAGTTCTTCAAGGTGTAGATGTGCGTTTTCTTCTTTAGTATGACCTTCTTGGATAGCGAGTTGCAAGGATGGTATTTGACGCTCAAGAGGAAGAACTGCTTCGACTCCATAAATAAGAGAATAAGGAGTTGCTTGTGTCGGCGTGCGATGAGTCATCCGAGATGCCCACAAAGCTTCCTCCATTCTGTCATGCCAATCTCTTTTATACTTGGAGACGACCTTCTTTAACAAGTTGCAAAGTGTCTTGTTAAATGCTTCGGCTAGTTCATTTGTAGCAGCATAATACATTGATGAATTACGTTGCTTGAAGCCAAAAAGCATCTTAGTCATCAATTTGTTATCGAATGGTTTGCCATTATTTGTTATTATATAACTAGGAATGCCGAAGCGATATATGATTTTCACTCGAATGAAGTTTGCAACATTCTCTTTCTTCACTTCCTTGAGAGCGACGGCCTCAGCCTATTTTGAGAAGTAATCAGTTGCAGCCAAGATGTATAGATGTCCTCCAGAAGATTTTGGAAATGGTCCAACAACATCTAATCCCCAAGCATCAAATGGCCAAGATGCGATAGTAGGGTGTAACATTTCAGGTAGTTGGTGTATAAAATTTGCGTGAAACTGGCAAACCTTGCATCTTCGAGCATAATCTAAGCAATCTTTCACCATTGTCGGCCAATAGTAACCCATCCTCTTAATGTGGAAGTGGAGTTTTGGCCTAGATTGATGAGATCCACAAACTCCAGAGTGTGCCTCTTGCATAGCTTGAGTTGCTTCATCTTCCCCTAAACAATGCACGATAACTCCCTCAAATGATCTTCGATACAAAGTGTCTTTGTAGTAAAGGAAGCGAGGGGCACGCTGACGAATTTCGGTCTTTCTCCTTGGATCTTCTAGAAGTATCCTGTAACATAAGTAGTCGATCATGGTTTGTCTCCAATCAACCTTCTCAGCTTCAGCGACGACTACCAAATGCTCGAGCTTGATTTCTTCATCCTTGTTCTCATCTGGCGGTACTATCCATTTTTGGCAAATAGTGATTTGTGTCTAGCCGGGCAGAGTCAATGTTGAATCTAGAGCAGCTAAGGCATCAGCTTTCTTATTTTCCTTCCATGGCACATGCTAAAGAGTTACATTGCCAAGCCATCCGATCAATCTCTGCACATAATCATGATAAGGATGCAATTCTAGCTTTTTGACCTCGTAGCTACCTAGCAATTGAATGACCACTAACTCAACGGCTATCTCAAGCCCAAGTGTGAGTGCTTGATATTCTACAACGTTGTTGGTGCGATGTTGCGTTAAGGTGAAGGAATATGGCAAGATTTGTAGACATCAAGATTTTATCGGATCAAATCCATATGAAATTTGGGTTTGATCCTAAATTTAAGATACTACAAGTAGAGTCCATCGAGGTTTCTTGGAAGCTACTCTATCTGAAATAATAACTTGGAGGCTACTCTATCTGAAACCCTAGCTTGGAGGTTACTACACCCAAACCCTAATTCATGCCTATAAATAAGGCTACATATGTCCTTCAAAGAGGATCTCAGCAATTCCATAAACTCTCAAAATATGCACAAAGAGATCAAATATGAGATCTCCAAAATTCCATGAAACTCTTGGAATATTCATTAAGAGATCAAAGACATATCAAATATGTCTTTCTTAAAGTCCTACGTTTGAGAAATATGCCTCTAAGGCCCTCGAATCACGTAGAATAAATCGGAGGGGAAAATAAAGGGATAAACAAAGTGTAACCTACAATGTTTGTCAATAAAAATCCTTTCTTTATAGTTGTTTGTAATTGCAGTTTTATTTTTCTCTGCATAAATTTGTTGTATACAAATTGGCACGCTTAGTGGGACCAGTTCTGCCCTTCATCTCTTCCCCTGCAAATCAAAAACTTCAAGTTTCAATATTATCTGTTATGATGGTCGGGTACTTTAAGTCTCGTCTACAAATTTCAGCAAGCCTACTATATACGGCGAAATTGGAGGATCCAATTTCTCGTTATTTTAGAAAATCATCTCGAGGCTGCGAGGTTGTGGTCGAGCTCCCTCCCTCGAGGTTCATTGATGCCCGACCTAACGACAATGTTGGTCGCGATCTTGAGGGGAATGGGGAGTTCCCTAGGCATGCATCTAGTACTGGCAGAGTCTGGTGCCATCTAGTTGTCCCATCCCTCTGTTTTGGTAATTAATGCTTTTGTACTATGTTGGGATTCCCCTCCTATATAAAGGGGATCTTTGACATTTTGTAAACTCTCTGTTGCTCCAGCTTCTCCATAAGAAATATAGAAAAACACTCTCTTTGCTCTCTTATGTACTCTCTTGATATTATTGTTTGCATTTATTATCTTCGTGCTTGTTCATCATTTATTGCTTATCATTGGCCATAAAGAGCCGCCATTGATTTTATTAGAACTGTTAGTCACGCAGAAACTGCCTTCGATAGCTCGTAATCGAGCTTCGGGATCGGCCTCGAGGCCCAGAATCGACGAGCCCAAGGCCCCAAATAACAAGCCTATCGGTTTGATTATTGCTCTCTCCTTAACTTTATTTTGCCTCTAAGTCTCACGTATTTAGCATCAACTACTTAACAAACTAGCATAAAAATAGATCACGTATTTTTAGAGTCCCATCAACAAATTTAATTATTATTATTACCATTTTCACGGTAAACAGTTTGGCGCCCACCGTGGGGCTAAAAATAATAGTGATTATTTTCTTGCTGGTTTCGTCACACTACGCAAGTTATCTTTCACGCTTTTTCTTGTCCAAGATCTTCGATTTTAGGTCAAAATGTCTAACTCGATAAATGGAGGTGAAAACGACAATCTTTAGGACCACGGAGAAAATAGTGTGGATGTCCCAGGTATTGGCGTGCCACCAAAAAACCCTGAGAATGTGCCAGAATTGATCTCTGAGGACGCGGTCTCACGCGACGCCCAACGGGTCGATATAAGCTTGTATACCGACAGGAGCATGTGTCAAGGAGATTCACAAGAAGCTCACAAAACCCCAACTAGGGAAGAACGTGAGGTTAGCCTTCATGCTATTTTTGAAATGTTGCAGGCACAGCAGCTAGCTATTGCTCAGCTGCAAAGTCACCAGAAAATTCCTAGCACGGTAGCACCGAGGACAGCTCCCCCAGCAGAATAGGAACCGGAGAAATTGAGCAATAACGTGTCGATAGCCGACCCTGTCATCGTAAAAATGCTCAAGGACCTCACTAAAAGGATCGAATCGGGCGAGAAAATGATAGAAGCCAACGATAAGAAGGTTGAAACCTACAACTCCAGGGTCGACCAAATTCCGGGCGCACCCCCGGTTCTGAAGGGTGTGGATTCGAAGAAGTTCATACAAAGGCCTTTCCCCGAGGAAGCGGACCCGAATCCCATTCCAAAGAAGTTTAGAATGCCAGAACTCCCAAAGTACATAGGTACCTCAGACCCCAATGAGCACGTTACTGCCTACACTTGCGCAGTAAAAGGCAACGACATAAAGGACGACGAGATCGAGTCCGTCTTACTAAATAAATTTGGGGAAACGCTCTCGAAGGGGGCCATGATGTGGTATCACAACCTAGCTCCTAACTCCATAGACTCATTCGCCATGCTAGCGGAGTCCTTCATAAAAGCACATGTCGGAGCCATCAAAGTAGCAATGAGGAAATCTGACATGTTCAAGATCAAGCAGAGGGATAATGAAATGCTACGAGAGTTTGTATCTCGCTTCCAAACGAAACAAATGGAACTACCACCGATCTCTGATGACTGGGCGGTACAGTCCTTCACTCAAGGTCTGAATTAACGAAGCTCGGTGGCTTCGAAGCAGCTGAAAGAGAATTTGGTTGAATATCCCGTCGTGACTTGGTCAGACGTCCATAACCGATACTAGTCAAAAATCAGGGTCAAGGATGACCAGCTAGGAGCTCACTCGGGCTCAGTATACCCAAGCAGGCTCTTAGCGAAGGAGCCAAAGCTAAACAAAGAAAGATACCAACCATACACCAAAGATAGAAGGAACGCCTCGAGGCGCAACCCACCTCACAACGATCAAAGGATAGACCGAGGACAGAATCCTCGGGGACTCATCAACAGAGCCGGATTTGGTAGGAATGCAGGGCTAATGGAGGTGTCTCACTTGTTAGAGTACAACTTCAACGTCAATGTGTCAGACATTGTGTTTGCTATTAGCAAAATCAGAGACGCCAGATGGCCCAGACCTGTACAATCGGATCCTTCATAAAGGAACTATAATCTAGTATGCGAGTTTCATAACACGCACGGACACAGGACCGAAGATTGCCGGCAACTCCGGGAGGAAGTGGCCCGGTTACTTGTAAAGGCCATCTTCGGGAATTCCTCAGCGACTGAGCCAAAAACTAGTTTCGAGAAAGGGAAACAACCAAAAAGAACAAAGCAGATGAGCCACAACATGTCATCCACATGATCTTTTGAGACGGCTGCCACTAGTCAAAACACCAAAGCCCCCTCCAGCAAAGGGACTAAGAGATAAATCGGCGAAAAAATAGCAGCCGCGAGATACGCCCTCGGCCATATCCGAATAAAGGATCGTACCACATCCTCTAAATGAATACCGAAGATCAAAAGCGTCGTCACCATTGAGGTATAACCATCTCCCTTTTCATTTTACATTTCATACTAACCCTCATGCAGGCACTCGATCGAAGCAGTCAAAGTGCTAACCCAGCCCGGAGACCTTAAGGTTTTAAAGCATCCGTTGCACTCTTTTCCTTCGACCGGGTTTTTATCCCGACAAAGGTTTTACCAGCAAGGCATCCGCATGCTACCTAAGGAAGACTCAACAAGTATTCCAGGCTTCTTTTGCAATCAACCCCGAATACTGGAGGGCATCCCCCAGGGACCCATTAGTAAAATGATGTATCGGGCCAAACGGTCGAACAAACCATGCCTATATAGTCGGTCCCCCGACAACGAAAAAATGTATACTTGTGTCAAGCAATCAAAGAATACCTTTTGTCAAAGCATCTCATACTCTAAAGGAAACTCAGCATTTTCACTAAAACGATTCCTCCATCAAAGACATCCCAAACACTCGGAGACTAGCATCAACAGTTCGATACTCACATGACCTCAGGGTCGGAACTCCAAACTCATAAGCCATTAATGAGGTAACAGGAAAATCACGAAACATCTCCAAGGCCAAAAGTGCCCCGAACACTCGGGAACTAGTGCCGATATCTCCCAAATCGTACGACCTCAGGGTCGGGATCTCCAAAATCGTAGTCAATACAAAGTTTGAAAATAATGGCTCCCGAGTCAAGAAACCCTTGACAATTCGGGGACTATCGTCAAGCGCCATCTCCATCGACTTATCAAAACCAGAGGCCATAAGACCCTAAGCGGGCAGACTCGGTCCCGTAAGACCTACATAAGGAAGCAATTATATCTGTAAGACCTCAAGCAAGGCATGAACAATACTTTTACCAAGTATCCAAAACTATAAGACCTCAAAGGCATGAAAAACTTGTAAGACCTTACTAAAGGCATAAACTCGATATAGATGCCAAAACTATATCACTGGGGATCAAAATGGCTCCGGCCAAACACAAGTGACTCCGGTCACATGGTTGTACCAGCTGAACTAACGCGACTCGGGGATGCCCGACCATCGCTACAAAATCACAGGCCATTACTTTGAATCTACTTCGAAAAGAACCGGTTAAACAGGCTACCCTCGGCATAGACAAAATAGCTTCGACCATGTCGACTCCAAATCACAGGCTTCGAGCTACTCAGCCTCCGCGCCAAACCTCCCGAGGTGCTCGAGCATCGCTGCAAGTTACTCAAAATCGAGGTTCTTCCCGAACTGACGACGGGTTAGGCAAAAATTACTTCAAAGTCCTTAACGAGGGGAAAATAAAGTCAATAAAAGGTTGCTTCGACCCAAAGTGTAAGAGCCATTGTCACCAGCTTAGATTAAAAGGTCGCTTCGACCCAAAGTGTAAGAGCCATTGTCGCCAGCTTACATTAAAAGGCCACTTCAGCCTAAGGCATAAGAGTCATTGTCACCAGCCTACGCAATTTGGAAAACTTGAGGGTCGATTGAGCTCGAGTCGAAACCCGACTCGGAGACTGAATCCAAAATAGTTAACTATATATGCCTAAGGGCAAAGCGTAAGAGCCATTATCACCAGCTTGCATTAAAAGGTCACTTCGACCCAAAGCGTAAGAGCTATTGTCACCAGCTTACATTAAAGGCCACTTCGGCCCAAGGCGTAAGAGCGGTTGTCGCCAACTTAATGAGCCTCACGGCCATGCACATAAAAAGATCACGTCGATCCAAGGCGTAAGAGCCATTGTCGCCAGCCCACACAAACGTAAAAAGCCTGAGGGTCAAATGAGCTCGAGTCGAAACCTGATTTGGAGACTAAACCCAAAGCGGTTGAACAAAAGTATAAGAGCTCAAATGCCAGCTTATACTAAAGGTCGCATCAACCAAGCACGTAAGAGCCCCTAGGCCAGCGTAATGAGCCCCAAGGCCATATCATCAAATCTATAGACTCCTACTAACTCAAGAGATCGGATTGATCTGGCTAAAATCTTGGCAAACAGAAACCTAGAAGATACAAAACCGCGAGGTTCCCCTCTTATACATACAGGTAATGAAATGCAAGCTCCATTTACAATATACTATGAAAGCTATATACACAAAAACAAGAAGAAAGCAAACGTCCCCCTTGGGGACTATGACCCGGCGGCCTCGTCCTCGCCATCTTCGGCATTGGACAAAAGGAACTTGGCATCATACTCCTCCGCCTTGGCTTTCTCGATCTCCTCCGAAAGATCGAAACCCCTAGCGTGAACTTCCTCGAGAGTTTCCCTCCGAGATTTGTACATTGCGTACTCTTTACTGTTGCTTGCACGACCAAGAGTTCTCCTTATCTCAGCTCTAGCAGTGGCAGCACTCTTCAAATAGGCCGCCGCTCTTTGATCCGTCTTAGTGCTACTCATCACCGCCTCGGCCTGGGCATTCACCACCTCGGCCTTCGTCTTCGAAAGCTCAGACTCGAGCCTTGCAATCATGTTCGTCCGCGCAGAATCACTCGCACGAGCAGTCCGGATTTGCATCTCCAAGGTGGAAAATTTAGCCAAAACACTCTCCTTGGCCGCAAATTGGGCATCTACATGGGCTTGCAGCTCGTTGAGCTCACATTTGACCCTGCCAACTTCACCCCAAAGTCACTCCAGCTCCTTGTCGCGCCCCCTTTTTATAGAGCAAAATCGGGCTTGTGACATTTGGGAGGACAACTCATTTCCTTTTGGGTATTGGGTTTTGAATTTTAAGAGTTGCCACCTAATTATTAAGTGCATTAGGATACCAAGAAAGGTTTGAGTTTGAAGAACTAGAGTTCGGGTAAGGGCTAGAAATTATCTCGAGGGAAAGGCGTTAGACACCCCTCAAGATCCACTAGTGTGGTTCCCGGCCATGTTATAATTGTGAATTCACATGATCAAATAAGAAATTAAGGGCTCAAATAGAAGGGGTTTGCATATAATATTGCAAATAAGTTGAAACCTTTGAGGAAAAGTAAAGAGGGCGGAAATTTATGAAAAGATTTAAACAATTCTAAAGAAAGTAGATAAAAGCAAGTAAATGAGGGGGGTCCTAGGTTTATGATTAATATGGATCATATCAATGCAATACCCGGTAATCACTCCTCAAAGAGGGCTTACACGTGGTATTAGCGCACCGGTCATCATGTCCATATCTACCCTTCCCACCCCGTGAAGATATTAAAGCGAGGATTGGTCTCGACCTCTATTGCATGTTGTTACCCGTCTTATTCTTATCAGTCTCGGAGGAATTCAGGACTATTATTCCTATAAAAATGAGGTTCTAAGCCTCTTTCAGAGTTTCAAAAGGATAAAAATCTAGGCGATAAGCAAAAACAAATAGCAGTTAAGGCTCATAGACGCCTCCTCACTTAAAGAGCAAATATAGCATGACTTCAGATACTAGTTTGGTCTGAATTAATTAAGGCATAGGATAGGCTGATTCATCACATATTTCTCAGATGAGGAGTCTGATTTAGCCTTGTCTGGATGTAGTTATCAAAGACTGACACGGTTAATTAATTACTTAATAGTTTGCCTAAGTGAGACCTATAGGCAGGACATCTAGTAGAGCGTATTGATTTTTAAGGAAAAAGTTTGTTGATTTTATGAGCAAAAGATCAGCAGACTTATGACTGATTTTAGATTTAAAATAAAACCGATTCAATTGATTTCTCCTATAGACATGATTTCTAAGCGTCATTGGTTTTAAACAGTTACATAAATGCAAGAGTCCTATAAACAGGATATCTAGCATGACATTGACTATTATTAAGCCAAAGATTGTTTGCCTAATGACATGTATATGTAGAAGTGCAGAAAAACCTAAGATCATGATTTCTATATGCAGAACCTATAGGCATAATCTCTAAGATGCAAAAATGCAGAACTTATAAGCATGAATTCTAAAAATGCAGAAGTGCAGAAAGACTTATAGGTATAATTTCTACGATGCAGGAATGCAGAAGTGCAGAAGTGCAGAAAAATTTATAAGCATGAGTGCAGAACACAAAAAATAACCTATAGGCAGGTTTTCTAAATGTAGAAGTGCAGAAGTACAGAAATTATAAATGAACTATAGGCAAGTTTTCTACCCTTTGCATGCATTCATCCCTATCCCTTTCCACTAACCATCCCTAATAGTTATTACAAATTATTACAGACCAGAATGAATCAGAAAAGAAAAAGTAAAATTACATCAGAAGCTCCAACTACATCCAAATAGCCTAATTCAGACTCAAAGTCCAACAATATGAGATAAACCAACTTCCAGGATCAAATTTCCAAAAGACTTTCTCATATTTGGGGTGTGTCAAAGTTCCCAAGAGTCTCAAAGGACTCCGGGCAGTGCTTACACCCCAAAACATTGCATAATTAATAACATAGTGCAGTGTGGAAATGCCAGTCCTTAGATGTCCAAGTTTACAGGGAACTCAAGGTCCCAAAGCAAGGCTCATAAGAGAGGGGCAGAACTTAAGAATCTAAGAATAAGTGTGAGTGCACGGGGGGAAGGGAATCAGGGAAAGACATGGCAGGCTGGTGGTCATGCCCATCAATTTGGAATGTTGGCACACCCCTAACCAGCCTGTTAGTCAAACTTAGGAGTTAGGATCCATTGTGGATCAGGTTATGGCCTGGGCAGTAATTAAGATACTGCCAAGCCAAGACCTTAACTCAAGCACATAGAAGGGAATAAGGGTAGGGATTCACAATAGAAACAGAAGCAAGGAAGGAACATAATTAACACAAATCACTGATCATGAGTAGTAAAGTAAACCAAAGGTTGAAACCGTGAAGTAAACACATAGAGGTGAGGCAGAGAATTTAAATAAAAGACATACCAGTTTCAAAGGAAAAACAAGTAGGAAAACAGTAGCCTTGAGAGAACCAAGTTGTAGTTCCAAAAGATCTCAAGCAAAGCAAAGTGTTGAATTCAGAATAGTATTGTAAGAAAGTATGTAATTAGAAGTGTTTTTGTTCGTGTGAATTTTCAGTCTGTTTGCAAAGAGGGAAGACAGGTCCTTATATAGTTATGAAAACAAGTAGTACATAGGCAAAGAGTGCACTAACATAGAAATAGCAATCAATTAGTATCAATTAAGACAACTGGACTCCTTTAATTAAGGAGTCTAGTTCAAACGATTAGTCAATGTAGAATAAGGAAAGGAAATCAGTTCAATAAGGCTGATTAGGGCAAAGAAACCATGTAGTGTATAAAGAAGGCCAAATACATAGTGGGTAATCAAGGAAAGTTGAAATAATAGTGTCTTTATAAAGTAAAAATAGGGCATCAGTTCGAAAACCAATCAAGAGGATCACGGATCCAATTGTAATCACAGGGAATTAAGGTAATAAAGGAAAGAATCTCATAGATATAGGAATAATTCGAAATTGGTACAAAATTACAGAAGGAATACACAAGATCATGTATTTAAGGAAAACACCACAAACATGGGATTTTTACACAAAAAGACCAAGTAAACAGCCAGTAGGGTAAAGGAGGTTCAATCGAAAGAAATCAGTGACAAATCACTAGCCTTATTAAAGGGATTTCAGAATCAATCACTTGGTTGGTGAAACCCTTTGAAAGAGGAGTTTTCTCATATATAAAGCATACAACTCAAACAAAAGAAAGAGTCTTAACATTGAAAGTTTTAGAGTCACAAGCAAACAAGATTTCAAGTTCAATTACAGACTCAAAGTGAGTTTGAAAGCCTAGGGTCCCAAAGTGGAACCCTAGTGCCACTTATCAAAGAAAATCCCCCAAATCTAGGGTTTCGAATAGAGTCAGAGGTGAGAAGACATGGTCTTTGAGAGAGGCTCAGAAGCCCCTTTCAAGGATTGTCAGAGGCAAACATACACAGCCAAGTTCAGAAGAAACAGAGGATACGAGTTTTAAACAAAGTAGGTAAAACATGCTTAGCAGGAACATAAACAGAACTCAGTAAGGTGAAACAAAATCAAAGAGCTCAAACTTAAACACATATAGCAATGAGTGAGGATTAAAAACACGAGTTAACATGTAAGCATGAGAGTGACAACAAAGAACAGAAAAGTCTTGCATAATCAGAAAAGAAATAGGAGAGCAAACTCAAGCATAGTAAGAAAACAAACATACGAGTATAACACACACATAAAGAAAGAACAGGAAGAATCAAAAATGTTTGAAGAAATCCTTTTTTCAGAAACCCTAAAATTGAAATTGAACGATTTTAAAGAGGAAATTTGGTAAAACCTCTAAAAAGTCAGGTAGAACACAAATACATCACAGATATCAGAAAACAAACAGAGAAAGAACCTCGACTAGCTTAGGGTTGCAGAGAGAAACCCTAGAATGAGAAAGGTCTTGAGGAATGTCGGATCCTGAGTCGAAAAGACTCATATTGCTTGAAAATGCCGATATGCGAGGGGATGCCATAGGTCTACAGATACTGAGAGGACTTGAAGAGGATCCTCAAAGTCAGGCTTCAAATCATCGAACAGCTTAGGTCGAACAGTGAGAAAGAGTGATCATAGGCCACCCAGGGCTTGGGATGCCATGGATTCTTGTGAAACGTGGTAGAAATCGGTGGGAGAAGATTAGGGTTTCGGAGAGGGCTAGAGAGAGTTTGAGAGATGAGGAGTTTAGAGGCGGCGCATATGATAGAATGATTTAGGTTTAGGGGGTATGGGAATTAAAAAGGAAAGAAAGAATCACGGTCGTTGATCAAAATGATCAACGGTCAGGATTAAAGGGGAAGCCGGGCGGGTTTAAAATCAGGTCAAGGGGTCGGGCTAATATTGAAATTGGATTGTTTTAATTTGGGGTGGAATTGGGGGTTAAATTGAGGTTAAAATTGAAATAGAAATGGCTATGTGTTAAATAGCCAATTTTCCCCATTTTATTTTTTATAAAAATAGTAAAAATAATTTTAAAAACAAATTAAAAGCACTGAACTAATTAATAATATATAAATGTTAATATAAAAATATTGGAAATGATTTTATAGTTGTAAAATGCTGTTAATCGTAAAATAGGCTATAATTGCAATTATAGGCAATTTAGCTTTAAAAATACCAAATAAATTTATAAAATATACAAAAATCACCTTAACTATATTTTGGTATAAATAAGAGAATAGGAAAATAAATTATTCATCAAAGTGATAATTTTGGGAATAATTATTGGATTTTGTACTGCTAGAAATAGACAATAAATTGATTTTAAAATCTTAAATATTAGGAAAAAATACCAAAACTCTTGGGCATGCTTATATATGCATACACATGCTATTTTGAAAGTATTTTGAGTATAAAAAATACATAGGGAAAAATTGGGTATCAACACTCCTCTGTTTTACTCTCCAACTGAAACATCAAAACGTTAACCTCCGAAGATGAAAGAATTAGCATACGTCAACATGAAATACAAGATACCTGTTTCTCGAGGCAGCACTTGCAGCTCCGACTTCGATCTGCCTCGCGCCGTAGGGATACCAGTTCGCTTTCTTTTTTGACACAAAGAAGCTTAAGGGATTCCTCTCTATCCGAAGTTCTCTGCAACCAAGCCTCATAACGAAGTGGCTCGGATTTGAGCCTGTCAAAGTCCTGCGAAAGAAAATTCAATAAGAAAGGAAGAGTGTGAAACCGGAAAAGTCCCATGCCGGCTACTCAACTTACCATAAAGCCGAGCCGCTGAGCCTCACCAAAAGCCGAGCCAATCTCCGATGGCTTAGTATCCCCCAAAGTGCCATCAGAAGAAACGGGGAATGTGCTTTTGAGAACGGAAGCCCTAGATACCAAATGATCGGTCGAATCGCCTCTCTTGATTCGCTGAGAAAGACTCGCCCCGCTGCGAGGCTTCTCACACCCCGGAGATTCTTTTCGTTTATCATAGACCCTCGATCCCGAGGTTGGCAGTCTCTCCTCTTCTCCTAGAGGGCACGACCTCATTTTAGAAAAATCTCCGACACCTGCGGCGGCTAAGTTAGTATGCTGAAAAGAAAAAACACTATTTTGGGGAAACAAGCCACTAGGCGCCTACCATGATGCTTTGCCTCCCACCTACCTTTGGACAGGTCTCGCCACCTGCGCCTATCGTAAGTCGAGCAGGCTGCTAGCTTAAGAGACCACTCGGCCAAATCAGGGACCTCGTTTGGCAACCAAGGAGTCGCTACAAAAGTGAAACAGAAAAATGTCATTGTGGAGCCCGTCTCCAGTCAAAACAATGAAAAAACAGGTGCGACACTTACGTGTGAAATTCCATTTCTTAGGAAAGGGCAGAAACTCTCCAGGAATGATATCGATTGTTCGAGCTCGAATGAACCGGTTCATCCATCCACATAACCAGAGGGCTAATTAATTCTGGCCGCGTTAACATCACCCCTTTTCTAGAGAAATGTACTGACATGACCACCTAGGGGTCCCTTCACCAGATTGCTAGAATGCTACTATCCCATGAAATTAGAGAAGCAGCAAAGGCCTTGAGGGCTCCTCACTATCACTAGCACTGGCACTAAAGAAGTTGCCGATCTAACTTCGGGGAAGGACCCGATTTAGGGGTCTCGGTTGCTCCAAATACGATTTTCGAAAAGCTAACGCCAAAAGTCAATGGTTAACTCTGCACAAGCAACGAGACAAAAAGAACGAAAAGAAAGAGAGAAGAAAACTCCTTTTTTCATTGCCAAAAATATATTTACAAGGGACGTCTTTATAAGACTCACTCCCTCGGGAGTACATGCATAGGAAGAAAAGTAGGTCGACGCTAACTCTGAGGTCACTGCTTCGCTTTGTTTCCTTAGCCCGAGGATCTCCATATTCAGTCGCCCAATCTGCGATTCATTTTGCTCGATCTACAAAAAGAAAAGTAAACCAATCAGCATCAAATTATGGGAGCAAGGGAAAGACTCATGCATAACAAAAAACCTGCTCGACAAGGGAAGCTTTTTCTCGGAGTGCTCCCTCCAAAGTATCCCGGAGCTCGCCTGACTCTTTCTCCTTCTGGGCAGAATGAGCCTCTGACTCTCGCAGTCTCGAGGATAGCTTCTCAAGCTCCTTCTCACGGCACGAAAGCTCCTTGTTAAGCTTGAAGAGGTATGATCATACATCTCATTGGACTACAGCAAAATAGAAGAGTTAGAAAAATGAAGAAATATGCTCGAGGCTAAAAGAAATATACTTAAAGTAGCTATCACTTGCTTCATGAACCTCTCGGCCGCCTTGACATATCCGGGAGCGCCAAGATCGACGTTCCCGCTAACATCGTCAAGAATATTGCCAAGCATACCTCCCCCCTTGAGAGGACCCCCGGCCTTGGCGGCGTTCGTATCTTGAGCATCCCTTAGCTCCCCCGACGAGAAATGAGAGCCAAAAATAAAATCACCTATATCACCAATGTCCCCGAGGTGCAATTCCTGCTCCTGAAAAGCTCCGAGTCCTGACCCTTCAAGGTCAGCAGTAACGGTCCCCCAAACGGAAACTGCGTTGAACCCGGTCATGGGATCCGAGGCCATATTGACGTCCTCCTCGAGGGTCTTCGGTCTACGGGGCCGGCCTGAGTCAGTCCTCCACGATTCAGCAGCTTCCACTTGGAGTATCTGCAGGGCTCCCGCGTCCGGCCTCGGCCTCTCCTCCAAATGGTATTCACTCTCAACATCATTTTTGTCCCCAGTACTGAGGCTTGCCTTGAAAGTGGAAGCTGAGGTCCCAATAGTGACTCTAGGCTTGTGTGGCTTAGGTTTCTTCGTCACAAATGGGTCGGCAGGCTCCTTGCCTTTCCTTTTATTTCCTTCGGCAGGCTCCAAAACCTCCGTCTCGCCTCCAAGGGTGGTCTCATCAGCATATTCTCGCCAAGGCCTGCACGAGCATAGCGACCACAACTTATCAGCACAAGAAGGTACAGAAAAAAAACATAGGGTTAAGATGCAGGCGGCAAGAGAAACGTTACCATGGTTCCTGGCCACCCACCGCGTCTTGGTCAGGTCGGTCCAAGATCGGGCAACATATGGAAACTTGTTGTCCAACCACCCAATCCACCCCAGCAGATCCGAGACTTCTTCAGGATACCAAGCGGCAACTGCAGAAAACAAAAAGAAGTTGTCTTTTTGGAATAAAGGAAAGAAGATCACAAAATATGTCCAAAGGACAAAATGCTTACGTTGCATGTTCCACCTCTCTGGGAAAGGCATCCTCCCGACCGGAATGATGTTCGAGGTTTTAACCGGACGAACCTACTCATACATCCCTGATCTTTCTCCTTATCGGTGCTCGAGAAAAATGATTTCTTGGATCGATGACGAAGCCTAATCAAGCCTCGATAGAATCGGGGGTTGTACATCCTGATCAAATGATTAAGGGTAAAGGTTTCATCCCCAACCTCATCGGTGAAATAACGGAGCATCAAGAATATCTTCCAAAAAGAGGGATAGATTTGACCAAGCATCACTTTATATCTATCGCAAAAGTCGAGGATAACCAGATCTATCTCCGGGGGAGAGGATCCAGAAGGATCGGCTAGACCCAAAGTAAAGGGATAAATATATACGTGGAGGAAATCATCTTTGTAATCCATTATGTTCTCATCAGGGACGGGAATCCCCACCTTGACTGCCTTCCTCCATCGGCACTCCTTTTTTACCATCCCTGTATTAGTCACGACACTGATGTACTAGGACACGTGCTCGCATCAGCCCGGTATGGCAGGGGGTTTATCGATAGTATAATCTTTTGACATGTCAAGATCGGGGGTAGTACATTGTCCTAGAGTGGGTATCACTTTTGTTTTCTCCTTAGACGACCGAGATGAAGAGGCAACTTCGTTCCGCCGAGGAACCGTCCTAAAAGTTTTGGCCATTGCGATGGTAAAATTTTCTCTATGAAAGTAAGAAGGAAGAATGTAAAAGGAGATGGGTCTAGATTCGCGAATTTGAAGATGTTGGAAAAATAAGGATTATCAAAATGTTGATGTATTTATAGGAACCACATGGGCAGCGGAAGGGACGAGCCAATAGCGGTTCATGAATCTCTCAATAGTCGCATTTGACGGAGACCCTTGCACGGTTTTTTGGGGCATGTCATTTAATTCTCTGATAGGCTGACATCATGGCAATGATGTACTCAGAATGGAGGCTCAAAATTGTTTCATATTACTTTGCTCTAGGAAATGCTGAGACTATCTATATAAGGCGAAATCGGAGGGTCCAATTTCTCATCATTTCTGGAAATCATCTCGAGACCTCGAGGCTGCGAGGCTATGGTCAATCTCCCTCCCTCGAGGTTCGTTGGCGCACGACCTAACGACAATGTTGTCCGCCGTCTTGAGGGGAATAAGGAGTTCCCTGGGCATTCAGCTAGTACTGGCAGAGTCTGGTGCCATCTAGTTGTCCCATCCCCCAGTTTTTTGTAATTAATGATTTTGTACTATGTTGGGATTCCCCTCCTATATAAAGGGGGTCTTTGACATTTTGTAAACTCTTTATTGCTCCAGCTGCTCCATAAGAAATATAGAAGAACACTCTCTTTGCTCTCTCATATACTCTCTTGATATTATTGTTTTCATTTATTATCTTCACACCTTTTCATCATTTATTGCTTATCATTGGCCATAAAGAGCCTCCATTGATTTTAATAAAAATGTTAGTCACGCAGCAACTGCCTTTGATAGCTTGTAATCGAGCTCCAAGATCGACCTCGAGGCCTAGAATCGACGAGCCCGAGGACCCGAATAACTAGCCTATCGGTTTGATTATAGCTCTCTCCTTAACTTTATTTTGCCTCTAAGTTTTACGTATTTAGCATCAACTGCTTAACAAACTAGCATAAAAATAGATCATGTATTTTTAGAGTCCCATCAACAAATTTAATTGTTATTACCATTTTCATGGTAAACACTTACACCTCGACAAACCTTGAAGTAGGGAGCATTTGTAGACACTAAAATTTTAATAGATCAAGATAAATCTTAAATTCAAGACAACTCTTGAAATATTAGGAGTTTATTAGGGTTACTTGGTGGCAACTCCACCCAAACCCTAATTCATGCCTATAAATAACGCTACATATGTCCTTCAAAGAGGATCTCAACAATTCCATAAACTCTTGGAATATGCACAAAGAGATCAAATATGAGATCTCGAAATTTCATGAAACTCTTGGAATATTCATTAATAGATCAAAGAAATGTCAAATATGTCTTGCTTAAAGTCCTACGTTCGAAAAATACGCCGCTAAGGTCCTTGAATCACGTAGAATAAATCGGAGGGAAGAATTAAGGGATAAAATGAGTTGTAACCTACAATGTTTATCAATAAAATCCTTTTTTTTATAGTTGTTTGTGATTGCAGTTTTATTTTTCTCTGCATAAATTTGTTGCAAACAAATTGTCACATCCAGTGGGATATCTGAGACCTCAATGAATATAAGCAATAAATGGAAGTAATGAGATCAAGAGAATATGTTAGAGAGCAGAGAGAGTGTTCTTGTATTTTTAATACTGAACCTCAGATGGCCTACAGATGAAAGGGATCCCCTTTATATATGAGGGAGAACCCAAATATCGTACAAAGCATTTATTACAAAGTAAGATAGCTGGCACAGCTACATAGTAATCTGGCGCAGACTGGTACTATTCTTGCAGGTGGCGCCAGTTCGGACCACATACCAAGGGAACTTCCCGCTTACCCTCGATAACCATAGACTCATGCTGCGTCGAGGTCGAGTGTGAAGAGCCTTCGAGGTCGAAGCCTCGAGCTGCGTCCCCGGATCTTCGGGGCCTTTTTAGGCTAAGGGAGAAACACAATGATGGCGAAATCAGTCCTCCCGATCTCGCCCATATATAACATGATTTTTAAATGACTTCGGTTCCTATAGGCAGAATCTGTATTACTCATGCATAGGCAGAGTTCTTTGAGCGCATTGACAGAGAAAGCAGGATCCTATAGGCATGATTAGTAATGCACATTGGATTAAAAAAATAAGTGCAGGCCCTATAAACAGGATGTCTACTATGCAGAAATAAACATAAGGCCCTATAGCAGGATTTCTAATATGCAGAGATGCAACACAAAATTAAGACAATAATACAGTATTAACATAGTTAAGACCTATAGGTAGGTTCTCTACCCAATCCCAACAAAGATATGTAAAAAATCCCTCCCAGCTTTTACTAATACCCCATATATGTTTTTTACAAGAATTATTATACAGACCATATATAGATGAATTACATAAAGAAAATCATTATACTATAGAGAGCCTTCATAGGCCCAACATCAACTTGGAACCAAGTCTTCAAACATAGCATCTCTGAGCATAATAGTGGCCCATTCATGACATATAAAACTGGTTCCTAGTGTGTCAAAGTTCCCAAGGGCCTCAGGGACCCCGGGTAATGCTCACACCAGAATCAGATGTTCAACAAAATTCACAAAGGATTGGAAAACCAGCCCTCAGTGTGTCAGAGTTCAGAGGAGTCTCAGAGACCCTAAGCAGTGCTCACACTGGGGTGGCAGGACCCTAGTTAACTAAGAGTGAGAGTTGGAAAACAGTATACAAGGATGGAGGATAGTTTAATGAAAACAATTTATTTTCAAAAGTGAGAAAGAGCAGATTGTAAACAGAACAGGACCATGTGTGTCAACAAATTGATTTAAGCCTAGTTACCAGTAGTTAAGCAAACAGGAACACTAAAATCATAGACAGAATAGAGCCACAAATAAGGTTTCACATTGCTAGAGCTGATTTAGTCTATTACCTATTATCCGGGTGGAATCATATAGACATGCACTTAACATATAGGAACATGCTAGGGCAAATGACTAATCAGACAGTGATACAGAAAATATAGTGGTAATCTAATGTTACGCCCCGCAGTATTGCATCGATGTCACCCTCTACAGTAATATATTATGATAATGTTATGCCTTGCAGTATTACATTACGGTGATGTCACACTTCGCAATATTAAGTTACGACGACGTTGCATCCTGTAGTATTGTGTGTTGAATTTTTCATAAGGAAATTGATATCAGTCCAAGGAAAAGATTATTTGGGGATTATAAGGATTATAAGTGATGAGTAAATTTATAAAGGTAAGAGGGTAAGTAAAATCGAAGAAAACGAATTTTGTCGAAGTTTGGCATTTTAGGATAAAATACGGCCCGAGCTAAAATACCCGTTATTTATGGACTAGTATCATACAAGGTACTACATGACCATGCTATTAAGGTGTACAAGGTATGTTAAAAGAGAGTAGTATTTAATTAAGTTGAGATAATTTTTTAAATTATACTGATAATTAATTAATTACCGGGTAATAAAACATTACCCAGTTAACCAATAAGTGAAGAGCAATTATACGGGGCAAAAAGCCACAATTCAAGAAAATGACTAAGGGTCTTATTTGCTTAGGTGACTATATAGGATAACAAGATTTTGACAAGTAATTAAAGAGACCACAAATTGGTCCTGCAATATATAAGTATCACAGCCGACAAAGGTTGGTATTTCTTTTAAAATGTCTCATAGTCCTATATAAATGTATTTATCCTGAAAGCCAACCAAAGCTCATTCCAAGACCTGTAATACTTTGCTTTAAAAAGTTTTCTTGGAAGCAAACAGTGAGAGTGCATGTCTTTATTTTTTTGGTCAACGAGGGTGCATGCCGGCCAACCTCTTCAATGAAAACTTCAAGATGCTAAACTCCATCCAAAAAAACTCTCCAACGAAATTTTTTGCACAAAACAATTCCAACGAGAATTGTTAGTATCGTAGCAACGTAAAATTTTGCGGTTCTAAAGGAGTACGGTGCAATCTTCTCCAAGAATATAATACGGAGTTTTTCCTATTCTAGGTATGTTAAGACTATCCCTTCTTTCTTTTGGCATGATCCATACGATACGAACGAAACGTGCAAATGCACAGATTCCATAAATGACTCTATTCATAGAAGTATTAGAGATATCTATGTTCTTGAATTTTCATGTGTCATAATATTTTATTATTTGTTCATGTGTCTCAGAAAAATACGAAAGTTGAAAAGAGTTTACTTTATGATATTACTCAAAGGCAAAATGGTTTTATGACATTCTGAATGATTTTATTAACGTACTTTTCATGCATTGCATTCACGTACATTGACCCGTGACCAGATGGCGTTATATATGCATATATATATATGTATATATATGTATATGGGATATGGGAAGATTATGACGTTATATACACACCACCACCTGATCAACTGGTATACGTTGATGATTTTGCCCACAGTGGCCAATATGATATGATGGGATGCCCTCAGAGGCTGATGATGTTATGAAACATGTACATATGCACTACATGACATTCATATGCATATGTATGACGCTAAAGTAATTTATGATTTACGGAGTTATCCAGACTTACAAGTTGAGTCAATTACTCTATATTTCTTCTATGTCTGTTATGTACTTATTTATGTGCCTTACATACTCGGTACATTTTTCGTACTGACATCCCTTTTGCCTGGGGACGCTGCATTTCATGCCCACAGGTCTCGATAGATAGGTCGAGAGCCCTCCAAGTAGGCTCTCAGCTCAGCGGAAGATGTTGGTGCGCTCCATTTGCTTCGGAGTTGCTTGTTTGGTCAGTATTATTTAGACTTGTATTGTTTGTTATGGCTGGACTCTGTCCCGACTTTTATGACATTTATATACTCTTAGAGGCTTGTAGATATATGTCGTGTACGTGAAAGATTGTACGGCCTTGTCGGCCTATTTTTTGAGTTTATAAATGATTATGTTGGCCTATTAGGCCTGTATGTCACGTGTATATGATGATGTAATAAGAAAGATATGTTACGTTGGTACTCAGTTGAGTAAGGTACCGGGTGCCCATCGTGGCCCATCGGTTTGGGTCGTGACATCTAAAACACATTATTCTTAAATGAAACACACAAGAACCATGGGTCGATCTGGAGCATGCTAAAGGCAGACTATCAACACATAGGATAAGACAGGAATTGGGGATGCTGGAAATAGGTAAATAAGTGCCATGGATCAAACAGGAGCATGTTATCATATAGAGCAAGACAGGACCTAAGTCATGCTAGTTAAGAGAAACATAATGCAGAACAAAAGCAGGTTAACCACACAGCCATATGGGAAAAGATTAAAGCATACTAATTAGAATAAGCAAGAAGCATATAATAAACATGCATAAATTGAAGTTCAGGGTGAGCTAATCATATAAGTTATATAGAATAGGAACTGAAGCATAGTAGTCGAAAGAGAGATGGCTAAGAGGCAAGTATCAAAGCAGAAGTGTACTAAGATACATAGCACATATGAGAGATTATGGTAATAGAAATAGAGGCATACCAGTTAAGAGATAGCAAACAAGAAGGTGAAAGCAAATTGAATCCAATAGCCTAGCCTTGGCTTTTAGCCGGCTAGACAGTGCAGCAAACACAAGTAACAGAAGGAATTACACTGGCGAGTGCATGTGAATAAGAGTTTGTGTGTGTGTATAGGTGTTTTTAGTCTGTATGTAAATCAGCACAAGAAGGGTTTTTATAGCATGCAATAGGGTAGGTCACATAAGGTAATGAACCAATCACATACACATAAGGTATGAAAAATCAATTAGCAATCAGTCAGGAATCAATTAAGAGGACAGAATCAAATAAGTACCACTTAACTTAAGGAAAATCCCAAACGGAATCAATCAGTAATTAAGAGTAAAATTAATAAGGTAAGAACTAGTTTCCAGAATCAATTAGGAATCAGAATACAAAATCAATCCAGTAATACGGATACATAAATAGGGTAAGAACAAGTAAGCCTTAAATAAGGAAATATCGGTACTAAATTCAAACTCTAATTTAGGTAAGTAAATAAATTAACACTTTAATTGACAGAGTTTAAAGGTAACGGGAAAAAGACAGCAGGATAAATAGTCAGAGAATCAAAACACTAGGATATGTCAAAGACACAGAGATGAAACTCAAAAAGATCAGTCAAAAGAGTGAAGAAGAAACCCATAGTTGAAAGCATTTAAACGTCTAAGCATTTTTACAGAAAACCCGTTAGAGATCAAAACCCTAGGGTAAAATAAAATCGGTTAACAATAATAGTAAAAGCAAAAAATCTTAAGGAACATACCAAATAAACTCAAAACCATTTCAAATCTAAAGAGATCTAAACGGATTCAACAGAAATAGTTAGGTTCATAAATAGAAGCGACTCGAATCTGGTTTGAACCAGCGATTTGAAACCATAAATACACGAAAAATCAGTACTCACAAATATTGGAGTGAACATAGGCGGAATAATCGAGAACGAAGAGACTTTGAACCAGATTTGGTTCGAGTCTCTTGAGATTCTCACCAAAGAGCATAGAAATCATATAACCAGTAGAGATAGGAGACCATAGAAGGCATAAAATTGAAGGAAAACTCCATGAATCAAGGGAGATTTGACTGACGGCGGCTAGGGTTAAAGGGGGTGAGAGAGAGGTGAGAGACGAGAGCATATAAGGGCGGTAAGTTTGGGATTATGAGGATTATGGTTTGGGATAGGTAAGTTAAAATGGGTTGGGGTGATATGGACCGTTGATATTAGAGATCAACAGTCCTGATTTAAGGGGTTTCTGGGTCGGGTTGGTTAAGTGGGTAAGTGACTGGAGGGGTTTCCGAGTCGGGTTGGTTAAGTTGGTCAAAAAATTAATTAAGAGAGGGACTATGTTTTAAATACCCATTTAATTTAATAAAATAATTTATAAATGATAAAAATGTGATTTGTGCATAAAATGATTTAAAATAATTACTTATCATTATAAAAATATAAAAAGTCATTTTCTGTATATATAATGTAATTATGCATATATATGGGCTATTATTGTAAAATATGCAATTCTATCCTTAAAAAGTGTAAATATAATTATAAAAATACAATAAAAATATTTAAACATATATATGGGCTTAAATGGTGAATTTATATGATTAAATCATCATAAAAATAATATGAGGGATAATTATTGGATATTTATATAATTAAAAATGCAGGAATAAATTGATTTAAGGCCTTTAAAAATTATAAAAAAAATTAAAAACACTTGTGCATGTTTGTAAATGCTTGTACAATATTTTGAAAGTATGTATGCATTTTAAAAATATATGAGGGAAAAATTGGGTATCAACAAATGGCACCGCCCTCATGCTATGGATCCACGTCCTTCCAAGCAAAGCATTATACCTCATGTCACCTTTGATGACATGAAATTTGGTGTCTTGTTCCGGCCACGTTGATTGGGAGGATAATTTCTCCCTTCGTTGTTTCACTTGCCATGTTAAAGCCATTCAAGACTCGAGATGCCGGTATGATTTGATCGAGCAACCTGAGCTGCTCCACGACCCTTGATCGGATTATATTTGTTGAACTACCTGGATCCACGAGAACACGTTTAACTTAAACTTTATTTAAAAGGATAGAAATTACCAGTGCATAGTTGTGAGGCTGAGATAAGGCCTCGATGTCTTCCTCGATGAATGTGAGGGTGTCCTCCGGCATATAATCCCAAGTCCGTTTCTCCCTTGTGATGGATACTTTGGTACGCTTGAATATAGGTCCATGTGGGACGTCGACTCCACCGACGATCATGTGAATGACATGTTGAGGTTCTTCAGGTTCATTCTTCCTGCCTGCATCTCTCTCCCTGAAGTGATTCTTAGCTCGATCACTTAGGAATTCTCGAAGGTGGCCCTCATTGAATAACCTAGCTACTTCTTTCCTTAACTTCCTGCAATCTTCGATCTTGTGTCCATGAGTACCGTGATATTTTCACATCAAGTTGGGGTTCCTCTAAGAACGATCGGTCTATATAGGCTTGGGCCATCTAGTATCTCTAATTTTGCCAATTGCTAAGTCGATCCCCGAGGCATCGATGCTGAAGTTGTACTCCGATAATCTAGGAGCCTCTGCCGGTCTTGAGTGCCTATCAAACCCTATTTTGCCCATGAATCCTCGAGAACTTTGACCTCGATCTGCCCTTCGATCACTCTGAGGTATGTTACGCTTTGACATGTTCCTTCGATCCTCGACGTATGGATGATATCTTTCCTGATTCTATCTTGACCCCCTGTTTACATTTCCTAATTCCCTTGCTAGTAACCTGCTTGGATAAACTAAGACCGAGGGGGCTCCCAACTGGTCATCCTCGACCCTAATTTTTTATTGGTACCTGTTATGCATATCAACCCAAATCACGGCGGGATACTCGATCAAGTTCTGCTTCAGCTGCTTTGAAGCTACTGAACTTTGCTTATTTAGCCCCTGAGTAAAGGCTTGTATGGCCCAGTCATCGGAGACTGGTGGTAACTCCATTCGCTCCTACTGGAAGCGGGATACAAATTCCCTCAGCATCTCGTTCGCCCTTTGCTTTATTTTGAATACATCGGACTTCCCAGTTGCAACCTTTATGGCACCAGCATGTGCCTTTACAAATGAGTATGCCAACATGGCAAATGAATCAATAGAGTTCGGGGGTAAGTTATGGTACCAAATCATTGCACCCTTAGACAGAGTTTCCCCAAACATTTTTAGCAAAACAGACTCAATCTCATCATCTTTCAAATCAATTCCTTTTATGCCACAAGCATATGTGGTGATATGCTCGTTGGGGTCAGTGGTCCCGTTGTATTTTGGGATGCCTGGCATCCGAAACTTCTTCGGAATGGGCTTAGGAGCCGCATTCGGTGGGAATGGTTTTTGCACGAACTTTTTCGAGTCCAGTCCTTTCAAAATCGGAGGCACTCCCGGTATCTGGTCCACTCTTGAGTTGTATGTTTTCACCTTTTTGTCATTGTCCTCAATCCTTTTTTCGCCCAACTCGATTCTCTTTGTGAGTTCTTCGAGCATCCTCATGACGATGGGGTCAGTCCCCGAGCCGTTGTTGCTTGATCTCTCCGGGGTTGGCTCAACACGATGAGCGGTTTCTGGCCCAGCCACGCTCGAAGTTCTTTGTCGACTCTGTAATTGAACGATAGCAATTTGTTGTGCTTACAACATTTCAAAAATCACTTGTAGACTGACTTCTCTTTCTGTCTGAGCATGTGTCCTTTGAATGTCAGGTTGATCCCCTCCGCATACACTTCCTTCGACATCAGTGTCAAAATCGACATGCATGGCAACGTGCGAACCATCATCGATGGGGTTAGGTGCTGGTGCTACCCCGGGGTTTAGCGGTGGCACACCGGTTCCTAAAGCTATTGCATTATTTTATCCATGGGATCCGAGACCGTTGTTTCCATGCATGGGTGCGTTTGCTGAGCTAGACATAATTTAGCCTAAAATTAAAGAATCTTTAATAAGAAAAAGTGTGAAGAATAACGTGTGTTATCAGAAAATTAGCACTAAAATAATCACTATTATCTTTATCCCCACGGTGGGCGCCAAACTGTTTACCTCGAAAAATATGAGTAACAATTAAATATAATTTGTGGTTTTAAAGATATATGATTTATTCCAATACTAATGAATATACAAGCAATATTAGGTTTAAGTGAGAAGGATTAATGAACAAAACTAGAACTTGTTAGAACAATAGGGACCCCGAGCTCGATAATATCGGGGGCCTCGAGGTGGGTCACAGAGCAATAAGGTATGAACAATAAAGTAAAGACAATAAAGCTGAAGAATAATTGTGAGCTCAATAAACGAGTAAAGCAGAGTAGAATGTTCTATTGCAGTGAGTAAGATGATCTTTACAAATGATTGGAGTCCCCCTTATATAGAAGAGGAAAACCCTAATATGGTATATTCCCAATTATTGCAAAGAATTTTATTGGTACATCTGTATAATGATCTAGTACGGACTCGTACTATTTTGTACAAATGTTAACCCATAATTTACGCCCAGGCCCACGTGTCCTTGAGAAATTCCCGCTCTTTCTTAAGTGTCTTCGAGATGGTGCTGCCCTCGATGTAGGTCATGCCAGGCCTTCGATATGCTTCCTCGAGGTGTGTGTCCTTTAGCCGGGTCTGACCCCTACTTCGAGTCGCCCAGACTCCGACTCATAGCCCAATTTAAAACTTCAAAATCGGGCTACTTGACTTTGACTGTATACAACAACCTAAAACTACACCTAAATAAAAGAGAAAGTGTAGATTCTAGATGTAACTATTCTATAGTAATTTGCCTGATTTATAGTTAAAATAGCACGAGCTAGCCAGTTTTCGGACTGGTCATTCAAAAATAGCCAGTGTTTGCCAAGTCATTAAAAAATAGTCACTATTTTGCTGCAACAGAGACCGGTCCAACATAATATACCGGAGTTCAGTGCACCTGTGTATGAACTTCCAGCATATTATGTTGGACCGGTATACTTTGCTGGCTCCAATATAATATACTAGAGTTCCAGTATATTATACTGGAGTTATACTAGAACTCCAATATATTATGATAGAGTATTTTCCGGATTTTGAACAGTGTTTTCGTTCAGATTTATCTTTATATGAAAAGTGGCTAAATTTCGATGACTTTTGAAATTGTGGCTATTTTTGAATGACCACTTGTAAATTTGACTATTTTTGAATTTCTCCCTGATTTATAGATCAGATCCACGAGATGAAAAACTCAATTATACACTGCTTTTGAGTTATTGGACTTATCCACCAAAGACATGCCTTGAAGAAACCCAATTTTGAGCATAAGACTGGAAAAGGGCAAAGTACAACAATAGCCCCTTTTAAGCCCGTAATTTAAAATATATCCACAATTTATAATGTATTTAAAATTGATCAATTCATCCAAACCTCCGGACTAAGTATCCTGAATTTGGAAATTCAGGAATTAGGGTGTGTTTGGTATGAAGGAAAATATTTTTCAATTTTTCCATGTATAAATGTTTTGAAAAATATTTTCGTCATTAACTCATTTTCCTCCATTTGGAGGAAAATGTTTTCCTTATCAAGAGAAGGGAAAATATTTTTCTAAACTCCTTCTCAACCTTCCCCACCCTATTCTCCATTCCCATCAACCCACCCACCCAACCCCAACCCCACCCCATGCCTACCCATCATCCCCACCCTAAATAAAAATATTATTAATACTACTTTCTTTTCATGTTATAGATAGCTTCTTCTTTTTTACATTTCAACAAATGGGTATTTTTTTTTACATGATATAAAAAAGTATTTTTTTTCATTTCAACAAAAAAGGAACTTTCTTTTCATAGAAAAAGTATTTTCTTTCATTTCAACAAAAAAAAAGTATTTTCTTTTCATGATGTAAAAAAGTATTTTTTCTTTTAATTTCAACAAAATGAGTATTTTCTTTATTTTCATGATATAGAAAAAGTATTTTTTTTATTTCAATAAAATGAGTACTTTATTTCATGTTGTAGAAAGAATACTTTCTTTTTCAACCAAAAAAAAGAGTATTTTCTTTTTAGTTATGGAGCACAAATTTTAACGTTATTTTTGCGTAAAAAAGTAAAACAACACATTAGTTCCTTTGGGTTTATGTGAATATTTAGAAAAACAATTAAATTCTTGAAGAAAATAAAGTCCTGAAAATGTTAGGTATTTGGGGGGGAGGGGGAGGGAGGTGAGCAAGGAAACATAGGGACTTGGGGGAATGGGGGGGAGGAGAGTAGCATAAAAAATATTTTTTGTGCTCTAACCAAACACTAGAAAATATTTTTCGGAAAAAGTTTTTCACTCACCTACCAAACAAGGGAAAATAAGTGATAAAACCACTCATTTTTCATGAAAACATTTTCTAGGAAAATATTTCCTCCATACCAAACACGCGCTTAGTGTCCTGAATTTTTGAGCTGCTAATTTAAAATTCAGGACTAAGTGTCCTGAATTTCTGAACTGCTTATTTAAAATTCATGACTTAAAATTAGAACTCCAGGACATAATTTTTGAACTTTAGGACACGGTGTCCTGAAGTTTGAATTTGAGATTTAAACTCTAGGACGTTGTGTCCTGAAGTTTGAGCGAAATTGGCTAATCTTTAAATACATTATAAACTGCGGATATATTTTAAACAACATACTTAAAAGTGGATACCTAGTATTATTTCCACACCGAAAAAGCGGAGGAGCCCAAATGAATATCATGGACAAAGCAAAATGTGAAAATAGCATGGGCTAGCTAGTTTTCGAATTGGTAATACAAAAATAGCTAGTATTTGTAAAGTCAAAGAAAAATAGCCATTATTTTAGCTGAAACACGTGAGGGAGCAGGCTTCTTCAATGTCGGCCCCCACCTTTTGGAAGAATCCTCCAATGGGGACAAGTCGTTATCGAGAGAAATGAGGAGAATGGAGCTCGGGAAGGGTGTGGCTGTCGATGCTGATAGAAGTAGGGCGTCGCAGACGGTACCTGTGCCCACATTCATGTCCGATGCCATATTATCGGGGAGATCTCCTCACATAGAGGGGGTTTATCTAGGATCAGTCTCTGTACGCTCTACCGAGGGCGACGCATCGTCCAACGTTGGAGGCCGTTGTGTCGAGGGTGAAGGCTCAGGCTCAGATGTTGACCCGAAGGAAGTCAATGAGTTTTTAGGTCGTCACACTCATGTGGAGGTCAGAGCGTAGGGGTCTGATCATCACATAGTCATCCCCGGGGACTATAACTTATTGTCGAACTGTGAGCAAGTGGCGTCCATTTTAGCTCCTCTATGTGATTCCCCTGAAATGCTCCGGGCAATGAGTGACGTGGAATTGTCTCAGAACGTCATCGGTATGTCTTTGCGGGTAAGTTCCTTTCTTTTTCTTTTCGTCGTTGGGCTTGTGTGGTGATTGTCGACCTGTATTTCGTTTTTAACTTCTCTTTTTCTTTTGTGCTAGACCCTCATCATGGAGACTGAACGCGAGCGTCGGGAGAAGAGAGGGATAGCCGTATATGGGAAGATGTCATCTAAGTATCAACGGTATCGTGCTAAGCATCGCGCGATGGCTGATATTTATACTCAGACCCTGAATTTTAGTTGTTTCTCGAAGGGCTCAAATAGAGGGAGGACCAATTGGAGCGCAAGGTCGAAGAGTTGAAGGAGCGGGATGAGGAGCTCATGAAGGTTGTCGTCCGTAATAGTGAACTTGAGGCCTCCCTTAAGGCGAAGGAGGACGAGCTTGAGTTGAGCAGGGGGTGATGGCCGAGAATGCCGATTTACAGGCGAGAGTGGCCGATTTGACCGTTGAATTGAGTGCGAAGGCGACGGAGATTGAGGGGCTTAAAGGTGAGCTGGACGTTGGTGCTGATAAGCTGGCGACCGTTATTTATGAAACAGTGTCGTTGGAGGATGTCCTCCGTATTTGTAGGTCGGAGCTGACTGGAGAGAGGGAGGCCTTTAATCTTAAGGTCGTGGGGCTTGAAGGGCGTGTTAAAGAGTTGGAGGGGGAGTTATCTGTATTGAATGGGCAAGTGTCCTCACTGAGAGCGGAGGATGCAACTCAACGTTCTCAACCTTCCACGTCACATGATCCAACCGATCCGGTCGTGCCTCATCGCTTATATGAGTTGTGGGTTCTTGCTGAGGCCCGACTTGACGTGTATAAGGCTTTCTACGCCGAGGGGAGGGAAACTGAGGCAGAGCTTCAAACAGTGCATAACGAAACTCGTGCAGCTCGTGAGGCGTGTGGGTACGACCCTCATACTCCTGATGGAGATGATATCAACTCGGATGAGGCAAACCGTCTTGCTTCGGACTCTTGGTACGAAGAAGCTTACCCTACCGGGGATGATGTGTAATACTGTGTTTTCTTTTTGCTTTGGGGCTTTTGTGGGAGGGGACATGCTTGAGCCCATTTTGTAAGGGTCAGTATAAATTATTTTGATGCAATGTAGGGTTGGTGCTCTTTGTAATTTCTATGGTATCTGAGATACCTGTCGAGTCGATTTATCTTTTGGGTGTGGTTGATTCCTCTTTCTTTTTTTTATGGCCTTGACCATTGGCATGTTGCTCCGTACTTTTGTCTGAGTAGGATCCCATTGTGGTTCGAACGAGGTCGAACCCATATTTTGTCGATGACCTTGGCCATTGGGATGTTGCCTCAAGTTGTCATCGAAGTAGGATCCCATCATGGTTCGAGCGAGGTCGAACCCATGTTTTATCGATGGCCTTGGCCATTGGGATGGTGCTTCGAACTGTCATCGAAGTAGTATCCCGTCGTAGTTCGAACGAGGTCGAACTCATGCTTCGTCGATGGCCTTGGCCATTGGGATATTGCTCTGAACTGTCATCGAAGTAGGATCCCATCGTGGTTCGAACGAGGTCGAACTCATGCTGTAGTCGATGGCCTTGGCCATTGGGATATTGCTTCAAACTGTCATCGAAGTAGTATCCCGTCGTAGTTCGGACGAGGTTGAACTCATGCTTTAGTCGATGGCCTTGACCATTCCATGGAGGTATGATCATATTCCCATAGGAAGGCACATGTCGACTTTATCCATGCAATGAAGATTCGATTATATTCTCGTAAGGAGACACATGCCGGCTTTATTTATGTAATGGAGGTCTAATTATCTATTCTTGTAGGAGTCACATGTTGACTCTGTACATACAATGGAGATTTGATTATCTATATCCATTCCCTTCATTACTCCGTACCGGAGATTATGTCGATGGACGGGGTAATGAACAATACTTCGAACCTCGAGACGTCCCCCTTGTCGCCTCATTAAAAACCTCATCGGGAAAACTCGATTGGAACAAAACCCGGGTAAGGGAAAAATAGTATGACTTAGGTGGCGCCTCCTTTCAGAAGTGGAAGTATTTGAGATGGGCGACATTCAAATTGTTTTGGAGTAGTTTTCCCTCGATTGTTTATAACTGGAATGCTCCTTTATTTGCTATGGCCGTGATTTTGTATGGTCCGTCCCAGTTTGTTCCTAGTTTTCCCTCATTAGGGTCTTTTGCGGCTTGTGTTTTAGCCTTGAGGACATAGTCTCCGATTTTGAGCGGTCGCACTTTGGCTTTTTTGTTGTAATACCTTTCTACTTGTTGCTTCTGGGCCACCATTCTTACGTGGGCCATGTCTCTCCATTCTTCGACTTCATCCAGATCTTGTAGTCTACTTTCGTCATTGCTCGGTCCGCTTTTGTTGGAGTATCTCAAACTAGGCTCTCCGACCTCGAAGTGTATAACTGCGTCAGTCTCGTAGACCAGTGAATATGGCGTCTCTCCTGTGCTGGTTTTTGGCATTGTGCGGTATGCCCATAATACTTTCGGTATTAGTTCAGGCCATAGCCATTTAGCATCCTCAAGCTTCTTTTTCAATATATTCAGTATTACTTTGTTGGAAGATTCGGCTTGACCGTTGTCGGCAGGGTGATATAGCATGGAGAGTATTCGTTTGATGTGCCATTTTTCGAAAAATTTGGTCATTTTCTTTTCGACGAACTGAGGTCCGTTGTCGCAGCTGATTTCTTTAGGGATGCCAAAACAACATTTTATGTTTTTCCATATGAACGCGATGACCTCTTGCTCGCGTATCTGAGTGTATTCACCTACTTCCACCTATTTAGAAAAGTAATCAGTTGAAACCAAAAGGAAACGTACCTTACCTTGTCCTACTGGGAGGGGACCGACTATGTACATCCCTCACTTTATGAATAGCCATGGTGAAGTGACAGAATGAAGGAGTTCCCCTGCTTGATGTATCATAGGGGCGTACTTCTGACACTGTTCATATCTCCTAACATAGTCCGCGGCTTCTTTTTTCATGGTGGGCCAATAGTATTCGGCGCGAATGAGGCATCGAACGAGGGCGCAGTTTCTCGTGTGGGCGCCGCAGTGCCCTTCGTGTACTTCTTCCAGTACTCGCCTTGTTTGATTTGGCCCAAGACATTTGGCTAGGGGGCCGCCGAACATTCTTTTGTAGAGATCACCGTTTACGAGATTGTACCTGGTTGCTTGTACCTGGAGCATTTTGGCTTCTTTTTTATCTTGCGGGAGCGTTCCATCCTGCAAATATGCTACGAGGCGGTTGCGCCAGTCCTTAGTTAGGTTTACAGAATGTACCTCGACGCGGTCTATTGCGGAATGGAGAAGGGTGACCACATTTTCCTTGTTGATATTTTTGGTGGCCGCCGCTAGTTTGGCGAGGCTGTCTGTTTCGATTTTGCACCCTGGATATTTGGTCGAGGTGGCATTCATCGAATTCTGGCAGTAGTTTGTGAATTTACGACTGGTACTTTTGTAGTCTCTGTTCTTTGATTTGGAAATCCAAGTGACTTAGTTCACCACGAGTAGAGAGTCGCTATGGATGATGAGTCCTCGGGCGCCATATTTGAGGGCTAACTTCAAACCTGCAATCACAACTTCATACTCGGCCTCATTGTTAGTCATCTCGGCGTATTGTATGGACTGGCAAATTACTTTGCCTGTAGGGACTTCTAGGACGAGTCACAGTCTCGATCCCGAGGCATTAGAGGCACCATCGATGTAGAGGACCCAGAGGTCAGTATGCGTGGAAGCGCGGAGTGCTTCCTGTTCTACTTCAGGTAATATTTCTGCGCTAAAATCAGCGACGAAATCGGCAAGCTCCTGCAACTTAATGGCATTTCGCGGTTGGTATGTTATGTCGTGCTCGCTTAGTTCTATAGCCCACTTGGTTAGTCTACCCAATAGTTCGGGTTTGTGTAGGATACCTCTTAGGGGGAAGGTTGTCACCACCTTTATGGGGTCACATTGAAAATACGGTCTAAGCTTTCGTGAAGCTACGACTAATGCCAAAACTAGTTTTTCAAGGTGAGGGTACCTTGTTTCGGCATCGATTAAGGTTTTGCTGATATAGTAAAGCGAAGATTGAGTATATTTGTTTTCACGAACCAAGACTGTGCTTACCACAACTTCAGAAACTACTAGATACAAAAGTAGACATTCACTTGGGTCCACCTTGACAAGCAGTGGTGGCGAAGATAAATACGCTTTCAGTTTTCTCAGGGCGTCGATGCATTCTTCATTCCATTGCAGTATATGGTCTTTCCTTAGCACATTGAAGAATTATGACATCTATCTGAGGATCGTGAAATGAACCTCGACAGGGCGGCTATTCGTCCTGTTAATTTTTGCACCTGCTTTTTGCTGGTCAGTATCTCCGGTATTGCATCGATGGCCCTGATCTGATCTGGGTTAACTTCGATACCTCTTTGTGACACTAGGAAACCAAGGAACTTTCTTGAAGTTACGCCGAAGGCACATTTTTCGGGATTCAGTTTCATCCTGTATTGCCTTAATATCTCAAAGGCTTCCTTCAGATAACCAATATGATCCTCTTTCTTTGTCGACTTTACTAGCATGTCGTCGATGTAAACCTCTATGGTCTTACTGAGCTATTCTTTGAACATCTTAGTGTCTAATCTTTGATACGTGGCCCCTGCATTCTTGAGTCCGAACGACATTACCTTATAGTAGTACATTCCTCGGTGAGTGATGAAAGTTCTTTTTTTGATCCTCTTCAGCCATTAGAATTTGGTTATAACCGGAGTAGGCGTCCAAGAAGCTCAGCAGTTTGTGCCCCGCTTTTGCGTCGATGAGCTGGTCGATATGGGGTAACGGAAAGGAGTCCTTTGGGCTTGTTTTGTTCAGATCGGTGAAGTCGACACACATCCGCCATTTCCTGTTCTTCTTTTTTACCATGACTACATTGGCAACCCATTGGGGGTATTTAAACTCTCTGATAGAACCGTTAGCGAGTAATTTATCAACCTCCTCGATGACCGCCTCATTAATAGCGGCATTGAACTTTCTCCTTACTTGCCGTACCGGCGGGTAAAGCGGATCGACATTCAGCCTGTGTGTGGCGATATCCCTTGGGATTCCTGGCATATCTGAGTGGGAAAAGGCAAACAAATCGGAGTTGTTAGTTAAAAACTCACGATATTTACTTGGTTCAGAGAGGTTGTGTCCAACATAAGCCTTTTTTGTGCTAGCGGTGATGTCCAGTTGGATGGGATCGAGATATTCTACGATTGCCTTGCAAGCTTCTACGATGTTAGGATCTTTGATGGCCTCTACTTGTATGTCGGGTTTGGTTCCCGACATGGCTGATTGTTATGCCTCCGCACTTGCCCCTTTTAGTTGTTTGGTGTGTGTGCAATCTTGGGCGATCCGATAGTATTCTTGGTCAGTGTGTGGCTCGCCTCTGATGCTTAATATCCCCCATGGGGTGGGAAATTTGATTACTTAATAGAAACTTGACGGGACAGCTCGCATGTCGTGTATCCATGGGTGTCCTATGATGGCGTTATAGGTTGTTTCCTGATTCATAACATGGAATGTCGTTTCTATGTGACCTCTCTTTCCAGGACGGGTAGCACTATTTCTCCAGATGTTTGCTCCACTACATTATTAAAACCCGTTAATGTTATGCAACGCAGTAGGAGAAGGATGGTGGAACAGTTATTAGGAGGATGGTGGAACAGTACAGAGATAAGAAGAAGGATCTCCACATGGTGTTTATTGATCTGGAGAAAGCGTACGATAAGGTTCCTAGGAAGGTCTTATAGAGCTGCTTAGAGGATAAAGGGGTCCCGAGTAACTATATTAGGGTGATTAAAGACATGTATGATGGAGCTAAGACTCGGGTTAGGACAGTAGGAGGCGACTCTGAACACTTTCCAGTTATTACGGGATTGCACCAAGGGTCTGCGCTCAGCCCATTCCTATTTGCCCTGGTGATGGATGCACTGACTCATCATATTCAAGGGGAGGTTCCATGGTGCATGCTATTTGCTGATGACATTATTCTAATTGACGAGACAAGAGGCGGCGTCAACGAGAGGCTAGAGATTTGGAGACATGCTCTTGAGTCTAAAGGTTTCAAGTTGAGTAGGACGAAGACGGAATACCTCGAGTGCAAATTTGGAGTTGAGCCGACGGAAGCGGGAGTTGAAGTGAGGCTTGACTCTCAAGTCATTCCCAAGAAAGGTAGTTTCAAGTACCTTGGATCGGTTATTCAGGGGATCAGGGAGATTGACGAGGATGTCACACACCGTATAGGGGTGGGGTGGATGAAGTGGAGGTTAGCGTCGGGAGTCTTGTGTGACAAGAAAGTGCCACCGTTACTAAAAGATAAGTTTTATAGAGTAGTGGTTAGGCCTGCCATGTTGTATGGAACTGAATGTTGGCCGGTAAAGAACTCACACACCCAGAAGATGAAAGTAGCAGAGATGAGGATGTTGAGGTGGATGTGCGGGCATACAAGGATGGATAAGATTAGGAATGCAGATATTCGAGAGAAGGTGGGTGTGGCCCCCATGGAGGACAAGATGCGGGAAGTAAGACTCAGATGGTTTGGGCACATTCAGAGGAGGAGCACTGATGCACCGGTGAGGAGGTGTGAGCGACTGGCTGTAGTGGGCACGCGGAGAGGTAGAGGGAGACCTAAGAAGTATTGGGGAGAGGTGATCAGACAGGACATGGCGCGACTTAGGATTACTGAGGACATGGCCCTTGATAGGGAATTATGGAGGTCGAGCATTAAGGTTGTAGGTTAAGGGAGAGTGTGAATATTTCTACAGCACAAGTGAGAGAGACTATCTAGTTAGGGGTTAGACTAGGAATGTCAGTGGTCGTCTATTGATGCAGGGCTTTACCTTCTAGTTGTACTATATAAGCCATCTATTTCGTATTTCGTATTTCGTATCCTGTATTTCATATTTCGTATCTCTTATATATTGTTGTTATTTTAATTACGCATTTTTATGGTACTAATATATCATCTCCTATTGCTTTTTTGAGTCGAGGGTCTCCTGGAAACAGCCTCTCTACCCTTCGGGGTAGGGGTAAGGTCTGCGTACATATTACCCTCCCCAGACCCCACTTGTGGGATTATACTGGGTCGTTGTTGTTGTTGTTGTTATGCAACGCAGTATTATTTTATCCTCGAGCCTCATCTGCATGAGAACTCATGGTGAACAATACATTTGCCGCTTCCGTCATCCACTATTATTCTTTTTACATCGGTATCCATGATGCGTAAATATATAACCAAAGCATCATAGTGAGGGAAAGACAAACCGTCGGTATCTGACTTATCAAAGATGATACTGTCTTCGAGGTCGTTATACCGTTCGTGGGCAACTGTCTGTTTGAGTTTATGTGTGGTGGTGAATTTTCACATGGTTGATTATCGTGCCGGCACCGCTGCCAATGATCATTTGTATGGTACGAGCTAGTGATGGTGGTTTTTGAGGTCATTGAGGTTGATCACGCCCTCAAGCGAAATTGGCCCATCCTCTATCGCTCAGCAGTTCTTTCAGGTATCCTTGGTTTAACATTCTTACTACTTCTTATCGCAGACCTATACAGTCTTCAGTTTTGTGTCCTCTTTCCTGGTGGAATTCACACAGGATGTTTGACCTCCTTGTGCTCGGATCCGACTTCATCTTTTGCGGCCACTGCACCTTCGTGCCGAGCTTTTCCAGTGTGTACACTATTTTTGAAGGAGAAACACAAAAATTATGAGCGGATAACAATGGAGGCATACCTCTTTCGTTTTGGAGGGGTACAGTGTGTCGAAGCGCGACATCTGCATGTCATGGAGGAGGCAGATTGGATGTTCGGATACAAGGCTAGTGCCATTCTCGATTGAAATGTGGCAGTTGATCCCTTTGCCCATCTTTGTGATGATCTCTCCTTTTCTCGGTCTGGACTGATGTTAACCACTGAAGCGGGCCATTCAGGTCATCCTCGTCTACCTTCACTTCGGCGCAATAGGCATTTTGGATCTCTTCCTATATGGTAGGGGTTACTTCATGAGTCTACTGAGTAGCTTTTTGGTTGCTTTTGACCCGTTTCTGCTTAGCCCATTTTGAAAGGCTGCTACTAACATCCCTTCTGACACGTTCGGTAGGCTCATACTTACCTTGTTGAATCGGGCAAGGAAATCCCAAAGTCCCTCGCCCATCATTTGCCTGACGACGAAGATATCATTGACCCTAGCCTCGGGCCTTTTTCGCTTCCACGTGAGCGGTGACAAACTTATCTGCCATTTCTTCGAACATTGATATCGATCGTGCTGGTAGTTGGGAATACTATGTCAATGCTCCCCCTGTCAGAGTTTCGCCAAACTTTTTCAGCAGCACAGACAGTACATGTTCTTTTGATAGATCGTTACCTTTTACTGTGGTAACGTAATAGATTAAGTGATCCTCCGGGTCCATGGTGCCATCATATATTTTCAAATATTGTGGCATTTTGAAGGTATTTGGAGTAGAATGGGGAGTTGTCCCTTCGCTGAATGGTTGTTCGATGAATCAGCCCATATCACATTTTGGTAACAACTTCGGAGCCCCTGGTATTATATCAACCCTCTCCTGATGTTCCTTCATGTGGTCGCGGAGTGTTTTGTTCTCATTTTCCGTAACTTCTATTTTCTTTAAGATGGTCGTAAGTGCATCACTGCCTGTATCAGCAACAGTACGAGTGTTACCCGTTCGCGTAGTGCCTGGCTCATCGGCGACAACTGCGATTTCTGCGGGTAATGTGTCTTCGATATCTCCCTGAACGGGTTTCTCCAGCATGCTGCTCAAGGTGTTTGTTAGCCATTCTTCTAATAGCTTTTTCACGGGCGGTGGTGCTTCTCCTGCTGCAGATGGTGAGGTTTCTCTCTCGCGTGAGACTGTTAGACCTTCGCACGGAGGAGGTGAGATTTCTCCTTCAGGTGTAGCATTTGGTGTTGCATTTTTGTTATCTTCCTCACTGGCATCATTGAGGGAATTCAGAAGGTTGTTCGTGACACCTATTATTACCGTTAGCCTTGCTTCTCCCTTTCCTGCCATTGTTGGCCTTTGTGGAACTAAAGAGAGGTGGTTATTTCTTTCAAGAATCTAGATGAAAACTACAATTTCAGCTATAGAAATTCCCACAGACGGATCCAGCCAAATTGTTTGACTCAAAAGATATTGAAACCTTTTTGAACACATCAATCAAAGATGAAGGGGTAAATCTTACCTGAGAATAATAATCTCTCGAAAGAATGATAGATAAAGAGAAGACGGATCACAAGACTTCTTTTTCGATCTACTTTTCTCCCAACCTTTTTGAAATCTTTTCATTCATAAATGGTAATGTAGCCAACATTCAGAATTTTCCCCTTTACAAGGTTATTGTCCCTTATATAAATAAAGAGCGAGACTCTTCTAAGTAGTAAAAGACAAATTACAAAATGTCCCCTAATGGGCCTACATTATTACAAGGGTCATCCAGTCTCTTGTTTGTCTTAAGGTCATCTCCCTCAGGACATCGATTCAAGGAAACCCCGTCAATCGTCGTGCTCGTCGTCGGTCGTGGTTGGTCAAATTTAGACCCATACATATATAACCACTCAGGGGCAGATCTAGTAAGGCCTGAGGGAGTGGTACGCCACCAGAAAGCTTCAGTCGAAACTGTTAGATTGTATGGATCTACCAAATCATAGAGTACCTCGTCCTCTACAAGATTCTGCTGAGAGAACTTAGTAAAGCAGTAAGTAAATGAGACAGAGGATTTTTACGTGGAAAAATCCCACACAAGGGGATCAAAAAACCACGACCTACCTTGTAGACTGTTAACTTCACTAACTTGTAATCTTACCTATTACAAGCCACTTTACAATACTTCCTATTGCAAAGAATTTACTCAACTAACTTATGGTACCTTTACCACAAGCCACTTTGTGACTATCCTAGTTACAAAGGCTTTTTCTAACTTGTGATGCTATCACCACAAGCCCCTTTGCAATTCTACGATTACAAAGACTTTTTCTTATGACTAAATCTAGTCACAACATAAACTCAACGAGTTTACGGATTTACAAAAGGATTCCTAACCAGTATGCTTCTAGATAAGCGATTTAGGAGATATGGTAAGTACAATAACAAGGTTACAACTCAACTAGGATAACACGCATCAATCTTTTAGGATCTGGTCCGTAGTGGCGTTCAACCTTGTTCTTCAAGCTTGAGAGGATGATTTTTCTATTTTTTTTTTTGCAAGAAGCTTGAATGAGAAACAGAAACCTTCCACTGATGCTTTTGTATAAAGCACATTTGGTACATCTTGATCACATGACTTGAAATGTGAGTACTTTGTTTGGTTAGAGAGTGAGTGGGCTGACAGTGTGGTACAGTACGGCAGAAATAGTGCCGTTGGTCACTTCATTTCCAGCTGTGTCCAAATGACTTTGTACTGCTATGAGGAAACCACAAAATCATCAGGTCCTTGTTTGGTTCCTAGTTCCTGAAGCTGTAGCAATTCATCTTTAGCTGAAATCTGTTAACGCTTGTAGTAATCCAAGCAGGTCAGGTTCCCTATCTGGTTCTTAGCCATAAGTTTGTTAGATCATCAAAACATCAGGCAAGAGAATTTAAGATCTATCAATTCCCCTTTTCTGATGATGACAAACTTCAACAATTATAAATCAGAATTGGGGCAGTAGAAACTAAACAACCAGTTTCAAAGAGTTCTCCCTAAGACTATGCATTGTCTTAAAGAATAATAGAGCATATGAACCAGTTCCCCATTGTGTAATTTTCCCCTTTTGGCATCATTAAAAAGAACAACAACACAAAGAAGTCCAGCTAAGCTAACTCATGCCATATATGTGCACACAGTCATAAGAAAGAATAGAACACAGAAGGACAGTACGAGACATAAGAAAAAGGTTTCATAGTAATAATTTTTAATATGCCTCGTCCTTTGAAAAAAGGAAGAGGCTACATTGGACTTGTTCATAGGAGCAGTAGTAGTAGTACACCCAACCATAAAAAAAGCAACAAAAAACATCCACCAACCATCAACAAAGAGACACAGAAGAAGAAACATATCCAGAAAACTGGTCACTGAAGGGGTTCTTAGGGGGAACTAGGAGGAAAAGGCTTGGAAGTTGCAGCAAGTGTCTGGAGAACAAGGTCTATTCGGGCGTTTCCCAACTTTTGCTCGTTGAGCAGTTTAGCCTTCAGGTTCTCTACTTGCACCCTGAGATCAACATTTCCTTGGGTCAAATGTATCATTTCATCATTTGACATGGGAACTGCTCGGGTTTGTTGACCTTCCAGGATAGCATTCTTGGCCTTCAATCGACGTATTTCCTCAGCTGCACTACTTTGGGCATTGATGAGTTGAGACAAGATGAAGTACTTCCTACACCCCCATACTTCTCAATACACTTGCACTCTTCCAAGGTTGTCTGAGAGAATGTCTGCTTACGGGTCCCCACTTTACCTGTTCCCAGTGGAACCTCAAAGAATTTGAACATCTAAGTGAGAAAGAATCCATAGGGAAGCCCGTGATTACCATCCTTGAAATTGGCCACCTTCTGCATATGTTCAATCATTATGGCAGGAAGACTCACAGGGTTGAAACCGTCCAGTTGCTCCATTAGGTATAGATCAGATTTTGAAGTTACAGACCTCTTTTCTGCACGAGGCAACAGGACTTTGTTAACCAGATCAAATAGTAGCTGGTAGACAGGAAGTAGTGCTTTCTTATGGATCTAGTCCCCTTTCTGATTAAAATTATCTTTCACCACTGCATTTCTGAAGTTGTACTAACATACATCTCGTACACTCGACAACCCAACTGTAGGAACTTGCAAAATTTCTCCAAGCAATTTCACGTCAAAGACATTGTCCACCCCATTGACCAACTCACGAACATGGTCAGTATCGACTGGAAAAAGACTAGCGAAGAAACTCTGTACCTCCTCCTCATACACTTTAGGGGCATCAATGTAGAATAGATGCATCCATTTTTGAAACTCCACCATTTCCAAAATTTGGCGTATTCCGACCATCTTTGAGATTGTTGGGTCAAACGTACGACCTAGCAGAACTTTTTGATGTCTTAGGCGCTCAGAGCCAAGGCAGACCTCACTTCTTGCTTTCTTTCCAGAACTAGGTTCTTCAACTGTTTCAGACTTGCATTTCCTATGCTTTTCTCCACTGACTTTGCCTTTCCCCTTGGACTTGACAAGAATATCCTCATTACTCACTGCCTCCTTCAACTTGGACTTAGAAGTAGACCCTTTCTCCATAGAAACAGAATCATCTTTTTTCGAGGACCGCCTTACAAGGGAACCTGGTTCCCCAGGAGTTCTATCTTCCACCTCCACTACAGGAATATCTTCATCACTTACAGGTACACCATCCTTCACCAACTTTCTTCTTTTCTTCTTACTACTTTTCTTGCTCTTTTGGAGTGCAGAGTCATAGGCCACTTTGACTTGAAGTCTGGTAGTATGCCTCTTATTTTCAGACTCAGGGGTGGAGACAACCATTCGCTTACTTATGAATGCATCAAGGGCCACGTTGTCTAGGTCTTCTTCATCACTAGATCGCATATCTGGTGCTTGAATTCCCACGGGCACAGCATCGAATGCAGGAACATCACTGTCCTGGGGATGAGAGTCCTGACCTGGGTCCTCCGGAGAGGGATCAGGTTCCTCATGTGATGCCCCAGTAGTGTATACTACCGCATGCCCATCAACAGCCATAATGTCCCCTTCTACCCTCACACTTTGTGACTCATGTTTTTGGGAAATAACTTCATGCAATACCCCATCAGCGGATACCACAAACACCGTCTTTTCTTCTTCAACTGGTGCTTCCACAACCATGGAGTCGTCGGCAACGATGGCGGAGCCTTTTGTGAACTCAGTATTTTGACCTTGTTCTCCTCTTAGGGTTTGACTGGTGTGAGGAACAGACGACGGAGAGAGCAGAACAGTAATTTCAAGGGTTTCTGAGTTGGGAAGAGATTAGGAAACTAGGGAAGGTGTGACTGTAGCACTAGGAGTGATAGAGGGTAAAAAAGACTCAGTGAAGGCGAGAGGTTCCATAGATGGGTCAGACGTGGTTATAGTTGAGGTAGAGAGATAGGAAGTTTTCTCAGCCATTGGAAGGGGTGATATGATGAGCCTTTCCTTTTGGGTGAATCTAGAATAGGGCCTATGGTTAAGAAGGACAGAAGATAGGGGTTTTTACACGGAGAGGATAATTATGAAGGGAGAAGAATAGGCACCTATTCTAAAACGATGGTTGGGCGTGGAGAATTGTGATGTTTCAGAGGGAGATGGAACATTTTGAATTGAAGGGATGTGACAGCCGGATCTGAAAAGTGATGACATTGCAGTTGTATTTTGTACCTTTTAAGATGTGTATTAAAGGATGCACAGAACTACTAACCTTTAGTATAAGAACCTGGTTCTTGAAAAAATATTTTCTTCAAGCCCTTTTTGAAAAGAATTAATCATCTTTTATCAGTCATGTACTGCATCTACTGCTTCTATGCTTATCATGCGTGTCTACTTGAAACGGTATTGAAGTGAGTTAGACAGGGCCAAAAAACACTTTGAACTAATTATATCTTAAGAATACGAGCCAGCTAAAAAGGAATCAGGTTCTTAATTTGGATTCAACATTCCCTCCTTTACGCTGTTTCTTTCAAACTATTCCCTACTCAATGCCTTGGTGAGAATGTCTACAATTTGATCTTCTGTGCTGCAGAACTTCATGCATATCAACCCTTTCTCCATATTATCTCTCAGAAAATGATGCCTCACATCAATATGTTTGGTCATTTTATGTTGAACTGGATTCTTTGCCATATTGAGTGCACTGGTGTTGTCACATAGGAGAGGCACACTCTCAGTGAGAACTCTAAAATCCTCCAGCTGCTGTTTGATCCACAGAAGTTGAGCATAGCAGGATGTTGCAGCTACATATTTAGCTTCAGCTGTTGAAAGAGCCACTGAATTTTGTTTCCTTGTCCCCCAAGAGATAAGACATGATCCTAAGAAGTGAGCCATCCCATATGTGCTTTTTCTATCCATAAGATAACCTGCATAGCTTGCGTCAGCATACCCAATCAGATTAAAACTGTCACCTGATGGATAATATAGTACCAGGTCCTGTGTGCCTTTGAGATATCTCAGCATTCTTTTAGCAGCCTTGAAGTGAGATTCCTTGCGATTTGATTCAAACCTCGTACACAGCCCCACGCTGAAGACAATATCAGGTCGACTGGCAGTGAGATAGAGGAGAGACCCAATGATGCCTCTATACATTGTTTGATTCATAGGAGGTCCAGTTTCATCCATGTCCAGTTGAGTGGCAGTTGCAATAGGAGTGTCTATTACTTTTGATGCTTCCATGTCAAACCTCTTTAAGAGTTCCCTAATGTATTTTTGCTGACAAATGGAAGTACCCTTTGGGGACTGTTTTACTTGAAGACCTAGGAAGAAGTTTAATTCCCCCATCATGCTCATTTCAAATTTGCTTCCCATAAGTTTTGCGAATTATTCACACAGAGAGTCAGTTGTTGCTCCGAAAATGATTTCATCAACATAAACCTGAACAATGAGCAGGTTCCTTCCTCGTTTCTTTAGGAAAAGAGTGTTGTCAATATTCGCTCTTTTAAACCCATTTTCTAAGAGAAATTTTGACAATCTTTCATACCACGCTCGAGGAGCCTACTTTAACCCATACAGAGCTTTGTCCAATTTGAACACATATTCAGGGTGCTCATGACATTCAAACCCAGGGGGTTGCTTCACATAGATTTCTTCCTTAAGCAGTCCATTCAAAAATGCACTTTTGACATACATTTGGAACAAAGTAAATTTCATATGAGAAGCAAAGGCGATCAGAATTCTGATGGCTTCCATGCGAGCCACTGGATCAAATGTGTCATCATAGTCAATCCTTTCCTCCTGATTATAGCCTTGGACCACTAGTCTGTCCTTGTTCCTTGTGGAATTCCATGTTCATCGAGATTGTTTCTGAATACTCATCTGGTTCCTATAATGGTTCTATCTGGGAGTCTAGGTACCAGGTGCCACACACTGTTTCTCTCAAACTGATGCAGCTCGTCTTGTATGGCTGTAATCTAATATGCATCTTTTAAGGCTTTCTTGATGTTCTAGGGTTCAACCTGGGAGAGAAAGGCTGAGAAGGCAAGTGAATTTCTAGCTCTTGACCTGGTTTAAACTCCGGAATCTAGAGGAGTGATTATGTTGTCTATAGGGTGAGAACTTTGATGTCTCCAGTTAGATGTCTAGGGTCCATTCTGAGAGGAGGAAGGTATGTTTGGCTGATTTTCTTCTATCCTTCTCTCAGATGCCAGTGGAGTTCCCTGAACTGCATCAACCACTCTTTCTTTGGCTTCAGTGATTGTAATTGAAGTGCTTGGTTTTGTTGATGATGAGACGGCGTTATCTTAATTTGGCTCCTTCACTTGACTCATCATGTCTGCCTTTCCATTTGTCATGTTAATGACTTCACCAGGAACATGTAAGGGTTCTCCATCTTGATCTTCCTCAGCACTTTTCTCAAATGATGGATGAGATTCATCAAAAATAACATGGATGCTTTCTTCAACACATTGAGTCCACTTGTTATATATCTTGTAAGCCTTGCTTTGAGAAGAGTAGCCAAGAAATATCCCTTCGACACTTTTGGCATCGAACTTACCAAGTTGATCTTTTCCATTGTTGAGAACATAACATTTGCATCCAAATGTTCTTAGGTAAGTCAGCTTGGGTTTTCTTCCATTCAGTAATTCATACGGCGTCTTGTTCAGAATTGATCTGATCATGCATTTGTTCACTAAGTAGCAGGTAGTGTTGACAACTTCAGCCCAGAAGTCCTTTGCAAGTCCACTGTCAATCAACATTGTTCTTTCCATTTCTTTCAGAATTCTGTTCTTTCTTTCTACTACTCCATTTTGCTGTGGAGTTTTGGGAGCTGAGAAGTTGTGAGTGATGCCGTTTTCATTGCAGAATTCATCAAGTTTGACATTGTCAAATCCTGTCCCATGATCTGATCTAATGCATACAACTCTAGACTCCATCTTCACCTAGATTTTCTTTACAAAGGCCGCAAATACTTCAACAATTTCATTTTTTGTTCTGAGAAATAGAGTCCATGTGAATCTGGAATAGTCATCCATGATTACGAAAATGTATCTCTTTCCTCATCTGCTCTGCACCCTCATAGGTCCACACAGATCCATATGCAGGAGCTCAAGCGGCTTTGAGGTGCTCACATCTCTTTTTGACTTAAAAGAGGATTTTATATGTTTTCCTCTAGCACAGGCATCACAGACTTTTTGAGTTTTGAATTGTGACATTGGCAAACCATGGACTAGGTCCTTCTGAATTAGTTTGTTCAAAAGGGAAAAGCTTGCATGGCCCAGTCTTTTCTACCATAGTTCAGCATCATTGTCAACTGCCTTCAGACAACTCAGATCACCACTCTGTAAGGATTCGAAATCAGCAACATAGATGTTCTTGTATCTTTTGGCCACCAGAACTATTTCACCGGTCACAAGGTCAGTGACTGTACATATTTTGGACAAGAATTCAACCTTGTTTCCTTTATCGCAAATTTGAGAGACACTCAGGAGACTGTACTTAAGTCCATTGACATAGTACACATTTTCAATAGAGTGAGTGAGTGACTTCCCAACTTTTCCAACTCCAAGAATGTATCCCTTTTTGTCGTTGCCAAAGGATACACTCCCTCCTTACAGGGCTTTTAGTGAAAGAAAGTTTGTGGTGTTCCCAGTCATATGTTTCGAACACCCACTATCCATGAACCATTGTTGACCACTTCCCTTCACTATTCCCTGCACAAAAGATTAGGAGTTAGTTTTAGGAACCCAAACAAGTTTGGGTCCCTTGTAGTAACCAAGAGGATGAATAAGAGCTCTTTTAGTCCATGCATGTAATGTGTGTTTCTTGTGAGTGGAACCTGGTCCCTCTTTTGTGGTCACAATTTCAGCAGCCACTTTATATTTTGGTACTGATTGATTCTTTGCCTAGACACCTTCCTTGAAGTGCCAGTTTTCCCACATTGGGTACGAGGCCAGTTATCAGATGCAGTGGCTCTCTTACTGTGAGGGTTGTGAGGAGTTTTCTCCCTAGGGAACCCTGCTCCCCGCCCTTTTTCACTGTCATTAGTGAGCATGGAAGTGGTAGCTTCTAAGGACCAGGTCCACTTTAGAGACCTTTCAAGATCATTCATTACTTTTTCTAGATTGGCTTGGAGGAGCTCGTTTTTCTCAATTTCAGCACACATCCCATATCTTAAGGCCTTCACCTCATCTTCAAGCCTAAAATATTCCTCACTAACTATCCCCTTTCCTCTTTCAGAGCTTTCAGGTTTTGAATTAGTCAAAGGCTTTACTAATAGTTCCCTTTGGTCTGTAGTTTCTGCCAAGAGATCACTCTTTTCTTTTCTAAGAATTTCAATGGTTTTCTTTTGATCAATAATTGCAGCCACTAAGTCTTCTCTAGTATGTTCAGATTCTTCTAGCTCTAAGAACAAGGAATCCCTATCCTCCGCAAGACTACAAAAGGCAGTAATTAAAACATGAGCTAAATACATGAGTTTTTTTGGAGAATAGGATTTCAGATTTTTCTGAACATCCCTGAAGTTTACCACTTTGTTGCCATTGTCTTCATCATTATCTGGTTGAGCCATCAAAGCAAGCATTGAGTCATATCCAATCTCCTCGCCTTCAACTGCCATCGTGGAACTATCATCAGTATCAGATTTATCTTGTTTTACTTGTGTAGTTCCCTCATAAGCTATTTGCAAAGCCTCCCATATTTCCTTGGCAGTGTCGCATGTAGAGATTCTGTCATACTCTTTAGGTCCCAAACCATATACCAGAATTTTCTTGGCACGAAAGTTCTTCTCCGCCGCTTTCTTATCTGCTTCAGTGTATTCTTTGTTGTTTTTTATTGAAAATGGAGATTCATTTAGTACCTTGATTGGAACAAACGGACCATCGCAGATGACATCCCAAAGCTCACAATCCTCAGCCATGATGAAATCATGCATTCTAGCTTTCCACCACCAATAGCATTTTCCATCAAACTTGGGTGGGTGGTATATGGATTAACCTTCTTCAAAATTAGTGGAGCCGCCATGAGGATTCTTCCTAGGTGTTAGCCTTATAGGAGGAACGAGCTGTGATACCAATTGTTAGATTGTATGGATCCACCAAATCGTAGAGTACCTGGTCCTCTACAAGATTCTGCTGAGAGCACTTAGTAAAGCATTAAGTAAATGAGGCAGAGGATTTTTACGTGGAAAAATCCCACACAAGAGGATCAAAAAACCACGACCTACCTTGTAGGCTTTTAACTTCACTAACTTGTAATCTTACCTATTATAATCCATTTTACAATACTTCCTATTGCAAAGAATTTACTCAACTAACTTGTGGTACCTTTACCACAAGCCACTTTGTGACTATCCTAGTTACAAAGGCTTTTTCTAACTTGTGATGCTATCACCACAAGCCCCTTTGTAATTCTACGATTACAAAGACTTTTTCTTATGACTAAATCTAGTCACAACATAAACTCAACGAGTTTACGGATTTGCAAGAGGATTCCTAACCAGTATGCTTCTAGATAAGCGATTTAGGAGATATGGTAAGTACAATAATAAGGTTACAACTCAACTAGGATAACACGCATCAATCTTTTAGGATCTGGTCCGTAGTGGCGTTCAACCTTGTTCTTCAAGCTTGAGAGGATGATTTTTCTATTTTTTTTTTTGCAAGAAACTTGAATGAGAAACAGAAACCTTCCAGTGATGCTTTTGTATAAAGCACATTTGGTACATCTTGATCACATGACTTGAAATGTGAGTACTTTGTTTGGTTAGAGAGTGAGTGGGCTGACAGTGTGGTGCAGTGCGGCAGAAACAGTGTCGTCAGTCACTTCATTTCCAGCTGTGTCCAAATGACTTTGTACTGCTAAGAGGAAAACACAAAAGCATCAGGTCCTTGTTTGGTTCCTAGTTCCTGAAGCTGTAGCAATTCATCTTTAGCTGAAATCAGTTAACGCTTGCAGTAATTCAAGTAGGTCAAGTTCCTTATCTGGTTCTTAGTCATAATTTTGGTAGATCATCAAAACATCAGGCAAGAGCATTTAAGATCTATCAGAAACTCTATATATATATAAAAGAAATCGTATATATATTTAAAGCGCCACCCAGAGTAATAGATGATACAAAGGTGCCAATGGCAAAGGGTAGGAGATTCCACCTTGGTTGTGAAGGATTGAACCCCTACATCACGTTAAGCTTTCAATCATTCCATATATTTCATTCTCTTTTTTCTTCTTTTGTAATTATTGTTAACTATATCTTACTTTATTTGTTTACTTTGACTTTCTTTTTGTGTCTCTTATTAGTTAAATATTTGTTTTTTCATACAAAGTTAAAATAACATTTCTATGTGGCACCCGAAAGCTCCAAATCTTAGATCCGCCTCTGTAATCACTACAATTATTTAAGCTTATTATTACTATAATGGTTTGATTTATTACTTTGTTATTTGACTTACAAATTCAAAAATTTCGATTCTCCTGCAAAAACTATGTCGAATGAAAATGGTATCTTTTTTTTCATATATCGATTTGATAATATCCTTTTGCTCTAAAAAATATCTTAAGTATTAAGTTTTAGCTATATATCTAGAGGAAATTTAATTGCAAGTTGAAGTTTCCAAATGAAAGGGAAATAATAAAACGGTGAAAGACGAGTACACGAATAAAAAGGTTCAAACAAAGAGAAAATGCTTTCCGATTCACAACATGCACTAAATTATATTAATTTATCATAGTTTAGTACTAAATATAAGTAAGAATTTTTATAACTATGTAGAAGACATGTATTATGTACTTATTGCTATGGATACATGCTTACGGGCATAAGTATTTTTCAGAGGTAAAGTGCTACTAAACTGAGGTTATAATTAATTAATCATGTCCAATAGTGGACAAATCCTGATTCATCTGTAAAACTGTCGGTGGATTGTGTGTAGTTGTAGCGCTTTAAAATAGTAATCAATTATAAAAACGGCGAAATTTCGTAAAGGAAGACAGTTTGGCCGAGTGGTCTAAGGCGCCAGATTTAGGCTCTGGTCCGAAAGGGCGTGGGTTCAAATCCCACAGCTGTCATTTTGCCTCATACCGCAGTCCCCTTGTTTTTCTTTCTTCTTTCCTCGTAGCTTAGTAAATACTTCCTCCGGGCCACTTTAAATGATTTTTTGGTCTTTTTTTTGTAATCCACAATATTTGATTTTTCCAGATATTAAGAAGGAATTAACTTCTTTTTTCCAAAGTTACCCTTAAAGTAAAGAGCTTAGAAGTAGTTTGTTATATTTTTAATGAGCAAATCAAGATTAATATGGTTAATTTTATTGTTAATTAATGTTAAAAGGTAAATTTCTTAATATGTGTTAAAAGATCCAAAAATTACTTAACATAGACCAGAGAGAGTAAAAATTATTCATTCAACTAAAATCTTCTCCTCATTCCGGTATCAATACTTTCTAAGTTTCAATATCTACCCAAAATATGAACTTTTTTGCTAATGAGTGCATTTTAGTTAGTTTTGATTGATGAAACTGTTCTTATGTTCTTGAACAGGCTACGTTTTTTATACCATATCATATGCACGAAGCAAGTGTTCAACCATTTTAGCCTATCAGTTACCTCCTGGCCTGAGGTCAATTGGTTAGTAATTTCTGAATCAACTACTCCTAAGTCCTAATAATAGATTTACGTGAACATGGTCATCATTTTTGCTTGGGAAAAATAATAATCAGAAATAGCCTAATTTATAAATTATAATTAAAAAATAGCCTTAGTTTTCAAAGTGATCAAATTTTAGCTACTTTTTCATGTAAAGATAAAATCTAAACAAAAACACTTTTAAAAATCCGGAAAAATCCCAGTATAATATGTTGGGGTTTGAATTTTTAATATATGAGATTCCAACATAATGTACTGGAGTTCCAACATAATATGCTGGAAGTTTAGATGCAGGCACTTCATAATTTCGCATATTATGTTGGAAATTTTCGCCGAGAGGGGCCTTCTAATTGAGCAGGTTGAGGACGACCCTCTCGAACAGATTCACTCAAAATAAATTGCGTGTCTGCGGCGACAGCGCCCTGTCGAAATGCGGGAACTGGCACCCTGGGCCTGGAAGCTCCTCGACCTACCATCACGAAGTAGTCGAATTAATGGACGGCGATATATAACCAATGAAGGGGTAAAGGGAAAACACTCACCAGTTGGAACTTTAGGGCCATAACGCTTTACGAAGGAAGGCCAATCACGAGTTTCTGCGTGGGATAACAAACGAGCTACTCAATCCCTTATGTTCGCAATAGGGCGGGGCGGACGTCCCAAAGCTGCAAACGAGAAACAAACAAACTTTATAATGAATACACACGAAGGAAGAATAAAATGAGTGGCGACACTTACGAGTCTCATTCCATCGCTCCGGAAACCTGGCAGAGTCGAAGACAATATGTTCGGTTTTGACAAAGAAGTACTTGTGCCAAAACTTGCGACTTGCTCGGTCATCTGTCCCGACCACCAATCCTTTCGTGCCACGGTGCCTCAAATGCACCATGGTGCCTCTATGGAAGCTAAGAGAGAACATGTGCAAAAGGTGGTGGATAGAAACATTACATTCCGCCAACTCCGCATACTTGGTTAACAGTAGGAGCACCTTAAGGGTATACGGTAAAAGTTGTGTCGGGCAAACTTGGTAGAACCTACAAAACTCTTCCGCTAAGGGAAAGAGAGGAAAAGTGTAGCCAATCACGAAAGGGTACTCATAGAAAGCGCAGTACCCAGGCCTGTGGACATCTACAAAATCTCTCCCCGCCGGAATTATGTCAACGTGAGCAGGGATGCTATATTTTATACGAATAGCGTCAAGTAGAACCTGCTCCGTCTCAGAAAGTACGGGGGCAGGAGTAGGAGGTCGTCTTTGAGGAAGTCACTCCGAGACATGGGGTGTCTCGGTAATAACTCCTCCACCATAGGGGGACTATTGTAAGCACGTGATTTTTGACCCTCCCCGAGAATTTTCACATTTTTAGTGTGAATATGTGAAATTGGGTCTAGTATAGCTATTTTAACTATTTTTACTTTATTTCGTTGCAAAAAGAAAAATTACAAAAAAAAAGTATATATATAAATTTTAGTTTATGTATCCCTCATAAACTTGAAAAAATCAAAAATTGCACTTTATTTTGGTACTTTATATAAATTCGAAAATTAACAAAAAATATATATATAATTCTATTAATGTTTGCAGTCATTATAATTTTGAAAAATACAAAAAATATTACGTCATATTTTTGTCTTTATTAAAGAACGAAAATTACAAAAAAAAATAGTTTTTTAATATTCTATAGTCATTTTTAACTTTGAAAAATACAAAACTATTACCTCATATTTTATCTTAATATTTAAAAATGAAAATTACAAAAAAATAGTTTTATTAATATTTTTGTAGCTATTTTAAAATCTTGAAAAATATTTAAAAATATATAGTTTTGTTTAAATACTAGTCTTATTTTTGGTAGTTATTTTGCTTACATAGGACTAGTTAAGCAACGTGTTCCTATTTCTCGGGTCCGGGCAAAAGAATAATATTCGGGTTCAAACTACCCGGTTTTAGGCCTAATTTTCGGACCTAGCCCGTAATAAACCGTGTCCGGGACACGTGGGGAACCTCACCACGCGTGGGGGACATATGCCTCGAACCCCACCACGCGTGGGGCTCATTTTCATGGGCATTGTATTACAAAAACACGGAAAAACACATCTTTAAAGGGGATTTTTTAAAAAAAAGAGAGGACTTGGAAGATTTGGAGGAGACCACTGTTCACGCTTCTTCTTCAAGAAGAAGAAGAAGCAATATCCTAGCAGAACCCTACGTAAAACCACCCACGAAAACCAGCGAAAACCCTTCCAAACTTCCCTATCTTCTTCCAAGCAAAACCCTAACGAACACTGTTCATCTTCTTCTTCAAAAAGAAGAAGAAGCAAAACCCTACGGTGAAAGAAAGGGACCCCGTCACCTTCCCCGGCAGCCCCTCCCCAGCGTCGAAAGCCCACCGGCAACCTCCTCCTCCTGTCCAAACAACCACCCTCCGACACCGTCCAAACAGCCCCCCTCCGTCACCTTCACCAACGCCCAGAATACCACCAAACGACCATAACCCCGTCAACTCCCCATCGCCCATAACCACCACCCCAAACAGCTCCCTCCGTCCCTTCTGTCCCCGTCAACCTCCCAGCTAAAACCACCACCAAACAGGACCAACTCCTCCATTACCAAGCATACCACTCCATTTCCAGCTTCCCTGTCGCGACCAGCCCTCATCCTCTTAGGTTCATCTTGCACCCCGTCGTCAACCTCCAGAACCAGTCCGCCATTTTCAGCCCAACGTCGTCAACCTCCAGAACCAGTCCGCCATTTTCAGTCCAACGTCGTCAACCTCCAAGCAGTCGTAGCTGCGTTTCCGAGCAACGGTGGGTTGCTTCGATCCTGCTTGGCCGAGTTTTCTGTTTTCCGTAGAGGTCGACTTTGGTTCGTCGAGGTCCGGTACGTCGAGGTACTGTCCGAGGTTCCGTCGTTGTTCTTCGGTCAGAGAGGTCCGGCTTGAGTTCCGTCGGAATCGTGTTTGTCGTTCTGAGTTTGTCGAGGTGCAAAGGTTAGTAAACCTCGATGTATTAGATAAATAAACTTTACGTTGAATGTTTGAGATGCAATATAAAAATTGGTATGGAAATTTTTTGCCTATGTTTCATTGTCTGCATTTTGGTTCATTTTCATGTTATGTTATTCTTGTTTATTTGATGTCGTTTAATTAAGTTGGACTAGTCGTTCTATGACACAAGTTTGACGTTAATCTGTTCGTCCTTTCCTTCGGTTAGGTCATTCGAAAAAAAATAGTATTAGTGCATGCTGTTACTACTACCGAAACACTCATTTACTAAACTCCTTTTATTAAACTTCTAACAAGTCATGGGATTTTAGTTGTAAAGAGGCCGTAAGTTTTAGTATTGTTAAAGACATAAAAATGGCATCCAAAAAGAATAATAATAAAGAGGCCGTAAGTTTAGTAATGTTAAAGACATAAAAATGGCATCCAAAAATAATAATAATAATAATAATAATAATAATAATAAAGAATAAAATGAGACGAGCCTCGCCAAATAAAAGGGACAAATTGCGGGGCCCTCTAAGTGTATATATTAAATACTTAGATTCCGGGACGGGTCGTTTAGCAAATTTCACGGCCCTCCCCAAAAAATAATAGTGCGCTAGTTGCTTTAGGCGCGCCTTTAATAACGTTATCTCCCTAAACTCGGGTGCACATTTATGTGACCCAAATCCAAATCTCAACGAAATCGAAATGTGCCTCTAATCACGGGTACATTGACTGTGACGTGGTATGAGATGCATTTCCATGACGTTGCAAATTCCTTTTAAAAAATAGGCATGAGATGAGCCTCGCCGAATAACAACACAAATCGTGGGGCCCTCAATAAATACTTGTTTAAAATTACTTAGAATTCAGGAGGGTCGTTTAGCGAATTTCACGGCCTCCGCAAAATAATAATGCGCTAGTTGCTTTAGGCGTGTCTTTAATAATTTAATTTTCTTAAACTCGGGTGTGCATTTCATGCGACCCAAATCCAAATCCTAAAACATCAAATAAAATATGTTTCGGATTGTGGGTGCATTTCATGTGACACAGTCCAAAGATATATTTTAAGCGATGTTCACATTCTTGTAAAAACAATAATAATAAAGCGGTTAAAAGTTAGAATTTGCACATAAGGTCATACTTGTATAAAATCAGATAATCAAGCCGAATATAACAGTTGATCGACCGTGCTAGAACCACGGAACTCGGGAATGCCTAACACCTTCTCCCGGGTTAACAGAATTCCTTATCTAGATTTCTGGTACGCAGACTGTAATATAGAGTCATTCATTTCCTCGATTCGGGATTAAAATTGGTGACTTGGGACACCCTAAATCTCCCAAGTGGCGACTTTGAAATAATTAAACCAATCCCGTTTCGGTTGTCCTTTAATTGGAAAAACTCCTCTGCGCCCCCCCGGGCGCGGAAAAAGGAGGTGTGACAGCTCTGGCGACTCTGCTGGGGACTGACCCAGAACCACTGGTTCAGGGTTAAGAATTCGAGCTTAAAATAATTGTTATTATTTGGCTTTATCTATTATCTGATTTTTACATGTTTGAGCCTAATGTGTTAAATGCTGCTTTTACCGCTTTGATATTATTTGAACTGTATATAAACTGTGCCGAAACCCATATCCTTTCTGAGTCTTCTGAATCATGAAGAAGGGTGTACTTCGTACGACTTCTTTTCTGTATAGTGTCAAATCCCAATTTAGAACGAGGTTCGGACAAGTTGCTAAGCCGGTGAAGCTTCTGTATTCCCGGTACGCTGCCCCCCTCGGCTCGAGCTGTCCGCTCGGGTAAGCCAGGTCTAGAACAAACACCCAGGTTCTGAACCTAGTATAACAAAACCGCTGCTGGAAATTAAACCCAGAACCACTGGTTCAGGGCTCAAGGATTCAAGCTTAGAATAATTGTTATATTTGGCTTTATTATCCGATATATATTGCATGTTTTGACATAACATACTAAATGTTGTCTTTTACCGCTTTGATATTATCTGAATTGTATATAAACTGTGCCGAAACCCTTCTCTTCTTACCTCCGGGGATGTGCTTACTGGTTGAGACTCCCTATTCTGTTAGTGTCATACCCTGAATAAAAGAGGCTCGGAAAGTTTCTAAGCCGGCTGGCCTTTTGGTTCCCGGAAAGGAGCTCCTTCCTCAGCTCGAGTTGTCCGCTCGGGTACACTGTCTAGAACACCGACCCAGGTTTTTTGAACCTAGTATAACAAAGCCACATGCCGGATCCCTAGTAGGAACGTTTATTTGCATCATGTGCATTTGACTTAGGGGACTCAACATAGGGGTTGGGTCCGTCTAGGACAAGCAACCTGAAAATAATAGACAATCTTTCGGCATCCTATGTGCTACATGTTGTATTTAGTCAAGGGCGTATGGGTCATTTGGTCATTTCCAGCATGATGTTATTTTAATCAAAGCATGGGGAACATTTGTGGAATCCAAGAAGCCTTGGAATTTCCTATGTCCCCCACGCTTGCTTTTTGGGAAAGCACATGGGGAACATTTGTGGAGTCCAAGAAGTCTTGGAATTCCCATATGTCCCCCACGCTTCATATGTTGGGAAAAGCGCATGGGGAGCATTTGCGGAATCCAAGAAGTCTTGGAAATCGTTATGTCTCCCATGCCACATTTTTGAAAGAAATAATAAATATAAAAAAATAAAATACAAATAAAAACAAAGCATGAAAATTCAAAAAGATTTTGTATGTTGTCATCATTTTCCACATATAAGAAAACCGTGAAAAAGGAGAAAATAACAGCATAGAAGTCCGAGTAGAGTCGAAACTCTGCCGAAATTTTGAAAATGAAAAAAATGTCTTGTTAGTTTGTTATATTAAAAGCAAAGGAAAAATAAAAAAAAATCATCATTGTTCTGTCTGGTTTTTTTAAAATATTAAAGAAAATAGTTTGTTTTGCCATTAAATGAAAATGAAAAAGAGTTTGTTTTTTTTAAAAAAAAATGTTTTATTTTATTTTATTTTGTTTGTCTATGAAAATGCCAGAAATAAAAATAAAAAGAGTCCGGCGTTGAATGTGATTTTATTATTTGTTCCAAAAATAAGTATATATATAATCCAAAAAAAAATTCAAAAGGAAGTTCAAAATTCAAAAAAGATAAAATAGATAAATAAAAATCCGAAAATATTTTGATTCTTCTTTAGAAAATTCAGAAAAAAAAACATTTTAGAAGCTTTTCTTTTATTAAAGGTAAAATTCCAAAAAATATTTTCTTCTTCTTCTTTAGAATAAAAAAAAAGCAAATGAAATTCAAAAATATATCTTAGAAGTGTTTCTTTTAAAAAGAAAATCAATCAAAAATCAAAAAATATACTTCCTTTCTTCTTTTAAAGTAGTTCTTTCAAATTCAAAAAAAAAAAGTTAGTTCATCTACTTATCCTTGATTGCCCGAACTACGCGGGTTTGATTCTCACCGGATGTGAGATACGTAGGCAACCCTCATCGGGTTCAACCCCACCTTCTCAAAAAAAAAAAAAGAAGAAGGAATGTTTTATGTTTTTCGTTAATTTGTTTGTTTGTTATGAATGAAAAATAATAGTCTATTTGATTGTTGTGGGAAAAATAATAAAAACAAAAAAATATAGAAAATGGAAAAGGGTCCTCTCAAAAATAGTTTATTCGCCCGAACTACACGGGTTTGATTCTCACCGGATGTGAGATACGTAGGCAACCCTCATCGGGTCCAACCCCACCTTTTGCTAAAAAGCCAAAAAAAAATAATAATATATATGTCAAATTTTAATTTTGTCATAAAGAAGTCGGGTGACGCTGTTTTATCAAGACATAGCCGAATGTTCCCGAAAGGGACGCCGGAAGGCTGACTTTGCATAAACAGCCACCTTTGGGTTATGTTTTGGATTTGGTCCAATTGGCCCACACAGCCTTAAAAATCTTCGTTCCCGAGACGTTGAAAGGCCGTGCTTGCAATATTGAGTTTTCTAATTTGAAAAAATGATAAAAAGAGTCGTAAATAAGTCAGGTGATGTTGTTTTGCCATAAATAGCCGAATGTTCCCGAAAGGGACGCCGGAAGGCTGACTTTGCATAAATAGCCACCTTCGGGTTATGTTTAAGATTTTTGGTCTAGTTGACCCACACAGCCTTATAAATCTTCGTCCCCGAGGTGCTGAAGGGTCGTGTTTGCAATACCAGGGTTTTATTATAATTTGAAAAGAAAAACAAAAAAAAAAGAAAAAAAAACAACTAGTCAACGGTCAGGTGAATACCGTTCAAATTTTGTCGTAATAAGCCGAGCCAGCTTCGGCCGCGTCTTAAACCGTTCTTGCCAAAATAGCCTTAGAGTATCTTCAGTTGTCGAAAGGTTATTTTCGTAAAAGAATGGACAAATTTGTAAAGTGTCATAAAATAATCCTCCCCGGCCTCAAAATTTATATGAAATTTGGAAGGGGCCACATTTACAAAAAAATAACCGTCCGGTTGCATTTGGCAAACGGGGAAAGGAACTATCCGTTCGTTTTTGAGTTTGTAATTGTTGATTAGAGTATGAGAATTATTTTGATTTTCGGGTCCGTTTGTTGTCTCTTGTCAAAAGTCTGTTTTTGCAATCAAGTTTGTTTTAATTTGAAAATTGGAAATTCCAAAAAAAATGTGTGTGTTTCTTATTGTTTATCTTTTATTGGTCCGAACTACGCAAGGTTTGATTCACGCAGGGACATGATACGTAGGCAATCTCCATAAGATTCGACCACCACTAAAATAAAAATAAAAAAAATATAATAATAAATGAATAAAAGAGAGTGTGGAAGATTTTCAGGGGGCACAATTGTCTAACTGCTTAGGTACATTGTATCTCTGATATATGATTGTCTGTCCAATGCCCTAACACTAACGTGATGGCTTCCCTTTGATGTGTCCATATATAGAAAGTGGTTGGTTGTGGTAACTCCTCCCTGCAAAGCAAAATCAAAGGACAATGGCTCAGAACCGCAGAACCGAGTGGGTCGGTACGGATGACCGACAACAATTGATCGAACGGAACAACGAGTTGGTAGAAGAAGTGAAAATGCTGAGACAGCATGTGGCAGACATGTATCAGGCATGGATAACAGGAAAAGCACCACCCCCTCCACCGCCAAGTCTCTTGAACTCGGTCAATTCCCAAGCACCCAACACCATAATTGAAGATCCCCCATACTCTCCGTCCCAACCCACTTATGGCAGCCTTCCCAGCTACCCGAGTAGCTCTATCACTCCTCAATGTTTCTCCGCTCCCCAACACCACTTCTTTCCCCGCCATACTTCACTTTCCAGGCACCCGGCTCCACAAAATGCCTACCCACCTACACAAGCCTACCAAAAGACACCTGGGTCAGGTTTCCGGCCCTGTCAACATGCAAGAATGAAGAGGTTGCTGAAACGAGGAAATGCTCTCGCCCCCATAGGGGTATCCTATGCCAGTCTGTTTGAAAGGCTAAGGCATGCTGGTTCGATTGAGCCACTCCCCGCATGTACTATAAATCCGCTTGCAAGGAGCTTTGATCCGGCAGCACGATGCGCCTACCACTCCAATGTCGTAGGGCACAATATTGAGAGCTGTCATAGCTGGAGAAAGGAAGTAGAGAAAATGATCCGAGAAGGGCGGGTTGCGATTAATAACAGTGACATGGAGCACTCGAACCTCCTCGAGAACTTGCCTACGGAGGTTGATGAGGTTGAAGCTGGTAATATTGATGCAAAGCTCAGTGGCTAAAATGCCAATTTTGATAAAGTGGGAGGACGTTTTGTTCCTTGGTCAGCAAGAGAGAAGCTTGTGGTGGCTCATTTTGTTGTCATTTCTGTTGTTCGGATTATTAGGGTTATGAGTCGGATGTTGTCTTATCCAGTTTGTTTTTAGGATTTTGTTCTGGATTGTTTTGTTTGCTTTGTTATTTAAACCATTTCGCCGGTAGTCTAATACAAAGTCCGGTCTTTTATTATTTCCAGTCATCTTTTGTTTAGTCCTTTTTACCATTTTTGTTCAATGCCGATTCTAAGGACATGACATGCGCACCCAGTTTGGGCCTAATCTTAAAAGTTAATCATAAAACCCTGGAAAGGCGATTCAGACCATTTAAAGGAAATAAGGACGGTTGAGATTATTCAGAGCTCGAGTCATGTGGAACTGGGGCAAGTTGAACACAAAGAAAACCGTTAAAGAAAGATTCGCCTAAATTGGCATGAGGGTCGTTCATAATAATGAGAATGAGAGTGTCGCCCAACAGTGCTTTAGAAGTGACAAATGAACAAACAGATGTTGAGTATAATTGTCAAGTCCAGCACCCTCAAAAGAGACTACAAATTTAAATTGTGTTGTTTGCACTTGGCATGTTTTGAAGACTGGAATGACGAAGGCATTTTGTTCTGCTACCCAAACACTTTATCCTTCGTTACCCCTTTTAAGCCTTATTTATTTTCTTTCATACCCCTCGTTCGGAATCAGTAGCAACGAAGAAAAAGAAAAAAAAAGAGAGAGAAGGAAAGAAAACAACAAAACGAAAAGAGAAAAAAGAAAAGAAAAGAAAATTGATAACAAAGAAAAAAAAAGAAAATCAAATGAAAAAGAGGAATTGGGAACTACGTTTGACCTGATTCCTCAAAGAGGATACGTAGGCGCTTCACGGCTCGGTCATAGTTTTGAAAAATGAAAAAAAAAACAATTAAAATATCCCCAAGCAAGAAACTGGGGCCGATGTTGCGTTTGATGTAAATAAATCTAATTCCGAAGGTTGTAATTAATAACCCAAAATTAATGCATTTTTGAGCCTTTAATACCCTTTCTTTCTAGCCCAATCCAAAAACCCACATTACGGTCCAAAGAAAGACCTTCCGATCAGTCTTCAAAAGATGTCAAGTCAGACAAATGAAGAGTCTTACCGACGAACATAACATTCTGTTCCATAGCAGAAAGGACTCTAATCTCCAGTAGAAAGAGTCGTACCGGCGACACTCCAAATCCCCAGCTGGAAAGTGATACAAATGAGAGAGTCTTATCGGTGAAAACCTTCACAGGCACCATAAGGCGATGAAAGCTGAGAGAAAACCAAAATGAGAGAGACTTGATAGTGAAAAACCCTTCGGGCACTACAAGTCGAATAAGATTGAGAATCAGAGGGGGAATCGCCAATGGAAGATCTTAAAAGATGATTGACGGCAGAGGATAGGCCACATACGCATGTCATGGCCATTAGAGTCGGTATCTGCGTTTGATATGTTTTTATTTATAGTTTCTTTTGTAAAAGAGTCATCGTTTCCTTTGTCTTTTATTTTGTTTCTGTTATCTTTCTCCTTTCATAAAAAATTTTCCCCAATAGAGTCTGTCCGGTCAGAACAAGTATGAAATGACTTCAAAATATGCCATCAGCTTTCCAAGATGAGATCTGACTAGTATATCCGAATGGTATAGTCAGCAAGGAACAAGCGCGAGGTCAGTGTCAAAAAAGATATCCCCAGCAAAGGGAATTGACAAAAGGATTGACGAGCATCAAGAGGGATATCCTTGCCAAAACCAAGGTTATAAACCTCAAAGACAAGGCCCGTGAACAGAGCAAGGAGAGTAGTGAGCATGATTTGGCGAAATCCATACTAGACTAAAAGGTCGGGAAAATGCCAGTTTCCGAGCTATGTCACAAAAGAAGATGGATATCCCCAGCAGGAAGGGATTATCCCCAGCACATAATATCATCCCAAACAAGTTGTGGAACACAGAGCAAGGAGGGAGAAAGGGAACACCATCCCAACAGGAGTATCACAACCAACCACCATGTTTTAAACTAACAATTTTGTTTGATTTGAAACAGGTAAGGGAAATGGCATTGAGGCAGAAACGCATTCCACAAGGGATATTATCAAACTGGGGCAGAAAATTTTCCTTCCATTTAGAAAATTTTCTGGAAGTCAGGTACCCCCAGCTGATAACATTTTACCCCCAACAGGTAAGTAAATAATTCCTCAACAATGTTATCCCTAGCAGTTGCGAGGGGTCCAACACAAGGTTGGAAAGTCAGTATCCTCAGCGGTTAGACTTCAAAGGAGGAAGCTAATAATAATAATAATAATAATAATAATAATAATAATAAATAAATAAATAAAAATAATAATAATAATAATAATAATAAAAAATGGGGAAGGTAGAAAATGAAAATTCATCCCAATCCCCAGCAAGTATTCGAGGTAAGACATTTTCAAGTCTTAAGGATATGTCGGGTTCATCCGCCCTCAAATAGGATATGTTGGGTTCATCCGCCCTCAAATAGGATATGTTGGGTTCATCCGCCCTCAAATAGGATATGTCGGGTTCATCCGCCCTCAAATAGGATATGTTGGGTTCATCCGCCCTCAAATAGGATATGTCGGGTTCATCCGCCCTCAAATAGGATATGTTGGGTTCATCCGCCCTCAAATAGGATATGTTGGGTTCATCCGCCCTCAAATAGGATATGTTGGGTTCATCCGCCCTCAAATAGGATATGTTGGGTTCATCCGCCCTCAAATAGGATATGTTGGGTTCATCCGCCCTCAAATAGGATCTGTCGGGTTCATCCGCCCTCAAATAGGATATGTTGGGTTCATCCGCCCTCAAATAGGATCTGTTGGGTTCATCCGCCCTCAAATAGGATCTGTCGGGTTCATCCGCCCTCAAATAGGATCTGTTGGGTTCATCCGCCCTCAAATAGGATCTGTCGGGTTCATCCGCCCTCAAATAGGATCTGTTGGGTTCATCCGCCCTCAAATAGGATATGTCGGGTTCATCCGCCCTCAAATAGGATATGTTGGGTTCATCCGCCCTCAAATAGGATATGTTGGTTTCAGTCTTTACTTTTAAGTGTTGAAGTTGGGAGCCCGCCCAGATAACAGATCTGTCGGGTTCATCCGCCCTCAAATAGGATATGTGGGGTTCATCCGCCCTCAAATAGGATCTGTTGGGTTAATCCGCCCTCAAATAGGATCTGTCGGGTTCATCCGCCCTCAAATAGGATCTGTCGGGTTCATCCGCCCTCAAATAGGATCTGTCGGGTTCATCCGCCCTCAAATAGGATCTGTCGGGTTCATCCTCCCTCAAATAGGATATGTCGGGTTCATCCGCCCTCAAATAGGATCTGTTGGGTTAATCCGCCCTCAAATAGGATCTGTCGGGTTCATCCGCCCTCAAATAGGATCTGTTGGGTTCATCCGCCCTCAAATAGGATATGTCGGGTTCATCCGCCCTCAAATAGGATATGTTGGGTTCATCCGCCCTCAAATAGGATATGTTGGTTTCAGTCTTTACTTTTAAGTGTTGAAGTTGGGAGCCCGCCCAGATAACAGAGGCATACATTCAGTCTTTTTATTTCAAGTGTTGAAATTGGGAGCCCGCCCAGATAACAGAGGCATACATTCAGTCTTTTTATTTCAAGTGTTGAAATTGGGAGCCCGCCCCGATAATAGAGGCATACATTCCACGTCTTTACCCATAGGAGATGCATTTCCTCCTAAGTTTTAGTTTTACCCATAGGAGATGCATTTCCTCCTAGGTTTGTTTAGTTTCACCCATAGGAGACGCATTTCCTCCTAGGTTTGTTTCAAGTTTCACCCATAGGAGATGCATTTCCTCCTAAGTTCAGTTTTACCATAGGAGACGCACTTCCTAAGTTCAGTTCTACCAATAGGAGACGCACTTCCTAAGTTCAGTTCTACCAATAGGAGACGCACTTCCTAAAGTTTATATGTTTCACCATAGGAGACGCACTTCCTAAGTTTCAGTTTCACCAATAGGAGACGCACTTCCTAAGATATGTTTCACCATAGGAGACGCACTTCCTAAAGTTCAGTTTCACCATAGGAGACGCACTTCCTAAGTCAGTTTCACCATAGGAGACGCACTTCCTAAAGTTCAGTTTCACCATAGGAGACGCACTTCCTAAAGCAGGTTTCACCAATAAGAGGCGCACTTCCTAAGTGAGTTTCACCATAGGAGACGCACTTCCTAAGTTCATTTCACCCATAGGAGACGCACTTCCTAAGTTCAGTTCTACCAATAGGAGACGCACTTCCTAAGTTTATTGTACCCATAGGAGACGCACTTCCTAAGTTTATTGTACCCATAGGAGACGCACTTCCTCAAAGTTAAGTTTTACCCATAGGAGATGCATTTCCTCCTAAGTTGTTTTTGAAGAAAAATAAAAAATGACCTAGTCTGATGAACCTTCTCCTAGGATCAAAATCTTAGTCTGATGAATTTTTCTCCTAAGGTAGAGACCTAGTCTGACGAACCTTCTCCTAGGATCAAAATCTTAGTCTGACGAATCTTTCTCCTAAGATAACAAAAAGAAAAGACCTAGTCTGATGAACCTTCTCCTAGGATCAAAATCTTAGTCTGATGAATTTTTCTCCTAAGATAACAAAAAGAAAAGACCTAGTCTAACGAACCTTCTCCTAGGATCAAAATCTTAGTCTGATGAATCTTTCTCCTAAGATAACCAAAAAACAAAAATGACCTAGTCTGATGAACCTTCTCCTAGGATCAAAATCTTAGTCTGATGAATCTTTCTCCTAAGATAACCAAAAAAACAAAATGACCTAGTCTGATGAACCTTCTCCTAGGATCAAAATTTTAGTCCGATGAATTTTTCTCCTGAGATAGAGACCTAGTCTGACGAACCTTCTCCTAGGATCAAAATCTTAGTCCGATGAATCTTTCTCCTAAGATGCTAAAAAAAAACATTTTGAAAAAAAAAAGAGTCATTTTCCTAAAGCCAGGCGCCCACCTGTCTAACGAGAGGAATACATTTCAGTCCTTACATTTCAAGCATTGAAGTTAGGCGCCCACCTGCATAACAAGGGAATACATCCTAATCTAGTGTTTAGTTCACTCTCAGCACTGCACCAGTAGTATCAGTGGGCTACGATTTTGCTAACGACTCACAAACCTTCCCAGTGCAAACTGGGTTAGGAAATTTTGTTTGTTTTGTTTGTTTTGATTGTCAGGGGCCTGCCTGTAGAGCAGAAGATTGTTATATGTCAAAGATTGAAGAAGTTAGGGGTCCGCCTGTAGAACATCGGGATCGTTCAAAGTCAAGCCGTAGCCCATTGGAAGGCAGAAGGCTACAACAAAAATCCCCAGCACTCAATCCAAGATAGAAGCAACAAGAAGCTCGCCCCAAGAATGCGAGTCAACAGTCTGAGAGGGTCAACAAAAGCTAGTCACAAAAACAAAAAAAAAATAAAAAAAATGAATGAATCCAAAGCACGGAAGTGGAGAACAGATGTGATCTGCTCAAGAACTAGCGCCTACAACTAGCAAGTATCAAGGTTCAAATCCAAAGTCTGTATAAAGCACCATTCAAGACTCAAGACCAAGTTTCAGAAGACTTAAGAGATAGGAATCCTTGTAACTAGTAGCTGATAGGCTTAGTTAGTCTTTTTCAGTTTTCATTTTTGTTGTAACGACAGGACCGCGGACCGGAACCTCAGCGGAACGGCACCTCGATCGGCTCTTCACCTCGGTACACTTCACTATCTCTCTCATTTCCGAACTACACGTGGCATGATTCCTGTATAACCAAGGATATGTAGGCAGCTCGGATACCAGGGCTCGGTCACATTCCCTCCCTTTCCTGAAGTGTAGTCCGTCCAAGTAATGGTCGGGTCAAAAACACGGCTAGTCGTTCTTTGTCGGAAAACTCTTCGTGTTTCCAGTCAAAGAGGGGCAGCTGTAAGCACGTGATTTTTGACCCTCCCCGAGAATTTTCACATTTTTAGTATGAATATGTGAAATTGGGTCTAGTATAGATATTTTAACTATTTTTACTTTATTTCGTTGCAAAAAGAAAAATTACAAAAAAAAGTATATATATATAAATTTTAGTTTATGTATCCCTCATAAACTTGAAAAAATCAAAAATTGCACTTTATTTTGGTACTTTATATAAATTCGAAAATTAAAAAAAATATAGTTCTATTAATGTTTGCAGTCATTATAATTTTGAAAAATACAAAAAATATTACGTCATATTTTTGTCTTTATTAAAGAACGAAAATTACAAAAAAATAGTTTTATTAATATTCTATAGTCATTTTTAACTTTGAAAAATACAAAAATATTACCTCATATTTTATCTTAATATTTAAAAATGAAAATTACAAAAAAATAGTTTTATTAATATTTTTGTAGCTATTTTAAAATCTTGAAAAATATTTAAAAATATATAGTTTTGTTTAAATACTAGTCTTATTTTTGGTAGTTATTTTGCTTACATAGGACTAGTTAAGCAATGTGTTCCTATTTCTCGGGTCCGGGCAAAAGAATAATATTCGGGTTCAAACTACCCGGTTTTAGGCCTAATTTTCGGACCTAGCCCGTAATAAACCGTGTCCGGGACACGTGGGGAACCTCACCACGCGTGGGGGACATATGCCTCGAACCCCACCACGCGTGGGGCTCATTTTCATGGGCATTGTATTACAAAAACACGGAAAAACACATCTTTAAAGGGGATTTTTTAAAAAAAAGAGAGGACTTGGGAGATTTGGAGGAGACCACTGTTCACGCTTCTTCTTCAAGAAGAAGAAGAAGCAATATCCTAGCAGAACCCTACGTAAAACCACCCACGAAAACCAGCGAAAACCCTTCCAAACTTCCCTATCTTCTTCCAAGCAAAACCCTAACGAACACTGTTCATCTTCTTCTTCAAAAAGAAGAAGAAGCAAAACCCTACGGTGAAAGAAAGGGACCCCGTCACCTTCCCCGGCAGCCCCTCCCCAGCGTCGAAAGCCCACCGGCAACCTCCTCCTCCTGTCCAAACAACCACCCTCCGACACCGTCCAAACAGCCCCCCTCCGTCACCTTCACCAACGCCCAGAATACCACCAAACGACCATAACCCCGTCAACTCCCCATCGCCCATAACCACCACCCCAAACAGCTCCCTCCGTCCCTTCTGTCCCCGTCAACCTCCCAGCTAAAACCACCACCAAACAGGACCAACTCCTCCATTACCAAGCATACCACTCCATTTCCAGCTTCCCTGTCGCGACCAGCCCTCATCCTCTTAGGTTCATCTTGCACCCCGTCGTCAACCTCCAGAACCAGTCCGCCATTTTCAGCCCAACGTCGTCAACCTCCAGAACCAGTCCGCCATTTTCAGTCCAACGTCGTCAACCTCCAAGCAGTCGTAGCTGCGTTTCCGAGCAACGGTGGGTTGCTTCGATCCTGCTTGGCCGAGTTTTCTGTTTTCCGTAGAGGTCGACTTTGGTTCGTTGAGGTCCGGTACGTCGAGGTGCTGTCCGAGGTTCCGTCGTTGTTCTTCGGCCAGAGAGGCCCGGCTTGAATTCCGTCGGAATCGTGTTTGTCGTTCTGAGTTTGTCGAGGTGCAAAGGTTAGTAAACCTCGATGTATTAGATAAATAAACTTTACGTTGAATGTTTGAGATGCAATATAAAAATTGGTATGGAAATTTTTTGCCTATGTTTCATTGTCTGCATTTTGGTTCATTTTCATGTTATGTTATTCTTGTTTATTTGATGTCGTTTAATTAAGTTGGACTAGTCGTTCTATGACACAAGTTTGACGTTAATCTGTTCGTCCTTTCCTTCGGTTAGGTCATTCGAAAAAAATAGTATTAGTGCATGCTGTTACTACTACCGAAACACTCATTTACTAAACTCCTTTTATTAAACTTCTAACAAGTCATGGGATTTTAGTTGTAAAGAGGCCGTAAGTTTTAGTATTGTTAAAGACATAAAAATGGCATCCAAAAAGAATAATAAAGACATAAAAATGGCATCCAAAAATAATAATAATAATAATAATAATAATAATAATAAAGAATAAAATGAGACGAGCCTCGCCAAATAAAAGGGACAAATTGCGGGGCCCTCTAAGTGTATATATTAAATACTTAGATTCCGGGACGGGTCGTTTAGCAAATTTCACGGCCCTCCCCAAAAAATAATAGTGCGCTAGTTGCTTTAGGCGCGCCTTTAATAACGTTATCTCCCTAAACTCGGGTGCACATTTATGTGACCCAAATCCAAATCTCAACGAAATCGAAATGTGCCTCTAATCACGGGTACATTGACTGTGACGTGGTATGAGATGCATTTCCATGACGTTGCAAATTCCTTTTAAAAAATAGGCATGAGATGAGCCTCGCCGAATAACAACACAAATCGTGGGGCCCTCAATAAATACTTGTTTAAAATTACTTAGAATTCAGGAGGGTCGTTTAGCGAATTTCACGGCCTCCGCAAAATAATAATGCGCTAGTTGCTTTAGGCGCGTCTTTAATAATTTAATTTTCTTAAACTCGGGTGTGCATTTCATGCGACCCAAATCCAAATCCTAAAACATCAAATAAAATATGTTTCGGATTGTGGGTGCATTTCATGTGACACAGTCCAAAGATATATTTTAAGCGATGTTCACATTCTTGTAAAAACAATAATAATAAAACGGTTAAAAGTTAGAATTTGCACATAAGGTCATACTTGTATAAAATCAGATAATCAAGCCGAATATAACAGTTGATCGACCGTGCTAGAACCACGGAACTCGGGAATGCCTAACACCTTCTCCCGGGTTAACAGAATTCCTTATCTAGATTTCTGGTACGCAGACTGTAATATAGAGTCATTCATTTCCTCGATTCGGGATTAAAATTGGTGACTTGGGATACCCTAAATCTCCCAAGTGGCGACTCTGAAATAAACAAATAAATCACGTTTCGATTGTCCTTTAATTGGAAAAAAACTCCCTTGCGCCCCCCCGGGCGCGGAAAAAGTAAGTGTGACAACTATCACCCTCTTTTACCACCATATCTTCACCGCCTGAAGGGGGCGCCGTGGACAATGAGGTGGCCTCAGGAACCCCTTCACGGGAACGATGAGATCTTGGCATGATGTCATTCAAAGGAATATCAATGCAAAAAAGAAGGGGGAAGAAGCTACGAATGAAGAACATAAGAAGAAGAAGAAGCAGCAAGGTATGAGAGCAAGCTCAGAGGAATAAGAGAGGTTATCAGGAGTGAAATGGCCAAGAATTTTCGAAAAAACAAACCCTTCACCTATTTATAGGGTTGGGTGGCGCCAGAACCGAAGCGGAGGGTCATAGAGTAGCGCTGGAATCGAAGCATCAAGCCATCAACTCCTGCCTCGAAAACATGCGTAATGATGACGCACGTGAAGATGACGTCATTTCCCGGTAAAGTGTATTACCCGGTGTCTTGCTAAGCATGCTGACCGTCCCCCGTTGGCCACATCATAACGTCTCAACGGCTAAAATTTTTCCATAGGAACGCATGATGTCCGCTCATCGAGGACGCATCCAGTTGCGACCCCGACAAGCGGAGGGACTAACTGTATGGGTCCAAATTTGACCAACCACGACCGACGACGAGCACGACGATTGATGGGGTTTCCTTGAATCGATGTCCTGAGGGAGATGACCTTAAGACAAACAAGAGACTGGACGACCCTTGTAATAATGTAGGCCCATTAGGGGACATTAGGAATAGAATATTCCTTATAATTTGTCTTTTACTGTTTAGAAGAGTCTCGCTCTTTATTTATATAGGAGACAATAACCTTGTAAAAGGGAAAATTCCGAATGTTGGCTACATTACCATTTATGAATGAAAAGATTTCAAAAAGGTTGGGAGAAAAGTAGATCGCAAAAGAAGTCTTGTGATCCGTTTTCTCTTTATCTATCATTCTTTCTAGAGATTATTATTTTCAACTAAGATTTACCTCTTCATCTTTGATTGATTTGTTCAAAAAAGTTTCAATATCTTTTTAGTCAAACAATATACGTATTTCAACTTTCACATAACTTGTCTAATTTATGAGTTATGACACTAACTTAAAATCAATTTACGGCAACAAAATATATAAGTAGCTAGACCAAAGTCATTCTTGGTTATAACTTACATCTAAGAATAGTATGCGAATATGTTTTCCCAGACAATGCTTCACTGTCTCAAAGCTGTACTATTGTTGGACCTCACATGGGCATTTTGCCTATGAATAATAATTCACTATATTATCCACCAATGTATGATATTTATGTTAAACTGTTTTATCCATCATGATTAAGTAATAAATTAAGGTAAAAATATATACTAATTTATCATGATTAAATGAGATATATAAAATATATATGTATGTATGTATGTATATATATATATATATATATATATATATATATATATATATATATATATATATATATATATACACATTTATTAGTCTGATTTAAATACTGAGCGTTAATAAGTTTTTAATATTTCCATTTTATGGTAGCATAGGTTAGTGGAAGCACAGGCATTTGGTCTTTCCTCATTCCCAGCAACAAGCACCACTCGGCTCTTCTACCCATAATTACAATTTCTCTTCTTTTTTGGTAAAATATAGATAAAAAATTTAAAGTAAGTTTCTTTTGCAATCATGGAGATCCAAAGCAGTAAAGTCAAATAATTAATTTAAAAAATCATCTTTATTGCGCCCCTTAATTTTAGCTTACTAGATCATTATTCTGCTCGTTATTCAAATTGTGGGGTCAGATAATTTTTTCTTTAACTACAATGCTGGTTTATACATTATTATGATCTATAATAATTTTATGTAGTCCTAATCATGTTGATCTTATTTATAGAAATAAAGGCTAATTAATATTCAAATGAAGTCCTTCTTCCGGTTCATGATAAATAATTTTTTATCTTTTTATTTTGGTTCAAAATTAATGTATTTTTACATAATCGAGAAGGAATTAACAATACATAAGTTTTAATTAAGGATAAATTAATCAAAATACCTTTTTTGCTCAAAGAGAGAATAATTTTTTCTTAAGAGGTGTGTCAAAAATCAGAACGTCACTTATTATGGACCGGAGAGAGCAAAAAGTTACGAAAATTATCATAGTTATACTTCAGTTAGCTAGTTTGAGATCGAGGCTTTGTTGTTGTAACCTTTTTTTGGTTTCTGTCCGACACTCACTTTTGAGGCGTCAAGAAGTCCCCGTTTGAGAGATAAAATATTCCTTGTTAAAGACAATTTCATATTCAGAGCTCGAACCTAGATTTATGATTAAAGATGAGATACTTATCTCCTCACCTGAATGGGAGTCTTGGCGTAACTGGTAAAGTTACTGTCATGGGACCATGATGTCATGGGTTCGAGCCGTGAAAACATCCTCTTATAGAAATGCAGAGTAAGACTGCATATAATAGACTCTTGTAATCCGTCCCTTTCCCCAACCCCGCGCATAGCGGGAGCTTAGTCCAACGGCATGCCCTTTTATACTTATCTCCTCGCCACCACCTTTGGCTATCAGTAATTTTACTACTCTGAAACCCATAATTTTTTCAGAAAGGGAAGTAATAAACAGACCAATTAGTGGATTTTAGTGGACCAATCACAGGAGCAAAATCCAGTTGTCAAATCCAACAAGTTTGTATTATTATAAGACCAATCAAATGTGATCATGTTCCCATATGAGGCATCTTTGCCCCACTTACATTTTTTGCCACTATTATCACTCCATGGGCATTTTGGACTTTCTCCCCTCCATTGCCTTTCTGGCAATTTCTTTCTCCAGCTTGTCGGTCTGTGATTGTGGAGTCAATTCCTAAATTGCCCTCTCAAATCTAAACTTCCATTTGCCTCCCCAAAATGTATTCACTTTTGTTTTTGGTAAAAAACTGTGTAAAAATTCTATGCATTACATGAAAAGCTTAAGTGTAGAGGCTGATTCAAGTCGGATTATGTGGGTTCAACACGACTCATTGTTTTCAATTTGAACTACAATCAGACTTGAGGTCATCCTCTATAACAATACTTCACTATAACGGTTAGATTTTCTTTGAAACTAATTTTTCATAGTTTATTATAATATATGTTCTTATAATAACACTTCATGCAGCCAATTTTTTTTAGAACAAATGAGACTGTTACAATAAATGCAAAAAAAATTATTCCCCAATCTCAAACTAGTTCCGGTTATATATGAATGCTCGTGGAAAAGAATTAAGAAATTAATCATCAAAAGAATAGATATTCTCCTAGGGCAAAGATCACTTTTAGCCCGCAGCTGAAACTATTTAAATTCGATAGCCATAAAAGTATAAAAAGTTGAAATTTTTTGGGTATTGTATAGAAATATATATATATATATATATATATATATATATATATATATATATATATATATATATATATATATATACAAAAAATATATATTTTTTCGACTATTATTTTGAGAATGACTATACAATGTTATTTTCTCATTCTCCTCCTGTCCTTTTTTCTTCTAAAGGAAAATACTGTTATATATATATATATATATATATATATATATATATATATATATATATACAAAAAATATATATTTTTTCGACTATTATTTTGAGAATGACTATATAATGTTATTTTCTCATTCTCCTCCTGTCCTTTTTTCTTCTAAAGGAAAATACTGTTATTCTTAAAATAGGTGGGCAGTACTTTTGATACAAACTTTAGTGTCTTTTATTTACTTTATTGTTTTGAAGGGCCTATTAAAAGAAGAGAATATTCATCTCTGGACTTTAATCCATTACACAAGGTTAAAGAAGTATAAACACTAGAAACAAACCAAAAGCAACAAACATGGGAAACATTCTCATTTCCATTTTTACCCTTGACATGACCAAAAGTGATGAGTCTACATCCTTTATTATATTTATAGTCTTCTCCAAATATTTCAACTTAAGAAGCTTCACTTCTCAAGCTCCTCAAGAAAAAAGAATGGAGAAAATGGCTTCTTCAATACCTAAAATCCTTCTAATTATAGCACTAATTACTGTTCTTTTTTCATTAACACAAGCTGAAGTACAAGGTTCATTTGATGATAATTTTAGTAAAAGTTGTCCTGAAACACATTTCAAGACTTCTGAAGATGGACAGATCTGGTATCTTTCATTAGATAAAAAAGCAGGTAAATTATAAAGCCAAGAATTCAATGTTTTTCAATACCATTTTCATTTATTTGAACTTTTAATCTTCATTTTCTTGCTAATATTGATGAGTTTCTTTATATAGGATGTGGATTTATGACTAAGCAGAAATATAGATTTGGGTGGTTTAGTATGAAGTTGAAATTGGTGGGAGGTGACTCTGCTGGTGTTGTCACAGCTTATTATGTAAGTTGCAAGAATTTTGAACCTTTTTCACATGGATTGTCAACTCTACTAATGCAAAAATTAACATAGATATAACATATAGAATTTTTTTTACCTCGGTAATCGAGCGTTTTCTTTTTTGTCTTTATTTGTTCAATAGTATTAGTGTTAGTGTGATGTCTTGTTAATCTTAGATTGCTATTATTACCTACCGTTTGGTTGTTATATTGGCTTCGGTCTTCTTTGTATTTTGTTGTTGATTTTACTCATTGCTATTACTTCTTTTCATTTTTTCTTTAGCCAAATATCTATCGGAAATAACTTCTCTATCCTTCTTGGGTAGGGATAAGGCTGCGTATATTTTACCCTCTGCAGACTTCACTTGTAGAAATTTACTAGGTTTGTTGCTTGTTGGTAGCAAGTAACATACTTTATTATCCACCGAGTTTCGAAGGCTGCGGTTGGTCCAAAGAATACGCCCCAGACGGATTTCTCGATCATCAAATTTTTTTTTTTACTAATATCACCTTTTATGGACGGTCATATGCAACTTTAAAATTCTTCTTTGTAAATGGATCATCAACTATAGCAATACAAATTAATATGGATATACTAACTCATATACACTAACAACGTAAAAAATATTTATATTAATCGTTTTTTGACCTGATGTAACATGTAATCTATTTTATTTTCGAGATTACTAATCGTGCTTTTATGGCCGACGGTTATTGTTATAGTTTATGCAGTCTTATAGTAATATATTATCATTGTATAGAAATTAAACTCTTTTAATATTGTGTTAATATCTAGCAATGAGTTTAATTAGGGTTTTTACATGACTGCAGATGTGCACAGAAGATGGAGCAGGACCAACAAGAGATGAATTAGACTTTGAGTTCTTGGGAAATAGAACAGGGGAACCCTATACTATTCAAACCAATGTGTATAAAAATGGGACTGGTAACCGTGAAATGAGACACATTCTATGGTTTGACCCCACTGAGGATTTCCACACTTATTCCATTCTTTGGAACACTCACCAAATTGTGTAAGTCCCTCTTTCACTTTCTATTAAACTATAAACTAAGCGTGCCGACGTGGACTTTTAGTGATTTTTTACATGCATAATATGGAAATTGTCGCAAATTTTTTACACAATCAGTATTATATCGTCAGAATTCTCTTTTAACAGGATTTCTATATAATATTCATTCACTATAAAAATTGTATTTTTCTTAGAATCGATTTTTATATTATGTTATAATATGTCATCTATAACAACATTCCACTATTGTAACCAAACAATATTGGAACAAACAAATAAGTTATAGAGAGGTTTGGCTGAACACGTTGATGATTAGCTTGTTGAGTTAGATTCAAGCTTGCGACATGTTAGTTAACTTGCTGACTTTGGAGTTGGGACAACACAATAATATGTATTTTATTAGGGCTAGAACATAGAGGAGATCTGACAGAAGTACAAAATTCTGCTTGTTCAAGTTAAGGATTAGAATTAACATTGATATCGATCCTTATGTCAATTCACTTGCTAACTTTGGATAACGCTACAATATATACTTAATTAGGGCTAGATAAAAAATTCTGACAGAAGTACAAAATTCTGATTGTTCAAGTTAAGGATTAGAATTATATTAATATCGATCTTTATGTGTATGCAGGTTTTTCGTGGATAGAGTACCGATAAGGGTATACAAAAATGCGAACTATACGAATAATTTCTTCCCAAATGAGAAGCCAATGTACTTATTTTCAAGCATATGGAATGCTGATGATTGGGCAACAAGAGGTGGTTTGGAGAAAACAAATTGGAAAAATCAACCATTTGTTTCAAGTTATAAAGATTTTAGTGTAGATGGTTGTCAATGGAAAGATCCATTTCCTGCTTGTGTTTCGACAACCACTAAAAATTGGTGGGATCAATATAATTCTTGGCATTTATCAAGTGACCAAAAAATGGATTATGCTTGGGTTCAAAGGAACCTTGTGACTTATGATTATTGCCAAGATACAGAGAGATTTCCTAAAAAGCCTGAGGAATGTTGGTTAAATCCATGGGAATAATAAATTTGAAGATATAGGCAAAATTTTAATGAGAGGAAGGAGTATTTAATTTTTTGATATTGAGTGTATATGTTGTATTATTTCTCATGCCTATTGTATTATTGAATTTATTATATTATTGAAGCCTTCAATTTTTTGTTTTTTCTTTTCTTAACATTTTTGTTGTTGGGGGTGACCTAATGGAAGTTTGGAAAATCACCAATGTCTTCATTTAATGTCATATTGGAAGATTAAGGAGAGTTGGGTCGTTTGGTACAATGGTCGGATATTCTATGAGATTTGTTATTCCGCATTTTATATAAAATAACTAATCCCACCATTTTAGTGTAAAAGTTATTGTAGAATTAGCTAATACTTCAAATCAAACATGAAATAAAGTTAGTCCAAAATTTTATTTCGAAATTATTATTCTTATCTCACATACCAAACGACATCTATTCGACTATTCCTTGTCAAAACGGTATTATGATTCTTACTTTTGAGCTCTGTTAGTACTACTGGTCATGCCCTTATGGCAGTATTATGGTTTGTAATATTTCAAGAAAAGTTTCTTAGATATAAGCTATCAATATTACTCAAAAAATAAGATCCGACCACTCGCCAAAGAAATATTCTTAGATCTTAAGTTTACAGTTCCGTATATAAAGTAGAAAAAAAGCTTTGTATAAACATGTCAATATTCAAGATAAAAAGAATAAGGGAAAAAATCGTCAAAGCTAGTGTTTTCAAAGAGAAAATTGTAATGAAAAAAATATAAGAAAAATTCTCAACTCAAATATGTAAAATTAAGTTATTCTTTGTTTTAGGTCTTTTTTATTCATAATTTTCGCTTGTTCCTGCGTATTCATTACTTCCCCTTCGTCTCTTAACCAAAATACCCGTAACTAAGGATGAGCACCATAAGTTGATATTTGAGAAATTTCAAAGTCTTAGAGCCCGTTTGGACATAAGAAGTTTTTCACTTTTTTTCAGAAATTTTTTACTTTTTTCGAAATTAGTGTTTGACCATAAAATTTTCAATTTTCACTTGAAGATGAATTTTGAAATTTTTCGAAAATTTAAAAAACTTCAAAATATTATTTTTCAAAATTCACTATGATCACTCACAAAAATTCAAAAACAACTCAATATTATATCATGTCCAAACACAACTCTAATTTTCAAATATCATTTTCACTTAAAATAAATTCATTTTTTTTTTTTTTGAAATTTTATAATTCTTATGTCAAACGTCCACTTAATTTTCTTTCAAAAACTTGCCCCTTAAGAAAAATGAATGAAATACTGTAAGAGGTAATGGAGTATACGTGTCACAGGTAGGACACATGTCTTCCGACCTTGCACTTTACCTGCCCCATACCCCCAACAATAATGTTATATCTGCCCTGCAAATTCGCTGGAGACTCACAAATGACTGTTTCATAACATGTATATTTTTCTTCATTTTTTTTTCCGCTAAATTGTTTCCCTTATTTTTTCCAAAACTTCTAAAATGTACTTTTTCACAAGTCCAGGTGGTCAAGAAAATTGAATTAAAAAGTTGTTGCAACCATCATCAAAGACTAATGTATTCGAGGTCAGTGATGAAGGTCTGCATACATTCTTTTCTTTTCGAGATCTTACTATTCGAGATTATACTGGGGCTATAGTTATTGTTGTTATAGTAATTGTAGGCATACAAAATTTATTCGATTTAAATTCTATAAAATAATTTAGATTATACATTAAATATGTTAGTTCAACTAAATATTATGGACTAATATAATTAGATTAATTATATAAGTTCAAATATATATGGATTAAATAAATAAGTCTTAATCCATTGGGCTAGCCAGTTGGGCTAAAGTGATAAACCCACTTTATTAGGCCTAAGATGTCATCTTCCTAAAGGCCCAGTTGAGTGCCACATGTGAAATGACGTGGCACGCCAAGTCAAACGGAAGAGCCAATAAGATCATGACATATGTCAAAATGACAAGGCATGCAAAGTCACATCAAAAGGCCAATGAAGTCGCGTCACGTGTGCAAGTGACATGTTCTGGCCAATCAAATGCAACCTTGTCACACTTCAATTTGATTGGTCGGAAAGAGTTTATTCTTATCATAACTCTTCCCTCCCACAACTGGTGTCTTCATAACCCAGAAAAGACATTAGAAGTTATAACAAGAAGCAAGAAAGAGCTCGTGGAACAAACATTGCAAATTCTTCCACAAGTTTCAAGTTTCAAGCAATCAAGTTCAAGAAATTAAGTTCAAGCTCAATGTCACACCCCTTTTTACCCCCAAAAGAAGATATGTGTTATAATATGGATTGTGGGTTAAAGAGTTTTTCCAATTAAAGTGACAAACTTGAATATGGATTATTTTATTTACAGAGTCGCCACGTGGAATTGATTTTTGGGCGTTCCAAGTCACCTTTTTATTTGAATCCTCATTCAAAGGAAGATTTGACTCTTTTCATGTTGGTCTTCGAAAAAATAAAATCGGGGTAAGGAATTTTATTGACCGGGGAGAAGGTGTAAGGCATTTCTCGAATCCCGTGGTTCTAGCACGGTCGCTTTATTGACTTAAACTTGGCTTGAATTAATTCTGGATGAACTGTGATTTATTTGATTTTTATGCTTTTCCTATGTCCGCTTTTATTTATTACAAAAATAAATAAATAATTTTTTTGAATAATATTAAATTATCAAAGCGCACCTACTAGTTGCCTAGCGTTTAAAAATAATTAAGTATGATTAAATTATTTAAAAGAAAAACAGATTATTAAAAATTGATGGCTAAATTAAAATGTAAAAAAGCTGACCAACTTTTATTTAAACATGGGCCAGTTTAGTTTATTTGAGAAAATGGGCCAACTTGAGTTTCATAGAAATAGGGTACTGGGCCTGTTTAAGAAAAATATATAAAGGCCCCAATTATTGGGGCATTTGTATCTATACCCACTTTTTGGGTCACGTTTTAACTTGTGTCCGCATTGCAAAAAAATTTACAAGCGTACCCACTTTTTCGCGTAACTTCAACATATGGGGCTGAAGTAGCAAAGGCAATCACGCAAAACTTCAGCATTCTAGTAGACGGGCCTGAAGTAGCAAGTGCGCTGAACCAAGTGTGCTGAAACTTTTGTTTGTAATTGCTGAACTTAAGCATATTAGCTGAAGTTTTGTTCTCTATTTGCTGAAGTTTTTGTTTGTAATGCTGAACTTAAACATAGTAGCTGAAGTTTTGTTCTCTATTTGCTGAAGTTTTTGTTTGTAATTGCAATAAATAAGCTGAAGTTTTTTTTCCTGGATTCATTAGTTTTGTTATTAAGCTTTTTCAAAAACTTCAGCAGAAGATGCTGAAGTTATTTAGTTCATTTATAAAAACTTCAGCACTAAATAAGCTGAAGTTTTTTTTTGTCCTAGATAAGTTTTTTCAAAAACTTCAGCAGAAGATGCTGAAATTATTTAATTCATTTGTAAAAAGTTCAGCACTAAATAAGCTGAAGTTTTTTTGTCCTGGATTCATTAGTTTTGTCATAAAGCTTTTTCAAAAACTTCAGCATAAGATGCTGAAGTTACTTAGTTCATTTGTAAAAACTTCAGCACTATATAAGCTGAAGTTTTTGAAAAAGCTTTCTAACATACTAGATAAATAATCAGATTGCCAACAGTATCTAAATCATAAATTTTGGAAACAATAAGCGTGAAAAGAACAGATTATCATGAAAAGAATCAGTAAGTGTGACCTTAAACTTCCCGTACGTGGAAATATTCACAAATTATTGTCTACTAACTTACGTAATTATTTTATAATTTATTTTTAAATAATCTGATAAACATACTTATGGCAATCATCCCATGAACTGAAATTTCATAGCAACACTAACAGTAGAAGAAGAAAGAATAAGAAGAAGAAAACGAAAGAGGAGAAGGATGAGAAGAAATGGGGGCTGAAGTTGTTTAAAAAGTGGGTACAAGTTAAAAGTTTTAAAAAAATGGATATAGATTAAATGGGGGGCGACCAAATAGGGCGCCCCGTGCAAAAAGGCCCCAACTATTTAAGGAATGGGCTAGCTGCTTATTGTTTTTGAGGCATGACCAGCAAAATAAAATTATTTAATATATATATATATATATATAGATATTACTAAAAATTAACTACTATATTAAAAGAAATTGAAAGATTAAAGTAACCATAAGCAAACAAAAGACAAAGGAAAATTAAATGCATGAAATTGAGCAAAAGAAAGAGAGAACGTTACTTTAGCTTGTGAATTCCCACAATAATCATACTTAGCAAAATACAATTATAAAGCTGTATAGTCATGCATTTGTCAAGACAGAGTGTCAGAGGACTCAGGGTTGTAATCCAAACATCTCAGTATGATTGTTTTGTTTTGATGTTAATCCTTCTATCCTTTCAAATTCAATGAAATGCAGTTCAGTTTCGTATTAAGTTTTGTATCTTTTCTTTTTCTTAAGTCCTGTCCCTTTTTTTTCATTTTAGTTTTGTTAATGCTGGCTTTAATAACATGACATGCATGAGGAATTCACGCCCAGATCTTAAAAAGCTGTCTAATATCGAAATAATGCATCAAGAGGTTGAATATGATGAAGATGAGTTTGTTGAGGAAATAAAAGAGAGTTGGAACAATTTTGAAAACAAGCATAAGCCCAACCTCAATAAAACTAAGCCGATTAATATCGAAAGTCATGAAGAAGTTAGAGAAACGAAGATAAGCATTCGCACTGAACAAAAAACTAGAGATGCCTTGATTCAACTTTTATTTGAATACAGAGATGTGTTTGCTTGGTCTTAAGATGATATGTCGGGTTTAAGTGCTAATCTAGTGGTTCATAAGCTTCCTACGTATCTTGATTTTCCACCAGTCCAACAAAAGCAACAGAAATTTTAAATAGACATGAGTGACAAAATCAAAGAGGAAATAATGAAGCAGCTGAGCGCCAATGTGGTCAGAGCTATCTGATACACCACCTGGGTGGCAAATGTTGTGCATGTGCCAAAGAAGGATGGAAAGACCAGAGTTTGTTTTGACTACAGGGACCTGAACAAAGCAAGTCCAAAGGATAATTTTCCTTTACCAAATATCCACATTCTGGTAGATAACTGTGCAAAGCATGAGATACAATCGTTCATGGATTGCTATGTTGGGTACCACCAAATTCTAATGGATGAGGATGATGCAGAAAAGACGGCTTTCACCACTCCATGGGGTACTTATTGTTACAGGGTCATGCCATTCGGTTTAAAGAATGTAGGGGCAACTTACATGAGGGCCATGACCACCATTTTTCACAATATGATGCACAAAGAGATTGAAGTATATGTCGATGATGTCATCATAAAATCAAAGACACAGGTTGATCACGTGTGCGATTTGAAAAAGTTCTTCGAACGGCTTCAAAGGTATGACCTTAAGCTTAATCTAGCCAAGTGTGCATTTGGGGTTCCATCTGGAAAACTCCTCGGTTTTATAGTCAGCCGGAGAGGCATCGAACTGGATCCATCTAAGATAAAGTCCATTCGCGATATGCCACCCCCAAGAACAAAAAGGAAGTTATGAGTTTTCTCGGGAGGTTGAACTACATCAGCAGGTTCATTGCTCAACTCACAACCACGTGCGAGCCCATCTTTAAGTTGCTGAAAAAGGATGTTGCTATCAGGTGGACGGACGATTGCCAAAAGCTTTTGACATGATCAAATATTATTTGTCAAAACCCCCTGTACTGGTCCCACCTGAACCTGGTAGGCCTTTGTTTTTATATTTATCGGTGATGCATAATTCCTTTAGATGCGTTCTGGGGCAACATGATGCAACAGGCAAAAAGGAACATGCAATCTATTATTTGAGCAAAACGTTCACCAATTATGAGGTTAAGTACACCCCTTTAAAAAGGACAAGTTGTGCCTTGACTTGGGTCGCTCAGAAGCTAAGATATTATCTTTTGGCCTACACTACTTACCTCATATCCAAAATGGATCCTTTGAAGTACATCTTTCAAAAGCCAATGCCCACTAGCAGGCTCGCAAAATGGCAAATCCTGCTCACAGAGTTCGACATCGTCTATGTCACTCGCACCGTGATGAAAGCACAGGCTTTGGCAGATCATTTGGTAGAGAATCCAGTTGATGATGAGTACATGCCACTTAGCACATACTTCCCCAGACGAAAAGGTCTACTTAATAGAGGAAGTAGTTCCAGATGATAACCCTATATGGAAAATGTATTTTGATAGGGCTGTCAATATCAAAGAAGTTGGGATCGGGGCAATCCTCATCTCACCTATTGGACATCATTACCCTGCAACGGCCTGACTTCGGTTCTTCTATACTAATAATACGGCAAAATACGAAGCTTGTATCATGGGTCTGAAAATGGCCATCGATCTGGATGTGCATGGACTATTGGTTATGGGAGATTCCGACTTGCTTATCCGGCAAGCCCAGGGCGAATGGGAGACTCGAGACATCAAGCTTATTCCATACAGACAATGTGTGCAAGACTTGAGCAAAAGATTCAAATCCATCGAGTTCAGGTACATTCCTAGGTTTCACAATGAGCTAGCCGATGCTTTGGCTACTTTAGCCTCGATGCTCCCTTATCTGGGCAACACGCATATTGATCCACTTGAAATCCAAGTTCATAATCAACACGGTTACTGCATACAATTGAGACAGAACTAGATGGCGAACCATGGTATCATGACATAAAACGATTCTTAAAAATAAGAGAATATCCAGAGCATGCCAAAGGAGATCAAAAAAGAACTATAAGGTGGCTCGCTAGTGGTTTCTTCCTGAATGGGGAAATTTTGTACAAGAGGACCCCAAATTTAAACTTATTGAGATGCATAGATGCTACAGAAGTGGAGCAGATCATGAGTAAAGTGCATTTGGGGGTATGTAGACCTCACATGAATGGATATGTTATGGAGAAGAATATTTTGTGGGCAGGGTATTATTGGCTTACTATGGAGCAAGATTACTTCAGATTTGTTCGCAAGTGTCACCAATGCCAGATTCATGGTGACCTGATCCCCTCGCCTCCTTCGGAGTTGCATCCCATGTCCTATCCTTGGCCTTTCATTGCTTAGGGAATGGATTTTATTGGGCCAATCGAGCCAAAGGCTTCAAATGGGCATAGATTCATTTTGGTTGCAATTGATTACTTCACCAAGTGGGTGGAGGTCATCACTTTCAAAGCAGTCACCAAGAAAGCAGTGGTAGACTTTGTTCATTCCAACATCATCAGTCGCTTTGGTATCGCAAAGACTATTATCACTGACAATGCAGGCAATCTAAATAGTCATTTGATGAAGGAGGTATGTGAACAATTTTAAATTATGCATCGCCATTCTACCCCTTACTGACCAAAAACCAATGGAGCCGTTGAAACGGCAAACAAGAATATCAAGAAGATTCTCAGGAAAATGATCCAAAGGTCTAGGCAATGGCATGAAAATTTGCCTTTTGCTCTTTTGGGATACCGTACGACTGCTCGCACATCTATTGGTGCAACTCATTATCTACTTGTATATAGAACTGAAGCTGTAATAAAACCAAAAGTCGAAATTCCCTTTCTCTGAATCATTGTGGAATCGGAGATTGAAGACACTAAGTGGGTCAAGACCTGATTAGAACAACTAATGTTGATTGATGAAAAATGGCTAGGAGCAGTGTGTTTTGGCCAGTTATACCAGCAAAGAATGGCACGCGCTTACAACAAGAAAGTACATCCAAGGCACTTCGAGGTAGTCCAACTTGTTCTGAAACGCATTCTTCCACACCAAGTAAAAGTTAAAGAAAAGTTTTCCCCAAACTGGTAAGCACCCTACATCATCAAGAAAGTGTTACCAAAAGGGGCCTTGCACTTGGTAGATGAAGAAGGACGGGTACCAGACATGACAATTAATGCAGATCGAGATGACGAAAGCTATCATTTGCTTGCTATTCCAAATATGTGTCACTCTTTTGCTAACCCTTTTGAGTTGTATTTGTCTTCTTTGGTTTGCACCTTCTGGAACCTGTGTACTTATAAAAAAAAGAAAAAAAATAGTCAAACAACAAAGCTTTGGAGTCATTGAACTACGTCCGACCTGATTCTGAAAGGATACGTAGGTAGCCATATCTTGAGTTCGTTCCCAACACAACAAAAAATCCATATTCCTAAAACTCCAAAACTGGGGCAGAAGTTTGTTTTATTTTACGGTTTTTCCTATAAAATGGTTCTAAAATTTGTAATTTAGTTCAAGGTTGTTTTTGCTTTTTCCCTGTTAGGAAATTTTGATCGATCTTTGAGAATATTTGGAGTCCCCATGCCAAGGGCGTTGAGAAACCTCCCGCATCCAGTATCTTAGTCAAAAAAAAAAGAAAAAAAATAAGGAAAAGAAAAAGAAATGAGAGAGTATTATCGGTAAAAACCCGTACGGGAATTATAAGGCGATAGTGAGCAGAGAAATGAGAGAGTTTTATTGGTGAAAACCCAGATGGGCACCATAAGGCGATAGTTAGTAGAGAAATGAGAGACGTTAGTTAGCGAAAACTTGCAAAGAGCACTACTAGCCGAATGAGGGTCTTCGATTATCCGGCATGATCACAACCAAGACAAATTCAATATGAAAATTTGCGACGGATTTTGAGAATTAGACAGCTCAGACGGATCAGGCGTTCAGTCCATAATGCATGTCATAATTCATTGAAGTCGGCACATACCTCCAGATAAGTCTCCCTATTCCTTTCCCCGAAAGTGACACCTTTGTTTAAGTATAGTTCTTTTTCACTTTAGATTATTATTCTATTTTTACCCATAATTTTTCTTTGATTCCTTTTCGGTCTGATCCTGCATCAAAAGCGAAGCAAAGAAATGGCTGCAAAACTAGCTACAGTTTCCCCGTAATATCGAGCACAATTTGGGGCATATATAGCATTGATGAAGGCTTGAATCCATCTGAGATCTCATTTGATAAGGCGAACAAAGTGTTTCAAAGAAACTAAAAAGTCGCATGAGCAAGACCTACTTCATGAGAAAAGTTGATAAGCACTACGGACACAAACTGATACTGGGTGCAAGACGACCTAGTTTGATTTTAAAGAAAAAATGCATTTCCTTAGAGACAAGAGTAGTGGTACCATGGACATCTGGGTATGAAACAGTTGGGGGCAATATTGGAAAGCCAAGGTCTCTAAAAAATGATACAGAGCAGCCGAGCATCTCAGTTCCACGATGACAGAATCAGTTCTTCGACAGCAATGGCCGTGAATCAAGCTACTCAGGGCATCAAGGCCACAAACCAACCACCACTTTGACAACTCATAAATTTTTCTTTGTTTGAAACGGGAACAAAGCAGAACAGAATAGCGACTCTTAAAGGACGAATGTCACCAAATGTAAGCTCCTTAAGACCTCCATTTTCTTTTATTTTTAGCATACATCACTACTGTTCATACCTCCCAGTTACGTAGCTTAACTCAGGCAGAACTGTTTCGCCTAGGGGGATCCAGCTCATATTTTCGGGTAGAAGTACTCTTCGCTCAGGGTGTTTACATAGCTTAACTCAGGTAGAACCATTTCATCTAGGGGGATCCAACTCATTGTTCTGGGTAGAAGTACTCTTTGTTCAGGGTGTTTTATGTAGCTTAACTCAGGTAGAACCGTTTCGCCTAGAGGGATCTAGCTCATAGTTACGGGTAGAAGTACTCTTCACTCAGGTTGTTTATGTAGGGTGATCCAGTTCATAGTTCTGAGTAGAAGTACTCTTCGCTCAGGGTGTTTTATGTATCTTAGCTTAGGTAGAATTGTTTCGCCTGGGGGGATCCGGCTCATAGGTCCGGATAGAAGTACTCTTCACTCAGGTTGTTTTACGTAGCTTAACTCAGGTAGAACCATTTTGCCTAGGGGGATCCAGCTCATAGTTTCGGATAGAACTAATCTTCGCTCAGGGTGTTTTACGTAGCTTAACTCAGGTAGAACCGTTTCACCTAGGGGGATCCAGCTCATAGTTTTGGGTAGAAGTACTCTTCGCTCAGGGTGTTTTACGTAGCTTAACACAGATAGCATCCTTTCGCCTAGGGGGATCCATCTCATAGATCCGGGTAGAAGTACTCTTCGCTTAGGGTGTCTTATGTAGCTTAACTCAGGTAGAACCATTTCGCCTAGGGGGATCAAGCTCATATTTCCGGGTAGAAGTACCCTTCGCTCAGGTTGTTTTACGTAGCTTAACTCAGGTAGAATCCTTTCTCCTAGGGGGATCCAACTCATAGTTCCGGGTAGAAGTACTCTTTGCTTAGGGTGTTTTTGTATCTTAACTCAGGTAGAATCCTTTCGCCTGGGGGATCCAGCTCATATTTCCAGGTAGAAGTACTCTTCGCTCAGGGTGTCTTACGTAGTTTAACTCAGGTAGAACCATTTTGCCTAGGGGATCCAGCTCATAGTTCCGAGTAGAAGTACTCTTCGCTTAGGTTGTTTTACGTACCTTAACTCAGGTAGAGCCATCTCGCCTAGGGGGATCCAGCTCATAGTTTCGGGTACAAGTACTCTTTGCTCAAGTTGTTTTACGTAGTTTAACTTAGGTAGAACCTTTTCGCCTAGAGGGATTCGGCACTTTATCCATAATACAGGGCGCCAACCCCTGGTTATCTATTTCCTTTTCAGTAATATAGGGTGCCAATCCCTGGTTACGTTTCCTTTAAGTAATATAGGATACTACGCTCTAATTTCATTCCTTTGGTAACACAGGGTACTACCCCGTGGTGGTATACCTTCACATAGTAGTTTATACTACTGTCTTTGTCTTCTTTTCAGTGAATTAGATAATTTATAGCTTTCTCTAATAACTCACAAAATTTTCCTAATGCCAAACTGAGGCACAAGAATTTTGTTCGTTTTGTTCGTCTTTGATGGCTTTGCAGGCCCCGCCGTAGAGCACAGATTATGGCGATCAAAGCTTGAAGTTTCAGTTATCATCAGAAGGAAGAAGTCTTTCGATCACATGATAGTTGGAGTTAACTTTGACAATGTGTTAGTAACCCAGCTTCTCAAGATTCATCTTCTCAAATTTTGATCCACAAAGCAAGCAATCGAGATTGAGTCATAATCTTTTCTTCAAAGAGAATCAAGATCCAATCTAAGGTCAACACAAGTGAGAAAGTCAAGAATCAAGATTTGACTCCAGAAGATACATAGATAGGAATTTTGTAACTCTTAGCTTGCAAGAATATGTAGTTTTCTTCTTCTTTTGATGTAAGAAGCAAGTAACAGTCAACAACAACAACAACAACAACAGTCTTAACTCCAGTGTTCGATAGTCCCAGCTACCAAATTTTCTCAAAACTACACCGACCTGATTCCTTTATAGCCAAGGATATGTAGGCAACCTCGGAAGCAAGGTTCGGTCACCTTTTTCAAAAATGCTTTCATTAGAGTCATAGGTGAGGAAAATTAGTCATGACATTCACTATCTTTGCATGAAAACTCTTCATGTTCTCGAGCAAAGAGGGGTAGTTGTAAAGGCCTAATTTTTGCTCTTCTTTTTTTTCTCTCTTAGATGATATCCTTTAGTATTGTTGGGTGTGAATTTTTATCTTTTATTTTTATTTTTTTAGAATTAGTTTATTTTAAATAGTTGATAAAGGGGATAAGGGATTGGAATAGCCATTTTAAAGACAAAATCGGCTCAATTTGGACAAAAATCAAGGCCCAGGACCCGGTCCAGGTTTGTGGTATGAGAGACGCCTCAAAACTACGTCGTTTTGATAAGTGAGGTGAGATTAAATCTCATTCGTTCATATCACTTTGATCTAAGGGTTCTAATTCACTCTCCACTCTATGTATATAAGACCTCAAGATCAGAAATTTGACCCCCCATTTTTCCCTATTTTCTTTTCTTCTTCCTCTCTCCTCAATCTCCCATCACTCTCTCATCTCTTTGTCTCTCCGCCGCTCCCCACGGTGGCTCCGCCAGCCAGAAATCGCCACTACCGGCAGATGTCGTCCAAATACCACAAAATTTACATTGTTCTTCTCCCCTCACTTCCCCCTTTCCAAATCCACGAACCAAATCCCTTGAATTCCTCCCAAACTCCACGAATAAACCAAAATCCGAAATCCTAGCTCACTTTTTTTTTTGTTGTAAATTCGTCGAGTTTTAGACCTCTTATTCATAAAATACTTACATAGGATTGCAGAGCTCCATATGATCTATCATCCTATGTTGGTTTTACCCCAAAACTCCGATAGAAGTCCGGCCGAATTCCGGCAACCACCGCCACTGCCGGCAACCACTACCACCCTATTACCCTCTGTTGTTTTAGCCTATTCGACCCAAATGTGTTCGCTTCTCTCTAGAACGACGTTGAAACTCATTAGATTCAACGTGTGGTAGAAATAAACGCTCGTTTCAAGGTCAGACAACCACCATCCGACACCTTCGGCGTTTCCTCGCTGCTTGGGTTGTCCTCGATTTCCTCGTGTGGTAAAACCTTTATCCATTTCCCTCTTTTCTGATTTTTGGTTTTGTTTATTAAGACTAGGATCATATTTTAGTTTTCGTCTCATTTAATCTCACGTCATTGGATAGTATTCAATTTCAATTAGTTTCAGTTTTGCTTCAATATCGTTTATGTCATTTATAGGTAGTTTTAAGTGTTGGTTTCGACTCATGTATAAGTTTGAATTATGCATTTTGTTTCAAAGTTTAAGTCTTTTGGTTAATATGCATTCGTTTAGTCTTGCTTGTGTTAGTCGTGTTATCCGTTTTGATTGGCATATCCTGGGAAGCATGATCAGTTCTGCTAGTTTACCTTGTATTTATCTCTTCATGTTTAACTAGATGATATTTTCTAGATTCAAATAGTGTTTTGGTTTGGGACTAGCAGTTGGTAGTTTGGTAGTTTCATGTTGGTTCAGGACCATCGTTTGACAGTTAGATTGATTAGCTTCTAGTTTTGTTTGTTAGTTCTTCTGTTAACTGATTGATATAGGTTATATGAAGCTCAGTTAGATTGTTTATTTGTGTTAATTGATCATCGTTCAAAGGCATTAATGATCTTGATTCATTCTGAAGTATGGTTAATTTGTTTAGTTGAGTTATTGATCTTTTCAATTCATGAGTTTATTTGTTCTAATGAATTGATAATCTATAGGTTGAATGCTTGATGATAGTCTGTGTTGAAATGCTTAGCCTATTATCACTTCAACAGTTATGAGTGTATTTTAGTAAGATTTGAGCAATATGAGTCATGTGGTTGGTTTGAACATAAAATCTGGTTTGAGAGATTGAGAGGAAAGAAAAGAAAGGGAGAGTACTTGAGTACAAGGTCCGTGTTTGGTTGCTTTCACTATTAAGGACTGTTATGGAGTACAATACTCCAAAATTCTATCCACAATTGGTAAGGCAAACTGTTCATTAGACAGATTTCTGGTTTTGGACAAATTTTGGGTCAAAAATCTATCATTTTGGACAGATTTTTGGCTAAAAAATAATCTGTCCCAAGAGTCCTTATCCTCTCCTATAAAGGTAAGGTCTTTCCATATCCTCTAGGACATAATTTGAATATCCTTTACACTCTATCACACATTTTTACAAGTTTTTTCACACACATCTTAATTTTAAAGACAAAAAATTTGAGAGAAAAATTAGCAGGTGAACATAAAGAAAGTAAGATGAAATTGTGAGTGAATTTTAGAGTGCAAACTTTTAGAAAAGTATAAGTCTTCTTTAGAGTTAGTTCTGGGTCTCTTCTCTAAGGTTTTCGGGTTGTTTTAACACTTATTTGTTGCTGGATTGTTGTTGTTTTTGGCTGCTTTTGTTGCTGAATTTCACCCCCTCTCCCTGCTGACATTTTCTTTCCGGTATCCAGGTAATTCTCTTAAAATGCTACTACAATTTTGAGTCAGGATTGAATGGAGACGAAGCAATTTGAAGTTTTTTTTTTCCAGTTTATTCTAAGCTTTAAAAGCATTCTGTTCTTGTAAGGTTTTGTGTGTGAGTACATATGATAAATTTTGAATTTCTATGAATATTCCAGCTGACAACATGCTTTAAAACTCTTTAGTTCATAATTGCTTTGTTATTATGACTCATTGTCACCTTGGTTTTATGAGAAATTGCTAGTAAAAATAGAAATGTTAGTGATACATGTTTCAAATGTTTAAGTTGGTAGTTTTGAACTTTTTTGAGATAACCTAAAATACAAAAAAGAAGCTGCAAAAGCAAACTACCAAGACTCTTTCCTTGTAGGGAGAGGAGTTGCTTCCGAGTTGGTGAGCATGGTGTCTGGGTCAATTAGTTGCATATCAGCATGATTAGTGCCTTCACCAGCCTGGATCATATTCACTTTAGAAAACATCTGGCTGAGGCCATTGCAAATTTCATCAATGTTTACATGCACCGAGGAATTTTGACCCTCTTGGAGTCGTGGCTTGACAAAAGTGTAGAAAATGTGAGGGATAGGTTGTTGCAAGACCCATCTATGCTTTTTGAGGTGCTTGGCTTTGTCTTCGTCTGCTTGTGTTAGCCTGAAGCCTAAGCCAAAAGTACCCTAGTTACTGAATGGAGAAATAGGCTCCGAAATTCCTTGCAATTATGCCCCCAAGCCTTTTCCTGGCTCATAACCTTGTCTCAACATAACTGCAGCCACCATTACAGATGTGGTGGAAAAACGAGGATGCAGAATGGGCTTTCCTTCCTCAACATGGTCCACAACAACCACTTCAAAAGCCTGATAGACAATGGACTCATACCCTTCCTTGGCCTTAATACAGGGGATTAACGAGTCTTTATAAATAGAAGACTTGTCTTCCCCTTGAACAATAATTTCTTTCCTGTCATGTTCGAACTTGAGCATCTGATGTAAGGTGGATGGCACATCTCTAGCCGTGGCATAGTTAGGTTGATCTCTCCAATGGTATCTCTCACTGAGCCATCAAAAGCCCTGATGCGAACATTGCTGGGTCGGATTATATCTGTATTGATCTTCATGCTTTGCAAGGTAGAGAGAGGGAATACATCTACACTTGAGCCTCTATCAACCATGACTCGGTTTACATAATGCCCTTGACATTTGACCATCAAGTTCAAAGCCCTATTGTACCCGACTCCCTCCTCGGGAAGTTCATCATCAGTAAAAGAGATTCTGTTCACCTCGAAAAATCTGTTGGCCATCTTTTCTAACTGATTCACTATGGTCTCCTCTGATACATGTGCCTCGTTCAGGATCTTGATTAGTACACGGTCATGCTCTTTGGAATGTATGAGCAGAGATAGTAGAGAAATTATGACAGGAGTCTTTCTCAGCTGGTCAATGATTGAATAATCCTGAGCTTTCATCTTTTTCAAAAACTCTTCCGCCTCTACTTCGGTGACTGGTTTCTTTATTGGCAATTGGCCTTCTCTGATTTTCTTGGCCTTCCTCAACTCTTCTGGAGAGTAACACCTCCCCGATCGAGTCAAACCTCCAGTTTGCCCCACTTCCTCTATGATTTCCTTGCCTTTGTAGGTCATTATAGTTTTTTTGTAGTTCCAAGGAATGGTTTTCGTGTTTGTCACAAGAGGTTGCACGGCAGGTTTAATTATGATCGGCTCTGTTATACCTTTTGTACCTCCCTAATTCTGTATTGTGACGGGATGACCTCCAAGTACATACAACCTTGGGCTTGGATCATTGGAGCGAACTTCCAACCTCGAGACCTTGGGAACAAATAAAGTTACCTTTTCTGAGCTCGGGGCACCTTTCACTATTAACGGCACATCTCGGCTTGGACTTACTTCCAGACCTATTCCTTCTTGAATTGCACCCACTGTCATTTTTGCTCGACCGACCGGCTTGTATTCTTGATCTCGGCCAATCATTCCCACAAAATGGACATCATTGTGTGCTGGCAATGGGTTATTTGTCATATTAGCAGGGTCCTCGCCATTTATTACTACAATTAGTTTTTCAGAAATGAGTCTCTCTATGGCTATTCTAAAAGTCAAACAGACATCAGTGCTATGCCCTGAGGCACCGAAATGATATTCACATCTAGCATTTGCTTGAAATCCATGTGAATTAGGATGCATATGGTGGGGAGTGATGGGTCCAATCATGCCCATTTGCTTCAGCTTCTGGAACAGACTAGAGTATGATTCAGCTAATGGAGTGAATTTTTCTACCGACCTCTACTCTCGACCATAATCCTGCCTAGGACAAGCATTGTAAGGTGCCCAAAAATTTTGTTGTTGAGGTTGGGGGATCCTTAGAGCTGGTGCCCGTACCTGCTGATTGGGAGGCATAGCGTAGGATTGAGCATTGAACATTGTATACTGTGGTGGGCCCATATATTTTTGAGGAATTGGTGGGGGATAATAATGTTGAGGGTAATTGGATTTCCCCTGTTGAACTTGCACATAAGGGTGTGATGCCCCTTTTTGAACTTCTCCAGATCCCGAAGTCATTATGGACCCTTCATCTCTCTTCTTTCTATTTGCCAAACCTCCCGACCCATTTTGGATAGCTTGGGTGGTGGCTTTGAGAGAAGATTGACTTACAATTCTGCCAGTCTTGAGGCCATTTTCGACCATCTCCCCTATTTTGATTGCTTCTGCGAAAGGTCTACCTATCACAGACATTATGTTCTGAAAGTAATCAGGTTCTTGAGCCTCCAGAAAACTGTGATCCACTCGTGGTTATCCATTGATGGCTTAGCTCTAGCCGCTTGCTCCCTCCACTTGATGGCATACTCCCTAAACCTTTCGATCGCTTTTTCTTCGTATTGGATAAAGAATTACGATCCGGCGTAATGTCAATGTTGTACTGAAATTGTTTGATGAAGGGCTGGGCCATGTCATCCCAAACATGTCAATGAGAGATATCTTGGTCAATGAACAATTCGGAAGCTACCCCCCACAAGGCTTTCCCCAAAATAAGCCATTAGCAACTCTTGTTTTCCTTCTGCACCCCTCAGCTGGTTGTAGTACCTTTTCAAATGGGCGATAGGGTCGCCGTGTCCCTCATATTTCTCGAATTTTGGGGTCTTGAACCCTCGTGGCAAATGGATGTGAGGGAACATGCATAGATCACTGAAAGAAACACATTTGTGACCACCTAGTCCCTATATGTTCTTTATATTCTGTTCAAGACTTTTTATTTTCCTGGCCGTCTCATCTGGCTCAACCGTCATGGTAGGTTTTTCATTTTCCATTGGTGACTCGTACTGAGGAGTCTGATTGTATGGAGCCGAAACCCTAAAAGCCATATTTGGAGAATAGTATTGGCCAGCATAAGCATGAGATGGTGGCTCATTGTTTGGCCTCGTCAAGGAGGTGGTGGCAGGATTGTATATACCGGTGCGCTAGACACGATGAGAGGGGTGTTCCTGACCGGTGCGACTGGAGGTCGCATATTAGAGATACCGAGGGCAACATGGAGGCTATAGTTTGGCACATACCCTGGTGGTTTAATGTGATCGCTCGTTGCATGGAGCCGTGGTTGAGTAGCTTGGGGTATGGTGGAAGTTCCCTCTGAGGGACCCTGGGGTGGAGGTCGACCGGAAACCCAAGCTTGATATACATCTGACAGTTGCTATCTCAATTTTCTTATTTTCTTCGACTCTTGCTCAACTGACTGACCCTACGGATTATCACTGACTAACTCGATTTCATCACTGTTATCCATTACCACCGCTCCCTTAGATCTTGTGAAGTAATTATGTGTTGCCAGCTTCACCACAAACCAACCACCTTAAGTTTACTATATAAGAGGCAACAAATATGTTAGGGTTAAGCATTTTACAGATAGGAATCACACGTAGATATGCTATGCTCCTATAATATCACCATCTCTAATATGCTTTTGGAAGGCTTCATGTTTCATTCCGGCTTATCAGCTTATTGCTTATTGACACTGTTATTTCCTTCTCTTTCTTTTTTTTCGTTTTTCCTTTTAGTCGCCTTATTTTGATCCCTCACTTTAGAGTCATTGAAAAATATTTGATCGAACCTTTTGTGGGTTGCCTACGTATCATGTCGCCACATAAATCAGATCATTACGTAGTTCAGGTACATGAGCATTTTTTTTTTCAAAACAAACATCTTTGTGGTTCATTTTCAAATTTTTCTAAACAAAATCTTTTTCATTGATTTTCAATATAATTTTTTTATACAAGACTCAAACAAAATAAGAATTACATAAAGATAAACAAGACCAGACCTGACTCATACAGACTTTTTAGGATAAAAGGCAAAACAACAAGACTCAAAATACCAAAAGACTCTTACAGACTCAAAAATAACAAAAGAATAATGAAAAAGGACTGATAACTAAAAGAAGACTTTGATCTCTACAGTAGTATCCACCAACATCACTGTAATCAAGGTGCTTGTTCCTGCGGCTGACCCCCAACATTGCGGTATATCCTCTCCAAGTCGGCAGATATATGACGAGCAACGTTCAATGATACTTATGCAAACTGCTCAGGCGTCATTCCTTGGCAACTCCTGCATGCTCTTGAGGTATATGTGGCCACCTCGAGGATCTTTCCCCTAATGTATTCCTGTGCCAAATGCAACTCTTGATTTTGCTGACCACGGGTCTCAGCTAGATCCAGCTCATCACGCTCGCGGTCCAAGGCCATATCTTTCTAGCGCCGAATTTCTAGTAACTCCCCCTCCAACCGATTGATCACCTTTTGGTAGTGGTGTCTTTCTATCTCAAACTCATCGATCTGGCGCTCCTTACTTGATTCAACTCCCTTTAACTAATCCCTTAAACTTTTGATTAGTGGATCGTAACTCATGCGCTCATGATCACGGACTACCCTGAACTGGGCTTCTCTCTCTTCTTGTTGCTGAGCGGTTGTGACTATGTTCTTCTTTCAAATTTGGGCTTTGAGTGCTTGCATTTCTCATGCCCACTGAGCTTTTTCTTTCTCAAAAGCATCATACAGTAGATCCCTGTCTATTTTAACGATGTCGAGCTCTTCTTGTAGTGCTCCATAGGCAGATTCATAACCCTTTTTCATCTCTTCCGCAGCCAGCCTAACTCTGTTTCGAATCTCATCCTCCCATTCTGCGGTGCTCTTCATGACTGTCCTTGGTCTATCTGCGAGAGCATCTTGATTATAGAACCACTCAAGATAAGAAGGATTCAGCTCACCTTGTTTTCGATCTGCTACCATGGTGCCACGCTTGAGTATCTTAGTGCCATTCAAAACACGTTGAGCATAAGCTTCAAATGGGATCCTCTAATGTTGCTTCCTAAATAAAGTTTTCTATAGTCTTTATCAGGGGCACTATTTGTTTGTGACCCACCTGACGTAGAACTCTCATGCGAGCATATGGCTGATAACCTCGAAGCCCCATCAAGATCAGAAACGGATGGCAAGATGACTTATAGATGACATATTCTGCGGTGAACCAAGGATAATTCCATGTAATCTGATCATCTGTTAAGGAGTGAAGATACTCCTTCCAATCTTGGACACTTTCTGGAAAACTGCGAATCTCGAGCTCACTCTTCAACCTAGCATTATACTAACAAGTACGGTGGTCTACCTAATAAGGACGGTGAAAAAGATGATCCATGAAACACATATGGAGAAGGAGGTTGCAACCTTCAAAGAAACCTTTTCCTTCCCAACACCTGGTCAAGGCACAGAAGGTATCTGCTAACACCATTGGAAGAATGGAGGAATCATTGCTTTTCATCATGGCTGTGACTATCCCAGATAACCGAATGTTGATCTTCCGATCCTCTCTTGGGAAGACCATGCACCCCAAGAAAGCTACAATAAATGATTTCCGTCCATGGCCTTGCCATGTGTGTTGCTTCTGTTTGTTAACCAGCTTCGTCCCATATTTTGAGAACCCCCCTTCATGTCCGTACCTGTCATACAAGAAATCTAGGCGGACCTGCCCTTGCACCACATGTGCTATCTCGATGTGGCTGATCCACATCTGCTCAAGGAACTTGGTAGCAGTTACATCCTTGGGAGCCAAAAGTCTCTTTGTTCGACTCTTGTGCCCTAGATTTGCATATTCAGCGAATTCCTCCAAGGTAGGAGTCATTTCAAACCCATTGAGATGAAACACATTATTCTTCGGATCCTAGAAATAAACCAAAGCCTCGATGAGTTCTCGCTTGGGCTCAATCTCCATAATATTTACCAAATTTTTCAAATGATCCTCGATCTTTCTTTGCTCAAACCCGTCCATGTTGTTCCACCATCACTTTAATAAACTGGTCACTTTGTCGACAATCTTAAACGGCGAGTGCTCTTCATCTCTCGGCCTCTTGTCAGGTCTCTCACTAACTGAATACATATCATACCTATATAAATAAAATTATGAGGTCAAGTCCTAATCTAAACTCAAAGAAATGACACAAAGCAGACTTTTGGATAAGACAACAAACAAATTTCTTATGGGAGGAAGGCTAGACTTTAGAAGGATTACTCAGGTATCTCGCTGAGGAAACAAAAATGGCCAGACAAAGGACAAAATGATGAAATGTGACGAAGAGGACAAGATGGTTATTTTTATAAAAATGGCTCTTCAGCATCTCCAAGAAAAATACTAAGGCAGTCCTGGTAAAAACATCTGAATACATGGATAAGCGGGTTAAAAATAAATAAAAGCTTATTTTTTTACGAAAACACCCATTTCAAAAAAAACTATAAGGTTGACTTGGCAAAAATGGCCGATAACAAAGGACGACATGGCAAAAACAAAATGACTCTTTTTACGAAAATAGCCCTTCGACACTTCCGAGGAAGGTTGAAAGGCTGTCCCGGCAAAAACGGTCAAAAATAAAGACGAAATGGTAAAAGGTGTTAAAAAACGAGCAAAGTAATCATTTTGTATGAAAATAGCCCTTCGGCACTTCCGAGAAAGTTTTTAAGGCTATTTCGGCAAAAATAGTTCAACATTGGGGAAAAATGGTAAAATATTACCTATATCTACGAAAACAGCCCTTCGACGGTTTCGAAGAAGGTTCGAGGTTGTATTGAAAAACATGATCGGACGTAAAGACAAAAACAATGAAAAAGAGAAAAAAACAACAAAACTATTGAGATTTTTTATATATTTAAAACAAATATTATGGACACACCAATTTCGAAAACTCTTGCAAAAGTGGGGGCCAAACCTGATGAAGGTTGCCTACATACCCCATTGAAATTGTGAGAATCGGACCTGCGTATGTCAAACCAAGACTACAACATTTCTATTTTATTTTTTGTTTAGTAAAAACGAATTATTTGTACAAAATTGGGGGAATGATTTTTTTTCTTTTTTTTTCGCTCAACTAATTTTCTAAAGCCAGTCAACAAATGCAAGCAAGCCTTCCAAATGATGCAACACGTAGCACATAAGTGAACATGATGGTCTCAAAAAGGATACCTATCTTATACAGACCCGGCCCCTGTGCCGAGCTTCGCTAAGTCAAATGCATATGATGCAACAAAACGATCCTACTAGGGATAACCAGGCATGTGACTTGTTCTTCTAGGTTTTAAAAATCCTAGGGGATGAGGTGTATCTAGACTGGCCATAAAACGAGCGGACAACTCGAGTTGGGAAGGGGTAGCGTACCGGGAGCAATACTTCTCCAGCTTAACTACTGGACCCTCCCCGTTCTTAAATATGGGTGACTAATAATCCTTCACCGGGAGCCTAGGCCCACCGGCTTTATCTCAATATCTGCGATTCCCGAGGTTGTATTCAGTAGACTTAGAGAGGGCGCGCAAGAAGACAATTTATAATACAGTTCAACAATATCAAAGCGGTAAAGAGCAGGAAAGTAGCACATTAGGCCCAAATAGATCACAGTTATATACAAAAAATTAATAAAGCCACATAAAGTCAATGTACAAGCTCGAATTCTTAAATGTCCCCAGTGGAGTTGCCAGAGCCGTCACACCCCTTTTTACCCCCCAAAAGAAGATATGTGTTATTATATGGATTGTGGGTTAAAGATTTTTTCTAATTAAAGTGACAAACTTGAATAAGGATTTTTTTATTTACAAAATCGCCACTTGGAATTGATTTTTGGGCGTTCCAAGTCACCTTTTTATTTGAATCCCCATTCAAAGGAAGATTTGACTCTTTTCATGTTGGTCTGCGAAAAAACAAAGTCCGGGTAAGGAATTCTGTTGACCGGGGAGAAGGTGTAAGGCATTTCCCAAATCCCGTGGTTCTAGCATAGTCGCTTTATTGACTTAACTTGGCTTGAATTAATTCTGGATGAACTGTGATTTATTTGATTTTTATGCTTTTCCTATTTCCGCTTTTATTTATTACAAAAATAAATAAATAATTTTTTTGAAGAATATTAAATTGTCAAAGTGTGCCTACTAGTTGCCTAGCGTTTAAAAATAATTAAGTATGATTAAATTATTTAAAAGAAAAATAGATTATTAAAAATTGATGGCTAAATTAAGCTGACCAACTTTTAATTAAACATGGGTCAGTTTAGTTTATTTGAGAAAATGGGCCAACTTGTATTTCATGGAAATGGGGTACTGCCTGTTTAAGAAAAATATAAAAAGGCCCCAACTATTTAAGGAATGGGCTAGCTGCTTATTGTTTTTTAGGCATGACCAGCAAAATAAAATTATATATATAACAAAAAAGCTAATTCTTGAATCTAATATTATGACCCACTCTATTAATACTAAAGGCTATTAACTACCACATTAAAAGAAACTGAAAGAATAAAGTAACCATAAGCAAACAAAAGATAAAGGAAAATTAAATGCATGAAATTGAGCAAAAGAAAGACAGAATGTTACTTTAGCTTATGAATTCCCACAATTAATCATACTTAGCAAAATACAATCATAAAGCTGTATAGTCATGCATTTGTCAAGACAGAGTGTCAGAGGACTTTTATCTCAAAAAAGTTCAAAACTACTAACTTAAACACCTGAAACATATATCACTAACATTTCTATTTTTACTAGCAATTTATCATGAAACCAAGGTGACAATGAGTCATAATAACAAAGCAGCTATGAACTAAAGAGGTTTAAAGCATGTTGCCAGCTGGAATATTCATAGAAATTTAAAATTTATCATATGTACTCACACACAAAACCTGACAAGAACAGAATGCTTTTAAAGCTTAGAATAAACTAGAAAAAAAGGGAACTTCAAATTGCTTCGTCTCCATGCAATCCTAACTCAAAATTGCAATAGCATTTTAAGAGAATTACGTGGATATCGGAAAAAATCAGGGAGAGGGGGTGAAATTCAGTAACAAAAGCAGCCAAAAACAGTAACAATCCAGTAGCAAATAAGTATTAAAACAACCCGAAAACCTTAGAGAAGAGACTCAGATCCAATTCTAAAGAAGACTTATACTTTACTAAAAGTTTGTACTCTAAAATTCACTCATAATTTCAGCTTACTTTCTTTATGTTCAGCTACTAATTTTTCTCTCATGTTTTTTGTCTTTAAAAATAGCACTAAAGATGTGTGTAAAAAACTTGTCATAATGTGTCATAGAGTGTAAAGGGTATTCAGACCATGTCCTAGAGTATATGGAAAGACCTTACCTTTATAGGAGAGGAGAAGGACTCTTGGGACAAATTTTGTTTTAGCCAAAAATCTATCCAAAATGATAGATTTTTGACCCAAAATCTGTCCAAAACCAGAAATATGTCCAATGAACAGTGTGCCTTACCAACCGTGGACAGAATTTTGGAGTATTGTACTCCAAAAAATTCCGCAATAGTGAAAGCAACCAAATACGGACCTTATATTCAAGTACTCTCCCTTTTTTCCCTCTCAAACCAGATTCTATGTTTAAACCAAATACATGACACATATTACTCAAATCTTACTAAAATACACTCATAACTGTTGAAGTGATAATATGCTAAGCATTTTAAAACAGACTATTGTCACACCTACTTTTTCCGCGCCCGAGAGGCGCAGGGGGAGTTTTTTCCAATTAAAAGACAATCGAAACGGGATTGGTTTGTTTATTTCAGAGTCGCCACTTGGGAGATTTAGGGTGTCCCAAGTCACCAATTTTAATCCCGAATCGAGGAAAAGAATGACTCCATATTACAGTCTGCGTACCAGAAATCCGGATAAGGAATTCTGTTAACCCGGGAGAAGGTGTTAGGCATTCCCGAGTTCCGTGGTTCTATCACGGTCGCTCAACTGTTATATTCGGCTTGATTATCTGATTTTATACAAGTGTGAACTTATGTGCAAAATTTAACTTTTAACCGCTTTTATCATTTACTGTTTTTATCAAGAATTGCAACGTTGTGAAAATGTATCTCGAACCGCGTTACAATCAATGTACCCGTGGTCGTCGACAAACTTTGACTCCGTTGAGATTTGGATTTGGGTCACATCAATGTGCACCCGATTTTAAGGAAATTAAATTATTAAAGGCGCGCCTAAAGCGACTAGCGTATTTATTTTGGGTAGGACCGTGGAATTTTACTAAACGGTCCATCCCGAAGTCTAAATAATTTTTAAAGCAAATATTTACTGAGGGCCCCGCAATTTGCATTTTATTTGGCGAGGCTCATCTCATTCTTATTTTTTTTTAAAAAAATGAATTTGCAACGTCATGGACACGCATCTCGAACCACGTCACAATCAATGTACCCGTGATTAGAAACACATTTCGACTCCGTTGAGAATTGGATTTGGGTCACATAAATGTGCACCCGAGTTTAAGAAGGTAAGATTTATTAAGGCGCGCCTAAAGCGACTAGCGTATTTATTTTGGGAAGAGGCCGTGAAGGTTCATTAAACGGCCAAATCCAAAATCTAGTCAATGGTTATGCATTTTATTGAGGGCCCCGGCGGTTTGTGATTTATTTGGCGAGGCTCGTCTCATTTTTATTTTAAAAGGATAAACCTATAGCGACTACATTTTCTATTAAGTTCGTCTCTAAAATAAAAGAAAAATCTCCTAATTATTTACATGCTGAAAAACGCAACTTATTAGTTATTAAGTTACGGCTTATGTGAACGGAAAATTGCGATCGCGTTTGTACAAGGAAAAACTGCTTTCATTTCACATTTTATTATTTGCTAGAACATGAGATAAATACACAATAATATCAAAGCCGATTAACTATTCTTCAAATAATTTAAACTAGCATTATTAGATGAAGAAATCATACATATGCAGCCTCATTACTCATTAATTAATCGACTACATTTTTATACGAAGAGAGGAAAATTAATATTCAAACACAGATCCAAACAAAAGAATTCAACAGGAACAGGAGCCTGATTAATATTTCATTTTTCGCTTCAAGCCAAGAGTGTACAAATGTGTACCTGGAAACAGCAGTACAAGAACAAAGAAGTAGGAGTCAGCAACAGTAATAACGCAGCAACAGCAGGTTCCGCAACACCGCAAAACCAGTAACAACCAGTAGAATAACCCAGTGATAGATTGTAAACTTAGCAGTGAAAAAAGTACAATCGCAGTCAAAGCAGAAGAGAGAAAAGACACGAGATGCAGTAGCTTCGGATTTTTGAATAACACTCGAAGAAAAGCAAACAGAAATTATTCGAGTGAAGTTCAAATTGGATTTCTCTTTTACTCTCACAAACTCTCTCAAGTATCTCGTAATATTCAAGTTCTAAAAATTCTCTTCTTTTTTCTCTCCCAAAAAAATCATCTCAAGGTTCAAGTTCTAGTCCCTTAATGTCTAGAATAGTCCTCTATATATAGCAAGACAAGTCTTCAATTCCCAACCCCAAAATTATTCCCCCAATGGCATGCTTTGTCCCACTACTTAATGTTTTCTTTATTTTAAACTTTGTCCCCCATGCCTACATTAAATAAATACCACATTCCCAACCCATTACCATATGTCCCCCATGCCTATATTAAAAAAGTACAAGATTCCTCCCCATTATGTTTTGTCTTGTTCCCCATTATATTAAACAAGTACATCAAAAACCCCACCCCATTATATTTGTCCCCCATGCTTAACATAAAGAATCAAAATAATGTTCAATTACCAAACTACCCTTCCGACCTTATTGCAATTTACAAATCTACCCCCGAATGCAATGCAATTTACCAAATTAACCCTCTGCTCTAAACAATCAATTAATCATAACTCAACCAAAATATAGTCAAGATGACCAATTTCTCAACAATCTTCAACAACAATTATATGAACACGAAGAACAACACAACTCAAAATTAATGGAATGAATTAACCATATCGGGAACCAATCCTGGTTAATTTAGACCATGAATGTATGAGCAAGAAAACAACAATACAAATAACAATATACATGATTCAAATTAAATCAAGCGAATCACAAACAAACATAAACTCACATTAAATCACTGAATTTACACATGAACTTCAAACAAACATGAATTAAATCTATTTTTAGCAACAAACATGACGGATTCTAACGATTCAAACAACATTAATATTTTCTGAAAAATGCATAACACATGAAACAAATTGAAGAAATAATTAATTAAATTTCAATTTGAATCTAACAAATATTAAACTAACAAATATTCACTTAAACAAACATGAAATAAACATGAAAAATAACTAATTAACTTCCATTTGAAATCTGAAAATTAATTCAACAAAACACATAAACATGAACAAAACAAAAAATCAAATATCTAACCATAGATATGAACAAAACAAACATTTTGCCGATTTTAGATTCGAAAATATCAAAACAAAATACGGACAAAATAAAACTCAAAAAAACTACTAACCGGAGATGAAAAACGACGGATTCGATTGTATGAACTGTTTCGACGAACCTCAGGTGGGAATAAATCTGCCCGGACTCAACGACTAACTCGACGACGAACTTGACTTTAAGAAGCACGTCGAGATAGTAGCGGCAGTCGACACAGCAGCAGCAATCGACGCAGCATCAAATGGAGGAAATGGAGAAGCAACGGCGACAAAGTCGACGGGGAAGTCGACGGACAGCTGCTCGATATTGAGGCGATGCAATGGTGGTTGACGACGCAACAATGATTGTTGTTGTTTCAAAAGAACGAGGGGTCGTGGGGGTGGTGTTTGGACTGGGGGTTTTCGGACAAGATGGTGCAGCAGCCATGGCTGTCTTGGTGGAGCTGAAGATGTGGTTGACTACGTGAAGATGGAGAGGGAGCTGGGGCGACGGGATAGTGACGACGGGCAGGTGGGTTTCGGGTGTTGCAACGAGTAGTGGTCGACGGAGAAGCTGGAGGTGAGGCAGCCAGTTCGTTGGGTCCGTTTGGAAGATGAAGCTGAAAGCAGAAGAAGAAACTATGGCAGCCATGGATGGAGGTCGAAGGTACGGAGGCAGCAACCATGGGTGTCGAGCTTCCAGCTCGTCGCCGGGGAAGACGAACCAGCGGCTGGTTGTGTGCGTGAGGAGATGGAGTGAAGCAGAAGCGTCGACGCACTGGGAACGGGCTGGACAACGTGTGTGTGTGTGTGTTGGGGGTAAAGGTTGCCATGGATGCTTTCTTGGAGCTTTGGAGAAGAAGGAGCAAAAATGGGTGTGGGGGGCGGATAGTTAGTTTTAGGTTTTTAGGGTTTTTTGTTCTTTTTGTTTTTTTGCTTTTGTTTTGTTTTTTGAATGAAGATGGGTGTTGGGTTAATGGGTTAATGGGGCGGACCAGGTCGACCCGTGTGAAGTGGACTGGGTCGTGGACAATTGTTTGGGCCTGGGGTTGAAAATTGAAGAAGTGGCCCAATCCGATTTTTATTTGTATTTTTGTTATCTTTTCTTCTTTTATTTTCTAAAACTAAATTATAAAAGTACTTAAATTATTATTAAGAACTAAATTAAGTTGTAAAAGCGCAAATTAACTCCCAATAATAATTAACGCACAATTAAGTAATAATTAAGCATAAAATTGTATATTTGGACATTAAATGCTAAAAATGCAAAAGGTGCCTATTTTTGTAATTTTTAATTTTTGTAAAACTAATTTAATTACTAACAATTGTAGAATTAAATCCTACATGCAAAATGAGACATATTTTTATATTTTTTATTAATTTAACAAATAAGCAAACACAAACAAATACAAATAATTATCCAAAAATATCACAAAAATACTCAAAATTGCACACCAAGGAAAATCATTTTATTTTGTATTTTTTGGGAGTATTTCTCATATAGGGCAAAAATCACGTGCTTACAGCTGCCCCTCTTTGCCCGGAGACACGAAGGGTTTTCGTGCAAAGATAAAGCGAGCGATTTTTGCCCATCCGAGTACTCCGGGTGAAGCATTTTTTGAAAAAGATTTAACCGAACCTTTGCTTCAAAGGTTTCCTACATATCCCTGGCTAAAGGGGAATCAGGTTAATGTAGTTCGGGAAATTTTGGTAGCTGGGACTACCGTGGGATTGCAATGTTACTGTTGTTGCATGTTGTTATCACTGCTTACCGATCTCCTTATTACACCGTACTTAAAATAAAAACAAGAAGCTAGGCTAGACTGAAATATGTTCTTGTTGTCTGGCTTTCTCGTCGGCTTGTGTTTCCTCCGGTGCTTTTCTGCTGATGCTTTTCTTCCTTTTGACCCATGCTCTTGAGTATGTGCTGGGACTTTATTGTTTCCTGTTGGGTATTCCTGCTGTAACCCTCTGTTTTATTGTCCTCTGACTTGATCTTGAAACCTATGCCTTTGTTGTATGGGCGGGCACCCAACTTTAATACTTGAAAATTAATGCTGAATGTATGCCTCTGTTATCTGGGCGGGCTCCCAACTTTAACGCTTGAAATATAAAGACTGAATGTATGCCTCTGTTATTATGGGCGGGCTCCCAACTTCAATGCTTGAAAATAAAGACTGGAATGTATGCCTCTGTTATCTGGGCGGGCTCCCAACTTCAATACTTGAAAGTAAAGACTGAAATGTATGCCTCTGTTATCTGGGCGGGCTCCCAACTTCAACACTTGAAAGTAAAAACTGAATGTATGCCTCTGTTATCTGGGCGGGCTCCCAACTTCAACTCTGGAAATGTAAAGACTGAAATATATGCCTCTGTTATTATGGGCGGGCTCCCAACTTCAACACTTGAAAATAAAGACTGAATTTATGCCTCTGTTATCTGGGCGGGCTCCCAACTTCAATGCTTGAAAGTAAAGACTGAATGTATTCCTCTGTTATTATGGGCGGGCTCCCAACTTCAATGCTCGAAAATAAAGACTGAATGTATTCCTCTGTTATTATGGGCGGGCTCCCAACTTCAATGCTCGAAAAGTAAAGACCGAATGTATGCCTCTGTTATTATGGGCGGGCTCCCAACTTCAACACTGGAAATATAAAGACTGCAATGTATTCCTCTGTTATTATGGGCGGGCTCCCAACTTCAACTCTTGAAAATAAAGACTGAATGTATTCCTCTGTTATTATGGGCGGGCTCCCAACTTCAACGCTTGAAAAGTAAAGACTGAATGTATTCCTCTGTTATTATGGGCGGGCTCCCAACTTCAACGCTTGAAAAGTAAAGACTGAATGTATTCCTCTGTTATTATGGGCGGGCTCCCAACTTCAACTCTGGAAATATAAAGACTGAAATGTATGCCTCTGTTATCTGGGCGGGCTCCCAACTACAACTCTGGAAATATAAAGACTGAATGTATTCCTCTGTTATTATGGGCGGGCTCCCAATTTCAACACCTGAAATGAAAAGACTGAATGTATTCCTCTGTTATATGGGCGGGCTCCCAACTTCAATACTGGAAATGCAAAGACTAAAATGTATGCCTCTGTTATCTGGGCGGGCTCCCAACTTCAACTTTAAAATAAACGTCATTCCTCTCTTCAGGCGGGCTCCTGATTTCAACAACAACTTAGGAATGGTAAAACTAAACTTAGGAGGAAATGCGTCTCCTATAGGTAAAATTAAACTTAGGAGGAAATGCGTCTCCTATGGGTAAAATTAAACTTAGGAGGAAATGCGTCTCCTATGGGTAAAACTTAGGAAGTGCGTCTCCTATTGGCAAAACTAGACCTAGGAAGTGTATCTCCTATTGGTAAAGGCATGGAATGTATTCCCTTGTTATACAGGTGGGCGCCTGATGGTAAAGACATGAGATGTATTCCCTTGTTATACAGGTGGGTGCCTGAAATGAACAGACAGAAAAGTATTCCTCTCGTTATTCAGGTGGGCGCCTGTTTTTTTTGAGAAAATTTTCGCAATGAGAAAATTTTCTGCCCCGGTTTGATGATCTTCTTTATGGCATGTTCTTCCGCCATCTGTAACATTTCTTTTCCCTGCTTCAAATCAAAGAAAGGTTTTGTTAGTTTTAAAAGAAAAAACATGGTTGCTTTCCCTTCTTTTTTTTTTTTTCTTCTTCTTTTTTTTTCTTTTTTTTTTCGCCGTTCCATTACACTATCAGAACTTGCTGGGGATGATACTATTTATTGGGGATGATATTACTGTTGGGGATCATGTCCCTGCTGGTGAACACATTCCCGTTGGGGGTGGTTTTTCCTCTTCTTTCCTTGCTCCACATTGTCCGACCTTTTTGGAATTTGGTCGATGATCGGCCAAGGATGCTCTTGCATCTCGTCCCCTTTTCACTATACCCCCTTGACATTTAGGCCAACTCATCATTCGGTCTTGCAACAAATGTTGTTTCCGTTTTATTGTATTATCTTTGGCATGTCCTGTTCGCCTTTTGCTTCGCAGCATTTTGGCAATTAGTAGTAAGCTCTGAAAAACAAAATCCTTCTAAAAAACAAACTACTGGAGAAAAACACTATAAACCCAAAATAAAACGTGATGACTTTAGAAAGATGAAAGAAAAAGTCTTTCTGAACAAATGTTGGAGAAAGAAAAAATAAAGAACTTATCCGAATGGTACAATCAATCACAATGATCATGTCATGCATTTCTGGATCAACCAACTCAGTCTATTCATATCGATCAATTTTTCTGACGGCCTTACTTTGCTGGGGATGTGCAGAAGTCCAACTTTTGCCGGATGCAGATCTTATCTTGCTAGCCCCCTTTATATCCTTGTCGCCTCATAATGCCCTTCGAGGGGTTTTCACTGATGAGACTCTCTCATTTCTCTCAATTCTCGTCGCCTTATGGTGCCTGTGAAGGTTTTCACCGATAAGACTCTTCTTATTTTATTTTCTAAGCTGGAGATTGGAGTGTTACCGACATGACTCTTTGTTGGGGATGTGCAGAAGCCCAACTTTCGCCGGATGCGGCCCATTTTTTGCCAATCTTATCTTGCTAGCCCCATTTATATCCTTGTCGCCTCATAGTGCCCTTCGAGGGGTTTTCACTGATGAGACTCTCTCATTTCTCTCAATTCTCGTCGCCTTATGGTGCCGATATGACTCTTTGCTGGGGATTCTTTAGGTTATCAATTTGTTGCCGACTTTCTTTGCTTATATTTGCTTAACTTGGCTTTCCTCGGATTCTGATCGGGAGGTCTTTTTTGGACATTAACATGGGTTTTTTTTTGTTTATGGCTAAAAGAAAAAGAGGGCATCAAAAAGGGTTCAAAATAATTCTGATGGGTAAAAACCATTACAACTCTTGGAATCGAACTTCTTTCCCAACATTACAAACATAACTTCTGCCCCAGTTTCTCGCTTGGGGATTCTTATTTTTTGGTTACACTATGACCGAGCCGTGAGGCGCCTACGTATCCTTCTTTGAGGAATCAGGTCAAACGTAGTTCACAACTCCCTTTTTTTCCTTTTTCCTTTTTTTTTGTGACTTTTCTTTTGTTTTTATTATCATTATATTTTCTTCTCTTTTTTTTCTTATTTTCATTACTGATTCCAAAAGAGGGGTATGAAAGAATAAATAAGGCTCAAAAGGGGAAGCAAAGGTTAAAATGTTTGGATAGAAGAAAAAATTGCCTCCGTCATTTCATTCTCCGATAAATGCCAAGTATAAACAAACAAACAACAATTAATAGCCATGTCGATACATCTTCCCTCGACATCTGTCTGACATGAAGTGCAACTGGATAACATCTTGGTCACAATAGACGGCCACTGCCAATTCGGGACAAATTTGCCATTTTGTTTTGGCCTGATGTGGGAGGATCCGTTTCAACACTTGCTGTCCCTCTTTAAATTTCCTGATATCGTCTGCATCCCCTAAATTGATGTCTTATGCGTCATTTAAGTTGGGCTTGGATTTCTTTTCTAACTAGCTTAACTCTCTGTTTGTCTCTTTGAAGGCTTTATTATCATCGTATCCCGATTCGTCATCGTGATTGACCTTTTGTATAATCAGTTCGGAATCAGATTGATTTTTAGACTAAGTTGAAGATCCGTTATGCATGCCACGTCATTGGAATCAGTATAAAGAGCTTTGTTTAGAAAGAGAAAAGGAAGAAAACAGACTTAAAACAAAATAAGAAGAGAAAAGCTTTCGCTTTATAGAAATACGGGATAACAGAGTTTCACACTAAAACAAAACTGGATTACAACTCTGCAATAATCCAAAACAAGAAAGAAAAATCAGAGCCCACTACCAAGACTCCCTTCGGATAGGAAGAGGAGTAGCCGTCCAATTGTTGATTTTTTTTTTGGAACTATTTTCTTTATTTTTTATTTTTTTTTTGGAACTATTTTCACTGGCACGGATCGTAATTAATGTTTGGCGGCTCTGGAACCTGAACCTCGATCCTATTTGTGTTGATGAGCTCTTGCACGGCATTCTTCAACTTCCAACATCTCTCGGTATCGTGTCCGGGAGCCCCCGAACAATATTCACAACTTGCTAAAGGGTCAAGATTTTCAGGAAGGGGATTTGGTAATTTGGGCTCAATAGGATTCAATAGGCCTAACTGCCTCAATTTGTGGAACACGGTAGTATAGGATTCTCCCAGCGGAGTATATTTCTGCTTCCTCTCATTCTTAAAAGCTTGATTCCCCCGGAAACCTGACCCTGGAGGATTTCTATAGGCCCTCGGAAGTGGATATATGTTTGGTGGAGGTGGGTATGTATTTTGGGGAGCCGGTGCACGCCATTGTGCGTGTGCTGGAGAGTGGGTATAGGTTTGTGCATGATGAACGGAAAAATGGGGATCTGGCAGTGGGTAATAATGTTGTGGAGGGCTATATGGAGTGCGGGGGTAATTTTGGTGGTAGGGTCGTGGGTGGCTATAGTAGGGTGACGGGCCTCTAGATCCGAACCAGGCTCCAGACTCAACAGTCGTGACATCTTCTTTCTTCTCCTTCCCCAGTACACCCTCAGTGCCGCTCTGGATGGCCTGAGTGGTTGCTTTAATTGCCGAATAGCTCAGGATTTTGTTGGACCTGAGTCCCTCTTCGATCATACCGCCCATTTTTACTACTTCATTGAAAGATTTACCAACTGTCGTCACTAGATGACCAAAGTAAGTTGGCTCCAAGGTTTGTAAGAAGTAGTCCACCATCTCTCCCTCTCTCATGGGAGGATCGACTCTGGCTGCTTGCTCTCTCCAGCGGAACCCGAACTCGCGAAAACTTTCCCCGGGCTTCTTCCCGATCCTCAACAACGTGAGACGGTCAGGGACTATCTCGAGATTGTATTGGAAATGACCTGCGAAAGCCTGCGCCAGATCATCCCAAGTGTACCATCTGCTGGAATCCTGCCTGGTATACCATTCTAATGCCGATCCGCTCAGACTTTGGCCGAAATAAGCTATCAGCAGTTCATCTTTACCGCCTGCCCCTCTCATTTTACTACAGAATCCCCGAAAATGTGCCATGGGATCACCGTGCCCTTCATATAAATCAAACTTAGGCATCTTGAACCCAACCAGGAGTTGGACATCCGGGAAAGGGCATAGATCTTTGTAGGCCACGCTGACCTGGTTGCCCAATCCATGCAGGTTCCTGAAGGACTGCTCCAGGCTTTTGAATTTCCTCAATACCTCATCTTGTTCTGGGGCTTTAACCGGCTTTTCAATTTCTGCCGGTGCCTCTAAATGTGGATTGTAGGCATGTGGTTCGGGGGCATGGAATGTAGGCTCAGGGGGATAGTATTGCGTATCGGGAGCCTGAAGCAATGGCTCGCTGTTTGATCTTTGCAGGGTGGCTGATGTGGGTCCCATATAAGTCGGAACATTTGGTATTGGGAGAGGTTGATGGGGCGGTGGAGCTTGGGAATCATGAGGGCTTCTTTCTTGATGATAACGGGGATTCGGATGGCTTGTTGAAGGGCCGGAGTGAGGGTGTTCCGGCATGTGCCCCAGTGTCTCAGGGCTCTTTTGTGTTTTGGCTAGGGCTAGCTGCATTGCATTCATCTCTAGTCCCATCCTTTCAATCTTTTCCATCGCTTCTTTTAACAACTGGCTCATCGGCCTTTCTTCCTCATTACTATTCTCTGAAGTAGTCATGCTTGTTGCTACCGGTCCTTTGGATCTGGTTTGATAGGAGTGTGTTGCCAGAGTTCTTTAACAACTAACTTGTCTGGTTTCAGACAACAACAAGCTTTGTTAGCGTTAGAGTTTAACAGATTTGATCACAACACATAGAGGATGTAATGCTCCTAGGCAGTTAACCGTTTCTACATGCTTTGCTTCAAACAACATGCGTCATCCCGGCTTGCTCATTTGTCCCCTTTTAAAGCACTTTGGGAAACCCTGTATTTTATTTTATTTTGTATTTTCTTTTTCTCTTTTTTTTTCTTTCTTTCTTTATTAAAAGCGGTCGAATCTTATGGAGATTGCCTACGTATCATGACCCCGCATGAATCAGACCTTGCGTAGTTCGGACCAATAAAAGCTAAACAATAATACACATTTTCAATTTTAAAACAAACTAGGTTTCAAAGGTTTGAAGATGACCTGCAAACTTGAAAATCAAACAACCCACATATTCTAATCAAAAGATTTACAAACTCAAAAACAAAAGGCTGACCCCCTTCCTCTGTTTGACAAATGCAACCGAACGGTTATTTTTGCAAACGTGGCCCCTTCCAAATGAATTCGAGGCCGAGGAGGATTATTTTATGACACTTTTACAAACTTGTCCGTTCTTTTACGAAAATAACCTTTCGACAACTGAAAGATACTCTAAGGCTATTTCGGCAAGAACGGTTTAAGACGCGGCCGAAGCTGGGTTGGTTTTTTTTTTTTTTTTTTTTGACCAAAAATCCGAACGGTATTCACCTAACTGTTGACTCTTTGTTTTTTTTTTCAAATTACAATGAAAACGTGGAGTTGCAAACACGACCCTTCAGCGCCTCGGGGACGAAGATTTTTAAGGCTGTGCGGGTCAACTGGACCAAACTCCTAAACATGACCCAAAAGGTGGCTGTTTTATGCAAAGTCAGCCTTCCGGCGTCCCTTTCGGGAACATTAGGCTATTTATGACAAAACAACATCACCTGACTTATTTATGACTCTTTTTATCGGTTTTCAAATTAGAAAACTCAATACTGCAAACACGGCCTTTCAACGTCTCGGGGACGAAGACATATCTCAAAATGACCCAAAGGTGGCTGTTTATGCAAAGTCAGCCTTCCGGCGTCCCTTTCGGGAACATTCGGCTATGTCTTGATAAAACAGCGTCACCTGACTTCTTTATGACAAAATTAAAATTTGACATATATTTTTTATTTATTTGTTTTTTGGCTATTTTAGCAAAAGGTGGGTTGGACATCACCCGACTTATTTATGACAAGATTAAAATTTTTGATTTTTGGCTATTTTAGCAAAAGGTGGGGTTGGACCCGATGAGGGTTGCCTACGTATCTCACATCCGGTGAGAATCAAACCCGCGTAGTTCGGGCAAATAAGCTATTTTTGAGAAGACCCTTTTCCATTTCTATTTTTTTTATTATTATTCTTTTTTCACAACAATCAAATAGACTATTATTTTTCATTCATAACAAACAAACAAATTAACGAAAAACATAAAACATTCCTTCTTTTTGAGAAGGTGGGGTTGGACCCGATGAGGGTTGCCTACGTATCTCACATCCGGTGAGAATCAAACCCGCGTAGTTCGGTCAATCAAGAATAAAGTAAATAAATTATTTTTTTTGAATTTTTGAAAGAACTGCTCAACAGAATAAAGGAAGTATTATATTTTTCTTGGATTTTTGATTGATTTTCTCTTATTCTAAAGAAGAAAGAAAATATTTTTTTTGAAATTTTACCTTTAATAAAAGAGAAAAATAAAAAAAATATTTTTGGATTTTGGATTTTCTTTTCAATATTTAAAGAAGAGGGAAAATATTTTCGGATTTTTTTATTATATATATATATACGTTTTTTTTTAATAATTAAACAAAAAAAAATTCTAAAGAAGTCAGAAAAACTTTCTAAAGAAGTCAATAATGGAAAATATTTTTGGATTTTTGTTTCGAAACTGGGAGTCTAAAAGAACTTTTCTAGACTTTGCAAGACAAATATTTTTGCAACAAATAAAGATATATATACATTTTTGGAAATAAAGAAAAACTTTTGGATTTTATATATATATATATTTGCAACTAATAATAAAACCGCTTTCAAAACAAAATATTTTTTAGCAAACAAACTATTTTATTTATTTTTTTCTATTTTTTTTTGAACAACCGAGACAGAACAACGATTTTTTTTTCCTTCTATTTTTTCCTTTGCTTTTAATAAAACAAACTAATAAGACGTTTTTTTTTATTTTATTATTTTCTCAAAATTTCGGCAGAGTTTTGACAGTATTTGGGTATTGGATTTTTTCAAAAATAAACAATCAATTCCCTAACCGCTATTTCTTTTTTTTTTCAATTTCACAATATTCATAATATTCAAACACCGGTCAATGAGACAAAATAAATGCACGGAAAACAAATAGGATGCATCAGGATGGTCTTTTCACATCAGGTTGCTAGTCCTAGATGGACTCAACCCCTGTGTTGAGTCCCCTAAGTCAAATGCACATGATGCAAATAAGCGTTCCTACTAGGGATCCGGCATGAGGCTTTGTTATACTAAGTTTTAAAGCCTAGGTGTTTGTTCTAGACCTGGCTTACCCGAGCGGACAACTCGAGCCAAGGATGGGAGCTGTGTACCGGTAACCAAAAGGCCATCCGGTTTTGCAACTCCTCCGAATCCTCGTTCTATTTTGGTATATGACACTAATAGAAAGAAGCCACGACCAGCGTGCACTCCTCAAGAAGGAAGAGAGGGGTTTCAACACAGTTTATATATACAGTCCAAATAATATCAAAGCAGTAAAAGCAGCATTTAGCACATTAGGCTCGAAACATGTAATCAAATCAGATAATAAATAAAGCCAAATAATAACAATTACACTAAGCTCGAATTCTTAACCCTGAACCAGTGGTTCTGGGTTAAACTCCCCGGCAGAGTCGCCAGAGCTGTCACACCTACCTTTTCCGCGCCCGAGGGGCGCAGGGGGAGTTTTTTCCAATTAAAGGACAATCGAAACGGGATTGGTTTGTTTATTTCAGAGTCGCCACTTGGGAGATTTAGGGTGTCCCAAGTCACCAATTTTAATCCCGAATCGAGGAAAAGAATGACTCCATATTACAGTCTGCATACCAGAAATCCGGATAAGGAATTCTGTTAACCCGGGAGAAGGTGTTAGGCATTCCCGAGTTCCGTGGTTCTATCACGGTCGCTCAACTGTTATATTCGGCTTGATTATCTGATTTTATACAAGTGTGAACTTATGTGCAAAATTTAACTTTTAACCGCTTTTATCATTTACTGTTTTTATCAAGAATTGCAACGTTGTGAAAATGTATCTCGAACCGCGTTACAATCAATGTACCCGTGGTCGTCAACACACTTTGACTCCGTTGAGATTTGGATTTGGGTCACATCAATGTGCACCCGATTTTAAGGAAATTAAATTATTAAAGGCACGCCTAAAGCGACTAGCGTATTTATTTTGGGTAGGACCGTGGAATTTTACTAAACGGTCCATCCCGAAGTCTAAATAATTTTTAAAGCAAATATTTACTGAGGGCCCCGCAATTTGCATTTTATTTGGCGAGGCTCATCTCATTCTTATTTTTTTTTTAAAAATGAATTTGCAACGTCATGGACACGCATCTCGAACCACATCACAATCAATGTACCCGTGATTAGAAACACATTTCGACTCCGTTGAGAATTGGATTTGGGTCACATAAATGTGCACCCGAGTTTAAGAAGGAAAGATTTATTAAGGCGCGTCCTAAAGAGTCTAACGTATTGTTATTTTAGGAAGAGGCCGTGAAGGTTCATTAAACGACCAAATCCAAAATCTAGTCAATGGTTATGCATTTTATTGAGGGCCCCGGCGGTTTGTGATTTATTTGGCGAGGCTCGTCTCATTTTTATTTTAAAAGGATAAACCTATAGCGACTACATTTTCTATTAAGTTCGTCTCTAAAATAAAAGAAAAATCTCCTAATTATTTACATGCTGAAAAACGCAACTTATTAGTTATTAAGTTACGGCTTATGTGAACGGAAAATTGCGATCGCGTTTGTACAAGGAAAAACTGCTTTCATTTCACATTTTATTATTTGCTAGAACATGAGATAAATACACAATAATATCAAAGCCGATTAACTATTCTTCAAATAATTTAAACTAGCATTATTAGATGAAGAAATCATACATATGCAGCCTCATTACTCATTAATTAATCGACTACATTTTTATACGAAGAGAGGAAAATTAATATTCAAACACAGATCCAAACAAAAGAATTCAACAGGAACAGGAGCCTGATTAATATTTCATTTTTCGCTTCAAGCCAAGAGTGTACAAATGTGTACCTGGAAACAGCAGTACAAGAACAAAGAAGTAGGAGTCAGCAACAGTAATAACGCAGCAACAGCAGGTTCCGCAACACCGCAAAACCAGTAACAACCAGTAGAATAACCCAGTGATAGATTGTAAACTCAGCAGTGAAAAAAGTACAATCGCAGTCAAAGCAGAAGAGAGAAAAGACACGAGATGCAGTAGCTTCGGATTTTTGAATAACACTCAAAGAAAAGCAAACAGAAATTATTCGAGTGAAGTTCAAATTGGATTTCTCTTTTACTCTCACAAACTCTCTCAAGTATCTCTTAATATTCAAGTTCTAAAAATTCTCTTCTTTTTTCTCTCCCAAAAAAATCATCTCAAGGTTCAAGTTCTAGTCCCTTAATGTCTAGAATAGTCCTCTATATATAGCAAGACAAGTCTTCAATTCCCAACCCCAAAATTATTCCCCCAATGGCATGCTTTGTCCCACTACTTAATGTTTTCTTTATTTTAAACTTTGTCCCCCATGCCTACATTAAATAAATACCACATTCCCAACCCATTACCATATGTCCCCCATGCCTATATTAAAAAAGTACAAGATTCCTCCCCATTATGTTTTGTCTTGTTCCCCATTATATTAAACAAGTACATTAAAAACCCCACCCCATTATATTTGTCCCCCATGCTTAACATAAAGAATCAAAATAATGTTCAATTACCAAACTACCCTTCCGACCTTATTGCAATTTACAAATCTACCCCCGAATGCAATGCAATTTACCAAATTAACCCTCTGCTCTAAACAATCAATTAATCATAACTCAACCAAAATATAGTCAAGATGACCAATTTCTCAACAATCTTCAACAACAATTATATGAACACGAAGAACAACACAACTCAAAATTAATGGAATGAATTAACCATATCGGGAACCAATCCTGGTTAATTTAGACCATGAATGTATGAGCAAGAAAACAACAATACAAACAACAATATACATGATTCAAATTAAATCAAGCGAATCACAAACAAACATAAACTCACATTAAATCACTGAATTTACACATGAACTTCAAACAAACATGAATTAAATCTATTTTTAGCAACAAACATGACGGATTCTAACGATTCAAACAACATTAATATTTTCTGAAAAATGCATAACACATGAAACAAATTGAAGAAATAATTAATTAAATTTCAATTTGAATCTAACAAATATTAAACTAACAAATATTCACTTAAACAAACATGAAATAAACATGAAAAATAACTAATTAACTTCCATTTGAAATCTGAAAATTAATTCAACAAAACACATAAACATGAACAAAACAAAAAATCAAATATCTAACCATAGATATGAACAAAACAAACATTTTGCCGATTTTAGATTCGAAAATATCAAAACAAAATACGGACAAAATAAAACTCAAAAAAAACTACTAACCGGAGATGAAAAACGACGGATTCGATTGTATGAACTGTTTCGACGAACCTCAGGTGGGAATAAATCTGCCCGGACTCAACGACTAACTCGACGACGAACTTGACTTTAAGAAGCACGTCGAGATAGTAGCGGCAGTCGACACAGCAGCAGCAATCGACGCAGCATCAAATGGAGGAAATGGAGAAGCAACGGCGACAAAGTCGACGGGGAAGTCGACGGACAGTTGCTCGATATTGAGGCGATGCAATGGTGGTTGACGACGCAACAGTGATTGTTGTTGTTTCAAAAGAACGAGGGGTCGTGGGGGTGGTGTTTGGACTGGGGGTTTTCGGACAAGATGGTGCAGCAGCCATGGCTGTCTTGGTGGAGCTGAAGATGTGGTTGACTAACGTGAAGATGGAGAGGGAGCTGGGGCGACGGGATAGTGACGACGGGCAGGTGGGTTTCGGGTGTTGCGACGAGTAGTGGTCGACGGAGAAGCTGGAGGTGAGGCAGCCAGTTCGTTGGGTCCGTTTGGACGATGAAGCTGAAAGCAGAAGAAGAAACTACGGCAGCCATGGATGGAGGTCGAAGCTACGGAGGCAGCAACCATGGGTGTCGAGCTTCCAGCTTGTCACCGGGGAAGACGAACCAGCGGCTGGTTGTGTGCGTGAGGAGATGGAGTGAAGCAGAAGCGTCGACGCACTGGGAACGGGCTGGACAACGTGTGTGTGTGTGTGTGTTGGGGGTAAAGGTTGCCATGGATGCTTTCTTGGAGCTTTGGAGAAGAAGGAGCAAAAATGGGTGTGGGGGGCGGATAGTTAGTTTTAGGTTTTTAGGGTTTTTTGTTCTTTTTGTTTTTTTGCTTTTGTTTTGTTTTTTGAATGAAGATGGGTGTTGGGTTAATGGGTTAATGGGGCGGACCGGGTCGACCCGTGTGAAGTGGACTGGGTCGTGGACAATTGTTTGGGCCTGGGGTTGAAAATTGAAGAAGTGGCCCAATCCGATTTTTATTTGTATTTTTGTTATCTTTTCTTCTTTTATTTTCTAAAACTAAATTATAAAAGTACTTAAATTATTATTAAGAACTAAATTAAGTTGTAAAAGCGCAAATTAACTCCCAATAATAATTAACGCACAATTAAGTAATAATTAAGCATAAAATTGTATATTTGGACATTAAATGCTAAAAATGCAAAAGGTGCCTATTTTTGTAATTTTTAATTTTTGTAAAACTAATTTAATTACTAACAATTGTAGAATTAAATCCTACATGCAAAATGAGACATATTTTTATATTTTTTATTAATTTAACAAATAAGCAAACACAAACAAATACAAATAATTATCCAAAAATATCACAAAAATACTCAAAATTGCACACCAAGGAAAATCATTTTATTTTGCATTTTTTGGGAGTATTTCTCATATAGGGCAAAAATCACGTTCTTACAACTATCATCAGGCATTCAACCTATAGGCTATCAATTCATTAGAACAAATGAACTCATGACTTGAAAAGATCAATAACTCAACTAAACAAATTAACCATACTTCAGAATGAATCAAGATCACTGATGCCTTTGAACGATGATAAATTAACACAAATAAACAATCTAACTAAACTTCATATAACCTATATCAATCAGTTAACAGAAGAACTAACAAACAAAACTAGAAGCTAATCAATCTAACTGTCAAACGATGGTCTTGAACCAACATGAAACAACCAAACTACCAACTGCTAGTCCCAAACCAAAACATGATTTGAATCTAGCAAATATCATCTAGTTAAACATGAAAAGATAAAAACAAGGTAAACTAATAGAACTGATCATGCTTCCCAGGATATGCCTATCAAAACGGATAACACGACTAATACAAACAAGACTAAACGAGTACATATTAACAAAAGACTTAAACTTTGAAACAAAATGCGTAATTCAAACTAATATACAAGAGTCAAAACCAACAATTAAAACTACCTATAAATGTTATAAATGATATTGAAACAAAACTGAAACTAATTGAAATTGAATACTACCCAATTACGTGAGATTAAACGAGACAGAAACTAAAATATGATCCTAGTCTTAATAAACAGAACCAAAAATTAGAAAAAAGGGAAATGGATAAAGGTTTTACCACACGAGGAAATTGAGGCCAGCCCAAACAACAAGGAAATGCCGAAGGTGTCGGATGGTGGTTGTCCGATCTTAAAACGGGCGTTTATTTCTACCACACATTGAATCCAATGAGTTTCAACGTCGTGCTGGAGAAAAGCGAACGTATTTCGGTCAAATAGGCTAAAACAACAAGGGGCAATGGGGTGGTGGTGGTTGCCGGAATCCGGCCGGACTTCTATCGGAGTTTTGGGGTAAAACCAACATAGGATGATAGATCATGTGGAGCTCTACAAGCCTATGTAAGTATTTTATGAACGAGAGGTCTAAAACTCGACGAATTTACAAAATAAAGTGGGCTAGGTTTTCGGATTTTGGTTTATTCGTGGAGTTTAGGAGGGATTTGGTTTGTGAATTTGGAAAGGAGGAAGTGAGGGGAGAAGAATGGTGTAAATTTTTTGGTATTTAGGCGATATCCGCCGGTGGTGGCGATTTTCGGTCGGTGGAGCCACCGTGGGGAGTGGCGGAGAGACGAGAGAGTGATGAGAGATTGAGTAGAGAGGAAGAAGAAAAGAAATAGGAATAAATGGGGGGCCAAATTTCTGATCTTGAGGCCTTATATACATAGAGTGGAGAGTGAATGAGAACCCTTAGATCAAAGTGATATGAACGGATGAGATTTAATCTCTCATCACTTATCAAAACGACGTAGTTTTGAGGCGTCTCTCATACTACAAACCTGGACCGGGTCCTAGGGCCCGATTTTGGTCCAAATTAGGCCGATTTTGTCTTTAAAATGGCTAGCCCAATCCCTTATCCCCTTTATCAACTATTTAAAATAAACTAATTCTAAAAAAATAAAAATAAAAGATAAAAGTACACACCCAACAATATTAAAAGATATAATCTAAGAGAGAGCAAAAAAGAAAGAGCAAAAATTAGGCATTTACACTCAAGAACGAAGAACAAATCAAGTTCAAGCTCAAGAACGAAGAACAAGTCAAGTTCAAGCTCAAGAACGAAGAACAAATCAAGTTCAAGCTCAAGAACCAAGAACAAGTCAAGTTCAAGCTCAAGAATGAAGAACAAGTCAAGTTCAAGCTCTAGAACGAAGAACAAATCAAGGTTCAAGAAATACGAGTTCAAATCAAAGTTCGTGCTAGTTAAATTCAAGATCATTGTTCATGCCAACAACTACATATTCAAGATTAAGCTCGAGGCTCCTTGAATTTATTTACTATTGGAAAGAAGAATCAGAGAATTTATAGAGAATGTACACTCATATTATTTGAAATCAAATACTATGATTGTCGCAATATTTTTTAGTCTTGATTTTATTTTCTCGACGCAATTTATTGTCTATAAATTTTGGCATACCCAGGGGGACAATCTCTACCTGTCATCTCAACTTTTAAATCACCAAATCCCAAGAATGTTGAAATGGCTTCAAAGAAAATCAGCTCCAGATCAACATCTACCAAGGTTGCTAACTCCAGATTCTATGTTGATGTGGAAAGCATCCTCGATGTTACCTTTGGAAGCTTCGGACCAGTTACGATGAGCAAAGCAAACTCTTTAGGACAACAAACACTCCAAGTGTCGTCCGCTTCAATCACTATTTTTGGATCTTCATCCTCAAAAGGTGCAAGATCCTCTACGAACATGCCCGAAGGAGGAATCGATATTGCTGAAAAGATCAAGAAAACTCTAGTTCTGCTTGACCTCTCCGGATCCAAGAACTCTATTGTGAAGGAAGATGATGATATTTCAAGTGATGGATCTTCCCCACTTACATTGCATAGTGTGAGCCATTCGAGAATCAACCTGTGTGACAATCCATGCTATTCCCCATTATCCACAATAATCATGCAAGCCATGGTGACAAACATTTCATCTGTGGAAGAGTAGTTGGCAAACTCGACGGAAGCAATCGCTGGCTTGACCAAGTGCATGCATAATCAAGATGCTAAAATTGACAAACTAACAGACAGAGTGGAAATTTTGATAGAAGAAGTGTCCACCCATGCACCTGGCAAGCTCCCAGAGGTTCTAGGAGTAATTCTCCCCCAAAACAAGTAGCATCCGCTAAGTCTATCCTTGTCTCATCTAAATGGATGATTCCAATCGATCAACTGAAGGAGTTCATTTAAGGAACTATTAAAAAGAAGTATGAAGTTGCTACATACGCAAAGCAATATACTGCAAGGATCGATATGTTGAAGATGTCTGCTGGCTATCAACCTCCAAAGTTTCACCAGTTTGATGGAAAAGTTAATCCAAAGCAACATGTGGCACACTTTGTTGAGACATGAAACAAGGCTGGGACTTACGGAGATTACCTCATCAAGAAGTTTTTCCGCTCGTTAAAAGTAAATGCTTTTGATTAGTATACAGACCTCGAGGCGGAATCTATTAATAGCTGGGATTAACTAGAGCAAGAATTCATCAATCGCTTTTATAGCACAAGGCACACTGTGAGCATGGTGGAACTTACAAATACTCGTCAACGGAAGGGTGAACTAGTTATCGATTTTATCAATAGTTGGAGGAATGCAAGCCTCAACTACAAAGACAGGCTTAGTAAAACTTCTGGTATAGAGATGTGAATCTAAGGCATGCATTGGAGATTGCGCTACATCTTGCAAGGTATAAAGCCTAGCACATTTGAAGAGCTTGTAACTCATGCCCATGACATAGAATTGAGCATGGACTCCACTGGAAATAAAAATTTGCCCATCTACGAACCTCGCAAAGGGAACGACCAACGCAAGAAGTCAGGAAATGGAGCAAGTTCGTACCCAAGTATGAAAACAAAGAATCTATGAATGTAAACACATCACATGTGATGTTTGAGGCGAAGGTGAGCAAGAAGCAGAGTATGAAATCCACTTCTTTTTAAGATAATCCAAGTGGAAAGTTGACTCTGAAAAAAATGCAAGAGAAGGAGTACCTATTTCTGGATTCTGATGTGCCTGCAATTTTAAAGAGCTCTTTGAGTTAAAGCTCATTGAGCTTCCGGAGATGGAGCGGCCAAATGAAGCTGGAAAAACTGATGACCCAAATTACTGCAAGTATCATCGACTTGTAAATCATCCTCTTGAGAAGTTCTTTGTCTTTAAGGACAAAGTTAAGGACTTGGCCCGTGAAAAGAAGATCGTGCTCGAAGATGAGAAGACGAGTACGAACCAAGTCTCTATCACCTTTAGCTCATTCAGTCTAGGTGAGCTAGGTAGTTTAACAAAAATCAAAGATGAAGAATTACTGGAGAATAACGGAGTCAAAGTAGATCACCATGATGATGATGAAGGTTGGACGTTGGTGACTAGTCGTGGGCGCCACAAAAGGAGCCCACGAAAAGAGTCAATAGAACAACCAACAAGAAAAATAATGGTGAAAAGACCAAGGATATGGAATCCATTTAAGAATTTAAAGAAAGCAAAAGTGGAGGTGGACCACCCTCAAACGCCACGACATCCGGTGACCTTAGAGGAGTTCTTACCAAGTTGGTTCCGCACGAAGATTTCCCATAGGGGTATTGATGCCACTTGTTGTCATGATGACAAAGGGGAAGAAAAGAGTGATGACCTACCACTGGAACCATCTTTAGAAAAGCTCATCAAGTACATTCCTCAAGAAGTTAATGCTTGTGAGGAAAACGTTATGTTCACGAATGATGATTTTCTACTAGGTGAACTCCTCACAACCGCCCATTATACATGGTTGGCTATATGCACAATGAAAGAGTAGATCGAATTTTGGTCAATGGAGGATCCTCAGTGAACATCTTTCCAATTCTCACTGTGAAAGAACTCCACATTCCCATGAATGAATTCTCGGAAAGTCGTGTGATGATTCAAGGATTCAACCAAGGGGGGCAAATAGGCATATGCGCGATCAGGTTGGGGATCACCATTGAAGATATGAAATCAAGTGTATGGCTGCATGTGATCAATACAAAGACTTCATACAACGTCTTGCTTCGAAGGCATTGGATACATGAGAATAAAGTGGTTCCATCTACCTACCATCAATGTTTGAAGTACTACAAGGGCGAATTCATGAAGAAGATAGTTGCTGAAGACGAGCCGTTCAATGAGGCTGAGTCACACTTCACTAATGCAAAGTTCTACTTGAAGAACCGTATTGTGAAGGAGCTGAAAGTTGATGATGTCATGAATGGCAAGAATGACTAGTCCACGACTAAAAAGGCTAAGGTGACTACTGGTAAAGCCAAAACTGTTACTGAGGAGGTACAACCTAATGCGAATAAATCTTATAGAGATGATATTGTGTCTTACGGTAAGAAAGTAACTCCTACGCTCCAATATGTCCCTAAAAAGAAGAAAGATGAAGGTGAAACATCTAATCTCCAAACTAACATGCTAAAAGGGTTAACTCTTCCGGTCAAATGAATTGAGGCAGTAAAGTTGTCCTCAACACCACTTGTAGGGTTTGTGGCCCAAAATCATTTGCAAAATGTGGCATTCCCTACAAAGCGAACAGGTGAAGGTTTTGATCCTAATTCTTATAGGCTATTTGCAAAAGCTGGATACAACAACTCGATATCCAAAATCCACTAATCGTGATAGCACCTAACTCAAGCGGCTAGGTAAGCCAACTAACAATTATCTAATTCCAATAGTATTTAATAAGACAATTATACAAAAGAAATTATCCAAATCCTATACATTTCTCAAGGACTGGTAGTACAAATCATAAGCTTATAAGAATATAGTTTACAAAGCTGGTATGAAGTAAATACACCATTTGTCTGAAAAGTACATAAACAGAGTTTTATGCATTTAAGGCTACCATGAACAAGAGGCAGCTACAACCAGAACGCAGGTACGTCTTCAATTCCAGCTCTCGTCGATCACAGCAACATTAGCAGCCAACATCTGCACGCAAGGTGCAGAAGTGTAGTATGAGTACAACCGACCTCATGTACTCAATAAGTAATAACCTACCTTAGATTGAAAGTAGTGACGAGCTGGAACAAAGGTTGGGTCCAACACCAATAGCCAATAACAGTTCATAGCAATGTAAAGCAAGTAATGAAAGAAGCAACTCAGAGATAAAATACTCAACTTTCTCATAGTTTTTCTGAAAAAGAAATAGTTTCGCTTTTCAAGAATATCATTGAAAAACCCAAATCCTTTACCGAAATCATCGAAAATATAAGTTAGTTTGAAAGCTAAGATTTCCCCCAAAAAAATTTCAACAATGAATAAGATGTTTCATTTTTTTCCCAGATAGCAAGTGTAAAATATCTCTCTATGCTCATATACCAATATGTGTGAGAAGTCATGAATGACGTGATACCGTATTGCATGAGGAAAATGCAGCTCTATGCCTGTATGTCATGTGTGCATGTCAATGCCATGTATCTCAGAGATGACTCATATATTCACACTTTCAGAGTACTCAATCTCACTATTTCAGACATTCTGCTCATCATGCTCAATCACTCAGTACTGTATATGGCCAATCCGGCCTAGGGAAGATCCATCCGGGAATATATACATCAACTGACCAACAGTCACTCCGTACTGAGTAGGGGCAAATCCAGCCCGTGGGGAAGATCCATCCCTAGGTATATAAATGTTTCGAACAAGATCCATGTCCACGGAAGATCCATCCCTCAATATAATCAACCGCGCCCACTAGGGGTATGTACAGACTCCGGAGGGGCTCCTACAGCCCAAGCACTATCATAAAATCAGTATAACTGTTGCGGCGTGCAGCCCGATCCCATAACTATCACTCATAATCAGGCTCTCGGCCTCACTCAATCATCAATCTCTCCAGTCTCACTCACGGGCTCATAATGTCATGAAACTAGGTCGCCAACAATGATATGATGTATCAATAAATAACTGAGACCGAGGTATGATATGAATGCATGAATATGACTTAGTACGAAATATCAATAAAATCAGTGAGATGACAGTATGAAATGACCACTATGGGTCCCAATAGTATCGGCATAAAGCCTAAACATGATATCTAGCTTGATTGACAGCTCTATTATTTATCACATGGTGAAAACATGGATATCAACAAGATAGGATCACTACACAGTGCCATGAAAACAACAGAGTTACAATTCACATGGTGCACACCCACACGCCTGTCACCTAGCATGTGTGTCACCTCAATACCAATCACATAACACGTAATTCAGGTTTCATACCCCCAACACTAAATTTAGAAGTGTTACTTACCTCGAACAATTCTAATACCGAGCAAGTCAAGCGATGCTCCAAAAATGCCATCCCGTGTGTACCAACCTCCGAACGTCTCAAAACTAGCCAAAAGCAGCTCAAATATATCAAATGAAGCCCAAGGAAACAATTCTAAATTATAAAGATCAAATCCTTAATCAAAATCCAAAACCGGCCAAAAGTTGAACCCGGGCCCACGCCTTGAAACCTAATAAGACTTATAAATCCGACAACCCATTCAATTACGAATCCAACCATACTAGTTTCACTCAAATCCGACTCTAAATTGATGTTCAAATCTCAAAAATTCACATTATGAAACTTTAGGGTAAAACCCCCAATTTCTCTTTAGAATTCATCAAGCAAATGAAATAAGATCAAAACCAAGTGTAGAGCACTTACCCTAATCCTTGTGATAATAATTGCTCCAAAAATCGTCTCAATCTGAGCCCCTAATCTCAAAATATGATAAAAGAACCAAAACCTCGATTTTTATATCTTTTACCCGGCGTTTTTCGCATTTGCGGACAATTCGTCGCATCTGCGACCACCATTTTTGCGGTAAAACTTCACTTCTGCGAAATAACATGGCCCAACAATCTCTTGCACCTGCGGTCTCTAAGCCATTTCTACGATCGCGCTTCTGCGCACTTGAACCGCATCTGCAGGTGTGTCAAAGAACTAGAACCTGTGATCCTCATGCCCAGCTCCCCTTCACGCTTCTGCGATGAAACTACCGCTTTTGCGGTTCCGCACCTGCGGCCAACACTCCACAGGTGCGGTCACACCAGAACCAGAAATCTTCCACAATGCAACATGGAATGGAAATGATCTGAACCTCATCCGAAACTCATCCGAGCCACTCGGGACCCCGTCCAAATATACCGATAAGTCCCTTAACATAACACGGGCCTACTCGAGGCCTCAAAACACACATAAAAACATCGAAACAATGAATCACACCTCAATTCAAAATCAATGAACTTTGAAACTTCAAACTTCAAAACCGATGCCGAAACCTATCAAATCGCGTTCGATTGACCTCAAATTTTGCGCACAAGTCCCAAATGACATAACGAAGCTATTCCAATTCCCGGAACCAAAATCCGAATCCGATATCAAAAAGTTCACTTCCGGTCCAACTTTCCAAAAATCAAACTTTCGCCATTTCAAGCCAAATTCAGTTACGGACCTCTAAATCACAATCCGGACAGGCTCCTAAGTCCAAAATCACCCAACGGAGCTAACGAGACCATCAAAACTCCGATCCGAGGTCAAATCCCAAAAAGTCAAACTTGGTCAACTGTTCCAATTTAAAGCTTCCTAGTTGAGAATCATTCTTCCAAATTAATTCTAAATAACCTAAAAATCAAAACCAAAGATTCACACAAGTCAAGACACATCATATAGAGCTACTCATGCCCGTAAACTACCGAGCAAAGTGCAAATGCTCAAGATGACCGATCGAGTTGTTACATCCTCCCCCACTTAAACATATGTTCATCCCCGAACGTGCCTAGAGTTGTTCCAAAGCTGCCAAACCGTCGTGTGCCCTTACCATGAACATACCCGGGGGTGATCTCATGTCACCCTATCCCACATAGGTATGATAACACAACATAACTAAAATTTCTTAATTCAACCTAGCCCATAAACCTTAGAACCAATTTCCAACATCCAAAATTTCTATAAGATTAGAATCTTGCATCTACACTCTGTATAAGTATGAACAAGATATATCAAGTTGGAATCATAACCCACGATGTAATCACATGATGTATCACATAACTCAAATACTCATAGAAAAAATTTCTAATCACAGTAGTTGCTCAAAATAATCCAATACCAGTAATAAACCTTATATCAAATAAAGCCTCATTCTAAAAACCTTCGTACACTATTGATGATGAAAGAAACATGCAGAACTCATAAACAATCATCAGATCAACAAGTCATGGAGCTCCCTCTCCTTCGACAGGAACTATAGCCAATTTCTAAGCCGACTTCCGATATTATCCTTCCAAATATACTACAATCAAATCCGGTAGCACCCATCCTAGATCCAATGACCTCGTCTTATCAAATACCATCTACTCTACAGACATGCCACATCAATACAATCTAAAGCTATAACCCGTGCATTTCGTGCACCAATAAGCAACATTCCAAATGTACTCAATCATGAAAAATGACTCAAACGAGAGACTGTCCTGCAAGCTTAACAAGTACCACCACAACGAATTGCTGAAAATCCATCATACACCATAGAACCATAACACACAAATCTAACACAAAGGATTATACCTTAGCATGACTCCGCTACAACGCGTGACCCCATCCAACACTGGCCCATATGATATACCCCAAGCCACCCTGCTCAAAATTAATAACCACGTGCAATTTGACATCAAGTACTTAAAGTTCATTACCATAACAACGGAGAAGAAAATGACACAATGCCACACCAAACCCGAAAGAACATAACCAATACGCAATCAATCGTGCACTACCCAAATTCCCATCTCGCTCAAATTCTGCTATAAGGCCTCAAATAGAACCGCACCATGTGTGCTTATAACCTATAATTCACAACTCCTCGTAGCGTAGAAGAGTAACTCACAGATCATTTCAGAACACGAATAAGCTCAACAACAACCGAATGGCACATCCCTCAACAATAGCAGTATGGAGCCAACCAATCCGACTCAGTATAGAATACACATCCTAGTTGGGCCTACCAATAGACCCCCAAATCAAGTCTAGTCACCCACAAATAGATAAATAACCCTTCGAAGGTCCACAATGATCGAATCATAAAACATACTATTATCTGGCTAGATTCGGCCATAACTTCATAGTCCACAACCATGAAACAATTTGTTTCTGAGAACTCCTAGTCTCCAAATCCATAGAACACGCAAATCACCATATCTGATCCCGACTCCACCGTCCGAATATCTAATACATCTCTCATAAATGATCACCCCACGAGGAATACTTCTCTAATTCTTCTGTGACACATAGCAAAATTTTGAATATCAACAGTCGATCAACTATGAGAGTGCCACAGTACCGATGAAGTATCCATAAATCAAATTATAGTGCGCCTTCTAAAATGTACACTCTCCTCAAGCAATACCAAATAGTAATATCATTCACTTAGTCATCTGAAATCGTCCATGTTGCCTAAGAATTCATGACCTTCGCTTCAAAACTGAACTGTGACCTTACACATGTAAATCTCAATCTTACACAACGCACCACATCTATCATTCCATTATACGAGAAGTACGAAAATCTCATAACCTACTCCAAGTCATAGCAAACACATACTCAATCAGTTAGAAACCTTCCATTTGATCTCATCTAGGAGAAAAATCATAATACGCAATATGCTCTTCACGCCAGTAGGGAATACCCATATCAAATCATGGTAGAAACCATTGAGAACTCTCTGGGACCTATTTGCACATAATCTAGCCATCAGGACTGAATCTCTCTAACTCAACAAATCCACATTGGTCGCCAAACCCGAGATTATTGCCATAAAGCACTTTAAGACTCACCACCTCATAAATACCCAAAGAACTGATCGTATCCATTACTGTGCTGATCCAACCTAAGACCAAGTTGTCCTATTTCTCCAAGTTCCTTCTGAATTACCTCCAAATTGATATTCCTCCTCGCCATAATACCACGATTCTCAACTAGAACTCACTACACAAGACCCTAGGATGAAACCACACCGCCCTAAGGCCCATAAACCGATGTATCCCTTCTTAAGCACCCCAAAAATACCACAACCGAGATACCCACTCTAAAGAGACATTCTGTAAATTTAAAGTTGTTCATTTTACCTCTATGATACTGGAATATATAATCCACAATTATATAGAAATATCGCGAGCCTCGACACTATCCAATGTAAATCTCAAGTTATACCCATATACAAATCTGAAAAACTCTCAATTGCTACATATAAATCTTGAACCCATTAGAAACTTCTCGAGAGCCTCCCATACTATTCAAATCTCAATTGCACCGACCAAACTGACCGAACGATCTGTGCCCCATTAGCACACCAACACCCAAGGAAGTAGCTCCACCTAATGCAACCAAACAAATTCCTACTCCTTGCACACTACGTCCTTCATGAATAACCACTTAATTAATACCATGATTTCCATATACCCATGGAGTGTAATACAACCCGCATCCAGAAATTTCTTTACTCGAGTCATTCTCAATCTCAACCTCTACAAGTCATAACTAATTCACAAGTATGCCTCAAACTGTAACCAATACAACACATAACCGTGCAATCAACTCGTTGATAGCAGACTCCCCCCACTTGGCTCAAAGCCAAGGAATAAAGCATCTGATAACTTACAGTGACCACACCCCATACTACCATAATACCACAGTGAGATTCAACTAAATCTTTCATAAGCTCATGTAACACAAATCATCTAATTCCTCTAATCATGTGCAAATCTCGCATTCATCCTCGTGACGGTCAGGTCAACTATTACAATCGACCCAAAACTCAAATCGAACCAATATAACCCACTGGTAGAAAAGAAAGCCTCCATACAATATCATAAAAATCACACATCCACAGATTACCTCGCAGGTTATAACCCACCTACTTAGCCTCAAACTGACATCTCTTTATACCCTTTCACAGCCATATCTACTACGTAATCACTTAATCTTCCTAAGTCTGAACTCATAACAAGACATGAAAGTCTACTTCACTCCATAATTAAACAACATGAAAGGTCCTTCAACACACCCATAAATCGAGATTATACGTCAAATCAAGACAGAAACCAAGCACCCAATTTATATATTAATCAAACTCTTTTCGTCATATTCAAACAATCTGAACACTTCCCGTAGTCACATCATACTCGTTATATAGCCATCCAATCACTCATCGAGCCACAAATTCCACTAATAGGGACACTACCGAACTTATAAGTCCAAAAGCACGTGCTCACATAATCGAAGTCTCCGTGTTCAAGCTACAATCAAAACTCAGCCTCAAGTCCTCCAGACTGGCCCATCATCAGCACATAGAAATTACATCTCGCACCTCATCCACGGAATCACAAGCCGTCGATGCACAACTGATATCAAGCGCTCATATTTGCATACGAATGCGTGGAAGGAATTCAAAGAGTTACGCTTCAAGCTGAATCAATACCGCACGATAAGGAAAGAAAGATAGAAAGTATATCCTAAATGTCCTGTAGCCTCTCGAAGATAGTTATGGACATCATCATACCAATCCGCAAGACTCTACTAGACACTTGTTCATGACTTGTAGAACCTATGAACCTAGAGCTCTGATACCAATCTGTCACGAACCAAAATCCACTAGTCGTGATTGTACCTAACCCAACCCGCTAGGTAAGACAACTAATAAATATCCAATTCCAATAGTATTTAATAAGACAGTTCTATAAAAGAAATTATCTAAATCCTATACATTTTCCAAGTACTAGTAGTACAAATCATGAGCTTCTAAGAATAGAGTTTACAAAGCTGGTGTGAAGTAAATACATCATCTGTCTGAAAAGTACATACACAGAGTTTTATGCATTTAAGACTACCATGAACAAGAGGCAGCTACAACCAGAATGCAGGTACTTCTTCAATTCCAGCCCCGGTCGACTACAGCAACATCAACAGCCAACATCTGCACACGAGGTGCAGAAGTGTAGCATGAGTACAACTGACCCCAGGTCCTCAATAAGTAACAACCTAACCTTAGATTGAAAGTAGTGATGAGCTGGAACAAAGGTCGGGTCCAACACCAATAGCCAATAATAGTTCATAGCAATGTAAAGCAAGTAATGAAAGAAGCAACTCAGAGATAAAATGCTCAACTTTCTCATAGTTTTTCGGGAAAAAGAAAATTAGTTCTGCTTTTCAAGAATATAATGAAAAATCCAAATCCTTTACCAAAATTATCAAAAATACAAGTAAGTTTGAAAGCTGTGATTTTTCCCAAAAATCCTTTCAACAATGAATAAGATGTTTTATTTTTCTTTATGTAAAATATTGGTGTTATCGTACAGCATGAGGAAAATGCATCTCTATGCATGTATGTCATGTGTGTATGTCAATTCCATGTATCTCAGAGATGACTCATGTACTCACACTCTCAAAAAACTCAATCTCATTGTCTCACACTTTCTGCAAATCATGCTCAATCACTCAGTACTAATCACCAATCTGGCATAGGGAAGATCCATCCCGAAATATATACATCAACTGACCAACAGTCACTCAGTACTGAGTAGGGGCAAATCCAGCCCGTGGGGAAGATCCATCCCTAGGTATATAAATGCTTCGGACAAGATCTATGTCCACGGAAGATCCATCCCTCAATATAATCAACCACGCTCACTGGGGTGCGTACAGATTTTGGAGGGGCTCCAACAGCTCAAGCGCTATTATAAAATCAGTATAACTGCTGCGACCTGCAGCCCGATTCCATAACTGTCACTCATAATCAAGATCTCGGCCTCACTTAGTCATCAACCTCTCCAGTCTCACTCACGGGCTCACAATGTCATGAAACTAGCCCGACAACAATGATATGATGTATCAATAAATAACAACTGAGACTGAGATATGATATGAATGCATGAATATGACTAAGTACGAAATATCAATAAAATATGTGAGATGACATCAAGAAACGGCCACTATGGGTCCCAACATCGACATAAATCCTAAACATGATATCCAACATGATTGACAGCTCTATTACTTTATCACATGGTGAAAACACGAATATCAACAAAATAGGACCACTACACAGTGACATGGAAACAACGGAGTCACAATCACATGGTGCGCGTCCACACTCCCGTCACCTAGCATGTGCGTTACCTCAATACCAATCACATAACATGTAATTCGGGGTTTCATACCCTCAACACTAAGTTTATAAGTGTTACTTACCTCGAACAAGCCAATTCCAATACCGAACAAGCCAAGCGAAGCTTCAAAAATGGCATCCCATATGTATCGACCTCTGAACATCTCAAAACTAGCCAAAAGCTACTTAAATACATCAAATAAAGCCCAAGGAAATAATTCCAAATGATAAATATCGAATCCTTAATCAAAATCCAAAACCGGCCAAAAGTCACACCCGGACCCATGCCTCGGAACCCGACAAGACTTACAAAATCCGACAACCCATTCAATTAAGAGTCCAACCATACTAGTTTCACTCAAATCCGACTCCGAATCGATATTCAAACTCAAAAATTCATATTATGAAACTTTAGGCTAAACCATCCAATTTCTCTTTAGAATTCATCAAGCAATTGCCAAAAATGAAGATAGATTCATGAAATAAGATAAAAACCAAGTGTAGAACACTTACCTCAATCCTTGTGATGAAAATTTCTCTAAAAACCGTCTCAATCCATGCCCCCAATCTCAAAATATGATAAAAGAACCAAAACCTCGATTTGTATAGCTTCTGCCCTGCGTTTTCTGCATTTGCGGACAATTCGTCGCATCTGCGACCATCGCTTTTGCGGTAAAACTTCACTTCTGCGAAAACAGCCTAGCCCACCAATCTCTCGCACCTGCAGTCTTTAAGCCGCTGCTGCGATCACGCTTTTACGCACTTGAACCGCACTTGCAGTTATGCAGGTCGGTCGAAGCACCCACAGCTGCGATCATAATGCTTATCTCCCCTTCACGCTTCCGCGATGACATTGCCGCTTTTGCGGCTCTACACTTGCGGCCAACACCCTGCAGGTGCGATCACACTAGAACCAGAAATCTTCAGCAATGCAACATGGAATGAAAATCATCTGAACCTCGTCTAAAACTCACCCGAGCCACTCGGTGCACGTCCAAATATACTGACAAGTCCCATAACATAACACGGACCTACTCGAGGCCTCAAAACACACATAACAATATCGAAACGACGAATCACACCTCAATTCAAAATCAATGAACTTTGAAACTTCAAACTTCACAACTGATGCCGAAACCTATCAAATCACGTCCGATTGACCTCAAATTTTGCGCATAAGTCCCAAATGACATAAAGAAGCTATTCTAATTTCCGGAACCAATATCCGAATGCTATATCAAAAAGTCCAGTCCCGGTCCAACTTCCCAAAAATCCAACTTTCGCAATTTCATGCCAAGTTCAATTACGGGCCTCCAAATCACAATCTGGACACGCTCCTAAGTCCAAAATTACCCAATGGAGCTAACGAGACCATCAAAACTCTGATCCGAGGTCAAATACTCAAAAAGTCAAACTTGGTCAATTGTTTCAATTTAAAGCTTCCTAGTTGAGAGTCATTCTTCCAAATCAATTCTGAATAACCTAAAATCAAAACCGATGATTCACAAAAATCAAGATACATCATACAAAGCTACTCATGCCCGTAAACTACTAAGCGAAGTACAAATGCTCAAAATGACCGGTCGAGTCGTTACATAGAAGCTGCTACGAGGGAACCACGTGAAGGTTTGGGATACAAGCAACTGTCACCAGTGCACATCTCCATAAGAAAGGCAAGCAATAATTATATCATTGTAGAAAAAGAATCAGCCGCTTCTAACAAACCTTCTGTCTTTCATCGACTTGGAATCAACTGTGAGGACTTCCTTATTCGAAAGATTGGGTCCATTAAAGAAGGGAAACAAGTTCTAGAGAAATCATCAAAGCATAAGAACACCTACTTCGCCTAGAATCCAGAAGATCTCTAAGGATTTTCAAAATTTGGTTCCTTCTAGAATGAGGCGACAAACAAAACTTATGGTTTCCTGTAAAGAAGTATTGAAGGTAAAGCCATATAATGTGGTCTACACTAAGGAACATGACAAAAATGAAGAAAGTGTGGGTTCTTCGTATCATGTTACTGCATATGGCGAGAATGGTATTTCGTCTCTAATGAAGGATGATGAGAAATTGGAGGACGTTTCACCATGTTATCACATATCCTTCAATGATGGGGATGCTCAAGAAGATGAAGATGCAAAGGATTCTCCACCAGAACTTGAAGAAGGGGTAAAACCAACAGTGGATGCTTTGAAAAAAGTGAACCTTGGCACTAATGAAGAACCGAGGCCCACTTATTTAAGTGCTTTACTAGCAGCAAGAAAGAATTTATATGGAGTTACTCAAGGAGTTTAATGATGTCTTTTGTTAGAGTTACAAAGAGATGCTTGGCTTGGACCCTAAAGTAGCAATCCATCACTTCGCAGTCAGAATGGCACTCGTCTTGTTAAGCAAGTTGAAAGGCGCTTTAGGGTGGACTTGGTTCCCTTGATTGAAAGTGAAATTAACAAACTCATTGAAGCTGGCTTTATTCGTGAAGTTAAATACCCAACATGAGTCCAAGTATTGTCCTTGTAAGGAAGAAGAATGGTTAGATTTGTGTGTGTGTTGACTTCAGGGATCTCAACAATGCGTGTCCTAAAGATGAATTTTCTCTTCCTATTCTAGAGCTAAGGATCAATGCTACTACTATTTATGAGTCAATGACTTTCATGGACGGTTCATCGGGTTATAACCAAATTCACATGGCACCAAAAGATGAAGAGCTTACTATATTCTGCACCCCCAAGGGTATTTATTGCTACAAAGTAACGCCTTTTGGCTTGAAGAATGCTGGTACTACTTATAAAAGGGCTATGCAGAATATCTTTGATGACCTTCTTCACAAGAATGTCGAATTATATGTGGACGACTTGGTAGTAAATCAAGAAAGAGGGGTGACCACCTGAAAGACTTGAGAATGGAGTTTGAATTGCTCTGGAGGTACCAACTTAGGATGAATCCATAGAAATGCGCCTTTGGAGTTACTTCTGGAAAGTTCCTTGGTTACATTGTCCGACATCGAGGGATCGAAATTGATCAAGCCAAAGTGGATGCCATTTTGAAAATGCATGAGCCTCACGATATTCATGAATTGAAAAGCATGAAAGGAAAGCTAGAATATCTTAGGAGATTCATCTCAAACCTAGCACGGAGGTGCCAACCATTCAGTCACCTCATGAAAAAGGCATTCCTTTCAAGTGGGATGTCATGACCCAAACCAATGGGCCGCGACGGGCACCCGATACCTTACTCAACCAAGTACCTACGTAATGTATATTTCGTATCATACTATCATAGGTAAATGAGCCAGAAAGGCTATCGTGTGATAAATAGAATAAAATATGGAGAAATACTCGACATTGGATGAGCCAACATGTAATCCAAATTTATACATATGACGTACAGGCCTATAAGGCCGGCATGATCCTTTATATACTCAAAGTATAGGCCGACAAGGCCATACAAGAATCCATATATATGACATCTGTCTACAAACCTCTAAGAATACATAATATCGTAAAGGTCGGGACAGAGCCCTACCATACCAATCAATGCATGTACTAATCATACTGACCCAATAAGCAACTCCGGAGCAAATGGAGCACACCAATATCTTCTGCTGAGCTGATAGCCTACTTGAAGGACTCTCGACCTCTCTGTTGGGACCTGCGGGCATGAAACACAACATCCCCAGGCAAAAGGAATGTCAATAAAAATAATGTACTGAGTATGTAAGGAATGAAAATCAGTAAACAATAGACATGAGAGAAACATGGAGTAAAAGACTCGACATGTAAATCTGAAAAGCTCTGTGAAATCCATTAATATTTAAAATGTCATGCATATACGTATAAATGCCATACCATGCATGGGTATATGTGTTCATAACTTCATCAAGCCTCTGAGGGCATCCCATCATATCGTCTCGGCCACTGTGGGCAACATCATCAACATATACCAGCTGATCAGGTGGTGGTGCGTATATAACGTCGTAACCTTTTCCCATATCCCATATACATATATTTACATATATACGCGTATATAATGCTATCTGGTCATGGGTCAATGTACATGAATGCAATGCATGAAAAGTACGTCAATAAAATCATTCGGAAGGTCATAAGACCACTTTGCCCCTTGAGCAATCTCATGAAGTAAACTTTTTTTTCAACTTACATATTTTTCTGAGACCCATGAACAGATGATAGAATAATATGACACATGAGGAATCAAGAACATAAGCATTTCTAGTATTTCTATGAATAGAGTAATTTATGGAAATTGTGCATTTGCTCATTTCGCTTGTGTCGTATAGATCATACCAAAAGAAAGAAGGGATAGCCTTAACATACCATAGTCGATTCTCTTGAAAACACCTCTAACACACGTTAATTGTGATAAAACACATAATGGCGAACCGAAGTAGGGAAAAATCTGTATGATTGTCTTAAGAAAGATTGCACTGTATTCCCTTATAATTGTCCAATCCTCACATTCTGATATATGAGACTTTTATGCCCGATTCTCATATTCTTAAGAATGAATATAAGACTTTTATCCCCAATTCTCATATTCTTAAGAATGAATATAAGACTTTTATGCTCTTAAGAGTTGATATGGCATTTCTTTAATAAATGGATATGTTCCTACTTTCTTAAGAATTGCCAACTTCACATTTCAACTTTTGCCACTTTTTGTAATGACTTGAAGAGTCATTTATGGATTTAAGGGGGGATGCCACGTGAGTTCCCCCTCACTTATCCAATTATCCACCCCTTTATCATAATCATTCCATTAATTTCCCCACTAGTCCAATAGTTCATCAATTACCCACATAATTAAGAATTATCTCAAATTACATAAAATATCACTTACTTTTAATACACTTTATATACCTTACTATCATATCCATATGGTACCATGTATGGTACTAGTCCATAAATATCAGGTATTTTAGCTTGGGCCGTATTTGATCCCAAAATGCTAAATTTCGACGAAATTCATTTTTTCGATTTGCTTACCCTCTCACCTTCACGAATTTACTCATTACTTGTTTGAGGTAGCATAATATTTGTAACCTAAAAATAATCTCATTCCCGAGCTTGCGTCGATAAACTTACGACGAAACCTTAACGTCCGAAAATGAGAGATGTAATGTCTCATTTCCAAGCTTTCATCAATTTATTTTTAGCATATTTCCATATACGAAAATATAGGGTGTAACATCATTCCTCCCTTTGGAATATTCGTCCTCGAATGTTGACTGGTGCACTTATCCTTTTCATGACGTATGCCTTTTGAATACTTTAGTACTTTCCTTTCCATCTAGGCAACCGTTTTGTAAATAATTCCAAAGGCCAGGGCATTTCCCCCTTTAGGCCTTTTTCTCACACTATGACTTATGGTCGGAATCCTTTCAATCTCGTAACTGTTGTTACCTTTTATCATGCAGCATGTATGGCTTTGACCTTGTAAGTACGCCTATGCGACTCTTCTCCCCTTTTTCCTTTAGCTCTTAGCCAATCTCTAGGCCTTATTTTGTAAACATATACAGAGCTTGACAAGGTGTCCCCCCGGGCATCTATAGGTATACTTGAAGTTCTTTGCTCGGTTGTACTTACGAATATTGCTATATCTTATTTCATAGACCCGTTTATCCATCCGTATGACTTTAATGCATCAATGTAGGTCTTACTATACCACAACTCTTACTTCAGTTTATCGTTGCTGATGTCTACTACCAAATTCCAGCTTACTCCCATTGCTTATCATATATGCATAAATCTAAGTCCTTTAGTGTTTCTTCATTACTGTTCATCTTAAGAATGATGGTCTAATCTCATCCCATGCTTGTAATTTTTATCCATCCACCATTGATTCACCTTAATATCGATAACTTGATCCCTTATGTAACACTATCTCTAGGGCTCACATCTCATCAGGAGACATCTGAAATGATTAGACTGATCCGCCTAGGGCGATACCAAGCTTTCATAATCGTATCTCATAGCATCCCAATGGGATTCACCTTACGTGGGTATTTTAATCCTGTATAATTCAAGAAATCCTTCCTTTTCTTCTTCAAATCCACTTTTGTCACAATTACACCCTCATTCTATTACCAGGGCGGCATTCCATCTCTTCTAAATGCTACCAGTCTTAGAATCCTTTGAGTTCATTCGGCTATACTCAGCTTTCTACAACTTAGAGAAACCGTCAACTCTCTTGTTTTCTTGGTCTTAATCTTGAGGACTTATCCCTTCTCATTACCTTCTCACTAGCCCTTTCTTATACTTACTTCTGTCTTCCTAAAACCTTGTCGTTTTATCATATTTTAGCTTGCGACCTATACATATCTATTTATACTACTCGTAACTTTTCATCAATCTTGCTTACACCATATATTTCCTTATGTTATTCTAGGATGTCAAGCGAGACATTACGTCGTCTCTAACTCTGCTTTAGTCTCTGAACTAGACCTCTCGGTACCTAGAAACTATAGGCTGGAAGATATGCCACTTATAACTCCAATATCGATACTGAATCCCAGCACTTCTAGACTTATGTATGAAGTATGAACTATTCACAACCTTCTGCATTTGAGTATCTTGTGCGTTTTTCACCTTTTCCTAACTTACCTTAAAATATTGCCTCACATTCATCTATCTCTTTCATAACCTCCCTTCCACATTGGTATAATTTACCTCCACAACCTGAAGCTCTATTATAATACTTGCACCTCTGGTGCATACATAATTCGGTGGGAGCTTCATACTGACTTCTTATGAGGCTAGTACTTTTCTAACTGGTTTTATCATAGAGCCGTTATAGAATATGGATATTGTAATATCTCTATTGTACTTATGATATTAAGAGTAATTCTGCAATGTTCTCAATCACGATTTCTATAATTTCCTGGGTCCAATAATCAAATTCTTGATTTATTTCGTTGACGTAACTCCTCCCCTTCTTCTGATCAGCCTTTATGTAGGCTTAAACTATCTCCTGATCTGCGGCTCATGGTACTAGTATTACTTTTAGCCTTTTATGGGCTCTATGGAAGATTCATGATGCAATCCTTTAACAGTTCAATCCTTTGTCTATGCCCTGGGCTCAATTTATTCTTTTAACTTATACAGAGTCTTCTACGGTTATATGAATGTCAGTATATATGTTGCATGGATAATATTCCGAAATCGTAAGTGCGTTCATGGCGTAGCTAATTCTGGATTACTGATCGAATAATTCCTTTCGTTCCTTCTCAGCTTTCTTTAACGTAGGCAATTATTTTTCCTGATTTTTATGCCCCATTGTTACGTGCATACTTCACTTATCTTAGTTTCCATATGTATTGGAATTCCATACTACCCATATAATCTTGAATATCACTTTTGATTTTTACTTCCCGCCCATTAGCCATGGTAGGTACCACTTTCTTAAGGAGCGCATACAAAGTTGTAGTGAGACTGATTTTACACGACCATTTCATTCTTCAAGTTACCATGCCTAGGTTGGAGCCTTCTTCATTATTTCCCCAACTAGTCTTCCATTGTAGTACTTAGGAAGGACCACCTGATTCTTGCAAGGCTGCGAGCTTATTACCTTGTTTACCCGAGGAAATTTTTTGATGTCCTTCCTCGCCTATAATTATCAGTAGTTACTTACCTCCACGCCTTTGTGCTTGTTGGGTTGTTTCTGAACTTGATATTTGACTGCCTTCCTGGTGGCATTCTCTTTTATTTCTGTAATAATCATACGGTACCTTTAACTACCCCCACTCCTATCTGAGTATTTCTCAAGGTCACAATGTCATATCTATGAGATTGAATGCCTCATGTTGGGGGTTCACTATGTTTATCTTGTACGATCTGTTGAATTGTTTGTATCTTCTTGCCTAGCCATAACTAGGCTTTCCCTGAATCAACTACTAACTACTCGTTGGCCCATTCTCATATCAGTATTTCGCGTAATCTTTCCTGGGTCATTTCTTTTATCTTAACTTACCTCTTACACTGGCTCCTTATTTATTAAAAATATCCCGGGCCGGAACCTTTACTTTCTCTCCTTGACATCGTGTCTGCATAATTTTCTAGAATCGTAGCATATCTGTAGTCTTTGAATAAGTGCAATCTAATCCCTCTCTTATTTTTATCGCATTCTTCCTTTACCTTTCCATAATTACTAGAACCACTTAATCCCGACTTAATGCCACATCACCTCATTTTCCCCCATTTAGAGAAGTACTAAGACTTAGTGCTACGATGATCTACGTGTAGATGTTTTATCTCTTCATCTTTGGCATCTTTTCACATCATCGATGACCCTTACTCACCTTGCGGCAATCCTTCTGGATCAAGGATAACAAATTTTCTTACTCGCGAGGGTGTAACTGGCACATATAGTCCCTTAAGCTTAACTTTGCTTACCTTTCTTGCTTTAGGAAAGCTTCTTCCTGAATGACTTTTAAAGGTTATTCTTCTGTCGTCCATTCTACTATCACCGGAACGCAATCTCTGAAATTCTCATGATGCCGACTATTATCAAATCATTCAGTCCCTAATTTATGTTTAGTTTATCTTGTTTACCAGCCCATACTAGTTCCTATTACCCTTGGGTTTAACTTTTCCTTCTGGTAGTCGCGTTGGAGTCACAAACTTATTTCTTGAAATGAGGATATGACTTTATGGCCTATACTTTTTTTTTTGTCTCAAGGCTTATCACCTCTTGTCTTTTCCTTCACTTGACAATAGACTATATAATGTTGTCATCTTTTGACCTACCGTTGTTATCCATGTGTCACATCTTACTCATAATGCTTCATTAACTTTCTTCTTATTTCCCGCTAACATTTATGTCTATCACTTTATTCTAAAAACTCGAACAAAACGTCCTTTTACTTTTAACGCCCCTTGTTCCATCCATTGGCTCTTCAGGTTGCCTACCATTCTTTCTCTACTAGGGACGAGAGCCATACTAAGGTAATTTTTATCCCTTCCAAGGCTTCCAATGCCTAACTTTGTAGTACTCATATCTAGCTATACTATTTTAGAGTGCACCATCTGGGTGTCTGATAAGGAGATCTATTAGTACATATGCAATATCCTTCGTAAATGTCGACTAACGCAAACAATCCATCCACCATTTTTGGGTCAATCTAACCCCAGCCATATCTTGATATCCCATCTTTTTCTCAAACCATATTTTTTAGCTCCCATAGGACATAACTGGGATGGGTGTGGTCAATTATACATACCTCTATCACTGCTGAAGATAACTCAGAATGCTTATATTTCTCTGCTTGAATTGTAAATAATGATCATCTTCACTAACTAGGTACCTCGTACCCTTCTTTATCTTGCTTCTTTTACTTGTTAAACTTGTACATTCTAAATATCTCAATGCTTTTCACCATATGGGTGGGCAGATATTTCTTCCTTAAGTCCCCTTATCAAGAGGCTTACACATCTTATTACACACATGATCTGCTGGAGACCTTACATTTACTCATCATAAACATGATGTAAAATTGAGTTGCTCCAACTCAGCTCTTCCACAGCCACATTCAATTCCATACCAACCATCTTTCTTGATGTAGGCGTCGTCATATTATGAATAAGATAGAGCTTAGAAAGTTGAGTTCTTACAACTGAGCTCTAACACACGATCTAGAGTAAAAAGAAAGAGTGATAGTCCTAAATGCCCTGTATCCTCCTGCTTATAAGTGTGATGCACGACACACCTATAAACAAGACTCTACTAGACGCGACTTGTAGAATCCCTAGGACAGAACTACCCTAATACCACTTTGGTCACGACCCAAACCGATGGGCCGCAATGGGCACCCGGTACCTTACTCAACCGAGTGCCTACGTAACATATATTTCGTATCATGCTATCATAGTTAAATGAGCCAAAGAGGCTATCATGTGATAAATAGAATAAAATATGGAGAAATACTCGACATTGGATGATCCAACATGTAATCCAAACTAATACATATGACGTACAGGGCTATAAGGCTGGTATGATCCTTTATATACTCAAAGCATAGGCCGACAAGGCCATACAAGAATCCGTATACATGACATCTGTCTACAAGCCTCTAAGAATACATAATATCGTAAAGGTCGGGACAGATCCCCGCCATACCAATCAATGCATGTACTAATCATACTGACCAATTAAGCAACTCCGGAGCAAATGGAGCGCACCAATATCTTTCGCCGAGCTGATATCCTACTTGAGGACTCTTGACTTGTCTATCGGGACCTGCGGGTATGAGATGCAGCGTGCCCAGGCAAAAGGGACGTCGGTACAAATAATGTACCGAGTATATAAGGAATGAAAATCAGTGAACAATAGATATGAGAGAAACATGGAGTAAAATACTCGACATGTAAATCTGAATAGCTCTGTGAAATTCTTTAATATTTAAAATGTCATGCATATACGTATAAATGTTATACCATGCATGTGTATATGTGTTCATAGCTTCATCAAGCCTCTGAGGGCATCCCATCATATCATCTCGGCCAATGTGGGCAAATCATCAACGTATACCAGCTGATTAGGTGGTGGTGCGTATATAACGCTATAACTTTTTTCCATATCCCATATACATATAGATACATATATACGCGTATATAACGTCATCTGATCATGGGTTAATGTACATGAATGCAATGCATGAAAAGTACATCAATAAAATCTTTCAGAGTGTCATAAAACCATTATACCTTTGAGTAATCTCATGAATTAAACTTTTTTTTAACTTACATATTTTTCTGAGACTCATGAACAGATGATAGAATAATATGACACATGGGGAATCAAGAACATAAGCATTTCTAGTATTTCTACGAATAGAGTAATTTATGAAAATTGTGCATTTGCTGGTTTTGCTTGTGTCGTATAGATCACCCCAAAGGGATAGCCTTAACATACCTGAGTCGATTCTCTTGAAAATCCCTCTAACACACATTAATTGCGATGAAACACGTAACGGCGGATCGAAGTAGGAGAAAATCTGTATGATTGTCTTAGGAAAAATTACACCGCACTCCCTTATAATTGCCCACTTATCACGTTCCGATATATGAGACTTTTATGCCCAATTCTCATATTCTTAAGAATGAATATAAGACTTTTATGCTCTTAAGAGTTGATATGGCCTTTCTTTAATAAATGGATATGTTCCTACTTTCTTAAGAATTGCCAACTTCACATTTTAACTTTTGTCACGTTTTGTAATGACTTGAAGAGTCATTTATGGATTTAAGGGGGGCTGCCACGTGAGTTCCCCCTCACTTATCCAATTATCCGGTCCTTCATCTTAATCAATCCATTAATTCCCCCACTAGTTCAATAATTAACCAATTACCCACATAATTAAGAATTATTTCAAATTACATAAAATACCACTTACTTTTAATACACTTTATGCACCTTATTATCATAGCCATATAGTACCTTGTATGGTACTAGTCCATAAATATCGGGTATTTTAGCTTGGGCCGTATTTGATCCCAAAATGCCAAATTTCGACGAAATTTATTTTTTTCGATTTGCTTACCCTTTCACCTTCACGAATTTACTCATTACTTGTTTGAGGTAGCATAATATTTGTAACCTCAAAATAATCCCATTCCCGAGCTTGCGTCGATAAACTTACGACGAAACTTTAATGTCCAAAAATGCGAGATGTAACATCTCATTTCCGAGCTTTCATCAATTTATTTCTAGCGTACTTCCACGTACGAAAATATGGGGTGTTACATGGGACTAATCTTATAACAATGCCCTTGAAAGCATCAAAACTTACTTGATGAAGCCTCCAGTTTTGGTAGCCCCTATACCTGGAAAGCCGTTGATATTATATATTTCAGTACAAGAAAGGTCTGTTGGAGTGTTGTTGGCCCAAGAAAATAGTGAAGGGAAAGAAAACTCCCTTTACTACTTAAGAAGAATGATGATACCAAATGAGCTGAATTAGTTGCCAATCCAAAAGTTATGTTTGGCACTAGTCTTCTCAATTTAAAAGTTGAAGCATTACTTTCAAGCTCATGTCGTTCGTCTTATTTCTAGAGCAAATCCCATCAAGTTCGTGATGTCAAAAGTTGTCCTTAGTGATCAACTAGAAAGGTGGTACCTCCAGTTTCAACAATTTGAAATTATGTACATCCCTCAAAAGGCTATAACAGGACAAGCGTTAGCAGACTTCTTGGAAGATCACCCTATACCGGATGATTGGGAGATAAGTGATGAACTACCTGATGAGGACGCAATGGTCATTGAAGTTCAACCTCTATGGAAGATGTACTTTGATGGTTCTACACATCGCGGAGGAGCTGGTGCTGGCGTAGTATTTGTCGCTTCTCAAGGTGAAGTTTTGCCCTACTTTTTTACGTTGACGCAACTCTACTCTAACAATATTGCTGAGTATCAAGCATTAATACTTAGGCTTGAAATAGCTGTCGAAATAAAGCGATTGCAATTGCAAGTCTTTGGTGACTCTCAGTTAGTGATCAACCAGATTTTAGGTAGTTACAAGTTCAAGAAACCTGAACTCCGCCCATATCATGATTATGCTAAAACATTAATGGGGTGCATCGGTGACGTGACTATTCAACATGTGCCTAGGAGAGAAAACAAGAAGGCTAATGTTTTAGCTTCCCTAGCTTCATCGTTAACCCTGCCTGATCAAGCACAAGTTACTATCTGCCAAAAATGGGTAGTACCGCCACCAAATAAGAGTGAAAATGAACTCAAGCATATTGTCGCTGTTTCTGAAGCTGAGGAGGAAGAATGGCGACAACCCATTATCGATTACTTGAGCTACAAGATACTTCCAGAAAATCCGAGGAGAAGGACTAAAATCCACCGTCGTGCACCTCGCTTCCTTTACTACAAAGATACCCTATACAGAAGATCATTTGAGGGAGTACTCTTGTGATGCTTAGGGGAAGATGAAGCACTCCAAGCTTTGCAAGAAGCGCAATCTGGGGTATGAGGATCACATCAGTCTGGACCAAAGCTCCACTTTCATATAAAAAAGATGGGATATTATTGGCCGACAATGGTAAAAGATTGCTTGGACTACGCTCAAAGATGCAAGGCTTGCCAACTCCATGCAAATTTTATTCATCAGCCTCCTGAAGTGTTGCACCCAAATGTTATATCCTGGCCGTTTGACGCTTGGGGATTAGATGTTGTTGGATCAATACCAAAGTCCTCTGGTGGGCACCTATATATCTTGGCTGCAACTGACTACTTCTGAAAATAGGCTGAAGTTGTTGCTCTTAGGAAGGTAAAGAAGGAAAATGTTGCAAGTTTCATCTGAGTAAACATAATCTATCACTTTGGCATTCCTCGTTACATAATAATAGATAATGGAAAGCCATTCTACAATAGGTTGATGAACAATATTTATGATCTCTTTGGCTTCAAGCAACGTAACTCTTCTATGTACAATGCTTCCACCAATGGTCTAGCTGAGGCATTCAACAAGACTCTATGCAACTTGTTAAAGAAAGTTATCTCCAAATCCAAATGAGATTAGCATGATCGTATGGAAAAATATATGTGGGCATACATGACAGCTCATCAACACCAACCCAAGCGACCCCTTATTCACTTGTCTATGGAGTCGAAGTCGTTTTGCCACTTGAGCGTCAAATACCTTCATTATGATTAGCTATTCAAGAAGGGATCACTAATAAATAAAATGCTCGACTTCGACTAGTAGAGTTGGAGGCTCTTGATGAGGAGGTTGGAAGCTTAACTGAGTCTTGAATGTTACCAAGCTCGATTATCTCGTTCCTTCAATAAAAGAGTTTTCCCAAAATCCTTTCAAGTAGGAAATCAAGTTCTTGCCATACGAAGACCCATTATTACTTCCCATAAACCTATAGGGAAGTTCACTTCAAAATGGGATGGGCCATATGTTGTGCAAGAAGCTTATTCAAGTGGAGCTTACAAGCTGGTTGATGCAGATGGCATGAGAATCAGCCCTATCAATGGCAAATTCTTAAAGAAGTATTATCCTTGAAGTTGCAACGTCCTTTGATGCACGAGCCTAAACTGCATGTTCCTACACTCCTGGCCCGCATGTGTCTGAAATGTGTACAGGCCACAAAAAAGAGAAAAAAAGTCTGCTAGGTTGAAAACCTTGAAAAAGGCGACAGGCAAAAGTTATGACAGAAAAAAATAAAAAAAATCACCCATTATGAATTACGGTATGATTTGATCCTCTTCATCGAGGTACATAGACAACTTAGAGTTTTATTCTAAGTTCAGTCGCATAAGTTCAAAAGATACATATTGCCCCAATCGTTGTCCAAATGAAGTATGATAGAAGTAATTCATTCAACCAGCACTTGAAGTCGGGTTGAAATATCGTTCTTCTATTGAATTTTGGATCTCATATGACTTACAGGGGGCAAGCCTCTATGGTAAATCAGTGTCTTCAATGGGACGATTATAGTTTTTTCAGAGGCCACCAAGTATTTTTGCTGAAGTCCGGAGTTCACTATGTCTTCATGTTAGCTAAATTTTTAAGTCTATCGGTCTTCAAGTTCTTCGTTCTTCAAGTCGAAATATTTAAGCCTGGAAGTCTTCAAGTTGAAGTCTTCAAGTCTGTTAGTCTTCAAGTTAAGGTCCTCAAACTCGTTGGTCTTCAAGTTGAAATATTTAAGCCCTCCAGTTCTTCAAGTTGAGGTCTTCAAGTTTGCAGTCTTCAAGTTGAAGCACTTAAATTTGGTTGAAATATTTAAGCCCTCCAAGTCTTCAAGTCTGCAGTCTTCAAGTTGAAGTACTCAAATTCGCTGGTCTTCAAGTTGAAATATTTAAGACCTCCAAGTCTTTTAGTTGAAGTCTTCAAGTTAAAGTACTCAAATTCGTCGGTCTTCAACTTGAAATATTTAAGCCCTCTAAGTCTTCAAGTCCGTCGGTCTTCAAGTTGAAATATTTAAGCCCTCCAAGTCTTCAAGTTGAAGTCTTCAAGTCTGCAATCTTTAAGTTGAAGTACTTAAATTCACTGGTCTTCAAGTTGAAATATTTAAGCCCTCAAAGTCTTTAAGTTGAAGTCTTTAAGTCTACAGTCTTCAAGTTGAAGTACTCAAATTCGCCAGTCTTCAAGTTGAAATATTTAAGCCCTCCAAGTCTTCAAGTCTATCGGTCTTCAAGTTGAAGTTCACGAATTCTCCAGTTTTCAAGTTGAATTGTTTAAGCCCTCCAAGACTTCAAGTTGAAGTCGTAAAGTATGCTAATTTTTCAAGTTGAAGTTTAAAAGTCCACCACTCTTCAGGTTGAAGCGTAAAAGTCCGCCGAATCTTCAAGTCCATCATATCTTCAAGTTTGTCGGTCTTCAAATTGGAAATCTGCAAAGTCCGCCAAATCTTCAAAGTTCGCTAAGTGTTTAAGTCGATGTCATCAAGTCCACCAAGTCTTTGAGTTGAAACTTTCTAAATTTCCAATCTTAAGGTGGACATTTAAGTCCTTTTGCACCTTAAGTTGGCATGTTCGTGAGTTTGTCCTTAAAGGGAATTATAACTTTCCAATCTTAAGGTGGACATATAAGTTCCTTTGCACCTTAAGTTGGCCTCTTCATTGGTTTGTTCTTAAAAGGAACTATAACTTTTCAATCTTAAGGTGGACATATAAAAGTCCCTTTGCACCTTAAGTTGGCCTCTTCGTGGGTTTGTCCTTAAGTAACTATACTTTCCAATATTAAGGTGGATATGTAAGTCTCTTCAATAGTCGGGTCACCTTGAGAGTAATCCCTCCGATAGTCGGGCCACCTTGAGAGTAATCTCTCCGATAGTCGGGCCACATTGAGAGTAATCTCTCCGATAATCGGGTCACCTTGAGAGTAATCTCTCCGATAGTCGGTCCACATTAAGAGTAATCTCTCCGATGGTCGGGCCACATTGAGAGTAATCTCTCCAATAGTCGGGTCACCTTGAGAGTAATCTCTTCGATAGTCGGGCCATCTTGAAAATAATATCTCTGATATCCGGGTCGTGATGAATATCCATCCCTTCGCACCATAAGAGTAATACCTCCGATATTCGGAAGGGGATGAGTACCCATCCCTTCACACACTAAGATCACACACTAAGATCACCTTCTTCATATGGGGAACTTATCCTTCTTTTATTAACCTACAAAAAAAAGAGAACAAAAGATAGTGTAGAACAAAAGAAAGAATTTGCCTTAACAGTGGGTGCTCCCTAACTGTAGCTTATGAATGTTACAACTGATGCCAATTGAAGGAAAATCACGTCGTTACTTATAGAGCTTCCAAAGACAGGTATTGAAGAGTTAATACCGATGTGGGATCGATGGTTATCAATGTTGAAGAAGGACTAGGTATCCTATTCCTAATTCAATTGGAAAAGCTACTGGCGGTGAAAAGTTTTCCCAACATATTTAGAGTTGGACAAACCATTATCCAAGTAATACCTACCATAGCTTTTAACTTCTAGTAGGATTTGTAAGAGTCCAAGTAAAATTCAAAAAAATTGTCCTATGTGTATTGGGAGGCTTATCTTTATCAATATTAAATAATTGATCAAAGAAAGCTAACGCTAAGTTTATTAGTGAGACAGTCACGTGAAGTTATATAGAAGGCTAACATCTTCTTAAGTTCCATTCTCCTTAAGTTACAACTATACGTGCGGAGATCAATTGAGCATTTATAAGAAATCAATCAAATGAAGTGTGATAATTGCTTTTTATATACTAAGTTTCGTCTTCAAAGCTCGACAAGCGTTGAAGTAGGGCGCATTTGTAGGCATACAAAATTTATTGAATTTAAATTCTATAAAATAATTTGGACTATATATTAAATATGTTAGTCCTACTAAATATTATGGACTAATATAAGTAGATTAATTATATAAGTCTTAAATCTTAATCCATTGGGCTAGCCTGTTTAGTTGGGGTAAAGTGATAAGCCCACTTTATTATGCCCAAAATGTCATTTTCCTAGAGGCCCAATTTAGTGCCACACGTGAAATGATGTGGCACGTCAAGTCAAACGGAAGAGCCAATAAGATCATGACACATGTCAAAATGACAAGGCATGCCAAGTCACATTAAAAGGCCAATGAAATCATACCACGTGTGCAAGTGACATGTTCTGGCCAATCAAATGCAGCCTTGTCACACTTCAATTTGATTAATCGGAAAGAGTTTGTTCTTATCATAACTCTTTCCTCCCACAACTATAAATAGGGGTCTTCATAATCCAGAAAAGACATCAGAAGTTATACAAGAAGTAAGAAAGAGCTCGTGAAACAAATGCTGCAAATTCCTCCACAAGTTTCAAGCTTCAAGTAATCAAGTTCAAGTTCAAGCTCAAGAACGAAGAACAAGTCAAGTTCAAGCTCAAGAACAAAGAACAAATCAAGGTTCAAGAAATACGAGTTCAAATCAAAGTTCGTGCTAGTTGAATTCAAGATCATCGTTCGTGGCAACAACTACATATTCAAGATTAAGCTCAAATGTCCTTGAATTTATTTACTATTGGAAAGAAGAATCAGAGGATTCATAGAGATTACAACAACAACAACAACAACAACCCAGTATAATCCCACTTAGTGGAGTCTGGGGAGGGTAGTGTGTACGCGGACCTTACCCCTACCCTGGGGTAGAGAGGTTGTTTCCAAATAGACCCCCGACATCGTTCCCTCCAAGAACTTCCCACCTTGCTCTTGGGGAGACTCGAACTCACAACCTCTTGGTTGGAAGTGGAGGTTGCTTACCATCAGAGCAACCCCTCTTGTCTTCATAGAGATTGTACACTTATATTATTTGAAATCAAATACTACGATTGTTGCAATATTTTTCGATATTGATTTTATTTTCTCGACGCAATTTATTGTCTATAGTAGCGTAGTCAGGAATCTCGCCAAGGGTGTTCAAACTTTAAGAAAATCGATAAAATTATTTTTGATGAATGGGTGCACCAAATATTAATATTTATGCAATATTTAGCTAATCAATTAAAAAAATACTTATAATAGAACTATAATTTTATAAATTAAAACTAAAATAAACAAGATAACAGAATAAATTTAGGAAAGAGAAAGTCGAGGGTGTTCGTATCACTTTTAAATTATAAAATTTGTTTAAGATACAACTTTAAGATTAGTTGTTTGCGTCTTACACAAATGTTAAGTTTTAAGAGTTATTTATTAGGAACTTTTTTAGATTGAAAGAGAGTTAAATAGATACATATGGTGATCTCCGTTTTGTTTAAATGAGAAGATAAAAATATTTAGACAGAGATTCAAACCCGTAAACAACGCCTCATTTTAAACACTCTGAACTGTTAGATTACCTCATTCAACTGTATTAAGGGTGTTCAAAATATAATATATATAATCATATAAAGTAATATTTAACTTATATACACAATATAATTATTCGGCGAAAGATGTTTGCTTGACCATCCTTAATGTGGCTACGCCATTCACTACTAGAAATTCGGCAAAAACCGACCAAGGTCGACTGACCAACTTTGGTCGGTCAAAAAAACCGGCCAAAATTGGTCGATTTTGCAAAATATTTTTTTTTTATTTTTTTTTACAAAACCGACTAACTTTGGTCGGTTTTCTTTGGCGCAAAAATGCGGGAAACTATTTTTGAGTTCCACGAAATTTATTTTTCAAGAAATCGACCAACTTTGGTCGGTTTTTTATTTAAAATAAATTAAAATTAATATTTAAAAAAACGACCAAAGTTAGTCAATTAATTTGGGCGGTCATTTTAAAAAACCGACCAACTTTGGTCGGTAATTTTATTTTTTAATAAAATCGATCAATTTTGGTCGGTTATTTTCGTGCAAAAATATAATTAAAGAGTATAAATCGAATAAAAGACAGTCTTAAAATAAAATGCACCAATGGTCTAGTGATAGAATAGTATCCTGCCACAATACAGACCCCCGGTTCAATTCCCAGATGGGGCATTTTTCAATTACATAATTAAAATACTGACCAACTTTGGTCGGGTTTTTTGGCAATATTTTTTTAAAATTTAATTGACCGACCAAAGTTGGTCAATAATTTCCGACCAACTTTGGTCGGTATGCCCTTCCGACCTTCAAAATATCGTTCACACGTAAATGGTCGCGTTTTGGACGGTTATTGGCCATTACTGACCAACTTTTGTCAGTTTTTTTGGACGATTTTGCCTGAATTTCTAGTAGTGATTGTTCGAGGTTTACAACAAATTAATATAAGACATGTGTAGTTACATACGTATATATTTTTATCGCTTTGATGCGCGTGCCCAGCCATACATGATACACCTGTGAGCTCGGCCACACAGAATCCAGACAATATAAAGCAATATCTTTCCATGTTCTCTCCTCTGTGACAATACGACTTCTGTATTGTTTTTGACAATTTCCTACTAGGGATCTGGATATATTGCAGATGAACACATTACCGGAATATCCATAGTACATTATTTGCAAGCAACAAGTACATCAAGATTCTAATAAGTATAGTCGTACTAGTGCTTATAATAGGTAATGTACTATGCTTAATTCTAATGTTAACATATACTCTTTCCGTCCAATTTATGTGACATAGTTTGAATAGATACTATGTTTAGAGTATCTTTGTGTTCAAAACGGATAATATCACACTATGTTAATAGTAGTTTCGGGTCATTTTAGCCCGACCAGAGTAATGTTTGATGATCTAACTTAGTTTGTTACCGTAGGGATCTCATCCTTTTACCATTTGGTGTTTTTGGTGAATTAATTAGATCAAATGTGATGAGTGACAGTGGATGCTTGTTAAGTATTTGATTCGGATATATAAACATATAGAAGTTTGTTGAATGTTTAGATGTGTACAAGTTAACCCGAATATTATTGCTATAAAACAAGAAAAGTAAAGGAAAATATGAGATTTGCAGCGCTATGCACCCATGGCAACGCCGACTGAAAGGTAAAGCAAACCAAGCAATGGCTTTAAGCCCCAATTTTTGGGGGTTGGGGGGGGGGGGGGGCAATTTCCATTGCGAAGTAATTTTTTAGATAAGAAAGAAAAGTGTATCTAAAGGTTAAAAATTATACTCCCTCCGTTCCAATTTATGTGTACCTATTTGACCGGGCACGGAGTTTAAGAAAAAATGAAGACTTTTGTAATTTGTGGTCCTAAACAAGTCAAAAAGGAACCTAGAATATTTGTGTGGTTATAAAAGCTTCTCATTAAGGGTAGAATGGTAAGTTTAAGCTAAATTGTTACCAAATTTAGAAAGGGGTCATTCTTTTTGGAACGGACCAAAAAGAAAATAGGTTCACATAAACTGAACAGAAGCAATAATATTTAATACAAAAAGGAAAATAAAATTTTAATTTGTTACTTGACCGCTGAGATTTGAATAATCTAATTTGTTAGTGATGTTGGCTACTGAGATTGGAATAATCCGAAGTGTATAAATACATTTTTGATTTTTTATTTAATAAAATTGATATTACTAATGATAAGAATATGAAAAAAAATTATTGCCTTAGCCAGGATTAAAATATAATAGATACTCTGATATGATAGTTTAGACTTATTTTCTAAATTATATAGTGCTAAAAGAAAATATTACAAGTAGAAGATAATACTCTAATCGATATACTATAAAACTTGATTTTTTTTTCAAATGCTACATTCCTTATAGAAAGATATTACTATAATAGTTGCATTAGGGGAAAGAATTTTTTCTATATTAAACTTGATATAATCTTACATAGGATCAACAATGTTTTAAGAGAAGCTAAATGGATCAGATTAGCTATATTATCAGTTGGAAAAGAATTATTAGAAGAACTCAACTATAAGAAAATTATTAATAACTTTGCATCTAAATTAAAGAACTCAGTAATTAATATAATGTTCTTCACGATAGAGGCATAAAATGTTATTGGCATTATTTATTGACTGGTTGAAGATCGAGTGTCCCAATACTTCTCAATCTCCTCTGCAGTTCGTCCGGGGATTCTTCCAGCTATAAGAGACCACCTGATAAATAAATAAAAAAGAACTATCAATCACAACAAAGCGCGCAACTTCTTTTTCCGTTCCATTTTACATGACAATGTTTGACTTAACATAGACTTTAAAAGGAAAAAGATATTTTTAGTCCATTTCAAAAGTACTCTATGATGGTGAGACTTGGAGCAGCGGCAAAGTTAGAGGTGGAGGTAGAGTTTGGCCGCCAAGTTTATCTGATCCATTACTTTTGATGCGGAACATAAATTTATCTGTACAAATTCATTAAAAATGCAACAAATGGTAGTATGAACCCATAATTTTAAAAATACAACGTGTTTAATGTTAAAAACCTTAGAAGTTGAACAAATAAAATTTAAATCTTGAACCGCCTCTGGATGAAATTGTCTTCGTGTGACCTATATGTCACGGGTTCAAGCTGTGGAATCAGCCACTAATACTTGCATCAAAATAAGCTTCCTATATCACATCCCTTAAGATGCGACCCTTCCCCTTACCCTACATGAACGCGGGATGCTTTATAAACCGGGCCGCTAGCTCATTCCAAAAGTACACTAAAATTTGTGTTCCTAAATATATTATAACCTTTCTATTCTATAAAAGTATTTCTATATCATTAAGGTAAAATAGAAAGTCTAAAATTTAAAACTTTTTAAACACAATTTTTTTTTTTTTATAAAACAGAGTAATAAAAGAGTGCCATATATATGAAGTAGAATAAAGGGAGTAATAAGAAAGTTGAAGCAGTTAGAAAGGTTGAAAAAACCTCTCGCCGAGCAAATTATACATCCTGATTATCAATTCTTCTTCATCTTCAGAAAATTCAGTTTCAACTTCTTTCGATATCTTTCCTGAAACAAATATCCAACGAAACGAACAGTAAAAATCCATATAACCGACTCCAACTTGTTTGATATAAAGTAACAAAAGAACAAACATTGAGAACAAGATCAATTAGAGGTGAGTGGATACCTTGAGAATCAGGAGGAGTATAGTCAGAGAAAGAAAGTTGTTCTGAATCTGCCATATTAAGTAGAGAATGAGAGTACAATATTACACGTTAGATCAACTTTAAATAATGACAGGCTTCAGTCTTCTTTTTTAAACTTATTCCTATCTGTACAGGATGGCTTAAAATAGTAGTACTACTCAAGCTTAAGTTTGTAAAATAGCACAGATATTAAGGAGGTGTAATGCGCTGACTGTTGAATGGTAGGTAATGAAGAGCGTGCCTCCTCCTCCTCCTACTACTACTACTACAGGGGTTGTTGGGTTTGTTTTTTTGGAAAGTAAAATCCTGGTGGACAGTGTATATATAAGATTTTTCGTAAGTGGTATCAAATGTTAGTAATGTTTAAAGAAGTGAATAAATCAGTAGCCAGTAGGGGTTACTTATATGGTCAGCACCATTCACCTATAATTCTAGGATTGTGAGTTCGAATCACTAAATGAGTAATAACTACAACAAAGAGAATCAAAGGGAGAGGGGAGTAAAAAAAAAGAGAATTAAATCACTATAGTGACAACTGACATTCTTTTTTATATTTATAACCAATATCTTTATTTTACTTAATGTCTATATATTGATATCTAATAAAAGTGACAAAGCGATGTGTCATGTGACACTGCTTGGGAAGGTAGATTAGCCCCTATTGATGGATAATAGGTTGGATTAATCCCTCTAAGCTAGAGGGGTTCCGTAGTAGGATTTTTTCTCATGCCCGGGCGAATTTATGTGGAGGGAGGTGGGGTATATGCATCCATGCTTCCCTTTCTAGCTAGGCTATGGATAAACAATAGCAATTTTTCCGATTATGTACCTAAATATACTTGTGGCCACCCAAACTCAAGTGACTACTTTTGTGCACCGGTGAATAAGTCAGGGCCGGCTGGAGGGCCAAGCAAATAAAGCATTTGCTTTAGGCTCCCAAGCACTTGGGCCCCACAAATTAGTACTAGTAATAATTCTTTTAGCTTAAGCTAAGAAGTATTGGGGAGAGGTGATCATGCAGGATATGGCGAGGCTTCAGATTCCAAGGACATGACATTTGATAGGAAGATATGGAGGTCGAGTATTAGGGTTGTAGATGATGTGTAGCTATAATTTCATAGTTTCGTACATTATGTGCCTTGTATTTTACATGCTTTAATGATAAATCACACTTTATTTGCGCGTAATGGAGTCTATTTTATGTGTAGGTGAATTGAAGATAAAAGTAAAGAAAAAGGGATACTTGAACGTAGTTTGCTCGAGAACAATGAAAAGGAGAGGCCAGCCAAAGGCCGGGCTGAACCAGGCTTTAGCCTGGCAAGGCCAGGCTGAGGCTGGCGTTAGGCCTGAGGCCAAGTCCAATCCGAGTTTTGAAGGCTTATTTCATCTCCTGGTTTGACTAGGGCTTGGCCTACACGTTTAGGTCTTTTCCTACATATATAAATAAACCTAAAAATATCACTTTTGTATTTAGACCGAGATTAGAGAGATCGATTTTGGAAATAATTTAGACCTAAGGAGCCGTCGTGTAGACGGGAGATTCGACCTAATGAGGCAAGAACACACTAGGAGCAAGGCGGAGAATTCTTCTACGAGTTTTTCACTTCCTTCTTTCATTGTTGGTTATGAATTCTAGTATTGTAGTTATGCATACTATTATGAATAGCTAATTTATTATCTAGAGTTTTGATGGAACCTATTGGAAGATGATATTCTTGTTACGTTAATATAGATTTGTTGTAGTATTTTCTCTAATTGTTCAACTACATTTATATTGTGGTTGGTTGAAGAGCTCTCAATCGACTGTGCCTATTTAGTGTGTATTACTCGGGAAAGAGTGCATATTTAGGTAGTTGTTGAACAACATCACTCCTAACGTATAGGAGAGATCAATACGGAGGGTTTAAAGGTGGGATTAGGGATAACGAAACCTTGGTGCGATCCGATTGAGCCGTACTTAATGCCAGAGAATATGTCTAGTAAATTGTGGTAATTACTCGGGAGAGAGTTATGACAGTCAGAGTACTCATGATCGGTAGAAAAAACTTAGGGAAATTTATAGGAAATATAGCGGAAAGGATTCCGACAATAGGGAAAATCATAACTCTAGACCTCCATAATCTTATCTCCAATCCTTATCTTTGTTAATTAATAGTTTACTGTTTTCTAGTATTTATTGGTTAATTAGATAAAAATAAATATTATAATCTTTATAATTAAGAAATTGTTTAGACTTGTGTTTCTTAGCGATATTGAACAACTGTATCTAAGCCTTAGTTCTCTGTGGGATTCGACTCCGGACTTATAAACCGGATTATATTTGCAATGACCGTACATTATGTGCCTTGCATTTTACATGATTTAATGATAAATTACACTTTGCTTGTGCGTAATAGAGTATATTTTATATGTAGGTGAATTGGAGATGAAAGTAGAGCAAAAAGGACACTTAAGCGTTGAAAGTGTGCTCGAGAACAGTAAAAAGGAGAGGCCAGGCAAAGGCCAGCTTAACTAGGCTTTAGCCTAGCGAGGCCAAGCTGAGGCCGGCGACGCCGAGCCTAATCCAAGTCAAGTCCAAGTTTTGAAAGCTTATTTCGTCTCCTAGTTTGACTAGGACTTGGCCTACACGTTTAGGTCTTTTCCTACACATATAAATAAACCTAAAAATGCTACTTGTGAATTTAGACCGAGATTAGAGAGATCAAGTTTGGACATAATTTAGACCTAAGGAGCCGTCGTGGAGACCGGAGATTCGACCTAAGGAGGCAAGAACACACTAGGATCGGCGTAGGATTCTTCTACGAGTTTTTCACTTCCTTCTTCCTATTTTCATCATTAGTTATGAATTCTAATATTGTAGTTATGTATACTATTATGAATAGCTAATTTGTTATCTAGGGTTTTGATAGAACCTATTGGAGGATGATTTTCCTGTTACGTTAATATAAATTTGATGTAGTATTTTCTCTAATTATTCAACTACGTTTATATTGTAGTTGGTTGAAGAGCTCTCAATCGACTGTGCTTATTTAGTGTGTATTACTCGGGAGAGAGTATATATTTAGGTAGTTGTTGAATAACATCACTCCTAACGTATATGAGGGATCAATACGGAGGGTTTAAATGTGGGATTAGGGATACTGAAACCTTGGTGCGATCCGAATGAGTCGTGCTTAATGCCAGCTAGCATAATTCGTGAGAATATGTCTAGTAAATTATGATAATTACTCGGGAGAGAGTTATGACAGTCAGAGTGCTCATGATCGGTAGAGAAAACTTAGGCAAATTTATAGGAAACGTAGCGGAAAGGATTCCGACAATAAGGGAAATCATAACTCTAAACCTCCTTAATCTTGTCTCCAATCCTTATCCTTGTTAATTAATAGTTTTTTTGCTTTCTAGTATTTGTTAGTTAATTAGATAAAAATAAATATTATAATCTTTATAATTAGGAAATTGTTTGGACTTGTGTTTCTTAGTGATATTGAACAATTGTAGCTAGGTCTTAGTTCTCTGTAAGATTCGACTCCGGACTTGTAAACTGGATTATATTTGCAACGATCGATTAGTCCTTTTTATAAAGCATAGTTGGGCGTGATCATAGGTTAGGAGGTAGTTTAGTCTTGTCTTACTTTGTACTTTTGTGAGCCTAGTCTGGTAGGGTTTTTATCTAAGATAGCTAGTGGCAATGTTGTGTCTTACTATTTCGCTTTTCAGTGCAGGACCTATTTAATAGCCATCGCTTTTCCTTTGCATCTTTCTTCTGGATTTCATGTTGTTTCTATTTTTCCTTTGATTTCTGTGGTGAAACTAATATTGTCTCCTTTTGTCTTTTTATTCTCTTGAGCCGATGGTCTTTCGAAAACAACATCTCTACTCCTTCAAGATAGGGGTAAGGTCTGCGTACACACTACCCTCCCCAGATTCCACTAGTGGGATTTTACTGGGTTGTTATTGTTGATTCTTTTAGTTTAATTTTTTAATAGAAAATATTGAAGAAATGATAGTAGCAAAAACGGACAACTTATGGATGGAGTTACGGACATACCATATTCCGGTTTCCTTTTTAAGGTCATATTTTCCTAATTCTATTTCATTCTTTTGAAAGATTTTAAGCATTAAAATAAACAAAGTAAAATTGATTTATTCGATATCAATCGTCAAAATTATCAACTTCTAGCATTAAATTAATCCTATATTGTTATAATATTTTTTTATGTGATAGCTTTATTTCCTGTATGCTTATTTATAGGTATACCTTATGCTTTTATTATGTACTAGAATTTAAATATATCAACTGAAAAAGTGGATCACCTCAAGTCTTAAAAAAGAGGGAGAGAGAGAAGAATTGAAATTTGATATAATTTCAAAAAGATTTTTTTGATGAAGTCTTAACAAACAATAAAAAATTGATCGTTCTTTAACAAGGCTCTTGTAGCTCAGTTGGTTAGAGCACCCGTTTAGTAAGCGGGAGGTTTTGAGTTCGACTCTCAACGAGAGCATTTTGGCTGAGCTGAAATTCCTCCTAAAAAGGTTTCAATTAGCGACAACAATACTGACTCGGCTAAAATAATTCAAATCGCCTAAAGTTTTTGGCATGTAATATTGGCTAGAAATACTATGCATTGTATTTCCTATATATATATATAACCAAAAAAAATTGACAGTTGTTGCAAAAAGGAGAAGAAGAAAAATTAAATGAATTAACCTTATTATTAACTGAAAGGGATTATTAGAAGATATCGACTATAAAGGATTAATTGATAACTTTGTGTCCAAAAAAATAAAAAGATAAATTTTAGCTAAAATACATATGAAATTTCATTAAAAATAATTAGGCCTCATAAATAATTGTAGCTTTAGACCACTATTATAGTTGAGCCGCCCAGGAATAAGTGTCCCTTTTGGCCCTCAGGTCGGGGTTCAATTCCCATACAGTTCTTTTTAATTAATCCTTTTTAATAATTAATAAATAAACAAACCCTAATTCCCCATGCCCTTTTTAATTTAAACACACCCATGTTTTTAAACTCCTAAATATGCCTCTGCTCCCGTCTTTTCTTCACTTATATAGACTCTAACAACAAGAAGACTTAGCTAGCGTTTGGCCATAGATTTTTAAATTTATTTTGAAAAATCTGATTTGGGTGAAGTTTGATTTGAAAATGAAAATGTGTTTGGACATACGTTTTTAAAACATATTTCCCAACTTTATTTTGCAAAAAACATGTATATAATTCCCAAGTTTTGAGATTTTGGCCTAAAATCAGCAATTGGGGTGATTTTGAGATTTGGAATTTTGGATTTTGCCAAAATGTGGGTAAAATTTATGGCCAAACATGAATTTGCCAAATAAATCCTAAATTTATTTTGGCAAAACTCATGGCTAAACGGGTCCTTAAATTCTTGTCGTGCGCCTGCTACGCACCCATACACTGTACTATCTTTAACTTTTTAAAAATTTAGCTTTGGAATCGCTAAATGTTATTGTGACGAATATATCAACTTGTCATCTTTTGTTATACAAATTGGTTAACTCGATTTTTGACTAACAAAAAAGTGATGGACAGTTTTAACAAGATTATTTCGTACGGAAAGTAATAAATTATATTTTTAACGAGCTATCGACTATGGTATATCAAAGTTAACCAATTTACAGGCAGGGGTGTACGCAAAATTTTTGTAAGCGATATCATCATTTAAAAAAAATGATTATGACGATGTGAAAAATAAAAAGTTGAGAAGAGTATCTTCAGCCAACCCGATCACTCAGAAGTTGTAAATCATAGAAAAAGAGGAGTAACTTTTGTTTCAAAATTATAGTTCTAAATCCGTTTAAGTTATACTAAAATAATTGCATGTTATATTTGTTAGCTATTTATCACTTTGATTAATGTGTAAGGAATTTGGTGTACTGGTTAGAGGAAAGAGTTTTATCCTTTCAGAATCTAATTTTTAATCTAAAAATGCTTTTAAAATGTGCAAAAAATCGAAGGAATGGTTTTCGATCCCCCCCATTTTTGGGGTGAAAATGGACGTACAGTCCATCAATCAGATCAAGCAAGCTTATTAGCCAAATAGTATCCTTTTATTAATATTTTTTTTGATACACTGGTTATATGTGTATTTAATAAAGTTTTCCGATGAAGAGGTGTCGGATGACACCGCTTGCACCAACGTGCATCCGCCCTTGTTTACAGGTCGAATCCTAATAGATCCAATATGTAGTTTGTTTCTTTCCATATTCTGTACACAGCAGGAGCATAGTATATTTTTTTGTTTTGTTTTGGGGATCGAACATTTCAGCCGTATAGAATTATTAAGAAGTTATGATCACTTCTGTGATAAATTTTTAATTCTTATTATATAATGGTTAAATCATTTTCGATCTTAATTTTGGGTTCAATATCAACCACCTCTTCCATAAATAAAACATTTGTCCTTCTTCAGTATGGTACTGACAAGTTTTTAAACGCAAAGAGAATTTGATATAAAGCCAAAGATTGGGATAAAAAGCATATTTAATTTCCAGTTACAGACTTGCAGTAAGGTATGTCAATAATATTATTGACTCTTTTAATTTCTTTCTCTACACACTCACAAAAATGCCTTCGCTATTGAGTTGTCCCACGTCGGAGGGATTTGAGGTTCTTGGTCTCCTTGTATGGCTTGGGCAATTCTCACCTCATAAGCTAATTTTTGGGATTGAGTTAGATCCAAGGTCCATTCTTATCAATGTCCGTTTTTTCCTTTCTCCGCACTTCAATATTCTTTTTTTTTTAAGAATATTTCTTGAAGGAAAAAGAAAAAGATTAAGCATTAAGAAGTTGATTCATTGATAATTAACTATAGTTGATATGAACTAGGATTTATATTCCAATGAAGGTTAGTGGAAGTGAAAAGGACTAATGCACCAAATTAAAAGTCTTAATCTCTATCTAGTGGGAAGATAGCTTACTTGTTTATTTTATATTAATTTCCCCTCACATGGATAATTTTGTCGTCTTTCATACATGGTGAAGCCAAGATTTTTACTAAGGGGAATCAAAATATAAAGAAGTAAATTCATGAAAAATTCATAGGATGTCAATACATAGTAGATATACATAAATTCTTTTTTTCTCTTTCTAGCTAAATAATACAATTTTCCAACAAAAAGGTGTCGGTTGACGCCTCTTCAATACATGTAGCTCTGCGACTGCTTTCATATGTGTTTAGTTGTTTACTGATTCTTGGCTGATACCTCTCTTGTACTTAAAATGTTATTCCATTTCTTTTACTTTCTAGTGATTGATGAAGAAAAAATTACCCACATTCGGCAGTGGCGGAGCCATACTGAACTAAGGGGTGTCAAGCGACACTCCTTCGCCGGAAAATTACACTATATTGCTAGATAAACTTTTTTATTTTATGTCTATTTACTATACGTTGACTTCCCTTGACTTTTCGATATATTTAATTATTTATATTTTGACACCCCTTGATGAAAATTCTCGCTCCGCCACTGATATTCGGTATTTATATTTAACCTATCAATTTAATTATAACAATCACAGATTAAAGCAAGAATATATTTATGCAAGATACATGTCATGCACAAGTTATTTTGGGTTTAATAAATATTAAATTAAATTTGCTAAATTTCTATTGGCCACTTGGGAAAATTAATTTTGATTAAAACCCCCCACTCCCCACTTTGATGGAAAGTGGAATTATGCCTTAAAACTATCGGTCCTCTTTTTCTGTCTTTAAAAGGCAAAGAATAACATATTTCAGCGTTGTTGTTCTGAAAGTAAGCAGAAAGAAAAGAGAGAGAGAAAGAACTTTCTTAATCACAAGTAAAGGTCACACAATTCCGCTACGAATCATCAAGAAAACATTATGGAATCATGTATGTTTCTTGATTTATGTATTTACTTTGTTTAGAGTGGTAGAGTTAAGAGTGAGGAGGAGTGTGTCTATTTCCGAGAACCAGTTCGGGTTCATGTCGGGGCGTTCGACTACAGAAGCCATCCACTTTGTTAGGAGATTGATGGAACAGTATATGAAGAGGAAGAAGGACATGCATACGGTGTTCATCGACTTAGAAAAAACGTACGACAAAGTTCCGAGGGAAGTTTTGTGGAGATGTTTGGAGGCTATAGGTGTACCTGTTGCCCGCATTAGGATGATTAAGGACATGTATGATGGAACAAAGACCCGAATGAGGATGGTGGGTCGGGACTCGGACCATTTTCCGGTTATGATGGAGTTGCATCAGGGGTCGGCACTCAGCCTTTTTTGTTTGCCCTGGAGATGGACGTACTGACGCGCCACATCTAAGGGGAGGTGCCGTGGTGCATGCTATTTGCAGATAATATTGTATTGATTGACGAGATGCGAGGCGGTGTGAATGCGATGTTAGAAGTATGGAGGCAGACCTTGGAGTCTAAAGGTTTCAAGTTGAGTAGGACCAAGACAGAATACTTGGAGTGTAAGTTCAGTGGTGTGACTCAAGGGGGGGGAGGGAAGGTGAGGCTAGTCTCGGAGGTCATCCCTATGAGAGGAAGTTTTAAGTACCTTGGGTCTATTATTCAGGGGGATGGGGAGATTGATGAAGATATCACACATCGTATTGGGACAGGATAGATGAAATGGAGACTCGCTTCTGGTGTTTTGTGTGACAAGAAGGTGCCACCGAAACTTAAAGGTAAGTTCTACAGAATGGTAGTCAGACCGACGTTGTTGTATGGGGCTGAGTGTTGGCCAGTCAAGATCGCTCATGTCCAGAAGATGAAGGTAGCAGAGATGAGGATGTTGAGATGGATGTGCGGGCACACCAAGTTAGATAGGATTAGAAATGAGGTTATTCGTGACAAGGTCAGTGTGGCCCCTATTGAGGACAAGATGCGGGAAGCGCGGCTTAGGTGGTTTGGTCATGTAAGGAGGAGGAGCACAGATGCCCCGGTGAGGAGGTGTGAGAGGTTGACATTAGAGGGTCTATAGAGAGATAGAGGTAGGCCAAAGAAGAGGTGGGGAGAGGTGATTAGGCAATACATGGCACAACTTCAGCTAACCGAAGACATGACCTTTGATAGGAAGATATGGAGATCGAGGATTAGGGTAGTAGAGTTGGTAGTCTAGAGTATTCATAACAGTAGTATTGACATGTAGTCTCGCCTTCTATTGGTAGTAGGTTTTTATGACTAGCCGTTATTTTCTTCCATTGTTGATCACCTTACTATCTTGTTGTTTTTATTCTACTTTTATATGGCTTTTTGGTGTTGTCCCTTCTTGTCTATATTTTCATTAATGTGGTGTTTATGCTTTACTGAGCCGGGAGTCTATTGGAAACAGTCTCTCTATCCTCACAAGGTAGGGGTAAGGTCTGCGTACACACTACCCTCTCCACATCCCACTGATGTGGGATAATACTGGGTATGTTGTTGTTGTTGTTGTAATAACCGAAATCACATAGTTCCTAGATCCTGAAACTTATGATAGGTTTATTATGTTAGTTGTTTATAATCATAGTCTAGAATTGTAAAACCTTACAATGCATTCATTGTTTGGTTTAAAGGATAAGTTTATTCCAACCACAACTGTTATGTGAATAGTTAACAAACTATTTTAGGTATCTTTAAACAAATAATCAGACATATTTATTGTTTATTTATTCTAGCCGGTATAATTATGCACTAATTATACATAATTATGCATATATTATATATGAATTATTCTTATATTATACATCCGTCGACTATTTTATTTTAAGCGATTGGGTTGACTATTTAGGTCAATTCTTCTTTAAGGTTGTACGCCTTGACAATATAAATTAGAGATTTGTAATTCTATAATAATTTAATCTAATTGTGTAAAATATTTTTACATAGTCATGGAATAGAACTTGATCACACTCTTATATCCCCTTTGAGATAAGAGAAGATTCTAGTGTAATAGTTCAGGAGTTCAAATTGCTTTAGGCTATTGGTGCAAATTTTGTGTGACTAGATTTTTTTTTACATCCCCATATATGTATACTTGACTTCGTCAAGGAAAGCTCAATTTCGTGGCCTAAAGCCAAAGTTTAATATAATTTTTTTTATAAAAAAAAAGATTATACTATATATTTTTATTTGAAATCTATTCTTCTAGCTCTTTAAGATGCAAAGTTGTTAATAATTTTTTATAATCGATTTCTTCCAATAATTCCTTTCCAAATGATATTATAACCAACCAACTTAATCTTTCTTGATGCATTATCGATCTTAGCTAAAATTTATTTTAATTTTGAAAAACTTGTTTCCCCTGAGAAAACTGTTATAGGAACTGATAACATTATTCCATAAGCAATATAAATATTTGGAAAAGAATCAAAGCCTTTTTATTTGATTGAGTATATAGTATCTTCTATGTGTACTATTTTTTCTTGTCAAATAAATTTCAATTCACACATTAGAAAAATCATTCATACTCTCCATTTTTAAGTAAGTCAAACGATTACTTTAATTACATATCTAAAAAATTTCTTTCGTTTTATATAAAAAAAAGTCTACTATTGTACTAAAAATTCTAAATTTTATTTTATTTAAATAATTATATACTTATTATTTCTAAAAAGTGGGGCCCCCCAATTTTGGGGCCTAAGGCACAAGCCTTATTAGATACAGCATTAGAGCTGGCCTGAACTTCGTGCAACACATGACATAATTATGGGTGAAATTCAAAAATAGCCAGATTTACAATTGGTCGTTCAAAAATAGCTCAGCTTCAAAAGTAATCGAAATTTAGCCACTTTTCATGTAAAGATAAATCTGAGCGAAAACACTGTTCAAAACCCGAAAAATACGCCAATAGATTATACTGGAGTTGCAGCATAAGTATACTTGAACTCCAGCATATTATACTGGAGTTCCATGATAAGTATGCTGGAACTCCAGCATAATATGATGGAGTTCCAGCATAAGTACACTAGAACTTCAGCATAATATACTGGAGTTCTGGCAAGTATATCATTCCCGCATAATATACTGGAGTTTGGAGCACCGGTGCTCCAGTCTCCAGTATATTATGCTGGACCGGTCTTTGTTGCAGCAAAATAGTGGCTATTTTTCATTGACTTGGTAAACGCTGGCTATTTTTGAATGACCAGTACGAAAACTGGCTATACTATGCTATTTTTACCATAATTATGATCTTTCATAATTAGTACTTTGTGGTATGAGGTATATACCCTTCCTGTAGGATTACAAGACTGGATCACATATATGGCCATGGAATTTAAACAAGCCAATTTGCAGAACACTAACAAGCACAAAATAAAAGCTCATGAAATAAGCAAATGAATATTGATAGTAGTAAATTATTATATACAGAATGACACAGATGTTCATCCAAATTAATAGAATATAATCTGGTAAATTTTTGGAGATTTTTCTCCACCTCCATTGGGGACTCGAGAAAAGCAGCACACCAAACAACTACCAGATTTTTCATATACTGATCTGCACATCAACAAGCTACTAATACCAGCTTCTTCTATATGGGAAATGCCACAAAAATTAAACTCAGAAACTGTCGTAGCGCGCACTGATGGAAAAAAAACTGGAAATTGCACAGAAATGCATCAATCCCCTTCCTTTGCTTGTCTTTAGAAACCATGAATCTTGATGTTTTCCTTCTTCACAATGCCAGCCTAAATCGCAAAAGCACCAGAAATCATATTCACTAAAGGATTTAAGTAATATACCCTAACCACGCAAATACTTTTTATACTATCAGTGTTGTTTAACCTATACGCAGACTTACCCTACATTTCTGCAAGAGGTTGTTTCCACTGCTCTAACCCACGAGCTCCTAGTCTTACCTACATTTCTGCAAGAGGTTGTTTCCACTGCTCTAACCCACGAGCTCCTAGTTGCTGCCATGTGACTAGGAGGTCAGGGATTCGAGCCGTGAAAACAGCCTCTTGTAGAAATGCAGGGTAAGATTGCGTATAATAGACCCTTATGGTACGTCCCTTCCCCGAACTCGCACATAGCACGAGCTTAGTGCATCGTGCTGCCCTTTTTAATGTTGTTTAACCTATAATAGTAGGTCGCTTAACAATTTTACTATATTACAGATTAATGCTTGTCATAGAGATTTACTTGTAATTACGTTATAAGTAACTTGACTGTACGAATAAGTATTGTTTACGCATCAGTATATAGGACTTAAATTCTTTACTAAAACCGTTCATAGTTATATGTACTCCTATATCATATCTCAAGCAATAGGGCTAAGATCACACCTGTATGAGGAAGGTTGAAACATTCTTCCGCTGATCGCCTTGAAGCTGGATAACCTGTGTGAATGAACCATTCAGTAGAGGAGAAAAAAGGAGAAAGAGGAGATACAACGAATAGCATCGGTTTTTCTTTTCTTTTTTGTTTTAGGCATCAGGTATCAAAAACTTACTAGCCCGACTAATCTAGATTGGCAGCGTAAGAGACAAAAGGAGAGGGGTTATAGAAACGATCTCTACCAAAAAGTTTTTCTTTCTTAAGACTTGAACCCGAGACCTCTAGTTAGTGATCCCAACCATCCTACTATGGTAATAGCATCAGTTTTTCTTTTCTTTTTGTTTTAGGCATCCGATATCAGAAACCTACTAGCCCGACTAATCCAGATTGACAGCGTAAGCAACAAAAGGGGAGGGGTTATAAAAGCGCTATCTACCAAGAAATTTTTCATTCTTAAGACTTGAACCTGAGACCTCTGCTTAGCAATAGAGTGATCCCAACCATCCTACTAGGGTAATAGCATTGGTTTTTCTTTTCTTTTTACTTTAGGCATCCGATATCAGAAATCTACAAGCCCGACTAATCCATATTGATAACGTAAGCGACATAAGGGGAGGGGTTACAAAAGCGCTCTCTACCAAGAAGTTTTTCATTCTCAAGACTTGAAAACGAGACCTCTAATTAAGAATAAAGTGATTCCAACCATCCTACTATGGTAATAGCATCAGTTATTTCACCTGGCCAAGTTCTGGATCTTGCACAACAGTACCATTGCAGCAAAATTCCTTCTTGAGGTCCTTCAGAATTTTATTATAGCTGAATTCCCTCTTCAGGCCTTGAACTGTAGTCAGACTTTTCCTGCCATTTCGCTGCTGAACTCGGATATGCACATACTCTTTCGCACCTGCACCTGAGTTCTGAGCATTTGCATCAGCGAACGGATCTGTCCTCACCAGACAAAGCACAAAACAATGTTACTGTAATCAGTTGGTTGTCAACAATAACATAAGTGGAAAAAGGAGAAACAACAACAACTATGCGTCATAGCGTCAGTCCCAAATAAGCTGGGGTCGGCTATATGAATCCTACACTGCTTCATTTAAGCTTAACTCATGTCATCTGTGAGCAATAGGAAGACCAGAACAATAACGAAAAAAGGGATACTACATACCAAAGTTGGTAGGGATTTGGACGTCGATCTCAGACATGAACCTAGCTTTCAGAAGTACGGAGAACAACCTTGAATGCAAAATTCCAGCTGAAATGAAAAAACAAGAAGTGATTCACTTTCAAGCTCATGTATACTACTAAAAGAGTAACATTAAGGGAAAACAACAGAAAAGGTTCAGTTATTTGATGAAATAGAAAATTGCACGTTTAGTCCGCCATTTACCGGCAGTGGCGGATCCAAAATTTTAAAGCGATAGGTACTAGCCGATAAAAAATCCGAAAGAAGAGGAAAAAAAAGTTTAGTTATGGGTGCTCACTCTATATTTATCTAATTATTTTTATAATTGTCTATGCAAATTTACTAAATCCGGTTAAAAGTAATGGGTGCTTAAGCACCGATAAGTATCCATGTACATCCGCCACTGTTTACCAGGATACTAAGCTCCCGCTATGCGTGGGACCGGGGAAGGGCGGGACTAGGAGTGGCAAACGGGCGGGTCGGGTCGGATATGGTTCGGGTCGAAAACGAGTAATGAAAAAACGGATAAATTATCCGACCCAGCTCATATTTAATACAGATAGAAAACGGGTTAACCGGTGGATAATATGAGTAACCATATTATTCATGACTTCTTGCATATGATCACTTTTGGGAGAATTCTTAGTCTCCCTAACTTGAGGAACCCCAATTTGAGGTTTTACAAATGTAAAAGTTAGATCCACCAGTTATCCATTTTTTAAATGGATAATATGGTTCTTATCCATATTTGACCCGTTTTTAAAAAGTTCATTATCCAACCCATTTTTTAGTGGATAATATGAGTGGTTAACCGTTTTCTTTGAACCATTTTGCCACCACTAGGCGGGACTATAAGGGTCTATTGTATGCAGTCTTACCCTACATTTCTGCAAGAGGCTGTTTCCACGATTTGAACCCGTGACCTCCTGGTTACATGAGGCAGCAACTTTACCAGTTACTCCAAGCATCCCCTTCCTAATCTGCCATTTACTGATAGATTTTATTGGCTATCGGAATTCTAATTAAGGACATTCAACCTAAAAGTAGTAGAATTGCACGTTTTTGTTCCTTAATTAACAAATTTATACTAATCAAATGAAGCTTTCAACTTAGAATAAAAATTAAAAATAGAAATAGAATTTCATCCTAAGCTCACCATACAGGCTGGCTATAAACAATCCTTTCGGGGCAGAATACTCGAATTGCGAAAGCATCCATTTTTGTGACCTAAATGCTATAGACTAGGGGTTGGAATTTTAGCCCAAACCCTTTCAACCCGCCTAAGGTTGAGCCTGTCATTGACCTACCCATTTATTGAATCAGCCTATTTTGACCAGCCCGGAAACGATTTGTTCTTAATGATGAATCGATCATTTGATATCTTTTTCTTTCTCCCACTTCGTCCGACCCCAACTAGTTTGTGATTAAAGCGTAGTTAATTGATTGATTATCCCCCTTCATGGTTATAAAAATTAGTCTTTTTCTGTTTCTCTATTTCTTCAATGTCAAATCAAGAATAAATTAGAGGTCATAATTGTATGGAACTAACACCAAATAAAGACTAAAAATAGAAAAATTAACACCCAATATCCATATAAACAAGCCTAATAAGGTCCAATATTCTGTTTTATCAGAAATAAATATGGTGAAAAAAGATGCTTTTATTGGAACTTTGATCAAATATACTACTAGTATTTTCTTATTTTTTCTGAATACTGAAGAAAGAGATGAAACAAAAGAAATATACAATAACCAAAATATCAATTCAGGGTATAAAAAATAATCAAGAAAGCTGCATGCATGAACAAACAGACAAAAACTAGTAAATTTTGATATTATAACAAACTCTGAACAACAAGAATTACATTAAAGAATTAGAAAAAAAAAAACATATTCTTGTTTAAATTAAGTTGAAAATTGAAGAGAATTTACCTGACAAGAAGAAGAAACAGAGATAGGAGTTGAAATATAGAGAAAAAATTGTATAGAATGAAATTAATGTTTAAAAGATGAAATGTGAGGAGATAAAAAAAGGTTTATATATAGAGAGATACAAAAACAGACAATGTTACACTTTTTAGAATGATCAGACACTTGGATTGTTCTTCTTTTTTATGGAATCTCAGCTTCCAAAATTATCTTTCAGTTATTACAACAAGTTTACGTTTATTAGGACCCGTGCATGGTGGCCAACCTCAATATCATATTCTCTCTGTTTCTTTTTTTTTTTTAATGCATTTTTTTTTTCTTTTTTGATTTTATGTTGTAGGCGCTGGCTAACTGTGGAAAAAATATTTTCACAAATAAAAAAAAGATATTTCGGCGCACAAGGTATCCTGCATCGCACCCCTAGAGGTCTGATGTAGACGGTCTATCCTAATGCAAGCATTAGTGGTTGTTTTTACGGCTCGAACACGTAGAGCCCGTTTGGGTTAGCTGATTGTAAATAGCTGATAAACTTGAAACGCTAAAAAGTATTTTTAAGTGTTGAAACTAATTTTTTAAACAAGCATTTACGTGTTTGGATAGATGTATTGAAACTGATAATTGATTAAAGAAATACTGATAAACTGTTCTATTATAAAAAATAACTAAAATACCCTAAAAACTTTACAAAAGATTATAAATTTAAAAGTTTCTTTATAAAGAAAAGCGTGAACAATGAATATAGAATGATGAAAAAGTTAAAAAATATTATTTTTTTTCCTTTTTTGATTTTATGTTGTATGCGCTAGCTAATGGTGTAAAAAATATTTTCACAAATAAAAAAAAGGATATCCTGGTAACAAAGCATCCTGCATCGCACCCTAGAGGTCTGATGTAGACGGTCTATCCTAATGCAAGTATTACTGGCTGTTTTCACGGCTCAAACATGTGACAGATAGATCAATATGGAGACAACTCTACCGTCACAGATAACAAAGTAATAAATCCTTTGTTTTTCATCTTCTTCCAACCTCCCTTTCAGTTGATCTCTCTCCTGTTTAGTTTTTCTATCAACTTCTCTTTTAGTTGATCGCTTTTTTCTTTGACTTTGAACAGTGTTCAAGTAGATCCCTGGCTTCTTCAACTTCTTTGATCCTACATTATAATTTACTTTTGCAACTTCAGTCGCGTATGCATGAAGTTGATGTTAAAGTGGCTTGCAAATTTTTATACACGGCATCTATGGCATAAACAACGGTCCCAAAATTGACTATTTGTGCACTTTACTCGGTTGATGAAGACCGGTCAAAAAGCCGAATCGGCAGGCTTCTAAATTAACAAGCTTCTGAAAAATTGGTGCATACATACCTTAGATAAATCTCACATCGAAAAAGGAGGAAGAGTGAAACCATATACAAGATAAAGCACAAGTTCACATAATAATTGGTATGTGTCCTTTTGCACTCAATGATGGATTAACTCGAGAGATAAATCCGTGAGGTTTGTTAGGAGTTAGGCCAATATGAATAATACGTGCCGTGAGCTTGAATTATAACATAGTTTAAGATTTTTTACACTGTCAATGACTTTTCATCTATAATTAATGCTCAGAAACTTACATGTATTTAACTTATAAGTGACCAAATTGTGTAAACATTTTTTATACCTACATGGCTCGTTTGGTACGAGTGATAAGGGATAATTAATCCCGCGATTAAATTTAAGATGAGTTTATCCCACGTTTGGTTGGGATAAAATCATAGTATAACTAATCCCGGGATAACTAATCATGGGATAACTTGTTTTCCAACCAAACGACCCCTCAGAGTATAGAACTTAAACTTTCTTATATTCGAGTCCAGCTTAAATCAGCTGAGTAAAGGCTCAAATCAGCTGAGCAAAGGCTCAGGGACTCACCTTAAAAGATGCAAATAACAAAAGCAGTTCTCAAAATATGATTGCATTGGAGAAGATAGGTTGCATTCCTAGGTAATTTCAAGGATAAGAAAACATGGGAGTAATAGCTAGAAGCCTAGAACAAAAAGAACAAGGCAGGGTGGGGAAAACACATCAGCTGTATATGGAAAACTAGCTGATAAATGGCACTCACATTCTAAAGATTCATGCCTAATAATATATACAGAAGCAAGGACTCTAATTGAGTGTCAACCGACGAAGAGCTCATCAACTGTCTACAGAAAATCAGCTCATAATGGTGCTACCAACATTCTAAAAGATTCGTATCGCAGAATATATACGGAAAAAGCAAGGACTCTAATCTAGTGTCAATTGATAATTAAATCATTAAACTTATCACCTAACACAATAATCCCATCATCGAGAATATCATGAGTCTTGGTTGGTGTATAGCTTCACTTGTCTTGGCCAAACTTGGCCATACACGTCTTTCTTGGTATAACGACGATCCCATGACCAAGGGATATCTGCATTTAACAAAAAATGTGGTGAGCTTGATGTTGTAGCGGAGCAGCATATAATGGGATTCTAATAGAAAAGCAGAGCTAAGACCTTCAGGATAATATGGTTTTGGAGGAAGCTCGTAAGGCACAGGCAACTTTATTACTTCGGCAGAATCATCGTTTTCCTTTCCTTTCCAAGCCAGAGTTACCAGCTTTATTCTTTTCCCTTCGTGCATACTAGTTTCGTCCTGTAAATTCAAAGAATCAAAAGCCGGACGATACATATCAAGCTAATAAAGCATAAATATAACACGAAAAACCTAGATTATAGTTGTACCTCTGATGGATAACCATTATCTGTACAAGAAAATCCACAGCCACGTTTAACAGAAGATGACAAAAAGAGCACGCCTAGCTGTCAAGGGCAGCAATAAGTTACAATCACAGAGTCATTTTTGCAACCTCAACTCAAGATGAAATTAAAGGATAAACAAGATATCAATATTAATCCATGAAAACTATCACCAAAAAAAAGATATGATTCAACTTTAGGGGAAATGCGTAAAGGGGGAATTTCTCCACGTGTCCACATACATTGCAGTGGTTTATAGCGCTAGGACTGATTAAAATGCACATGAGGAGGGCCATCGATAAAAAAAGGGCAAAAGTGGTTCTTAATGGAAAGTGCATTCATATTGGCAAAGTATAACGGTAGACAAAAGTAAGCAATAGTCGATAGTTCAGGTGCAAGTTTGGAACTTTTTACTAATTACGTATCATCGATATCTATTTCAGTTCGTCTCTTGAATGCTTATAGCCTCTCAGAGAGAGAGAAAAATACCTCGTAGGAACGAATCATCAACTGAGAATTATTTTTCTGAAGACTTCCCCAGGCAGCTTTGCTGAGATTTGACGAAGTAAGCAATAACCACCTGTTTTATCAGAGAAAGAAAACGAACATTAACAAAAGCAATCATGTAACATTGAAGGCTACTGGAGAAATCAAATCTCCAAGCAGAGTTCAGGAGTCATACGCTAATGATTGACCATTGTAGCGTAGAAACGTCTTGATATGAGGCATTGCACGACTGAAGCATTAGAAGAACAAAAGGTAAGTGTCCTTTCTCCAGAAAATCAATGAAAGCAAGAGCCAAAATCCTGCCTATTCATTCTGTTAATGTACTTGGTACTGGAATAGACGTAAACAGATTTTTTGGAATTTTATGAGTGTGATTATGCAAGTACATCAGCATTTCCACTAGAACCATTGATCCTACAGCAGCTTCGCAATGATCCTCGTCCGTGCGTTGTTATGTTACTCAAACATTGGACAACTACCACATAATTTTACAAGATATATTGTATGAGTTTATAATAGTCCCCTAGCAATTTATTTCGCAACGCATACAGCCGAAGTACGTAAAAGTAGAGACAAGGTTACAAAAGGTTATGCTAGTGCGACTGCTTTCATTGCCACCTATTAAATAGTTATGTATAAATAGTCCTAGTCCTATATTTAGTAGGAGTAGAATATGTCCTAGTCCCATATGTAGTAGGAGTAGAATATGTATTATATATAGGGCTCATTGTATCATTGTTAATAAAAAAAGATAGATTTTTCTCCCGTGCATTCTCACACCACCACAAGAGAACATCCACAACTATAAACGCTCTTTCACCACTGCCACCACTTTGCTCCCACCAATCCCAGTCATCTCTCATCATCATGATTTTACTTTTTTTTTTTCATAATACAACCAAGAAAAGACATTCATTTAATCTATAACGTAGAACAAGAACAGGTTCAATTGGTAGTACCAGATCAGATTTATTTTAACTAGTAAATTTTGACGTGAAATTTACATTAATACAGGCCCAACAAACGGAAATGAGCAAAAACAGTTTTGACAATGTTTTAGGTTGAAAATATTTCCCATTTTGGCTCCACTAAACGGTCTCAAGGAGCTCTCCGATGTAGTAATGACAGCTTCAGTCAATTACATGCTCTTAAAATGACTAGTATAAGATGTTTGGCAAGCCCGAAACCTTAGGCCAGGTCATTAAAAAGAAAAAAGAAGAGAACTCGTGATAATTCAAGTATGCAATTACTTAACAAGGCTATGCCTGATTTTCTCTCACTCTGAGACCTAAGTGATTACTCAGCAAAATTATAGAGGTCGAAGCTTTGAAGGATGCATCCATAGGTTTAGGAATTTAATAGAGAAATGCACGGGCTTCAAAGGGATTCTAGAATATTGTATTGAAACTTGTATTTAGAAAATTCAAAACTTTGTAAGGACATTATACCAACGACCAGTGTGGCTAGCCTTCCATCTAGCCCAATACTTCTTCAGAAATTGTTTCTCCACATTCTTTAATGGGCTTGGAACGGCATTTCCAGCTGCGTATCCCTACACGATGAAGCAAGATGCACTAAAATTCATGATACATAAATGAAAGGAGGAGTTAGGTCTCACCTCTGAAACTCAGTAAGTATCTAAAATAGCAAGCAAATGGAGGCATGCACTATAAACTCCGGTTTAACTTGTCAGGTATTTCAATCACATCTATTGCAAATTTCAACTGAATAATAAAGACAAGTTTATAGGTATGGTTTTAAGTCCCACCAATAGGCTGTGCATTTTCCTCTATATAAACAGGTCAAAAATCTCAAGATATGAGGACACCAAAAGAATTAAAGGGACCATATAACTTATGTTTGACATCCATAGTCAAGTTAGTGATGCCAGTAATAGTCTAACAAGAAGACTTGTTCAATATTACCTCCAAAGAACATCTAACATCTTCGACATTGGGCCATACTATCAACGGCTCCCCAATGCCCAGAGGTTTTTTATCTTCTGAAACTCCAGCCGACATTGAAGAGGCGAGCTCCGCCATCCATTTCTCATCCAAAGAACCTAGGGAGGAGAACTGCAGGAGGCAATAGATGAATCACATAAATTGTATGAAAGAGTAGAATGCAGAAAGAGATTTTGTATTTGATAATGCAGGTGCAATATAGAAATAAACATCTGATGAAAGAATCATTGGAGCTGAATGGAATGCAAATACAAATACCTGGTAAATAAGAGGAGATTTCTGAAATTCTTTGCTAAAAGTACATTCCTGAAGAATAGTACGTAACTTCATATGACCCCACTTCTTCAAACTAGGACCTGAATGATATCCAGGCACAGATGCAATTAGCCTAACCTGGAATTGAAGAAACGACGACTTCAAGGTCACGTTATCACATTGCACCTTAAATGGTACAACAAACAGTTTCCCAGCCACCTTCTTAAGAATGCCAAGCAACGATTTACACTTCTTGTCACCTCCGCCCCGACATGGAAACAAGAATCTTAAACGGAGAATCAGCCACTACGATAACTAGTGAAAGAGAACATAGCACCCAGTTACAAAGGCCTTCCTTTCCTATTTTCACACATGTTAAAGCAAACTTTTTCACCAAACAATGACACGCTAGCTTCAAAATGTGAATATGAAGTGCCATGTTTGTCAGCTTTAAAGGGCAGCCCAGTGACAAAGCATCCCGCATTCACACAGGATCCGAGGAAGGGCCGCACCCCAAGGGGGTGATGTAGACAGCCTACCCTAATACAAGCATTAGCGGCTGCTTCCACGGCTAGAACCCGTGACCTATAGGTCACACGGAGACAACTTTACCGTTGTTCCAAGGTTCCCCTTCATGTTTGTCAGCTCTATTTTGCTTTTCTTTCTTTCTTTTTCTCCTTTTTAGTGGTGAGGCTGCCTATGAGCTGTAAATGAGAAGAGAGCTGACAGTAAAGAAATGAATATTTATGCCCTGGGGGTCGGTAAAACCTCAGGCACCACAGCATCTGAATACAGAATCAGCACATGAAGTATGAGCAGAAAGGAGATAAAGTTCCATTAAAGAAACGAGCAAATACCGCTGCACTACTGTAATCAAATCTTTTGAAGAACAAGGAATTGATCTTGCAGCTTCCAAAGGCTGGTATGTTAGCAGTAAATTCTGGCCACTGCAAATTTTAACAGAATTAAACAACGTCAAGGAAAAAGGAAATACTCCGACAGAAGAGGGTGAGTTAAAAAGTATGGAAAAAACTAAATCTCATCAGAATGCAGACACCAGGAAAGTGTGAAGCTTCTTGGTCCTGATTTATTGCATAACAAGGTAGAGTTCCCTCTGAAATAGCATGTTATGCAGCATTAACAGATACATATAGTCATAGCTTTCCACATAGAATGAAACACTTAATTTCTTTATTGCCAAAAAAAAAGTGTACTTCTGCATATATAAATAGGCCATCAAGTTTAAGAAACCAAAAGGACTAAAAGCAGGGGAGACTACAAATAAAGATTAAAAGTTGTTCGATGCAATGGAAAGTAATTCTTCATCAGGGTTTGAATTCATCTGTACCTTTAACGCACTTAGATAATCAACCAAATCATTTTCAAATCCCCCATCCTTGCCCAAATTGTTTTGATCCTTCCATGGGAAATCTTGCATCCATAATCCCTGGCTTTTGTTATTCCAATCAACATAGATCAAGTTTGCAGTATGCACAATAACTCTAACTCCTGTTGGATACACAAGAATCATGGCTTTTGAATGATGTGTTCCATATGCAATTGGTAAAGAAGGTTTGTGCAGAACCCAATTTGCGGGCTTGCTTCTCTGTAAAGGAAAACGATAATGAAGTCAAAAATTTCATCTAAGAGAAGCTCCAACGACATCAGATTCTCATAACTTAAAATTTTAACCTTCATGTGCTCCATGACACCATCACCTTCTCCATGAATGATGAGAACATTGGGAATCCGTTTAAGAGCTGGACATGCTGCATTAGAAAGGACCGGGAGAAAAAGATTAACATACTTCATAAAGCAAATAAACTTATACAGAGTATTTAACAATCAATGGCAACCACAAATAAGCACACATAAATACATTTAATGAGACATTTATAAGACTGCATGCAAGTGAACTTTGTGGTAATGTAAACAAGTGAAATTCACAACAGAAAAGTTTGAAAGGGAAAAAGACTGGAGAGTTTCATCAGCAATAGCTGTAAACTTGGACAGAATTAGTATGCTAGGAAACCACTTCATCTAACAACCCAACGTCAAAACGCGTAAATAAAAGGAGAAACAGACAATGGGACAAGACAAGAAACAAGAAAACAAACGAAAAGGCAAAAAATTGACAGAACATACCAGAAAGTAGCCAATCCATATCCACCATGTAATTCGAAAGGATAGCTACAAGCACATTCCCCTGCGATGAAATACAGAATGAAAGTCAAGCCACCAACACAAAACATAGACATTATCCAACAGTTACAGGCTCACATAAAGGGTTCATCAGTTATCATATTGGTACAACAACAACAACAACAAAAACGACCTAGTGAAATCCCACTAGTGGAGTCTGGGGACGGTAGTGTGTACGCAGACCTTACCCCTACCCCGAAGGAGTAGAGAGGCTGTTTCCGAAAGACCCTCGGCTCAAGAAGACAAAAAGACAAAAGGAGACAATATCAGTAACACCACAGAAATAATATGAAAAATATGAACAACATGAAATCAAGAAGAAAGATAGAAAGCAAAAGCGAAATAGTATCCCTACCAAACTAGTCTCACAAAGTTATGACATAAGGCAAGACTCAACTACCTCCTAACCTACATACAACCCTAATACTCGACCTCCACATGTTCCTATCAAGTGTCATGTCCTCGAAAATCTGAAGCCTCGCCATATCCCGCCTAATCACCTCCCCCCAATACTTCTTAAGCCGCCCTCTACCTTTTCTCGTGCCCTCCACAACCAGTCGTTCACACCTCCTTATCGGAGCATCTGGGCTTCTCCTCTAAACATGCCCGAACCATCTGAGCCTCGCTTCCCGCATCTTGTCATCAATAGGAGCCACGCATACCTTATCCCGAATATAAGTTATCATATTGGTAGTGTAAAGAAAATAGACCACCTTGGGCCTAAATCAACCCGAAAAGCTAGATCATGAGATGAGTATTGTCTAATACCATAAAAGAAGACATCAACGCCCATTCCCTCAACCAACGTGGGACATTCTAACACTTCTGCACGTTTTCGACTGGACAGCTGGAGCGTGGAAAATATAACATGGAGGCCCAACTCAATCTTAAAGCTAGCTCATGAGGTGAGGATTGTCAAAAACCATATAAGGAGACAACCTATTAACTCAACCTTAAAGCTAGCTCATGAGGTGAGGATTGTCAAAAAACATATAAGGAGACAACAGTCTATTCCCTCAACCAAAGTCTTCACTGCCATATAATTCCTATAAACTTTGTCTGTAGAAAAGAATTAATAAATACATAAAAGACTCTAAGACTCAAAAAGGAAAGAAGCTAGAATCATCAGTTCATGCAATTCAGAGGCGAACTTGATATCGCATCTGTTTTCACCCCTTTACTAATTCGTGAACACTAATGCACCCAAGGACCAACATCTCATGCAAACAGAACCAATCACACAACAACCATAATGCATAACTCTACCTGAATAACATCATTAATAGAAACGGCCTCGGTATTTGCCCATGCTGGAAGCTCACGCACTCTCATTAATTTGAATGTGAGCGGTAACTTATGCTTCGGAACCCTAAACTGGCGTATGGCCTCAACAGAGCTTTCTGTTTCTTGGCCATTGTTGTGCAGCATATTCTGGATACGAAAGACATGCTTTAACAAGTAAAATTAATTGAAACTTTCTTCATAAATATTTTTTCCGACACGTACTAGTGAACTCTGCCTACTCAGAGACAAAATGAGGAAAGAAAGAAACCCATACCTTTTCTGAAGCTTCCTCTTGACAGACTTCTCGAGCTTTCTTCTTACCATGCATCTGACCTTTGTCGGTAATACTTTCTTCACTGAAAGGCCTTTTTTGTTTGTTGATTGTTGAAGTTTCATCCTTAGGAACTGTGCTAACATACTTAAATAGGTAATGGCCCGGTATCAACTCTATGACATCACCACTTTCAATTTTCCACCTCTCTCCAGACAAAAGCTTCTTTCTCTCACCCTTTAATCTTATAACAACGGGATTCGTTCCTTCCTACAATCCATTCTCCATGTTTAGTCCAAAGAAAAGACTTCAATAGAAAATTAAAAAGTAAGAAACTTACGTACTTTTACATTAATAATTTGAAAAGCAATCACACTGTGAATAGAACTCATGCATTTAAGCAATGTATACATGAATTTAGGCGTCACGACTTTAAAAAACTGCCACCAACCCACCGAATCACTCTGTATACAATCCTAGGAAACTTAGCAGCACATTCACCATTACAACTGCAGACTCAAACAAGATATTATCAAGAATCCTAGTATCCACAAGTTACAAACAGATAATTCATAATAAACACAAGAGCAACACACACTCCTGTGTGTTTGTGTACACACACATAAATGTATGTATGTATGTATGTATTAACTATGATGAATCATCCAAATATTGAATTCAACCTGAATAGAGTTAATGGACATATCCGACCTAACTACTTTGAGATTGAGGCATTGTTGATTGATTGATTGATAAATGAAAAAATACATGAATAGTATTTGAATATGGACGTGAAGGAAAATTAGTTAGAAAAGTACCACGAGGACATCAGTGGAGCCAGTGGAGGTGGCAGTGACAGTAAGATGCTTGCGGCTCAGCCGTTTATCAGTAACTGGAATGCAATCGCGGCCCACCCAATTAAACCCTTCTAGAAGTGGAATCTTAGGTATGGAACTTTTCTCATCCTCTTCCAAATTATCACTTAGAGGCACCAAAAATCCAACCTTTGGAACCAAACATAAAACAAAATCAATGTGAGAACTAGAAAAATACAAAAAACTAAGGTTGTGTTTGGTATGACGGAAAATGTTCTCAAGGAAAATAAGCCATTTCCTGGTGTTTGGATGCCATAAAATATTTTCCAGAGATAAAAGTTTCCACCAAAAGATGGAAATATCTTTCCTCACTTTTGGGCAGAAGTATCTTTTCCTTCACAATAATCTCAACTCTTAACTATATATCACTGCTTTAACCAACAATTAGACATTATTACAATCTTTAATACTTAAAACTCTCATTGAACACCATCCAGTTTGCTAATAGTATTCTCAATCTTTAATAAATATTTTTTTCCAAAAAATATTTTCCGCTCTCATTCTCCTCACACCAAACATAACCTAAAATAAAATAAAGCCATGCTACTAATATACAGAGTTTAAGTTTTATGCACTGTAAGTGCAGTAGCGGAGCCAGAATTTTCACTAAGGGGTGTCAAAATTTAAAGAAGTAAATACACAAAGAAGTCAATAGGTTCAATACATAGTATATATACATAAAAAAATATTTTTTACCTATTTAAACAGTGTATTTCTCTGCAAAAGGGGTGTCAGTAGACACCCCTAGGAGCTATGTAGCTCCGCCATTGTGTCTGTGTAAAGATTTTATACACTATCAGTGTTACTTTAAGGGCCTCCCTAACCGGTGAAAAGTGGTGGGTGTCCACTAACGGCCAACCCTGGCTCGGCTCCAATAACACAATTTCGGGAGGAGTTGGTAGTTGGGGGTTTTCCGCGTTACTGTTCCAATGTTCAGAAGGACGAATGCTACTAGGGGAGTGCAGAAAAGAACAGCTTAAGATGGAAGAGTGAATGCTGTTGAGCCTAGAGCTCGGGAAGCTCTAAAAGTAAGTTCAAGTCGGTCACTTTAAGTTAATTACAGGTAAATCTTTCGTCAAACAGTAGTTGTTAAGCTGGTAAATACAATAACTAATAACTAACCGATTATCAAAGGTCAAAATCCACTGATAGTGCAAAATATCTTTACATTGTCTGTGTACAAAACTTAAACCCCTAATATATATGACACCAACTTAGTTGAGGAATGTTTATTCTGGATTGTAGCATAATTGTAATTTAGAGAATCACTAGCTTTAGACAAATTTAAATTTTTTTGTTAAAGCAAACAAATTATTTAGTACTACTAAAATGAAATGGAATTTTTGGAATGAATTGTTTAATAGAGAAATTACCTGAACCTGACAAGATGTGGACATTGAATTGTAAGGTGTTAAAGAAAGGCCAAGAAATTATTTTGGGGTTTGTGGAAATGCAGTAAGGAAGATTTTTGGGGTGGCAGCGATGTAGCAGTTGGTTTTTTACCGTTCGGTGCCGCCAGCTTCCCCTACTGAAAATACAATTGCAAACGAGGGCAAGAAGCATGTACAGTACTGTTTTTTTCTGATTATTTTACGTTACTTTTTGAGTTCTCTCTCTCTCTTTTGGTTTCATTTTTGGTGTTCTGCCTTTGAATACTTCTCGTCATGATTTAAATTATACTATATACTATAGCACAATTATTTGATCTATTATAATAAGTTATTATTATTTACAACTTTTAGTTTAGGTATCTAAATGTAAAACTGAGACAAAGTTTAAGGAACTGCATATGTATTTAGCCTTGATAAAAATCATTTCCATTTCCTTCGGCTGTGACTAAAAGTCTACTTTACCTATATTTCCCTCAAATATGAGGTAACAATATAAATTTAAACTACAATTATATCGTTTAATAATTATTAAGTTTTGTAACTTTTGGAGCTGGTTGACAATCGTTTAGCAAGTCTCTCTCGCTCTTTAATAGACATCGTACGGTTCTTGGTCATCATCCTTTGGTTGCTTGACCGGGATAGAGCCCACACTTCGTTAAACTTTTTAAGATTTAAAAGCACAAGGATAAAAAATGTACTTGTCAATTGATTGAGGTTAATGTACTTAACTAGATATTATAAGTGCCAAAATAAAAATCTATCAATAATTTAGGGACTAGTAGTGCAACCTTTAATATTTGAAAGTATATGTACATGTGTGTATATATACACACACTCTTTATATGTATGATGATTATGTGTCATGTCGGCGTATATGTAGAGGCGGATGCACACTATGGGTTAAGGGGTCACATGCACCCCAAAACTTCAGCAAAAACTCCATGTGTACTTGCAAATGTCTTCAAGAAATAGTTAAATATATGCATAAGTCCTCGTACAAAAAATTTCTGAGCAATGATAAATTTGTATTGAATGTCATAGTGGCCCGGCGACCGTCAAATCCTGGGTCCGCCTCTGCATATATGTGAGCAGTAGATTTATTTTGAGTCAGATTCAGATCGATCAAAGATGAAAGAAAGTCAGTGGACTTTATTAGCAGAGTTATATTGTAACTCTATTTCCTATGTAATATATTCTAACTAGGTTGTACAGTAGGAGTTTTACTATATTTAGAGTTCTTCTTGGCTTCAGTAGCCCTCTATTGTAACGTGTATATAAGCATATATTGTGCCTATGGAGAATAACGAATAGTGGAGGTTTCACTGCAATTCTTTTGCTTCAGTTTTTACATGGCATCAGAGCCTTGTTGGCTAAACATCTAGAATAATGTTCAAGCATCAACAAGGCTTAAAAGGAGAAGAGTTGAAATCGATTGGTTTCAGTTCACCATTTTATCCTCATGCCTCGGACAATCCCGGGATATTACTTACCTCATGTCTGCTTGATGGAACAGATTATGCAACATGGTGTAAAGCCATGAAAAACGCTCGAAGATCCAAAAACAAGTTGGGTTTTGTGAATGGTTCAATCACAAAGTCGAAGGATGGAACTCTAGAGGCGAACTCATGGGAGAGGTGCAATTTTAATTATCATATCATGGATATTCAATTCACTGGACAAAGGTTTACACAGTAGCATAGCATATGCTGAAACTACAAGAGAAGTTTGGGTAGATCTAGAGGAACGTTTCTTCCAAGGGAAGGCTCTAAAAATTTACCAAATCAAAAGGGATATCAGTTTTCTCGTACAAGATGGACAAACAGTGCTTGCCTACTACACCAAATTAAAGGCGCTATGGGACGAGCTAAAGGACCTCGACCCGCTGCCTGAATGCAATTGTGAAGCAAAAGATGACCACCAATGCATACAAGAAGAGGAATGAGTTTACTAGTTCCTCATGGGCCTTGATTCAAGGCTCTATGATTCAGTGAAATCGCAGATCCTTAATGTTGAGCCAATGGTGAACTTAAGGAAGGAATATTCCATGGTCGTCAGGGAAGAAGGCCAGCATAATGTTGACTTACAGAGGGAGATAAAGCACGAAGGTTCAGCTTTCTACACGGCTGGAAATACCAATACCTTGTTTGGATAGAGTGGAACAAAGGAGAACGTGCGTTCCAGGTGCAGCCACTGCCAGAAAATAGGCCACGATAGGAGTCAATGTTATGAAATTATTGGGGATCCACCTACCTAGAATACACGTAGATCTGGAGCAAGAAGCAACAACAAAGGGCGTCCAAACTTAGGGGGAGTTATTGGACGAGCATCTCATGCAACAGCTATGCACAACGCCAACAATAATCAATTTGAAGGTCACATAGGGCTGACGATGGATCAAGTCAAGCAGTTGTTTACTCTATTCAAGCAGAAGGAACAACAAGAGGACAATACAGTTCAAATAAGTGGAAAGCTAATTCATAATTCTTGGTTAATCGACAGTGGAGCATCTCACCACATGACACCATTTAAATAATTATTGAATGATCTTCATGAGTTAAAGGTATTAGTGCTAATCATGATGCCCAACGGAGAGAAGTTAAAGGCATACCAAGCAGGGAGCGTCAGATCAAACACTATAACCTTATATGAAGTGTTGTTTTGCCTAGTTTTGCCTGAAACTTAATTTCTGTACATAAGTTGGCAAAGGAAAGTAAACGTATAATAATCTTTGAAGCCTTTAATTGTTTGATACAGGACTACACACTGAGAAGGCAGATTGGACAGGGTAAACTTGCCATTGGAGTCTATTATTTAGAGAGCATGGTGCAAGGTTGCAGTCTAGTTGTCATTCCAAGCAAGGATGAAGACCTTTGGCATGCAAGATTGGGGCATCCATCATATGGAAGCATGGTTCAATTGTCTAGTTTACTTGATGTTAGATTCAATAAAAAATCTTCTTTCCCTTGTGATATTTGTTATAGGGCAAAACAAACTAGAATGCCATTTGCTGATAGTAGTAAAAAAAAGACTAGACCATTGCTTTGATGCACTGTGACTTACGGGAAAGATATAAAACCCCTTCTTTATTTGGAGCACATTATTTTCTCACCATACTGGATGAATATAGTTGAGGGATATAGGTCTACCTTCTTAAAGAAAAGAGTGAAACGTACAAAGTGATCAAAATTTTTTGTGCGACGGTTGAGAATCAATTCAACTTAAAGGTACAAAGAGTTAGAAGCGACAACGGCATGGAATTCATAGGGGCTGTTACAAGCATATTATAGGGAAAAGGGAATAATTAGTGAAACATCTTGTGTAGGAACACATCAACAAAATGAAAAAGTTGAAAGAAAACATCGCCACATAATGAATGTAGCAAGGGCCTTACGGATTCAAGCAAATCTGTCATTGATTTTTGTGGGAGATCGCGTGCTACTGCTGCTCATTTAATAAATAGAACTCCCACAAAGGCAAGCTCACATAAAACACCATATGAGTTATTGTTTAACAAGTCACCAAACTATAATCATTTAAGAACTCTAGGATACATATGCTATGTTAGACCAAGTCATGGACAGAAAGACAAGTTTGGCGAAAGAGCAATAAGATGCATTTTCATAGGATATCCTCAAGGTCAAAAGGGTTGGAAAGTGTACAATTTGGCGTGAAGGACATCTTTTGTTTCACGCGATGTAGTGTTTGAAGAGAAAGTTTTTCCTTTTGCCAAAAAACATTGGGATGATCATAAGTGACAGTGAACAAGCAATAGAGACATTTAGATGCGTCAATGAAATACCTCCAGTTGAGGAAGATATTGAGCAGCCGCAAAATGATGATAACACTCAACAATTTGATCAACTCGATGCAGGAAATGCACCAGCGATGCCCGAAGAAAACCTCAACATTGAAGAGTCCAATATCCAGGATGATACACATGGGCAAAGTATTGAAGAAACTGCACATTACATTCCAATAAGAGAAAAACAACAACCAACATATCTCAAAGATTATGTGTGCCATGCAATCTCTAAACAAACTCCAAAGGCGGTGGACATCCAAGCAGCCTCTTCAGGTAAAGAATATCCTCACTCGAATTATCTTTCATACACTAAGTTCTCACCTCTTCAATGTGCCTTTCACGCGGCCATCACTACACATGATGAGCCAAAATCTTTCCTCCAGGCAATAAAAAGTGATGCATAAATAATGTCAAGGTCGTACGACCCAATCCAACATAAAAGTAAAGTGTGCACTGCCGGAGGGTCGAACGACGCGAATTATAGATGCATCTATTACCCCACTCGCGAATCATACATGCGATGCAGTCAAAAACAAATAAACATATCAAGCAATCAATCAATAATTTATAAGGAAAACAATTATCCACAGTAATATCAAACTTCTCTTTAACGATCAAGAAAATATTGTTTAAATTTTTAGAAATTCATTTGCCAGGTTCGATATGATTCACGTAATCTAATTTAACAATAAGGTTACAAATATGGCAAGTAAAACATGCTTTTGGGTCCTAAACTACCTGAACTTAAGCATAATAGTAGCTACGCCTAGACTCTCATCACTTCGTGTATACGTAGCCCCTGCACTTAGTGGTAAATATTCAATTATTTCTCCTATACGGACAGTTTCCTCTTACAAGGTTAGAAAGGAGACTTACCTTGCTCCACGATCTACTTTCCGGTCTAAGCTTATGCCCAAACTCTCAAATTGGCACCAAACACTCTAAAACTATCCAAATAGCATAAAAACTAATCAATATAGGCTTAAAAGTTCATATCACAACTATTAGAGTGATTCCCCAACCCAAATTACAAGATTCCTAAAATCATCCCCGGGCCCACGTGCCCGGATTGCGGAAATATTTGAAGAAAGTTATTACCCATAACCTAAGGATCAAGAATATATGATTTTTACCCCATTCCATAACAAATTTCGTGGTTAGATCGCATTTTTGTCAAAACCCTAAGTTTTACTCTAATCCCATACTTTTCACTAATCTTGTTGTGTTAATCTACCCAAAAACCAAGTATTAAACTCACATTAAGTAGGAGTAACTTACCTCACAAATGCTAGGTTGAAATCCCCTCTTTGGAAGCTCCCAAATCGCCCAAACAATGAATGAAATCTGTCAAAAATGACACATTTCCGTATTAAATGAAAGCACTGCCTTCAGCGATTTTCGCACCTGCGGTTAGGGGACCACATCTGCGGTCTCGCTTCTATGAGGAAGTGTCCGCATCTGCGGACTTTGCTTGGGCTGGCTGGGGGCCGCATCTGCCATCTATGGACGCTTTTGCAATTCCGCTTCTACGAAAAAGGAGCCGCATCTACGGTTCCTGGGCTCCTCCCTTGGGGGCGCACCTGTGAGGGTCGACCGCTTCTGCGGTCTCGCACCTGCGGCTGGGCAACTGCAGGTGTGGTTATGACAGATGCCTAGGGCTTCAGCTCCTTCCAAAAATTTCTAACTCAACTCGAGCCTCGTCTGATTGATGCTCGGGGCCCCCGAGGCCCCGCCCTAACATACCGACAAGCTTGAAATGATAAACGGACTCACTCGAACCCTCCGAACACTGGAAACAACATCAAAACTAGGAATCACACCCTAAAACCAATTGATTCAAACTTATGAACTTCAAGTTCTTCAATTTACTTCAAACGCGAAACATACCTATACTACTCGGATTAACACCAAATTTTGCGTATAAGTCTTAAATGACACTACGAAACTATTCCCGGTCTCGGAATTCCATTCGGACCTTGATAACACAAAAACCTGCTCCAAACCAAATATTTAAGAACTTCAAAATCCTTAAGGAATCAACTTTCACTATTAGGCGCCAAAATGCTTCCGGGTTATCCAAAACCCGATCCAGACATACTCCCAAGTCCGAAATCAGCATACGGACATGTTGGAACCTTCAAATCCCGATTCCGAGGTCATTTACTCAAAATGTTGACCGAAGTCAAACTTGGTTTTTTAAGCCAACCTTAAGGAACCAAGTGTTCCAATTTCAACCCAAACTCTTCCAAACCCCGAACCAACCATCCCTGCAAGTTGTAAATCAGTAAAAGCAAGTAAGGAAATTCTTATCTAGGGGAACGTGGTTCTAGAAAGCAAAACAACTAGTCAGGTTGCTATATTCTCCACCTCTTAAATAAACGTTCGTCCTTGAACGGGTTTAGATTCATACCTGAAATGCTGAAAAAGTGCGGATATTTGCTCTGCATGTCCTCCTCGGACTCCCAGGTCACCTTCTCAACTGGTTGGCCCCTCCACTGGACCTTTTCCGGAGAAATACTCTTGGATCTCAACTGCGATCCTGTCTATCAACAATGGCAACTGGGTCCTCCTCATAGCCCAAGTTCTCATCTAGCTGAATAGTACTGAAGTCTAACACATGGGACAAGTCGGCGTGATACCTCCGAAGCATAGACACGTGAAAAATTAGATGAACCCCTGATAGGCTAGGAGGTAAAGCAAGCTCATAAGCAACCTCTCTAACTCGCCCCAACACCTCGAATGGGCCTATAAACCTTGGGCTCAACTTGCCCTTCTTCCCGAATCTCATAATACCTTTCATCGGCGAGACTTTCAAGAGAACCTTCTCGCTGACCATAAATGATACATCACGCACCTTCTGATCCGTGTAACTCTTCTGTCTGGACTGTGCTGTGCGAAGTCTTTCTTGAATCAACTTTACCTTTTCCAAGGCATCTTTCACCAAGTCTGTACCATAAAACTTAGCCTCACCAGGCTCAAACCACCCGATAAGAGAACGACATCGCCGACCATATAAAGCCTCAAATGGATCCATCTCGATGTTGGACCGATAGCCGTTGTTGTAAGCAAACTCGGCCAAAGGCAAGAACTAATCCCACTATCCTCCAAAGTCAATCACACATGCTCTAAGAATATCCTCCAAAATCTGAACTGTCCGCTCTGACTGTCCATCGATCTGAGGATGGAACACTGTGCTGAGATCCACACGGGTCCCCAACTCGCTCTAAATAGCTCTCTAGAAATGTGAAGTGAAATGAGGGCCTCTATCTGATATGATGGAACAGGCACACCGTGCAATCGAACTATCTCCCGAATGTAGATCTAAGCCAACCTCTCTAAAGTATAAGTAGTAACCACCGGAATGAAGTGTGCCAACTTGGTCAACCTACCGACAATGACCCAAACTGCATCAAACTTCCACAATGTCTGCGGCAACCCAACTACGAAGTCCATAGTAATGCGCTCCCATTTCCACTCAGGTATAGGCATCTGCTGAAGTAAGTCACCTAGCCTCTGTTGCTCATACTTAACCTACTGGCAATTCAAGCACCTAGCCACGTACTCAACTATGTCTTTCTTCATTCGTCGCCACTAATAATGTTGCCCGGGTCACGATACATCTTCGTAGCACCTAGATGGATAGTGTACCGCAAACTATGTACCTCCTCTAGAATCCTCTCCCTCAAGCCATCAATGTTAGGAACGCATAGGCAATCCTGGAGTCATAGAACACCATCATCACCAATAGAAACCTCCTAATCACCACCTTGTAGCACCCTCTCTCTAAGAACTGCCAAATGCGGATCATCGAACTGCCGAACCTTGATCTGCCCCAATAATGAACACTGAGCAACAACACACGCAAGTACCCGGATGAGCTCTGAAATATCCAATCTCACGAGTCTATTAGCCAAGGACTGAATGTCCAAAGCTAGTGACCTCTCTTCTGCTGAAATGAATGCCAAGCTACCCATACTCTCTGCTTTCTAACTTAAGGCATCTGCGACCACATTGGCCTTACCCGAATGATAAAGAATGGTGATGTTATAATCTTTCAGTAACTCAAGCCATCTACGCTACCACAAATTAAGATCCCTCTACTTGAACAAATGTTGTAAGTTGTGATGATCAGTATAAACCTTACATGACACCCCATACAGATAATGCCTCCATATCTTAAGAGCATGAACAATCGCAACCAACTCTAGATCGTGCACAAGGTAGTTCTTCTCATGAATCTTCAGCTGACGCGGAGCATATGCATTAACTCTCTCCTCATGCATCAATACACAACCCAAGACAACGCGTGAAGCATCGCAATACACAGTATACATTCCCAAACCGGAAGGCAACACTAGGACTGGTGTTGTAGTCAAAGTCGTCTTGAGCTTCTGAAAGCTTGCCTCATAATCATCGGACCAACGAAAGGAGCACCCTTCTGGGTCAATCTAGTCAAAGGTGATGCAATGGATGAAAAGCCCTGCACGAATCGGCGATAATAACCTGCCAACCCCAGGAAACTCCTGATCTTAGTCACTAAAGTAGGGTGTGGCCAACTCTGAATCGCCTCAATCTTCTTGGGATCCACCTTAATACCCTCTCCTGATACAATATGCCCAAAGAATGCTACTGACTTAAGCCAAAACTCACACTTGGAGAACTTAGCATATAGCTTCTGCTCTCGCAACATCTGAAGCACTACTCTCAAATGCTTCTCGTGCTCCCCTAGGCCACGTGAGTATATCAATATGTCATCAATGAAGACAATAACAAATGAATCAATATAAGGCCTGCACACCCCGTTCATCAAATCCATAAACGTCGCTGGGGCATTAATCAAGCCGAAAGACATCACTGGGAACTCATAATGGCCATATCTAGTACGGAAAGCAGTCTTCGGGACATCTGAGTCCCGAATCTTCAGCTGATGATACCCTGATCTCAAGTCGATCTTAGAAAACACCCTAGCACCATGCAACTGGTCGAACAAATCATCAATACGCAACAATGAGTACTTGTTCTTGATGGTAACCTTGTTCAACTGGCGGTAATCAATGCACATCATGGTTTCATCCTTCTTCTTCACAAATAACAATGGTTCACCCCAAGGTGATACGATGAGTCTCACAAACCCCTTTGCTAATAATTCCTCAAGCTGCTCCTTCAATATTTTCAACTCTTTCGGAGCCATATGGTATGGTGGGATAGATATAGGCCGGGTACCTGGAGCCAAATCAATGCAGAAATCAATGTCACGATCTGGCGGCATGCCTAGAAGGCCAGAAGGAAATATGTCGGCATACTCTCAGACTATTGGCACCGTTGCGGTGGTATCCGAGAACATAGGATAGATAAGCCAAACAACCCTTCTCGATCATATGTCGAGCCTTCAGAAAAGAGATAACCCGACTAGATGTACTAATTGAGAAACCCTTCCACTCTAATCTTGGCATCGCTAACGTAACAGTCTTGGCATGGCAATCTAGGACGGCGTGATAGGGGGATAACCAATCCATGCCCAAGATGACCTCAAAGTCAGTCATATCAAGCAACAAGAGGTCTACTCTAGTCTCAAAACCATAGAATATGACCACACAGGACCGATAGATCCGATCTACCACCATAGAATCCCCCACAAGAGTGGACACATGAACATGAGTACCCAAGGACTCACGAGGAATATCCAAAAAATGAGCAAATAGAGATGATACATATGAATAGGTAGACCCTGGATCAAATAGCACTGAATCATCCCTACCGTAGACAGAAATAATGCCTGTGATAACGGCATCTAAGGCCAATGCATCTGGTCTGGCCGGAAAAGCATAGAATCTGGATGGAGCACCGACTGACTGGACTCCACCTGACTGAACCGTAGCTGGCTGACCTCTCCCTGTCTGGCCTCCATCTCTAGGACGACCCCTACCAGTCTATCTCCCGCCTTTAGGCGGATGGACATCCGGTGCTATAATTATGGGCTGTTGACTCTACTGCACTGTCTTGCCCTGAAGTTTGGGGCAGGTCCTCTTCATGTACGGATCTCCATACTTGTAACAACCTCTCGGCTCCATAGACTATTGTCCTGAAGCCTGGCCTTGATGGCCTGAATACCCACTAGAGTAACTTTGAATAGCTGGTGGGTGGTATGAACTCTCTGGTATAGGACTAAAGTGGGAGCTGGAAGAACCCTAGGGACCTGAATACCCACGAAGAACCCTGGATGGCTGGCGGGCGGTAAGAACTCTCTAGTATGGCGCTGAAATACAGGGTGTTGGAGCACCTCAAGGAGGTGTGGGTGCTGAATATGGGGGCATGCTGGGCTGACCCCTTCCAAACTGACCTTTACCTCTAGCCGGGGCACCTCTAAACTCTCCAGAGAATCGAGCCCTCTTATCCTGCTGCATCTGCTCTCTACCCCTCAGACAATAGCCCTCAATCCTCTGAGAAATCTCCACAACTAGTTGATAAGGAGTCCCAATCTCAACCTCTCGGACCATGTTGGCCCTAATGCCAGAATGCAACCCTATAACAAAGCTCTGCACCCTCTCTGCGTCAGTAGGAAGTATCATTAGTGCATGGTGGGACAACTCAGAAAACCTCGCCTCATAGTCGGTCACCGACATCTGACCCTGCTCAAGCTGCTCAAACTGATACTACAGCTATTCCCTCTTAGAGGGTGGAATATACCTATCCAGGAAAAGCTGTGTGAACTAACCCCAAGTAATAGGAGGAGGCCCGCTGGCCTGCCGAGAATATAAGACTGCTACCATCTACGGGCCCTGACCTTTAGTTGGAAAGTAGTGAAGTCAACCCCATGAGACTCCAATATCCTCGTGTTGTGCAGTGTGTCCCTGCACCTATCAATGAAATCATGGGCATCCTCATGACGCTCACCCCCGAAGATAGGGGTGTATCCTAGTCCATCTGTCCAATAACTTCTGCGGATCACCATCCGCAGCTGGTCTGGGCTCAGTTACCACTACGGCAACTGGCTGAGCCCCATCCACAGGTAGTGTACCCGAAGTATGATACACTGCTGCTGCATGACCAAGAGCCTGAGCAGTAGGGGTTTGTGCTCCCCCTCCCGCCTGAGATGTAGCTGGGTCTACTGGAAATAAACCATCATGAGTCATGGTATCCATGAACCACAACATACGTCCCATGACCTCCTGGAAACCTGGTGCCATCATAAAGTCCGTTGGGGTAGGCTCAGTTGTGGGCACCTCGCCATGCTTCTCAATGATAGGATCCCCCACATGATCTGCCCGTGGTGCAACTGGAGTAGCTCTGGGATGGCCCCGTCCCCTACCTCGAGCCGGTTTCCTCTCCTAGCCTCTGCCTTGGCCTCTAGCAACGGGGGGAGCAGCTCCTCCCAGTTCTGGAACGTCTGTCGTGCGCATCCTTACCATCTCTGAGAAAATAGAAGAAGAAATTTAGTATACCATCAACTACACGATAGAAGATGAATAAAGAGTAGTTTCCTAACACCCTATAACCTCCCAAAAATAAGTACAAATGTCTCAAGTACCGATCCGCAAGACTCTATTAGGTTTTCCCATGACTTATGAGACCTACGTGAACCAAGTGATCTCATACCATGTTGTCACGACCCAAATTTCATTTCAGGTCGTGATGGCGCCCAACACCATGGATAGGCAAGCCAACCCTAACAACTAGTGAGTTCCCCATTATTGTATTAAACATTCCCAACATTTACTTAATTTATATTTAAAACAGTCGATAATTAACAATTTCATAACAATAGAAATACAACCCAAAAATGATAGTCTACTAATGTGTGTGCCAGGAACTAGTGTCACAAGTACTAGGGCAACTAGTAGAATATACAAAAGAATGTAACTATCCTACTGCCTAAAATAGAATAGACAATAATAACAAAAAAGAGACTCCGGCCTACTACTAAATGGATCAGAAGGGGCAGCTCACCGTGGAATCTCGGTCAAATCAGGAATGTGTGCCAGGATAGTAGCTAGATGTACCTGCCTCAGATCTTGTACATTTAAGTACAGAAGCGTAGTATAAGTACATAAACAATATGTACCCAGTAAGTATCCAGTCTAATCTTGAAGAAGTAATGACGAGAGGTCGATTTGACTCTTATTAGGATCAATAATAACGTAAATTAAATACTAAGCTAAGCATGGATGTCAGGAATAAATAACAGTTGGTAATAGGAAATGACAGGTTCTTTCATAGATAATATTTCAGTTAACAATCCATATTTTAAGGCATTTAAAACAGTTCAAACCACAGAAAGTACCAAACATATAGCATGCACAAATAATGTCGAGGTCGTACGACCCGATCCAACATAAAAGTAAAGTGTGCACTGCCGGAGGGTCGAACGACGCGAATCATAGATGCATCTATTACCCTGCTCACGAATCATACATGCGACACGGTCAAACACAAATAAACATATCAAGCAGTCAATCAATAATTTATCAGGAAAACAATTATACACATTAATGTCAAACTTCTCTTTAACGGTCAAGAAAATGATGTTTAACTTTTTAGAAATTCATTTGCCAGGTTCGATATGATTCATGTAATCTAATTTAACAATAAAGTTACAAATATGGCAAGTAAATCATGCTTTTAAGTCCTAACCTACCCGGACTTAAGCATAATAGTAGCTACGCACGGACTCCCGTCACTTCGAGCATACGTAGCCCCCCACAATTAGTGGTAAATATTAAATTATTTCTCCTATAGGGATAGTTCCCTCTTACAAGGTTAGAAAGGAGACTTACCTTGCTCCACTATCTACTTTCCAGTCTAAGCTTATGCCCAAACTCTCAAATTGGTGTCAAACACTCTGAAACTATCCAAATAACATAAAAATTAATCAATATAGGCTTAAAAGTTCATATCCCAACTATTAAAGTGATTCCCCAACCCAAATTATCATCCTCGGGCCCACGTGCCCGGGTTCCGGAAATTTTTGAAGAAAGTTGTTACCCATAACATAAGGATCAAGAATATATGATTTTTACCCCATTCCATAATAAATTTCATGGTTAGATCGTGTTTTTATCAAAACCCTAGGTTTTACTCTAATCCCATGCTTTTTACTAATCTTGGTGTGTTAATCTACCCAAAAATCAAGTATTAAACTCACATTAAGTAGGAATAACTTACCTTACAAATGCTAGGTTGAAATCCCCTCTTTGGAAGCTCCCAAATCGCTCAAACAATGAATGAAATATGTCAAAAATGACATATTCCCGTATTAAATGAAGGCACTGCCTTCAACGATTTCTGCACCTGCGGTTAGGGGACCGCATCTACAAGGAAGTGTCCGCATTTGCAGACTTTGCTTGGGCTGGCTGGGGGCCGCTTCTGCGATTCCGCTTCTGCAGTTCTTGGGCTTCTCCCCTGGGGCCGCACCTGCAAAGGATCGACCGTTTCTACGGTCTCGCACCTGCGACTGGGAAACCGCAGGTGCGGTTATGACAGATGCCTAGGCTTCAGCTCCTTCCAAAAATTTCTAACTCAACTCGAGTCTCGTCTGATTGATGCTTGGGCCCCCCGAGGCCCCGCCCGAATATACCGACAAGCTTGAAATGATAAAATGGACTCGCTCGAACCCTCGGAACACCGGAAACAACATCCAAACTAGGAATCACACCCTAAAACCAATTGATTCAACTGATGAACTTCAAGTTCTTTAATTTACTTCTAACGCGCCGAAACATGCTTATACTATTCGAATTGACACCAAATTTTCCGTGTAAGTCTTAAATGACACTATGGAACTATTACCGATCTCGGAATTCTGTTCGAACCTCGATAACACAAAAACCCGTTCCAAACCAAATATTTAAGAACTTCAAAATCCTTAAGGAATCAACTTTCACTATCAGGCGCCAAAATGCTCCGGGTCAACGAAAACTAGATCCAGACATACGCCTAAGTCCGAAATCATCATACGAACCTATTGGAACCTCCAAATCCCGATTACGAGGTCGTTTACTCAAAATGTTGACCGAAGTCAAACTTGGCCTTTTAAGCCAACCTTAAGAAAGTGTTCCGATTTCAACCCAAACTCTTCTAAACCCCGAACCAACCATCCTCACAAGTCATAAATCAGTAAAAATAAGTACGAAAAGTCTTATCTAGGGGAATGGGGTTCTAGAAAGCAAAACGACCAGTCGGGTCGTTACAAAGTAGGCTATAGAAAAAGAGATCATGTCTCTTGAGAATAACAACATGTGGGAATTAAAACCGCTCTCTACGGGCAATAAGGGAGTAGGTTGCAAATGGATGTTCCGAATCAAATATAAAGTTGATGGAATGATTGAGTGTTATAAGGCAAGGCTAGTGTCCAAAGGATTCACACAGGTAGAAGGAGAAGATTACAATGAGACATCCTCACCAGTGGCGAAGATGGATACAATACGTTGTTTGTTAGCAATTGATATGGCAAAATATGGTTAATCAACCAACTAGATGTACACAACGCATTCTTGCATGGTGACTTGGATGAAGAATTATACATATTGCCACCACCAGGGTATAAGGTATCCTCTCCACACTTGGTGTCCAAATTGAGGAAACCATTATATGGCTTGCATCAAGCATCTCGCAATTGATTTGCAAAATTGTCAAGTGCCTTGGAAAAATATGGGTTCCAAAGGTGTCCATTGGAGCACTCTCTATTCATGTATGCTAAAAATGAAATTCTTTTGGCAGCATTAGTATACGTGGATGACATAATATTGGCTGGGAACAATGAGGAGGAATGTCAATCCTTCAAAGAGTATTTGGATAATTATTTTCATATCAAGGACCTTGGCAAACTTGAGTATTTTTTGGGCATTGAAGCTGCAAAGTCACCAAATGGTTTATTCTTAAACCAATGCAAGTATGCCCTGGACATACTTAATGAGACGAGTCTTTCTGAGGATGCTGGTAATCTTTTTACATATCCATCATAATATAGAAGATTAATTTATTATACCCCATGTTTTCGTACGTGTAAGTATGCCATAAGTAAATTGATGAAAGCTCGGAAATGAGATGTTACATCCTGTATTTTTGTATGTTAAAGTTTAGTCGTAAGTTAATCGACATAAGTTCGGAAATGATATTATTTTGAGATTATAAACATTATGTTATTCCAAACAAGTGATGAGTGAATTCGTGAAGGTGAGAGGGTAAGCAAATCGAAGAAAATGAATTTTGTCGAAGTTTAACATCTTGGGATAAAATACGGCCCGAACTAAAATACCCGGTATTTATGGACTAGTGCCATACAATGAACCACATGACCATGATAGTAAGGTATATAAAGTGTGTTAAAAGTTAGTAATATTTTAAGTAATTTGAGATAATTTTTAATTATGTGGATAATTGATTAATTGTGGGGATAATTATGGTATTAAGTAAGGATTAAGTGGATAATGATCCTTTTAGGGGCTGCCAGATGACATTAAGCCAAGCCAAAGTGGCACAAATGGGCATGATGAGTCATGAGACATAAATTGCCTTGTTTACACATAAGAGCCATTGGATAATTACCTTGGTTTAACTCTTTATTTGATGAACGAAGCTGCAAACAAAAAAGCTTGTTGGAATTAGCATTAAGAACCAAGACTCACAAATCTTTACATGAGAGACGTAAAGATTTCCTCACAAACCAAGACCACTATTATTATGCTTTCCCAATCACTTTGATACATTCTTAAATTTTTTGTCATTTTTAAATACTTTTTGATAAAAATAATAATTTAGAATATAGGAAAAAGTTTTGGCACTATTAGAATGAATCTTGGCTAAGCCATAAAAGTCTCAAATTCACAAAAGAGAGTACAAGAATATGATCAATTCACAATAATATGATCAATTCACAAGAATAGCTTCAACAAGAGATTCATATGAAACTTCTTAGCATAATAGCTATGAGATTTTGCGATTCTAAGGGAGTACGGTGCAATCTTTCTCAAGAATATCATGTGGATTCTCCCCTACTTCGATCCTCTGTCACGTGTTTTCGTAAAAGACATGTGTTAGAGGACTTGTCAAAAGAAATTGTTCAAGTATGTTAAGGCTATCCCTTCTTTCTTTTGGCATGATCTATACGACACAAACGAAACGAGCAAATGCACAATTTCCATAAATGAGCATATTCATAGAAATACTAGAGATGTTTATGTTCTTGATTCCCCATGTGTCATATTATTCTATCATCTGTTCATGGGTCTCAAAGAAATACGTAAGTTAAAAAAAGTTTACTTCATGATATTACTCAAAGTCATAATAGTCTTATAACATTCTGAGACATTTTATTAACGTACTTCTCATGCATTACATTCATTAATACATATACATTTATCCATGACCAGATGACGTTATATACGCATATACATGTATAGTATATGTATATGGGATATGGGAAAAGGTTATGGTGTTATATACGCACCACCACATGATCAGCTGATATACGTTGATGATTTTCCCACAGTGGCTGAGATGATATGATGGGATGCCCTTAGAGGATTGATGATGTTATGAACGCATATACCCATGCATGGTATGACATTTATACGCATATGCATGACATTATAATATTAAATGATTTACAGAGCAATTCAGATATACATGTTGAGTCTTTTACTCCATGTTTCTCTCATGTCTATTGTTTACGAATTTGTATTCCTTACATACTCGATGCATCTTTTGTACTAATATCCCTTTTGCCTGAGGACGCTACGTTTCATGCCCAGGTTCGATAGATAGGTTGAAAGTCCTCCAAGTAGGCTATCAGGTCAGCGAAAGATATTGGTGCGCTCCATTTGCTCTGGAATTGCTTATTTGGTTAGTATGATTTAGACATGTATTGATGGGTATGTCGGGGCCCTGTCCCGGACTTATGACATTTATGTACTCTTAGAGGCTTGTAGACACATGTCAGGTATATGAAAGATTGTACGGCCTTGTCGGCCTATGTTTAGTGTACGAGTGATTATTTTGGCCTTATAGGCCCATACGTCATATGTATAAGTCAGTATATTAGGTTGGGTCATTTTATGTCGAGTGTTCTCTCATGTTTTATTCTTATTACCTCATATGGCCCTTCTATCCCACTAACCCATATTGATGTATTGAGAAAGATACGTTACCTTGGTACTCGGTTGAGTAAGGGCACCGGGTGCCTATCATGGCCCATCGGTTTGGGTCGTGATAAAAGTGGTATCAGAGCAATTTTGCCTTAGGGAATCTACAAGCCTTGTCTAGTAGAGTCTTATTAATATGTGTGTCGTGCACCACACTTATAAGCAGGAGGCTACGGGGCATTTAGGACTGTCACTCTTTCTTCTTACTCTAGATCGTGTAGTAGAGCTCAGTTGTAGAAATTCAAATTCCTATATTCTATTATATTCGTAATACAACTATACCTATATCCAGAAGGATGGTTGGTAAGAGATATAGCCGTAGAAGAGTTGAGTTAGAGGAACTCGAGTTTGCGTCATTCCTATGATGGATAAATGTGAGGCCTTCAGTAGAACATGTGTGTACTAAGACATGTAAGCTTCTTGATAAGGAGCCTTAAGGCAAGAATATATATCCACCCTATGGTGAAAAGCAATGAGAGATTCAGAAGATAGATACAAATTTCAATAAGTAAAGAAGCAAGATGAAGAAGGGTACGAGGTATCCAGTTAGTAAAGATTATCATTATTTACCATTCAGGAAGAGAGTTAATGAAGTATTATGAGTAAGATGTGATACATGGATGACAACGGTAGGTAAAAAAGATGACAGTATTACAAAGTCTATAGTCAAGTAAATATAAATAAGAGAGGTGATAGGCCTTGAGACAACAAAAGAGTATAGGCCATAAAGTCATACCCTTATTTCGAGAAATAAGTTCGTGACTCCAACGCGACTACCAGAAGGAAGAGTTAAACCCCAGAGTAATAGAAATCAGTATGGGATGGTGAACAAGATAAACTAAAATGAATTAGGGTCTGGGTGATTTAATAATAGTCGGCATTATGAGAATTTCAGAGATTGCGTTTCGGCGATAGTAGAATGGATGACAGAAGAATAACCTTTAAAGGTCATTCAGGAAGACGCTTTTCTAAAGCAAGAAATGTGAGCAAAGTTAAGCTTAAGGGACTATATGTGCCAGTTACACCCTCGGGGGTAAGGAAATTTGTTATCCTTGGTCTAGAAGGATTACCGCAAGGCGAGTAAGGATTATTGATGATGTGCAAAGATGCCAAAGATGAAGAAATAAAACATCTATACGTAGATCATCGTAGCACTAAATCTTAGTACTCCCCTAAAGGGGGGAATATGGAGTGATGTGGCATTAAGTCATGATTAAGTGGTTCTAGTAACTATGGAATGGTAAAGGAAGAATGCAATAAAAATTAGAAAGGAATGAGATTGCACTTATCCAAATCCCACATATATACTACGATTTCAGAAAATTAAACAAGCACGACCTCAAGGATAGGAAATAAGGGCTCCTGCCCGGGATGTTATTGATAGATAAGAAGCTAGTATGAGACGTTAGTTAAGACAAAGGAAATAACCCAATAAAGATTACGCGGAATATTAATATGAGAATGGGCCAACGAGTAGTTAGTAGTTGATTCAGGAAGAGCCTAGTTAATGACAAGACAAGAGGACACAGACAAATAAACAAATCGTGCAAGATAAACCTAGAAAAACCCAATATAGTGAATTCAACCCCGCAGTTATGACATTGTAATACTTAAGAAATATTCAGATAGGAGTCGGGGTAGTTAAAGGTACCGTATGAGTGTTACGGAAATAAAAGAGAGTTCCACTAGGAAGACAGTCAAAATATCAGTTCAGAAGCAACCCTACAAGCATAAAGGCATGGAGGTAAGTAACTACAGATAATAATAGGCGAGGAAGGACATCAAAAATTCCGTTGAGTATTCGAAGTAATAAGCTCACAGCTTTACAAAAGTTAGAGGGTCCTCCCTAAGTACTACAATGAAAGACTAGCTAAGGAAAATAAGGAAGAAGGCTTCAACCTAAGCTTAGTGACCTAAAGAAAAAATGGTCTTATAGCAACAGTCTCGCAACAATATTGTATGCACTCCATAAGAAAGTGGCACCTACAATGGCTAATGAACGGGAAGTAAAATCAAAAGTAATATTCGAGATCATATGAGTTGTACGAAAATTCCGGCATGCGTGGGAACAAAGATAAGCTAAGTATGCACACAAGAAGGTGGCAGAATGACCAGGAAAAGCAATTGCTTGCAATTAGAGAAAGTTGAGAAGGAACGAAAGGAATTATTCGATCAATGATCCAGAGATAATTATATTATGAACGCACTTAAGATTTCGGAGTATTATCCATGCACCATATATGTTGACAATCATATAGTCATAGAATACTCCAGTATAAGTTAAAAGAAATAATTGAGTTCAGGTCATAAAAAAGGATTGAATTATTAGAAGATTGTATCCTAGATATTCCATAGCGCCCATGAAAGGCTAAAGTAATACCACGAGCCGCAGATTGAAAGATAGCTTAAGCCTACATAAAAGTTGATCAGAGGGAAGAGGAAACTAAAGAATTACATCAACTAAGTAAATCAGGAGTTTGCTTATTGGACCCAGAAAATTATAAAAATCATGATTGAGAACATTGTAGAATCATCCTTAATATCAGAGGCACAAGAGAAATAGTACAACAACTACATTCCATAATAGCTCTACGATAAAGCAGTTAGAAGAATACCAGCCTTATAAGAAGTCAGTATGAAGCTCTCACCGAATCATGTAAAGAGGTGCAAATATTATAATAGAAATTCAAGTTGTGGATGTGAATTATACCTATGTGTAAGGGAGGTCATGAAAAAGATAGAAGATGTGATGCGAGACCTTAAGGTAAGTAAGGTAAAGGTGAACAACATATGAGATACTCAAGTACAAAAGATGGTGAATAATCCATACTTCAGATAGAGGGCTACAAGCATTGGAATTCAGTATCCAGGAAGGATACCGATGTCATTAGTGGTATATTTTCTAGCCTATGCTTTCTAGGTTCTGAGAGTTCTAGTTAAGAGAGTAAAGAAGAGTTAGAGACGATGTGATGTCTCACTTAATGTTCCAGAATAACGCAAGGAAGTCTATGATACAAGCAAGTTGAAAGAAAGTTGCGAATAGTATAAATGGATATGTGTAGGTCGCAAGATAAAGTATGGTAGAGAAACAAGGTTTTAGAACGATAGGAGTAAGGATAAGAAAAGGTGAGTGAGAAGGTGACGGGAATGGATAAGTCCTCAGGATTAAGCCCATGAAAATAAGATAGATGATGGTTTCTCTAAGTTATAGATAGCTTAGTATAGCCTAAATGAACTCAAAGAAGTCTAAGACTAATAGCATTTACAAGAGTTGGAATGCTGCCCTAATAGTAGAATAAGGGTGTAATTGTGATAGATAAAGGATGACGTTTGGGCCTTCATTGAGTAATGATTTCATGAATTGTACAGGATTAAAATACCCACGTAAGGTAAATCATATTGGGATGCTATGAAATACGATTATGGAAGTATGGTATCGTATCACCCCCAGGTAGATCAAGAAAATCACTTCAAATGTTCCACAATGCAATGTGAGCCCTAGTGATTACGTAAGAGATTTCAAGTTACCAGTGGTAGATTGTAGATTAATATTGAGGTGAATCAATATTGGATGGACAAAAGTCACAAAGTATGAGAGGAGATCAGACCATCATTCTTAAGATGAACAGTAATGAGGAAGCATTAAAGGACTTAGATTTATACATATAGGATGAGCAACGAGAGTAACCTAGAGTTTGGTAGCAGACCTCAGTAACGATAAATCAAAGTAAGAGTTATGGTATAATATGACCTACCTTGGTGCGGTAAAGACATACAGATGGATAAACAAATCTATGAAATAAGGTATAGCAATATTCGTAAGTTCGACAAAGTACCGAGCGAAGGACTTCAGTATACTTATAGATGCCTAGAGGGACATCTTGTCAAGTTCTGTATATGTTCACAAAGTGAGGCCTAGATATTAGCTAAAAGTTAAAGGGAAGAGTCGCATAGACGCATTTACAAGGTCGGAGTCGAACAGGCTGCATGATAGGAGATAGCAACAATTACGAGATTGGAAAGATTCCAACCACATGTCATGATGTGAGAAAGATCCCTAAAGGGGGGATGCCCTGTCCTTTGGAATTATTCATAGAACAGTTGCCTAGATGGTGAGAGAGCACTAAAATATTCGGAAGATATAAGTTATGATAATGATAAGTGCATCAGTCAACATTCGAGAACGAATGTTCCAAAGGAGGGAATGATGCTACACCTCATGTTTTCGTGCGTGAAAGTATGCCATAAGTAAATTGATGAAAGCTCAGAAATGAGTTGTTACATCCCACATTTTCGTATGTTAAAGTTTCGCCATAAGTTAATCAACATAAGTTCGAGAATGAGATTATTTTGAGATTATAAGCATTATGCTATTTCAAACCAGTGATGACTGAATTCGTGAAGGTGAGAGGGTAAGCAAATCAAAGAAAATAAATTTCATCGAAGTTTGACATCTTGGGATAAAATACGGCCCGAACTAAAATATCCGATATTTACGGACTAGTGCCATACAAGGTCTACATGACCATGATAGTAAGGTATATAATGTGCATTGAAAGTGAGTAGTATTTTAAATAATTTGAAATAATTCTTAATTATTTGGATAATTAATTAATTATGGGGATAATTATGGTATTAAGTAAGGATTAAGTGGATAATGATCCTTTTAGGGGCTTCCACATGGCATTAAGCTAAGACAAAGTGGTACAAAATGGGCATGATGAGTCATGAAACATAAATTGCCTTGTTTACACGCAAGATCCATTGGATACCCACCTTGGTTTAATTCTTTATTTGATGAACAAAGCTGCAAACAAAAAAGCTTGTTGGAATTAGCATTAAGAACCAAGACTTGCAAATCTTTACATGAGACACGTAAAGATTTCCTCACAAACCAAGACCATTGTTCTTATGCTTTCCCAATCACTTTGATTTCACATTCTCACATTTTTTGTCCTTCTTTAAATACTTTTTTATAACAATTATAATTTAGAAAATAAGAAAAAGTTATGGTACCATTAGAAAGAATCTTGGCTAAGCCATAAAAGTCTCAAATTCACAAAAGAGAGTACAAGAATATAATCAATTCACGTAAATAGCTTCAGCAAGATATTCATACGAAACTTCTTAGCATAATAGCAACGGGATTTTGCGATTCTAAGGGAGTACGGTGCAATCTTTTTCAAGAATATCACATGGATTCTCTCCTACTTCGATCCACCATCACGTGTTTTCGCAAAAGACGTGTGTTAGAGGATTTGTCAAGAGAAACGGTTCAGGTATGTTAATGTTATCCCTTCTTTCTTTTGGCATGATCTATACGACACAAACGAAACGAACAAATGCACAATTTCCATAAATGACTCTATTCATAGAAAAACTAGAGATGCTTATGTTCTTGATTCCTCATGTGTCATATTATTCTATCATTTGTTCATGGGTCTCAAAAAAATACGTAGGTTGAAAAAAGTTTACTTCATGATATTACTCAAAGGCATAATGGTTTTATGACATTCCGAGAGATTTTATTGACGTACTTCTCATGCATTGCTCATTTATACATGTACATTTACCCATGATCAGATGATGTTATATATGCATATATATGTAATATTATATGTATATGGGAAATGGGAAAAGGTTACGACGTTATATGCGCACCGCCACCTGATAAGCTAGTATACGTTGATGATTTGCTCAGAGTGGCCGAGATGATATGATGGGATGCCCTCAGAGGCTTGATGATATTATGAACGTATATACCCATGCATGGTGTGACATGTATACGCATATGCATGACATATAATATTAAATGATTCACATAGCTATTTAGATAGACATGTTGAGTCTTTTACTCCATGTTTATCTCATGTTTATTGTTTACGAATTTTCATTCCCTACATACTCAGTACATAATTTGTACTGACGTCTCTTTTACCTGGGGATGCTGCGTTTCATGGCCGCAGGTCCGATAGACAGGTTGAGAGTCCTCCAAGTAGGCTATCATCTCAGCGGAAGATGTTGGTGCGCTCCATTTGCTCTGGAGTTACTTATTTGGTTAGTATAATTTAGACATTATTAATTGGTATGTCGAGGCCTTGTCCCGGCCTTATGACATTTATGTACTCTTAGAGGCTTGTAGACATATGTCATATATATGAAAGATTGTATGGTCCTTGTCGGCCTATGTTCAATGTACGAGTAATTATTTTGTCCTTATAGGCCCATACGTCATATGTATAAGTCAGTATGTTAGGTTGGGTCATTTTATGTAGAGTATTATCTCATGTTTATTCTTGTTACCTCATACGGCCCTTCTGGCCCACTTATCCATGTTGATGTAATGAGAAGGATACGTTACATTGGTACTCGATTGAGTAAGGGTACTGGGTGTCCGTCGCGGCCCATTGGATTGGGTCGTGACATAATTGGACGCTAATTATATCTCACAATTACAAGGCGAGACATTATATATGCAATCCATATTATAATCCAGTTCATGCAAGCTATGAGGAAAGATCATTGGGTACATGCTCTTAGAGTAGTACGTTATCTAAAATCCAGTTCAAGCCAAGGTATCTTGTTACCAAACAACAACAATTTGCATTTCATGGCATATTGTGACTCGGACTGGCAAGCTGTCCCATGACACAATGATCGATTTCTGGATACTTCATAATGTTAGGGAATGCACCAATTGCTTGGAAATCCAAGAAGCAAACCAAGGTGTCTTCGTCAGCCGAAGCACATTATCGGTCTATGACAAACACAACAAGTGAAAACGTATGGCGTCGAGGCCTATTGAAGTTCTTGCATGTGACTCAGTCGTCATCCATTAAGTTGTTTTGCGATAATCAAGTTGCATTACATATAGCAGATAATCCGGTTTTTTATGAACGTACAAAACATATTGAAGTTGATTGCCATTTTATGCATGAATGTATTCTATCTAATGACTTAGTGACTAGTCATGTTTCAAGCAAATATCAACTGGACGGCTTCTTCATTAAGTCGTTGGGAGTTCAAAAGTTTCATCATTTACTTAGCAAGCTAGGCATCTGTAATCCAGCTTAAGTATTGAAGAAACTGTACATTCCAGGCCAATAAGAGAAAAACAACAACCAACATATCTCAAAGATTTTCTGTGCCATGCAATATCTAAACAAACTCCAAAGGTAGTGGACCGCCAAGCAGCCTCTTCAGGTAATGGATATCCTTTCTCGAATTATCTTTCATACACTATGTTCTCATCTTTTCAATGTCCTTTCAAGCGGTCATCACTACACATGATGAGCCAAAATATTTCCTTTAGGCAATAAAAAGTGATCACTGGAAGGAGGCTATAGAAAAAAAGATCATGACTCTATAGAATAACAACATGTGGGAACTAAAACCACTCCCTACGGGCAAGAAGGAAGTAGGTTGCAAATGGGTGTTCCGAATCAAATATAAAGCTGATGGAACAATTGAGCATTATAAGGCAAGGCTAGTGGCCAAAGGATTCACACAGGTAGAAGGAGAATATTACAATGAGACATTCGCACTGGCGGCGAAGATGGATACAATACGTTGTTTGTTAGCAATTGTTGTGGAAAAAAGGATGGTTCATCAACCAACTAGATATATACAACACATTCTTGCACGGTGACTTGGATGAAAAAGTATACATGTTGCCACTACCAGTGTTTAAGGTATCCTCTCCACACTTGGTGTGCAAATTGAGGAAATCATTATGTGGCTTGCGTCAAGCATCTCGCAATTGGTTTGAAAAATTGTCAGGTGTCTTGGAAAATATGGGTTTCAAAGGTGTCCATTGGAATAGTCTCTGTTCATTATGCTAAAAATGAAACTTTCTTGGCTTCATTAGTGTACATGGATGACATAATATTGACTAGGGGTGGGCATAAAATCCGAAAAATCAAATTCCGAACCGAACCAAATTAATTTGGTATTTCGGTTTTGGTTTATTCGGTATTTCGGTTTATTTCGGTACAAATATTTCGATATTTCGGTATACGGTATTGGATTTTTGATATTTCGGTATATCCGAAATACCGAAATACCGAAATACCGAAATAGTTTAGTGTAATGGAGAAAGGTTGTATTCATCTTATTGTTGTGCTTTTGCGAAACAAATACACATTGAGGCTATAATGTCCTCTCAGTAGTATCCTCATCATCGACAAAAATAGTTTCATTTCAACTTCTCTTCAGAATTCATACCCCTATCTTCTCTGTTGTGCCATGCAGAATAGTAAATTGTTCTCTTTGCAGCTACTGATGCTTTGCAAGAAGCATGTGCAGCTGAGAGGTTGCTCAATTCATTAAGGTAATTACTTTTTGTATTCAATCCTCCTTTCCGCTAAGTGAGTCTCACAATTATAGATAGTTTTCATCTTTAAAATAATACATTACATATAACTAAGAATGTGCCAATATGAAATGAACTCAGATTAAGTTAGATAACTTTCATAGTATATATTCATTGCTAAATTTTTGGAAGCAATTAAGGGTCCTAGAATTTGAATTGCCTCATTGCCTTATCTAAATTAGTTTACCAGTGATATAAGAACTATCTTGGCAGTTGTCCTCTGATTGCGAAAAGTTATAAAGCATATGATAGAGATCATGGAAAGACTCTCAGCATATACCACCTATATATCAATCAACTAGGGGAAAAAATGAGTCACTGCCTTAAATATTTCTAACATGGATTACATTAGTTGATAGAGTGGAGGAGATAGTGAAGATTTGGTTTAAACCGAAATCGTACCGAACCAAAATAAGAAATATCGAACCGTACCGAAATATTTTGGTACGGTATTTGGTATACACAATTGATAAACCGAATACCGAATCGAAATTCTTAAATACCAAACCGAAATACCGAATGCCCACCCTTAATATTGACTGGAAACAATGAGGAGGAATGTCAATCCTTCAAAGACTATCTGGATAATTATTTTCACATCAAGGACCTTGGCAAACTTAAATATTTTTTGGGCATTGAAGCTGCAAGGTTACCAAATGGTTTATTCTTAAACCAACACAAGTATGCACTAGACATACTTAATGAGACGGGTTTGTTAAATGCGAAACCAAGTCCTACGCCTATGGAGCAGCGACACCATCTTTCTGAGGATGCTAGTAATCTTTTTATTGATCCATCACAATATAGAAGTTTAATTGGATGCTTATTGTATCTCACAATTACAAGGCCAGACATTACATATGCAGTTCATATTGTAAGACAGTTCATGCAAGATCCGAGGCAAGATCATTGGATACATGCTCTTAGAGTAGTACGCTACCTAAAATCCAGTCCAAGCTAAGGCATCTTGTTACCAAGCAACAATAATTTGTAACTCATGGCATATTGTGACTCGGGCTGGGAAAACTGTCCCATGATATGACGATCAGTTTCTGGATACTTCATAATGTTAGGGAATGCAACAATTGCTTGGAAATCCAAGAAGCAAACCAAGGTGTCTCATTCGTCAGCCGAAGCTAAGCATCGGTCTATGGCAAACACAACAAGTGAAATCTTATGGCTTCGAGGCCTATTGAAGTTCTTGCATGTGACTCAGTCATCACCCACTAGGTTGTTTTGCGATAATCAAGTTTCATTACATATAACAACTAATCCGGTTTTTCATGAACATACAAAACATATTGAAGTTGATTGCCATTTTGTGCGTGAAAGTATTGCGTCTAAGGACTTAGTGACTAGTCATGTTTCAAACAAATATCAACTGGCCGACTTCTTCACTAAGTCGTTCGGAGTTCAAAAGTTTCATCATTTACTTAGAAAGCTGGGCATATGTAATTCACATGCTCTACCTTGAGGGGGAGTATTAGCAGAGTTATATTGTAACTCTATTTCCTATGTAATATATTCTAATTAGGTTGTACAGTAGGAGTTTTAGACTTAAAGAATCAACCAAGAAACAAGTAAAAGACCTCAGAGGTTGAATAGCTAGGTCCACTAAATTAAGCTACAAGGATATCTAGTGAAAATATAATGAAGAATTGAATAATTAATGTGATAATAAACTTTGCACATAATCTTGGATTAACAACTATGTAGAACCGCCAATTGGTATGCCTTTCTCGAAATTTCTATGTTTAACACATTGTTGATTGATAGTTCAAACTTCAAACCTCAAAGGAGTTAGAGAGATGCTTTAAAATATAGCTATCATTCCATCTGAGCCAGGTCGGTGCACAAGAAACGAGAATCCTAATAGAGACTATTTATACGATAATCACTATTTATACGGTAATCAAAAACTCATCCTTCTCTTCTCATTGTCAATTGATTAATATGGCACGTTGAAAAGAGCTGGCCGTTTAAGCTTAAGCATCCTTATTTTAGAAATTTTAGACTATTCGCAGAGACTGCATCTAATTGAATGCTGCAAAACAATGTGAATTAGAAAGTACTACCATAATTTGAGACATATATGTTTAACCAAAAATATGATTCTTTGGTCAAAGCTAAAGACAAATAAAAATTCGGGCTACTGATAATCAGGAGACGAAAAAGAAATAATAGACTTTTTGAGAATGATAAATAAGCAGTAAATAGATTTGTATTCCAATGTAATGTTGATGATATCCCCTATCCTTACAAATGACGAGACTTCCTCCTTTTATAGTTGATTCTAAGTAAAGGAGTAATACCTTAGTCTTAATGAGACAATTATGAGCAATAAATGACATTAAATAAGACGTTACACAATCATTCCTATTTAATACCAATTCTCTAACGTATTGGGTATTTAATATTGAATTTGGACTCCTTTTCGTCATCATATCCATGTCTTCAATGCCTTTTGATCTCTTGGCTTTAAATGACCTAAATAGGTACGAAGCTTGTATTATTCGAATTGCCTCTCGTGCCTATTTAGCTTTCCTTTCCCCGTATCTGTTGTCACTCGTGCCTCTTAACTGATCATCATGTTTTGACCATTTGAGCAGTCCTCGTGTCATGCCACATCACCTTCAATGTAAATTCAGTTTTTTCCCAATACAGATAGTCCCCCCACTTTCCATTTATTTATCAATTAAATATCTGGGAAGTGGATCTTCATAAAAAGGGAATTTTTGCCGTAATTAATACTATGACAGTACTGACGCTTCAATTGTCCCTTCTAATTAATGCTTTACATACGTGTCACCTTTTATTTAATGCTCTACACACGTGTCACTTTCTGATTGGTTCTGCAATTCTGCGCCCTTTTTTCAAGGCTTCTTCATTCCCACTATTCACGAAGTGATAGTTGCCTTTATTATAGGCTTTCCATCATTACACTTCTAAGTTTGATGGTTGTCATTATAAACATATTTAACCCTTTTTCTTTTGTCTTCTTCTCCATAGATCTTCAACAAGCAATTTATTATTCACTTTTGTTTTTTCTCCCCTTTAGTTCATCCTTCTTCAACAATGTCATCTCCAAACCCTAACCCTAGAAAAGTTCCAATTCTAGATCACGTTCCCAATGCCCCCGTAAGACATAGGAGAGGCAGAGGAGGTAGGCTTCGAGCTTGATCCTAGGATCCACTCGTGGTGGTTCATCTGGTTCTGCTTCTTCTTCTTTTGGTATTAGGAGTTCTATCCCAAAGACCCCCTCTTCTACAGGTAAAGAACTTTCTGAACCTACTCAGGAACCTTTAGTTGAAGAAATCGTACCCAATGATTTATCTTTTGGGAATGATAGAAGATCTCTCCAAGAACAAGTTAAAAATTTAGAAAAAGCTGACACCTATCCTTCTTTAATAACTGAACTTGTGATTCCCACTGTTAGGAAAGATTGTAATTGGAGAGATAATCTTCGTATGATGATTCTTGCCCCAAACCAGAGAATTTCTTCTTTCAGAATTGGATTCTCTTTCGTTTATACTTATCCCTTTACTTTGGGATTTAATCCTGCCATTGACCCAATTATACTTGAATTTTGCCGCTTTTTCAATAATTTGCTTAGCACAAGTAGGTCCTCTTGTTTGGAGAGTTGTGGCTTGCTTAAAGTATTTGTCTACCAAAGCCAATGTTAATTTTACCTTTTCCCATCTTGTTCACCTATACCACCCCAAATTATTCCGCCATGGAGTTTTTACCTTGACTGCAAGAAGAAAGAAGGTTTTGGTAAACCTCGAAGATGACAAGGATCGAGGGTGGTATTGTCGTTACGTTGCTGTACGTACGGTGGATTTGTTGGGTAAAACAAGCATTCCCTTCCCTGAGAAGTGGAATTTTGCACGTAAGTTTTTCTTTTTCTTACCGTATCTATTTTTTAAGAATTTTGATTTCTTTTCTAATCTCGTCTCTTTTTGGCTTTTTGTAGCAACCATGGGAGATGTGGAACACGTTCCTAACTTCCGTGGTTGGGTAGATTCAATTTTGAAGATTGCGCCTATGGAGGCGAGAACTTGGAGATCAATTTCTCTTTTGAATGGTTGGAAAGTGAAGACCCATGGTATGTATTTCCTTATGCTTTGTCGTATATTGAATTCTTTCTTATTCTAATTCTTTATCCCTCTTTTTATCAGGATTTGGTATTAGGGGTATGACAGCTGAGGTAGCCATTGCCGTTCGAGCGTCTTCAACCGCTTCACTTGATTTGGAAAAGACTCGGGCCACGCTACCAAAAAGAAAAGTTGTAGAAGAAAGTTCTGAGAATGAGGAAGAAGAGAATACCTCTTTGATAGCTAGGCCAAGAGCCAAGAGTCGCATCATTGATGGGGATGAAGTTGAAGATACTCCTGCTCGAGCCTCTATCTCTGAGCCTGTTCAAATCCTTTCTGATGAGGATACCACTCCAAGAGGCTCTAATGAATCAATTCGACGTCTCTTTGTTAGTGGTTTTGAGAGTGGAGAGTTTGGACCAGTTCTTGATGAAACTCCCCTCTCTTCTTCTATTCCCATTTCTTCTATTCCTTCTATTCCTTTGACAACCATGAGTATTTCTTTCCTATTTTATCGACTCATGTTTCCTTACCTGTTTTGGTTCCCATATCTGCTCCTACTGTCCCTGCTTTGACTCCCACAGCTCCCATTGTTTTTACCTCTTCTACTACTCCTCCTTCCATTGTTCCCCCTCCCTCTGTTCAGCATACAGAGACGGGTTCTAGCAGCAGAGGCATGTCTATGAGAAGTGTTACTCTTGAAGTTCCTGTCAATCATAGCCTTTTAAGAAAGACTGGTGGAGATGATGTTTGGCTCGAGCCTCTAATCGGAGATATTGAGAAGAAGAAGATGGAGAGCCACAGTTGCTTGACTCTGATGAATGACATAGTTCATTCTACCTTGAAGGTACTTCTCTTTTAAATTACAAGTTTTTTTTATATCTCTCTATATTCTCACATTTGATGCATTTCCCTTGTAGGCTAATCTTATTGGTACTGAGTTAATGGGAAGAATCTCCACTTTAGAGAAGAAGGAACGAGAGTCTGTGAAGGCTATCTCTGAGGCTAGGAGAATAGCCAAGGAAACCCAGCTTGAAACAGCAAACTGGAAGGAGCAATTTGAGAATGCTCAGGGGACCATAGAGGAGTTGCAAGAAAGTAGAAATCACCTGGAGCAGCAAAAGCGTGGTTTGACTTCTTAGCTAGCAATTGCCAAGGCTTCTTCAAGCCAATTTGAAAAAGATAAGGAGCTTTTGGAGTGCTCATTTTTAGAACAATTATCAAAGGCCAGTGAAGAAATCAAAGAGCTTAAGGCACTTGTGGAGAAGAAAGAAGAATACGCAGGAGAGTTAGTGCAAAGCTTGACTCAAGCTCAGGATGACTTAAGGATCTCCTCTGACGAGATACGTGCTTTGAAGAGTTCTCATGCCTCCCTTGAAGCTTCCCTTGACTCCCACTTAGCTGAACACCAGATATTGAAGAACGATCTTGCTATGTGGGAAAGGGAGTATGGACTTCTTGAGGAGAACTTCAACATAGTGGTAAATTGGGCTTTTCTAAAATCTCGCCGTGATGCTTTGATGGAAGCTACTCAAGAAAACTTTGATTTGCAATCTGAATTAGCCAAAGTCTTTGACACTATTGAAAAAAGCCAACAACCAGTTGATACTCCTTCTCCTGCACTTGGAACTCCTGGGGCAGAAGAGCTTTTAAATGAAGAAGTAGCTACTGCGGCAATTGGAGTTGCAATTCCGGCTCCTGAGGGTGAAACTTCTATGACACAGTCCATGGAAGCTGAAGCTCCCGTGACTCTTGCTTCCCTCGGTGATTTTAACACTCCAGGTCCAGTTGAAACCGCTCCTATTGCTGCTCCCTCAGAAGTTGTTACCGTTCCCGTGACTGCCCCTGAAAATGAGATTGCAACTTCTGATGTTCCAACCCCTTCAGTGACTAGTTGAATGTATTTCAAACTTTACTATTTTTTTTTATTAATTGGTGGTGTTATCCCTTGGCAACTTTAAGGGACCTTTTGATGAAGTCCCCAGTTATCATAATGGGGCATTTGTAAAAAAACAAATATTTTGCTGACTAAGTTTGTACTTAGTCTTTTATATTAAGAAGTTTCATCGGTACTTCTGTATATTCTATTCTTGCCTATTTATCTAGGACTTATAGAATAGCTTAGCATTTTTATCCTTTGAAAATGCTTTATGATTCTTCTCATGGATTATCAACATGAGGCTTATAAAAGAGGGCCCTTTTATTTTATCGACACTTAATGAAGAAGACGTCTCAACTTCATAATGGTGTTATAATACGATGAAAGAAATAGGAATACACATGTTTTGTATGAAACAACTTTGACAAGTTTTTATTCATGAACTTTAACAAGTTTTTTGACTATTACGTGTATTAAAATACATCTATAACTTTTCCGTAACTATTTTTCTTGTAACAGATTTTTACATAATATAAAATAAACAAGGTTTTTCTTCATAACCTGTTTTAGTACATAGTCATGACCCTATCTTTATATATTAGGAAGGGTTTGAGAGGTGACTTCGTTTATGAGTTTGAGAGATGACTCTGTTGTTCTCATGGGAAAACATTATGATGAATGTCTTGTGTTTGTTGAACACGATGATGAATGCTGAAGACTTCGTAACTTTTTCTCAACACTTATCTCTTTGTGGCCGACTTTTGTTCGATATTCGTATATGTTTTTCTACACATATATGTGTATAATATGTAGTCCCCCAAGTGTTTGAGCGGTGAAGTATGAAACCTCGAGCACTTGTTTATTTCTTTCAATTTGGTCCTTTTCCTGAAACAGAAAAATATACGGCACTCGGAGGTGCGATTATAGATGAAGACTGCCTAACTCGTGCGTATTTCCATCATATTAATTGTAACCCTGGGCTGGGAATTTTAGAATACTCCATTTTTCCTTGCAGGTCGTGACTCATCATTTGGCACGAGTTAGGGTTTTTGCTTAACATATAAAATCGTTAGTAAAACTTTAATAATTCAAAAGAAAAATTTTAACATGGCGATACCTGACCGTGGGTACTTTCTCAGAAGTAATATCTCTTTAAATGGACGGTATTCCAATGTGATGGTAAAATTTTACCGTCCATTGTCTCCAACTCGTATGCTCCTTTTCCCGCAATGTCACGAACTCTATATGGTCCTTCCCACGTTGGACTTAACTTTCCTGAATTAACAGCCTTTGCAGATTGGAACACCTTAAGCACGAAGTCCCCAATTTTGAAAAATCTGAGGCGTGCTTTCCTATTGTAATATCGTTCAATTACTTGCTTTTGTGCTGCCATTATTATCAATGCAGCTTCTCTTCTTCCTTCAAGCAAATCAAGGTTGACCCGCATCTCTTCATCATTAGATTCCTTTGTTGCCTGAACGTACCGTGTGCTCGGTTCACCTATTTCAACTGGAATTAAGGCTTCCGCACCATAAACCATTGAAAATGGTGTTTCTCCAGTGCTTGTTTTTGTCGTTGTACGATAAGCCCATAATACTCCAGGTAATATCTCAGGCCAATTACCTTTTGAATCCTGTAACCTCTTCTTCAAGTTGTTGATAATGACTTTGTTTGTGGATTCCGCTTGTCCATTACCTACTGGATGGTATGACGTAGATGTTATCCTTTTAATCTGCCAACTTTGAAGAAATTCTGTGATTTGAGCTCCTATGAATTGTGGTCCATTGTCACACACGATCTTCTTTGGTGCTCCAAAGCGGCATATTATATTTCGCCATATGAAGTCTTTAACTTCCTTCTCTCGTACCTGTTTAAATGCTCCTGCTTCTACCCATTTAGTGAAATAATCTGTGAGTACAAGTAGAAACTTTACCTGACCCTTTGCTTGTGGTAGTGGACCTACGATATCCATTCCCCATTTTATAAAGGGCCATGGGGCTATAACAGGGTGTAGTAACTCAACTGGTATGTGCATATTATTGCCGTATCTTTGACATTTATCACATTTGGACACGAAACTGTTTGCCTCTCTTCCATCTTAGGCCAATATCCTGCTCGAATCAATGTTCTTACCAGTGACCTTCCCCCTGCGTGATTTCCACAATGTCCTTCGTGCACTTCCCTTATCACATATTCTGTTTGAGAGGGTCCAAGATACCTTGCTAGTGGTCCACCGAACATCTTTCGATAAAGATTTCCTTGATATAAACAATATCGAACGGCTTTTTTGCGAAGCGCGTGAGCCTTCCCTTTGTCATTAAGCACGGTTCCGTGCTGTAAAAAAGCAATAATTTTGTTTCTCCAATCCCATGTTAAATGATTAAAATTTACCTCATTCTTATCAGGTTGGAGAATGGAATGAAATAAATGTATGACTGAAGCATTTGCGTCATTTGCTACGTCAGCTGCAGATGCGAGATTAGCTAAAGCATCTGCCTCCACATTCTCATCTCTTGGGATCTGCATTACCTTCCAAGTTTGGAATTGCTTTATTAGTTCCCGTACCTTTTCGAGATATTCTTGCATTCGAGTTTCCCTAGCTGTATAAGTCCCCAGCATTTGATTGACCACGAGTTGAGAATCACTCTTGATTATAATTTGTGTTATGCCGAGTTCTCTTGCCAATTCTAAACCTGCAATTACAACCTCGTACTCTGCTTCATTGTTAGTTATAGAATGACATTTTATAGTTTGCCTAATAGTTTCACCCGTAGGTGATATGAGAACTATACCCAGACCTGCTCCGTTTACATTAGATGAATCATCAGTGAATAAAATCCAAGTCCCCGGGTTTGCACCATTAAAAACTTGTAATTCTTTTTCTGCTTCTAAATGCATCCCCTGGCTAAAATCAGCTCCGAAATCAGCTAATACTTGAGATTTTATAGCAGTCCTAGGTTGATAAATGATTTCGTATTCACTTAATTCTATAGCCCATTTTGCTAACCTCCCTGACAATTCATGTTTATGCAAAATGTTTCGTAATGGAAAAGCAGTAACTACAACAATGGGATGACATTGAAAATAAGGTCTTAATTTTCTAGATGCCATGATCAAAGCTAATGCTAATTTTTCTAGTTGTGGATATCGTGTTTCAGCATCTAATAAAAACTTTCTTACATAATAGATAGGAGATTGTTTACCTTGGTCCTCACGGACTAAAACAGCAGTTACCACAACTTCTGACACGACCAAATAGATGAGTAGCTTTTCTCCTTCTTTTGGTTTTGCCAATAATGGTGGATTTGACAAGTAAGCTTTTAAATTTCTAAGGGCTTGTTGGCAATCTTCGTTCCATTCAAAATGATCTTGCTTTTTGAGTGCGGAGAAAAATTTAAAGCATTTTTCTGAAGATTTGGGAATAAATCTCCCCAAGGCTGCAATTCTTCTCGTTAGCCTTTGGACTTCTTTTTTACTTGTAAGGATATCAGGGATCTCCTCTATTGCTTTGATTTGAGAAGGATTTACCTCAATACCACGGTTAGAAACGAGAAAACCCAAAAATTTGCCTGAGGCAACCCCAAATGCACATTTTTCTGGATTGAGTTTCATATTAAATTTTCGAAACTTCAAATGTAACAGATAAATGAGACATATGATCATGAGAATGCTGGGTTTTGACGAGCATATCGTCTATATATACCTCCATGGTTTTTCCTAAATGTTCTTGGAACATTTTGGTGACCAACCTTTGATAGGTTGCTCTAGAATTTTTGAGACCAAATGACATTACTTTATAACAGTAAGTCCCCCTGTCTGTGATGAAATAAGTTTTTTCTTCGTCACTGGGGCCCATTTTAATTTGGTTGTACCCCGAATATGCATCTAAAAAACTCAAAAGTTCATGTCCTGCAGTTGCATCAATTAACTGATCTATATGCGGTAAAGGGAAAGAATCTTTTGGGCAGGCTTTGTTAAGATCTGTATAATCCACGCAAACCCGCCACTTACCATTTTTCTTAGGTACAACAACTGTGTTTGCTAACCAATTAGGATACTTTACCTCGCGTATTGACCCAATTTTTAATAGCTTTTGGACCTCATCTTGAATCACCTGATTTTTGAAAGCTCCTTGCTTTCTTTTCTTTTGCTTTATTGGTGTAAAGGATGGGTCTTCGTTTAATTTGTGAGTCATCACATCCGGTGGTATCCCTGCCATGTCAGCATGGGACCAAGCAAAACAGTCCACGTTAGATTTTAGAAATTCAATTAACATACCTTGCATGCTTGAGTTTAAATTAGCTCAAACATAAACTTTCCGTTCAGGCCACTGCTCAAATAATATCACAGCCTCGAGTTCTTCGATGGTTGTTTTGATATTTTCATTCTCCTCAGGTTCTTGAATTGTATCAGGTCTCGAGTCTAAATCTGTTTTCTCTCGCTCAGTTGAGGTTTGATTGCTGACACCTTCAACTGTTTCCTGTAGTTGCTATTTTTCTTTGTTTACGGTGCTCTTATCTGTTACAGCATTGATACTCCTGGATGTTCGATGATCCCCTCGAATTTGACAAATCCCCCACGGTGATGGAAATTTAATAACTTGATGTAGAGTTGATGGAACAACATCCATATCATGGATCCAAGGCCTCCCCATGATCATATTGTAGGCCATTTCCATATCAACTACCTGAAATTTAGTTTCTTTAACAACACCTGCAACAAAAGTTGTTAGAATTACCTCTCATTTTGTTACCACACTTGAATTGTCGAAGCCTGACAAGGTATGCGCCTTGGGTATCATTTTGTCTTCAGCTTGCATTTCACGTAATACCCTTAGTAGTATAATATTTACGGAACTCCCTGGATCAATCAAAACTCGTTTTACATTAGTATCATGTACAAGTAAAGATATTACCAGTGCGTCATTATGTGGGGTTATCACTCCTTCGGTATCTGCATCATCGAATGAAATACTTTCATTTTCTAAAACCTGCCGTACCCGTTTTCCGTGTGTAATTGTTACTTTAGAAACCTTGTTGGAAGCTGTGTAGGTTATGCCGTGAATATCTTCTCCCCCACTTATCACATTCACTGTTCTCTTGTGTGAAGGAGGCTTTGGTGGCTCTTGCCTATTTTTCATATAGGCTTGTTTACCTTTTTCACTAAATAACTCAGTGAGGTACCCTTGCTTCAATAAATGATCCATTTCACTCTGTAAGAATCTACATTCTGAAGTTTTGTGCCCGTGATCATTGTGGAATTCACACCAATGATCTGGATTGCGTCTATTTGGATTTGACTGCATCTCTTTTGGCCATCGTACCTTATCTCCCATGCTTCTCAAAACAGCCACAAGCTCGGAGGTAGTGACATTAAAGTTATATCCGCCGAACCTTGCCTTTAAACTTCTGTCATCATCTCCTGACTCTTGTCTGTTCCGATCATTTCTGAATCTTGATGAAGAACCAGATTCCCTGTTCCTCGATTTTGATCATATTGTTGGCTGTCTTGTTTTGACCGTGTGTCTTTTCCTGCAGGTCCCATATATGGATCGTACCTATTTTTACCTGATCTTTTTTCGGTTTCTGATCTTCTGGAACCGCCCCTTTCTTCATGATGAAACTTAGGTACGGTATCTTCTTCAATTCGCAGCTTCGTACTGTATCTGTTGTAAACATCATTCCACGTGGTTGCAGGGAATTCTCGAAGGCTTTCTTTGAGTCTTCTCGTGGCTTCAGAACTTTTGTCATTTAAATTACTTGCAAAAGCTATTGCATCCCAGTTGTCAGGTACATGGGGTAGAGTCATTCTTTCATGCTGGAATCTATTAACAAAGTCTCTGAGCAACTCTGAATCACCTTGTTTGATTTTGAAAATATCTTCCATTCTTTTCTCAACCTTTTGAGCTCCCGAGTGTGCTTTAATAAAAGAATCTGCAAGCTCAGCAAAAGAATTTATAGAATTCTCAGATAAAAGAGAATACCAGGTTAATGCACCCTTGGTGAGTGTTTCTCCAAATTTCTTGACCAGTACTGATTCAATTTCTTGTTTGTTCAAGTCGTTGCCTTTCACGCCTGTTGTAAATGCAGTCACGTGGTCACGTGGGTCTGTAGTACCATCATATTTCGGGATGTCAGGCATTTTGAACTTTTTCGGAATTGGAAGAGGAGCAGCACTTGGGTTCCAAGGTTGTAGTGAGTATTTGTCCATGTCTACTCCTTTTATTACAGGCGGAACTCCAGGGATTTGCTCAATACGCTCATTTGTTCCTTAATCTGTTTCTGCAAGGTTAGTACTAACTTTTGCAAATAGGAATTATTTGAATTACCTGGTCCCCCTTCCTGTGGTTCACTGGTGGTTCCTCCATTTTCAGAATTAACAAGACCAGAACGAGGATTCTCCAATGTATTATTATTAGGAGTTGGTGTGGGTGGTGCAACAAGCAATCGACTAACTAGAGCCTGAAGAGCTTTGCCGACCTGTACATCAATTAGCTTTTGTAAAGCTTCATTTGCACCTCCTTCAAAATGTTCAGATTGTTCTTGTTGATCAGCATGAGATTCAGGAGCAGGAGTGCCTTCACGAGATTGACGTGGTGAATCTGGAGGGGAGGGAACCACGTCAATGTTCGGTAGGTCTCCTTGATTTTGATGGATTTGATTTTGATGGTTTTCCAATGTGTTATCACTGTTATTGTTGTTGTTGTTGTTTGACATGTTGATAAAGACGAATAAAACGTAGCTTCAAAGAAACGATTATCAGTTTCCCGGTAACGGAACCAATTTGTTTAACCAAAAATATGATTCTTTGGTCAAAGCTAAAGACAAATAAAAATTCGGGCTACTGATAATGAGGAGACGAAAAAGAAATAATAGACTTTTGAGAATGACAAATAAGCAGTAAATAGGTTTGTATTCCAATGTAATGTTGATGATATCCCCTGTCCTTACAAATGACGAGACCTCCTCCTTTTATAGTTGATTCTAAGTGAAGGAATAATACCTTAGTCTTAATGAGACAATTATGAGCAATAAATGACATTAAATAAGACGTTACACAATCATTCCTATTTAATACCAATTCTCTAACGTATTGGGTATTTAATATTGAATTTGGACTCCTTTTCGTCATCATATCCATGTCTTCAATGCCTTCTGATCTCTTGGCTTTAAATGACCTAAATAGGTACGAAGCTTGTATTATTCGAATTGCCTCTCGTGCCTATTTAGCTTTCCTTTCCCCGTATCTGTTGTCACTCGTGCCTCTTAACTGATCATCATGTTTTGACCATTTGAGCAGTCCTCGTGTCATGCCACGTCACCTTCAATGTAAATTCAGTTTTTTCCCAATACAATATAACATGTCATTTCGCCAGTGGTATAAACAACAAACGTAATTTGAGATGATTCATCGAAAGAGTAAAACTTAAGTAATCTACTAGAAAATTAATATAGAAAAACGATAAACTAGCTCAGTTTCTAATACCGTTGTCTTGAATTTCACAGGGAGGATTGATTCATCTTAAAGAAGATCATCGTCACCTCAAGTTTGGATAAATTCGTAAATGAGTTGGTTGCTGCAAAGATTACGGGTCACTCTATATCGTATTCTCTTTCTTATTATGTAATTAATTAAGGCAAAAGCTTAACAATAATCCGTTATCGTCCAGCGGTTAGGATATCTGGCTTTCACCCAGGAGACCCGGGTTCGATTCCCGGTAACGGAAACTTTTCCTTCTTTGTCATTTATTTTTTTCTGAATACTACAGTTGATTAGTATTTCTCATATGCCATGTCATTTCTCCCAAGTTTTAGTTCTGATATTTTAATTACCTTTCTTCAGTTTCATATTATGTGATCTTTTAATTCAACTAGATGCTAGATATAGAGTTTAGGAAAAAAGGTAATCTTTTGACTTATAAACTAAAAACATATCACATACCAAGAGTACCCTTTAATAAATTGTCGTGTCCACATTTACAAGAGGTTGTCATTAAGTATAAAAAAATGCTACAATTAAAGAGTTTCTAAGAATATCATATAGGTAAATTCTCCCTCCTTCCTATTTTATGTGATATTCTTTCCCGTGAAGGTTGATTTTTTTTATATTTTTTTGCATTTAGAACTACTTCATCTTAACATCCCTAATTCTTTTTGTTTTGGACTTCCAATTAATAATAAACATATTCTTTTACCATGAGAGCAAAAATAGAGGGAGTATTATCATCTCACAGTTCTAAGAACAATAATAAAATTTTGTACTATGTGTATGTGGTTAGCATACATATAAAAAGAAATTCTTTCATTTTAGAATCCAAGTTAAATTCAAATACTTTGAAATAAGGGAAATAAATTGGATGGGGGTATATCGTAATAGTAGATTTGACAAGATTTTTACTTTCAAAACCTTGCCATACATAAGTTTACAATCTGTTCCAAATATTATATTACATGTGTGGTTTAACTACTCAACTACATACGTAATCATTGAAATTAAAGAAAGATAAAAAGATAATAAATAGTGAATAATTGAACTTGCAAAAAAGGGAAAGATATCCTAAAGCACAAGGCAAATGCCACATGGAAAAGCCTTGGTTTGTGAGCCTTGCCTCTGTGAGTCTATGGCTTAATTTTGACTTTAATTAAGGCCGGCGACCACTTAAAACTTTGCACAAACACGCAATATTCTGAAATATATAATCCAATAAAAAACAACAGGAATTCTTGTCAAAGACTCAATCTTTATCAGAAAATTAGAAAAATAATAATTAATCTTTGTTCCTTTAATTTTGAGCCCAAATATATTAATCTAGTCTAAACCACCAAACATGTGTAATTTATAAAATATGTGCAACAACAATATCATACCCAGTATAATCTCATAAGTAAAGTCCGAAAAAATTGAGGTGTACGAAAACATTAGCCCTCCTAAGGTAAAGAAGTTATTTTCAATAGTTTTGGCTCAAAAAAAATGTTTGAAAAATACAAGAGTAAAAAATTAAGATACTATGATGAACATACTAAAGAGAAAAAAGATATAGACATAAACAACAGTAAATTTTTTATAAAATATGTAAAATATTAAATTTTAAACCCCGTAATTCAAATAATCAAAGAGTCAATTACATCTGAAATTCATAAAATTCAAATTTTGAATTTGTCCAAACCATTGGAAAATATCCCCTAAAGACCCACCAATATAATTATTCTCCTTTTCTTGTTCTTTTCTTCCTTCCATTTTGTCTTTCTGTGTGTTTCTAATTCATATATAGAGGAAGAATACTATTATACCTAACACTATATACTAGTCTCTCTTTTATCTTTTTCCACAAAGAAACCACATTTCATTGACTTCTCAATTCGTAGCTAAACAACTCTTTCTCTCCTTCCCTCCCACATCAACCCCAACAAACTCAGTTTTCTCCCTCCATTTTTTGTTCTTCATATTTATATGCTAATTAATCACTTCCTTAATTAGGTTTGTTAATTGAATCAGACAAGGAGTGGTGGCAGTAGTCAAGATCGTTCAGCTTGAGGGATAAATTACGTGACTGACCCGCCAGTACATCAAATATCGTAATTTCTTGATGTAATTTCAATGCCTTTTAACTTATCATTAATTTCATTTTCGACTCTTTGTAAGTATATTTCTCTTCTATATACCTTTTCACTCTTCGTATATATACATGATTATACACGAATTCAGAATTTAAGTATGTTAAGTTCAACTTTTAAAGTTTTTTGTAATAGACTTAATTATTATGTTTTTTAACATTATAGTAAGTTTTGAATGTATATTCTCAGTCGAAAATATTGAATTCAGTTGGATACATAATTAATACAAGGCTGCATATTCTTTTTCCATTTGTTCATTAATGCTAATTTTTTCATATTGAGTGCTGAAAATTTATATACCTACGCATAATTTGTCGTATCCTATGTTGTGGCTTTGAGATATGTGCAAAAAATGGCTGAAATATTGGGTTTTCTATTTGCAGGAAAGGTCAAACAGAGTGATAGCAGCAAGAACGAAGGGAAAATGGACGGTGAAGATCGAGTTATAAGACGACGAAAGAGTTTAACAGAACGGCTAGGATTAAAAGGAATCGGATGTTGTGGGTCCAGATGGGGTATATTGCCAGCAACATTAAATGTAATGGGCGATGAAGACGACGTAGAAGAAGTGATGAGTCATCATATAATTCATACACCGTCCGAAATAGTCTCTACTACTACTAGTATAGCATGCTTGGGTCATATTCCGGGAGGAAGTTCCGGGATGAATTTGGCGGCCGCGTTGGCCGCCGAACGTCACTTTCGAGAGGAAGCTATAGAGCAAGGTTTGGACAATGCAATTGGCAATAACCCGAGTCCACGGCCCGGCTCGAGCCCGTTGAGGCCCGATATTGACGGGCCGAGGACGGTACCCGGGACACCAGCAAGGATGTCGTTGATGAGATTGTTAGAAGAAACGGAAATATACGAAGGAGAATTAATGGAGAAAGAAGAAGGGGTAGGGGGTGAAACTATTTGTTGTGTGTGTATGCAGAGGAAAAAGGGAGCAGCATTCATACCGTGTGGTCACACATTTTGCAGGGTGTGTTCAAGAGAGCTTTGGGTAAATCGAGGTTGTTGTCCCCTTTGTAACAGATCCATTCTTGAAATTCTCGACATTTACTGAGGTAAAAAAAAGAATCCAAGGTTTTGGTCATGGGGATTTGTTAAAAGTAAAGAATTTAAATCAAATTGAGGATGTGAAATTGCTCAAGACCGGGTGAAATTCGCTAAATATGAGTTGGGCGCTTTAATTATTCCGCCGTAGATACAAAAAAAAAAAAAAAAAAGAGCGGGATGAGAATTTGATTTGCAGTGAAAAATTAAAGTTTCTAGTCTTTGTCGTGTGATTATATGGATTATTGGTGTAATTTTTCCCTTTTTTAAAGTTTGTAAATAAGCCAAAAGAACTTTTTTAAAGAAAAGATTTTGGACTTATGTAGATGAACAACTATACTTGTACAATGTTAGTTCTAGTCATTCTATATCCAAATCCAAGTTGACCAATTCAATGTCATCACAAAACATGGAATAGTCGCAAGCACGGCCTTTTCTCTTGATGCAACAAAAAAAGATAGAGAAACAAATAATATTTCGTTAACAGCGTCGTGCTTTTAATATAGTATAGCTAGATAGATATATAAAATATAAATATAGCTATAGCTATAGATAGATATGTAAATAAGAAAATAGTTGAAAATAAACTAAATTTCATTATACATGCTTTCCAACTTTGATAGTATCTTGATTTAACTTTGTATAACTATTAAGAAATTGAGAATAACATATCTTGCATTTAGTAAAAAAAAATACGATGTTACTTAATTTAATCAAAATACAAGAGAGATAAAATATTATATTAAGAAAAATAAACGTGAATCTTCACGTTATTTTTGACAAAAATATGTTCTTTTCTGTTTTAAATTAATGTCCATCTTCCTTTTACTTGTCATCAAATAAACTCTTTAAATGAAATTTATTTTTAATTTTCTTTAGTTTTTAAGTTTCAAATTGATACGGCAACTAAGAGTAAAAATTTCTACTATTTAAGAGCACATGTCTTTAAGAGTAAAAATTTCTACTTTTTGGTAGAGCACATTTAGGTCAAAATCGTGTTTTAATATTTGACTTAGAACTATTGGTTAAATATTTGGTGTTGAAGTAATAAATTCTTAAAAAAAATATATCACTAAAATCTTACTCGATTTCAAATTCTTAAATATATAAGTTTGTACATAGTTCAAATATGAAAAATTTTAATCAATAAATTTTAATTGATTTGTGATCCTAAATATTAGGAAAATAATTATGACTATTCCTAAATATCAGAAATAATTTAATTAATATTCCTAAATATTAGGTTATATGTTAAATATTAAAGACTATTTTGCCTATTGTGAACTCTATTTTTAAAGAGTAAAGAAGACGAACGATATTTTGTTAAGGGTTTTCGTGCTTTTAATATAGTGTATATGTATATAGAATAGATATAGATAGATAAAAATAAGTATAAAACATAAACATTAATTGCGAAAAATAAAAGTAGTACTGCCACTATGTATTTAAAATTAATCGATGTCAAGACAATCGGTCAGATGACTTTTTAGTTTCTCCATATTAGAGGCAAAATATTAATAATTTTAAAGGTCTAAATATTAGAAGTTCTTACCTAATTCAAATAAGAATAATAATTAAATGACTATTTTGTCTAGTGTAAATTTAAAAAAAATAAATAAGAATGACATTTCGATAGGGGCTTCGTACTTTTAATATAGTATAAATAGATATAAAAATATTAATTATTTTTTAACTCTTTTCCTACTCGAATAATATTTTTATCTTTATTAATTATTTATAATATTAAAATATACATTCACTAATTTAAAAAATATTTAATTAAATATAAACATCTCACTTCTATTGAATAGTAACAATATATAGAAGCTTCCCTTAGAGTTCTAAGTGCCCCATAATAAGAATAATGTCAAACATTTCATTGAGTTTATCGTAAGAAAAAGAAACGTAATACTCCTATTTAATTTCCCTAAAATAATATTTTTTGAATGTCCTAACTATTAGGAATTTATAATTTATACGCAATTCAAATAAGTAAAGATTCAATAACCAAAATTTTAGTTGATTTCAAATTCATAAAATTTAGGAAAATAACTAAATTACGATTTTGTTTAACATAAAGTTTAGTTTTAAAGGGTAAAAAAGACGAACGATATTTCGTTAAGGGCCTTCGTGCTTTTAATATAGTAATATATATATACACACTTTTAAGTTAACAAATTCATTTAGTTTTGGTTGGTTGACTAATTTTATATTTTGCTCAATAAAACTACTATTATATTTAGGTATTGGACTCAAACATCTTTTCATGTTTTGCTATATAACCTCATTATTTGTTAGATTTTTTTCTTTCCCATTCTCAAAATATGTATAGTGATAGGCTACTAGTTACAAAAAGGTCAAGGGCTTTAACTAGGGATGTACACAGGTCGGGTTGGTTCAGATTTTACAATTACCAAACCAAACTAATTGTGTCGGATTATTAAATCTAAAGACCAAACCAAATCAATAAAACTCGGGATTTTCACTCTCGGTTTTTCTCGGGTTTTTGGGTTTTTTTTTCCGGTAAAGTCTTCGTAGAACAAAACATATAAATTGTGCTCAAAATATTTCTTTAATCCTAGTAAGATACAATTATATAAAGTATTTTCCAAGAAAATAATACAAAATATGAGATGTGTCGTGGCATTATCCTAAAATATTCAACAATAAAATTATGTAATATAAATATTGATAATTTAAAAGCCACAATAAAAATAAACATAAGCTAAAAGTACTAAGTCATGATAAAATAAATAGACTAATAAGGGAGCATTAATTACATGACTAAACGCTAAAGAAAAAATAAAAATAGGTTATGCATTTTTATCTAAATTATTGCAAAACAAAATATAGATATTCAATACATTCCCGTTCATAGTATTGAATTGAATGTCTTTTGTTAGCATTAGTATTGATTTGATTTTGGTTTAGGCTTTTGTTAACAAACTTATTGGAACATTCAAAAGTTCTAAGTCCAACATTGAAATAATACCTTAAAAGATAAAATTATGAATTTTTTAAAGAAATATTTATAAATTACATCATAATAAGTTTATTATATATTAAATATATCTAAAATTTCTATATATGTAATGTTGGGTTGGTTTGGTTTCGGTTTGACTTTCTTTAGTTAAAACCAAACCAAATCAATTATATGGTCGAGTTTTTTTTTTATAAACACCAAACCAAATAAAACCAAACCATAGTCGGATTTTTTTTCTCGATTTGACTCGGATTATCGGGTTGGTACAGTTTATCGATTTCCTTTGTACACCCCGAGCTTTAACTATGCAACGTAATGACTACTTCTTCAAGTTGTGCCCTAGACAACAAAGTTAGGAAAGTTGTGTGAAAGCATTATTAAACTGAAAAAAATAAAATAAATGGAGATCAGATGGACTTAATCAGTTAATTGTACAAAATTGAACCTTGGCATTGAAAGCCATCTATTCAAGCCTTTCGGCTTCTTAATTTCTTATTGCTCTTTTTTATTGAATTGTCTAAATTTGAACACCATAAGTTGAGTATGTGACGCATAAGAACCATAAGTTAGCTCAACTTTTGTCCTACCTATTATACTCTTTTCCCCTACTATTCACAGGTCACAATGGTACGAGGGGGAGGAAATGTTTTTGTGTTTTTTAGGTGATAGACCTCATTTTTTCATTTATATGCCATCTGTTGCGCTAAAACAACCCGCATATACTTTTAATAAAGTATGATATTGTCTTCTTTGGGACAAACTCCCACATTTTTTTAAATGACTCATACTATTAAAAGAGCTCCCAAGTTTTTCAATTACCAACTTGAGACTTTTGTTCGCACCAACAATATCCCCGTAAATTCTACGTAACCCACTACCACGATACATCGGTTTTCCCCTCGAACCAAGTTCCACTTGGCGAATAACCATGATTCAAGGGTTAATTTTCGAGATTCATTATGTTCCACCCACATCGCTAGTGTATTTATGCCAACCGAAACCCACAACTAGCTTCTTCTTGTGCCCCTCTCCAAGCTCGTAGAGGGTAAGAAAATCGAGCCTAACATCATCTTCCAGTGTCATACTTGTCCCACCGAACTTGTGCTCTAATATCAGTTGTTGCGCTCAACCAACCCAAAGATATTCTTAACATGGTGTGATATTCAAGCTCGTACAGTTTTTTCAAAAGGTCTCACACCATTAAAAGATCACGACACATTATATGTAGGCTCCCAGTCTTTTTTGCTACCAATATGGGATTTTTGTTTGCACACCAACACCATCTTAAAGGCTATTGGTCATAAGAAAGTTGTATTGACTCTAATTACAAATATTTTGGATGTCTTGGTTCGTGAAGGATGGTTACCATTTTGTTTGACACTACTAGTGGATGTATGTGAAAGACATAAGCAAAAATGGATCTCTTTCACAACGTGTCCATGTATTGGACCGTCCATAGTTAGATTGATTATAGCAGGCCTGAGTATCCAAAAACCCCAATTAACAAAACAAGATGATCCAAATACTTCCTCATTATTTAAAGGAGTATTATCACTTTTAGCCCGTGCCAGAAATAATTTATATTCGATAGCTGAAAAAGTATATAATTTTTATATATAACATATAGAATGTACATATATACAATTAATATACATACATACAGAAATAATTTATATTCGATAGCTGAAAAAGTATATAATTTTTATATATAACATATAGAATGTACATATATACAATTAATATACATACATATATATATATATATATATATATATATATATATATATATATATATATATTACGGCTATTATATTGAGAGAGTGACTATATAATGTCATTTTCCCTTATTTAAAGGTGTACATTTGATGGATGCACCTTTTAATACATACACATGCATCTTTTATAAGTTTCCTTCAAATTTTCTGATATATATATATATATATGTTAGATATAGCAGGATTGTCCTCTTAAAAAAACAATAAAATTGAGTTTGATCAGCATTTTTACACATTTTCTACAGTATACAGACATTCACTATCCATTAGCCATCACAATTGGAGTAGTTAAGGTTAGGCGTTCCAATCATGTATAAGTATGTGTCTAAATCGTTTTGACAATAATTCATTCGCTAGGGTCTTTACGTATCAAGCCATAAGAATGACCTAATTGTATGTACATCTTAGAAAAAAATAAGCAAGTCCATCTAACTAACACACAACTATGTAACAAATAGGGGTATTATCACTTTTAGCCTGCAACAGAAACTATTTATATGCGTTAGCTGAAACAGTGTATAAAATTGGTATAATTTTTGTATAACATACAGAATGTATATGTATACAAAAAATATACATTTTTCGGCTATTATTTTGACAGCAGCTATACAATGTCATTTTCTCTAACAAATAAACAAGTGACAAGTCCCTCTAACTTACAAACAACCGATGTCTATACTTGTCCTCAAATCACTTGGAAAGATTGAATAGTCAATGAGTCAAAAATCATTTAAGACTTGGGGAAAATGACTTATTGAAAATTTGGAAATTGCCAACTGGCTTAAGCGTCCCATTTCGTTATCAATTAAACCACATGTCAGTATATAAAAATCAATATTTAAGGACTTTTCTTGATTTTACGTCGATTGAATTCTGGCTCTGCTTTTTGTTGGGTTAAAACGACCCAAAAATATTCTTAAAATGGTGTGATATTATCATAAAAATTGCACTGGACGCCAATCTATACCTATTTTTTTTAAGTTTTAACTTATACCAACTTTTTAAACAACTTCAACCCCCTTTCTCCTCCTCCTCCTCCTCCTCCTCCTCCTCCTCCTTCTTCTTCTTCTTCTTCTTCTTCTTCTTCTTCTTCTTCTTCTTCTTCTTTCTTCTGCTGTTGTTGGTGCTGCTATGAATATAGAGTAATACAGATATATGTTGAATCCTGATGACTCGTATATCAAGTTCATGAGGGTTTTATGAAACTTCTCGCTCTCTCTTTCTTCTTCTTTTTGCTTTCTGTATTGTGCCAAAACTGCTGAACATTCTGCTTCTTCAGTAGATTAGAGGCAATTAGATCAATGGAGCAGTATTTGATTCTTCTGTGAGTAAACTATCTACGCTTATACACTCGTTCCCATTCTACAAATTGCTCAACTCACACTCTTGGTTTTATTGAAACTGAAAATGATCTACGATATGACATTGGCAACAAAATTCTCGCCACTAATGGCCAAAGGGACATTCTGAGAACTTGCACACAAATTAACAGTCTTCGTAATGCGATATAGAACATAGTCCTCGTGACGAATTTGACGGCGTTGTCTTAAAACTTTCACTTTTTATAAAAACTTCAGCACTAAATAAGCTGAAGTTTTTACAAATGAACTAAATAACTTCAACATCTTTGCTGAAGTTTTTGAAAAAGCTTATCCAGGACAAAAAAACTTCAGCTTATTTAGTGCTGAAGTTTTTGTAAATGAACTAAATAATTTCAGCATCTTCTGCTGAAGTTTTTGAAAAAGCTTAATGACAAAACTAATGAATCCAGGATAAAAAACTTCAGCTTATTTAGTGCAATTACAAACAAAAACTTCAGCAAATAGAGAACAAAACTTCAGCTACTATGCTTAAGTTCAGCAATTACAAACAAAAATTTCAGCAAATAGAGAACAAAACTTCAGCTACTATGCTTAAGTTCAGCAATTACAAACAAAAACTTCAGTACACTTGCTACTTCAGGCCCGTCTACTAGACTGCTAACGTTTTGCGTGATTGTCTTTGCTACTTCAGCCCCGTATGCTGAAGTTACGCAAAAAAGCGGGTACACTTGTAATTTTTTTTCCAAAGCGGTCACAAGTTAAAACGTGACCCAAAAAACGGGTATAGATGCAAATCCCTCCGCTTTAAGCCAATCCCGCATGGTTTTCCCCAAAAGGCCTCACATCATTAAGAGTATCCAACTCCTTATAAGTAGCTTATTTTTCTTTTTTACTTTTCATGTGGGATTTTTGTTCATACTCTTCCAACAATCTCTCCCTTGAACTAAGTTCCACATGACCCATCGCTATTTATGGGCTAATTTGGAGATTAACTGTGTGACACCCACATAATTTGAGTATATACGGTCACTGAAACCCCAAGAGAAGTTGTGTATGTGTCTTTGAAGCTATGAGTAAAGGTAGTGAATCAGCTCATAGACGGGCAAAAGCACTAAGCGAGGCCCTACGCCATCACTTCGCCATCTCCATATTCGTCTCGCTAAACCATTGGTTGTGATACCAATTATTGGGCTAAAACGGCCCAAAAATACTTTTAAAATGCTATGATATTATCCGCTTTGGGCCAAGCGTGCACGATTTTTGCAAATCACAAAATTAAGAGTATTCAACTCCTTATAAGTAATTTTTTTTTTCTACTTTTCACGTGGGACTTTTGTTCACACGCTCCAAACACCTTTGCCACCCAATAACCTCCATAATGTGCAAAGCTAATGTTAGAGTAAGCTAAGAGCATGATTTTGAAGAGTTATAAAAAATTATTGTAGATGGTGCATTGTTATGTGACACAATTTATCTTAAAATTTTCGTAATAAACGTTTCACTTTACCCTAATTGCAATTTTTTAAAGCATTCGAATTATTTGACATATAATTTTCATTAAAAATCAATATAATGTAAAGTCAAACTGTGACATGTGATTTCCTTGGCACTTGGGTGTTTTCGTTGATTGGATTAGCAGTTAAATCAAAATCAACTACTAGCTAGCTTATAGGCACATCATTTTACCTAACAAACAAGAATAAGAATAAATATAATTCTCACTCATAGCAGCATATGCATCTTCAAATAAAATTTATGTCATGGCCGAGATTCTCGGCACACTACATTATTGACTTGTACGTCCATTATTATTTTGTTTTCTTTTCAACAACGACAATATTAAAATTTATTCACATTAAATACTCGAATGATAGAGCGACACGTGGAATCCTGGAATAAACGGAAGACGAAGCAAGTAGAAACGAAGACCGAGGACAATACCTTCGGTTGGCAACAAGTAGATCGAGTAGACCTTGGAGGGAGCATTATCAACAAGGGCAAACAAATATTTGCTACCAGATGACATTCAATGAAGAATATTATTCATTATTAAATACACAATCTGTTACAGAGAATTTTGATATTCATAGCCTGCCGTTGCTTATTCATCAATGGACCCCATTACTTTATTTTCTGTCTAACAACTTGCTATCGGACCAAACTATCTACTATTTTATCTCGATTTCAACGTTAAGTCTTACATTTTATTTAATTTATTTATTATTTTGGGATCAAATCAATTCGCTTGTTTATAAACCAAGCTATAAATTCAACTGTATTATTTTACGGTAAACAATTTGGCACTCACTGTAGGGTTTAGACAGTTGCGTAATTGAGTTGATCCTTACATCTATTACTAATCTGTTTGGTTCTTTGTTTCTTAGAAAAAATCGCAAAAGATGGCAGCTAATGATGTCAACGTCACACACAATGTTGAGGCACAAGAAAATCTGCCTCAGCACGATGATTCGATCAGCGACACCCGCAACGAGGAAGATGTAGCCACCCCAATTCATGGCGGGCAATATCCACAACATATACATGAGGCAACTCCTGATGATGCCAAAGACGAGCATGTTACGGAGACAACAAGGATTTTGAGAGAACAGCAAAAGGCCATCATGAGCCATCTCTCACGGCAAGATCATGCCATGACAGAATTAAGGCAAGCGCTGTCGGGTGCTTCCAACAATGCTAATGGAAGAGGTCTAGTTCCTCGCGGTGCTCTTGTGAATCAAATAACGCAAATGGTTGATAACAATACCCGAGGGATGAGTCGGCTTCGATGAGGCTGGGGGATCGGCAATAGATCTGTAGTAGCAATAATAATGACCCCTTCAAAATCGAGCTAATGTGGTTTATGAGGGAAATAAACGCATGAATGGATCAAATTTCGGGTGCACCGCCAGTGCTGAAGGGACCGGACTCAAAAAAATACACCCAGTTGTCGTTCAAATCGAGTGAAGCACCTAAGTTAATTCCGAAGCCGTTCAAAATGCCAAATGTACCAAAATATGATGGGACTTCAGACCCTCAGGAACATATCACCACCTATACAATGGCGGTGAAAGGAAATGACTTGGCTCCACACGATATTGAGTCGGTCCTGCTAAAAAATTTCAGAGAAACCCTCACGAAGGGAGCTTTAACATGGAAGGTATAGACCTCTTAAGGTAGACATATACAGAATTTCATAAGGAGAGTCCGAGTTACTGCGTGAGTTCGTGAACAGGTTTCAGAAAGAAAGGATGCTGCTACAGGTCGTGCCAGATGAAGGGGCAGCTGGGGCATTTACTAAGGGGTTTAACCCAAGGCGCTCCGACGCCTCCCGAAAACTAAAAGAAAGCCTACTCGAGTTCTAAGCAACTACATGGGAAGATGTCCACAACCGTTACGAATCAAAGATAAGAAAAGAAGATGACTAACTCGGTTTCCCAGCATCAACCAAGGGTCGGCATCGTGAAAAGAACAGGGATAAGTCGAAGGATGATTTTGACGCAAATTGGCGACCTTCCAAGGGTCAGTTTTTCCCCTACGAAAGGGCCGAAGGACGCGGCAAAGGATTTCCGTCGTCGTATAGGTTTGTGCCTAATAGAAGAATTTCTCGTGGCTGGAATAGCAGGTCACTGCAAAATAAAGAGGTATCAAGCTCCGGGGATTCCACCTATCCCAAGCTGTCCGAGTACAATTTCAATGTCAATGTAGTGGAGCTGGTATCGACAATGAGAAACATCAAGAAAACACAATTACTGATGCGATAAGATCTGATCCTAGCCAGAGGAATCCTAATCTATAGTGCTAGTATCATGGGACTAATGGCCATCGAACTAGGGACTGCCAACATTTGTGCGATGAGGTGGAAATATTGTTGAAAAAAAACCATCTCAAAGAGTTCTTAAGCGACCGGGCTAAATAATTACGGCCACAACCAGGACAATGCAGAGCCCTCGAAGATAGATGAAGATCCTCCACAACAAACCATCAACATGATTTTCAAGGGAAATAAAAAAATAGTGTAACCTTCTCGGCAACAACAAAGACAAAAATACCGGTGGCTCATAGCAAGAGACTTTGGGAAGTCGCCGAGGGCGAGATCACCTTCACAAAAGAAGACATCGATAGACTTCTATTGTCGCACAATGATGCCCTGGTAATTTCCCTTAATATTCTAGATTTTAAAATTAGATGTGTTTTGGTGGACCTAGAAAGTTTAGCCAATATCATTCAATGGAGAGTTCTGGAGCAAGCCAAGCTAATTGGAAGCATCATTCCGGCAACCAAGCTCCTCGCTGGGTTCAACTTAGCAAGTGTGACAACCTTAGGGGAGATCTTGCTGCCCACGAACGCCAAAGGGGTCATGAAGACTACCTTGTTTGAAGTAATAGTTGGCGACATGGGCTACAACATAATTCTTGACAGACCATGGTTTCACGAGATGAAGGCCTTACCATCAACATATCACCAACTTCTGAAATTCCTAACTCCAGAGGGAATTAAACAAATAAGAGGAGATCAACCGGCGGCCCGAGAAATGAACGCGGTCTCGATTTTCAACAGTAAAGGGAAGGAACACGTGGCATAGCAATTACAGGGACCGTCACCTGCTTCTGAACCATACGAAAATGGAAAAGAAGATGAGTCGTCGGAATCCCACCAAGTACCGATGTATTTCCAGGTAATGGAAGAAACGGACATGGCCAAGTCCACGGTGGAAGAACTCGAACAAGTGGCGTTGTTCAAAAAGTTTCTAGAGAGGAAGTTCCACTTGAGGACAGGACTAAACTCCAATCTCAGGTTAGGATTTATTGAATTTCTTAAAACTAACAATGATTATTTTGTATAGTCGCATGCGGATATGTCAGGTATCCTGCTAGAGGTGGACGTACACAAGTTAAGCCTAGATCCAAACATCCCGTCAGTAAGGAAAAAGAAGTGCCCAATTACCAAGGTCAGGAATAGGTTTGTTAAAGAAGAGATAACTCGATTGCTCAATATCGGTTCAATTCAGGAGGTAAAGTATGCCGACTGGCTAGATAACGTAATCGTAGTTCCAAAAAAGAATAATAAATTCAGTATGTGCGTAGATTATAAAGATCTAAATAAGGCGTGTCCGAAAGACTCGTTCCCATTGCCGAACATTGATAAAATGATTGATGCAATAACCGGACAAGAGTTGATGAGTTTCCTATATACCTATTCTGGGTACAATCAAATCAAGATGAACTCAGAGCATTAGGAAAAGACTTTGTTCATAATGAACTTTGGCACATATTGCTACAATATGATGCCCTTCGGGCTTAAAAATGCCGAGCCACTTATCAGAGGCTCGTGAACAAAATGTTCAAAAAGCAAATAAGAAAAACAATTGAAGTTTACATAGATGATATGCTGGTTAAGTCTTTAAATGCAGGTGACCATTTGAAACACCTCAAAGAAACCTTTTACATCCTAAGGAAGCACAACATTAAGCTTAACCCCGAAAAGTGTGCGTTCGAAGTCAGCTCGGGAGAAGTCATGAGGCAGGCCATAAAAACTGTTCCCTTGACTAAAAATAAAGCTGAGTATAAGGCTTTGATTGTAGGAATTGAAGTGGCCCGGGGACTAGACTCTCAGGTCATCGAAATCAAATGTGATTCCAAACTGGTGGTAAATCAAGTATATGGAATCTTTGATACCAAGGAGGAACACATGTAGTAATATGTGGTGAAAGTTCAAACTCTACTAGCATAATTTAGGGAATGCTCAATTACTCACATCCCAAGAGAAGAAGATATAGAAGTAGATGCATTGACCAATCTGGGCTCGTCCACGGAAATGAAGGGATCATATTCCGGTATAGTCATACAGCTTATGCACTTGGTACTGGATGTGGATGGTTATAATGAGGTAAATACAACCAACTTGGTCTAGGACTGGAGAAAAAAAATCATCGACTACCTTGAGCATGGAAAATTATCCGAAGTCTCGAAGGCATCCCGAGCACTCCGCACCAAAGTAGCTCGCTACAGCTTCTGGGAGAACAATTATACAGACGGTTGTTCCAAGGCCCGTTAGTCCGATGCTTAGGTGCCTCCGAAGCTAATTACGCGATGAGAGAGGTTCACAAAGGAATTGTGAATTTCATTCAGGTGCAGACTCGTTGGTGTTAAAATTAGTTAGGGCAGGATGCTACTTGCCCTGGATGGAACAAGACGCTAAGGAATTCATTTAGAAATATGAGGAGTGTCAACGCCATGCACCGTTAGTACACCAATCGGCCGAGCTACTGCATTAGGTATTGTCCCCATGGCCATTCATGAAATAGGGCATGGATATAGTCGGGTCGCTGCCACCAGCTCTCAGGAAGGTAAAATTTCTCTTAATTTTAACTGATTATTTCAAAAAGTAGGTTGAAGCAGGTCCGTACTAGAAAATCGGCGAGCGCAAAGTGGTTGATTTCCTGTGAGAGAACATAATTTTTTGGTTCGGAATACCGAAGAAGATTGCCTGCGATAACAGGTCGCAATTTATAGGTACAAAGGTCACAAAATTCCTCGAAGACTTGAAAATCAAAAGAATCACATCTTTGCCATACCATCCAGGTGCAAATGGGCAAGTAGAGTCAATAAATAAGGTGATTATTCAAAACTTCAAAAAGAGATTAGAAGCAGCCAAAGGCAAGTAGCCCGAAGAGTTACCATGTGTGTTATGGGCATACCGAATGACGCCCAAGTCAAGCATGGGGGAGACACCTTTCTCTCTCGTATACGGAGCAGAAGCTCTGATCCTAGTGGAAGTAGGAGAACCGACCTTGAGGTACTTCTAGGCGGACGAAGAAACAAAGAATGAAGCATTGCTAGTCAAATTGGAACTGCTTGACGAACACAGAGAAATAGCGTACATAAGGATGGTGGCCTAGAAATAAAGAATGGGAAGGTACTATAATCGAAAGGCCAAACTCCGCTATTTTAAAGTGGGAGACTTGGTTTTAAGAAAGGTGACTCAAAATACCCGGGAGCTTAACGCAGGAAAGGAGGGTCCGATATGGGAAGGCCCCTACTGGGTTTCAGCTGTCACCGGGAAAGGATCGCACGAACTGGAAAATCAAGATGTAATCAAATTGCCAAGTAACTGGAATGTGACTCACCTCAAAAGGTATTATTGCTGATGAGCACCGCTCATACTAAAAGTATGTTTCTTTTTTCCTTTGTGGAGTTTTGTCCCAATTGAATTTTTCTGGCAAGGTTTTTAATGAGGCAACAACAGAAAGTATACTATGAAAGAAATGTCATCGACAGAAATAAAACCTTTAAATGACAAGGCATGAAAACAACAAGCCACTACGGGATGGTTAGATAGTCTTTGGCTTGATAGCAAAGTTCCTAACGGGAAATGAAGCTTGCTATCAGACCAAAGGCTATTCAACCGTTCATGAATGCTCTTTCCCTACAAGCCACTGAGGGGTTGCTAGATAATCTTTGGCTCGGTAGCAAAGTTCCTAATGGGAAACGAAGCTTGCTACCAGACCAAAAATTATCCAACCATTTACTAGTGGAATCCTTAAAGGAACAAGACTTCCAGTGTTCCAATTTGCATTCTTCGCATTCGAACACCGGGGGGTAGGAATGATACGAGAATACAACAATCTGATTGCTACAGAAACCAGGACTACAAAATTCGAGAACGAAAAGGTCTCATCGGGACCAGGGATTGCACAGCCAGCCCCGTAGAAATTAGCCACAAGAAATGATAATTTCTTTTCAGCAAAATGAATGCTTATAACTTTTGAAGATAGAAGGAATAAACTATTTATTTTATTTTTATCTTATTTTTTGTCCAAATGATGAATTGATTATATCATTTAAAAGTTAATCAAGTAATTCAAATGCTAGTGCCAAAATGTACAGGAGATGTCCTCTTCAAGAGAACTGTAAACATAAGAGGGCCCTTTTTATGAAATACTCATAGTAAAGGGTTGATTCCGGAAGAGTTTATGCCCGGAACCCGAATGCTATCGAGGAAAAATGCACTCGAAGCCTTGCATAATTTGACTTAAAAAAGCAAACTTTGCGCAATGCTTTAACAAAGAACACTTTTATTTATCAAAATTGCCAAGCAGCCCAACGTGCTAAGCAGCACAAGTACAAAAAAAACAAAAAAGAAAACAACAAAGGAAAAAAAAAAGTAAAAAGCTAAACAGTATCGCCCCTAGAACTCGGGGGAAGAGAAACAGCAGCAGCCCCGGGAGAAGTAGGCGGATCTGTCTTCGGCTCGGGATCTTGGCCTTCATCATTATTCTCTTCAAGTTCTTCCTAGGTTCCCGAAAACTTGAAATCGAAAACAGAAGAGTCAGTTGCATCGGGTTGAGCTGGGAAGCGTCTTCGAGTAGTTGACTCCAGCTCTCGGGCCTTAGCGATTTCATCATCAATATCAATTACGCTCAATTTGGCCTCTTCCAAAGTTTTTCTCCCCATGTTATACATGAATGTTTTTTTCGATGATGAGGGAATTCGCTCGGCGCTGAAGTTCTAATTTGAGCCTATCGACCTCGGTCAGAAGGCCATCCCGCTTAGATCTCGTGGCACTAAGGCTAAGATCAAGATCGCGAATATTGGCTATGTGAAACTTATTATGATCCATCATCCTTTTATACATATCCTCCATCTTGGCACGCTTCTCCTCGGTAGCAACGACCTCTATAGTCTTGGAATTCAAGGTTGCCTCCAAGTTACTTACTTGCTCAATGGAGGCAGCCTCGCGCTCGACATTAGTAAGCACGACATCTTGGACTTCAAACCACTTAGCCTTAGCTTCTTGGAATTGAAATTTTAATTGAGAAGTTTTTTGTCTAAGGGCTACCACCTCCTGGTTGCTAAGCTGCAGCCGGTCCTCGAGATCACTCACTTCAACGGCCTTTGCTTCTAACACCGGGAGGCACGTGGCGAGTTGATCCCTCTCAGTCAACAGTGATCCCACTTGGACTTAAGATTTTCTTTATCGAGGATCAACTTCTGAAGGCCCTCGGAAGCAAGGAAGTTGGCCTATGAAGCAAAAACCCAAATTAGAAACTCTGTCATAGCAAGTTGAGAGGAAACAAGCAGTAAAGAGAAATAAGTATCTTACTGTTGCTGCATTATGCACGACATTGTTTAACAAACACTCTGCTGATAGAGAATGTATCTTCTTCTTATCCTTTATTGAAGCCAACAGTTTCAAATAATTAGCAAGTTCCACCGACCGGGACAACAGATGGAAATTGGTAGATACTGAGCGGGAGACACTCCTCCTCCTCTGGGGATCTGCAAAAAGGGGCAAATAGTTGTGCCCAATTTCTATGGTCTGGGGACTGGGAAGGAGGGACATCCTCCTCTCGGGTGTTTGCGACTAATGAGGGTAATGTAGTAGTTGCTTGTGATGATGGTATGGCCGACATAGAAGGAGATGAAGCTGATGGTGTTATGGCTTGAGAAGCAGCTATGGCAGAAACAGTGCTGGTTGTTGGCTGCTCGCTAACCGAAGACGGAAGAGGCCCGCTACTCAGCCTCATAGTACAAGGAGTAGCAACTGGGACCAGAAATGGAGAATTAACATTATCCACCAAGTCAAACTATCTAAAGAGCGCTTGGGCATCGTCCTCGGTTGGGGTTATAAGCTCTTTAGATTGAGCATTCTATTGAGCTGATGAAGGTCATTGTCTTATTTGTAGGGAATCCCTTTCATCACTGGCTTCTTCCATTATCGTCGATAACCACAGTGGTTACGGCTTTCTTCATTCTTGCTATCGGCCGAAGAAGAAAGTCGCCTTTTTGGTTGCTTGTTCTCTAACCGAGGACTCCTAGAGGAAGCTCTTGCACCAGAAGCAAGCCCGATGGCACCTGTTCGGGTGAGATTCTTCATCAGCAACCTCACAGCCTCCACGAAATCAACCAAGACATCCTCCTCAGGGATGGCAACAAAGTCTTGTGGGAGACCTGAATCCAACAAAAAATGAGGTTAACCAGTTTTCTTCTGCACAAAGATGAGATAAGATCAAAATCGGTTTTACGAGTCAACATACTGTAATTCACTGCCCTCCATCCATATTTGGAGGCTAACTCTTTCCATCGGCAGGTCTTAGGCGTGGTGATGTCCAGAATCTTTTGAAGCCACCGACCCAAGCCTTAAACCCTTGGATGTGTCCATAGGGTTGCTGAAATAATGATAAGAGAAGGGTTAACAACGACATGAAACAACCTTTTTTTAGAAAAAAACAGGCTTTGAAATTACGTGTACGGGTCCAGGATTTAGGAAAAGATGGAGTTATGGTCGGGATGATATTCCTGGTGGGAACAATGACAAACCTCTCTATCAATCCACGGTCGTTGTCGTCATCCATGCTAGTGAGCAGACCATGGTAGCCTCGTTTGCTAAAATATTTTACTCCCCCATGGAAAATCTTAAGGGAGAAGAGATTCATCATGCGAGCCAATGTGAGCTCCTCCTTTATCTCATGGCATAGCCACCATAAACATGCCACTGTTCGCCACATTGAAGGGCCCACCCGTGCTAAACAAACTTGGTATTTGTGGCACAACGCCAAAATTACAGGGTCAAGTCCCCCCAAAAGAAAATGCACCCAAAGTGAATGGGTACGTGTAAATATACATGAAGCCCTTCTTAGTGAAGGTTACTCGCTCCACCAGTTCAGGAGCAATGATGTTCAAGTCATGGCAATAACAGTTATCCTTCACAACAGGAATGCTGGAAGGGCGGATAGATGAAGGGTATATGCCAACAGTCCAAGTGCGAGAACTTGAAGAAGGAAACTTCTCTTCGAAGTCCTTGGCTGTGTTGAGTTATTTAGAGATGATGGTGCTCACCGTGGGAGGGTCAGCATCAACATCGATTTCTTTGTCTTTTCTCTTCTTCGGCCCCCACCAAAGAGAAGATCAGAGTTCTTAGAAGGGTTAGTAAAAGAAGCCATGATCGGCAGAAGATGATGAGAGTTCTTTGAAGAAGATTAAAGAAAGATAAAAACAACAAAGAGTTGAATGCAAAGAAGTTGAGAGAGTTTGTAAAACTATTAAGTGTAAACGATGAAGAATGAGGTGTATAAGTAAAAGAATAAGCGACTAAAATCGTAGCCATGATAACCTCGAGAACCGGTGAAAATATTGCTAAATCATGGAGTAACACGTGTTTGAGGTATTAAATTAGAAGAGACGTGCGTCTTATCAAGCGTCAGAAACTTTTTAGAAGTGTTCAGAAAATTTTCTGCCAAGAAAGGAATCTTCACCAACTTCCCGGTGACACAAAGATATGCCACCGCAATGCAGGGGGACTATCTGTATAGGGTAAAATCTGTTCACATTAAATACTCGAATGATAGAGTGACACGTGGAACCGAGACAGACAGAAGATGAAGCGAGTAGAAATCAAGATCGAGGACAACAACTTCGGTTAGCATCGGGTAGACCACGGAGGGAGAATTATCAACGAGGGCAAACAAATATTTGCCACCAGATGGCATTCAATGAAGAATATTCTTCAGTATTAAATACACAATCCGTTGTAGAGAATTTTGGCATTCATAACCTACCATTATATATTCATCAATGGCCCCCATTATTGTCATTTAAAAGGGACTTGATCCTAGGACCTTGCTCTCTAGGTATAGCTATAAATAGTGACTTCAATAGTCATTTTAAGACACAAAATGACAAACTTATGCTACACATTATTCTAAGCTAAATAAGACTTTATTTTGTCTAACGATATTCTTCTTGCTGCCTTCAGAAGCCTTGCTCCCGGAACCAAGCTATCTGCTCTTTTACCTTGATTTCAACGCTAAGTCTTGCATTTTATTTAATTTATTTATCATTTTGGGACCAAATCGATTCTCTTGTGTATAAATCACGCTATAAATTTAACTGTACCATTTTACGGGTAAATAAATATACCCAATGCATCCCGATAATTGGAGTTTGAGAAGGGTGAAATATACGAAAACCTTATTCCTACCTTCCTGTGAAGTAAAGAAGTTACTTCTGATTAACTCTCGGCTGAAGAGAAACGTTTTCAAAACAGTGTTCTACCCTAATAATTATGAACATGCTTAGATTTGGATTACACAATTTTCTTTAAGGAATAGCAGAAATATCACCTAATTTAGGGATGAGAGAGTTAAGAAATTTTAAAGTAAAGCCATAATAAAAGTTGTTTGAATCACATGATTCACCACTATGTTTACTTTGCATGCACAAATGCATGTTTATGTAGTGACCTTATTTTCTTTCTTTATACTCCCTTTTGGATGAATACACTGAATATAGTCATAGTACCTTGAAGCACTTTTATGAAGGGATTCATAGTGATGATTTATCTTCTTGATCTTTGGTGTTGGTGGATATACAAGTCCCCGGTAGTAAAGGATGGCCTACAAGTGAAGTGCTAGTTTTGCCATGTTATGGAAATTTTACTCATATTTATTGTTATATCAGTCCAATAAATACAAAGTATATATCTTTATAGACTTTGATCACTCAGTCATAGTTAATTACTCTTATTTACTTCAACATGGCAAATTAACATAGTTTTCTAACCATCCAGTCCATTAGTGATATTAATCACTTTAGACATAGGCCTATACGCGCGACTTTAAAAGGCATAAATATGGTCTAAGGCTTGTTCACTTATATACCTAACATTTCTCCCGTATTTTATCAATTTGGGATTCGTCTGGGCTGTCATGTGGACTTAGCATCCTAGCTGGGGGTTTTCCATCACCTTCTTAAAGATGTGGGATTTGCCTGAATTCAGTGTACTACCATCGTTTAAGATTGCACGCATAGTGGCTCTGATATCATATCTAACAATGTACTCCACCCGTGATATTATTTCCTTTACACCTGAGTGCGCACGACTTTAAAAACGTATCACTAGGAATCTAAGGCTTGTCTACTTTTATACCCAACATCTCTCTTGTTTTATCGATGTGAGATTCGCTTGTAATGTCACACAAATGTATATAAGTTTTTACTAAATACATGACTTGTGGTGCTATATATATATATATATATATATATATATATATATATATGCATTGCCCATTAATGGCTTTTGTACATGGAGAAAGATAAGAGACCATTAATTTTCATTTTCTGAACAGGAGATCACAAATTAGAACTTTTGGAAGCTTTAATTTAAAGTAGCCACGCATGGAAACTAAGGCTAGATCCAAAGACCGACATAGCAACATGTTGTACTGCTCTTTGTGTTTATGGATATATGAAGTTCTTGTCTTGCTTTTTATTTATGGCTTACATAGTTATTATCAGTATGACATGTAACATCTATCTTGTTAAATATTAGATATAACATTATTTTTCCACTTTAATAAGTGAAAAGAAAGATTGGATATTAATGGTGGAATTCCAGTCTCAGAACACCATAATGTTATATATGAAATTATTTTGGCATGAAGATATATGCTGAATGCTGATCGTCTTATTTGGGGAACACAACAGAAAATATCTAATCAAGTTAATCATTTAACAATCCACTAAATGTACTAATACCACATTTGAAAAAGTATGAGTACTCTTTGTCTATTACATCCATTAAGATAAAACTCAAACTACAAATGATTTTATCCAAGTACCAATAGTAGTCAACGCAGTTTGGTGCACAAAGTATTCCGCGTTCATGCATGGTTCGCAAAAGAGCTGCTTCCTATGAGAGTGTAATGTAGGTAACATATCTTGATGCAAGTTTTTAGTGGCTAATTCTACAGTTCGAACTCATGACCTATGAGTTATATGGAGACAACTTGACCGTTACTTAAAGGCTCCCGTCTCCCTTCAGCAATAGTAGTAACTAGTAAGGATGGAAAATATCCCAAAAACAACTAGTATTTGAATATTCGTACCAAATTCAAGATTTCCTCAGTATTTTTTTTTATTGAATTCATCATTGTTTCCGCAAGTAAAATTATAAGAGTAAACTTGGCATCCATGAAGGTAAAAAGGTGAAATCATTAACTTTGAGGTCAAATAACTGAGAGATAAAAAGAACAGTCGCTCTATTCCGTTTCTTTTACTTTTTAAAGTTCTTTTTAAATAGTACTATTACTATTACTATTAATATTAATAATACATAAATATCCTTTGAAAGAAAAAAGAGGAAGATAATTACTTCCAAACGAGAATATGTATGACCAAACAATCGATGACTTTTTTCTATGGCTGACACGAAAGGCCATGGCTTAGGTGCACGAAATTTGCATCTATACTCGTTTTTTGTGCCACGTTTTAACTTGTGCCCATTTTGTAAAAATAATTGTAACTGTACCCGCTTTTTCGCATAACTTCAGCATACGAGGCTGAAGTAGCAACGGCAATCACGCAAAACTTCAGCATTCTAATTGCCGGGCCTGAAGTACAGCTCTAGAGCTGAAGTTTTTTTTTTTGTAACTGTAAAACTTAAGCTCTAGAGCTGAAGTTTTTGTTTGTAAGCTTCTGCTCTAGAGATGAAGTTTTTGTTTGTAACTGGATTTTTGTTTGTAAGCTTTAGCTCTAGAGCTGAAGTTTTTGTTTTGTAACTGTCGAACTTCAGCTCTAGAGCTGAAGTTTTTATTTGTAACTGGCGAACTTTAGCTCGAAGAGCTGAAGTTTTTGTTTTTGTAAGTGGCGAACTTCAGCTCTAGAGCTGAAGTTTTTGTTTTGTAACTGTCGAACTTCAGCTCTAGAGCTGAAGTTATTTGGAAGCTAGCTTTAGAATAGGATCAGCTCAAATAAGCTTGGGATCCATCCATCAAACAACTTGCTAGTTTGTTAAAATCTTTGGGGTAAAATCTCAGCACTGGGCTCAAGAATTTTTATGTGCTAACATACTCAATTTAGCTTTACACGAAACAACTTTCACCTTAATAATATTTATCAAAACAACCCCAAAAAATAAGTAAATAAATTGCAAATTAGTCATCCCTGATTGCGAGAACAAATAATGAGCTCCGTAACAAAATGCAAAGACGTCGTCACTTAACAATGGTATCTTGATAGTTTCCACTCACAAAAGGAACTATGGAAAATAATTTCTTTTTTAATCATACAAAGGTACAAAAGAAAGTTTTAACTTCTGTGCACCAATATTTTAAAAGAAATTTTACTTAAAAAATAATCTGCACCAACAGCAGAAGAAGAAAGAAGAAGAAAACGAAGGATGAGAAGGAGGAGGAGAAAGGGGGCTGAAATTATTTAAAAAGTGGGTACAAGTTAAAAGTTTTTTAAAAAATGGGTATAGATTAAATGGGGGCGACCAAATAGGGCTCCCCGTGCAATTTTTACGGAAAAGACTATGTATCTTTTTTTTGGTTTCTCATATGATATTCGGTATTTATGCTGAGACCTAACTAATTTAGATTTGCGCATCATAAATCCTATTAAAGGAAAAATATTTTTTATTAAAAAAAATCATTCCCAAATTTGAACTTAAAACCTTTAATTAAAAGTAGAGGGATAATGTCCATCCCATCACAATCTCTGATTGTAATATTAATATTAATACATACATAAGAACAATATCTAATTAATTAGCAAGTTCGATAGTATCCAGTTCTTCGAGATTAAATACCTTATACTGGTAATCTGCCATGCATGTGGTATTGTATTCTCTTTTCTTTGTGCTTAGAGTTTCTTCTTCTTCTTCTTCTTCTTCTTCTTAATTGCAAAGTGAGTTTGTTAAATTTATTGTCGTTGTTGACAATTTGATGATTGAGATTTATTCTTTATGATATTTGAAAGTGATTTAAAAAAATTCTAATAATGCTCTCTACTGTCCTGTTTATCTTCACTTCCTATACTAACTCCCTTTCATTCGTCCCAACCAATTATAGATCCATCCAATCAACATAATATGCAAATTGACAAACAGGATACTCACACCCCAGATAAATCTTTCCTTCAAACACTAACATCAAATACCTACCTTCCAACTTATATTTCCAACAACCCAGCGATCCACAACAGAGGTGACTTCACTAATGAAACATCCAATGATAATGACCTTGACAATTTCATTCCCTTAACGGCTGAAGAGAAATCTCGATTATACGCCCCTTGGAAAAATTCTATCATAATAAAGGTATTTGGCAAAGTCGTTGGCCACCAACTGTTAAAGACAAAGTTAACAATATTATGGAAACCAACGGAAGAGATTCATCTCATAGATTTGGGGTGCAACTTTTTCTTAATCAAATTCCACCACGAGGAGAATATGTGCAAAGCCTCACATGACGGGCCTTGGTTCATACTAAATCATTTCCTATCTATTCGACAATGGGAGCCTAAATTTATCGGTTCTACTACCCAACTGACATATGCAACAATCTGGGCTCGTCTCCCTGAACTTCCAACGGAGTTCTATGATTTTCATATCCTACAAAATGTACGCAGCAAATTAGGAAAACTCCTCAAGGTTGATACTTGTACAACCTCTACCACTAGATGGAGATATGCAAGGATATGCATAGAAGTTCCACTGGAAAACAACTAAAGACCCATGTGCACCTAGGTAATCACAAAAAGGTTATCCTCTATGAAGGCCTAAACCTGCTCTGCACCAAATGTGGATGCTTTGGGCATGTTAACTGGAATTGTCATTTTGCTATCACCCCTTCTTTAAACCCTTTACCTACTGCCAACACAACTACTACACAGCCTACCTCAACCAACCCATTAACCCTATCTACAGAGGAATCAGAATGAAAAGCAGCAGTTTTCCCTAAACGAGCAGCCTATAGACATAGCAGAACGCCACAACGTCGAGCTCCAACGGACGTTCCATTCAATGCGTTGGAGGAACTGCTGGGGAAAGGAAAGGCGGTGGAGGATACCCATGCACAGCTGGTACCAGGTAAGCTCCCTAACACTAGTCAACTTCTGCTGGATAACTTATTTGTCCAACTGACAAATGTGGATTCAGTCCATGCAAACATTCACAATAGGCCTGAGCCCATCAACACTCAAACACAAGCTAGCCCGTTGAATAATAAAATGCCAACAACCCAATCTGGGCCTACTACAGTTACTCTAAAAGGTCACAATATTAACGCAGTTAAAACGGACCAGGAAACCATTAATAATATTCACAATTTAACCAATATGTATTCTTGTAACACGGATTTTGCTGCCTCAAACAAAACTTACCTAATGGACACTAACTCTATCATTAACTCCACACACAAACCTAAGGAAGTTGACTCACCCAAAAACCCTTCCTTTACCACTACACACAACACCAGACAAAATCTCTCACACAATCTTTTCACCTTCCATCTCCAACCATCTCCAAAAGATTTTCTTGCATGCCACCCAGCATGAGCCAATCACAAAATTAACTTCTTCAACTGATCAACAATCTTCCTCAATTCCAATGGTTGCTCATCATTACCAGCCATGTAATACACCCTTGCCTCTACTCAACCCTACCCCTAGTATACACAATGAACCCCTTCAAAATAATACTACTACTGAACATCTGATCACCCACCATAACCCTAATATAACTCTAACAAATACATAGCCCTACCATGTAAAGACCTTGGTTCACAACCTTCAGAGAAAACCATCAGATCAATCACCACTACTTTCACTTCCCACGTCTAATAATGAACGGGCCACCACACCCACAACCCACAACTTCACTGATCTACACATCCCAAACACCACCTCTGGAGTATCCTCTCCAATCATGGTTAGAGATAGGGCTCCAAGGATACTCCGTAATTTTCACATTGGAACTCAACAACCAGGAGATCATACTCCTCGTCCAAAATCCAACTCACCTGGCGGAAATTGTGACAGAGGGGATGAGGTTGGAAATGGAAGCAATGAATCAACCCCAATGGACCAGCATCCACACTCCCCTACTGTTGGACCACACAATGCCATCAACATCAACTCAGTCTCCTTGGGCTCATCCGACATTTTCCCCTCTATACAGCTTCCACCAGGCCATAGGTCCACTCTCATTCTTCCCAAAACACCACACAGGGATGATCTATGCCCTGTGGTTTTAACACATGAACTCATTCTCACCCCCACCAATGAGTCTGTCTCTAACGACTGTTCAGGAACCATTATCACCTTCACCTAGCCCACCACTAGTTCCACCTCCTACGCTAGAAGCACTAAGAGGGTAAACACGATTAGAACTGGCACAAATAATGGAAGAGATGAGGGAAATACGAACGGAGTTCATCTGGCTAAAGGGCTTTTATCTTTATAGCCTAAAGGAGCAGTATGCAAAAAGTTCATACTGAAATGCCCTTCAGAACGCATCTCATACAGTGTAAATTTTCGAGTAAATCAAAGCAACCAGGAGGGGAAATACTCCATGATAGTAATCCCATCACTGAGGCAGAACAATCAAACGACCCAGACTAATCAGGCTCCACTAGGAGCCATGACTGAGGTGGCTGACTTAGTGGAACCCCTAAACCCCATCCAATCATGAATTTAGTGGTTTGGAATTGTAGAGGGTCATATAATGCAAAATTACGAAGGTCATTTAGATCACTACTTGACAACTACAGGCCAGTCCTAGTAGTTTTATTGGAAATACGTATGCATGATCACACTATTTTAAAAGATGATTTCAACTTCTCATACATGGCACAAGTCGAGGCATAAGGAATGTCGGGTGGTATAGTCTTACTGTGGCGTGCAGACATGGTTACAGTGGAAGATGTTACAATGACTTCACAAGAGGTGCACTGTATGGTCCAGGTATGGCCTAACCCTACTAAATGGCTCTTTTCTTCTATTTATGCAAATAACTCCACATCTTTACGAAATATACTATGGCAAAACTTAAAATGTATACATGATGCTTATACAGGACCATGGTTAATACGGGGGATTTTAATAAGGTCATTAAACATACTGAAAAATTTGGAGGTAACCCAGTTAATAATACACGGATAGATGCTTTTGCACAATATCTTAACTATTGTAATTTAGTTGACCTAGGGTTTTGTCACGATGACGGTTTGCCCTCCGTGAACCATCGTGACGGCACCTAGTCTCTACGACTAAGTAAGCCTAAACTTGCGGAAGATAACCAAAACTTGCAGAAGTAAAATAATTTAAAAATAGAAATAAGGCAATAACAATGTTAAATGTGCTGCTCGGCATACACCATATATAAATCTTAAAACCAATATCCAAATCCAAGACCCGGAAACTCACGAATAACAAGCTAAGAAAAGGAAATAATACATGGCTCTAATTCCGGAATTTGTCTAATAAGAACAGAAAGTATAGAAGGGCTAAATACTAAAAGGTAGGAATAGAAAGGGACTCCTTGGTCTGCGGACGCGGCATATGTACCTCGAAGTCTCTAAGTAGTTGTCTCCCTCAAGGATGGTAGGCTTGAGTAGAAGTACCTGGATCTGAACATGAAAAATATGCGCATAAGAGGCATGAGTACACCACAACGGTACTCAGTAAGTGCCAAGCCTAACCTCAGTTGGGTAGTGATGAGGAAGGTCAGGGCCCTACTGAGATTAAATAAATATAGAGATGACATGATAAGATAAGAATTACAATTGAAAATCTATAGTAAGAATATACACATGATAATAAGAGTACAATAACAGAAATAGAGATGAAGGCAAACCACCAGAAAGTACCACTCATAACAAGGATGATAACCAGGGATCTCTTGGTATCCCGAGGATCTCTTGGTATCCTCAATATATGCTAGGGATCTCTTGGTATCTCGAGGACCTCTTGGTTTCCTAAATATATGTTAGGGATCTCTCGTTATCCCGAGAATCTCTTGGTATCCTCAATATATGCTAGGGATCTCTTGGTATCCCGAGGATCTCTTGGTATCCTCAATATATATTAGGGAATCTCTCGGTATCCCGAGGATCTCTTGGTATCCTCAATATATGCTAGGGATCTCTTGATATCCTTAATATACGTGCCAGGGATCTCTTGGTATCTCGCAGCTCAGTTCAGATCATAAATACATACAAGGGATCTCCCGGAATGCCGTCCTGTAGTCCCAAAGTAAAAACACACAGCAGCAACATAAGAATACCCAATTAAACTAAATTTCATACCAAGTAAATAGTTAATCCTAGCCTAACATACTTCACGTAATGCAATTAAGGCAGTTTAAGCAAATAGGCAATTAAGTCAACTAAACATGCTTTTCTAAACTAGCAACAGGCTAAATTCACAAGTAGAATAAAACAGGAAAAAGAACTCAATTGAATTACTTAAGGAAAAAAATCGGATTTTTAACAATTAGCTCAAGTACGCACTCGTCAACTCACGTAAAAGACATTTCAATTATCAAATACATCATATCCTAAGGGGAAGGTCCCCCACACAAGGTTAGACAAGCCACTTACCTCGAACCGGCTCAAAATCAACACAACACCACGTCTTTGCCACGAGTACTCGACTCCAAATGGCCCAAATCTGTTCAATTCAATTGCATAATGTAAATAAGACTTCAAGTAACTGATTCTACAATTAAATTCTAAGCTAATACGCAAAATTATGTAAAATGACCAAAATGCCCCTCGGTCCCGCGTCTCGGAATCGGGTGATATTTATAGTTTCAGAATTTTCACACTCTCACGAGTCTAACCATACCAAAATTATCTAAATCCGATGTCAAATACCCAATCAAAACTTAATTTCTTGGCCTAAGAACTTTTCCCCATTTTTTTCATACAAATTCCGAAATTAAAGGATGAATTCATGTTTAGATTAATGGGTTACAAGCAAAAATGATTTAAGAATCGTTACCCAATCGATATCTCTGAAAATCCCTCAAAATATCGCTCAAATCCGAGCTCCCAAGCTTAAGTTTTGATAAAAATGGCTAAAACCCTCGATTTTGAAATCTTATATCTGCTCGGAAAATTCCTTCTTCGCACGCGTTCAAAGCCTCGCGTTCGCGAAACACAAATTAACTTTGACCATTTTTCCTTCTTCGCGAACACGTCCCTCACTCCACGAACGCAATGCCTTGCACAGACGAACCTTCGCGAACGCGACGGGCACCACACGAACGCGATGCACAAAACTCCACTGGGCCAATTCCTCTTCCGCGAACGCGAAGCCTAATCACGAACGCATAACACAACCATCCAGCCTCTTCGCGAACATGGAGGCCCTCTCACGAATGCGAAGGCCAAACTTTTCCCCCAGTCCCAGCTCCTCTTCGCGAATGCGTGAACCCACTCGCAAATGCGATGAAGGAAACCAAAACTGACTGCTGCAACATTTTCTGCAATTTCCTAAGTTCTAAAAATGACCCTTTGAGCATCCGAAACATACCAGAGGCCTTTGGGACCTCAACCAAACCTGCCAACCAATCCTAAAACATCATTCAAACTTGTTCCAACCTTTGGAATGCTCAAAACAACATCAAAATACCAATTTTTCATCGGATTCAAGCTTAAAAATTTCAAAAACTCTAAAAAACACACTTTCGATCAAAAAGTCTACCAAACCTTGTCCGAATGACCTGAAATTTTGGACACACATCCCAAATGACATGACAGAACTAATGCAACTCTCAGAATTCCATTCCGACTCTCGGATCAAAATCTCACTATCGAACCAGAAACTTCCAAAATTCAACTTTCGGCATTTCAAGCCTAAATTAGCTACGGACCTCCAAAACACAATCCGAACACGCTCCTAACCCCGAAATCTCCCAACAGAGCTAACAGAACCATCAAATTTCCATTCCGAGGCCGTCTTTACACTCTTCCAACTACGGCCAAGTTTCCAACACTTAAGCTCTCATTTAGGGACTAAATGTCCCAAAACTCCCCGAAACTCAAAATCGAACATCCCGGCAAATCGAAATAGCAGAAATAAACTTGGGAAAAGCAGTTAATAGGGGATAGGGGGGTTAATTCTTAATACGACCGGCCGGGTCATCACAGGTTTAAGGGTAGTAAATATACATGGACTAATAAGAGGAGGAATGGCTATACAATACTAGAAAGATTAGATAGGCTTTTAAGAATTTATGAATCGCTTAAATTATTTCCTGCAACACCTCCCCCGTACATACTCCGATCACTACCCTCTACTAGTCACACTGACCCCCAACACTAGGAAAATTATTTTTAGGTTTGAAAAAGTATGGAGCTCAGACCCTTCCCTCTATGATGTAATTAAACAATCTTGGATAGCTTGTCCTTCAATAGTTGAGACCATGAATTTTTTTCAAAATCATGTACTTTACTGGAATAAACATACTTTTGGTAATCCTTTTGCTCGAAAAAGAAAACTACTAGCTAGAATAAATGGGATTCAACAATCCATACACTATCATACAAGTAATTTCTTGCAAAACCTTGAGATTCAATTAAATAATGAATTCAGTGCTATACTTAGACAAGAGGAAGACTATTGAAAATTAAAATTAAGGATACAATGGCTAAATGACGGAGATGCTAACACTAAATTTTTTCACATGTCAACATTACAACGAAGAAGACGTAATCGTATAAACGCTTTGAAAGACACTGTAGGGAATTGGACTTATGACCCGGTTGAAATTCAAGATCAAATTTATCAATACTACACCAACTTGTTCCAAACACAATAATCTCTTTCAAATCAAAGTAGAGATCAATCCCCAATGCAGAATTATTTAACTTATGAAGACTAACATCAACTGATACAACCTTTAAGATTAATAGAAATTAAAAATGCACTAAAATCTTTTAAACCTTTTAAGTCACCAGGGCCAAATGACCTACATCCTTATTTTTTTCAAAACTATTGGGATGAAGTAAGTCAGCCACTTACCACCTGTTGCTACAACGCTTTCAATCAGGGGAAAAGTCCTGAAGAAATAAACAACACTTATTTGTGCCTTATCCCTAAGGTACCAAATGCTGTACAAATCACTCAATATCATTCCATAAGTCTTTGCAACACTGTTTATAAATTGATCACTAAAACCCTTCATTCTTAAAATAATTGGACCTACCCAATCGAGCTTCCAACAAGGGAAACGTGCTTCAGACAATGCCATCCTTGTTCAAGAAATTCTTAATCATTTTTTAAAAAAAAAGAAAAAAGGCAAAATGGATCAAATGATGCTAAAATTAGATTTGGAAAAAGCTTTTGACAAGCTTGAATGGTCTTTTATGAAAAATACACTTCATTTTTTTAATTTACCAACAAAACTCATCAGCTTAATAATGTCTTGTATTACAACATCTTCAGTATCTGTCCTAGTAAATGGATCACGCACATACTTTTTTAAACCATCTAGGGGTATACGTCAAGGTGATTCTCTATCTTCATACATCTTTATAATGTTCTTAGAAAGACTCTCAACAACCATATTTCAATCAATCGATTACCTATTATGGACTCCAATACAACTCTCCAAAAATGGACCTCAACTCTCATACCTATTCTTTGCTGATGACATCATACTTCTCTCAAAATTAAATGACAAAAGTTGTAAATCCATAATTGATATTCTCAATACTTTTACCCAACTGTCAGGCCAATCTATTAATTTTCAAAAATCACGCATTTGCTTCTCCAGTAACTGCAATATCGAACAAAAACTACACATCCTTTCCTGCTTAAGTATGAAGGAAGGAACTAGATTTGGAAAATACTTAGGTTTCCCAATGTTCCAACAAAGACCTACCTCATCTGACTTCCAATTCTTGCTTGATAACTTCAAGGCTAGACTTGCAGGATGAAAAACTAAATTCTTCTCCTTTCCGGGAAGAATTATTCTCATTAAATCGATACTATGTGCTTTACCTAACCACATAATGCAATACATAGCTATCCCTAAACAAATTTTAAATAAAATGAAGTAATATATGTGTAATTTCCTATGGGGAACTACTCACCAAAAAAGAAGACTCTATCTAGTAAATTGGAAAACAGTTACTATGCCAAAACATTTAGGAGGGCTAGGTATCCAGAGGCTCATTTAAAGAATGAGGCCATATTGGCTGGATTAGCTTGGAGGGTTTTCCACTCCCCTACTCAATTATAGGCACAAACTCTTATCACTAAATATAAAGACAAACGTCTTCCTGCAAACTCTTCAGCCACTTGGAATACCATTATTAAGGGTTGGGGTAACTGTCAAAATGGAATACAATGGAAGTTAGGTACACAATCTAGATTGAATTTCTGGAATGAGGCTTGGATTGCTCCAAACACCACTCTACGCTCTCTACTAATTGGTCCAATCCCCTCAGACCATACTAGCCGAAAGGTTGCGACCTATAGACACCAACACAATTGGAATTGGAAATATATACCTTTTCAAATGCCCGGTAATATCAAGAATATAATTAATAAGTTCCATGTTCCAACCTACACTCACAAAGTGGACACTATCTATTGAAGAATATCCAATTAGGGCATTTTCACTACCAAATCAATGTACTTAAATCTTCTTCAACCCGAACTAAAATTACATGCAGACACACATCCTTACAATTGGATTTGGAAGATACAAATACCTCCCAAACAAAAAACTTTTCTTTGGCTTATCATGCACAACAAATTACCAACAACAAAATACCTAAACCATATTGGGGTAATTTCAAAAGATCAATGTCAACTATGTCACACACAACCAGAATCTACCATTCATCTTTTTCAACATTGTCCGCACATAGTCAAGCATCAACTGGGAATAAATCACACTACTAATTCCATACTTCCAAACTCACACCCAAATTAATGGCTAAGTAAACTAATGAACAAAAACATCATCTGAATGTCTCACCTTATTAATGCAAAAACTTTTATCACTTACACCTTATGGAATATTTGGCTAAATCGAAACAATAATCTTTTTACCAATGTGAAAAAGAGACTTTCTCTTAGGCAAATTACAAACAGTGCACTGGAATTCACCTACTTGACTGCCAAATTCTCCTTAAAAATAATTTATGTATTGTAGCATATTAGATGGATACCTCCTAAGCCTAATTTTTATAAACTAAACATGGATGGGGCAATGTTATCATCGACTAGCAAGGCAGGTATGGGAGGAGTCATACGTGACTGCCATGGACTTTAGATAATAGGGTTTGCTGGTAACTTGGATAATGCAAACACGATCCCAACATAATTTAAGGCACTATTCACTGGCCTGGAATTGGCACATAAACGCAGTATGGTTCTGCTGGAAATAAACATTGATGTTGTGCAGGTATTACATATGTTACACAATGATAATATGCATTATGCTAACTTGATCACCGAGTGTAGGTACCTCCGAGCTAATTGCATAATGCGACAGTAGAGCACACCTACAGGGAAGGCAACAAGGTGGCTGATGGTTTAGCTAAAACTGAATGCAATTTACTAACAACAGATAAATCATTATTTTTTGAAGAACCACTGAATTTTGTTAGAACCTTTTTGCAGAAGAACCAAGATGGAGTACCTCGTACAAGGAAGACAACGTGCTTAGTGCAACAACTGAAAGACGTGAACCAGGCTTTTTTGGATAACAACTCAGATAACCTGTGCCTGGATGCTTCAAATAGCTCTTTTGTAATAGACAATTACCATAGGATAGCTACTGCTTCTACTTCTACTTCCCGCATATCAAACAACTATCATATGGATGCATCTGCATCCCCCTCCTTGTAGTTATTATATTTATGTTTAATGCAAGTTATCTTTCCCACCAAAAAAATATTGTATTCTCTTACACTCAAGTATCACATGGCATCTAAATTATGAATTAACGAATGACTTGACAATTATTTTGGGAGGATTAGTTCTTGATAGTAGTAACCTATAGTAATTTGAACACCCAACGTGATGGAATGTTAAAAATTATAAGGAAGATTTAACTGTATAACTTATGGGATGGAAAAACATATAACCTATAGTAATATGTAGGAATTACTTATGGGATAGGAAAATTGTCATGAACTAATCACCATTGGTAGCATGGGATCTAGTCTGTCGACCAAAAAGAGAAGGAGGATTAGGAATACAAGAATGCTTGGCATGGAATGAAGCAGCTGTGTCAAAATATGTATGGAATATACAGCAAAAAGTGATTCACTATGGGTCAAATGGGTAAATCACATATACATAAATGGTAAGGATTGGTGGCAATACAACCCACCACAAGATGGTGCATGGTATTGGAAAAGATATGTGATATCAAAATAGTATTTGCTTCAGGCTTTGAACAAAAAAGGTGGAAAGGGCAAATGAACAGATACACAGTAAATGAAGGATACCAATGGAGAAGAGGAGCAACACCTAAATGGCCATATGCACGATGGATTTGGAATAGATTAAATATTCCAAAACATTACTTTATAGGCTAGTTGATCATGAGACAGAGACTGCTTACAAGGGGCAGATTGCATATGATGGGAGTGAGCCAGGAGAAAACATGTCTACTATGTGGAATGCAAGATGAAACAGTACGACATTTGTATTTCGAGTGCCAATTTTCCAGAAGATGCATTGATGAACTATGCAGCTGGTTGGGAATAAAGCTAAATCAACCAGATATGCAGAGCATTTGGAGGAGAATAGAAAGATGTATAAAAGGGAGAATCTGCAGAGGTTTTGTGATCTCAATCATCACAACAACAATGTATGAAATATGGCGAGCAAGGAATGAAGCTCTATGAAATCCGAAAGTGCCAATGCCAACAAAGTGTGGAAGAGCATTAAAGAGGATAGTAAATACAGACTGCAACTTATAGTAGATAACATAAAGAATAGGAAATAAATAGAGTGGATCAATCATTTGTCTAGATAGGAAAATGACTAGATTCTAATAGGGCAGACCTACCTAGTAGGGATGCGCAAGGATGATACAATTTTGGTGTTGAGCTAGATAGAGTAGCTTATAGATTATGGTAGGGATATAACATTTGTAAATAACTTTATCTGGTGGAGATCAATAAAATTTACTTTATTTTTCTCTTTAAAATTCTTGAAATTCAATAATTTGGTTTTAAATACAAGCAAAGACAATAAATTTTGATTATAACTCTAATAGAGTTTGTAAGAAATTATAACCACCCGAAGTGGTAAGATTTCTATGTCTTGCCATAATCAAACTCATGTATGATTATAAGCACAAAAATGGAAATCCGTCCAATTGAATTTGCTTCATTCTCATTCCCTTAAGAGAATGTGTTAGCAATATGTGATAAGTCTGAAAGAAGATAAATTATTACCGTGAAGGTATCAATAAATGTGGACGTGGCAATAGATAAAATTATAATCGTCATCATTGTAGTAATGAGAAGAATAATGATTCTCAAAATAATCCTTCACTTTGTGAAAGTAATATTTGTCATCGATTTGACATGAGATTTCGTAAAGCACATATAAATAATTTTGGTCCATTCATGATGTGAATGTGACAACATGTGATTTATGAATACATATTCATTTTTGGAAGAATATGAGCATGCCAGTGGTATATACCACACTCACCTCTAGAAGGAGGTTTCAGAGAAAATAAGAAAATAATGTCATTATTATAGCATAAATAGTCATTGGTCACATGCTTATTTTACGCCAAATTTTTTGGCATTGTGATTAAAATAAAAGATAACGGTAATGCAAGAAACAGATCTTGTATATAATTTTGACCATAACCATAATGATATAACTTTCTCTTTAAAAGAGATATTCACCATATGGATGTTGATAAATATGTGGTACTACAAAATTAATTGAGAACTCTGCAAGAGCCAATTATACTATTTTGGAGAAACACAATTGCTTACCAATAAGGTATTGTATTGAAGTAAGTCTCAAAGAAACTTATTCAGTTTCCAAAGTATACGCGAAAGCGGTTGATTATATTGAGACTATAAATAAAGGAAAGATTTAGTATCTTATATTACTATAACTTGTAGAGAGGTAATATGTATGTGAAAAGCTACCCGCTTTATTTTTCAATTTATACTACATAAATAAAAGAATGCCACAATAAAGTAGAAGTTTATTGATATAAAAAACCATATCATAATAAACTTGAAGTTTATTGATAATTGCACACGTCATGGTGTAAACCTAAAGTTTATCAATATTGATAATTTATCCAGTTGGCATAATTGATTTAGCTGTCGTGCCCCCTTTTTTCTTGCGAAATTGGGTTTTGACATTTTGACAACTCCTTTTGAGAGAGTAAGGAAAAGGAATTGGTTGTTAGAGTCGTCACCTAACGGATTAAGGTGCGTTAGGGCACCTATAACAAATAACTCAGATTATACCAGTTTGCATCACCAGAGATCGGGTAAGGGCTCAAATTACCTTGAGGGGAAGGTGTTAGGTACCCCTCGAGGTCTACAACGGTGGGTCCCCGCCGAACTTAAATTATGTGAATTAGTCTAAGGAAGCGAATAAACTATCAATAAGGATGGGTGTCCTAAATTTTTAGCATACAGGATCACCCCGTGCAACATAAATAATACTTCGTAACTCCTCCAAGACGGGGGTGTTACTCATATTATTCAGTGGGCACAGACTATCATCTCATGCTACCCGATTACTATCTTTGAGTTTTTACCTAAAGCGCTCTAGTTGATTCTAACTCGTGTTCTATGCGTGCGCTACCCGTTCCCTACCTAAGGTCCTGGAGGCATTGGGACCTCAATTTAGGAAACTTCTAGACTAGGCCTAAGGTTCTCAAAATTGTAAAATACTAGGTGACAAGCAAAACAATTAGGACTTTTCAAATAAAGACATATATGGGCTTACGTTAACCTCCGCATATAAATAGTAAATGCACACAACTGATTTAGCAGGCTTTATTAATCTTAGAGTTCTATGGGCAGGATATCTATGTGATGAATAGGCAAGCAATAGTATGTAAAGACAGTTCTTAACGCAAGTGTTAGGGCCTACGTGTATTTGCCTACTGATTTTAATTTAGTACAATATCTGGGCGTTTCATGCGTTAATGAATAACAGTAAATCACAATCATAAGTCCATAATTATTGTTCAATTATAGGCATGTTTTCTAAGTGATTGACAGTGATAATCGCATTCCGAATCAGTTAATAGAATTCTATATGCATGACTTCTACGAGTGTGATGATTATTACCATATAGGCATGATTTTAAGGTTTGAACTGGTTTTAATCCTATAGACATGATTTCTAGCATTGAGCTAATTTTAATCCTATAGGCATGATTTCTAGAATTGAGCAGTATATGGGCAGGAATTTATGCACATTGAGCCATAAAAAAATTAAGCCAAATATTGATCCTATAGGCATGATTTCTAACACATGTTTAATGGACAGATTGATACACCTAAAGACAGGAGTCTCAACAAATCATAACGTCAATCCTATAGGCAGGATCTCTAGCATGTAGACATAACATAGAGCTTATAAGAATGATATGAAACAACACAAATGAGATCCTATAGGTAGGATTTCTACCCGATTTAGCAAATGAAAATAAGAAACCCTTCCCGATTTTACTAAATACCCCAGAGTTGTTTGTTACAAAATTATTACAGACCAGATTAGTGAATAAATTACATAATAATAATAATAATGAAATAAGCTATTGAGAGCCTACAACAGGACCAAATACACCTGGGCAACCCAGGCCTTCAAACCATAGCAGATCCAAGGCTCACTTTCACAGGTACAAAATAATCACACATAGAATCCGGATCTCTAGTGTGTCGAAGTTTCAAAGGGCTTCAAGGACCCATGACAATGCTCACAGTAGAGGACAAAATGCTCAGAAATAATTCAAAGGAGGTTAGAAATCAAACCCTAGTGTGTCAGAGTTCACAAGAGTCTCACATAGACCCTGAGCAGTGGTCACACTGAGGAGGTGAAGGATAGAACCTAAAGGACCTAAAAATAAGAGTTTAAAAGTAGCAGCACGTAAAAGGAGACAATGGTAAAGGACATATTTTAAAACAGGTTTGATTTTAGAAAGCCATCATGACAGAATTTAAAACACATAATATAGGCAGAGTTGCATTAAGAAGATAAATTGGCAAGATTTGCACAGTAGCTAATGAGTTAAAGTCTGAGAGGCCTAATTAGGCTAAGTGTACATGCTAACATTTTAGGACAGCTTTGTTCAATCACAGAAAATATTTAGACAATATATTAAGGCAAAGAGTCAGATAATCACATGAATCCAAATGGATGCAAAACACGTTAGAAGCCAAGTTATCAGGGCACATGAATGACAGAGAAAGGTTTAATAATAATACAAGTTTGTAAAGACTCAGGACTGATTAACTGATGAACATACTAGTATTATCCTAAAGATGCCAAGTTCAGGACAATTTCATAACTAGCAAAACAGCATACATGAAACAAGTTAAAAGACATTAAGTTAACCTCTAAGAGGATTCATATTATTCAAAAAATAAACAATCTCAGAACTAACAATATCAATTATAGGACTAAAGGAAATCATAGGAACATAAAAGTGATAGAATCATGCTCAGAATGGACTTTAAACATGCTGGGTCATAAACACAGTTCATGGATACATAGAAAGGAAATGACAAAAGGATAGCCACTCACCAGTTAGGCAAGAAAACAAGAAATACACCACAATATTCGATAGCCCAGAATTACTTGGCCTTGGCTTTCAGCCGGCCAAAACCAGAAGCAAACGATATAGCAAAGAGAATATAGAGCCAAAACCCTAATTTTTTTTAGTGAGAGTATACTCATTTCAGTCTGTGCTAAAAGGAAAGGGGCAAGGGGTTTAAATAGCCTTAAACTAGGGCATGCAAATATGGAAACAATCAATCATATTGTTTAAGGGAAAGTTCGGATACCATTAAGGCAAGTTGATAATTAAACAGGTTTAACTAAAGCAAGTAACCACATGATCAGTAAAATAAAAAATAGAATAATAATGAAACCCTAAAATAAAGTTAATCAGAATGCACCTAGACAAATACTGAGAAAGAAATCAGAAATACAAGAACCTTTAACAGTTTTGAACCCTAATCTTGGTTCAATAATTTAGACAAACAGCATCATGGAAAATAGAAGGCAAATATACGGAAGGTCAAAATAATCAACCAACACAGATCTTAGCCAGATTTGAGCCCTAATTTTAGGGCAAAATAAATTAGGCAAGGTTTTTAAATAAAAAAAAATCATAAAATAGACATTCATAAAAAGGTTTTTTCAAAAAATAAATGATAAAAATATAAATAGATCTGTAAAAGATCTAAACCCTAATATATAGGGTAAATGAGAGTAGAGAAAAGCTCAGAGATTCGTACATAGAGAGAGGGAAGACGAACACAGATGAGAAAAGGAGAGGACTCGAACCAGATTTGGTCTGAAAATGGAGAGATTAGCTTGCCACGCTAGGGATGCTACTAAACAATACCATAATTGAGTAGCCAGTAGCGAGGTACAACTAATAAGGTAAGAAAATCGTCAAGGGATTCCATATCTGATTGGAATCAAAGAAAGATTATGGGCGACGATGCCTAGAGTTTCAGAGTAGAAGAAAGGAGTGGGATTTGAGGACGACGGTCTTTGCGAAGTGGGGATTAGGGTAGAGAGGAGGGATATAATGGAAGGGGCATTAGTTGTGGGCCGCTGATCAATTTTTATCAACGGTCCGGATTTAATGAATGAGTATGGGTAATTGGGTTACTTGATTTGGGCTAGGGGACTGGATTAGGCATTTTAGGTATTGGGATGGGTAATTTGGGCTGGTTTGGGTAGCCTAGGTCCGAAAATAGGAAAATTTAGGGCTACTAGTTAAATACCCATTTTTAATTAATAAAATAATTTGTCAAAATGATAAATAAAATAGTAAAAATTATTTGTTCATAAAAATGGTTAAAAATAATTATTTGATACTATAAAAGCATAAAAAATTATTTTTTTGCATAAACAAAGTAATCATAAGTATATAAGGGCTATTATTGCAAAATATACAATTTTAGCCTAAAAATACAAATATAATTATAATAAATGCATAAAAAATATTTAAGGCTTAATATGGATATAAATGATGAAGTTAGATGATAAAATCATCATAAAAATAATTTATGATGCAATTAATGATTATTTATATAATAAAATATGGGAATAAATTGATTAAAAAAATCTTTAAAATTATGAAAAAAAATTAGAAAAAATACTTGATGATGGGCATGCACTATTTTGAAAGTATATATGCATATTTGAAATATATGAGGAAAAAACTGGATATCAACAGCTGTCCCTCTTTACCGGGGAAGGATGAAAGAGTTGTCGGGTAAAGAAATGATGACCGATTTTGACCGAATGGAGTGATTTGAAAAATATAGGCCGCACTCTGGTTTTTGAGCTGCCTACATATCCCTGATTTTACAGAAATCAGATCGTGTGTAGTTCTGGACCCAACGGTGAATGAAACTGATGGAATTGTTATAGGAATAGTTGTGTGTTTCGGAAAGGGTTCTTTTGGGAAGGATAGTATCGGATGAATTTATGCGGAGTTATGAATGTGAATCTGAAATGTAACGGATGTGTTATAGAGCAAGTATCTGAATAGCCATAGAGTAAGAAGCGGGAATTAATGGTGATTGGTTATGTTTAAAACATTTGCGGAATGTGAACGTTGTAAACAGAAATCGGAGCGAAGATTGCTCCCGTTTGAAGAACAGTTACTTCCTAGATTACCTGCAAAACTTAAAACACGATGCGTGCAAATATATATGGATTATTGCGAGAATTTAAACATGATGTAGATTCCCTTTGGATCATGAAGGTTGTCTTTGGACAGTGATGGTGATGTCCTTAGACCATGACGTCCCGTGACATGGATCATGAGATAAGGGATTCGCAGGCCATGAAATGATGTTCTCGGGCCATGGGAATGGTTCCTCTGAACCATGATGCCTTTGAATAATGACGTGCAATATTGAGAGATCCTCAGTTCATGACATGATGTCTTCCGGCTATGAGGATGTTGCCTTCGGACTATGACGCCTTCGGATAAAATGGCGATATTTCAGCCCATGAGGTGCAGAGGCATGATGCTAGAGGTAATAACAAGACAAAGTTTAGTCTTGTTTGGGATTAGAGCTTAGCCCCGAGAGAAGAGGACAATGCAAGGTTTAGAATAGAGCCACACTTATGCAGAGGGAGACAATGCTTACTCTCATGAGAAGGCAGTGCTTAGCCTTATGCAAATGGAGAGGCAGGGCTTAGCCTCATGCAGAAATTGAGACAGGGCTTAGTTCCATGCAAAGAGAAGGCAATACTTAGCCTTATGCAAATAGGGAGGCAGGGCTTAGCCTCATGCAAGATTTGAGACAGTTTTTAATTTCATGCAAGTGAAAGGCAATACTTAGCCTTATGCAAATGAGGAGGTAGAGCTTCGCCTCATGCAAGATTTGAAATAGTGCTTAGTCTCATACAGGGGTAAGGCAATGCTTAGCCTTATACAAATAGGGAGGCAGGGCTTAGCCTCATGCAGAAATTGAGACAGGTCTTAGTTCCATGCAAAGAGAAGGCAATGCTTAGCCTTATGCAAATAGGGAGGCAGGGCTTAGCCTCATGCAAGATTTGAGACAGTGCTTAGTCTCATACAAGTGGAAGGCAATGCTTAGCCTTATGCAAATGAGAAGGCAGAGCTTTGCCTCATGCAAGATTTGAAATAGCGCTTAGTGTCGCACCTCCTTTTTACCGCGCCCGCGGGGCGCGTGGGGAGTTTTCTCCAATTAAAGGACAGTCGAAACGAGATTTATTTAATTATTTAAGAGTCGCCACCTGGGAATTTTAAGGCGTCCCAAGTCACCAATTTCAATCCCTGAATCGAGGAAAATATGACTCTGTTTATTATTCTGCGAACCAGAAATCTTGAGTAAGGAATTCTGTTAATCCGGAAGAAGGTGTTAGACATTTCCGAATTCCGTGGTTCTAGCACGGTCGCTTAACTGTTTTTATTATTGGCTTAATTATCTTGATTTTATTAAATATATTGATGTTACATGAGTTTACTACCGCTTATACTTATTGTGATTGAGGACCCTTCTTTGAATCGAATTACGCGTACGTATATTCGTGTTATAAATTTAAAAATGCGGAATTGTGTCACGCGTACGTGTACACGATAACTTTTGGTAATATATTTATTAAACAATCATTTTTTCGAAATTGTGTCGAATCAAGAATATTTGTTTTTCTTAAATAGTAAACCATACATCTCGGGTTTTTATGAAATTGATTTAACGCCTTTGGAAAAATCCTTTTATTAAATATTCGCTCGAAATTGCACGTACGCATAATCCGAATTTTTTGCTTTTAAAAATGTAATCAGGGTACGCGAACGTATCCCTAATTGCGCAAAATATTTGTAATGATATTAGGGATTTTTTCCACAAATTGTTTATTATATTATGAGAAATCTTCATTTAAGATACCCTTTAATTCTTGAAAAAAAGAATTCACAATTTGTTGAATATTGCCCGTTGATTATAATTTCCGCATATAACATGTTCATCCAAGACTATTCAAATTCTAAATAAAAAAACATGATTAATACTATTCTTCACAAATACAACATATATATCTACATGCCCAATAATGAATTGTATATGAAACTAAAAATGATTTATAAAGGGAAGAATATTTTTTAAGAACTTTTATTATTTCTATTTAGTGCAAGTCCTATTTCTAATTGTCGTTGATAAAAAATGTTGTAATTTGTATATCTCATCTTATTCTCATATACTTGCTTTTAATCTAATAGGACTAATTATTTATTTAGGATGGTAAATAGGCATCAAATTGATAATAAAGGGAATTATTGTACAAATTAATTAACAACATTGCTTTACATGCCACCTATTTGTATGTCTTGAAACATTCGTAGCACTTTAACTATCGTAATGAGCCATAACAACTCAACTCACTATCCACTAATGGTTCTATAAATACCTGTTATCATACCACATAAGAACGTACAACTTATATCATTCCATCCATAACTAAATCAAGTATAAGAATAAACTAGCAATATAGTTTTGATATTTTCACTCCATTCTAACAATGCCATAAGGCCTAGTAAATAGCCAATCTTTATGTCATGTTTCTTGCCTTGACAGTTCAAATATGATTAAACTAATGAGATGAAGGACTAACATTATTACAAAGCTTTATACGAACTTTCAAAGTAAGACAATTAGCTCATAGCTATCAAATTGAATTTACTACTAATTAACTAACATGAAACGAAAAAATGAAATTTAAACTGATGAACTTGGACAAATGGAAAAACAGAATTTCAATTCAAGCTTCATTGATGAGTCATGTTGAATCTCTTTCCAACTTAAAATTTAAAAGACATGTACCTGAAAATGAAGGTAGAAGGAGTAAATTTCAGCAGTAGCAGCAGTAACAAAATCAGCAGAATATACCAATAACACAGCAAGTCTGAATAAGACCCATTAACCCAGATGAACAGTGACAGAGACTTGAGAAAAATTTCAGATTTGGACTGAACAATATTCACAAGCAAACAACGGACAGATTCTAGAAAGATAACATTTCAGATTTCAGTTTCTTTCCTCTTCCTGTTTCAGATTCCTATTTCACATTTTCTTTCTTTCTGTTTTTCACAAATGTGTATGTATTTCTGTGTGTATTTCCTAATGTTTTGGAAATCAGCCTCTCTTAAACAGATAACCTGAAGAAAAAACAAAACTGCCTTTCTAAATCAGATTGTTCCTTCTCTTAAAATCTACCCAAAATCTCAGTTTTCCTTGTTCTAATCTCTCTGAAAACTGAACTTTAAAATTTATGTCTGAAAACTGATTTCTCTCTCTCTGAAAACTCTTAAAGTCTATCTAGATTCTGTTCTGAAATCTCTCCAAAAAAAAACTCTTAAACTCTCTTCAAGTTTTCTGAAAAACTCCCCTCAATCAGTCCCCATTCCCTCTATCTTATACAGGTCTGTCCCCCCTTTTTAAGTGCTGCCCGGACCCCCTTTTATCTTTTAAAAACAGAAAAAATTCCATTAAAATCTGCCTTTACTACTTTAAATCCCATCAAGTTAACTTTTTCCTGATTTCTAGCAGCCCATTATCCCTTGTTCCCCATTAGTATCATTAACTAATAGCCATTAACATACCACTTTCAGCCCTCTATTATATCATATTACCTCACTGTTTCATTACCAGTAGTACCCCTGAAAACCTACTGTTATTACTGAAAAATCAGAACCCACTGTAAAACAGATTCTATAATCTGTATAAACTTAATTATCCTTCTGATTTACAGCTATAACCAATCCTATGATTTTGAGACAGTATATCACATTTCTAATAACTGATTGACAAGAACTGAATTTAAACAGGGGATTCTCAACTGAACACTGAATAAAACACCCTTAACATTACACAGAACATGCAGGATTATTTCAACTGAAATTCAAAACTGAACTAAAAGCAAACAAATACAGGAGCATTGTCAATATACTGACAATGCCCTGTTCAGAAAACAATATATACATACCATTGACAAACTTTCTGAATTATTAAAAGAGAATCAATTAATTGGGAAGAACTAATTGACTGAGTTCAATGACAATAAACAATTCCAAACGGATACACAGGGTATTACAAACAGCATTAATGGCAATAAGAATTTACAAAACAACTAATCGATGAACTTAATCGAGTCGATTACACATATTATGACCACTCGTAAACAACAGAAACAATAGTATGATTCTGATCCAATAGACGAGTATGAGACAGTATAACAGAATTGACTAAAATAAATATGAAAAATTAAACAGACTAATGAAAACAAATATAGAATACTCATAGAATGCTCATAAGAAACAGAAATTACCTCTGAACCTTTAAATTCAACTGAACTCAACTCGACTTGGATTTGGACTATGTTTGAAATCAAACAGACCTTAGTTGAAGTATTTTCCACTGAAAATACTTCGACTAAGGTTGATTAAACCTCAATCTTTATTCAATATGAACAGAATCCAAAAGTTTGGTATTTTAGGGTTCTTGAAAATTTAATTTGGCATTTAACCATTTCTGGTCAGATTCGAGGAGAACCAAACATGATACAAGGGTGAGGGTAGCCTAGGGGTCATTTGGTGTCAGCTTAAAACAAATCTGAGTTTGTTCTTGTTTGGTCCGAATCTTCAAAAGAAGATTCGAGAAGCTCGGAACTGATTCGAGCCAAACAAACAATAGATCCATACTCAGGGTGGCTAGGGGAAGCTATGGTGTCAATTTGGGACTGTTAGGTTTAGATCTAAACTCAGCTCGAATCTTCAAATGAAGATTCGAGAACCTTCAGGAAGATTCGAGCCAAACGGCTAACATATTTGGATAGAGGAGGTTCAGGGGGTTCTAGGGTGTTATTTTGGTGACCGGCGGCGTTGATGCCGCCGGGTTTCAGGCGGTGGGATCCTAGGGCGGCTAGGGTTAGGAGTGGGGGTTTGGGGGACGATGATGAACAGTGTAGGAGGGGGGGTGTTTAGTTTGGGGCCGGGGTAGGGGCCTGAGACTTATATAGGGGTGGGGTGTATTGATATTATCCGTTGGATTAGATAGAATGAAGGGTTGAGATCAATCCACTTAACCAAACGTCGTCGTTTGGTCTAAGTTCAGGGTCGGCCTGTATTGGGTCAAAGGGTCGGGTTACAGGTTACGGGTAAGGGTAGGAGATCTCGTCCGTTGATTGGATTTGATCGAACGGTCCATGATGAACCACGACTAAACGCTGTCGTTTTGACTCTTTTCGGACTGGACCGGACCTGGGCTAAAGGGGGTAATTTGGTTTGGGCCTGGATTTAAATCCAGGTCCGATTATTATTATTATTTTTATTTCTTTTTCAACTAATTCATTATTTAAATTTCCAATTTTAATTATAAAACAATTTTAACTTCACAAAATATATTAATTATTCTATAACAATTATTTAACACATAGACAAGACATCAATCACACAGTGGAATATTTAAAATAGAACTATTGCATATTTTTTGTGATTTTATTTAAATTATCTTTTAAATGCATAATTAAATCCTATATGCATGCAACATGTATTTTATTTTATTTTTTCATTTATTATGACAAAGTAAATACTTACGGATACAACACAAGTATTTAGCATCACGCAAAATTCAAAAAATTACACAGTAAAAGAAATTTATTTTATTTTTTGATTTATTTTGGAGTAGTTTTCATTAAAGCAAAAATCACGTGCTCACAGCTGCCCCTCTTTATGCGGAAACTCGAAGAGTTTTCGTGCAAAGATAAAGTGAGCGGATACGAGCGATTTTTGCCCGTTCGAATACTCCGTGGGAAGCATTTTTTGAAAGATTTGACCGAACCTCTGCTTCAAAGGTTTCCTACATATCCTTGGCTATAAAGGAATCAGGTCAATGTAGTTCGGGAATTTTGGGTAGCTGGGACTACTATGGGACTGTGATGTTACTGCTGCTTTGTGCTGCTCTTACTGCTTGCTGACCTCCTTATTACACCTTACTTCCAAGGTAATACAAAAAGCTAAACTAGACTATGGTACATGAATTATAAAATCTTATCTAGATTATGCCCTTGCGTTTCTTGTTGTCTTGATTTCTTGGTGACTCTTGGGCATTTGGCTTATTCCGTATTCCTTTCATTGTGTCCCGTATTTTCTTTTGGGACTCTTGTTGTTTCTTGCTGGGGATTTTGTTGGACTCCTCTGCTTTATGGGTTCTAAGTGTGCTCCTTTTCCATATGAGCGGGCTTTTGATTTCAACACTTCAGTTTCATTCCCTCGTTCTTCAGGTGGGTACCTTGACTGTTTCTTTTCTTTCTTCATCCTCATTCTCCAGGTGGACGCCTGACTTCTTTTTCTTCATCCTCATTCTCCAGGTGGACGCCTGACTTCTTCAACTTCTTCATCCTCATTCTCCAGGTGGACGCCCGATTTCTTCAATTTCTTCATCCCCATTCTCCAGGTGGATGCCTGACTTCTTTTTCTCATCCTCATTCTCCAGGTGGATGCCTGACTACTTTAATTTTCATCCTCATTCTCCAGGTGGACGCCTGACTACTTTAATTCTCATCCTCATTCTCCAGGTGGACGCCTGACTTCTTCTTTTCTCATCCTCATTCTCCAGGTGGACGCCTGACTTCTTCAATTCTCATCCTCATTCTCCAGGTGGACGCCTGACTTCTTCAATTTCTTCATCCTCATTCTCCAGGTGGATGCCTGACTTCTTTAATTTCTTCATCCTCATTCCCCAGGTGGACGCCTGACTTCTTTTTCTCATCCTCATTCTCCAGGTGGATGCCTGACTACTTTAATTTTCATCCTCATTCTCCAGGTGGACGCCTGACTTCTTCAATTCTCATCCTCATTCTCCAGGTGGACGCCTGACTTCTTCTTTTTCATCCTCATTCTCCAGGTGGACGCCTGACTTCTTTAATTCTCATCCTCATTCTCCAGGTGGACGCCTGACTTCTTCTTTTCTCATCCTCATTCTCCAAGTGGACGCCTGGCTTCTTCTTTTCTCATCCTCATTCTCCAGGTGGACGCCTGACTTCTTCAATTTCTTCATCCTCATTCTCCAGGTGGACGCCTGACTTCTTCTTTTCTCATCCTCATTCTCCAGGTGGACGCCTGACTTCTTCAATTTCTTCATCCTCATTCTCCAGGTGGACGCCTGACTTCTTTAATTCTCATCCTCATTCTCCAGGTGGACGCCTGACTTCTTCTTTTCTCATCCTCATTCTCCAGGTGGACGCCTGACTTCTTCAATTTCTTCATCCTCATTCTCCAGGTGGACGCCTGACTTCTTTAATTCTCATCCTCATTCTCCAGGTGGACGCCTAACTTCTTCTTAACTTCTTCTTTTCTTTACCAGGTATTTCCTGAAACAAATATTGTATTTGCCCCTGTTTTAAATCAAAGAAAACTTCGTTCGTTTAAAGCAGGGTGGTTGACTGGGGTATTCTTGCCGATGGTGATGCTTCTCTTCGTTTCTCTTTGTTGCCTTGGAATGGTTGAAAAGACTGTTTTGTCCTTGTAATTGATTCTTGACTATAGGATTCTCCTCTGTATGTTTTCCTTCGAACCCTTTTAACTGTAATAATATGTCCCTTCTGACTTTGCTGATCCACTTTTGATTTCACCTTTCTTACACCCATATCTTTTATCTCCTACCTTTCGTGGCTGTATTTTGTAACCTTGAATCTTGGTAGTATACCTTGACATTCCTTCTTATTTGTTTGGAATAAAACTTATCTCAAAGCTTTTAGAAAGTAAGATTATTAGTAACGAAATACGCTGATTTCGACAATCATAGAATGAAAAGAAAAATCCAAATTTGGATGACTGTTGGAAAAGGAATAAAGGACTTATCTGATTGGAATTACTGGCACCAATGATCAGGGTATGCATTTTGGATTAATCAACCCAGTCTTTTAATCAATCTCCTTTCAATTGTCTCATTTTTATTTTTGCCAAAATTTCCATAACCCAACTTCATTTTTCATTTCACAGACCTGTTGGACTTGCAACGTCTCAAAGAGTTTTTACCGATAAACTTTCCTCATTTGTTCATTTCTCACTTCCTTTTCGCCTTAGGGTGCCTATGAAGGTTTTCACCAATAAGACTCTCTCCTTTTACTTTTCTCTCAACTTCCGTCGCCTTATGGTGCCCGTGTGGGTTTTCACCTATAAGACTCTCTCATTTTTACTTTCTTTTCTTGTTTGTACCAGAGTATTATGAACCATCTTCATTTGCTTGACTCAGCATTTTTCTAAGATTGTTCGAAAGGTCTTTCTGGTATGGGGTTAGAAATAGAAAAGGTATTAAAAGCTAACAGTTTTGGTATGTGTTTAAAATTACCACTCTTGGAATCTTTTTCTTATTTCCAATACAATTCTTGCCCCAGTTCCTTGATTGGGGTCGCTTGATGTTTCTTTTTGTGCACATTTTAGGTATATTGTGCACCCTATGACCGAGCCGTGAAGCGCCTACGTATCCTTCTTTGAGGAATCAGGTCAAACGTAGTTCACCGGATAATAGTGATATTTTTTATTTTTTTTTAAATTATTTCATACTTGATTTTTTTTTTGATTCCAAGAGAGGGTAGGAAAGAAACAAGTATGGCTCAAAAGGGAAGCAAATGGTATAGTGTTTGGATAGCAGAATAAATTGCCTTTGTCATTCCAATCTTCGAAATAATGCTAAATACAAACACTCAAAAAGTTATGCATAATATCTCTTTACAGCGTCAGAATTGATCGCCATATCTATGCATTTGCCTTCAATGTCTGTTAAGCATAGTGCACCATTCAATAATACTCTGGTCACAATGAATGGACCTTGCCAATTCGGGGCAAATTTGCCCTTTGCTTCAACCTGATGTGGAAGAATACGTTTCAACACATGCTGACCTACTTCAAACTTCCGAGGACGCACCTTTTTGTTGTATGCTCTTTCTATTCTTCTTTGATATAATTGACCATGGCATACTGCAGTCAATCATTTTTCATCAATCAAGTTTAACTGTTCCAGACGGGTTTTGACCCATTCATCATCATCAATCTTTGCTTCGGCGATGATCCGAAGGGAAGGAATCTCAACTTCTGCAGGAATTACTGCTTTAGTTCCATATACCAACAAATAGGGAGTTGCTCCTACTGAAGTGCGAACAGTAGTGCGGTATCCCAATAATGCAAATGGTAATTTTTCATGCCATTGTTTTGAACCTTCTATCATTTTCCGAAGTATCTTCTTTATGTTTTTGTTGGCTGCTTCTACTGCTCCATTCGCCTTGGGCCGATATGGGGTAGAGTTGCGATGTGTAATCTTAAACTGTTGACATACTTCCTTCATTAGGTTGCTATTAAGATTAGCACCGTTATCTGTGATGATCACCTTCGGGATTCCGAATCGACATATGATATTTGAGTGGACAAAATCGACCACAGCTTTCTTGGTCACTGATTTGAATGTCTTGGCCTCAACCCATTTGGTAAAATAATCAATAGCTACCAGAATGAACCTGTGCCCATTGGATGCTGCCGGCTCAATTGGTCCAATTACATCCATGCCCCAAGCAACGAAGGGCCATGGTGCCGACATTGTGTGCAACTCGGATGGTGGAGAATGAATCAAATCTCCGTGTATTTGGCATTGATGACACTTGCGCACAAAACTGATACAATCTCGCTCCATGGTAAGCCAATAGTAACCATCTCGGAGGATTTTCTTTGCCAACACATATCCACTCATGTGGGGTCCGCAAACTCCTGAATGTACTTCAGACATGACAGTTGTAGCTTGTCTGGCATCTATGCATCTTAATAATCCAAGATCTGGTGTTCTTTTATACAAAATTCCTCCGCTTAAGAAGAATCCATTTGCCAATCGCCTAATGGTCCTCTTTTGATCCCCTGTGGCTTGTGTGGGATATATCCCCATTCTGATATACTCCTTGATGTCGTGGAACCATGGTTCACCATCAAATTCTTCTTCAACCATATTGCAATAAGCGTGCTGATCGTGGACTTGAATATGTATCGGATCTACATAAGCTTTGTCCGGATGGTGCAACATTGATGCCAGGGTAGCCAATGCATCAGCAACCTCATTATGGATTCTTGGAATATGTTGGAATTCCACTGATTGAAACCGCTGACAAAGATCATGTAGACATTGTCGGTATGGTATGAGCTTCAAGTCTCGGGTTTCCCATTCTCCTTGAATTTGATGTACCAAAAGATCCGAATCTCCCATGACTAAGATTTCTCGGATACCCATGTCTGCAGCTAGCCTTAACCCCAAAATGCAAGCTTCATATTCAGCCATATTATTGGTGCAATAAAATCGCAATTGAGCTGTAACAGGATAGTGATGCCCTGTTTCAGAAATGATTACAGCTCCTATTCCGACTCCTTTCATGTTAGCGGCTCCATCAAAGAAAAGTTTCCAGCCAGGCTTTTCAATTTGCTCCACCTCGTCGATATGCATTGTTTCTTCATCAGGAAAATAAGTCTTCAACGGCTCATATTCCTCATCGACCGGGTTTTCGGCTAAATGATCGGCCAGTGCTTGAGCCTTCATTGCAGTTCGAGTCACATAGATGATGTCGAATTCTGTGAGCAATATCTGCCACTTTGCAAGTCTTCCCGTTGGCATAGGCTTTTGAAAAATGTATTTCAATGGATCCAACCGAGAAATGAGGTAAGTAGTGTAGGATGACAAATAGTGTTTCAATTTTTGAGCTACCCATGTTAGGGCGCAACATGTCTTTTCCAGATGGGTATACTTAACCTCATAAGCTGTGAACTTCTTGCTAAGGTAGTAGATGGCCTGTTCTTTTCTGCCAGTGAGGTCATGTTGCCCCAATACGCAACCAAATGAATTTTCCAAAACCGTTAAGTAAAGAATCAAAGGTCTTCCTGGCTCTGGCGGGACCAACACGGGTGGGTTTGACAAGTACCCTTTTATCTTATCGAACGCTTCTTGACACTCATCGGTCCATTTGACCGCAGCATCCTTTTTCAACAATTTGAAAATTGGCTCACAGGTTGTTGTGAGCTGAGCAATAAACCTGCTGATGTAATTTAACCTCCCCAACAAACTCATTACTTCAGTTTTATTTCTTGGAGGTGGCAGTTCTTGGATGGCTTTGATCTTTGATGGGTCTAGCTCGATGCCTCGTCGACTGACTATGAATCCTAGCAACTTTCCGGATGGAACTCCAAATGCGCATTTGGCAGGGTTAAGCTTGAGGTTGTACCTGCGAAGTCTTAAGAAGAACTTCCTCAAATCCCCAACGTGGTTGGCCTGATGCTTTGATTTTATGATCACATCATCCACGTATACCTCAATTTCCTTGTGTATCATATCATGAAACACTATGGTCATTGCTCTCATATAGGTTGCTCCGGCGTTCTTTAGACCGAATGGCATTACCCGGTAGCAATAAGTTCCCCATGGTGTGATGAATGCCGTCTTTTCTGCATCTTCTTCATCCATTAGAATTTGATGATACCCGGCATAACAATCCACGAAAGACCCTATATCATGCTTGGCACAATTGTCGATCAAAATATGGATATTGGGTAATGGGAAATTATCCTTTGGACTTGCTTTGTTGAGATTGCGATAGTCGACGCATACTCTAATTTTGCCATCTTTCTTTGGCACAGGAACGACATTAGCTAACCAAACAGGATATCGAGTGACTCGAATGACCTTTGCTTCCAATTGTTTGGTGATTTCTTCCTTAATTCTCACACTCATATCGGGCTTGAATTTTCTCAGTCTCTGCTTGACAGGAGGCACCGTTGGATCGGTGGGCAATTTGTGGACCACTAAATCAGTGCTCAAGCCCGGCATGTCGTCATACGACCATGCAAAAACATCTTTGAATTCTATGAGTGCTTTAATTAACTCCTCTCGGATCTTTGGTTTGAGATGGACGCTTATTTTAGTTTCCCGGACATTACTCGTGTCCCCTATATTGACGTCCTCGGTATCACTCAAGTTAGGTTTGATTTTTTCCTCAAATTGAATTAACTCTTTACTAATCTCTTCAAAAACCTCATCTTCATCATATTCTGATTCATAATCACAATATATTTCTTGAATTAATATTTCGGAACCAGATTGATTTTTAAGACTGGGCTGAAGATTCCTCATGCATGCCATATCACTAGAGCCAGCGTAAAAGGAACTGTACAAGAAATAAGAAAAAGAAAAGAAAGCTATTAGGAATGATAATAAAAAGGAAACTGCTTTTTATTGGATGATAAAAGATAATAAGGTTTTGCACACTTCAAACCAACTGTAGGATAAACTTTGGGATTACAACCTTGAAATAACCCAAACAAATTGAAAGAAAATCAAAATAAACTACCAAGACTCCTTTCGAATTGGGAGAGGAGTGACTTTCCAATTATTGAGCTTTGTTTCTGGCCCAACGAATTGAACTTCTGCGTTGCTACACCCTTCTCCGTTTTCCAACATGTTCACATCACTAAACAATTTCTCGAATCTTTCAATTAATTCCTCCTCAGGATTGATCCGGGATTTAGGAATTGTTGTTATCGGGCGATTTTTAGCGCCGGTCTTGACAAAAGACTTTGACAAATGTGGGACTGGTTTTGGAAGAACCCATGCTTGGTGTTTCAGCTTCCTAACCCTTATCACGTCATTGGCAGCGGGTATGAACCCCAAACCGAATGTTCCCCAGTTCTCGGGGAGAGATACTAGTTGTATAATTCCTTGCAAAGATAAACCCAGACCTTTGCCGGGTATAAAGCCATTCTTTAACATTTCATAAGCTACCATGGCTGATGCAGAGGATATCTTTGGATTTGGAAGATATTTCCCCTCTGGAATTTTCTCTATCGACACTGTGTCGGTCACTTGGTATACCCAAGGTCCCTGGTCATTTTCTGTTCCTTCGACCGGTACAATGGTACTGCTGTGAGTATTTAAACTTTCTTCTCCATACACGACTACTTCTTGATGATCCCATTCAAACTTGATAGCCTGATGTAATGTTGACGGGACTGCTTTAGCAGCGTAGATCCATGGTCGACCCAACAACAAGTTGTAAGAAACAGTTATGTCCAACATTTGGAATTCCATTGTGAATTCAACTGGCCATATTGTTAGTTCCAATACTATGTCGCCAAATGAATCTCTGCTTCCACCGTCAAACCCTCGTACGCAGATACTATTCTTCTGGATCCTCTCCTCTTTAATCTTTAATTTGTTTAAAGTGGAGAGAGGGCATATGTTTGCACTTGACCCATTGTCAACCAATACCCGGGTTACTATGGAGTTTTCACATTTCACGGTGAGGTAAAGAGCTCTGTTGTGTTCGGTACCTTCCACAGATAATTCATCATCGGCAAATGTAATTCTGTTTGTCTCAAAGATTCTATTGGCTATTTTTCCCAAATGATTTACAGAGATCTTTTCAGGAACATGAGCTTCATTCAGGATTTTCATCAAAGCCAGGCGGTGCTCCTCTGAATGGATCAGTAATGACAACAATGAAATTTGAGCGGGGGTCTTCTTTAATTGATCCACAATAGAATAATCATGGAGTTTCATTTTTCTTAAAAACTCCTCCGCCTCTTCTTCCGTCACAGCTCTCTTTGTTGGCATTGGATTGTTTTTAGTTTTTCTCAGCTCTTCGGGAGTAAAACATCTTCCCGAACGAGTCAAGCCTTGCACCTCACACATTTCTTCCTTGATTTCTTTGCCTTTATACATTACAGTCACCCGTTCATAGCTTCATGGGATGGCTTTGTTGTTGATGACCGGTAGCTGGATTACAGGTGCAATAATAACCTGATCTGTACGGGCCCCTTCCACGAATATAATGGGTTTGTTAACAACCCCTGGTACTATCACTTTCGGCTTTTCTTGTTTTGCGGCAACTTTGCTCGATGATCCCTCATCGACTATCATAGACGGTTCATCACCATTTTTGTTCTGCTTAGACACCGGCTTCTCCTCCATTAACTGCTTATCTGGCTTGGTTTCATGAGACTTGATCATCATGACAGTTTGTGACGGCTTCTTTGTCTTCCCATCAGCTTGTATGATTTCTATCATATTAGCCTCTTGATGGGCTGGCATTGGATTTCTATTGATATTTGGGGCTTCGGGGGTTTGAACCTCGATTTTATTAGTATCAATCAGCTCTTGTATTGCATTTTTCAAATGCCAACATTTCTCCGTATCATGGCCTGGTACACCAGAGCAATATTCACAGCTAATGGTGTAATCCAAATTCTTTGGAGGAGGATTGGGTAGCTTGGATTGTATTGGTCTCAGCATGTCTAGCTGTCTCAGCCTGTGGAACAGACTGGTGTAAGACTCTCCCAATGGAGTGTAAGTTTTCTTTTTCTGTTCCCTTTCTCCCCTGAATGCTGGCCTAGGCCTGAAACCTGGTCCGGGATAGGCTCGTGGGTAAGTATTTGGTGTGATAGGAGCACGCCAATTGGCGTGAACAGGTGGCTAATTGTATGCTTGAGCATGGTTAATGGAAAAATGAGGCTCTGAAGGGTGATAGTAGTGTTGGGATGAATCATGGTGGTAAACTGATTGGCGAGGTCGTGGTTGATTATAGTAAAGCGGTGAACCTCTGGGTCCCGACCAAATTCCTGAATCAACTACTGTTGCTTCCTCCCTCTTCTTTCTTCCGATTCCTCCTACCCCGCCTTGAATAGCTTGAGTAGTTGCCTTAATTGCTGAATAGCTCATGATTTTATTTGTCTTGAGGCCTTCTTCCACCATACCTCCCATCTTCACTACTTCGTTGAATGATTTCCCAACCGCTGAAACCAAGTGGGCATAGTAAGTTGGTTCCAAGGCTTGGAGGAAGTAGTCTACCATTTCGCTCTCCTTCATAGGAGGATCCACTCTTGCTGCCTGTTCTCTCCACCGAAAACCATACTCTCTGAAACTTTCATTATGTTTCTTCTCAAATTTTGTCAAAGATAATCGATCTGGGATGATTTCCAGATTATATTGGAAATGGTATGCGAATGCCTGTGCCAGGTCATCCCAGGTGTACCATCTTCCATGGTCCTGGCGTGTATACCACTCCAAAGCTGATCCTCTTAGACTTTGACTGAAGTAAGCCATCAATAATTCATCCTTCCCCCCAGCTCCTCGCATCTTGCTACAGAAACCCCTTAAGTGGGCTACTGGGTTGCCGTGCCCGCTGTATAGGTCAAATTTGGGCATCTTGAAGCCAACTGGCAATTGTACATTGGGGAATAAGCATAAATCTTTGTATGCTACACTGACTTGCCCACCTAATCCCCGCATGTCTCGGAACGATTGTTCTAGACTTTTGACCTTTCTGAACATCTCTTCTTGTTCAACATTTTTGGCTGGCTTGTCAATTTCGGTTGGGAGATCAAACCGAGGAGCAGTTGAATTGATTTCGGAGGCTTTGAAGGTGGGCTCCGGGGGTAATATTGGTTGTCCTGGGCCTGGAATGTAGGCTCACTAGGAGATTTGTGAAATGTGGCAGGGGGAGGTGCTACGAAAACAGGAGTCATAGTTGGAGGAAAGTACGAAACTGGTTTTGGAGGTGGAGACTGTGGTGTCTGATAGGTGGTGCCTCGGTAGTGCTGGTAAATGGGGAAGTTTGGGGACAATTCAGTGGTGATATTATCCTGAGTTTGGGTCATTGATGGAGCAGGGTTATTTGGGTAAGATGGGGGTAACTGTCCTGTAGACCAAGCTTGGTACATCTCAGCCATTTGCTGCTTGAGCTTAAACATCTCTTCTTTCATTTTCCCGACATCCATCTCCTCTATCTCCATACCTGTGTCAACATCTGGGATAGACATACTTTCGGGTATTGGTCCTTTTGATCTTGTGTGATAGTGATAATATGCCAGTATACTCTTTAGAGAAACTAACTGCTTGAATTCTGCAAATGAACAAACTTGTTAGTTCTGAGAGTTTAACACATATATAATCACACGTTGAGATGCAATGTTCCTAGACAAATAATCCATTTCTATTATGCATTTGCTCGGCTGCTTGTGTCGTCTCAGCTTTCTTGAAATTTTTTTATTGTTATTCACTTTTATTTATTATATATATCTTTTATCGTGGTGGTCGAATCTTAGAGATTGCCTACGTATCATGCCCCCACATGAATCAGACCATGCGTAGTTTGGACCAAAGGCAATCACTTTTATTCATTACACAAAGATGGAATTACATTTGAAAACTTTAAGAAAATGGCTTGAAAACACACATACTTAAATCAAAATAAAAGATACAATTCTTAACATCTCACAACGTGCCCCACTTTCCACTTTTGTTGTCAAATATTGGGTTATCTGCTCAATGTGGGGCTTGACCCGGATGGCCTCCCAGCGTTCGATACATCCTTTCCAACTCCATTGCTAGATGACGAGAAAAAGTGGGCGCATGCTCTGTAAACCTTTCATAATTCATTCCTTGGCAGTTTACATAACTTTGAGATGTGAAGACTTCCAGGTCGTGGATTTGTGCCCTGAAACCTTGGAGACGTTGGTCTTGGTCTTGCAATTGCTGCTGACGAGTGGTGGCTATATCTCTGACACGGTTTTCATGATCTGGAGCTGATTCTAACAGAGCTCGGAGTCTGGCCTGCTCTAATCTTGCTTGCGATCTTTCCCTGTCGAGGTCTGCTTGTTGATGTTCTCTGTTGCATCTTCTTGCCTCTTCTAGTTGTGCACGAAGCTGGTCTTCTGATCGCATCCAATAGTCTTTTTCCTTCTTGAATTGTGCCTTGTCTTTTTCGGATTGCCTATCTTGGCGTTCCTTGTTAGATTTGGCTTCTTCGTTTAATTGTTGGATCCTTTCTTTTGCTTTGCTCAATGCCCTTTCGTTTTCCGCAAGAATGGAATCATAATCTTGCATTCTTTCAAAGAGATTGGCGATGGTTTTTTGATCCTTCCAGCTCCTCTTTGGCGTTTCAGAAACTCTTTTCATTTTTTGGAATCGAGCATGAAGATTTTCATTCTCACAAGCTAGACTCTTTTTCTCGCCTTCGGCTTCTTGTGCTTGCAAATCTTTCTCCAAACTGAGACTTCTTAGATTTTCTTTTAGGGCATGGATAGTTGCTTTGTACCCTTTTTCTTTCTCTCCCCAGATCAACCGCTCTTGGATTTTATCATTGAAGTTTTGAACATGGGGTCTTTTTGTTGGCCTTTTTAGCTTAGGTTCTGGTACATCATCCACGCGAGACCGTTTTTCGAACCACCTTGCATATCCAGGATTTATCTCACCCTTTGTAGCGTCTAGGACTTGAGTATCGCTTTTCAAGTATCGGCATCCATTCCACATCTACTGAAGTAGAGCTTCGGGAATAGTGGCTTCTGGGTGTTATTCGATTACTTGCATACTCAAATCTTCATCGTCAGGAACTATTTGATATCTTCCTAGTTGCCTTAGGACTCTTAGTGGTGCATACGGCTGAATGCTTCTCAATCCCAATAGTAGTAGATAACTATTTGAGGTTGACATATGTATTACTTCCCTCATCGGGAGCCATCCCAGGGTCCATTCTATTTGATTTGCCGTTAAAGCCTTAAGATGAGATACCCATGCTTCTATCCCTTCTGGAACCTGATAATTTTTTGTTCTTTCCTCATAGCTTTCGATGCAATTATCATTGTTTGACCCATACTGTATGATCTTGGGCTGTTGTTGGAGATGTTCAATCACCCATATTTGCATCAAAATTTTGCATCCTTCGAAGACTTTTGCTCCTGATTTGCATAAAGTCAAAGCCCGATAAATATCTGATAGAATGATGGGGACAAGGGTGTGATTTTCTTTAGTGGTGAGGATTTGCACAACTTTTGCGGTGCGAATATCAATTGTTCGCTCTTTATTTGGGAAGACCATGACTCCTAGAAAAGCCACCATGAAAGCAAATCGACGGTGCATCTGCCAAGTGTCTTTGTTTTGCTTATTAGTAAGGCCTTTCTCATGAATTTCGAACCCATCTGACTTTCCGAACCTTGAATACAAAAAGTTGAAGGAACAACATCCATTGATGACATTGCTTTTCCTGATTTGACTGCTGATGTTCAGAAGACCGAAGAATCGATGTACCGAAGGAGCCTTTGTGAATATCAAGCTTTGATTTCTTAGACTTATGTCAAAACTAGCATATCCAGCTATCTCCTCTAATGTAGGAGTAAGCTCGAAGTCAGAGAAACGAAAAACATTGTGAGTAGGGTCCCAAAAAGTTACTAACGCCGCAATCAGATCATCACGGGGTTTAACTTTCATAATGTCCGTGAGATTTCCCAAATGCTTGACGACCCATTTTTGACTGTCTTCGCCTAAATCATACCACCACATTTGAAGCTGACATAGAAATTCTTCCGTACTTGTGGATGAGGGGCTTTGTGTGGTGCTCATTTTGTATCTGAAATTTAATTTTGATAAAGTCAAAATTTCATTATACTAAAAAAAAATCATTTTTGAATTTTTTTTATTAAATACCTTTATTTCAAAATTTAAAACTATTTTTTCTTCGAATTTTTTTTTTTTTTAAAAAAAACAACTCATTTTATTCCCTTCTTCTTACCATGATTTTATTTAAGCTGGTCAACAAGCATGTTCGAGGCAAATGAATGCACAAGTACCAAGTAGGATGCATCATGATGGTCTTTTTATTTTTTATTCACCTGTCCTAGACAGACCCAACCTCTGTGTTGAGTCTCCAAGGCCAAATGCATATGATGCAAATATTCATTCCTACTAGGGATCTGGTACATGGCTGAGTTATTCTAAGTGTAAATCCTTAGGTTGATTGTTCTAAACCTGTCTTACCCAAACGGACAGTTTGAGCCGAAGCGGGGGCAACGTACCGGGAGCACGAAAGTCTGCCCGGCCTAGTTACTTGTCCCAACTCCGTCTTATTTGGTACGACTCTAACAGAAAGGTGGGTCACGCGCACGTGTACACCATAAATTCAGAAGACTCAGAAAGAAGGGGGTTTCGTAGCAGTTGTATATATCCACAATTCAAATAATATTAAAGCGGTAAAAAAAAATTAGCATATTAGCATATAAACAGTTAAAAATCATATAGTAAATAAAGCCAATTAACACAGATATTTTAAGCTCGAATTCTTTAAACCCTGAACCAGAGATTCTGGGTTACAATAACACTGGTTTAAGTCCCCAGCAGAGTCGCCAGAGCTGTCGCACCTCCTTTTTACCGCGCCCGCGGGGCGCGTGGGAGTTTTCTCCAATTAAAGGACAGTCGAAACGGGATTTATTTAATTATTTAAGAGTCGCCACCTGGGAATTTTAAGGCGTCCCAAGTCACCAATTTCAATCCCTGAATCGAGGAAAATATGACTCTGTTTATTATTCTGCGAACCAGAAATCTTGAGTAAGGAATTCTGTTAATCCGGAAGAAGGTGTTAGGCATTTCCGAATTCCGTGGTTCTAGCACGGTCGCTTAACTATTTTTATTATTGGCTTAATTATCTTGATTTTATTAAATATATTGATGTTACATGATTTTACTACCGCTTATACTTATTGTGATTGAGGACCCTTCTTTGAATCGAATTACGCGTACGTATATTCGTGTTATAAATTTAAAAATACGGAATTGTGTCACGCGTACGTGTACACGATAACTTTTGGTAATATATTTATTAAACAATCATTTTTTCGAAATTGTGTCGAATCAAGAATATTTGTTTTTCTTAAATAGTAAACCATACATCTCGGGTCTTAATTGAAGATTTCTCATAATGTAATAAACAATTTGTGGAAAAATCCCTAATATAATTACAAATATTTTGCGCAATTACGGATACGTTCGCGTACCCTGATTATATTTTTAAAAGCAAAAAATTCGGATTATGCATACGCGCAATTTCGAGCGAATATTTAATAAGGGATTTCTTCGAGGACGTTAAAATAATTTCATATAACTCGAGGTGTGCAGTTCTTTCTAAATAAAAGGGTGATGGTGTTCCTGACTTTATTTCAATATATTTTTTTATAAAACTATAACATGGACAATTTTATTGTGTACACGTACGCGTGGCACAATCCCTGGTACTTTATAAAAATATATAATACGAATATACGTACGCGTAATTCGTCCATATAATTGTAAACAATAAGTAAAAAGCGGTAGTAAAATCATGCAATAAAAAAAAGTATTTAATAAAAATCAAGATTATTAAGCCAATAATAAAAACAGTTAAGCGACCGTGCTAGAACCAAGGAATTCGGAAATGCCTAACACCTTCTTCCGGATTAACAGAATTCCTTACTCAGAATTTCTGGTTCGCAGAATAATAAACAGAGTCATATTCTCCTCGATTCAGGGATTAAAAGTGGTGACTTGGGACGCCTTAAAATTCCCAGGTGGCGACTCTGAAACAAATAAATAAATCTCGTTTCGACTGTCCTTCAATTGGAGAAAACTCCCCACGCGCCCCGCGGGCGCGGTAAAAAGGAGGTGCGACACTTAGTCTCATGTAGAGGGAAGGCAATGCTTAGCCTTATACAAATAGGGAGGCAGGGCTTAGCCTCATGTAAGAATCGAGACAGGGCTTAGTCTTATGCAACGAGAAGGCAATGCTTAGCCTTATGCAAACAGGGAGGCAGGGCTTAGCCTCATGCAAGAATTGATACAGAGCTTAGTCTCATGCAACGAGAAGGCAATGTTAGCCTTATGCAAATGGGGAGCCAAAGCTTAGCCTCATGCTAGATTTGAGACAGGGCTTAGTTTCATGCAAAGAGAAGGTAATGCTTAGCTTTATGGAAATGGGGAGGTAGAGCTTAGCCTCATGCAGGAATTGAGACAGGGCTTAGTCTCATGCAAAGAGAAGGCAATGCTTAGCCTTATGCAAATGGGGAGGCAGGGTTTAGCCTCATGCAAGAATCGAGACAGGGCTTAATCTCATGCAACGAGAAGGAAATGCTTAGCATTATACAAATAGGGAGGTAGGGCTTAGCCTCATGCAAGAATTAAGACAGAGCTTAGTCTCACGCAAAGAGAAGGCAATGTTTAGCCTTATGCAAATAGGGAGGCAGAGCTTAGCCTCATGCAATGTAAGAGTAAGAATGAAGTATTCTTAGCTGGAAATATATTTATGCATGGAAATTCGGTTGTTGTGATGATGCTTCTAGCGGTGACCTATTCCTACTTCTAAAGAAAATTTGTGAGTTTTGCCGGGGAGATCGGTTCATGCCTTTGTCTGCTTGCTTTGCTCCGCTCTGCCCGAGGATCCTGTTCAAGCCACCATGGGTAGAACTTGGCTAGAAAATAAAATTTCTTTTCAAAAAGTATGCGTGTATGGTTTTCAAAGACATAGTAATATGCATATTAGAAATCAGTTAGATGAACCAGTAACTATGACGTTATAAGAGACATTGCGACCTTCTTTGCCATAGAATTTTGAGGGTCCTCCTCAAAATTCTGCCCCAGTTATCTAAATGACCTTCTGGCTATCCGTATGTAATGTTGTTGGGTGAACTTGCTTCAGAATTTTGAGGCTTCTCCTCAAATTCTACCCCAGTTTTGATTGTGGGGAAAATGAAAATTATATTAAATTGTGACCGAACACACAAGGCTGCCTACGTATCCCTTCTTAAATGGGAATTAGGTCAAGCATAGTTTAATTACATCATTTGAAGAAACATAAATAGTTTACACATGGTATCTTTTGACTGCATCTGAATTAATAGGCTTTGGCCAGATTTCTCCATCCATTTCTGCGAGTATGAGTGCTCCTCCTGTCAATACTCTGTGAACCATGTAAGGACCTTGCCAGTTAGGTGAAAATTTCCCTTTGGCTTCATCTTGATGTAGAATGATCCGCTTCAACACCAGCTGCCCCGGTGTGAACTGTCTTGGTTTGACCCTTTTGTTGAAAGCTCTGGACATTCTATTCTGATAAAGCTGACCATGACACACGACATTCATCCTTTTTCCATCTATGAGGGCTAATTGCTCATAACGGCTCCTTATCCATTCTACATGATTGAGTTTAGCTTCTTGTATGATCCTTAAAGAAGGAATTTCTACCTCAGCGGGAATGACAGCTTCGGTACTATAAACCAGCAAATAGGGAGTTGCTCCAGTTGATGTGCGGATTGTGGTACGGTATCCCAATAAGGCAATTGGTAACTTCTCGTGCCATTTCTTGTGATTCTCTACCATTTTCCTTAGTATGTTCTTGATGTTCTTGTTGGTAGCTTCCACGGCTCCGTTCATTTAAGGCCTGTATGCTATGGAGTTTTTGTGGTGATTTTGAAAGTTTCACATATGGCTTTCATCAGATCACTGTTGAGATTGGCGGCATTGTTAATGATGATAGACTCGGGAACCCCGAATCGACAAACAATACGATCCTTGACAAAATTTGCGACGACTTTCTTGGTTACCGCTTTGTAGGACGCAGCTTCAACCCACTTAGTGAAGTAATCGATGGCCACTAAAATGAACCTGTGCCCGTTCGATGTAGTGGGTTCGATTGGACTAATGACATCCATTCCCCAAGCAGCAAAAGGCTAAGGTGCACTTGTTGCATTGAGTTCGTTTGGTAGCACCCTTATCATATTTGCATGTATCTGGCATTGGTGGTATTTCTGGACATATCGGATGCAATCTATTTCTATAGTCATCCAAAAGTATCTGACTTTGAGTATCTTCTTGTCTAGAACAAAACCGTTCATATATAGGCCACAGGTTCCAACATGTATTTCCTTGAGAAATTTGGAAGCTTCTTTGGCGTCAACACACCTTAATAGTCCTAGATCAGGTGTTCTTCTATACAAAATTCCTCTGCTTTGGAAGAAATGATTGGATAGCCTCCGCAGTGTGTGTTTCTGAATATGGTTCTCCTGCTCTGGGTACTCTTCTTTTTCTAAATATTCCTTGATGTCGTGGAACCATGGATTTCCATCTATTTCTTCTTCAACATGAGCACTGTATGTTGGCTGATTATGGATCCTCACTAGAATGGGATAGATGAAATTCTTGTCTGGATGTTGTATCATTTGAGGACAGGGTGGTCTATGCGCCTGCAAATTCATTCTGGATTCTGGGGACATGCCAGAACTCTATCTTTGTGAATGTCTTCATCATCTCTTGTACATGATGTAGATATGGCAGTATTTTGGTATTCTTTATAGCCCATTCTCCTTGTACCTGGTGCACCAGCAGGTCTGAGTCACTGATTACCAGCAATTCCTGAACATTCATGTCGACGGCCGAATTGAGCCCTAATATGTAGGCTTTATACTCAACCATATTATTGGTGCAAGGAAACCTGAATTTTGGGGACACCGGGTAGTGCTGACCGGTTTCTGATACCAAGACGGCTCCGATACCGACTCCTTTGAAATTTGCAGCTCTGTTGAAAAACATTCTCCAACCGTCGTAGGATTCATCAATGTCCTCTCCTACGAATGACACTTCTTCTCAAGAAAATACATTTTTAGTGGTTTGCACTCCCCCTCCTACAGGAATTTCGGTAAGATGATCTGCCAACGCTTGTCCTTTGACTGCCTTCTAAGTTACATAGATGATATTGAACTCACTCAGCAATATTTGCCACTTGGCCAGCTTCTCGGTAGGCATAGGCTTCTGAAAGATGTACTTCAGAGGATCTATCCTTGATAAGAGGTATGTGGTATAAGCACAGAAGTAGTGCCTCAATTTTTGAGCTATATATGTCAGAGCACAGCAAGTGCGTTCCAGTAGAGAGTACCGTGCTTCATAAGGTGTGAACTTCTTACTCAAGTAATATATGGCTTGCTCCTTTCTTCATGTCTCGTCATGTTGTACCAAAACACAACCGAAAGCCCCATCTAATATAGAGAGGTAGAGTAGCAATGGTCTACTAGGCTCTGGCGGGACTAGGACTGGCAGTGTGGACATGTATTCCTTGATTTATTCAAAAGCCTTCTGATAATCCTCGGTCCAACTGGTTGCAACATCCTTCTTCAGCATTTTGAAAATTGGTTCACATATTACCGTGGACTGTGCTATGAAGCGGCTGATGTAATCGAGGCATCCCAAGAAATTCATCACATCCTTCTTGTTCTTCGGTGGTGGTAATTCTTGGATAGCTTTAACCTTTGACGGGTCCAACTCGATTCCTCAGTGGCTGACGATGAATCCCAATAATTTTCCAGCAAGAACTCCGAATGCATATTTTGTGGGGTTCAGTTTGAAATTGTACTTCCATAGTCGGTTAAAGAACTTCCTCAATTCTGCTATGTGATATGCAGCTTTCTTGGATTGATGATGACGTCGTCAACATATACCTCTATTTCCTTGTGTATCATATCATGGAAGATGGTCGTCATGGCCCTCATATAGGTGGCCCCAACATTCTTCAGACCGAATGGCATTATTTTCTAGCAATACACTCCCCATGGTGTAATGAAAGTTGTTTTCTTTGCGTCTTTTTCGTCCATCCAAATCTGATAATAACCCGCGAAGCAATCTACAAAGGATTGGAGTTCATGTTTGGTGCAATTGTCAATCAGAATGTGTATATTTGGTAGTGGGAAATCGTTTTTGGGGCTTGATCTGTTTAAATCCTGATAGTCAACACATACCCTGACTTTCCCATCTTTCTTTGGAACCGGTAAAATATTGGCCAACCAGGTTGGGTACTCAACTACCTTGAGGACTTTGGCTTTGATCTGCTTGGTGACTTCCTTCTTGATTTTTAGGCTCATGTCTGGTTTGAACTTTCTGAGTTTCTGCTTCACTGGCGGGCATATTGGATTGGTAGGCAATTTATGAGCCACTAGCTCAGACCAGTCATGTCATCATATAACCATGCAAAAATATCCTCATATTCTTTCAGGAAACGAGTGTATTCTTTCTTCTATGACGGTGACATGTGAATGCTTATGCGAGTTTCTTTGATGGTTTTAGGATCTCCTAAATTGACTATCTTGGTTTCGTCTAGGTTGGACTTAGGCTTATTCTTAAAATTCTCAACTTCTTTGATAACTTCCTCAGGTATCACATCTTTTTCTTCCGAGTCACTATCCTTATATTGCATTGTCTCATTACATTTCACAGTCGTTAGTTCATCAAGGTAAGAAATAGTAATGCTGTAAGAAAAATATGAAAGATAACGATAAGAAAACATCAAATTATTTGATAAATGCTGAAACGTTAAACAAAATATCGTCTAAATGACTACAAAACAATGTTTTCCAAAACAAAATACTGAAAGAAAGATGTTTTTAAAACAAAATGCTCAAAAGACTTGTTTTTCAAATAACAATAGTAGCCATGCTACCCCGGGACTCATCCGACCCTGGATGGTATGGCGGTCCAGTTCCTGAGAAATGCTCCCCTCCCCACCATCTGAATGATATCGCCTTCTTCCCCCTCCTCCTCAACTATCACATTGCAATCCATATCTTCGTCTTCTAAGAACAGATTCCTTAGCCCATCCAAAGCTTCTTCTTCTTTGGATCCCCATATTGTATCGGCTTGATGAAAGGTCTGACTCAGATAAGGCACTGGCTGCTCAAGAGGTTAATAGGGACCATGCTATGGTGGTGACCAATAATCATATTCTTGCCATGTATACGGATATCCGAGCCCGAAATTTGTACCATGATGTTTCAGCTGTATTGGTTTGGTAATGCCCTGGAGTTTCTTCCCAAGCCCTTTGCCGGGTTCATACCCTGACCATGCCAATATGCTTTCTATTTTGCTACTCCACCACTTATCTTTCTCAATTGTATTGACACACTCGATGCGGTGATAAGTTTCTCCACCCAACTTCCTTCTGTTCTCTACGACCGGAACGGTTTGATTAGTGTAGATGGGATTGCTCCCATCTCCATGAATGATTACCTCTTGATGATTCCATTCAAGTTTTACAGCTTGGTGCAAAGTGGATGCGATATCCCCAGCGGCATGTATCCAAGGTCGTCCCAACAGTAGATTATAGGAGGCAGATATGTCTAGCACCTAAAATTTGACATCGAAACAAGTAGGACCCATCTACAAACATAAATTGGTTTCCCCAATCGTGGCTCTTTGCGACCCATCGAATGCCTTCACATTCATAGTTCCTGCTCATATTTCATGTAAACCCTTGGCCAACCTTTTCAAAGTTGTCAGCAGACAGATATTGAGGCTGGACCCTCCGTCTATCAAAACCCTAGCAATGAACTTATCCTCTTATTGCACTGTGATGTGCAGTGCCCTGTTGTGGCTCAATCCCTAGGGCGACAACTCGTCTTTGTGAAAAATGATCTTGTGGTTCTCCAGCACTTGCCCCATCATGTTGGCCATTTCTCCGCTGGTGATATTGTTGGGCACGTACGCTTCATCCAACACTTTCATCAGAGCGTTCCTATGCGCCTCAGAATTTTGTAGTAGCGACAAGATGGATATCTAGGCGGGAGTTTTGTTCAAATGATCAACAACATAGTATTCTCTTGCCTGTACTTTCCTCCAAAGATAATCTGGACCAGTTTCAATAATGGGTTATTTGGCAGCAGCTTCCTTACTTGTTCCTCCCAAATTTTTAGGTGTATAGATCCAGTTCTTGCAATCCCTTGTGCAGCATCAGACTCTTCCATTTTTGCTTTCCCTTTTCTCCTAGCTTCAGCAACATAATTCCAAGGTACGACATTAGAATTGAAGAGTGGTGTGGATGCCACTGTCACAGTGAAGGGTATGGCTACTTCTACTTCAAATAGAGTAAGTGCAGTTGCAGGTGCTGTCACTTTGATTTCAAACGGAGCTGATGCGGCTACCTCAACTTCGACCGGCGGCTGTATCTGTACCATAATAGGAGTGAGTGTGACTGCAGGTTTCTTAGGGTCGTCACCTTCCCAAATAAGCCCAATTGACCCTTCAGGATCCCATTCTTTATCAGTTTCTATCACATTTACTCCTTCACCCTTATGATCTAGGAGGGAATTGTTGCGGAAATTGGGTGCGTCTTCCTTTGCTTGTATGACTTTGGTATCAATCAGGGTCTGAATCTTGTCTTTCAGAGTGCGGCATTCATCAATAGTATGCCCCTTCATGCCGGAATGGTATGCACATGTTTTGTTGGGTTGACCCATTGGGAGGAGTTTTTCATGGCGACAGCGGGAATTTGGGTGACATACCCGAGAGCCTTTAGTCTTTCATATAGCTGGTCGATGGGCTCAGCAATAGGGGTGTATTTTCTGGGCTGCCTGCGATCGAAATTAGGTCTGGGTTTTTGATAGTTTTTATGGGATGGAGGTGAATGATAATAGGTTGGATGGGTGTTATAAGTGTGGTAGGAGGTAGGGGTTAAGGATATCTAGGAGGTGAAGGTTGGTATGTGGGCGGAGGTGTTTGGTATGTGAGTGGAGATTTCGGTCCTTAGGCTACCATTACTGCCCATATCTCTTTCTTCTTTGATAGGCCTCCCAATTGTAATGCTTTGTTCGTAGCCCGTAATGCCTAAAAATTTGTCACCATTCCGCTCTTAATCCCTTCTTCAATCCTTTCTTCGAGTTTGATGATGTCGGAGAACTTGTGATTCTCGATGACCATTAACCTCTCATAGTGTTGTGGATCCTGGGTCTTGACGAAGAATTTGTTCATCTGCTCTTCTTCTAGTGCCGGCCTGACCTTTGCAGCTTCTGACCTCTATCGAGTAGCATACTCATGAAAAGTCTCCGTCGGTTTCTTTTTGAGGTTCTATATGTATAAGACATCTGGTGCATTATCTATATTGAACCTGAATCTATCCATGAAGTCTGATGCCATGCTTACCTAATTAACCCATTCTTGGGATTTTGACTTATGTACCAAGATAGGGCGTCTCTAGTGAGACTTCTCATGAACAGCTTCATGTAAATCCTTTCATCCTTCCTGACCCCACGAGCTTGTACAGTATGTTCTCAAATGTACCTTCGGGTCATCCGTTCCACCAAATATCTCGAACTTAGGATGTTTTTAACCCTCCTGTAGTTCCACGTCTGGCTGAATGCATAGATCCTCATAATTCAGACCCTCAATTCCTTTGCCTCCTTCAACACCTTGGACTCGGCTTGTGAGTTTCTTGAGCTACTCCGCCATATTCTTAATGAGAAGGTCCTTCTCGGTGGATTCTGGAGTGTATGAGATTGGTTGAGTAAAGTGGGGTACGGTTTCCACGTATATGGGATTGTTTTGGTGGGTGCCGGGTGTTTGAGTGTAGTGGTGATCATTAGTTGAATTTTGTGGATCAGGGAGAGGTTGTGAGGTATTTTGAGGAGTATGGTAAGTGGTTTGTGGGTATTGAGTTGGGAGATGCTGGTGTTGAGGGGGTGTCGGTATGGGTAGAGGATTAGGATTTTGAGGAGGTGTTGCATATTGGTGGGGCGCGGAAGGATTTTGCGGACGTTGGTTTGGTGTGTTTTGAGGAGGTACTGGGTTTTGAGCATTTTATTGGTTAATGTGTGGGACCTTTAGGGTAAGGGAAAGGTTTTCCAGGTTGTAGACCTACTCAAGCTCCCCTTGCAATTCTAGTATCTTCTGTTCCAACCATATGACCAAATCATTTTGTGCCGGAGTACTCCAATTGTCTGAAGTTTCCACATTCTCAGCATGTGTAGCATTGTCTTTCATGACACCACTCATATCATCCATCTTAGCTTTTTCCTTCCTTTTCGGATCACTTGGAGGAGGAGGAGGTGGAGGGCCTTTGGATCTGGTATGGTATGCTGATGATGCCAGTATGTGCGAACCAACCTTAGGGGATGTGAATAATCAAAATAAAGAAAAAAAACAAAAGGTAAACAAGTCAGTAAGGATTCTGAAAAGTATTTGCAGTATTTAAACACGTATTGCATGAATGTAAATTCGTATCCTAATTTGGGAACCTCGTTGTGCCTGAGGTACGCCTAGCGACAAGTAGATTTGGAGAAATTTAATGCCGATAAATGTCTCATTTCATTAATGTAATAAATAAGACGAACCTAAAAACGATAATAAATAAATGAGTCACTAATGACATTTGCCTTATTACATTCGAATTCCAAAACGATTCTAAAAACAGATAATCCTAATCTATTTGGTCCTAGAGGGACCTTCTCCAGGCTTGACCCTCTTGGATCCGTCGATCAGATTCCCCAGGTCGCGCATGTCCAGCAGTAGATACGCCCTTGCTAGGTGTCCTCATTCGTTGCCCTCTACATTCTGACAGTCTATGACTCTTTTCCTCATCTTCCCCTCTAACTCCATTAGACCCTGCTCCAGATATTCCAACCTTTCCATTGATCTAGTGGTCATTTCCCTCTATTCATTAATTGATTCTATGTTAATCTTGTGTTGTTCCAAATGCTTGGCCTCAAACTCGAGGACTCTTTTGCGTAGCCTCTTATACTTCACATGTGCTTCAGCAGCTTCATCTATGACCATGTTTCCTTGATCGACCCCTAGCTCGACTATTCCTGCTATGCTATCATCCAACTATGATGGGTAGAAGTATACATGACCTACGTGATATCGATCTGGCTCAATGGTATTCTTTTCTATGATAATCTTCAAATGCCACATGTGTTGGGATTCACATTTGTATGGGATGGCCTCGTCTTGGAAATTTGCTTTGTAATGACTCATTTTGGAGACTCGCGGTATGGCTTGTTTTCTATCAGCTTATCTCATGACCTTGATAGGAACATAGGGATATATTCCCCTTAACCCAATCAACACCAAATGCGAAACATCCCTGGATTTGATGATGAATTCGCTAGTAGGGAGCCACTCGAACATCCAATGAACCTTGTCCTTGATCAAATTGCTGAAAAATTGTACCCATTTTGTAGCATTCTCTGGTTGTGCAAACCTGTCTGGGATAAAGGTCATTCTTTTCGGATGGTGGAAAGCTATGTGATTATTCCATGGTCTTCGTGGTAACTCTTGGCGGTATTGTCCTATCTGAAGATATTCTAACAACCAAATCTACAGCAGCAAGTTACAACCCTCAAAATGTTTGATTCCTTTCTTGCAACAATCCAGAGCTCGGTATATTTCTGCTACAATTATCGGAACAATAGTATATGTTTGTCCCTCGATTCCCTCCATTAAAGCTTTGGTTACCATGGCCAACCTGGTGTGAATCCTGTCCCCTTGGCTTGGAAACACTGTCATGCCCAGAAAGCAGAAGATAAATACGAAAACCCTACGATGAGTCCAACCCAGGGAAGTGATGGAGAATTTATCATGAAAGATATGATAAGATTTGCTGTGTCCGTATCGTTCATAGAGGAAGTCGAAAGGTATATAGGACTTCTTCAGACATGCCAAGTCGTCATTCTTTCTCAGACCCATCATTTTCAGAAACCCCCTGGGAGTGCAATTTTTTGGTACTAGTAAGCCGGGACTATCCCAGGGTAATCCAGCGAATCCTCCTATTTTCTCCAAAAGAGGAGTCATTTCTATATTGCCAAAATGGAAGACAACCCTTTCTCCATCCCAGAACATAGTAGCAGCCTCGATCAACATGTTGTTTGGCTGGATGTCCAATAAGGAGGGTAAGTTTCCAAGAATCCTTTTCACGTGATTTTTGTAACTTGGCGAAAGGTTTTCCCACCAATCCAGCAATAACAATGGTATATTTCGGACCATGCCGAACCTGGGGACTTTGTGCCTTGTTTTCTGCAAAATAAACTAAGTTAGACCCTTTCCCCCTCCGGATTTAACTACTTATACATTAAGGATTAGCACGTCAACATTTATCTCTCCAAATAATGCATATATCGTGGTTGCGCCCATTGGGATTATGGAAACCCTGGTGGACTTTGGACAAGGTTTTTCTTAGAGCGTTATTATGCGGACAACATATTAACCCACACTAGGTTTGATCATGATGCATGTATAGTTATTATCAGAGTAAGGTTTCTATATAAGTCTAGACTTGTACCCCCAAGCGGACAACTTGAAGGGGAAAGGCACGGAACCGTCGATTGCACCACTAATCGACTAGCTTTACCGAAAATAAGCCTTTCCAAATTCAACAGGGTGATACAAGAAAAGCGCAGACACTCATCAAGTGTTGCTATGGTATTAATAATATGTACGAGTGGAATATGATGTTGAGCATGTGCTTATGCAGAAAGAAAATAACACGTTGTCAAGTATTTGCATGATGAGAATGATAAAATGCGGTATTTAATAATTGTAAAGGCATTTAAGAAAGAAAACAAGGAGAAGAGTTAGTTTTCCATAGTAAAAAGCAACGAAACAAAAAAGAAGAAATTTAGGGAGCATAATTGAATGAAGGAAGACAAATAAGTTCATATAGAGTGGAAAGGGAAAGGGGTCCGCAAGTATTAACAGAATAATAAAGACATGCTTATTGAGAAAGACTAATTCACAAAACAAGTCATTATGGTAAGAGCCTAAGGATATTCCTAGCGGAGTTGCCATGCTGTCGCACCCCCTTTTTTCTCACGAAATCAGGTTTCGACATTTTGACAACTCCTTTTGAGAGAGTAGGGAAAAGGAATTGGTTGTTAGAGTCGCCACCTAACGGATTAAGGTGCGTTAGGGCACCTATAGCAAATAACTCAGATTATACTAGTTTGCATCACTAGAGATCGGGTAAGGGCTCAAATTACCTTGAGGGAAAGGTGTTAGGCACCCCTCGAGGTTCATAACAGTTGGTCCCGGCTGAACTTAAATTATGCGAATTAGTCTAAGGAAGCGAATAAACTATCAATAAGGATGGGGGGTCCTAAATTTTTTAGCCTATAGGATCACCCCGTGCAACATAAATAATACTTCGTAACTCCCCTAAGACGGGGGTGTTAGTCATATTATTCAGCGGGTACAGACTATCATCTCCTGCTACCTGATTACTATCTTTGAGTTTTTACCTAAAGCGCTATAGTTGATTCTAACTCGTGTGCTACCCGTCCCCTACCTAAGGTCCTGGAGGCATTGGGACCTCTATTTAGGAAAGTTCTAGACTAGGCCTAAGGTTCTCAAAATTGTAAAATACTAGGCAATAAGCAAAACACTTAGGACTATTCAAATAAAGACAGGTATGGGCTCACGTTCACCTCTGCATGTAAACAGCAAATGCACGCAACTGATTTAGCAAGCTTTATTAATCTTGGAGTCCTATGGGCAGGATATCTATGTGATTAATAGGCAAGCAATAGTATGTAGAGACAGTTCTTAATGCAAGTGTTAGGGCCTACGTATATTTGCCTACTGATTTTAATTAAGTACAATATCTAGGCGTTTCATGCGTTAACAAATAACAGTAAATCACAATCATAAGTCCGGAATTATTGTTCAATCCTATAGGTATGTTGTCTAAGTGATTGACAGTGATAATCGAATTCCGAATCAGTTAATTGTGATGACCCAAAGGGTCATCTTGTGTTTTAGAATTCGAATTCGGGTTCCGAGGCCTTGAAAACCTCATTTTCTTTCTCCTCGAGTTGCATGTGTAGTTCGGGCGCGTTTCTTGAAAGCTTTTATGTGAAAATTTGAGAAAAATGATAAACTTTACCTTTAAAATTGAATTAAGTTGACTTCGGTCAATATTTTGACTAAACGAATCCAGACCCATGATTTGATAGTCTCCGAGGGTTCGTAGAAAAATATGGGACTTGGGCGTATGCCCGGAATTGAATTCTGAGGTCCCTTGCCTGAGAAGTGAATTTTTGAATAAAATTGTTTAACTGGAAATATAATGGTTTTTTGGAAATTTAACGATGCATGATTTTGATGGTATCGAGCCCGTATTTGGTTTTGGAGCCCAGTACAGGTTTAATATTGTATTTAAGTTATGTCTGTAAAATTTGGTAAGAAACGAATTTTATATGACATGAATCAGACCTTCGGTTGTGAAAATAGAAACTTTAAGAGTTCTTGAGATTTTCATTGATTTTGATGCTAAATTCGTAGTTCTAGGTGTTATTTTGGCGATTTATCACACGAGCAAGTCCGTATGATGTTTTTAGACTTGCGTGCATATTTGGTTTGGAACCCTGAGGGCTCGAGCGAGTTTTGGATAGGCTACGGGATGTTTTAGACTTGAAATTTCTGGTGTTTTGGACTTCTGCTGTCATCTGGTATATCCTTCTTCGCGTTCGCGAAGGAACTCTTGCAAACACGAAGAGTAAGTTAGTTTGAGGGAAAATTTCTTCTACGCGAACGCAAGGCACAGGTTGCGAACATGGACCCTTCACGAACGCGACCTGGCTATTGCGAACACGAAGGACATTTTGGCAGGGACCTGGGGGAGGGGTGAAATACTCTACACGAACGCGGAAAATGGTTCGCGAATGCGAAGGTCAGGGGGGTGTACCTTCGCGAACGCATACAGTAACTGGCGAACGCAAAAGCCATTCTGGCCAATGCTTCGCGAACGCGACAGGCTTCTCGCGAACACGAAGAAGACCTGTCAAGCGATTTTTAAACAAAACCTAAGTCGGGATTAGACCAAAATTTCATATTTTCTTCCATAGAACTCGACCTTGGGCGATTTTTGATGAGGGATTTCAACACTAAATCATAGATTTGTGTTATTTCCTTTCATTTTCCATCAACACCCATTAGATTTCTAGGCCTAAATCTTGTTCTTTAAGGGTAGAAATTAGGAATTTTAGGAGAATTGGAGATTTTACAAATTTGGATATTTAGATCTCGATTTGGGGTCAGATTCCGAAACTAATTGCATATTTGGGCTCGTGGATGAATGTGTTTTGGTTCGAACCTCGAGTTTTGACCAAACGGGCCCGGGGTCAATTTTTGACTTTTTGGGTTGAAGTTTGGGAAAACTAAATTTATGCATTGTATTTGATTCCTTAGAAATAATTGATGTTAATTAGTTAATTATGCATAGATTCGAGCAGTTTGGAAGTGGAAATCAAAGGAAATGCAGTAATTGAGGCTTGACTTTTGGCCGTGGAATCAAGGTAAGTGTTTGGCCTAACATTAGCTTGAGGGAATAGGTGTTGTGTCTTAATTTCTACGTGTTAGTATAGAGGATGCCATATAGGTGTGGTGACGAGTATTTATACGTTGGTGTCGAGCATGCATGTGAGTCTTAAACTATGATCGTTGTGATTCTTATTATGTATTATTCATGCTTAAATTGATGATTATCCATGTTGAACAAGACTTATGATATTTTCTTGGTAATTGACCATTGTTGAGTATTGACTCAAGTTGAGACTTATTTTGTGAAGTTAACTGTTGAAACGAGATTAGTTATAGCTGATTCTCTTGCTGGGATATTATTGTTTCCATTGTTGATTCCCTTGCCGGGATGTTATTGTTTCTATTGTTGGTTCCTTTGCCGAGATGTTATTATTTCTGTTGTTGGGTGAGGAAGAGTGTAACGCACGAAGGGTGATGTCGTGCACGATATTGTGAGAGAGTGTTAATGCACGAAGGGTGACGCCGTGCCATATATCTATGAGTGTTAATGCACGAAGGGTGATGTTGTGCCATGTATCTATGAGTGTTAGTGCACGAAGAGTGATGCCGTGCCATGATTATGAGAGAGTAAAATCACGATGGGTGATGTCGTGCCGTTTTTGTTGATTTTATAGTGAGGACAAGGGCAAAAACACAAAGGGTGATGTCGTGCATGTGTTACTATGTTATTAGTTCTGTGGGTTCAAGTTTGATATTTACCTTGCTGCTTTACTTTATTACTGTCATAATCTCCCCCTCAGCATGTTTCCCCCTTTTCCTGTCTTTATCTATTAAATTCTTGTTATTATTGCTTCTTGTATATGATTTAACTACATAGGTTTATATGGTTGTTGTGTCCTAGCCTCGTCACTACTTTGCCGAGGTTAGGCTCGACACTTACCAGTACATAGGGTCGGTTGTACTGATACTACACTCTTCACTTTCTGTGCAGATTTCGGTGCTGGACCTCGTGAGTAGATCATGGGTTGCTGCCTTCAGTCTACAGGAGATTCGAGGTAGATCTGCCAGCGTTCGCAGACTCCATAGTCCCCTTCCTTATGTTTTAGATTTTCTGTCTCTTCTATTTCGAGAACAGTTGTATCTCTTTCAGACTTATATTTGTAGTAAATCTTAGTCGTTCGTGGATTGTGACACCAGATCTTTGGGGTAGCTATGTATTAGAATTGTTGGATTACTATATCACTTCTGCATTTCATAATTATTTTATTTTAGTTATTAACTGTTCATGTTTGAAGTAATAATAATGGTGGTAAAACTGTAACTATCCGCTTGCCTAGCTTTCACGAGTAGGCGCCATCACGATTCCCAAAGGTGGGGAAATCCGGGTCGTGACAAGTTGGTATCAGAGCACTAGGTTCTCTAGGTCTCACAATTCATGAACAATCTAGGTAGAGTCTGAGGGATCGGTACAGAGACGTCTGTGCTTATCCCCTAGAGGCTACAGAGTTTAGGAATAACCTCACATCTATTCTTCTCTGTCGTGCGATTTGACTTCTCAATGCTAATTGAACTTCTACTCTATTCTTTCACAGATGGCGAGAACACATGCCTCTTCATTCGCTGATCAGGAGCCCGAGCCCCTAGTGGCAACTCTTACAAGGGGAAAAGGACGAGGTCGAGGCCATGCTAGAGGCCGAGGTAGGGGCAGGGCTCAGCCTAGAGCAGCAGCACTAGCGGCGGAGCCTCAGGTAGAGTTTGATGATGAGGTTCCAGCCCAGACCATTCATGCAGGGTAAGCTCAGGTTCCAGAGGGGTTCATCGCTACCCCAGTACTCCAGGATGCTCTGGTCCGTCTAATGGGTGTTATGGAGAGTGTCACTCAGGCAGGCATACTTCCTGTAGCACCAGCCATCTCTCAGGTTGGGGGAGGAGCATAGACTCCCGCTACTCTCACCCCGGAGCAGATGGCTCCCTAGTTTCAGACTCTAGCAGCTCAGCCAGCTAGGGTAGTTCCGCCGGGTGTTGTAGCTCAGACCGGTGAGAGAGTAGCTATGTCTTATGTTGCCTAGTGGAGATTGGACAGGTTCACCAAGCTTTTCACTACTACCTATGGCGGTACATCTTCAGAGGATCCCTAGGACTATTTGGACAACTGTCATGAGGTTCTACAGAACATGGGGATAGTGGAGACCAATGGGGTCGACTTTGCTGTTTTTTGTCTGTCAGGTTTTGCCAAGAATTGGTGGAGGGATTATTGTTTGGCTAGACTAGCTGGGTCACCGACTTTGACTTGGAATCAGTTCTTTCAGCTATTTCTGGAAAAATTTCTTCCTATCACTCAGAGGGAGGACTATCAGAGGCAGTTTGAGTGTCTCCAATAGGGTTCTATGATAGTCACTCAGTACGAGACTAGATTTATTGACTTGGCCCGTCATTCTCTTCTTATACTTCCCACCAAGAGAGAGAGAGGGGGTGATGAGGTTTATTAAGGGACTAGCTCAGTCTATCAGATTGCAGATGGCTAAGGAGATATGGAGTGAGATTACTTTCCAGGATGCAGCCAATGTGGCCAGGAGAGTTGAGATGGTTCTATCACAGGGGAGTGGTCAGGGGTCTGAAAAGAGGCCTCATCATTCTGGCAGGTTCAGTGGTGCCTCATCTGGAGGCACATATTCTTTTGATAGGGGAAATCCTCCCAGGCCATTTCATTCAGCACTTCAGACTTCTCACGGTGCTCCAGGTAGCCGTGGTTCTCATATGCAGTATTCTGATCAGCTACCCTACAGTGCACCACCAGCTCCTCTCAGTGCACCCTCACTCTAGAGTTTTTAGGGTGGTTACTCGGGCTGTCAAGGTCAGTTTCAGGGTCATTAGTCTCAGTAGCCGAGGTCTTGTTATACATGTGGTGATCCGAGGCACATTTCTAGATTTTGCCCTCGAGCATCGAGCAGTTCTCAGCATCAGGGTTCTCGTGCCATGGTTCCGACACCGAGTGTTCCAACGCTCACTCGGCCAGTTAGAGGTAGGGGTCAGGCAGCTAGAGGTGGAGGTCGAGGTGTTAGAGGTAGAGGTCAGACCGCTAGAGATGGAGGCCAGCCAACAGGAGGCCATCCCAGGGATGTAGTTCAGAGTGGTGGGGCATAGCCCCGATGTTATGCTTTCCCAGCCAGGCCTAAGACTGAGGCATCCGATGCCATTATCATAGGTACGTTTTCAGTTTGCAGTAGAGACGCTTCAGTTCTATTTGATCCAGGATCTACATACTCCTATGTGTCATCTTATTTTGCTATGTATTTGGTTGTGCCTCGTGATTCTTTAAGTGATCCTGTATATATGTCCACACTGGTGGGTGATTCTATTATTGTAGATCATGTCTATCGATCGTATATGGTTATTATTAGGGGTCTTGAGACCCATGTAGATCTACTACTTCTTGATATGGTCCATTTTGATGTCATTTTGGGGATGGATTAGTTGTTAACTTATCATGCCATATTGGACTATCACGCCAAGACCGTGACCTTAGCCTTGCTGGGGTTGCCTCGATTAGAGTGGAGAGGGACTCCTGGTCATTCTACCAACAGGGTTATCTCTTATATGAAGGCTCCGCGCATGGTCGAGAAGGGTATTTGACTTATTTGACTTATGTTCGTGATTCTAGTGCTGAGGTTCCTTCTATGGATTCTGTGCCAGTGGTTCGGGAGTTTCCAGAGGTGTTTCCTACAGACCTGCCAGGGATGCATGTTATGCCCAAACCTCGGGAGGCGCGACCGTCACTCAATCGAGTGAACCCGACTGAGCAAGCCTTTTGGACACTTTCTACCCAACTCACTATGATCAAGAAACCATACTTTCATTTAATTAGATAGTGGGAAAGATCGTATATATAACATTGATAGTTTATTTTATATCACAACCCTTAAACCCAAGTTTCCAAAATTTCATACAGTTACAGTTTAAAAGAACAAGAGTTTAGAATTACAACACAGTCCAGTGACCCATCCAACACCCGTACATAACCCACACAAACGTCTATGGAGCCTGTAAAGATACAAAAGATAGTTATGATAATGCCGGCAACAAGGCCCCGGCTATACTCAAAAAGTGGTAATTTATAACAAAAGATATATTGTATAACCCCTTGAAGAAAAGGGAGCTCACCAAGGCTGCCGAGAGCAGGATGCACCGCTATCTACGATCGGCACTGTCTGCTATGGAACCACCTACATCCATTCAAAGATGTAGCGCCCCCGGCAAAAGGGACGTTAGTACCATGGAATAGTACTAGTATGTATAACTAAACACCATCTCATTAGAAAGAACAACCATACAAGAATAAAGAAATCATAAGGATCACTAAAAGCTTTAAACAATCACCACATCATCAATTAAGAGATCACATAGCTTTCACACAATTTTCATAGCTTTAGATTGGGACGTTTAATACTGTTACATCATCATTCATAATACCACAACTTTCTTGCGCAGAGTCCGATCACGACCCGATCGACTAGGTTGCCTCATTTGAGGCATGTACCTCAATCACAATTTCATTCTCACTTTCTATCACACCTCCTATTTCCTACACCCCGCGGAAGAGGTATAAGGGAGTTTTTCCAATTTAAAGTGAAAATCGAAACGGGATTATTTTTAAAGATTCATAGTCACGACTTGGGAGATTTATGGTGTCCCAAGTCACTAGTTTTAAATCCCGAATCGAGGAAAAATTGACTCTGTTTAACAGTCCCCGAACCAGAAATTTGGGTAAGGAATTTTGTTAACCCGGGAGAAGGTGTTAGGCATTCTCGAGTTTCGTGGTTCTAGCATGGTCGCTCAACTATTACATTCGAATTAATTATCTGATTTTAATACATGTTTCGACCTATGGTTCAATTTTAACTTTTTAACCGCTTTTATTTAATTATTTTTAGGAAAGGTTCAACATCATCTAAAATATGTCTTCAACCACGTCACATAAATGCGCCCGCGATCCACGACACATTTTATCTTAACGTTGTTGAGATTTGGATTTGGGTCACATAAATGTGCACCTGAGTTTAGGAAAGTAGATTATTAAAGTACGCGCCCAAAGCAACTACGCGTTTGTACTGTGCAAGGGCTATGGAATTTGCTAAATGGCATGTCTCGAATTCTAAGGATTTGAAAGAAATAATTAAATGAGGGTCATGCATCTTTAGATTTTACTCGGCATGTCACACCTCAATTCCAATTTTCAAAGGAAATCCAAACTAAATTTGGAGGGCATTGGGCAGCCCGCATCTGATTGTGAAACAAAAGCATTTGGGCTAGCACAACAAGTAATGGGAAGAAACTCGGCTAGGTTGCCCCGCCTGGGCCTATGATGGTTCCTCCGTGATACTCTTTATTTTAACACACGCAGACAACCTGGACGGGAAAATGTTTGCCAAAACTAACTTCACCACACATGCCTCTAAATGTTCAATTGTTATTAAGCCATTACAGGAAATCCAACTTAGCAAGCTAACGCGAAGCAAGAGACTAGGCCCAATTCCAATAGTATGCTATTATATTTCAAAATAACTTGCTAATTATCCCACGTTATTATACAACTACCATCATCAAATCTAGAGCACGCCATAGTAACAACCAGACTTGCCAACTCCTTTTGAAAAGCAACCCAAAATGATGTGATTTATTCAATGAACATAAGACTATACCAACACCTGCTTTCTAGTAAACTCAGATCCTCAATGTGTTTAACAGTCAAAAATCTCATTCCAAACAGCAACCCAGTATATGAAACTAAGGGACCAGACTATATCTTGCTAATAGAGTAATAGATTATCCATACTTAGACATTAGCCTTTGCAGTTTTGCAAACAAAACTGAGTTTCATAAATACAAAAATTGCAGAACCTGGTCATTCACAAAGGATATCTGCTACATATATCTAAAGCTAAATTCTAACTTGCATGAATGAGATAAAAATAGAACAAAGCAGAATTGTTGTTCAAAATCTGGGATTCAAGCTATTCACATGATGTTTGCTAGCGAGGCAACAAATGATCCAAATCCTCAAGTACACGATTCAATGGCTAAAGGCTTGTTCAATATACATACCTGGAAATGAAAAGAAATAAGAAATGAAGGATAAGCCGTAGAAATAGCAGGAGTTAGCACCAGCAAAGCCAATTGCAAACCAAAAAATGATATGCAGTCGTCCAAAAAAAACAGTTTCAACTGAATGGTAACCCAACAACTTCAAACCAGACTTCTACAAACCCAAGTTCACTCCATTTTTAATCCCCAGATGATTTAGAAATTACTTTAGAAGTTGAAAACCTCAAGATTACAGAAGAAAATTCAATGGAACAGCGATTTTGATATTTCTGATCGTTTGTGATTTTTTTATCCAATCTAATTTCAATCCCCCTTCTGAATGCCAAGTTAAAGAGCCTTTATAGGCAAGGCATTTAGGTCAACTTCAATGAATTCACAATTGCCCTTAAAATTCAGAATAACCCCAGCTTCCTAGAAGCTTCCCTAGTTAGTTACACCTAGATTCCCTAAGCCAATTACCTAGACTACCCCTTTAAAACCCTGTTACTACCCCTGAACCCAATCCAACTATGGGTCAGGCCAAATCGAACAACCAGAACTCTAAGGCTGTTGTTGGGACGGGTCACAATAAATCGAGGGCCTAAGATTCACCCAGCCCATGAATATTCTGAGACCCAAAACTCTGACTCAAACACATTATCACAAACGATGGCCCCAAAAGAGTCCAATTAATGTTAATACAAATAAACTGAATTAATTATTTCCCTTTAACAAAATTAATTAAAGTTAACTCATGGCTATTGGTTGTACAAATTCAGACAGAAACAAAAGGAAAAAATGGAAAGAAAAAGGCAGAATGAAGATGGAGGAGAAACAACAGAAAAACAAGTTAAATAATGAAACTGACGAGGAAGATGATGGAGAAAAGACAGAAAGAATACCTCTAAGGTCGCCCGAACAAAGCTTGATGAACTCTACGGCTTCGATTTGATTCGAAACAAGCATTAACCGTATGTTCTCAAAGAAAACAAATGGTCAATGCCCGTTTCAAACCCTATCGTTCAAGGGAGTTTGAAGGCTTGACAGATTCTTTTCTTCTTTGTTTCCAAATTCAAAACTGGACTGATTTGGTGAGGACTTGGGAGGAAATGGTGGTGGATTGGGGTTGAGGGAAGCGTGATGGTTGCATGGATGAAATTTGGGTGGTGTTCGAGCTCCAACGCCGGCCGGAAATGGCGAAGGTATGAAGGGCGGTATTAGGGTTTGGCAAGGAAATGAGAGGCAGAGGTAATGAACAGAAGAGGGTTCTGAGGGGGGTGGGGTTTGTTCTAAGTTAATCTCAGAACTTTGGATATATTTAATCAATGCACAAGAAGTCACCTCCCTCGTTGGATGAGCCAAGATTAAAGGCTCAGATCCTTTTAAACTTACTAACTCGAAACAACGCCGTATGGTTTGAGTAGGGGGATTGGGTCGGATAAGGGCAAAAATGGGCCGGGTTTTGGGGATGAGTACTAAGAGATTTGAGATCTGGGCCGGGATGCTTTAATTAAAATAGGTCCAAACTAACTCTCCTCTTCTTTTAACTCCTATTTCAAATCAATTTTCAAAAAACCCTTTTTCTTATTTTCCCAAAATTAGATTAAAACCTAAATTAATTCCTAGAACCTAATTAACTAGAAAAATAAAAAATAAATCTAAATGATAATTATCACAATTAATAAAAAAACCAAATTAAAAGAAAACTACTCAAAATCAAAATTAAGATTAACAGTGCAAATTAACCTATTTTTGTGATTTTTCCATTTTATAAAACAACTAACTACTAGTTAATTCTTAAAAATCCGAAGTTAAATCCTAAATGCACATGCAACATATTTTGTATTTTTCATTAATTAAACAAAATTAACATGCATAGACAATATGCAAATAATAACAGAAAATGCCACAAAATTGCAAACAATGGAAAAATTATTTTGTTTTGAATTTATAGTGATAATTCATATAGGGCAAAAATCACGTGCTCACAACTGCCCCTCTTTGCTCGGAAACATGAAGAGTTTTCGTGCAAAGATAAAGTGAGCGGATACAAGCGATTTTTGCCCCGTTTAAATACTCCGTGGGAAGCATTTTAAAAGATTTGACCGCACCCTGCTTTCGAGGTTGCCTACATATCCTTGGCTAAAAAGGAATCAGGTCAGTGTAGTTCAGGAATGTTTGGTAGCTGGGACTACCAGAAGTTGTGACTTCATTGTTGTTGTTGCTACTGCTACTACTTACTTCATCCCCTTACTACACCATGATAAAATAAAAAGAAGCTAGACTATACTATGGTCTATGCATTACGAAATCCTATCTATATCTTCAAACTTGCTCTTATGGTTCTTGTTGCCTTGTTGACTTGTATTCTCCTGGTGGAATCCCTTTGTTGCCACCTTGAATTGTAATCTGAGATGTTTTCCTTTTCTCCAGGTGGATCCCTGACTTCCAACTACACTTTGAGATGTTTTTCTTTTCTCCAGGCGAGCTCCTGATTGCTGAACTTGAATGTATTCCCTGCTCTCCAGGCGGGCTCCTGATTGCTGAACTTGAATGTATTCCCTGCTCTCCGGGCGGGCTCCTGATTGCTGAATTTGAATGTATTCACTGCTCTCTAGGCGGGCTCCTGACTTCAACAAAATAGACAAAAACAAAGAAAATTTTCTGCCCCCGTTTGGGTATCTGGGCACACATGTAAGTGTAAAACGGATCACATTACCAAGTATCAATAAGAACTTGAAAGCTAAAACTTGAATTGTACTCCCTTGTTCTCCAGGCGGGCTCCTGACTGCTGACTTGAAATGTATTCCCTGCTCTCCAGGCGGGCTCCTGATTGCTGACTTGAAATGTATTCCCTGCTCTGCAGGCGGGCTCCTGATTGCTGACTTGAAATGTATTCCCTGCTCTCCAGGCGGGTTCCTGACTTCTAACTTGAAATGTATTCCCTGCTCTCTAGGCGGGCTCCTGACTTCAATGAAATGACAAAAACAAAGGAAATTTTCTGCCCCAGTTTGGTAGCTGGGCACATATGTGAGTGTTAAACTGAATCATATTATCAAATATTACTAAGAATTTGAAAGCTAGGTCCCATTATCTAGGGGGGTCCTGACAACTCTTAACTAAATGACAATTTTAAATCTAAGTTATATCTTTTAAAGGCATGACTTTCGCTACATCTTGTTATCTAAGAAGGTCTTAAACTACTCCCCATTATCCAGGAGGATCCTGAAAATCAAAGGCCAAGTTTTATCTTAAGGGTGACAACTTTCATGGCTGAATTATACTACCCTACAGCAGAGTCTACGCTAAATGTTGTTATCTAATCGAAATCTTAAAGCTAAGTCCCATTATTCAGGAGGGTCCTGGAAACTCCTAATTGAATCATATCTCGAACATGCAAACTTCTAAGCTAACTTATATTCCTTTGGGATACATTTATGCTAGATTATGCTATTTCTGAACTTTAAACTAGGTCCCATTTTCCAGGAGGGTCCTGAAAATCAAAAATCAAACCTGTTTGGTGACTGCCTTTCTCCACGGAGGGTTTCTCTGAAACAACCGCAATTTCCTGCCCCTGTTTTAATCAAAGAAAAAATCTTGTCAGTTTTAAATATGGTGGCTGGTTGATGGCATTCTTTGTTGAAGGTCTCTCCGCTGCATTGTTTTGTTTTGATTGGCTTCCCCAAACTGTCCCTGAACCGCTTGACTTTCTGATTGACTTTCAAAATCCTATGACTCTGAATGACCCGAATATTCTATACTTGAACCATTTTTTCAAACCTCTGACCCCTTTAACGGAACCTCTTCATCTCCCATGAAATTACCAAATCATTTTGCCGATGGAACTCTTGCTGGCACTTTGCCCCACTTTACATCATGCTATCTTTGATATGCTCTGGCCGTGCTGTGCTTTGTAGTCTTGAAGATGGTAGTGAGCTTTGAAATTCCTTCTTATTTGCTTAAATAGAATTGACATTGGGAACATCTTAGAGGAATAAACCCAAAAGAAATAAATTACATTAACTTTCAGAATTAAGGATAAGGAAATCCAAAACTGGAAGACTATCTAAAGAGGAAAAAGAAAAGAAACTTATCTGAGTGGAGCAGCCGGCACCACTGATCATGATACGCATTTTGGATTACTCGGCCCAATCTGTCCAACCAATCAACTTCCAATTGCCACACTTTGTTGCCCTGAAATTTCCATAACCTGATTTCTTCAACCAAATCCTGACCTTCTTCATCCTGCGGTGTCTTGGAAGTTTTCACCAGTAGACCTCTCTCATTTGTTCATCTGTCAACTCACTTTTGCTTCAAGGTGCCTGTGAGGGTTTTCACCAATAAGACTCTCTCATTTTTTTGATTTCTCTCAGCTCCCGTCGCCTTACGATGCCCGTGAGGGTTTTTACCAATAAGACTCTCTCATTTTTAACATTTCTTTTCCTCTTTGGACCAGAATGTTACCCCTGATATAAATCACCGCTACTTGCTCGCGTTGGCATTTCTTGAAGACTGATCGGAAGGTCTTTCTTTGGACCGTAACGTGGGCTTTTGGATGGGGTTAGAAAGAAAGGGCATAAAAAGGCTCAAAACAACTCCTCATGAGTTCAAAATTACAACTTTCGGACCAGATTTCTTACAACAACCGCAACTTCTACCCCAGTTTCTTGCTTGGGGACTTTTGGATTTTTTGTTTTGATGAGACCGAACCATGAGGCTGCCTACGTATCCTTAAAAGGAATCAGGTCGAACGTAGTTCATGACATAGGAATTACTTTGTTTGTTGTGATTTTTCTTCTCTTTTTCTTTCTCTTCTTTTCTTCTTTTTGTTTTTCTTTTTGTTGTTTTTTTCTCTCTTTTTCTTTTTTTTTCTCTTTCTTTTCTTTCTTTCCTTTCTCTTTTCTTTTTCCTTTCTCTTTTTCTCTCCTTCATTTACTTATCTTTACACTTGTGTTTCCGATATTTGCTATTGATTCCGAAAGAGGGGTATGAAAGAAAATAAATGAGGCTCAAAGGGGTAACGAGGGATAAAGCATTTAGATAGCAGAACAAAATGCCTTTGTCATTTCAATATTCGAGACATGACAAATACAAACAAGTACAATCAAAGAGAAAATCATACATAGTATCTCTTGACTACATCAGAATTGATAGCCATTTCTACACATTTGCCTTCTACATCTGTCAAATACAATGCACCATTGGACAACACTCTAGCCACAACGAACGGCCCCTGCCAATTTGGGGCAAATTTTCCTTTTGCTTCAACCTGATGAGGAAGAATGCATTTCAATACTAACTGCCCCACTTCAAACTTCCGCGGACGCACCTTCTTATTGTATGCTTTTGCCATTCTCTATTGATACAACTGGCCATGACACACTGCTGCCAGTCTCTTCTCATAGATCAAACTCAATTGTTCCAAGCGGGTTTTGACCCACTCCTCATCATCGATCTCAGCCTCAGCGATAGTTCGAAAGGATGTAATTTCCACTTCTGCGGGTATCACTGCTTCGGTGCCATACACCAATAAATAAGGAGTCACCCCTACTAAAGTACGGACAGTAGTGCGATAACCTAGCAATCAAACGACAGCTTTTCATGCCACTGCCTAGAACCTTCTACCATTTTTCGAAGTATCTTCTTTATATTCTTGTTGGCCGCCTCAACTGCTCCATTTGCCTTATGGCGGTATGGGGTAGAATTGCGATGTGTAATCTTGAACTGCTGACATAGCTCTTTCATCAGATGACTATTGAGGTTAGCCTCATTGTCTATAATGATCACCTTCAGTATCTCGAACCGACAAATGATATTTGAATGCACAAAATCAACCACCGCCTTCTTGGTTACAAACTTCAATGTTTTAGCCTCTACCCACTTGGTGAAATAATCAATGGCCACCAGAATAAACCTGTGCCCGTTGGATGGTGCTGGCTCGATTGGTCCAATGACATCCATTCCCCAGGCAACAAAAGGCCATGGTGTAGACATTGTATGTAATTCAGATGGTGGAGAATGAATCAAATCTCCATGCACTTGGCACTGATGACATCTATGCACGAAACTGATACAGCCTCGCTCCATAGTGAGCCAATAATAATCTTCTTAGAGTATCTTCTTTGCCAACATGTATCCACTCATGTGCGGTCCAAAGACTCCAGAATGTACTTCGGTCATAATAGTTGTGGCCTGCCTAACATCTATGCATCTTAGCAGTCCTAGGTCCGGAGTCCTTTTGTACAAAACTCCCCTACTGAAGAAAAATCCGCTTGCCGAACGACGAATTGTGCTCTTCTTATCACATGTAGCTTGTACTAGATATACTCCCATCCGGATGTATTCCTTAATATCGTGGAACCATGGTTCGCCATTGAGTTCTTCTTCCACCACGTTATAATAAGCATGCTGATCGCGGACCTGAATATGCAATGGGTCTACATAAGCCTTATCTGGATGATGTAACATTGACGCCAGAGTAGCCAAAGCATCGGCGACCTCATTGTGGATCCTCGGAATATGCCTGAACTCTATTGATTGAAACCATTGACAAAGATCATACAAACATTGCCGGTACAGTATGAGTTTTAAATCCCGTGATTCCCATTCTCCCTGAATCTGGTGTACTAGAAGGTCCGAGTCACCCAAGACCAAGACTTCCTGGACACCCATATCCACAGCCATCCTCAAACCCAAAATGCATGCCTCATATTCCGCCATGTTGTTAGTACAGTAGAACCGAAGCTGGGTTGTAACAGGGTAATGATGCCCTATTTCAAAAACAAGTACCGCTCTTATCCCAACGCCTTTCATGTTAGCGGCACCATCAAAGAAAAGATTCCATACTGGCCTTTCAATCTATTCCAACTCATCAATGTGCATTACCTCTTCATCAGGGAAATAAGTCTTCAAAGGCTCGTATTCTTCATCCAAAGGATTCTCAGCCAAATGGTCGGCCAGTGCTTGTGCTTTTATCACAGTCCGAGTCACGTAGACAATGTCAAATTCTGTGAGCAAGATCTGCCACTTTGTGAGCCTTCTCATGGGAATAGGCTTTTGGAAGATATACTTCAACGAATCCAAGTGAGAGATGAGGTAAGTAGTGTAAGATGACAAATAGTGCTTCAACTTCTGTGCCACCCAAGTGAGGGCGCAACACGTTCTCTCAAGATGAGTGTACTTAACCTCGTAAGTTGTGAACTTCTTGCTGAGATAATAAATGGCCTGCTTCTTCCTACCAGTAATGTCATGCTGTCCCAACACACATCCAAATAAATTGTCCAAGACTGTCAAATACAGAATCAAAGGTCTACCCTGGTTATGGCGGGACCAACACAGGTGGGTTTGACAAATACCCCTTTATCTTATCAAATACTTCCTGACATTCATCTGTCCACTTGACCGCAACATCTTTCTTTAACAGTTTGAAGATAGGCTCACAAGTTGTTGTGAGCTGAGCAATAAACCGGCTGATGTAATTTAATCTTCCCAACAGACTCATCACCTCAGTCTTGTTCTTTGGAAGTGGAAATTCCTGGATGGTTTTGATTTTTGATGGGTCTAATTTAATACCTCGTCGGCTGACTATGAATCCCAACAACTTTTCAGACGGAACACCGAACGCGCATTTTGCAGGATTGAGCTTAAGATTGTACATGCAAAGCCTTTTGAATAAATTTCTCAGATCTCTGACATGGTCAGACTGCTTTCTAGACTTTACAATCACATCATCCACATAAACCTCGATCTCCCTATATATCATGTCGTGGAATATGGTCGTCATTGCCCTCATGTAGGTTGCCCCGACATTTTTCAGACTGAATGGCATGACCCGATAGCAGTACGTTCCCCATGGCGTGACGAAAGCCATCTTTTCCGCGTCTTCTTCATCCATTAAGATCTGGTCGTAGCCCGCATAGCAATCCACAAAAGAACCAATCTCATGTTTGGCACAATTATCGATCAATATATGGATGTTCGGCAGTGGGAAGTTATCCTTGGGACTCGCCTTGTTGAGGTCTCGATAATCAACACACACCCTGGTCTTGCCATCCTTCTTCGGCACAGGCACTACATTGGCTAACCAAGTGGGATACCGAGTGACTCGAATGACCTTGGCCTCAAACTGTTTGGTGACTTCTTCCTTAATTTTCACACTCATATCAGTTTTTAATTTCCTCAGCTTCTGCTTGACAGGGGGGAATGCCGAATCAGTGGGCAATTTGTGAACCACCAAGCCAGTGCGTAGACCTAGCATATCATCATAGGACCATGCAAAAATATCTTTGTACTCGAACAGTGTTTTAATTATCTCATCTCTGAGTTGTGGTTCAAGATGGACACTTATTTTAGTTTCCCGAACATTATCTTAGTCCCCTAAATTGATTGCTTCTATATCACTCAGGTTAGGCTTGGTTTTTCTTCAAAATGGCTTAATTCTTTACTAATCTCTTCAAAGGCTCCATCCTCCTCATATTCCGATTCAACATCACATTCTATTTCTTGAATTGCTATTTCAGAATTAGATTGGATTTTAAGACTGGGCCGGAGATTCCGCATGTATGCCATATCATTGAAACCAGCATAAAAAGAACTGTACAAGGAAGAAAGGAAAACAAAAATAAAACTATCAGGAAGAGAGGAAAAGAGAAATTACATTTCATTGAAATTAAAGATAACGGGGTTTATACATCCAAACGGATGGAACATAGAATCTGAATTACAACCCTGGAATAATCCAGATAAATTGAAAGAAAATCAAAGCAAACTACCAAAACTCCCTCCTGGTGGGGAGAGGAGTAGCTTCCCAATTGTTAATCTTTGCACTGGGCCCAACAAATTGCACATCTACCTTGCTAGAACCCTCTCCAGCTTCCAACATGTTCACATCGGTGAATATCCTCTCAAACCTTTCCATCAAATCTCCATCCACATCAACCAGCGAACTGGGAACTATCGTCACTAGGCGCTTTCTGGTACCAGGCCTGACAAATGATCGGGAAAGACACGGGACTGGCTTTGGAAGGGCCCATGCTCTCTGTTTCATTTTTCTGGCTCTTCTCACGTCTACGACTGTGGGCTTGAACCCCAGACCAAATGTATCCAAGTTTTTAGGAAGAGAAACCGGTTGAACGATACCTTGCAGAGATGCACCCAAACATTTTCCCGGTACAAAACCATTTTTCAACATTTCAACGGCTACCATGACTGATGCATCAGCTACCCTTGGAGTCGGCACGCACTTCCCTTCAGGAATTTTCTCTACCGATACCGTGTCAAAACCTAATAAACCTATGGCCCCTTGTCGTCTTCAAACTCTATGAACGGAACAATGGTATCACTGGGAACACACAAATTATCTTTGTCATGCACAACAAATTCTTGTCTATCCCATTTAAACTTAACCATTTGATGCAGAGTGGACGGGACCGCTTTGACAGCATGAATCCAGGGTCGACCTAACAACAGATTGTAAGAAACGGCCACGTCGAGCACTTGGAATTCCATAGTAAATTCAACTGGCCCTATTGTAAGCTCGAGCACTATGTCCCCGACTGAATCTTTCCCTCCACCGTCGAATCCCCAAACGCAGATACTATTCTTGTGAATTCTTTCATCATCCACCTTCAACTTGTTCAGAGTGGAAAGAGGGCAAATATTTGCATTGGAACCATTGTCAACCAGTACCCGAGTAACCACGGAATCTTCACATTTCACCGTCAGATAGAGGGCTCTATAGTGCTCAGTACCCTCCACGGGCAACTCATCATCAGAATAAGTGACTCTGTTTACCTCAAATATCTTGCTAGCTATCTTTTCTAAGTGGTTTACTGAGATTTTGTCAGGAACATGGGCTTCGTTCAAGATCTTCATCAAAGCCCGACGGTGCTCGTCTGAATGGATCAATGATGAAAATAGCGAGATCTGAGCCGGTGTCTTCCTTAACTGCTCCACAATGGAATAGTCTTGTACTTTCATCTTTCTCAGAAATTCCTCTGCTTCTCCTTGGTCACAGCTTTCTTTACCAACACTGGGTTATCTTTTGAGGTCTTAACTTTTCTCAACTCTTCGGGGACAAAGCATCTCCCCGATCGAGTCAAACCATGGGTCTCACACACTTTTTCTTTAACCTCTTTCCCCTTGTAAGTCACTGTCACTCGGTCATAATTCCATGGGACTGCCTTGCTGTTGACTATGGGTAATTGAGTTACCGGTTTGATAATGACAGGATCTGTGCAGGCTCCCTTCACAATTACCACAAGCTTATTCGTCACTCCTGGCACAACCACTTTTGCTCTTTCATGTTTTCCTGCAACGTCACTTGAGGACCCCTTTTTGACCTCCACAGATGGTTCATTATTTGCCCCGTTCAACTTGATCACAGACTTCTCACTTGTTGACTTTTCAAACGGTTTGGCTTCACTAGCCCGAATCATCATGACGATTTGCGAAGGCTTCTTAGGCTCCCCTTCCTTATGCACAATCTCAATCATATTTGTCTCATGATGGGCCGGCAACAGGTTTTGGTTGATATTGGGTGCCACCGGGGCTTGAACCTCAATCCGACTAGTATCAATGAGCTCCTGAATAACTGTTTTCAATCTCCAGCATTTCTTTGTGTCATGACCCGGGGCCCCTGAATAATACTCACAACTCACCGAGCGGTCAAGATTTCTGGGAGGGGGATTTGGAAGTTTAGTCTCAATCGGATTCAATATACCCAACTGTCTCAATCTGTAGAATAGATTGGTATATGATTCTCCCAATGGAGTGAAAGTCTTCTACTTCTGCAACCTCTCATTCTTAAAGGCTTGATTTTGCCGAAAACCTATTCCAGGGGGATTTCTGTAGGCTCTTGGGGGTGTATAGGCATTTTGTGGAGTTAGGTATGGACTTTGTGGAGCTGGCGCACGCCATTGTGCGTGAGTAGGAGGTTGGGTATAGGTTTGTGCGTGATGGACGGAAAATGGGGATCTGGCGGTGGGTAGTAGTGTTATGGTGGGCTATATGGAATGTGGGGGTACGTTTGGGGATAAGGTCGAGGCTGGTTGTAGTAATGCGGGAGGCCCCTGGACCCGACCCAAGCTCCCGACTCAATTGTAGCAACATCCTCTTTCTTCTTTTTCCCGAGTACACCTCCAGTACCGTTTTGAATGGCCTGGGTGGTCACTTTGATTGCTGAATAACTTATGATTTTGTTGGACTTGAGTCCCTCAACCATGCCTCCCATTTTTACAACTTCATTAAAAGACTTGCCCACTGCTGACACCAAGTGACCAAAATAAGTGGGTTCCAAAGCCTACAAGAAATAATCAACCATCTCACTTTCTTTCATCGGAAGGTCAACCCTCGCTGCTTGCTCTCTCCACCGGAATCCATATTCCCTGAAACTCTCACCGGGCTTTTTCTCAATCTTTGTTAATGATAGACGGTCTGGAATAATTTCAAGATTGTACTGAAAATGGCAGGCAAAGGCTTGGGCCAAATCATCCCATGTGTACCACCTGCTGTGATCTTGTCTGGTATACAATTCTAATGCAGATCCACTCAAACTTTGGTTGAAATATGCCATCAGCAATTCATCTCTTCTGCCTGCTCCTCTCATCTTGCTACAAAATCCTCTTAAGTGTGCTACTGGGTCACCATGCCCGTCGTACATATCAAACTTGGGCATTTTGAACCCTGCTGGTAACTGAACATCTGGGAACAGACATAAATCTTTATAGGCCACACTTACTTGACCTCCCAACCCCCTCATATCTCTGAACGATTATTCTAAGCTTTTGACCTTTCTGATCATCTCTTCATGCTCGGGATTTTTGGGTGGCTTCTCGGTCTCTGCCGGGAGATCAAGGTGAGGGTGTAAGAATATGGTTCTGGAACATTGAAGGTGGGTTCAGGAGGATAGTACTGGTTGTCGTAAGTCTGGAATAGAGGTTCACTGGAAGATCAGTGTAATGCAGCGGGTGGAGGTGCCACAAAAATAGGAGTGATTGGCGGAGGAGGGTATGGGACTTGTTTGGGTGGTGGAGTTTGAGAAGTATGGGAAGTGGTGCCATAACATTATTGGTAGAGGGGAAAGGATGGAGATGAGTTCACAGTGGGAGACTCCTGAGGTTGGGCCGATAGTGGGATATAAGCAGGGTTGGAGGGATAAACCGGTGGTGGATGCCCCTTTGCCCAGGTTTGGGACATTTTAGTCATATGTTGCTTTAACTTATACATCTCTTCGTTCATTGCATTAATATCCAGTTCTTCCACCTCTTTCGACGGGTCAACAATACTTGTCTCCGGTTCTTGGTTGGCCATATTCATCCTGTCTTTTGATCGGGTGTTGTATGTGTAAGTTGTCAGAATGCCAATCAACTAACCACCTGCCTGGACTCAATACATCAACAATAACCTTGTTAGTGGTTAGGGCTTTAACAAATTGGTAACCGCGCATTTGGGGAATGAATGCACCTAAGCAGTTAACCGTTTCTACCATGCATTTGATCAGCTGCTTGCGTCATCCCGGCTTTTCCACTTACAACTTTCCTTCTTTTTCTCTTTCTTTTCATTCTGGTCTTTTCTCTTCTTTTTTCATTTCCCTCTTGTTTTGCCATTGTTTCTTTTCTCTTATTTTCTCTCTTTTCTTTTTCTTTTTTTTTCTCTTGTTTTTCCTCTCTCTTTTTTCTTCTTCTTTTTCTTCTTCTTTTTCTCATTTGGTTATGGTCGAATCCTATGGAGATTGCCTACTTATCATGACCCCGCATGAATTAGACCTAGCGTAGTTCTGGGAGATAAGTGTGAAATAACACATTTTTGGGATTTTCAATTTTTATAAAAAGAAAAGACTTTGATTACAATGACTCCAAACTAACAGATTCCGAGAGAAACTAACAGATGAGGATGAAGAGACGAAATACAGACTCCAAAAATAAACTATCATACTCCAAAAAAAGAAGATACAGACTCGAACACAATTGACAGGCTCCAGCAAAAGAAAATACAAACTCAACACAACTGACAGACTCTAACGGAAAAGGAAATACAGACTCAAATGAGAAATCATGAATACATCAATGCTCCTGGTTCCCGCGGGACATCATTCGGTCTCGCCGCGGGCCTATATGCAAGATCCCTTTGAAGCCGGTCCAAGTCACTCATTATCTTCTTAGTGAATGTCATCACTGTCGCGAAGAAGGTAGTGCGAGTCATATCCTTACAGACTTGACACTTCATAACAATGTAATCAGCGATGTTTCTAGTTCTCTCTCTTATGACACCTTCTTCTTATAACAAATGCCCGATCTGCTAGGCCCTGGCTTCCAAAGTTTGCTCGACCATATGATTCTACTCCTGAAGTTGTTGCAAATCTATTTCTAATTGTGCCAATGCTGTATAACAATGTTCTCTTTTAACCTTGAAGTCTTTCGCCTGTTTGATCATTTGGTTTTCTGTGGCGATGACCCTTTTCTTTAATCCTGCGACCTCATTGTCGTACTTTTCTTTCAACTGCCTAACCAGGTGCGCTCGTTCATCTGCGTTTTTAGCCAATTGCTTTCGAGCCCCGGCTAGTTCACTTTCTGCTTTGTTCAAATCAAAACTGTAGTCATTCACTTTTTGCCTCAGGTTATTGATGAGTTTTTCATCTTTGGCACTTCGGGCGGGGTTTTCTGCTGCTATTTTCATTTTCTGAATTTGGGCTCGAAGGGCCTCATTTTCTTTGGCTAGCCTTTTCTTTTCTCCTTCGTCAGCCGCGACTTGCAAGCCACTCTCGAATTGAAGCTCTCCGACTTGCTTTTCCAATTTTCCTATTGTGGCCCTGTACTCATTCTCCTTAGACAACCAAGCCCACTGTTCTTGCGACGCCTCAACGAATTCTTGAATGTGAGGCTTTTTGTCTGGTCTTTCTGGTTCGGCCCTTGTAGTGTTCTTCTTTCTATACCAGGCAAGATAGGCGGGTGAGACTTCGCCTTTAGATAGGTCACGCACTCGGGTGTTCACCGTCAAATACTGTCATTCATTCCAAATAGAACGAACTGTTTCTTCATGAAATTGGCTGTCAGAACTAACCTCGACCGCATAAACACTAAGATCTTCATCTGGGTGCATCACCTAACACCTTCCCAACTGTCTCATCACCCGGTAAGGAGCGTAGGGATGAATACCTCACAGACCCATTTGGAGGAAATAAGTACCAGTGGCGGGCATATACATAATTTCTTCAACAGGAAGCCAACCCAATGTCCATTCTACTTGTCCTGCAGTAATGGAACGAAGGCGGGATACCCAATCTCCAAACCCCTCTGGCAGCTTGAACCCTGAAATTCTTGTGTCAAACTCTTCAATACAACTTTTCTTTGTAGATACATAACTCATATACTGAGGGCGATGACACAAGTGCTCGATCATCCATATCTGTAATAGCAAATTGCATCCCTCGAAGAAATTTGCCCCAGCTTTACAAGTTGTGAGAGCTCGATATATCTCAGACACTATCATAGGGGCAAGAATTCTTTTGGCGTTGGTAACTAGGACCTTGACGACTCCAACCACCCGCAAATTGACAGTCTCGTCTTTCCGGGGGAACACCATAAGGCATAGGAAAGCTACAATGAAGGCGAAACGCCTATGCTCATCCTATTTTGTTCGGTTTCCTCTGCTACAAACCCCGCTTGCCGGATCGTTGAACCCTCCTACTTGCCCGTACCTCTGATATATAAAACGTATAGTGGAAAAACCACCCTCCAATTCGGAGTACGGGACTCCTTTGCTTATCTTTACCAAATCCATGAATTTGTGAGAGTTAACGGCTCTTGGAGCGATCAGATACTTATGCCTCAGCCCTTCAGTACTTCCCATATAACCTGTTATCTCTTCCAAGGTTGGGGTGAGTTCAAAATTCGAAAAGTGAAATACGTTTTGGGCCGGGTACCAAAATGTAACCAAAGTCTTTATGACATCTCCTCTGGGTCTGATTTTTAACAACCTGGTGAGACCTCTCCCAAATGTAGACAGACCTTATCTTGCTCCGATTTTCCCAGATCCTCCCACCACATATGCAACTCCAAAGGAATCTTGTTCATGACTGTTATCGGCAAACTTGGACTCGTGCTCATTCTGCACATTTGTTAGGGTGATTAAACAAAATCAAGACTCATTTGACTCGAAGACAAAATTGACACTTTTTCCTCTCTTTTCTGTCATTTTTTTAAAACATAAAATAAAATCCGGTTTTGCAAATACTGCCCTTCAGCACCTCGAAGACGAAGATTTTAAGGCTGTGTTGGCTAACCAGTGAAAACTTTGAAAAATGACCACATGCGGCTATTCTTGCAAAAGCAGCCTTCCGGCGCCCTTTTAGGGACATTCGATTATTTCTGACAAGAATGGCATCACTCTAATTATTTTCAAATGAAAGTAAAATTTTTGTTCTTTTGGGCTATTTTGCAAAAAAGGAAGTTGGACTCGATGGGGGTTTCCTACGTATCCCACATCCGGTGGGAATCAAACTGGCGTAGTTCGGGCAAATAAAACGGACTATTTTGAAAACCAAACTTTCTTATTCTTTTTTTTATTTCGTTTTTCTCCTCTTTTTTCAAAAATTTGGCAGAGTTTCAGTGCTATTCGGACATTGGTTTTTCTTAAAACAGGTGATTAACTCTCTTAACCCTCTACACTGCTATTTCTTTTCCGAACTCTCTCTTTTTATTCAAAAGCCGGTCAGCATGCAAATCCGAAACAAATAAATGCACAAGTAGCAAGTAAGATGCATCAGGATGGTCTTTTTATTTCGGGTGCACCTGTCCTAGACAGAACCAACCCCTGTGTTGAGGCTCCAAAGTCAAAATGCACATGATGCAAACAAACGTTCCTACTAGGGATCCGGCATGAGGTATTGTTATACTAAGTTTAAAAACCTGGGTTTATTTGTTCTAGACCTGGCTTACCCGAGCGGACAACTCGAGCCGAAGGGGGGCTGCGTACCAGTAACCAAAAGATCATCCGGCTTTGCAACTTGTCTGAACCTCGTTCTATTTGGATATGACACTAACAGAAAGAAGTCACGACCAGCGTGCACTCCTAGGGAGAGAGAAGAGAGGGGTTTCATAGTAGTTCATATACAATTCAGATAATATCAAAGCGGTAAAAGCAATATTTAGCACATTAGGCTCAAATATGTAATAAAATCAGATAACAGATAAAACCAAATGTAATAATTCATCTAAGATCGAATTCTTGAACCCTGAACCAGAGATTCTGCATTCGATCCCCAGCAGAGTCGCCAGAGCTGTCACACCTCCTATTTCCTCCACACCGCGGAAGGGGTATACAGGAGTTTTTCCAATTTAAAGTAACAATCAAAACGGGATTATTTTTAAAGATTCAGAGTCGCCACTTGGGAGATTTATGGTGTCCCAAGTCACCGGTTTTAAATCCCGAATCGAGGAAAAATTGACTCTGTTTAACAGTCCGCGAACCAGAAATCCGGGTAAGGAATTCTGTTAACTCGGGAGAAGGTGTTAGGCATTCCCGAGTTCCGTGGTTCTAGCACGGTCGCTCATCTGTTACATTCGGATTAATTATCTGATTTTAATACATGTTTCAACCTATGGTTCAATTTTAACTTTTTAACTGCTTTTAATTAATTATTTTTAGGAAAGGTTCAACGTCATCTAAAACATGTCTTTAACCACGTCACATAAATGCGCCGCGATCCACGACACATTTTACCTTAACGTTGTTGAGATTTGGATTTGGGTCACATAAATGTGCACCCTAGTTTAGGAAAGTAGATTATTAAAGTACGCACCCAAAGCAACTACGCGTTTACACTATGCGAGGGCCATGGAATTTGCTAAATGGCACGTCTTGAATTCTAAGGATTTGAAAGAAATAATTAAATGAGGGTCATGCATCTTTAGATTTTACTCGGCATGTCACACCTCAATTTCAATTTTCAAAGGAAATCCAAACTAAATTTGGAGGGCATTGGGCAGCCCGCATCTGATTGTGGAACAAAAGCATTTGGGCTAGCACAACAAGTAATGGGAGGAAACTCGGCTAGGTTGCCCCGCCTAGGCCCATGATGGGCCCAATAGGGGTCTCCTTGATACTCTTTATTTTAACACACGCAACAACCTGGACGGGAAAATGTTTGCCAAAACTAACTTCACCACACATGCCTCTAAACATTCAATTGTTATTAAGCCATTACAGGAATTCCAACTTAGCAAGCTAACGTGAAGCAAAAGACTAGGCCCAATTCCAATAGTATGCTATTATATTTCAAAATAACTTGCTAATTATCCCACGTTCTTATACAACTGCCATCATCAAATCTAGAGCACGCCATAGTAACAACCAGATTTGCCAACTCTTTTTGAATAGCAACCAAAAATGATGTGATTTATTCAATAAACATAAGACTATACCAATACCTACTTTCTAGTAAACTCAGATCCTCAATGTGTTTAACAGTCAAAAATCTCGTTCCAAACAGCAACCCAGTATATGAAACTAAGGGACCAGACTATAGCTTGCTAACAGAGTAATAGATTATCCATACTTAGACATTAGCCTTTGCAGTTTTGCAAATAAAGCTGAGTTTTATAAATACAAAAATTGCAGAACCTGATCATTCACAAAGGATATCTGCTACATATATCTAAAGCTAAATTCTAACTTGCATGAATGAGATAAAAATAGAACAAAGCATAATTGTTGTTCAAAATCTGGGATTCAAGCTAGGTATTCACATGATGTTTGCTAGCGAGGCAACAGATGATCCAAATCCTCAAGTACACGATTCAATGACTAAGGTCATATTCGATATACATACCTGGAAATGAAAAGAAATAAGAAATGAAGGATCAGCAGTAGCAATAGCAGGAGTCAGCACTAGCAGAGCCAATTGCAAACCAAAAAATGATATGCAGCCGTCCAAAAAAAGCAGTTTCAACTAAATGGTAACCCAACAACTTCAAACCAGACTTCTACAAACCCAAGTTCACTCCATTTTTAATCCCCAGATGATTCAAAAATTACTTCAGAAGTTGAAAACCTCAAGATTACAGAAGAAAATTCAATGGAACAGTGATTTTGATATTTCTGGCCGTTTGTGATTTTTTTATCCAATCTGATTTCTATCCCCCTTTTGAATGCCAAGTTAAAGAGCCTTTATAAGCAAGGCATTTAGGGAAACTTCAATGAATTCACAATTGCCCTTCAAACCTTCAGAAATTTTCGCTTTTGCTTAGGAGTCCTCAAGGTACAATCTAGAAATTCAGAATAACCCTAACCCCAGCTTCCTAGAAGCTTCCCTAGTTAGTTACACCTAGATTTCCTAAGCCAATTACTTAGACTACCCCTTTAAAACCCTGTTACTACCCCTGAACCCAATCCAACTATGGGTCAGGCCAAATCGAATAACCAGAACTCTAAGGCTGTTGTTGGGACGGGTCACAATAAATTGAGGGCCCAAGAAATTCACCCAGCCCACGAATATTCTAAGACCCAAAACTCTGACTCAAACACATTATCACAAACGATGTCCCCAAAAGAGTCCAATCAATTTTAATACTAACAAACCGAATTAATTCTTTCCCTTTAACAAAATTAATTAAAGTTAACTCATGGATATAGCTTGTACGAATTCAGACAGAAACAAAAGGAAAAAATGGAAAGAAAAAGGTAGAATGAAGATGGAGGAGAAACAGCAGAAAAAAAGTTAACCAATGAAACTGACGAGGAAGACGATAGAGAAAAGATAGAAAAAATACCTCTAAGGTCGCCCGAACAAAGCTTGAGAACTCTACGGCTTCGATTTGATTCGAAACAAGCATTAACCGCATGTTCTCAAAGAAAATAAATGGTCAATGCCCGTTTCAAACCCTATCGTTCAAGGGAGTTTGAAGGCTTGACGGATTCTTTTCTTCTTTGTTTCCAAAATCAAAACTGGACTGATTTGGTGAGGGCTTGGGAAGAAATGGTGGTGGATTGGGGTTTAGGGAAGGGCGATGGTTGCATGGATGAAATTTGGGTGGTGTTCGAGCTCCAACGCCGGCCGGAAATGGCGAAGGGATGAAGTGCGGCGTTAGGGTTTGGCAAGGAGATGAGAGGTAGGGGTGATGAACAGAAGGGGGTTCTGAGGGGGTGGGGTTTGTTCTGAGTTAATCTCTGAACTTTGGACATATTTAATCAATGAACAAGAAGCCACCTCCCCCGTTGGATGAGCCAAGATTAAAGGCTCAGATCATTTTAAACCTACTAACTCGAAACGACGTCGTATGGTTTGAGTAGGGGGATTGGGTCGGGTAAGGGCAGAACTAGGTCGGGTTTTGGGGACGGGTACCAGGAGATTTGAGATCTGGGCCGGGATGCTTTAACTAAAATAGGCCCAAACTAACTCTCCTCTTCTTTTAACTCCTATGTCAAATCAATTTTCAAAAAAATCTTTTTTCTTCTTTTCCCAAAATTAGATTAAAACCTAAATTAATTCCTAGAACCTAATTAACTAAAAAAACACTAAATAAATCTAAATGATAATTATCACAATTAATAACAAAACCAAATTAAAAGAAAACTACTCAAAATCAAAATTAAGATTAACAGTGCAAATTAAACTATTTTTGTGATTTTTCCATTTTATAAAACAACTAACTACTAGTTAATTCTTAAACATGCGAAGTTAAATCCTAAATGCACATGCAACATATTTTGTATTTTTCATTAATTAACCAAAATTAACATGCACAAACAATATGCAAATAATAACAGAAAATGCCACAAAATTGCAAACAATGGAAAAATTATTTTGTTTTGAATTTATGGGGATAATTCATATAGGGCAAAAATCACGTGCTCACACTTTCCGGTTTCAATATCAGTACAATACCACCATGTGTGCGGCATGTCATTCGATCACGGCCCGATCGGCTAGGCCGTCTTACCAAGACATTTTTCCTTTTCCATCAATCATCTCATTTCAATTTTTATTTCACATATATTAGTTCATCGACACTTGGAGCCACAATTATCACATCATATTTGGAACTAGGCCACATTTCATAACTCAAACTCTTTTCCCCCACATTTCACATCATTTCCACTTTCAACATTAACCTTGCAATTTAAGATAATAGGCACATACGAGAACAATTCAAGTTGTAAGCATAGAGAGGATTTCACATAGTTTGGCATAATAATCTCAATTTAAACTTGACTTGAAATATAGGCCTTTTAGCACATGGTTCACATTCTTCACACATCCTTAATTTACCAAAAATAGTATATTGAAAACATTGAGACACACCTTTCACATATATTCTTGCAACACCAATTCATTTGAAATAGCAAGCACTACACCAATCAAATTTCGGAACTCACAACATTTGCATGGACACCAAGGGAGCTCAATTTCTAAGAAGATGGGGTTTTAGCCATACATACCTCAATAGAGCTTTCCTTAAATTCTTTCAATAATTCCACAACTCTTAGCAACTTCGATCTATTTTATGAGAATTACAAGTTGAACAAAAAATTAGAGAGATAATCAAGATTCTAGCTCAGTTGAGCACATTATCAAGCACTAAGTGTGCATTATGATTTTAAGACCTTTTTGTGAAAGATTCTATCATCCTACACCCTATTCGTTACATTTTTAGCTCATAATCTCCCAATACCCTTTTATAATACATGCATGCAAGACAATCAATCCTTATACCCATGAACCCACTTGTTAATTACTCATTTTAGTAGGAATTTCGAAATCAAAGGTTAGGCCACAAGTTCTTACCTCTTAGGATGAAGGCTTAGTAACTCTACTTGATAATCTTCAAAAATTTGGGCAAGGATTGAATAGTGACTTGGTGAGGATCACTTTCTCCCTCTAGAACTCTTTTTCTCACTCTAAATGTAGTAGAAACAGCATAGGAGGGTCTAATGGGGGTGTTTTTAATGGAATGGGGTTGGGTTTTAAAAGTTAGAAAATAGGAGCCCCGACTCAATCTGCGGTCGCATATGCGACCACATAACTGATATGCGGCCCGCAAAAGGAAGTGCAAAGTAGCCCTCAAGGCTTGAATATTCTGCCCGGGTATGCGACCAATATGCGGTCCACATACCTGTTTTGCGGTCGCATAATGCACCGCAGAACTACTCTTTGCAAAAATCCCAAGGAGGTTATGCGACGACTATGTGGCCCGTATATCGATTATGCGATCGCGTATTTGGCCAATGTAACTACACGGCCGGTTGTCTTAAGAATTTACACCCCGATTCCCCACTAACTGCTTTCTCCAAGTTTATTTCTGCTATTTTGAATTGTCGGAATGTTCGGTTTTGAGTTTCGGGACACTTTGTCCCTAAATAAGAGCTTAAGTGTTGGAAAGTTGGCCGTAGTCGGAACAGTGTGAAGACGACCTCGGAATAGAAATACGATGGTTCCGTTAGCTCCGTTGGGTGATTTCGAGCTTAGGGGCGTGTTCAGATTGTGTTTTGGCGGTCCGTAGCTAATTTAGGCTTGAAATGTCGAAAGTTGAATTTTTGAAGTTTCCTTCGATAGTGAGATTTTTTATCCGAGGGTCGGAATGGAATTCTGGAAGTTGGAGTAGCTCCTTAGTGTTTAATGTGACGTGTGTACAAAATTTCAGGTCATTCGGATGAGGTTTGATAGACTTTTTGTTCGAAAGCGTATTTTTAGAGTTTTTGAAATTCTTAGACGTGAATCCGATGAAAAATAGGTGTTTTGATGTTGTTTTGAGCGTTCCAAAGGTTGGAAAAAGTTTGAATGATGTTTTAGGATCTATTGGCAAGTTTTGTTGAGGTCCCGGGGGCCTCGGGTGTGTTTCGAATGCTCAAGGGTCATTTTTGGACTTAGAAGATTGCAGAAAATGCAGCAGGTCTCCAGTTCTGGTTTCCTTCTTCGCATTCGCGAAAAGGAGCTGGGACTGGTGGAAGCTTAATGCTTCGCGTTCGTGAAGAGGGTCCCGCGTTTGCGAAGCTGAGAGGTCGTATGCCTACGCGTTCACGAAGAAGGTCTCGCGTTCGCGTATGAGGGGGAAGTTTGCTACCGCATTCGCGACAAGGGGCATCGCGTTCGCGATGAAGGAAATCTGGGCCAACCGAAGTTGTGCTTCGCAAATGCGAGGGACCTTCCACGTTCACGAAGAAGGATTTATCTGGGCAGATATAAAATTTCAAAGTCGAGGGTTTAGCCATTTTTATCAAAAATAGAGTTTGGGAGCTCGGATTTGAGCGAGATTTTTGAGGGATTTTCAGAGATATCAATTGGGTAATGATTCTTAACTCCTTTTTGCTTGTAACCCATTAATCTAAACATGAATTCATCATTTAATTTTGGGTTGGAGATGAAAATTGGGGAAAAGTTGGAAGAAAGTTCTTACACCTAGAATTCGACTTTTGACTACGAATTTGACCTTAGATTTGGATAATTTTGGTATGCATGAACTCGGGAGAGTGTGAGGATTCTGAAAATATAAATTTTACTCGATTTCGAGTTGTGGGACCGAGGGGTGTTTTGGTCATTTTACCTAATTTTGTGTATTAGCTTAGAATCTCTTTGTAGAATCAGTTACTTAAAGTGTTATTTACATTATGCAATTGAATTGAATAGATTTGGGCCATTTGGAATCGAGTACTCGTGGCAAGAGCGTGGTTTCGGATTGATTTTGAGTCGGTTCGAGGTAAATGGCTTGTCTAATCTTGTGTGGGGGATCTTCCTCTTAGGATTTGGTATATTTGATATTTGAAATGCCTTGTACGTGAGGTGACGAGTGCGTACTTGAGCTAATTGTTGAAAATCCAGTTTTCTTTAAGAAATTTCAATTGTGTTCCTTTTCCTGTTTCATTTTACTTGCAATTTAAACTTGCTGTTAGCTTAGAAAAAGCATGTCTAATTGACTTAACTGTTTATTTGCTTAAACTGCCTTAATTGAATTATGTGAAGCATGTTAGATTAGAATTACATGTTTACTTGATACGAAATTGAGCTTAATTGAGTATTCTTGTGTTACTGCTGTGTGTTTTACTTTGGGACTACGGGACGGCATCCCGGGAGATCCCCTGTACGTATTTATGATTTGAACTGAGGTGCGGGATACCGAGAGATCCCTGGCGCTTATATTGAGGATACCAAGAGATCCTCGGGATACTAAGAGATCCCTAGCACATATTGAGGATATCGAGAGATCCTCGGGATACCAAGAGATCCCTAGTATATATTGAGGATACCAAGAGATCCATGGCATATATTGAGGGTACTAAGAGATCCTCGGGATATTAAGAGATCCCCGGTTATTTCTTTGTGATTGTTTTTGCCTTTGTTCTAGTTATTGAATTCCTTGTTTTTTCCTGTATTAAATTCCTATCGTTAGTTTTCAACTGTACTGCTTATCTTATACTGTCATGTCTTATATTTCTTATTTTATCTTAGTAGGGCCCTGACCTTCTTCGTCACTACCCGACCGAGGTTAGGCTTGGCACTTACTTGAGTACTGCTATGGTGTACTCATGCCCCTTCTGCGCATGTTTTTCATGTGCAGATCTAGGTACTGTGACTCAGTCCTATCACCGTTGAGGCGAGGGGATTGCTCCAGCGACTTCGAGGTATATCTGCCGCGTCCGTAGACCGAGGAGTCCCTTTCTATTCTCGTTTTTAAGTATTAGCCCTTCTATATTTATGTTCTTGTTAGACATTCTGGAGTTAGAGTACTGTGTAATGATCCTTAGCTTGTGATTCACGGGTTTCCGGGTCTTGGAAGTATGTATTGGTTTGAGAGTTAAATATTGTGTATGTTGAGCGGCACATGTTGAGCGGCACTTTTAAACACGGTTTTATCACTCTTCATTTTGTTTGTTCTTATTTCACACTTTGGTTTATCTTCCGCAATTTAGGCTTACCTAGTCGTAGAGGACTAGGTGCCATCACGATGGTTCACAGAGGGCGAACCGGGGTTGTGACAGCCGCATAATTGTCCTCAAAATTAGCCAACATTCTGCCTAACTCTGTGGCAACTATGCGGCCGCATAGTGGGCCGCAGAAATGCGCTCTTCTGAAAAATATTTTCCTTAAATTTTTGAACCGCGGCGAGCTTATTCTTATAAATTTCTAAAACATATTCCTGACTTGGCATTACGAGATTTCGGGTTTTTGAGTAAAAATTTCACGGGGCCTTACAATGCCACCGGACAGGGATATTGACTATTGCATTGATTTGGCTCCGGGCACTAAGCCCATTTCTATTCTGCCATACCGTATGGCCCCGCCAAAGTTGAAACATATCTATAAAAGATCTAAACCCTAATATTTAGGGTAAATTAGAACAGAGAAAATCTCAGAGATTCGTACATAGAGAGAGGGAAGACAAACACAGATGAGACAAGGGGAGGATTCGAACCAGATTTCGTTCGAAAATGGAGAGATTAGCTTGCCATGTTAGGCAAGCTACTAAACAATACCATAATCGAGTAGCCAGTAGTGAGATACGACCGATAAGGTAAGAAAATTGTCAAGGGATTCCATATCTGATTGGAATTGAAGAAAGATTATGGGTGACGGCGCCTAGGGTTTCAGAGTAGAAGAAAGGAGTGGGGTTTGAGGGCGGCGGTCTTTGAGAAGTGGGGATTAGGGTAGAGAGGAGGGATATAAGGGAAGGGGGCATTAGTTGTGGGCCGTTAATCAATTTTAATCAACGGTCCGGATTTAATGAATGGGTATGGGTAATTGGGTTACTTGATTTGGGCTGGCGGACTGGGTTAGGCATTTTAGGTGTTGGGCTGGGTAATTTGGGCTGGTTTGGGTAGCCTAGGTCTGAAAAATAGGGTAATTTAGGGCTAATAGTTAAATACCAATTTTTAATTAATAAAATAATTTGTAAAAATGATAAATAAAATAGTAAAATTTATTTGTGCATAAAATGGTTAACAATAATTATTTGATACTATAATAGAATAAAAATTTATTTTTTGCATAAATAAAGTAATCATAAGTATATAAGAGCTATTATTGCAAAATATACAATTTTAGCCTAAAGATGCAAATATAATTATAATAAATGCATCAAAAATATTTAAGGCTTAATATGGATATAAATGATGAAGTTAGATGATAAAATCATCATAAAAATAATTTGTGATGAAATTAATGATTATTTATACAATAAAATATGGGAATAAATTGATAAAAAAAATCTTTAGAAATTATGAAAAAAATTAGGAAAAATACTTGATGATGCTCATGCACTATTTTGAAAGTATATATGCATATTTGAAATATATGAGAGAAAAATTGGGTATCAACATTAGCCATGTTAATTTAAGTATGATGTGCAAAAATAAAAGAGAATTCACATTGGGTAAATATTAAAGAACTAGAAAGTTCTTTATGAATTCTCTTATATTGCTTGTTTTTATTAATTAATAGACCAACTAAACTTGGGATTGAATCTCGTGAATGTTGGAAATATCAAAAGTGAATATGGGCTCATTCACCTGCCATGTATACCACATATGATGCATCTATGAGATGGTTACATGTGCGATTATTATTAACCTGCAACTTGGTGTTTGTGAGGTAACTTGCTTAGTAATTTAATTTAGAGCATAACTTCTAGATTTTCTAATCAAGAAAGTTCATCTTGATAAGTCGGTTTACATCACAGTTGGTTTAGCAAAATAATTTATTGAGTGCTTCCACTTAATATCTAAATTATTACTTATGAGAACAAAGTTGTTTATATCAGTTTGATATACGTTATATACGAAAGTATATTACATTCTCCCCTCACAAGTGGTCAGGCTCAGGAACCAGATAATCCTATCTTATTATTATTGATGTGCGGTGTATATTTTGATTAACACCATAACGCACAAAGATGGGTTCTCAAAGTTGAGGAAACAAGCTAGTTTTTCTAACATGAGAGGGATACATGATAAACAGTTGAGAAAAAGTTACGTGGAATGAATTATCATGTGTACATCTAGATCCTCGAATAAAATAATTTGAACTTGAAGTTCATAAAAGGATAATTCATTTGCAATATATTGCAAAGAATGCCAGACGCATTTGCTGACCCAAAGAAAGTAACTATATTCTCATTGTAAATGCTCCTATTAAGTCCTAGAAGAACAAAGTCTATGGTACGCTTAAAGCATAAAGACAAATCGGTTTCAAATAAACTTTTTGATAAAGAAGATAAGCAAATGATCATAATAAAGGAGGCAAGTGATCTAGAAGATCACATGACATAATACTTCATAAAATCTCAGGAGAGGTTAGGTACTTGGAAGTATGAACGAAGAGATCTCTATGTCATGTCTTTATGAAAAAATATTGGAACCGATATAAAATGTTCGTCGACGACATCTATGATAGCGCTAAGTATAGATGAGGATCTTAAGTTTGTCGAATACAGACACAAAAATATTGGCAAAAATAGAAGAGACACAATTCAAATAGAATTGGTTTCATAAGAAAGACATGTAGTTCAAACACTTGAAAGTATAAAGTCAATGGTAACAATTAGTTTTCGATATCTTATTTGTCTAGCATGACATGAAAACTTGATATGCATCTAATTAAAGTCTATTATATGACTTATATGACAATCCTTAAAGGATTTAAATCGCTTGAAGCATATACAATTCTTGGTCCTGAAGTACCATATGATAAGTGTAACTTATGCACATATGTATCTTGCTATAACTATAAGCATGATAATGTGATAGCGGAAATTTTTACCTCTATGGAGATATTGAAAAGGTTATTCCACGACATTATATGAAGAGATTACATATATACAAGAATGGTGATTTCAAGTTGCAACATATTCATTCAAGTGATAATATGGCTGATTTGTTCACCAAATCTCTACCGATGTCAACCTTCAAGAAGCTAGTGCACAAGATTGGGATGTGAAAAGATGTAAATTGATGCTCTCATCAGGGGGAGTTATATGCGTTGTACTCTTTTTTCCTTACAAGGTTTTGTCCCACTGGGTTTTCCTTGCAAGGTTTTTAATGAGGCAACCAAACGACGTATTTCTAAATATGTGTACTCTTTTTTCTTTATTAGAATTTTTTTCCCACTGGGTTTTATGTTAGTTAAGGTTTTAACGAGGCACATTATCTCTTGGATAGATATTCAAGGGGGAGTATTATAAATAGAATTCTATTTAAGGTAAAATGTCTATATTTTAGAGAGATTTAAGGGTTTGTTACTTGGTGGTTAAGTCACTTTTTCCTTATAAATAAAGGGGTTCTATTCTATTGTAATTGACTCCAAAATCAATAAAAATCCTCTCTACTTTTCTCTGCAATATTCTTTTCTTGTTTTATTGTTTTATAACAGTTTCCCTTATTTTTAGGCAAAATTCATTTTTATTCACAAATATCTCAATTCTTAACTTTGTATCACTACTCCAACCAATAATTATGCATTATTATCAATTAATTGTTAATACTTAAAATTACGTATCAAGACAGTATCTGATTTTCTAACCTTATTATCGATCTCTAATTAATTAAATACTTTTTAACAATCATATTATTCACTCTTTAACGTAATATCGATTAACATTTTTTCATGAAAATACTCTTCAGACAAAACATTTTGCACAAAACATTTTTTCAGATACTGTTGTTCGTCATATATACCAAACCCACTTGTCAATATTCAATCAAATACATAGCAAGGAAACGATGAAAGGAGTCAAACACGTATGCTACTACTGCTCTTCATTCTGTCTCTCTTTTTGCCATGGGCAGAGCTAGAGTGGCGGATCTAGTTTCATAAAAAAAAAAATAAAAAAAATAAAATATATATATATATATATATATATATAAATTTTATATATTTTTTCGACTATTATACGTGTATGCCAAATCATTTAGTATATAATTTTATAAAATAATGTCATATTATTATAATTAAAACTTTGCGTTAATAATATGCATGAAAAAATAAAGTATGAGTTTATGTATGGATAAGTGTAAATCGTCGTATGATAATTGTTCGTCCTCTTCAATAATACCATGGCTGATTTATCTGGTTCCTCAATTACGTCGCATCAATATCTTCTAGTTCATGTATCTCTTGAATAATTAAACTCCTTTATGTTCTCGCTTTTCTTATATCAATTTTTGACAAGAAAAGTAAATTATTAATATTTACTCTCTTGTAGCATTGGCAAGACGAATATGTGGCTCATCTTTAACCTATAATATAAATCTTATATATAAATATTAAATTCAAGTATAATGCTTTCCTTCATAATATACGTGATGTATTTTAATTGGGCATGGAGTTTTAAAAAAAAAGATTTATTTTTGAAACTTGTGATTTAAATAAATTATAAATATCTGTGTGGCTATAAATTATTTTAACTAAGGGTGAAATAACAAGTTTAAATATAATATTATTTCTATATATAAAATGTGCATCGCATAAATTAGGACAAACGGTGTAATAAATTATGCTTCTCTCTCAAAAGACACCAAATTCACAAAAGATCATCAATTTTAGAATAATATAAAAGTATAAATGTTATTTAATCTCATGATCCCAAAACAATAAATCAAGTTTCAATTATAGATATGATTCTTCCGAAAAAAATATTTATCATCCCTCAATTTAAAATAACCATGATCTTTTTAACATAGTTATGATAGTTTTTTGTTTTTTTATTTATTTATTCGGCTGCGAGATAAGCATATTAAAAATGTCATCCCTATATTTAGCATGAATATCAAGATCATCGCACGTTGGATTAGCAATATAAATCATCCCTCTGACAAGTTATGAGAAGTTGTAGTCGTTTTCTTCTTCTTCTTTTTATTCAATAGTACTATTATACTTTTGCACCCTATAAAATGAATTATTGGGAAAATTATTTAGACTATATTCTCCATTTTTGTGAAAATATTTCATGAGACAGAGATTACCACTATATTTTATCTCTGTTTATAAGACCGAATTCATATAATTTTCAAGCCAGGCCAACGGCAAAATTCTAGTAATTGGAATTGTCATAGGTATTTCAAAGCACTGACAACATCACACAACACCATGACCATACAACTTTATCTTTATACCTTTAGAATGAGTATGCGATCGATGACGTACAGTAGATCGAAGACAACATATATGAGATATCTACTATCCTAACATGTATTTCATTTCTTCAAAATTACAAATAATGGAGGATGATTAAAAATAAGTAAAAAAGAGAAGAAATAGAACCCGATTTTGTCGCATTCTTCTTGTTTACTTTAAAATTTTGATGTCATCTCTTTGACTATACAGTAATCCATATGTTGAGGTCCATAAAGGCTTTGCGTCCTATTCCTATTTGAACTTTCTTTTTGGCAGAAATGAGATTCTCCAACTTCCTTGGTCAATATCTCACTTTTGTATAAGTTTATACAATCATCTAAATATCCAATAGCACTTACGAAAGTTTCAGAACCTCTATATAGAATCACCTATAGCCAATCAAATTCTCATTGAAAAAGAAAAGATACTTGAATGATTAACTCCAGGATACGGCGAGTCCATTCACGAGTTAACTGAAATGAATGAATATCTTCGTCACTATAACAATGTAGATGTAGTGAGGAAGTTCAATTTAATAGTAAGTCATGTGAGTCAGCAAGTGTCAAACTCGACGAGGAGGAACTTATTCATACAAATGAAGCAGCGGTTCTACCAAACAATGTTCTTGTCAAATATATAATCTTTTACTTTGCTACACCAATGTATAGTCAAGAAGTGCCTCTTCGATTCATTTGTATAGCGAAGAGTGAAACTATGTTTCTAGCCAATGAAATAAAGAGAATTATTGGTTCATAACATTTCATGCTTCTTCCAAACTGAAATGGTTTCTTCAAAATCAAAAGTTGCCACCGTTTCTTAAGTGCTTTATAGGTTTTTCTTTTGGTAATTAAATAGGGTCTTAAGATAAAAAGGGTAAAAATATAATTTGACTTTTAGCTTAAGGGGTTCTTCACTTTTATATATATATATATATATATATATATATATATATATATTATAAAAGCACGAATATTTTATGCTAAATATTGAACGACTAAAATATTTAACATTTTTATGCCCTTAAATATTTGTGTAATTTAAGGATATAATTGTAAATAACCAAGAATAAATTCGTTTCGATTTAAACTATACCTAAGCCGATCTTACAAGGTTGATATTGGGTAGAGCTCTTTTCTGATTTAACCGTGTGGATTGCTACGGGGCATTTGCATCTATACCCACTTTTTCTGTCACATTTTAACTTGTACCCGCTTTACAAAAAAAATTGCAAGCGTACCCGCTTTTTCGCATAACTTCAGCACACGGGGCTGAGTAGCAAAGGCAATCACGCAAAACTTCAGCATTCTAGTAGTCGGGCCTAAAGTTCAGCTCTAGAGCTGGAGTTTTTGTTTTGTAACTGGCGAACTTCAGCTCTAGAGCTGAAGTTTTTGTGTTGTAACTGGGAAACTTCAGCTCTAGTGCTGAAGTTTTTGTGTTGTAACTGGGAAACTTCAGCTCTAGAGCTGAAGTTTTTGTCTTTGTAACTGGCAAACTTTTTATTTTCGTAGCTTATCCATCTTCTTTTAAACTTCTTATTTTTCTGAGAAAGAGCTGTTAAATGTTAATGACGATGCTGAGGAACAATTCAAAAAGAGCAGTGAGCAGCAAACAGCAAGGTCTTATGGCTGACAACACTACTTCATTTCCAATATCTCCCACCAAAAATCATACAAGCCCACCCATTTCTCCAAGAATTTTCAATGGATTTCTCACCAGAAGCTTATCTGATGTAGTTGAAGCTGGAATTAATAGCCCAAAATCCATTCTTGACGGCAAACAAATGTTCACTTTTGGCAACCCTTTTGGCTATGATAGAAACTGCGGAAATCCAATCACTTATATGGACAGAAAGCAGTCAACTTTATTAGTAGATGATAAGTTGAAATTAGAAGGTATTAAACTTGCTCTTCTTTTGAGTGAGGAATTGGTTCTGTTTGGAACAGAGCCTAAAGTTCAAAGTCCTGCTTCCCCTACTGATTTTGGTATCAAGACTCAGGATTGTTAGCTCTTAGCTTCTACATTAAAAGAAATAGAAAACGAAGGAGGAGAAAGGATGCTGAAGTTATTTAAAAAGTGAGTATAAGTTTAAAAAAATTTAAAAAATAAGTATACGTTAAATGGGAGCGACCAAATATGACGCCGTGCAATTTTTACGATTGCTACTCACCGCCAATATGCATGATTTAATGGTTTACTATTGCATGTAGATTGTAGCCCAACACTTTTTGGACAGACTTTTATGCCTTTCTTTACTTTATTTTTATTTTTAGCATAAAGTTACAAGTTATTTTAGTAAAAAGAGCATAATAAAAGTGTTACTGAAAATAGTACTTATGGATGAAGTAGACTTGTTATTGGGAAATTAGCTAGGTGTTGGCCGTGAGTTGGTCTTTTGGGGAAAGTTTTCTTTAGTTTATCTTAGGTTTTTTTATATTTGTTATTTTCTTACTTTTTTACAAAATAAACAATGATCTGATAAACAAATTAACAAATAATCAAGGTAAATATACTTAAGTAAAATAAGATAACAATCCTATCAAGTAAATTTAACAGACTAACTTTATATCATTTGAGAGCTAAATTATGTTTGATATAAATAGTTTGATATTAGATAAAATTGTAATATTTAAAGCATTAAGTATAGTTTTTAAAAAATTTATAATGGTATTTGAAGTTCAAATAACAGTCCCACCTAGACAATAACACTATACATCAAACGTTGAAGTTGTATGCCGTTATGTTACTTATTTCCAGTCCAGTAAAACCCTATCTTCCACCAAAAGATGGCACTAATTTAAGATGATGAGTTAGAAGATCAACTTCTGAGAAAAAAGATTGAAAACATTTTAGCTGGAAAGAATTTGAGAATTCATTTTTGTGGCAAAAAGTAAGTCAGTTGGTATTGGTTTCAATTTGGCGTTATGAATGTTCTCAGACTTCTGTCCATATATACTTGAGGCTAAATAGGTACAAGAGTTTGTTAAATAATTTATGTCTAAATTTGTTGTGATAATTCTCAACTCCTAAGGATTATACTGGCTCCAAAATTTATCTTTTGACTTGTTTATATGCTGGAGATATATCTTCTTCGAATTATCAAACCCAGTGTTTAGAAAAAATTACATGATAAGGAAAACATAAGAAAAGAAGAGATAAACTTAAGAAGCCAATTTGTATACCTTAAATTATTCCTAATTTCATATTGAATAAGGTTATGACATTTATGGGGCAGTGAAAATTATATTAAAGAAAACCGGACATTCTATAGATAAAGTTTACTTTGGTAATGTCAGACTCGTAGCACTTTAATCAACGGTTTAGTTTGAGGCACTCCCATTCCATGTAGAATCTTATCATTGAGTGTTGTTTCCATTAACAGGATACAAATAAAACAAGTATATATTCCTTGCGAGTTTAAGTTATGTGTATCGCCCGCTAGAGGCGGAGCCAGGATTTGAAAGTTAAGGTTTCTGATCTATTCACTGAATCCTAACTCGTTATACTTATTTGGTTCACAATTAAATATTTTTACTTATTTAATGAATTTTCTAATACAAATACAAGGTTTAAGCAAAAGCTACGAAGTTCGTCCGAACCTGTAGCTACTACACTACCTCCACCCCTATCGCCCGCTTGAATATTCTTTAAACCATTAGGTCACTATATATACCTATTATAACAAATAATATGTTTTATTATTAAGATTATGAATCCCAAATTTTTAAAAGAATTAATTGTAAAAATTCTTTTAATGATCTGATAATTACAAAATATTCGTTATACCGACGAGCTACCGTTACAAACCAAAATAAAAAGGACGCATCCCACTTGCAACATGTTTAGGCAAATGTCTTTTTCTACTAGAAGTATATATTTCCTATTTTCACGTTTCTTTGACTCGTCAAACACAATAAGTGCAAGTCTGTACGTGGCTATGAATACCAAAAATACATTCTTATAGAAGAGTTAATGAATGGTGGTTATCATAGTGTACGATACCTTATCAGTTTGCAGGATTTTCAGGCCATAGATGTTGCCTTTTGTATCATAATTGTGTGGCTATACTAATATGAATTTCAATTAAAAAAGTTTTGGAAAATGAAAGAAGAAAAGGACATAGGGAAAAAACTGTCCGTCCATTTGCATGTATGACATAAAGTTCCTCGTCAAAAGAGTTCTAACTAAAGAAATTAAAACTTCATGAAACGACGAAGCTTCTACTATTCAAAAAGAGCACAACTTCTTCGTTGAAAAGTAGCTCCAATAAAAAGAAAAACTAATAACATACACTCACCTTATAAAAATAATTTTTATACTACCACCGTAATATACTTATGCCAATTTAACTATATGATGTAAAAAGGATCATATAGCACGAAATTTAAAATTAGAAGTACTAGGACGATTTCCAGTATATAAAAGTAGCGGATGCATATTTGCATTCAACAAAAATTTGATTTGTATGTAAGGTGTCACTACTAATATATTATATTTTTAAAGATAAATATATATATATATATAAATATATGTACATGAAAAAATAATTTGCCGAATTTTACGGGTGTCGATGGCCCTCATTCTATAGAACAGGTCCGCCTCTGTTTCCATATGCAAATTGCAATATCAGGCACTCTTACTCTAGTATTCTCACTTATTAGGATATCAGGTGGGTTGCCAATACCCACTTCTGCTAGCTTTTTGCAAATAATGTTTTCCTTAGCATTTTAATTACGTAAAATCCTTATCTAAGCCCTATTTAATTGAGCTTGATCATCAATACATAAAAATATACACACATGCATATTGTATACATACACATATAATATTACTATACACATGCTTTGCTGCTGATTTTTCATGTTAGGTGGTAATGTGTTTGAGTTAAAATGTACTAGTATTTTTTATATATTTATTTATGTCTGAATGTCTACAACAACAACAACAACAACGATCCAGTATAATTCCACAGGTGGGGTCTGGGGAGGGTAATATGTACGCAGACCTTACCCCTACCCCGACGGGTAGAGAGGCTGTTTCCAGGAGACCCTCGGCTAAAAAAAACAACAGGAGCCGATATATTAGTACCATAAAAATGCATAATAAAATAACAGCAATATAAGAGATATGAAATACAGAATACGAAATACGAAATAGATGGCTGGTATAGTAAAACTAGCAGGTAAAGCCCTGCATCAATAGACGACCAATGACATTCTTAGTCTAACTCCTAACTAGCTAGTCTCACTCTATTGTGCTGTAGAAATATTCACAACTTTCCCTAACCTACAACCTTAATGCTCGACCTCCATAATTCCCTGTCAAGGGCCATGTCCTCAGTAATCCTAAGTCGTGCCATGTCCTGTCTGATCACCTCTCCCCAATACTTCTTAGGTCGCCCTCTACCTCTCCGCGTGCCCACTACAGCCAGTCGCTCACACCTCCTCACCGGTGCATCAGTGCTCTTCCTCTGAATGTGCCAGAACCATCTGAGTCTTACTTCCCGCATCTTGTCCTCCATGGGGGCCACACCCACCTTCTCTCGAATATCTTCATTCCTAATCTTATCCATCCTTGTATGCCCGCACATCCACCTCAACATCCTCATCTCTGCTACTTTCATCTTCTGGATGTGTGAGTTCTTTACCGGTCAACATTCAGTTCCATATAACGTGGCAGGCCTAACCACTGCTCTATAAAACTTACCTTTTAGTAACGATGGCACTTTCTTGTCACACAAGACTCCCGACGCTAACTTCCACTTCATCCACCCCACCCCTATACGGTGTGTGACATCCTCGTCAATCTTCCTGATCCCCTGAATAATCGATCCAAGGTACTTGAAACTACCCCTCTTGGGAATGACTTGAGAGTCAAGCCTCACTTCAACTCCCGCTTCCGTCGGCTCAACTCCAAATTTGCACTCGAGGTATTCCGTTTTCGTCCTGCTCAACTTGAAACCTTTAGACTCAAGAGCATGTCTCCAAATCTCTAGCCTCTCGTTGACGCCGCCTCGTGTCTCGTCAATTAGAATAATGTCATCAGCAAATAGCATGCACCATGGCACCTCCCCTTGAATATGATGAGTCAGTGCATCCATCACCAGGGCAAATAGGAATGCGCTGAGCGCAGACCCTTGGTGCAACCCCATAATAACTGGAAAGTGTTTAGAGTCGCCTCCTACTGTCCTAACCCGAGTCTTAGCTCCAGCATACATGTCTTTAATCACCCTAATATAGTCAACCGGGGCCCCTTTATCCTCTAAGCAGCTCCATAAGACCTCCCTAGGAACCCTATCGTACGCTTTCTCCAGATCAATAAACACCATGTGGAGATCCTTCTTCCTATCCCTATACTGTTCCACCATCCTCCTAATAAGGTGGATAGCTTCTGTGGTAGATCGCCCCGGCATGAACCCAAACTAGTTGTCTGAAATAGACACCGTCCTTCGCACTCTCATCTCTACCACTCTCTCCCAAACTTTCATGGTATGACTTAGTAATTTGATGCCACTATAGTTGTTACAGCTCTGGACATCACCTTTGTTCTTATACAATGGGACCATTGTACTCCACCTCCACTCTTCAGGCATCCTATTAGTCTTGAATAAAATACTAAACAATGCAGTAAGCCATTTCACGCCTGCTCTACCCACACACCTCCACAGTTCAACCGGAATTTCATCTGGCCCGGTAGCTCTGCCCCTTCTCATCTTACGCATTGCCTCCATGACTTCATCGATCTCAATGTCCCCACAATTACTTAATTCATGGTTACTGTCGGCATTCCACAATTCCCCAAGTATAATATCCTGATCCCCTTCTTCACTTAGAAGTTTATGAAAGTAGGTCTGCCACCTCCTCTTAATCTGGTCATCTCCCATCAAAACTTTGTCGTCATCATCTTTTATGCACCTCACTTGGTCCAGATCCCGAGTTGTCCTCTCTCTCGCCTTAGCGAGTCGGAATAACTTCTTCTCCCCACCTTTGTTCCTTAGTTCCTCATACAGACGAGCAAAAGTTGTCGTCTTAGCCTCCGTCACTGCCATCTTCGCCTCCTTCCTAGCTACCTTATACCTTTGACTGTTCTCTCTCTTCTCCTCCTCGTCAGTGCTCCCTACTAACCGCAGGTAAGCCGCCTTCTTTGCTTCCACTTTACCTTGGACAACTGCATTCCACCACCAATCTCCTTTGTGGCCACCATTGTGGCCCGTAGATATCCCTAACACCTCTCTCGCCGCCTTTCTTATACAGTCCGCCGTCGTCGACCACATTGTGTTTGCGTCCCCACTACTTCTCCAAGCTCCCATTGCCGATAACCTTCCTTCTGAATGTCTGTAGCAATTAATTGAGTGATTGGCATCATTCGCAGCTTGTGTTTTAATTTGTCATATCTTAGCTTCTAACTCCATGCTGACAGCACCAAAGGATGTGGTGCAGTGGATGAGACTGCTCCTCCCTTAATCAGAGGTCTCGGGTTCGAACCCTGGGTATGAAAAAATCCTTGGTAGGGAGCGCTTCCCCCGGAATAAGGTCCTATGCAGCGCAAACCCGAATATAATTAGGCTTCAATGCGAGTACCGAACACCGGGTGGAAACCCAAAAAAAACTCCCTGCTGACTATAGCTGCCCAGTGAGAACTTGCCACAGCCGTTTTTGGACAGTGTTCTGTACATGGGTTAGGACCGTTATTCCAACGATTTTGATCTACTCATGAAAAAATTAAGCGTCCCCACTGAAAAAGAAAAATATATTCCCCAATGCGATACTTTTTACTTTTCAAGATTTAAACTTTTTAATTTTGATTTATATTTGAATATAAATTTTTAAAATATTTTGAAATAAAATTTAAATATATAAGAAAACTACGTAAGAAGTATTATAAGTTATAATAATTAATAATTTAAAATATTTAAAAAGTATATAAAAAAATTACGGTAAAAAAATAACTTGTTTGACTCTCAAAATTCGAGCGCTGTCAAATAAATTATTGGGACAGAGGGAGTATAATTAATGTATAGAAATATAATACATGTGTGAAGTATAGAAAGTACACTCGCATGCTTGCCTAAAACATTAGTAAAAAATATCATAAAATGTGGCTATATGTAATTCTTCCCTTAATACAATATACTTTAATTTTTCTATTAGTCTAACTTGAGGCACCTTGACGGGACAATAAGAAAACATCTCAAAATTGACTTCTGTATTCTTAAACCTACCGGCAGTAAGAAATTCTTAACTAATTAAGTTCTAGGCATAACTAATTGACTATGCAATTCCATGTATACTTTCGCATATGTACATTATTTTCTATAAATTTACATTTTTCACAAGGTAAGGATGCTTTAATTTTTACATGGTATTAGATAGGAGCGAGTTCAATATTTAGAATAAGCGAGGTGAAAATGAATGTAATCCTATAGGTCGAACCCATAAAATTCAAACTATTTAACAAATATTAGTTAAAATAGCACGGTCTAGCCGGTTTTCGGATTGGTCATTCAAAAATAGCCAACGTTTGCTAAGTCATTGAAAAATAACCACTATTTTGCCGCAACAAAGATCGGTCCAGTATACTATACTGGAGTTCGGTGCACCTGTGTATGACTTCCAGCATATTATGCTGGACCGGTATACTTTGCTGCTCCAGTATAATATACTGGAGACTGGAGCACCGGTGCTCCAAGCTCCAGTATATTATGTTGGAACGGTATTATACTGGAACTACAGTATATTAGACTGGAGTTCCAGTATAATAAATATACCGGAATTCCAGTACAATATACTGGAACTCTAGTATATTATGCTGGGGTATCTTTTTGGATTTTGAGTAGTGTTTTCGTTCAGATTTATCTTTACAAAAGAAGTGGCTAAATTTCAATTACTTTTGAAACTGTGACTATTTTTGAATGACCACTTATAAATCTGGCTATTTTTGAATTTCTCCCAAAAATTAGAGTATATTGTAGTCTACAAAGGCGTAAACATGAAGAAAAGTGACAAAGTTACTTTGGTCAATATTCATTCAAGAAAAGAAAAGCAAAGAGAAGTAGAATTAATTAGGTCCAACCCCACCAAAAAAGAAGACGGATGAAGCAATAATAAGAAAAGGATGTGCTCACACACTTCCTCCACGACTCATGTTCCCACTAATTTCCACTTCTTTACTTATTCCTATATGTTTTTGTTTATTAATTTTTTTTTAATTTATATGAATATATTTAATCGGGCACAAATGTTAAGAAAGAAAAAAAAAAATTCTAAAATACCATAGTCTAAGTATGTCGTAATATTTGTGTGACTATAATATTTGACTCAAAAAATGTTAAAACTTTTTTAAACAAATCAATCAATAATGAAAGGGTAAATCGTAGCTGAAAATAATAAACTCTAGGATGAAAATATTAAAGAGAAGAGAATTGTAGATTTCCTTTCTTATTCAAGGTTGGTGAATTTTTCAGAGCCCCCCTTTTACAAAGCTCTCATTCCTCTTATATATTGAGGAATCTCTCTACCCCCCTCCCTAGAAATGACCTGCCAAAGATATTTAAGGAATATTATTAATGTCCACTAAATGGGCTTACTCTACCGTCAAGGTCGTACTGTTCCTTCTTTTAGTACAAGGTCGTATCCTTCTAGGCGTGGACTCACAGATGCTCGGCCGTATGTCGTGCTCACTGCAGGTCGTGCTCGGTCAAATTCAAACCCATACATTTAGTCCCTCCGCTCGTTGGGGATGTGTCCTCGATGAGCGGACTTCATGCCTTCTTCTGGAGAAATTTGACCTGTAGGATAGTTACGATATGGCTAATGGGAGGTGGTCACCATGCCCGTCAAAACACTTATAGAGTGTACGCTACCGGGGGTGATGTCAGCTTTACGTGCGTTATCATTACGCGAATTTTCGAGGCAAGGCCTGACAGTTTGACGCTTTGATTCTTGTGCTGATTTGAGGCCTGCCACCTCGATTCTGGCGCCATCCAACCCTATAAATAGATGAAAGGTTTGATTTTTTGAAAAACTTTAGCCACTCCCCTCTTGATAGCCTCTCAGTCTTCTTCATTTGTTCTTACACCTTCTTGTTCCCGTTTCCGTTCTTCGCCGGAAGTTTCTTCTTTTTCACTTCCTTTGTGTCGCTACTCCTTTAAACGAAGCTATGCCAAGGTCTCGTCGTGCTAAAGAAGAGGTGCCTGAAGTCACCCCGTCAACCACAACGCCTTTTTCCAGCAGCGGAGAAGTGGAAGTAGAAGAGGGTGATAGCCCTCTTACGATGGAGGCGCTTTTACCAAGGCATCCCCTATCCCAAAATGATTTCCTCAAAGATCCGCCTTCTATTCCGAGCCCCATACTTTCAGAGACGATGCCGGTTCACCTTGATGCCCTCCGCATGAAGTATGGTATTCCTGCCCATGTAGAGATGATTCTGGCGGGGGAATATTATGTTGACGTCCACAGGCCTGGGTACTGTGCTTTCTACGAATATCCTTTATTGATCGGCTACACCCTTCCTCTCTTCCCTCTAGAGGAAGAATTCTACATATTCTATCAGGTTTGCCCAGCTTAGCTTTCGTCGTACACGTTTAAGGTGCTCCTGCTATTGACTAAGTATGCAGAGTTGGCAAAATGTAGTGTCTCCGTCCATCATCTTTTGCACTTATTCATGCCTGACTTCCTCAGGGGTACCATGGTGCATTTGAGACTTCGCGGTACAAAAGGGTTGGTGGTTGGGACGGATGATCGGGTGAGCCGTAAGTTTTGGCACAAGTACTTCTTTATCAGGACCGAACATGTCGTTTCCGACCCTACCGGATTTCCAGAGCGATGGAATGGAACTTGTAAGTGCCGTCGTTCATTACGTCCCCCTTTTTCTATAATTATTGTAACTTTTGCTCACTCATCGTTTCGCAGCTATGGGTTGTCCGCCTCGCCCCATTGCGGGTCTCAAGAACTGGGTAGCTCGCCTGTTGTCCCATGCGGAGGAAACTCGGACTTGGCTCACCTTCGTGCAACGTTATAGACCTAGGATTTCCTCAGGTAAATATTTTCTCTACTACCTTATTGGCCATGCGACCCTGCTTAACAGTACAACCCTTTGTGACGACAGGTCGGAGAGCTTCCAGACGGAGGGCGCCAGTTCCTGCTTTTAGACAAGCCGCTACCACTGCGGACACGCAATTTATTTTGTGCGAGTCTGTTCAGGAGGGTCGTCCTTAACTTACTCAACTAGGAGATTTGTCTCGAACTGTGGCCACGAGGGGAGAAGCCTCGTCGGTACTGGCCTCGCATCCCGTTGATGACTCTTCTAACGATGACGAGTCGTTAGAGAGGAAAAAGGAGAAAGTTGGAGCTGGGAAAGGGCGTGGCTACAGATGCCGACGGCAGCGGAGCGTCCCGGACAACCCCAGTGCCCGTATTTATGGCCGATGCCATTTTGTTGGGGAGGTCTCCCCTAGTGGAGGGAATTGGCCCGGAAGTCAGTTCAGTGCGCTCCGTTGAAGGTGGTGCATTATCTAATATTGGAGGACCCCGTATCGAGGGTGAAGGCTCGGGTTCGGATATCGACCTGGAGGATGTTAGTGAATTTTTGGGTCGCCACACCCATGTGGAGGTTAGGATGGACGGGTCTGACAATCATGTGGTAGTCCCGGGGAGCTACAACTTGCGCCTGAACATCGAGCAGGTTGCGTCGGCCCTTGCTCCTCTATGTGTCGCTCCTAAAAGCAAGATGCTTGGAGTGATGAGCGACGCAGAGTTATCTCAGAAGGTCGTTGGCATGGCCCTGTAGGTAGGTTCCCTTTTCTTCTCTTTTTGTTGTGAGGTTGGTGTGACAGTCGGCGTTGTATATTTTGTTTTCTAACTCTGCCCTTTTCTTTTTTCAGACCCTCATCCTGGAAGTGGAGAGTGAGCGTCGTGAACGGAAAAGGACCCTCTACAAGAAGATGTCATCGAAGTATCAGTAGTACCGTGCTAAACATCGGGTGATGTCTGACATCTATCATCAGGATCCCGAGTTCCGGGTGTTTCGCGAGGGGCTTAAGCAGCGAGAGGACCAATTGGAGCATAGACTAGAGGAGCTGAGGGAGAGGGACGAGGAGCTTGTGAGGGCTATCGCCCGTAATAGAGAACTGGAGGCCTTTCTTAAGGCGAAGGAGGTCGAGCTCAAGTTGAGCAGGGGGTAATGGCTGAGAATGCCGACTTATAGCTAAAGGTGGCCAACTTGACCGCCGAGTTGAATGCTAAGGCAGTGGAGGTCGACGGGCTCAAGGGCGAGCTGAACGCCAGCACTGATAAGCTGGCAGCCACTATTTATGAGTCGGTTTCTTTGGAGGATACTCTCTGCATTTCCAGGTCGGAACTTACTGGGGAGAGGGAAGCTTCCGGTCGTCAAGTCGTAGGGCTCGAAGGGCGTGTTAGGGAGATAAAGGCGGAGCTGGCCGCATTGTAGGGAGAAATGGCTTCGCTGAGGGCGGCGGAGGCAAATCAATGTTCTCAGCCTTCCACGTCTTGTGCCTCAGCTGACCAGGGCTTGCCTCATCGGTTGTATGAGTTGTGGGTCCATACGGAGGCTCGGCTCGATGTGTATAAGGCTTTTTACCCCGAGGATAGGTCCACATAGGCAGAGGTTCAGGTGGTGCACGCTGAAGCGCGTGCAGCTCGTGAGTCGTGTGGATATGACCCCCTCACTCCTGACGGGGAGGGTATCAATTCTGATGACGCGAATCACCTTGCTTCGGACTCGTGGTATGAAGATTCTTACCCCGCTGGGGATGATGTGTAGTCTTGGTTTGTATTTTACTTTTGCTTAGAAATTTTTTGGCACGGGCCGTACTAAGGCTTGTTCGTGGGGGAAAATGTAAATGATGTTTTGCTGCAATGTAAACTTTACTTTCGTCGGTTTGTTTGTTTTGTTTGTTGCATATGACATTGACACCCGTGACTATTGGGATGTTTCTTCAACTGTCGTCGAAGTAGAATCCCATCGTGGTTCGAACGAGGTCGAACTTATATATTTTGTCGATGGCCTTGTCCATTAGGATGTTGCTTCGACTATCGTCGAAGTAGTATCCCGTCGTAGTTCAAACGAGGTCGAACTCATATTTTCGTCGATGGACTTGGCCATTAGGATGTTGCTTCGAACTGTCATTGAAGTAGTATCCCGTCGTAGTTCGAACGAGGTCGAACTCATATTTTCGTCGATGGCCTTAGTCATTAGGATGTTGCTTTGACTGTCGTCGAAGTAGAATACCTTCATAGTTCGAATGAGGTCGAACTAATATTTTCGTCGATGGCCTTGGCCATTGGGATGTTGCTTCGACTGTCGTAAAGTAGTATCCCGTCGTAGTTCGAACAAGGTCGAACTAATATTTTCATCGATGGCCTTGGCCATTGGGATGTTGTTTTGAGTTGTCGTCGTAGTATCTCGTCGTAGTTCGAACAAGGTCGAACTCATGTTTTGTCGATGGACTTGGCCATTAGGACGTTGCTTTGAGCTGTCGTCGAAGTAGTATCCCGTCGTAGTTCCCGTAGGAAGACGTCACCTGTCGATTAATGGAGACCTGTTCGAACGAGGTCGAACTCATGTTTTGTAGGTTAAATTTCGTACATACAATGGAGATTATATGGCCATTGGGATATTGCTTCGAGCTATCGTCGTAGTATCCCATCGTAGTTCGAATGAGGTCGAACTCATATTTTGTCGATGGCCTTGACCATTGGGACGTTGCTTTGAGCTGTCGTCGAAGTATTATCCCATCGTAGTTCCCGCAGGAAGACATCACCTGTCGATTAATGGAGACCTATTCGAACGGGGTCGAACTCATGTTTTGTAGATTAAATTTCGTACATACAGTGGAGATTAGATTCCATTCGTACAATGGAGATTAGATTTTGTTCATACAATGGAGATTAGATCATCTGTATGTAGTCCCTTCATTACTTCGACCCGGAGATCACATCAGTGGGCTAAGGTGATGAACAACGTTTTGATCCATAGGGCGTCCCCTTTGCCGCCTCGTTAAAAACCTTCCCCAGGAAAACCTGATTGGGACAAAACCCGGGTGAAGGAAAAAGAGTATGACTTAGGTGACACCTTTCAGAAGTGGAAATACTTGTGGGCGATGTTCCAGTTGTGTTGGAGCAGTTTTCCCTCCATTTTTCTAGCTGGAATGCCCCTTTGTTTGCTACTGCTACGATTTTATACGGTCCGTCCCGGTTTGTTCCTAATTTTCCTTCATTTGGATCCTTTGATGCCTGTGTTTTGGCCTTGAGGACGTAGTCGCCAACTTTGAGTGATTGCACCTTGGCTCTCTTGTTGTAGTATCTTTCTACTTGCTATTTCTGGTCTACCATTCTTACGTGGGCCATGTCTCTTAGTTCTTCGACTTCATCTAGGTCTTGTAGCCTGCTTTTGTCGTTATCTTCCCCGCTCTCGTTGGAGTATCTCAAGCTGGGCTCCCCGACCTCGACGGGTATAACTGTGTCGGTCTCGTAGACCAGTGAGTATGGCGTTTCCCCCGTGCTGGATTTTGGCGTAGTGCAGTATGCCCATAATACTTCAGGTAGTAGTTCAGGCCATAGCCCTTTAGCTTCCTCGAGCTTCTTTTTCAATATGTTCAGTATCACTTTGTTAGAGGACTCGGCTTGGCCGTTGGCCGAAGGATGATACGGCATGGAGAGTATCTGTTTGATGTGCCATTTTTCGAAGAACTCAGTCGTTCTTTTTCCGCCGAACTGAGGTCCGTTGTCGCAACTGATTTCCTTGGGGATGCCGAAACGGCATATAATATTCTTCCATATAAAGGCGATGACCTCCTGCTCACGTATCTGAGTGTATGCACCTGCTTCCACCCATTTAGGGAAGTAGTCAGTTAAAACCAAAAGGAAACGTACCTTACCTCGCCCTGCAGGGAGTGGGCCAATTATGTCCATTCCCCATTTTATGAATGGCCATGGCGAAGTGACGGAATGGAGGAGTTCCTCTTCTTGATGTATCATAGGGGCATACTTTTGACACTGCTCTCACCTTCAGACATAGTCCGCGGCTTCTTTTTTCATGGTAGGCCATTAGTAACCTACGCGAATGAGGTATCAAACGAGGGCGCGATTTCCCATGTGGGCGCCATAGTGCCCTTCGTTTACTTCTTCCAGTACTCGCCTTGTTTGATGTGGTCCAAGACATTTGGCTAGGGGGCCGCTGAACGTTCTTTTGTAGAGATCATGGTTTACTAGGTTGTATCGGGTTGCCTGTACCCGGAGTTTTTTGGCTTCTTTTTTTGTCTTGCGAGAGCGATCCATCCTGTAAATAGGCTACAAAGCGGTTACGCCAGTCCCAAGTTAGGTTTATAGAATGTACCTCGACGTGGTCTATTGCGGAGTGAAGAAGGGTGACCATATTTTCTTTTCCAATATTCCTGGTGGCCGCAGCTAATTTGGCGAGGCCATCTGCTTCAATATTCTACGCCCTAGGTATCTGGTCGAGGTGGCATTCGTCGAACTCTGGTAGCAGTTTATGGATTTCCGACTGGTACCTTTGCAGTCTCTGCTCTTTGATTTGGAAAGTCCCGGTAACTTGATTAACAACGAGTTGAGAGTCGCAGTGGAGGACGAGTTGTCGGGCACCGTATTTGAGGGCTAACTTCAAACCTGCAATCATAGCCTCATACTCGGCCTCGTTGTTAGTCATCTCGGGGCATCGTATGGACTGGCGAATTACTTCGTCGGTAGGGACTTCGAGGAAGAGTCCCAGTCCCAAACCCGAGGCGTTCAAGGCGCCATCGGTGTAGAGGACCCAGAGGTCGGTACGTGTGGAAGCGCGAAGCGCTTCTTATTCTGCCTCCGACAATATTTTCGCGCTGAAATCAACGACGAAGTCAGCGAGAACTTGCGACTTAATGGCAATTTGCGGTTGGTATGTTATGTCGTGCTCTCTTAACTCTATAGCCCATTTTTCGAGTCTACCTGAGAGTTCGGGTTTGTGCAGGATACCTCTTAGGGGGAAGGTTGTTACCACTTTTATGGGGTGACATTGAAAATATGGTTTAAGCTTGCGTGAAGCTACGACTAGTGCCAGAGTTAGCTTTTCAAGGTGAGGGTACCTTGTCTTGGCATCTATTAAAGTTTTGCTGATATAGTAAATTGGAGACTACGTACCTTTATTTTCGCGAACCAAGACTGCACTTACTACGACTTCCGAAATTGCCAAATACACAAGTAGACACTCACCCAGATCCACTTTGATGAGTAGTGGCGGCGAAGACAGATACACTTTTAGCTTCCTCAGGGCATCGACACATTCTTCATTCCATTGCAACCTGCGGTCTTTTCTCAGCACATTGAAGAATTTGTGACATCTGTCTGAGGATCGTGAAATGAACCTCGACAAAGTAGTTATTCACCCTGTTAGCTTCTATACCTATTTTTTGCTGGTTAGTACTTCCAGTATTGTGTTGATGGCTTTGATTTGATCAGGGTTGACTTCGATTCCCCTTTGTGATACGAGAAAGCCAAGGAATTTTCCCGAGGTTACACCAAAGGCGCACTTCTCGGGATTTAGTTTCATCCCGTACTGCCTTAATATTTTGAAGGCCTCTTTCAGATGGCTAATGTGATCCTCTTTCTTTGTCGACTTTACCAGCATGTCGTCGATATACACCTTCATGGTCTTTCCGAGTTGTTCTTTGAACATTTTTGTGACTATCCTCTGGTACGTGGCCCCTGCATTCTTGAGTTCGAACGACATCACTTTATTGCAGTACGTTCCTTGGTGAGTGATGAAAGTCGTCTTTTCTTGATCTTCTTCAGCCATTAGAATTTGATTGTAACCGGAGTAGGCGTCCAAGAAGCTCAGCAACTTGTGCCCCGATGTCGCATCGATCAGTTGATCGATATGGGGTAACAGGAAGGAATCCTTCGTGCATGCTTTGTTTAGATCGGTGAAGTCTACACACATTCGCCATTTCCCGTTCTTCTTTTTGACCATGACCATATTGGTGACCCATTAGGGGTATTTTGATTCTTTGATGGAACCGTTGACGACCAATTTATCTACATCTTCGCTGACTGCCTCATTGATTGCTGCATTGAACTTCCTCCTTATTTGTCATACCGGCGGATAGAGTGGGTCGATATTCAATTTATGAGTGGTGATGTCCTTTGGGATTCCTGGCATATCTGAATGGGAGAAGGCAAACAAAACGGCATTGTTAGTTAAAAATTCACGATATTTACCTGGCTCCGAGAGGTTGTGCCCTATGTAAGCCTTTTTTGTGTTGTCAGCGTCGTCCAATCAGACGGGGTCAAGATCCTCTATAGTTGCCTTGTAGGCTTCTACGATATCTGGGTCTTTGATGACCTCTGTTTGTGGGTCGGGTTTAGTTCCTCACATGGCTGATTGATATGCCTCTGCACTTGCACCTTTCAGTTGTTTGGTATGCGTGCAATCTTGGGCGATCTGATAGCATTCTTGGTCGGTGCGTGACTCGGCTCAGATGCTAAATATTCCCCACGGGGTGGGAAATTTGATCACTTGATAGAAGCTTGAAGGGACGGCTCGCATGGCGTGTATCCATGGTCGCCCTATGATGGCGTTACAGGTTGTTTCCTGGTTCATGATATGGAATGTTGTTTCCAGTATGACTCTTCCTGCTAGGACAAGTAGCACTATTTCTCCTGATGTCCGCTCTACTGCATTGTTAAAACCGGTTAGTTTTATGCAACGTAGTATTATTTTATCCTCAAGCCTCATTTGCATGAGAACTCGCAGGTGAACAATACACGCGCCGCTTCCGTCGTCTACCATGATTCTTTTTACATTTGTATCAGCGATGCGTAAAGTTATAACCAAAGCATCATAGTGAGGGAAAGACAAACCATCGACATCTGACTTATCGAAAATGTTACTATCTTCGAGGTCATCATACCATTCATGAGCGACCGTTCGTTTGATCTTATGGGTGGTGGTGAACTTCACATGGTTGATTACCGCATCGTCGCCACCGCCAATGATCATCTCTATGGTGCGTGCTGGCGACGGTGGCTTTGGAGGTCCTTGAGATAGATCGCGTCCTCTGGCGATGTTGGCCTTCCCTTTATCACTGAGCAGTTCTTTCAGGTACCCCTGGTTCAACATCCTAACTACTTCCTACCACAGGCCTATGCAATCTTCGGTTTTGTGTCCTCTTTCTTGATGGAATTCACAGAAGACGTTTGACCTCTTGGTGCTTGGATCTAATTTCATTTTTTGCGGCCACTGCACCTTCGTGCCCAGCTTCTCCAATGCGTACACTATCTCTGAAGGGGAAACACAAAAGTTATGATCAGATAACACGGGAGGCATACCTCTTTCGTTTTGAAGGGGTGCGATGTGCCGAAGCATGACATCCGGATGTCTTGGAGGGGGCGGGTTGGATGTTCGGACATAGGGCTGATGCCTTTCACGATTGAAACGTGGGGGTTGATCTCTTCGTCCATCATTATGTCGGTCTCTCCTTGCCTCGGCTTGAACTGACATTAATCACCGAATTGGGCCATTCAGATCGTCCTCGTCTGCTCTTACCTCGGCGCAATAGGCATTATGGATTTCTTCCCATGTGGTGGGAGGGTATTTTATGAGTCTGCTAAATAATATTTTGGTTGCTTTTGATCCGTTCCTGTTTAACCCATTTTGAAAGGCTGCCACTGCCATCCCTTCTGACACATTTGGAAGGCTCATCTTTACTCTGTTGAATCGGGCCAAGAAGTCCCGAAGTCCCTCGCTCGTCGTTTGCCTGATGGCGAAGATATCATTGACCCTAGCTTCAGCCTTCTTCGCCCCTGCATGAGTGGCGGCGAATTTATCCGCCATCTCTTCAAATGTTGATATTGATCGTGCTGGTAGCTGGGAGTACCATGTCAATGCTCTCCCTGTCAAAGTTTCATCGAACCTTTTTAGCAACACAGATGGTACCTGTTCCTTTGACAGATCGTTGCCCTTCACCGCAGTAACATAATGGATTAGATAATCCTCCGTGTCCGTGGTCCCGTCGTATATTTTCAAGTATGGCGGGATTTTGAAGGTTTTTGGAATAGGATGAGGAGAAACCCTGTCGCTGTACGGCTGTTCGATGAATCGGCCCACATCGCGTTTTGGTAATAGCTTAGGGGCACCTGGTATTTTGTCAACTCTTTCCTGATGCTCCTTTATTTGATCACGGAGCGTCTTTTTCTCGTTTTCCATCTCTTCCATTTTCTTTAAGATGGCCATGAGTGCATCATCACCCGCATCAGTGACAGTGCGGGTGTTGCCCGTTCGTGTAGTGCTTGGCTCATTGGTGGTAGCTGCGATTCCTGTAGGCGGCAAGTCTTCGACATTTCCTTGAGGAGGTTTTTCGAGCATGTTGCTCAGAGCACTTGTCAACCATTCTTCTAGCAGCGTTTTGACTGCTGGTGGTGCTTTCCTTACCATGGACGCTGAGGCTCCCCTTTCGTGCAAGACCGTTAGATCCCCGTGTGGATAAGGTGAGATCTCCCCCTCCGGTGTAACGCTTGGTGTTGTGTTCTCAGTGTCTTCTCTACCGGCTTCATTGAAGGAGTTCAAGAGATTGTTTGAGACATCTGCAATCATCTTCAGCCTCGCTTCTTTTTTTGCTATTGTTGGTTTTTATGGGGTTTGAAGAACAGTAATCGTCACTTTCAAGAACCTAGATGAGAACTATGATTTCACTTATGGAAATCCCCCTCACAAACGGTGCCAAATTGTTTGACTCAAAAGATGTTAAAACCTTTTTGAACAAATCAAATCGATGATGAAGAGGTAAATCGTAGCTGAAAATAATAAACTCTAGGATGAAAATAATAGAGAGAAGAGAATTGTAGATTTCCTTTTTTATTCAAGGTTGGTGAATTTTTCAGAGCCCCCTTTACAAAGCTCTCATTCCTCTTATATATTGAGGAATCTCTCTACCCCCCTCCCTAGAAATGACCTGCCAAAGATATTTAAGGAATATTCTTAATGTCCACTAAATGGGCTTACTGTACCGTCAAGGTCGTATTGTTCCTTCTTTTAGTATAAGGTCGTATCCTTCTAGGCGTGGACTCGCAGATGCTCGGCCGTATGTCGTGCTCACTGTAGGTCGTGCTCGGTCAAATTCAGACCCATACATATAATGTTCTTAAAACTTGTAATTTTGAATATGTCATAATAATATTTGTGTGACTATAATATTTTACATTAAAGACAAAATGAGAAGTTAAAATTAAATTATTTCTAAATTTTAAAAGGGTATGTTCTTTTTAGAATAAACTAAAAAAAGTTTACATAAGATGGAAAAAGAGAGTATATGTTTGTAATTATTTAAATATTTCCAATAAATCACCTAGTCATTTGTCTTTATCTGTTTTCCCACACCTCAAACGCCTATAAATACTCTTCCAAAGTAGTCTTCCTCTCCATTATGCAGACGAGCTACTGAATTAATTCCGTATATTTAGAAGAGTGAAAAAGATAAGGAGAAAAAAAAGATGGAGACCTTCCCAGTGATTGACATGGAGATGCTTAACACTGAACAAAGAGCTGCGACAATGGAGAAAATAAAGGATGCCTGTGAAAATTGGGGCTTCCTTGAGGTAATATTCTACTGTAGATTTAATTTATTATATACACTAGCGGCGTAGAGGTTATCCTACCGACTCTGACAAAGTAATGTTGGCCAAACAGACTGGTCTTTCAAGGAATCAGGTGTGTATTTTTCAAATTGATATATACTCTGATTATATCATTCTAAAATAGCAGGATGCAGAAATTTCTTCAAAATTTTACTTTTACACTTCGAGTCCATATTACATTGTCCTAACATGTAACTTGTCTGTATTTTTTAGGTTACTAATCTCACTTTTTATGACAAGTTACCTATAATTATCTTTTTGTTGACCCGACGATGTAAAAAGTTCTTTTACACTGTCAGTATATATATAATAGTTAGACATTTTTTGCTTGCATCTACCTTATCTAATTCAATATTTTACTAATGGATCAGGTTTCTAACTGGTTCATCAACGCAAGAGTTAGACTATGGAAGCCTATGGTAGAAGCTAAAAAATAGAGTGAGAACTTGCTATAATCAATAAATTGGAATAATTATATATTTTGTTGTCTGTTTTGACACATAAAATTAAAGCTGGTGAATCATGGGATATCTCATGAGCTTATGGACACTGTGGAGAAGCTAACAAAGGAACATTACAAGAAGTGTATGGAACAAAGATTCAAAGAAATGGTGGCAAACAAAGGACTTGAGGCTGTTCAGGCTGAGATTGATGATTTGGATTGGGAAAGTACTTTCTTCTTGAAACATCTTCCTGTTTCAAACATCTCAGATGTTCCTGATCTTGTTGATGATTACAGGTCAAAACATTTTCATTTTTTTTGTTCTTTATTTGACATTCCTGTAAGTCACGGATTCGAGCCGTGAAAATATCCACGAATGCTTGCATTATGGTAGGTTGTCTACATCATACCCCTTGAGGTGTGACCCTACCCCTTACGTGAACGCGGGATACCTTGTGCACCGGGCTTCCATTTTATTTAAGATTACATTTCAATCACCAAATTATGGTTTTTGACATTTCCATTTTATTTAAGATTACATTTCAATTACCAAATTATGGTTTTTGACATAAGTAGAATCTATGCTACTGGAAGTTCTTAGGTTAATTTTTTTGTATAGTTACTTAACTCTGCTTATTATAATAGTAAAATCACAAAATTATATTTTTATTATATTAAAGTAACTGAACTATATGTGAATTGCGCTTGAAAAATAGAAATGACATGAAAGTCAATTTTTTCCAAGTTATGACAACTACTCATCATGTCAGCACTTTGCCACCCTATAAATTTCACGTCAAAAAAAGAAAAAAGAAAAAAAACTACCAGACTATAGTGACCATATTTAAAATTAACCTTATTTTGTCTTTTAACCTATGCTGCATGGACTTTCCAAAAATGTTGTTACACCCGTGTCATCAGATACTCCAAACATACACAAATTTTAAAAGATCCGACATGTAGCTAGCTAGCGACATTTTTGAAGAGTGCAAGTAACATAGATTCAAACTGGTAACTATTTTAACTATAATGACCTCACTTTGCATGTTTAACTAAATTTTACTTTGGCCATAATTACAGGAAGGTGATGAAAGAATTCGCACAAAAACTAGAGAAACTAGCAGAGGATCTTTTGGACTTGCTATGTGAGAACCTTGGCCTTGAACAAGGTTATCTAAAGAAGGCTTTTTATGGTACAAAAGGTCCAACTTTTGGAACAAAGGTTGCTAATTACCCACCTTGTCCAAAACCAGAACTAATTAAAGGTCTTAGGGCTCACACAGATGCAGGTGGCATTATACTTCTATTCCAAGATGACAAAGTCAGTGGACTACAGCTCCTAAAAGATGGTAAATGGATTGATGTCCCACCAATGCGCCACTCCATTGTTGTCAACATAGGTGACCAATTAGAGGTATACTTTATTTTATTTTATTTTATTTTAGGATTCAAGTTATACACAATTAAATGATATAATTTATTTCAGTGTCGATATGATTTCACTTGTTATAGCAAATTATTTACCATTTATCAATCAAGAATTATATTATTAGAGAGCTCGATAGAAAATCAAAATAGTAGTGAAGGGGGCGGAAGGAGGGAAATTTAGAAATAGTAAATAACACCCCCTCCCCCCAATTCTTCATCCGTTGGGACCCTATTCTCTTGGAGATAGCTTAGTCTGAGCTTGACAATAGATTCGTGAGCAATGACATATTTGGTTGCTGATTCATGATCAATAACAAACATTTTTCTAGGGAACTTTTCGAGAGACTGTTTTAAAGGCTATTCGCTACATCATTCCACTCTTTTAACAATATCCATATAGACTAGTGTAATAATAAAATAATAAATTTAGACAAAATGCTTATTAAATAGAGTTACCAACAATTATATTTTAAATGACTTGATTGGATAAATAATATTTATACCGTCAACTAATAGAACATTAACTCTTAATTCAATTGTCATTATGTAGTGTTTATTACATTAATATGTGTTAGTAAAATATTTACATGGTTTTACTAATAATTTTGTTTTTGGTTGAATGGTTGATGAAGGTGATCACAAATGGAAAATACAAGAGTGTGGAGCACAGAGTAATTGCTCAGCCAGATGGGAACAGGATGTCTATAGCATCTTTCTACAATCCGGGGAGTGATGCTGTAATTTTTCCAGCACCAGAATTGGCTGATAAAGAAGAAAAGGAAAACAAACTAAAGTATCCCAAATTTGTGTTTGAGGACTATATGAAATTATATGCAGCTCTTAAGTTCCAAGCTAAGGAACCAAGATTTGAAGCAATGAATAAGGCAATGGAAACAACTGCTAACTTAGGTCCCATAGCAACTGCTTGAGAGTCTCAATTTAGGCCAATCGATTTCATATTTGAATCAAAAGAAGGGAAAAAATATATAGATAGTATTTGATTAATGTTGGAGTATGTGGCTTTGTGTGAATGTAAGATGTCTGAATTTGTTATTCTCAAGAGGGTCTCATTGTAAAGTTTCAAAAACTATATATTCTCTTTAACCTTAATAAGTAGATTTCCTTAACCTCTCTAATGAGTGGGTTTCTGCTTATCCCCATCACTAAGATAAAAGTACTGACCAAATTATCCTTGAACATAACACCTAAAATAAATTTCGCGGAATTTTTTTTATAAAAAAAAAAAAGAAGAACAAAAAGCCATGATTTCTCACCATTCAAAGTTACATAAACAAAATGGATGTGGTCATGCTGCTAATGATAGAAGAACATATGGAGAAGAGGGGGTGAAATAGTATGTGGCATGCCATGTGGCATTTATCTCGTGAAAAAATGTCAGTACTATGTGGAATTTGGATATTCATATAGGACAACCCAAATGGAGGAGGATATATTTCAATCACTAGAGTGTCGATAGGGTTATCTTTTTTTTTTTTTTTGTGGTGATTATAAGCTTTTCATTAATAACCAAAAGTATTATGTAGAAATCAGCGTAGTACTATTGGCTCGAACATGACAAGTATATGCAATCTCTCTAGCCATTGTTTCACATGTATTATCCTTATGAGCAAACAGCCTGTTGTTCCTTTCAACTAGGATACTAGTTACCACTTGTTTCCTTCTTGTTTGATTTGCGTACGTTGTGCACTACCGAGTCTTCTCTAGATAGTTGTAGGTGTAGTGGCTGCAGTCTGGGATGATAGAATAAGGGCATGTCCTCACGTGGGGCAGAGTGGGGTGCTGGGGTTAGGGGGTGGGTCGGGTAGCAGGGGAGGTAGAGGGGGCAATGGAGCCTATAGGTTGAGAATCGGATCATGGAACATAGGTTCACTAACTAGTAAATCCATAGAGTTGGCGAAAATCCTGCAGAAGAGGAAGATTAATGTAGCGTGTGTCCAGGAGACTAGGTGGGTCGGATCGAGGGCGAAAAACGTGGATGGGTATAAGTTGTGGTACTCTGGTATCCTGAGAGGTAAGAATGGAGTGGGTATCCTGGTAGATAGTCATCTTAGAGAGTCCGTGGTAGAGGTCAGGCGGGTGAATGATAGACTAATGACTATTAAGTTGGTGGTAGGTGAGGGTACTTTAAATGTCGTTAGCGCGTACGCACCGCAAGCAGGCTTAGATGAGGATATTAAGAGGTGCTTTTGGGAGGGGTTGGATGAGATTGTTCGTAGTATACCGCCTTCTGAGAGGTTATTCATAGGAGGAGATTTCAATGGTCATATTGGGTCATCTGCAGGTGGGTACACTGAGGTGCATGGCGGCTTTGGTTACGGAGAGCGGAACGGAGGGGGCATTGCGCTGTTGGACTTTGCCAAGGCTTTCGATCTAGTCATTGCGAACTCGAGTTTTACGAAGCGGGATGAACATTTGGTTACTTACCAAAGTTCGGTGGTGAAGACTCAGATTGACTATCTCCTCCTCAGGAGATGCGACAGAAGGTTGTGCGAGGACTGCAAGGTTATCCCCGGTGAGACCCTCTCAACACAACATAGGCTTTTGGTGATGGACATTTGTATTAGGATAAGGAGGAAGAAGAGGTCAGTACAAGGACGCTCTAGGATTAGGTGGGGCGCCTTAACTAAGGATAAAGCTAAGGAGTTGGAAGGAAGGTTATCGGCAATGGGAGCTTGGAGAAGTGGTGGGGACGCAAACACAATGTGGTCGACGACGGCGGACTGTATAAGAAAGGCGGCGAGAGAGGTGTTAGGGATATCTACGGGCCGCAATGGTGGTCATAAAGGAGATTGGTGGTGGAATGCAGCTGTCCAAGGTAAAGTGGAAGCGAAGAAGGCGGCTTACCTGCGGTTAGTAGGGAGCACTAACGAGGAGGAGAAGAGAGAGAACAGTCAGAGGTATAAGGTAGCTAGGAAGGAGGCAAAGATGGCAGTGACGGAGGCCAAGACAACAGCTTTTGCTCGTCTGTATGAGGAACTAAGGAACAAAGGCGGGGAGAAGAAGTTATTCCGACTCGCTAAGGCGAGAGAGAGGATAACTCGAGATCTAGACTAGGTGAGGTGCATAAAAGATGACGACGGCAAAGTTTTGATGGGAGATGACCAGATTAAGAGAAGGTGGCAGACCTACTTTCATAAACTTCTAAGTGAAGAAGGAGATCAAGATATTAGACCTGGGGAATCGAGGAATACCGACAGTCACCATGAATTAAGTAATTGTAGGGACATTGAGATCGATGAAGTCATGGAGGCAATGCGTAAGATGAGAGGGGGCAGAGCTACCGGGCCAGACGAAATCCCGGTTGAACTGTGGAGGTGTGTGGGTAGAGCAGGCTTGGAATGGCTTACTGCATTGTTTAGTGTTATATTCAAGACTAATAGGATGCCTGAAGAGTGGAGGTGGAGTACAATGGTCCCGTTGTATAAGAACAAAGGTGATGTCCAGAGCTGTAACAACTATAGGGGCATCAAATTACTAAGTCATACCATGAAAGTTTGGGAGGGAGTGGTAGAAATGAGAGTGCGAAGGACGGTGTCTATTTCAGACAACCAGTTCGGGTTCATGCCGGGACGATCTACCACAGAAGCTATCCACCTTATTAGGAGGATGGTGGAACAGTACAGGGATAGGAAGAAGGATCTTCACATGGTGTTTATTGATTTGGAGAAAGCGTACGATAAGGTTCCTAGGGAGGTCTTATGGAGCTGCTTAGAGGATAAAGGGGTCCTGATTGACTATATTAGGGTGATTAAAGACATGTATGATGGAGCTAAGACTCGGGTTAGGACAGTAGGAGGCGACTCTGAACATTTTCCATTTACTACGGGGTTGCACCAAGAAGCTTTTCAGCAGTTGGCACTAACTTACCTTCTCAAGGGGACATGCTCTCAAGGGGAGGTGCCATGGTGCATGCTATTTGCTGATGACATTATTCTAATTGACGAGACACGAGGCGGCGTCAACGAAAGGCTAGAGATTTGGAGACATGCTCTTGAGTCTAAAGGTTTCAAGTTGAGCAGGACGAAGACGGAATACCTCGAGTGCAAATTTGGAGTTGAGCCGACGGAAGCGGGAGTTGAGGTGAGGCTTGACTCTCAAGTCATTCCCAAAAGGGGTAGTTTCAAGTACCTTGGATCGGTTATTCAGGGGATCGGGGAGATTGACGAGGATGTCACACACCGTATAGGGGTGGGGTGGATGAAGTGGAGGTTAGCGTCGGGAGTCTTGTGTGATAAGAAAGTACCACCGTTACTAAAAGGTAAGTTTTATAGAGCAGTGGTTAGGCCTGCCATGTTATATGGAACTGAATGTTGGCCGGTAAAGAACTCACACATCCAGAAGATGAAAGTAGCGGAGATGAGGATGTTGAGGTGGATGTGCGGGCATACAAGAATGGATAAGATTAGGAATGAAGATATTCGAGAGAAGGTGGGCGTGGCCCCCATAGAGGACAAGATGCGGGAAGCAAGACTCAGATGGTTCGGGCACATTCAGAGGAGGAGCACTGATGCACCGGTGAGGAGATGTGAGCGACTGGCTGTAGTGGACACGCGGAGAGGTAGAGGACGACCTAAGAAGTATTGGGGAGAGGTGATCAGACAGGACATGGCGCGACTTCGGATTACTGAGGACATGGCCCTTAACAGGGAATTATGGAGGTCGAGTATTAAGGTTGTAGGTTAGGGGAGAGTTGTGAATATTTCTACATCACAATAGAGTGAGACTAGCCAGTTAGGAGTTAGACTAAGAATGTCATTGGTCATCTATTGATGCAAGGCTTTACCTGCTAGTCTTACTATACCAGTCATCTTTTTCGTATGTCGTATTCTGTATTTCATATCTATTGTATTGCTATTATTGTATTGTTGTTATTTTATTATGCATTTTTATGGTACTAATATATCGGCTTCTGTTGCTTTATGAGTCGAGGGTCTCCTGGAAACAGCCTCTCTACCCTTCGGGGTAGGGATAAGGTCTGCGTACATATTACCCTCCCCAGACCCCACGTGTGGGATTATACTGGGTTGTTGTTGTTGTTGTTGTTGTTGTAAACATATTCTGTAAACACCAGCTTCACTAACTTTGCCTTCATAGTTTTCTCTTTTGTGTCCTGCTCAATCCATTGTTACATCTGGTTCCATGTGCTCATATCCACCCAAGTGATTTGCAGCCACTGCATTAGCTTCTTCCAAACCTGTCTTCCAATTGCACATTCCGCAAACAGATGATCCCTGGTTTCAGCTACCTCTTTACACATGAAACAGTCATTTCCAACTTGAATTCCCCAGCTTTCCAGTCTTGCAGCAGTTAGCAGCCTATCTTGTTGTTGTAGCCACGTTATAAACATTGCTTTTGGTCTGGCTTCATTGCCACACATGATGCTTTTCCATGTAATTTTAGGTAACTCCCCAACCATTTTCAAATATATGCTTCTGATCATGCTTTTGTGCTTCAAGTACTCTGGTTGCACATATCTCAATTCATCTCTTGCTTTGAGTATTTTCTTGAGCTTGTTGGGGGATAGTCATACTCTCCAAAGTTTGTGGTTTTATGTAGTATTCATGAATCCACTTAATCCACAAAGTGTCTTTCTTAGTCTTCAAGTCCCAACAAATTTTTGTTATGACTTCTTTGTTCCACAATTTAAGATATGTGAGATTTAATCCCCCTGCTAAATTTGGCATGCACATCCTACTCCAAGCTACTAGTTACTTTCTGGTAATTTTATTTGTTCCTGACCATATAAAGCTTCTGCAGTATCCCTCTATGACTTTCATCACCTTAGCAGGTATGATAAACAGTTGTGCCCAATAGGATTGAATACCAAAAAGTACTGACTTTACCAGTTGTACTCTGCCTGCATATGATAACTTCTTAGTTGTCCATGATGATATTCTTCTTGTTATTTTGGTTATTAGAGGCTGCCACTCTATCAATTTCAGCTTTTTAGTAGCCAGTGGAATTCCTAGATCCAATTGCTTGTTGGATTTCCTACTTTCTTTCTTCTGAAAACCCACCATAATAGATAACACTCTTGGATTGATTAGCCTGTAGCCCTGAAGCATTTGTAAATATACCAAACTTTACATGTAGGAGCCCCACTGATATTTTTCACCTTTAGCAAACATGAGAAGATCATCTGCAAAGCACAAATGTGTAATGTTTAGCTTAGAACAGTTTGGATGAATACTTAAATTGCTTCTCTTCTTTTAAGGTGATGAGACTTCTGCTCAAATACTCCATAACAATAGCAAATAGGAAGGGAGACATTCGAACTCCTTGATGAAGTCCTCTGGCAGCATCAAAGGGTGGGGTTGACTCTCCATTTATACCTATGGAGTAGTTAACAGTAGTAACACACTCAATCACCCATCTGATAAATTTTTTAGGGAAATACAATTCTGTCAACATTTGTTCCAAAAATTTCCAATCCACAGTGTCATATGCCTTCTGAATATCAACCTTAATCATATATCTGGATGATATATGTATTCTTGTAAAGGTCTTCACCAACTCATGAGCCATAATCACATTATCTGCTACTTTCCTTCCTGTGATAAGTCCTGATTGAGTTTCAATGATAATGGATGCTATCACCTTCTGGATTCTGCCTGCAAGGATCTTTGCTATGATTTTTGATAGAACAACGCAATAAGCAATTCGCCTATACTCTTTAATTGTAGCAGGATTGACTACCTTTGGTATCAGGGTGACTGTTGTACAGTTAATTCCTTTATACATTTTGCCCGTTGTAAAGAAATCTTGCACGACTTCAATGATTTCACTTGTAATGACTAGCCAAGCTCTTTTATAGAATACAACATTATATCCATCCACACCTGGAGCTTTGTCATCTCCTATAGACTGAAGGCCTGAACAAATCTCCTCTTTTGTCACTTCTTCACATAGTTGGAGCTGTTGAGTATGACTCAGTACACTCTCCCTTCTCATGATTTGTCTTATTAACTGTTGTCACATTGTGCAAAGCTGACCCCATAAGTGACTTATAAAATTGTATTATCTCTAGCTTGATATCTCTTGCTTCTGTTAATCTTCCTCCCTCTTGAGACTCTAGTATTTGTTTCTTCTGTTTTCTATCTTTTATAACAGCTGAAAAGTAACTTGTATTGGCATCTCCAAGTTTGTTCCACCCTGCCCTGGCTTTTTATTTCAATGCACTTTCTTCAGTCATAGACCACTTTTCAAGTTGACAGATAATCTTCTTTTCTTCCATTGCTAACTCATCTAAGTATTGGTGCCTTATCTTGAGTTGTATTTCTTGAAGATCTTCTCTTGCTTGAATAATTCTTGCTACTATACCCTTGAATTCAGCTTCATTTAATCTTTTCAGCTTCTCCCTTAATTCCTTCTGTTTAATCCAGATATTCCTCATCTTGTGCAAGTGATATCTCTGTTTTCAGTTTTCCTCACTAGGTGGAGAAAATTCTCATGAGTTGCCCATACATTGAAAAATTTGAATGCTGTTCTGATCCTTGGCTCCCTCACATTAGTGGTTATCATCATAGGACAGTAGTATGATATTTGTGAAAGTTTATATTCATTTAGCAAATGGTCATATTTTAACATCCATTCAGCATTTCCAAAGGCTCTATCTATTATGCTCCATATTCTATCACCCTCTTGTTGCTTATTTGTCCAAGTATAATAATCTCCTTTCCATGGCAATTTATTTAGCATCAATTGTTGAAGACATTAAGTGAAATCCTTTATCTCATAGCTAGTGACTGGTGCTCCTTTCAATCTATCTTGTGGACGTAAGATAGAGTTGAAATCCCCCCAAATGATCCATGGTTTAGTTGTTGTTTGAGATAAACTGTTCAATTGCTTCCATAAATCTCTCCTCTGCTCCACTGTATTGTATCTATACATTATTTTCATTTCACAGTCTATTTGTTGATTCCTTCTCACCACTGAACAATGGATAATCTGTGCTTCCTTCTTCAGAACTGCAATCTTTTAAACATTAGTATCCTAGATCAACCAAATCCTACCATTCTGTTCATGATTGTAATTATTCTCAAATCCCCACCCTGGGACAATTTTATTATAGACTTCTTGTGCTATATGTTCCTTCACCCTTGTCTCCACTAATTCTGCTACTTTAATTTTGTTTTCTTTGAGATACTTAGCTAATTCTTTCTGCTTATATCTCTTATTTATACCCCTCATGTTCCATACTAATCATGTCATTATTGATGACATATAAATCCTCCACCTATATCAGTAGGTAGGAGTTTTGTCATCACATAATCTTTACACTGCAGGATCTCAAATTCATTTCTCATCGTAATAGCTGCTTCAATTAATTGATTCACAGGTCGACCGTTAATTTCTTTTGCTGCCTTCCCTTTTAATAATTGCTTCCCTTTAGATTGTGAGCTCAATTCCTATGTATCCACTCTCTCTATTGGATCCACTCTCTCTATTGGCTGCTGAGCTTTTTGGATTGGTTGCTGCATATTGAGTTTCCTTCTTCTCACCATTAGCTTCAACTGCATCTCTTTTATCCTCCTTTGGTACCCAGGTTTGCACTATTTTCTTAGGACCTTGCTTCCTCTTTCGAATGTTGTTATTCCTTTGTTCCTCATTCTTCACATCTTTCATTTTCTGCTTTGTACAATTATGTCCTATCATTAGACATTCTTCACAATAATCTGTCTTCTATTCAAATATAGCTGATTGTTGAAATATTTTCCCTGATGGATCCAGTATAGTTACTTCATCTGGTAATGGCTTGGTGACATTGACCTCTATAAGCATTCTAGCAAATGATATTCTGGTTTGCTTTACTGTACATTCATCTGCATACTTTGGCACTCCAATCGCACTAGCTATCCTGCTCAATGAATCTCGGCTCCAGCAATTCATAGGTAGGCTAGGAAATTTAACCCACAAAGATAACTCTGTAAGGAATTTAGCGTTAAAATCAAACTCTGGGCACCATTGTTTCAAGATCATAGGTTTGTTCTTGATGTTATATGGGCCTGCATACTGTACTTCATTCAAATCAGCCATCGACTAGAATTTAACAATATAATACCCTCCTGCATGATAATACACTTCAGGTTTAGCTACCATAATCCAATTTTGAGCCACATATCGTTTTATATAGTAATATCCTAGTGTTTCACCTATCACATAAACTACTAAAACAGCCTTCCACTTATCAGCTTCCCTATTTATTTCCTCCTTATCAAGGTTGACCATTAAACTTCCATCAACCAATTCTGGTGGTATGTAATCAAGTGACATATCGTTAGTTGCTGCTCGATTTCGGTTGAATAGCCCAGACCAAGTGTTATCTGGAGCTTGGCCCTTTGATGTCTGCTCAGTTTCTCAGATCTGGTTGTTTGAGCTGCGTTGGTTGCGCTCTTCAGTAATTCCTGTCAATTGCATTTGCAGAGGCTCACTTATGTTCAATTTTCTAGCTCCGGTGGTCATTTTACTTGCCGAAATTAATGGAGACAGAGGTAGTCACTCGTTGTTCACTTCCATTTTCTAGGGTTTCAGCTATCACGCTAGCACTGACTGAGCTTCCCACTGTTACAATTGCTTGTTTCTTCGGTCATCCTCGCCCTTTTGCCATGCCGCCGCCGTTGGCGTAGGTTTACTTAACTTGCGCCAATAGCCCTATTGTAGAGAGAGAATTTCTTTTTAAAGGTGATGATATTAATTCGTGACTAGTTGAAACTTAGAGGGTGTTTGGGTAAGCTTATAAGCTGGTCAAACTGGCTTATAAGTATTTTTTGGCTTATCTACGTGTTTGGTAAAATTAAAAGTGCTTATAAGTTAAGTGTTTATAAGCCAAAAATAAGTCATAAGTTGGTCCCCCAACTTATCAAATTTTAGCTTTTAAGCACTTTAGGTTTGACCAAAATATTTACTATTCTATTCCTAAAATACTTCTTTTTAAAACAAAATTCTTCGTATACTCAATTCTTCAGTTGCTTATTATTAATTTCAGCACTTTTATCCAAACATATAACTGCTTATTTTTAAATCAGCTTTAGCACTTAAAGGTATTTTTTAGCACATAATGCTTATCAGCTACTCTAAATCAGCTAAGCCAAACGGGCTCTTACAACAATACCTATTTATCTTTCTTTTTCTTTAGTTCATAAATTAGAATAGAGTTTCTTTTCTTATTCTCTTTTATGAGAGTTAAAAACAAGGGACTAATACTTGGATATTCAGAGGCGGATCCAGGATTTAAATTCTATGGGCTCAACTTTTAAGGTTTTTAGCATTAAGTTTATTATATTTTTAAATTTACGGGTTCATATCTATTATTTTTACAATTTTAATAAATTTTTACATACAAATTTTTACTTCGCGTCGAAAGTTATGGGTTCAATTGAACCCGACAAAAAAACACTACATCCACCTATGTGGATATTGATTTATTAAAATTCCTATGATTGTGAAAAGAAAAGACGAAAAGGCACCAAAAAATCCCAATGGAACAAATGAGAGAACAAAGATGATCAATATGGCACATCCTCGAAACGTCGTTCAGATTTATATGTAAAAAAGCTAGTACTTGTTACTTGTTAGGTAATGTGATGTTGATATTGATTTTTTTTACCAATTAGTAAGTCTTCTTTCCTTTTAATCACCCAACAATTAATGCAGTCATTGAACGCTTTCATAAAAAGAGAATATAAATTATACTATATGCTAAAAGTATAATTTTTTTTAATAATATGCGATGACCGAAAGGGTCATCTTGTATATTAGAATTCAACTTCGAGTTCCGAGGCCTTAAAAACCTCATTTTCTTTCTTCTCAATTTGCATGCGCAGTTCGGGTGCGTTTCCAGAAAGCTATTATGTGAAATTTAAGAAAAATATTAAATTTGGCCTTTAAAATTGGTTAAAGTTGACTTCGGTCAAGATTTTTGGTAAATGGACCAGGACCAGTAATTTGACGGTCCCGTAGAGTCCGTAGTAAAATATGGGACTTGGGCAAATTGTTTGCTGGAAGATATAAGGACTTTTGAAAATGAAATGGTGTGTGATCTTGTTGGTATCGGGCCCGTATTCTGGTTCCGAAGTCCGGTACAAGTTTAAAATATTAATTAAATCGAATATATGAAATTTGGTAAGAATAGGAGTGGATTTGTTATAGATCGGACCCTTAGTTGAGAAAATGAAAATTTCAACGTTCTTAAGAATTTCATGAATTTGAGGTTAAATTCGTAGTTGTTGATGTTATTTTGATGATTTGATCACACGAGCAAGTATGTATGATGTTTTTAGACTTGCGTGCATGTTTGGTTTGGAGTCCCGAGGGATCGGGTGAGTTTTGGATAGGCCACGGAGTGATTAGAACTTAGGAAAACTCAACTGTGCATCTGGTGTTTTGCACAGGCCTTTGATCTCGCAAATGTGAGATCAGGCTTCGCAAATGTGAAGTTTGTTGACCTGGGAAATGCGACAATAATGTCGCAAATGCGAAGAAGGTCTAGGAAGGCCAACCTCGCAAATGCGAAACCTTGGCCGAAATTGCGAAGACCCAGAGGTCGCAAATGCGAAGGCAACAGAAATTCAAACGGTTCGCAAATGCGAACCCATTATAGCAATTGCGATAACTGCTGCCTTTTAAGTGAGATTTTAGATGGGATTTTCACTTCATTCTTCAAAATTTCGAACCCTAAATATCCCTAGGCGATTTTTCAAAGACCTACACTTCTCCAAATCATAGGTAAGTTATTTCTTACTCCTCTTCTTCAATTTAATTCATCTTTTTACATGATTTCATCTCAAAATCTAGGGTTTTTCATGAAAAATTGGGTGTTCTTGCGTAGAAGTTAGGATTTTCAAATTTTGGGGATTTGGACCTCGATTTGAGGTTGGATTTCAAAATCAATTGCATATTTGAGTTCGTGGGTGAATGTGTAATAAGGTTTTGGTTCGAACTTCGAGTTTTGACTTAACAGGTCCGGGATCAATTTTTGACTTTTTGGGGAATACATGGGGAAGTCTATATTCATGCATTAGAATTGGTTTATTTAGCATTTATTGATGTTATTAAGTAAATTATGACTATATACAAGCGGATTGGAAGTGGAACCGAGAGGTAAATCGGTAATTGAGGTTTGATTTTGTCCGTGGAATTGAGGTAAGTGTTTGGTCTAACCTTAGCTTGAGGGAATAGGTGTTGTGGTCTTATTTATTACGTGTTAGTGTTGAGTACGACGTATAGGTGTGGTGACTAGTATCTATACGTTAGTGTCTAGCATGCTCGTGAGACTTATACCATGATTGTTGTGACTCTTATTATGTACTGTCCATGCTTAAATTGATGATTGTCAATGTTGTACAAGGCTTATGATAATTTCTTGGTAATTGACCATTGTTGAATATTGGCTCAAGTTGAGATTTATTTTGTGAAGTTAATTGTTGAAACAAGATTGGTTATAGCTGACTCCCTTGTCGGGATGTTATTGTTTATATTGTTGATTCCCTTGCCGGGATGTATTGTTTTTATTGTTTGGGTAAGGAAGAGTGTAAAGCACGAAGGGTGATGTCGTGCATGATATTGTGAGTGAGTGTTAATGCACAAAGGGTGATGCCGTGCCGATATTGTGAGAGTTAATGTACGAAGGGTAATGTCGTGCCATGATTATGAGAGTTAATGCACGAAGGGTGATGTCGTGCCATGCTTATGAGAGTTAATGCACAAAAGGTGAAGCCGTGTCATTTCTATTGTTTTTTATGGTGAGGACGAGAGTAAAAGCACGAAGGGTGATGCCATGCACGTGTTACTGTTTCATTATTCCTGTTGATACAAATATGGTGTTCATTATGTTTCTCTATTGAATTATTATTAGGATTTGATATTCCCTACAGCATGTTCCCCTTCCCATATTTATCTGTTATGTCTGGTTATTATTGTTCTGTTCGTATATGATTTAACTGCACAGGTTTATATGGTTATCGTGTCCTAGCCTCGTCACTACTTCGCGGAGGTTAGGCTCGACAATTACCAGTACATAGGGTCGATTGTACTGACACTGCATTCTGCACTTTTGTGCAGATTTCGGTGCCGGACCTTGTGAGTATTTTGAGGTAGTTGCCTTTAGTCCAGGGAGACCAAGGTAGATCTGCTAGCATTCGCAGAGCCTGAAGTCCCCTTTTCCCCGCTTTAGTTTTTCTGCTGTATCTTCTATTTCGAGAACAGTTGTACTTATTTTAAACTTATATTTGTAGTAAAACTTAGTCGTTGGTAGATTGTGACGCCAGATCTATGGGTTAGTTATGTACTTGAGTTGTGGCACTGTTATATTACTTCCACATTTCTTAGTTATTTTGTTTTAACTAATATTCGTCCCTGTTTGGTTAATAATAATGGTAGCAAAACTGTAAGTGTCGGCTTGCCTAACTTTCACGAGTAGGCACCATCACGACTCCCGAAGATGGGAAACCCGGGTCGTGACAATTTGGTATCAGAGCTCTAGGTTGCCTAGGTTTCACAATTCACGAACAAACTAGGTAGAGTCTGAGGGATCGGTACGGAGATGTCTATGCTTATCCTCCAGAGGCTACAGAGTTTAGGAAAAACTTCACATCTATTCTTTTCTTTCGTGCGACTTGATTTCTCAATGCTAATTGAACTTCCACTCTGTTCTTTCGCAAATGGTTAGAACATGTACCGGTTCATCAGCTGACTAGCAGCCCGATCCCCCAGTGGCAGCTCCTATGAGGGGCATAGGCCGAGGTAGAGGTAGGGCTCAGCCCAAAGCTCGAACAGCAGCAGCAGCACCAGCGGCGGAGCCTCAGGTAGAGTTTGAGGATGAGGTTCCGGCCCAGATAGTTCCAGTAGGGCCAGCTCAGGTCCCAAAGGGGTTCATCGCCACCTCGATACTTCAGGATGCTCTGGTCCGTTTAGTGGGCCTTATGGAGAGTGTCACTCAGGCATGCATATTTCCTGTAGCACAAGCCATCTCTTAGGCTGGAGAAGGAGACCAAACTTCTGCTACTCGCACTCTGGAGCAGATGACTCACCAGCTTTAAACTCCAGCAGCTCAGCCAGTTGAGGTAGTTCTGCCGGGTGTTGTGGCACAGACCGGTGATGGGTCAGCTATGTTTGTTGATGCCTTGTGGAGGCTAGACAGGTTTACTAAGCTTTTTGCTACTACCTATGGCGGTACATCTTCAGAGGATCCCCAGGATTATTTGGACAATTGTCATGATGTTCTGCGAAACATGGGGGTAGTGAAGACCAATGGGGTCGACTTTGCTGCTTTTTGTCTGTCAGGTTCCGCCAAGAAGTGGCGAAGAGATTATTGTTTGGCTAGACCAGCTGGGTCACTAGCTCTGACTTGGGGTCAGTTATCTCAGCTATTTTTGGACAAGTTTCTCCCTATCACCCGGAGAAAGGATTATCGGAGGCAGTTTGAGCGCCTCCAGTAGGGTTCTATGACTGTCACCCAGTTTGAGACTAGGTTTGTTGATTTGGCTCATCATGCTCTTCTTATACTCCCCACCGAGAGAGAGAGAGTGTGAGGAGGTTCATTGAGGGACTCGCTCAGCCTATTCGATTGCAGATGGCTAAGGAGACAGAGAGCGAGATTTCTTTAGGATGCGGCCAATGTGGCCAGGCGGGTTGAGATGGTTCTAGCTCAGGGGAGCGGCCAGGGGGTCTGACAAGAGGCCTCGTCATTCTGGTAGGTTCAGTGGTGCCTCGTCTGGAGATAGGGATTCTTTTGGAAGGGGCTATCCTCCCAGGCCGTTTCATTCAACACTTCAGGCTTCTCATTGTGCCATAGGTGGCCGTGGTTCTCACATGCAGTATTCTGATTAGTAGTCCTATAGTGCATCACCAGCTCCTATCAGTGCACCTCCGCTTCAGAGTTTTCAGGGTGGTTACTCAGTCCGTCAAGGTTAGTTAGGGTCAGCAGTCCCAGCAGCCGAGGACTTGTTATGCTTGTGGTGATCCGAGGCACATTGCTAGATTTTGGCCTCGAGCATCAAGCCGTTCTCAGCATCAGGGTTCTCGTGCCATGTTTCAGGCACCGGGTGTTCCACCGCCCGCTCAGCCAGCTAGGGGCAGGGGTCAGACAGCTAGAGGTGGAGGTAGAGGTATTTGAAGTGGAGGCCAGCCAACAGTAGGTCGTCCCAGGGATGTAGTTCAGCGTGGTGGGGCCCAGCCCCGATGTTATGCTTTCCTAGCCAGGCCTGAGGCTGAGGCAACCGATGACGTTATCACAGGTACGGTTTCAGTTTGCAGTAGAGATGCTTAAGTTCTATTTGATCCAGGGTCTACATACTCCGATGTGTCATCTTATTTTGCTACGTATTTGGTTATGCCTCGTGATTCTTTGAGTGCTCTTTTATATGTGTCCACACCGGTGGGTGATTCTATTGTTGTAGATCATGTCTATCGCTCGTGTGTGGTTATTACTGGGGGTCTTGAGGCCCGTGCAGATCTCTTACTTCTGGATATAGTTGATTTTGATGTCATATTGGGGATGGATTGGCTGTCACCTTATCATGCCATATTGGACTGTCACGCCAAGACCGTGACCTTAGCCTTGTCGGGTTTGGCATGATTGGAGTGGAGAGGGACTCCTGGTCATTCTGTTAGTAGGGTTATTTCTTATATGAAGGCTCTGCGTATGGTTGAAAAGGGGTGTTTGGCTTACTTGGCATATATTCGTGATTTTAGTGCTGTGGTTCCTTCTATGGATTCCATGCCAGTTGTTCGGGAGTTTCCGGAAGTATTTCCTGCAGACCTACCGGGATGCCACCCGACAGGGATATTGACTTTTGCATTGATTTGGCTCTGGGCACTTAGCCCATTTCTATTCCGCCATATTGTATGGCCCTGCCAGAGTTGAAAGAATTGAAGGAGCAGCTGCAAAACTTGCTTGATAAGGGCTTTATTAGACCTAGTGTCTCGCCCTGGGGTGCACCGGTGTTGTTTGTTAAGAAGAAGGATGGATCGATGAGGATGTGTATTGATTATCAGTAGTTGAACAAGGTCACCATCAAGAATAAGTATCCATTGCCGATAATTGATGACTTGTTTGATCAGCTTCAAGGTGCCAAGGTATTTTCGAAGATTGATTTGAGATCTGGCTACCATCAGTTGAGGATTAAGGCATCTGATGTCCGTAAGACAGCTTTTCGCACTCGATACAGTCATTTTGAGTTCTTAGTGATGTCATTTGGGTTGAAAAATGCCCCAGCAGCTTTTATGGATTTGATGAACCGGGTGTTCAAGCCTTATCTGGATTCCTTTGTGATTGTCATCATTGATGATATTTTGATCTATTACCGCAGCAGCATCTTCGAGTCGTTCTTCATACTTTGAAAGATAATCAGTTGTATGTTAAGTTTTCGAAGTATGAGTTTTGGTTGAGTTCAGCATTCTTGGGTCACGTTGTATCAGCAAATGGTATTCAGATAGATCCGAGGAAGATAGAGGCAGTCAAGGACTGGCCTAGACACACATCAGTTACAGAGATCTGGAGTTTCTTGGGTTTGGTGGGTTATTACCGTCGGTTTTCATCTATAGCAGCCCCGATGACCAGGTTGAACTAGAAGGGTGCCCAGTCCAGGTGGTCGGACGAGTGTGAGGTGAGCTTTCAAAAGCTCAAGACAACTTTGACTATGGCGCCGGTGTTGGTTTTGCCCACAGGTTCAGGGCCATATACAGTATATTATGACGCATCTCGTATTAGACTTGGTGTGGTGTTAATGCAGAACGACAAGGTTATTGCATATGCTTCGCGGCAATTGAAGATTCACGAGAAGAATTATCCAGTTCATGATTTGGAGCTAGCAGCCATGGTTCACTCGTTGAAGATTTGGAGGCATTATTTATATGGCGTGTCATGTGAGGTGTTCGCAGATCACAAGACTCTACAATCCTTGTTCAAGCAGAAGGAGTTGGTTGGAGCTATTGAAAGACTATGATATCACCATCTTGTATCGTCCGGGGAAGGCCAATATGGTGGCCGATGCTTTGAGTAGGAAGTCGGCTAGTATGGGTAGCCTTGTGTATATCGGTCGGTGAGAGATCGCTTGCTTTGGATGTTCAGGATTTAGCCAATCAATTTGTGAGGTTGGATGTTTCTAAGCCCAATCGTGTTCTAGCTTGCACAGTCGCTCGGTTTTCATTATTTGAGCGCATCAAGGATCGATAGTATGATGACCATCATTTGCTTGTCCTTATGGACACAATGTGGCATGGAGGTGCCAAGCAAGTTACCGTTGGAGATGATGGAGTTTTGAGGATGCAGGGTCGTATTTGTGTGCCTAATGTGGATGGACTTTGTGAGTTGATTCTAGAGGAGGCCCATAGTTCCCGGTATTTTATTCATCCGGGCGCCGCTAAGATGTATCAGGATTTGCGGTAGCATTATTGGTGGAGGAGGATGAAGAAAGATATTGTTGCATATGTAGCTCGGTGTTTGAATTGTCAGCAGGTAAAGTACAAGCATCAGAGACCTAGTGGTTTGATTCAGAAGATTGAAATGTGCTGACTTAGTCAGCCTATCAACAATAACCCATACTACATCGAACATCCTCTAAGTCCGTGGGAGTCCAACAACGAAGTCCATAGTGATATGCTCCCACTTCCACTCCGGAATCTCAATCTTCTGGAACAAACCGTCAGGCCTCCGATGCTCGTAATTAACCTGCTGACAATTCAAACATCGAGCCACATATGCAACAATGTCCTTCTTCATTCTCCTCCACCAATAATGTTGTCACAAATCCTGATACGTCTTAGCGGTGCCCGGATAAATAGAGTACCGGGAACTATGGGCCTCCTCTAAAATCAACTCTCGGAGTCCATCCACATTAGGCACACAAACTCGACCTTGCAGCCTCAAAACTCCATCATCTCCTAATGTAACCTACTTGGCACCTCTGTGCTTCACCGTGTCCTTAAGGACACACGAGGATCATCATACTGCCGATCTCGAATACACTCCAATAAAGAAGAATGAGTGACTGTGCAAGCACACGGCTGGGTTCAGAAATATCTAACCTCACTAACTGATTGACCAAAGCCTGAACATCCAAAGCAAGCGGTCTCTCACCGATCGGAATATATGCAAGACTGTCCATACTGGCTGACTTCCTACTCAAAGCATCGGCCACCGACCACCACATTGGCCTTCCCCGGATGATATAAGATGGTGATATCATAGTCCTTTAATAGCTCCAACCACCTTCTCTGCCTCAAATTTAGCTCCTTTTGCTTGAACAAGTATTGCAAACTCTCATGATCCGTGAACACCTCACATGACATGCCATATAGATAATGCCTCCAAATCTTCAACGCGTGAACAATGGCTACTAACTCCAAATCATGAACTGGATAATTCTTCTCATGAATCTTTAGCTGACGCGAAGCATATGCAATAACCTTGCCATCCTGTATCAACACCGCACCAAGTCCAATACAAGATGCATCAAAATAAACTTGTATATGGCCCTGAACCTGTGGGCAAAACCAACACTGGCGCCGTAGTCAAAGTTGTCTTCAGCTTCTGAAAGCTCGCCTCACACTCGTCCGGCCACCTAAATTGGGCACCCTTTTGGGTTAACCTGGTCATCAGAGCTGCTATAGATGAGAACCCCTCCACAAACCGATGGTAATAGCCTGCCAAACCCAAGAAACTCCGGATCTCTGTAGCTGACGCGGGTCTAGGGCAGTTCTTGACTGCCTCTATCTTCCTCGGATCTACCTAAATACCCTCTCCTGATACAATATGACCCAAGAATGCAATTGAACTCAACCAGAACTCATACTTCGAAAACTTCGCATATAACTGACTATCTCTCAAAGTATGGAGGACCACTCTCAGATGATGCTCATGCTCCTCCCGGCTGCGGGAATAGGTCAAAATATCATCAATGAAGACTATCACGAACGAATCCAAGTAAGTCATGAAAACTCGGTTCTCAAATCCATAAAAGCTGCTAGGGCATTTGTCAACCCAAATGGCATCACCAAGAACTCATAATGCCCGTACCGAGTGCGAAAAGCTATCTTAGGGACATAGGATGCCCTAATCCTCAACTGATTGTAGCTAGATCTCAAGTAAATCTTCGAAAATACCTTGGCACCCTGAAACTGATCAAATAAATCATCAATCCTTGGCAATGGATACTTATTCTTGATTATAACCTTGTTCAACTGTCGGTAATCTATACATATTCGCATCGATCCATCATTCTTCTTAACAAACAACATCGATGCACCCCAAGGCGAGACACTAGGTCTAATGAAACCTTTTTCAAGCAAGTCTTACAACTGCTCCTTCAACTCTTTCAACTTAGGCGGGGCCATATGATATGGCAAAATATAAATGGGCTGAGTGACCGGAGCCAAATCAATGCAGAAGTCAATATCCTTGTCGGGTGGCATACCCGGCAGGTCTGAAGGAAATACCTCAGGAAACTCACGAACAACAGGCACAGAATCAATAGAAAGAACCTCGGCACTAGAATCACGAACATATGCCAAATAAGCCAAACACCCCTTCTCGACCATACGCCGAGCCTTCATATATGAAATAACACTAGGGGTAGAATGACCAGAAGTCCCTCTCCACTCTAAATGAGGTAAACCCAGCAAGGCTAAGGTCATAGTCTTGGCATGACAGTCCAAGATAGCGTGGTAAAGTGATAACCAGTCCATTCCCAATATGACATCAAAATCAACCATGTCTAGAAGTAATAAATCTACACGAGTCTCAAGACCCCCAATCACAACTATACACGAACGATGGACACGATCTACCACAATAAAAGCACCCACCGGTGTAGACACATATACATGAGCACTCAAAGAATCACTAGGCATGACCAAATACGGTACAAAGTAAGATGACACATAGGAGTACGTAGATCCTGGATCAAATAGAACTAAAGCATCTCTACGACAAACCAGAACCGTACCTGTGATAACTGCATCGTAAGCCTCAGTCTCAGGCCTGGATGGAAGAGCATAACATTGGGGCTCGGCCCCACTACCCTGAACTACATCTCTGGGACGGCCTACTGCTGGCTGGCCTCCACCTTTAGCGGCCTGACCTCCACCTCTAGCACCTCTACCTCCACCTCTAGCTGGCTGGGTGAGCTGTGGAACACTCGGTGCCTGAACCATGGCACGGGAACCCTGATGCTGAGAGCTGCTCTATGCTCAAGGGAAAAATCTAGCAATGTGACCCATATCTCCACAAGAATAACAAGCCCTCAGCTGCTGAGACTGCTGACCCCGACGACCTGAATGACCACCCTGAAAACTCTGGAGCGACGGTGCACTCTAGGACTACTGATCAGAATACTGCATATGAGAACTACGTCCACCTGAAGCACCGTGAGAGACCTGAAGTGCTGACTAAAAAGGTTTAGGAGGATGGCCTCTATCATACGAATCCCTACCTCCAGACGAGGTACCACTGAATCTTCCTGAATGACGAGGCCTCTTGTCAGACCCCTGACCACCTCCTTACGATAGAACCATCTCAACTCTCTTGGCCACATTGGCTGCCTCCTAAAAAGAAATGTCACTCCTCGTCTCCTTGTCCATCCGAAGTCCAATAAGTTGAATGAGTCCCTTAATGAACCTCCTCACTTTCTCTCTCTCAGTGGGAAGTATAAGTAGAGCATGACGGGCCAAATCAATAAACTTAGTCTCATACTGAGTAACAGTCATAGAACCCTGCTAGAGACACTCAAACTGCCTCCGATAGATCTCTCTCTGAGTGACAGGAAGAAATTTCTCAAAAAATAGCTGAGAAAACTAATCACAAGTCAAAGCTGGTGACCCAACTGGTCTAGCCAAACAATAATCTCTCCACCAAGTCTTGGCGGATCCAGATAAGTGAAACGTAGCAAAGTCGACAATATTGGTCTCCAATATCTCCATGTTCCTGAGAACCTCATGACAGCTGTCTAAATAATCTTGGGGATCCTTAGAAGATGCACCACTGAAAGTGGTAGTGAAAAACTTAGTGAACCTGTCCAATCTCTACAAGGCATCAGCAGACATAGCTGCTCCATCACCGGTCTTAGCTACCACACCCGGCTGAACTACTCCAACTGTCTGAGCTGTTGGAGTCTGAAACTGGGGAGCCATCTACTCCGGAGTGCATGTAGCAGGAGTCTGCGCTCCTCCTAGAGCCTGAGAGACGGCTGGTGCTACGGGAAACAAGCCTGCCTGAGTGACACTCTACATAAGGCCCACTAGACGGACCATAGCATCCTGGAGTACTAGGGTGGCAATGAACCCCTCTGGGACCTGAGCTGGGCCCACCGGAACTGCCTGGCCCAGAACCTCATCATCAAACTCAACTTGAGGCTCTACCGCTGGTGTTGCTGCTCTGGGCTGAGCTCTGCCCCTACCTCAGCTTCTAGCACGGCCTCGGCCTCACCCTCTGCCCCTCGTGGGAGCTACTGCTAAGGGCTCGGGCTGCTGATTAGTGGATGAGGAAGCGCGTGTTCTCGCCATCTACGAAAGAACAGAGTAGAAATTCAATTAGCTTTGAGAAACCAAACCGCACGACAGGAAAGAATAAATGTGAAATTTTCCCTAACTCTGTAGCCTCTGAGGGATAAATACAGACATCTTCGTACCGATCCCTCACACTCTACTAAGCCTGTCTGTGAATTGTGAGACCTATGTAACCTAGAGCTCTGATACCAACTTGTCACGACCCGGATTTTCCACCCTCGGGTGTCATGATTGCGCCAACTAGTGGAAGCTATGCAAGCCAACCGTTTGGAAAATTTACCTTTTTTCATTTTTAATCCTTTAACAAGTATGAACCAATAGTTTATAAACAACAGAATTTAAATAAGCGAAAGAGAAAAATAAAACCATTTAAATATTTCCAATACAATTTCTTAAGTGAAGACTACCCAGAACTGGTGTCACAACTTCACAGACGGTCTAGGAATACTACAAACAAGGTCCGAAAAATAAATACAACATTGTTTCTGAATTACATAAATGAAACAGGTTGAAAGGATAGAGGGATACGCTAGAGCCTGCGGACGCCTGCAGGACTACCTTGGATCTCCGAATGGACTGAAGGCAGCCACCCAAAGCTAAGGTCAAAATGTTGCTGCGCCGGGATCTGCACACAATGCAGAGTGTAGTATCAGCACAACCGATCCCATGTGCTGGTAAGTGTCAAGCCTAACCTCGGTAAAGTAGTGACGAGGCTTGGACCAGACTACCAAATAAACTTATGCAGTTAAATCATATACAACGGAAAATAAAAGCAGAAATGTACAGTTAGGAATGGGAGGGAGAAACATACTGCGGGGAAACATCAAATGATATTAGAAAGACATCAAGGAAATATGAGGAACACCATATCTCAATTATCAATAGAACCAGAAATTAAACAAGTGCATGACATCACCCTTCGTGCTTTTACTCTCGTCCTCACCATAAAAATCAATATAATCTGCACGACATCAGCCTTCGTGCTTTTACTCTCGCCCTCACCATAAAATCAATATAATCAGCACAGAATTGTACATCGTGCGGCACGGCATCACCCTTCGTGCTTTTACACTCTTCCTTACAAAAACATACACGACATCACACTTCGTGCTTTAACACTCTCTCACCAAAACAATGCATGGCATAACCCTTCATGCTTTAACACTCTTCCTCACCCAAACAACAATCACAAGAAATAAGGGCAAGGAAATAAATGAAATCACAATAAAATCCCGTCAAGGGAACAATAGTACAACAATCAAATCCCGGCAAGGAAACAATATAAAAAATATCAACATCCCGGCATGGGAGATAACATTGAAAGCAACAACATCCCAGCAAGGGAGATAGCATTAAAAACAACAACATCCCGACAAGGGAGACAACATAAAAATCCTCTTCTCTTTTTCACTTTTACTTCACCACTCACTTCACAACTTGAGCCAATGTTCTATAAGGTTCAATTGCCAATTATACTTCCACAATTCATTATACCACTTGAGCCAACACTCTTCAATATCCAAATACCACTATTACTTCCACAAACTTTGCTTAACAATAGAAATAATCACATAAAGCATGAACGATACAAACGGAGTCACATAAATCACGGTATACGACTCACGGGCATGCTTGACACCAACGTATAGATACTCGTCAGCATGCCTAAACGTCGTACTCAACAAATAACACATAGCAAATAGGACACAACTCCTAATCTCTCAAGCTAAGGTTATACCAAATACTTACCTCGATGCCACGAACACAATTCAAGTCTCAACTATCGCTTTACATCTTGATTCCACCACCAATTCGCTCGTATCTAGCCATAAGTTACTTAACTATATCAATAAATGCTAAATAAATCAATTCCAATGCATGAAAATAGGTTTTCTAAAGTTTTTTCCAAAAAGTCAAAAGTCGGCCCCAAGCCCACATCGTCAAAACCTGAGGTTCAAACCAAAACACAATTACCCATTCCCCCACGAACCTAAATATATAATTTATTTTTTAATCGGACCTCAAATCGAGGTCCAAATCCCCAAAATTTGAAAAACTTAGGTTCTATCCAAAACACCCAATTTCCCCCATGAAAACCTTTGATTTAGAGTTGAAATCATGAGAAAAGATGTTAAAGATTAATAAAAACAAGTTATAAATGACTTACAAATCGGTTTGGAAGAGTACTTGTCTTTGAAAAATCACCCAAGAGTGTTTTGGTTTAGAAAGGGTTTGAAAAATGAAAGATTTTTGGCTAAGTTATGAATTTGCAGGTTGTCACACCTCCTTTTTCCGTACCCGAGAGGGTACAACGGAGTTTTTTCCAATTAAAGGACAATCGAAACGGGATTGGTTTGTTTATTTCAGAGTCGCCACTTGGGAGTTTTAGGGTGTCCCAAGTCACCAATTTTAATCCCGAATCGAGGAAAAGAATGACTCCATATTACAGTCTGCGTACCAGAAATCCGGATAAGGAATTCTGTTAACCCGGGAGAAGGTGTTAGGCATTCCCGAATTCCGTGGTTGTAGCACGGTCGCTCAACTGTTATATTCGGCTTGATTATCTGATTTTATACCATTATGAACTTATGTGCAAATTTTAACTTTTTACCGCTTTCATAATTGTTATTATTATTTTCTACAAGGAATTGCAACGTTGTGAAAATATATCCCGAACCGCGTTACAATCAATGTACCCGTGGTCATCGACACATTTTGACTCTATTGAGATTTGGATTTGGGTCACATCAATGTGCACCCGTGTTTAAGAAGGTTAAATTATTAAAGGTGCGCCTAAAGCAACTAGCGTATTGTTATTTTGGGAAGGCCGTAAAATTCGCTAAACGGCCTGTCCCGAATTCTAAGTATTTTAATATATACATTTAGAGGGCCCCGCAACTTGTGCATTTTTGTTTGTCGAGGCTCGTCTCATTTTTATTTAAAAGGATAAACCTACAGTGACTATATTTTCCTATTAAGTTCGTCTCTAAAATAAAAGAAAATCTCTTAATTAATTACATGCTAAAAACGTAACTTATTAATTATTAGTTTACGGCTAATGCGAATGGAAAATTGCGACCGAGTTTGTACAAAGAAAAACTGCTTTCATTCTATATTCTATTATTCAATAATACTAAAACGTGAGATTGACACACCATAATATCAAAACAGATTAACTATTCTTTGATTAATTTAAACTAACATTATTAGATGAAGAAGTTATACATATGTGACATTGTTACTAATTTAATCAATCAACTACATTTTTATACAAAGAAAAGAAAATTATATTCAACCACAAATCTAAACAGGAGGAATTCAACAGGAACAAAGCCTGATTAATATTTCATTTTTGCTTCAAGCCGAGATTGTACAAATGTGTACCTGGAAACAGTAGTACAAGAACAAAAGAAGGAGAAGTCAACAGCAGTAATAACACAGCAACAGCAGATTCAGCAACACCGCAAACCAGTACAGTAGGAATAGCAGAAAACCCAGGAGACTATAAACGACTCCAAGTATAGAGAAGAAGTAAAAGGCAGGAAGATTCTGACTATTTCAGATCTTAAGCGAGGCAATGAAGCAGTAACTATTCTTTTTCAACTTCAAAACTCTCCAAAATGAATTCTGCTCCTGTATATTCAGTGTATCCAGAATGTATATCGGGTGTATACTTCTCACTCCGCCTCCTCTTTTTTTCTTCTCTCTTTCTAGTTTTTCCTCTTTTTTTCCACACCTCTTCCTAAATTTTCTCTTCTATTTATAGCAAAATTTTCGAAATTTTCAGATTTGTTTTTTATTATTTTATTATTTTTTTAATTAAAAGAAATCCCACTTACAAATTGCTTTTATTTTTTTAGAAAAAGAAATCTCACCTTTATTTACTTTTATTTTTAAAATTCCAACTTTAATTACTTTATCTTATTTAAAATCCCACTTTTTATTTTTTTAAAAGAGAATCTCACTTTATTTAACTTTTCTTTAAAAAACAAACCACTATCTTTTCTTTTTCTTTTAAAAATGCTACTTTCAATTACTTTAAATTTTTTAAATTTTCAGATACCTTTATATTTATTTTTTAATTCCAACCTTCTTTTACTTTTAAATTTTTTAAAAATTTCCACAAAACTTTTTATTTTTTTTAAATTTTCTACATTCTTTTACTTTTTTTTTAAAAAAAAAGAGAATTTCCACCTATTTTTACTTTTATATTTTTTTTATTCAATACTTCCATTTTTCTTATTTTTTTTAAATCATTCCCGAAATTATTATATATTTTTTTAAAAAATAAAAATAAAATAAAATAAAATATTTTCGGATTTTTTATATATAAAAAAAAACAAAAAATAAAACTATTAATAGTGATAATTCACCTTTTATTTTTTATTTTTTTGGTTTTGTTTTGTGTTGGACAAAAATGAAGAAGGGGTGTTGGGTTAATGGAGCGGACCGGGTCGACCCGGTTTGAAGTGGACCGGGTCATGGGGAAAGTTGGGCAATTATTTGGGCCTGTGGTTTGAAATTGAAGAAGTGGCCCAATCCGATTTTTCTTTGTATTTTTGTTCTCTTTTCTTCTTTTATTTTTCTAAAACTAAATTATAAAAGTACTTAAATTATTATTAAGAACTAAATTAAGTTATAAAAGCGCAAATTAACTTCCAATAATAATTAACGCACAATTAAGTAATAATTAAGCATAAAATTGTTCATTTGGACATTAAATGCTAAAAATGCAAAAGATGCCTATTTTTGTAAGTTTTAATTTTTGTAAACAAATTTAATTACTAACAATTGTAGAATTAAATCCTACATGCAAAAATGCGACATATTTTGTATTTTTTATTAATCAAATAAACATGCATAGACAAACATACAAATAGTTACACAAAATATCACAAAAATTGCACACCAAGAAAAATTATTTTATTTTTGAATTTTTTGGGAGTAATTCTCATATAGGGCAAAAATCACGTGCTTACAGCTGCCCCTCTTTGCCCGGAGACACGAAGGGTTTTCGTGCAAAGATAAAGCGAGCGATTTTTGCCCATCCGAGTACTCCGTGTGAAGCATTTTTTTTTTGAAAAAGATTTGACCGAACCTTTGCTTCAAAGGTTTCCTACATATCCTGGGCTAAACAGGAATCAGGTCAATGTAGTTCGGGAAGTTTTTGGTAGCTGGGACTACCGTGGGACTGCGATGTTACTGCTGTTGCATGCTGTTATCACTACTTACCGATCTCCTTGTTACACCGTGCTTAAAAGAAAACAAGAAGCTAGGCTAGACTAAAATTTGTTCTTGTTGCCTTGCTTTCTTGTCGGCTTGTGTTTCCTTCGGTGCTTTTCTTCCTTGAATTTTGGAATGATACTGGCCCTTTGCTTTTCTGAATACCAGTTTTCATCATTTTGCTCGGTCCGCTGGGGACATGGCTTTCTTCATCAAGCTTTTCGGCGGTTCCTCTGGTGGGTACGGCTTTCTTCATCAGACTTGTTATGCTGGGCATGATTTAATGTTCACCAGCTGCTTCTTTCAAGACACGTCCTTTCTTCTTTTTGACTCATGCGCCTGAATTTTTGTTGGGACATCTTGTTGCAACCTTCTGTTTCCCGGTGCTGGGGATTTTTATTGTTTCCTGCTGGGGATTCTTGTTGTAACCCTCTATTTTATTGTTTTCTGACTTGATCTTGAAATGTATGCCTCTATTATATGGGCGGGCTCCCAACTTCAACGCTTGTAATGAAAAAGACTGAATGTATTCCCGCATTATACTGGTGGGCGACCTAGAACATGAATGTATTCCCGCATTTTACTGGTGGGCGACCTAGAACAGAATGTATTCCCGCATTTTACTGGTGGGCGACCTAGAACAGAAAGTATTCCCGCATTTTACTGGTGGGCGACCTAGAACAGAATGAAAGGACAGAAATGTATGCCTCTGTTATATGGGCGGGCTCCCAACTTCAATACTAACTTAGGAGGAAATGCCTCTCCTATGGGTAAAACTAAACTTAGGAGGAAATATCTCTCCTATGGATAAAATAAACTTTAGGAGGAAATGCATCTCCTGTGGGTAAAACTAAACTTTAGGAGGAAATGTGTCTCCTATGGGTAAAACTAAACTTAGGAGGAAATGCATCTCCTATGGGTAAAACTAAACTTAGGAGGAAATGCGTCTCCTATGGGTAAAAGTAAACTTAGGAGGAAATGCATCTCCTATGGGTAAAACTAAACTTAGGAGGAAATGCGTCTCCTATGGGTAAAAGTAAACTTAGGAGGAAATGCATCTCCTATGGGTAAAATGAACTTAGGAGGAAATGCGTCTCCTATTGGTAAAGGCGTGGAATGTATTCCCTTGTTATACAGGTGGGCGCCTAAAATATGAAATGGACAGACAAAAAGTATTCCTCTCGTTATACAGGTGGGCGCCTGGCTTCAACAACAATTTAGAAAATAAAATCCTATTCGAGGGCGGATGAACCCAAAATATCCTATTCGAGGGCGGATGAACCCAAAATATCCTATTCGAGGGCGGATGAACCCAAAATATCCTATTCGAGGGCGGATGAACCCAAAATATCCTATTCGAGGGCGGATGAACCCAAAATATCCTATTCGAGGGCGGATGAACCCAAAATATCCTATTCGAGGGCGGATGAACCCAAAATATCCTATTCGAGGGCGGATGAACCCAACTTCAAAAACTTGGAATTGTCTTACCTCCGACTGTCTTTCTTAGAATCGTGTTGTCTTGCTATCTCTTAAAACTTGAATTGATTTCCTCGTTCCTTCGAGAAAATTTTCGACAAATGGCAGAATATTTTCTGCCCCAGTGTTGGTGCTTTTCCTTGTGGCATGTTTTTTCGCCATTAACAAGATTTCCTTTTCCTGCTTCAAATCAAAGAAAATTTGTTAGTTTTAACACATGGTGAGTGGTCGTGCCACTCCTGCTGGGGATGGTTTTTCCCTTTCCCTCTTCCCCGCTCTGTGCTTCATTACGCTATCAAAACTTGCTGGGGATGAATTTTCCTTTTCTTCCTTCCCCACTCTGTGTTTGCGACCAACTTCTTTTCACTTTATCGCCTTATCTTTGGCCTATTGTATTCGCCTTTTGCTTTGCATCATTTTGGCAACTGGTAGTAAACTCTGAAAATCCTTTTCAAAAACAAACTGTTGGGGAGGTAAAATCTTTAAACCAAGAAATGAAAAAGTGAAGAATTTCAAAAATAGAAAAAGAAGAAGTCTTTCTGAACAAAATGTTGGGGAAAAGGAAAGAAAAGAACTTATCTGAATGATATAACTGATCCCAACGATCATGTCACGCATTCCGGATTAATCAACCCAGTCTATTTGTATCAATCAACCCTTCGGACGGCCTCATGTTGCTAGGGATAAACAAGCACTCAACTCTTTGCTAAATGTGGATCCTTCCCGCCAATCTTGTCTTGTCGCCTCATAGTGCCCTTCGAGGGGTTTTCACTAATAAGACTCCCTCATTTCTCTCAACTCTCGTCGCCTTATGGTGCCTGTGAAGGTTTTCACCGATAAGACTCTCTCATTTTATTTTATTTTTCAGCTGAGGATTGGAGTGTTGCCGATATGACTCTCTCTGTTGGGGGATTCTTTCGGCTATCAATTCATTTCCAGCTTATGATCTTCTTCTTTGCTGGGGATCAGAGTGTTATTCCCGACTTCCATTTGAATTGACTTAACACTTCTCAGTTACTGATCGGGAGGTCTTTTTGGACATCAATAGGGGTTTTTGTGTATGGCTGAAAGGAGAAAGGGTATCCAAAGTTCAAAAATAATTTTTAGGGGTAAGATAGTACAACTCTTGGAATCAAACTTTCTTGCCAAAATTACAAGCGCCAACTTCTGCCCCAGTTTTTCTTGCTTGGGGATTTTTATTTTGTCACACTATATTATCTTATGCACACTATGACCGAGCCGTGAGGCGCCTACGTATCCTCTTCGAGGAATCAGGTCAAACGTAGTTCCCAATTCCTTTGTTTTTTTTTTGTGTGACTTTTCTTTTGTTCTTATTATCATTACTTTTTTTTTCTTTCATTTTCATTACTTATTCCAAAAGAGGGGTATGAAAGAATAAATAAGGCTCAAAAGGGAAAGCAAAGGTTAAAGTGTTTGGATAGAAGAAAGAATTGCCTCCGTCATTTCATTCTCTGATAAATGCTAAATACAAACAAACAACAATTACAATAATACATAATATCTCTTAACTGCGTCAGAATTGATAGCCATGTCGACGCATTTCCCTTAGATATTTGTTGATCACAAAGCGTCATTGGGCTTGCTCTGTTTAGATTGCAATAATCAACACACACCCAGATTTTCCATCTCTTTTTTTTTTATTTACACTGGAACCACATTAGCCAACCAATCAGGATATCGAGCGACCCGAATAACCTTAGCGTTCAGCTGTTTGGTTACTTCTTCCTTAATCTTCACACTTACGTCGGTTTTGGACTTCCTCAATTTTGCTTGACGGGGTGAAATGCTGGGTCAGTGGGCAATTTTTGAACCACTAAATTGGTGCTTCAACCCGGCATGTCGTCGTATGACCATGCAAAATGTTTTGAAATCAGTAAGTGCTTTGATTAGTTCTTCCCTGATGTTTGATTCCATATGGACGCTTATCTTAGCTTCCCTGATGTCATCCGCATCCCCTAGATTGACAGATTCCGTGTCAGTTGGGCTCTTTTTTCAAATTGGCTCAACTCTCTGTTAATTTCTTCGAAGGCTTCATCCTTATCGTATTCCGACTTATCATCACAATCTTGTACTATAAGTTCGAAATCAAATTGATTTTTTAGACTAGGTTGAAGATCCGTCGTGCATGCCATGTCATTAGAACCAGTATAAAGAGAACTGTTCAGAAGAGAAAAATAAGAAGAAAAATTAAAACAAAATAAGGAATGAGAAAAAAAACTTTCACTTTATTAAAATACGGGATAGCAAGGTTTCACACTTTGGCGAGCACAAGAAAAATCTGGATTACAACCCTGGAATAATCCAGACAACAAAAAAGAAAATCAGAGCCCACTACCAAGACTCCCTTCGTATAGGAAGAGGAGTAGCCGTTCAATTGTTGATTTTTGCTTTCAACCCCACAAACTGCACATCTGCCTCGTTGGACCCTTTTCCAACACCATAACTGGCTTGTCATCCACCTTTTCCAACTATACCACCGCTTTTCCACTGGTTAACATTTCTTTTGAACCGACACGGATCATCATCACTGTTTGTGAGGGTTTCTTTAGCTCCCCTCCTTCGTGCACTAGCTCAATCATGTGGGTTTCAAGGTGTGCCGGCAACGGGTTCTGATTGATGTTGGGCGCCTCTGGTGTCTGAACCTCAATCTTGTTGGTGTCAATAAGATTTTGTACTGCATGTTTCAACTTCCAACACTTCTCGGTATCATGTCCGGGAGCCCCCGAACAATACTCACAGCTTACCGAGTGGTCCATATTTTTGGGAAGGGGATTTGGCAATCTGGGCTCAACAGGACTCAACAAGCCTAACTGCCTTAATTTGTGGAACACGGCAGTATAGGTTTCTCCCAACTCAGTGAATGTTCTTTGTATTCTTTCATTTCTGAAAGCCTGATTTCCCTGGAAACCTGCCCCTTGAGGGTTCCTGTAAGCTATTGGCGGTGGATAGGTGTTTTGCGATGGTGTTTGTATGTTATGGGGAGCCGGCGCGCGCCATTGCGGGCGAACCGGAGGCTGAGTGTATGTTTGGGCTTGGTGCACGGAGAAGTGTGGTTCTTGAGGTGGATAGTAGTATTGTGGTGGGCTGTATGGGTAGTTTGGCCTGTGGGGTCTGGGTTGGTTGTAGTATGGTTTACCAGACCTGGACCAACTGCTTGCCTCAATCGTGGCAATTTCTTCTTTCTTCTTTCTTCCTAGCGCACCTCCCGTACTGCTCTGAATAGCCTGGGTTGTTGCCTTTAGTGCTGAGTAATTCAGGATTTTATCAGACCTCAAACCCTCCTCTATCATGACCCATATCTTTACTACTTCATTGAAGGATTTCCCAACCGTCGTCACCAAGTGACCAAAGTAAGTTGGATCCAGTGTCTGCAAGAAGTAGTCCACCATTTCTCCCTCTCTCATGGGAGGATCAACTCTGGCTGCTTGCTCTCTCCAGCGGAACCCGAACTCGCAAAAACTTTCCCCGGTCTTCTTCCCGGTCCTCAACAATGTGAGACGGTCAGGGACTATCTCGCGATTGTATTGGAAATGACCTGCGAAAGCCTGCGCCAGATCATCCCAAGTGTACCATCTGCTGGAATCCTGCCTGGTATACCATTCGAGTGCCGATCCGCTCAGACTTTGGCCAAAATAGGCTATCAGCAGTTCATCTTTACCGCCTGCCCCTCTCATTTTGCTACAGAAACCCCGCAAATGTGCCATGGGGTCACCGTGCCCTTCATATAAATCAAACTTAGGCATCTTGAACCCAGCCGGGAGTTGGACGTCCGGGAAAGGACATAGATCTTTGTAGGCCACACTGACCTGGTTGCCCAATCCGTGCAGGTTCCTGAAGGACTGCTTCAGGCTTTTGAACTTCCTCAATACCTCCTCTTGTTCTGGGACTTTAACCGGCTTTTCAATCTCTGCCGGTACCTCCAAGTATGGATTGTAGGCATGTGTTCGGAGGCATGGAATGTGGGCTCAGGGGGATAGTATTGCGTATCGTGAGCCTGAAACAATGGCTCGTTGGAGGATCTTTGCAACGTGGCTGGCGGAGGTGCCCCGACGACGGGGACGATTGGCGGAGGAGGGTTTTGTTTGGGTGGTGGAGCTTGGGGATTATAGGAAGTATCTCCTTGGTAGTATTGGGCAACGGGGAAGCTCGTTGAAGGGCCGGGTAAAGGGTATTTCGGTGTGTGTCCCGGTGGGGAAGTAGGAGTGACGAGTGGTTCGGGCCCCTTTTGCGCCTTAGCCATGGCTAGCTGCATTTCATGCATTTCCAATCTCTTTTTTTCTATATTGGCCATCGCCTCCTTCAGCATCTGATGTGCCGCCCCTTCCGACTCAACACTATTTTCTGAGCCAGTCATGCTTTCTGGTATAATCCCTTTTGATCTTGTTTGATAATGGTATGGTGCCAGTACGCTTTAACAACTAACTGTTTGGATTTGGACAAACAACAAACTTGTTAGCGTTAAAGTTTTAACAGATATTGCAATTGCATGTTGGGGAACGCAATTTTCTTAGGCAGTTAACCATTTCTAACATGTTTTTTTTCTACCGCGTGCATCCTCCCGCGTGAAACCCTTCATTCCACCCTTTTTTATTTATTCTTTGTGCCTTTTTTATTTATTCACTTTCTTTTTCTTTTTTTCTTTTTTTTTGTTGTGGTCGAATCTTATGGAGATTGCCTACGTATCATGCCCCCGCATGAATCAGACCTTGCGTAGTTCGGACCAATAATAGATAAACAATAATGAACATTTTTTTTTCAATTTTCATATTAAAACAAACTGAGTTTCAAAGGTTTGAAGATGACCTACAAACTCGAAAATCAAACAACCCACATATTCTAATCAAAAGATTTACAAACTCAAAAACAAACGGCCAGCTTCCTTTCCCCGTTTGTCAAATGCAACCAAACGGCTATTTTTGCAAATGTTGCCCCTTCCAAATCTCACATGAATTTTGAGGCTGGGGAGGATTATTTTGACACTTTACAAACTTGTCCATTATTTTACGAAAATAACCTTTCGACAACTGAAAGATACTCTAAGGCTATTTCGGCGAGAACGGTTTAAGACGCGGCCGAAACTGGCTCGGCTTATTATGACAAAATTCAAACGGTATTCACCTGACCGCTGACTCTTTGTTTTTCTTTTCTTTTCAAAATTACGAAAAAAACTGGTGTTGCAAACACGGCCCTTCAGCGCCTCGGGGACGAAGATTTCTAAGGCTGTGTGGGTCCACTGGACAAAAAATCCTAAACATGACCCAAAAGGCGGCTGTTTATGCAAAGTCAGCCTTTCGGCGTCCCTTTAGGGAACATTCGGCTATTTATGACAAAACAGCATCACCTGACTTATTTATGACTCTTTTTATCGATTTTCAAATTAGAAAACTCAATATTGCAAGCACGGCCTTTCAACGTCTCGGGGACGAAGATTTTTAAGGCTGAGTGGGTCAACTGGATCAAAATCCTAAAATGACCCAAAGGTGGCTGTTTATGCAAAGTCAGCCTTCCGGCGTCCCTTTCGGGAACATTCGGCTATTTATGACAAAACAACATCACCTGACTTATTCATGACTCTTTTTATCGTTTTCAAATTAGCAAACTCAATATTGCAAACACGGCCTTTCAACATCTCGGGGACGAAGATTTTTAAGGCTGAGTGGGTCAACTGGATCAAAATCCTAAAATGACCCAAAGGTGGCTGTTTATGCAAAGTCAGCCTTCCGGCGTCCCTTTTGGGAACATTCGGCTATTTATGACAAAACAACATCACCTGACTTCTATATGACATATTATTTTTATTATTATTTATTTATTTTTGGTTATTTTAGCAAAAATGGGGGTTGGACCCGATGAGGGTTGGCTACGTATCTCACATCCGGTGAGAATCAAACCCGCGTAGTTCGGGCCTCGTGAATAAGTAAATGAACTAATATTTTTTTTTTGGAACTGTGAAAGAACTGCTCAAAGGAAGTATATATATTATTTTTGATTGATTTCTTTTTGAAAGAAAAACTTGTAAAAATTCCTTTTGTTTTGATTTGAACTTTGAGAATTTCAAAAGTAAAAGGAAGTTTTTTTTTTCGAATTTCCATTTGTTTTTTTTATTCTAAAGAAAAAAAAATATTTTTGGAATTTTACTTTTGATAAAAGAAATGCTTCTAAAAAATATTTTTTGAATTTTGAATTTTCTTTTCAATTTTGAAAGAAGAATCAAAATATTTTCGGATTTTTTTTTCTTAAAAGAAAACATTTTTATTATTTTTGTTTTATCAACAATGGAAAATAAAGATATTTATATTATTTTTTGCAAGACATGTCTTTTTGGAATTTTATTTTGAATTTTCTTGGCAAGACAAATACTCTTTGCAACAAATAAAGATATATATATCTTTTGGAAATAAAAAAAACTTTTCGGATTTATATATATATTTGCGACAAATAATGAAAGACTTTTTATTTTTTTTCATTTTTTTCATTTTCATAAGCAAATAAATAATAAAAAAACTATTTTAAAAATAAGACTTTTTTATTTTCATTTTCATGGCAAGACAAACTATATATTTTTTCTATTTTTTATTTTTGAAAAACAAAAACAGAACAACGACTTTTTTTTTCTTTTCTTAGCTTTTAATAAAACAAACTAATAAGACATTTTTTTTCATTTTCTTAAAATTTCGGCAGAGTTTTGACAGTATTTGGGCATTTGTTTTCTTTTCAAAAATAAACAATCAATTCCCTAACCGCTATTTCGTTTTTTTTTTCAATTTCAAAATATTATTCCTGATATTCACAAGTCAGTCAGCACACAAGTCCGAATCAAATAAATGCGCAAGTAGTAGCAAGTAAGATGCATCAGGATGGTCATTTTCATTTTTGGTACACCTGTCCTAGACAGACCCAACCCCTGTGTTGGGCCTCCAAAGTCAAATGCACGTGATGCAAACAAACGTTCCTACTAGGGATCCGGCATGTGGCTTTGTTATACTAGGTTCAGAACCTGGGTGTTTGTTCTAGACCTGGCTTACCCGAGCGGACAGCTCGAGCCAAGGAGGAGGCGGCAGTCCGGGAATACAGAAGCTTCACCGGCTTTGCGACTTATCCAAACCTCGTTATAAATTGGGACTTGACACTATACAGAAAAGAAGTCGTACGAAGTACACCCTTCTTCATGATTCAGAAGACTCAGAGAGAAGATGGGTTTCGGCACAATTTATATACAGTTCACATAATATCAAAGTGGTAAAAGCATCATTTAGCACATTAGGCTCAAACACATGTAAAAATCAGATAAAGCCAAATATAACAATTTATCTAAGCTCGAATTTCTAACCCTGAACCAGTGGTTCTGGGTGTTTGTCCCCAGCAGAGTCGCCAGAGCTGTTACACCTCCTTTTTCCGTACCCGAGAGGGTACAAGGGAGTTTTTTCCAATTAAAGGACAATCGAAATGGGATTGGTTTGTTTATTTCAGAGTCGCCACTTGGGAGTTTTAGGGTGTCCCAAGTAACCAATTTTAATCCCGAATCGAGGAAAAGAATGACTCCATATTACAGTCTGCGTACCAGAAATCCGGATAAGGAATTCTGTTAACCCGGGAGAAGGTGTTAGGCATTCCCGAATTCCGTGGTTCTAGCACGGTCGCTCAACTGTTATATTCGGCTTGATTATCTGATTTTATACAAATATGAACTTATGTGCAAATTTTAACTTTTTACCGCTTTCATAATTGTTATTATTATTTTCTACAAGGAATTGCAACGTTGTTAAAATATATCCCGAACCGCGTTACAATCAATGTACCCGTGGTCGTCGACATATTTTGACTCTATTGAGATTTGGATTTGGGTCACATCAATGTGCACCCGTGTTTAAGAAGGTTAAATTATTAAAGGTGCGCCTAAAGCAACTAGCGTATTGTTATTTTGGGAAGGCCGTAAAATTCGCTAAACGGTTTGTCCCGAATTCTAAGTATTTTAATATATACATTTAGAGGGCCCCGCAGCTTGTGCATTTTTGTTTGTCGAGGCTCGTCTCATTTTTATTTAAAAGGATAAACCTACATTGACTATATTTTCCTATTAAGTTCGTCTCTAAAATAAAAGAAAATCTCTTAATTAATTACATGCTAAAAACGTAACTTATTAATTATTAGTTTACGGCTAATGCGAATGGAAAATTGCGACCGAGTTTGTACAAAGAAAAACTGCTTTCATTCTATATTCTATTATTCAATAATACTAAAACGTGAGATTGACACACCATAATATCAAAACAGATTAACTATTCTTTGATTAATTTAAACTAACATTATTAGATGAAGAAGTTATACATATGTGACATTGTTACTAATTTAATCAATCAACTACATTTTTATACAAAGAAAAGAAAATTATATTCAACCACAAATCTAAATAGGAGGAATTCAACAGGAACAAAGCCTGATTAATATTTCATTTTTGCTTCAAGCCGAGATTGTACAAAGTGTACCTAGAAACAGTAGTACAAGAACAAAAGAAGGAGAAGTCAGCAGCAGTAATAACACAGCAACATCAGATTCAGCAACACCGCAAACCAGTACAGTAGGAATAGCAGAAAACCCAGGAGACTATAAACGACTCCAAGTATAGAGAAGAAGTAAAAGGCAGGAAGGTTCTGACTATTTCAGATCTTAAGCGAGGCAATGAAGCAGTAACTATTCTTTTTCAACTTCAAAACTCTCCAAAATGAATTCCGCCCCTGTATATTCAGTGTATCCAGAATGTATATCGGGTGTATACTTCTCACTCCGCCCCCTCTTTTTTTCTTCTCTCTATCTAGTTTTTCCTCTTTTTTTCCACCCCTCTTCCTACATTTTCTCTTCTATTTATAGCAAAATTTTTGAAATTTTCAGATTTGTTTTTTATTATTTTATTATTTTTTTAATTAAAAGAAATCCCACTTATAAATTGCTTTTATTTTTTTAGAAAAAGAAATCTCACCTTTATTTACTTTTATTTTTAAAATTCCAACTTTAATTACTTTATCTTATTTAAAATCCCACTTTTTATTTTTTTAAAAGAGAATCTCACTTTATTTAACTTTTCTTTAAAAAACAAACCACTATCTTTTCTTTTTCTTTTAAAAATGCTACTTTCAATTACTTTAAATTTTTAAAATTTTCAGATACCTTTATATTTATTTTTTAATTCCAACCTTCTTTTACTTTTAAATTTTTTAAAAATTTCCACAAAACTTTTTATTTTTTTTAAATTTTCTACATTCTTTTACTTTTTTTGAAAAAAGAAGAGAATTTCACCTATTTTTACTTTTATATTTTTTTATTCAATACTTCCCTTTTTCTTATTTTTTTTAAATCATTCCCGAAATTATTATATATTTTTTTAAAAATAAAAATAAAAATAAAAATAAAATAAAATAAGATATTTTCGGATTTTTTATATATAAAAAAAAACAAAAAATAAAACTATTAATAGTGATAATTCACCTTTTATTTTTTATTTTTTTGGTTTTGTTTTGTGTTGGACAAAAATGAAGAAGGGGTGTTGGGTTAATGGAGCGGACCGGGTCGACCCGGTTTGAAGTGGACCGGGTCATGGGGAAAGTTGGGGCAATTATTTGGGCCTGTGGTTTGAAATTGAAGAAGTGACCCAATCCGATTTTTCTTTGTATTTTTGTTCTCTTTTCTTCTTTTATTTTTCTAAAACTAAATTATAAAAGTACTTAAATTATTATTAAGAACTAAATTAAGTTATAAAAGCGCAAATTAACTTCCAATAATAATTAACGCACAATTAAGTAATAATTAAGCATAAAATTGTTCATTTGGACATTAAATGCTAAAAATGCAAAAGATGCCTATTTTTGTAAGTTTTAATTTTTGTAAACAAATTTAATTACTAACAATTGTAGAATTAAATCCTACATGCAAAAATGCGACATATTTTGTATTTTTTATTAATCAAATAAACATGCATAGACAAACATACAAATAGTTACACAAAATATCACAAAAATTGCACACCAAGAAAAATTATTTTATTTTTGAATTTTTTGGGAGTAATTCTCATATAGGGCAAAAATCACGTGCTTACACAGGTCACAGATGTCGCAATTGTAACCCTTCAAAAGTCTGCTATTGTCGCATTTGCAACTAATGATCACAATTGCGAAGTCGCTTTTGCGATGGGATTGTCGCATTTGCGACGAGGGGAATTTCTGGGCCTCTTCGCATTTTGCGAAAAAGTGATCACATTTGCGATCAGGCCTACCCAGGCCTTCTCTCGCATTTGCGATGGTCTACTCGCATTTGCGAGCCATGTGAACTGCAGACTTGCAACATACCAGCAATTCCTAAGTGCAAATTTCACTCCGTGGCATATCCAAAACTCACCCGAGCCCTCGGTGCTCCAAACCAAACATGCACACTAACCCAAAACCATCATACGACCTTGCTCGTGCAATCAAATCACCAAAATAACATCAACAACTATGAATTTAGCATCAAAATCAAAGAAAATCTCAAGAACTTTCAAAGTTTCAAATTTTACAACTAAGGTTCCGAATCACGTCATATGACCTCCGTTTCTTACCAAATTTTACAGGCTCGACTTAAATAATATATAAGACCTGTACCGGGCTTCGGAACCAAAATAAGGGCCCGATACTATCAAAGTCCAAACATTTTTCATTTCCAAAAACTCATATATATTCCAGAAAATAATTTTCTTTAAAAAATTATTTCTCGGGCTTGGGACCTCGAAATTCGATTCTGGGAATACACCCAAGTCTCATATTTTCTTGCAGACTCTCCGGGACCGCCAAATCACGGGTTTGGGTCCGTTTACCTAAAATGTTGACTGAAGTCAACTTAAATTCATTTTAAAGGCAAAATTTATCATTTTTCACAGATTTTCACATAATGACTTCCCGACTACGTGCCCAGATTGTGCACGTAAATCGAGGTGAGACAGAAAGAGGTTTTTAAGGCCTCAGAATACAGAATTTATCTCTAAAACAAGTGATGGCCTTTTAGGTCATCACACATGCTCCGCGCCTGTGTTATTGACTTTGGAGGTTCTTGGAATCAGTTCTTTCTATTAGTGGAGTTTGCCTACAATAGCTATCAGTCAAGCATCTAGATGGCTCCCTATGAGGCATTATATGGTAGGGGGTGTCGATCTCCAGTTGGGTGGTTTGAGTCAGGGGAGGCTCGGTGGTTGGGTACAGATTTAGTACAGGATGCCTTGGACATGTTTAAGATCATTCATGATAGGCATCGTACAACTCAGTTCAGGCAAAAGAGTTATGCCGACCATAAGGTTCGTGATGTGGCATTCATGGTCGGAGAGCGAGTGTTACTTTGGGTGTTGCCCATGAAGGGCGTGATGAGATTTGGAAAGAAGGACAAACTAAGCCTTAGGTTCATCGGACTTTTTGAGATTCTTGATCGAGTGGGAGAGGTGGCTTACAGACTTGCGTTGCCACCGAGTTTATCAGTTGTGCATCTAGTGTTTCATGTGTCCATGCTTCAAAAATATCACGGTGATCCATCCCACGTGTTAGATTTCAGCACTGTCTAGTTGGACAAGGACTTGACCTATGAGGAGGAGCTGGTAGCTATTCTAGACCGACAGGTTCGTTAACTAAGGTCGAAGAATTTCCCTTCTGTTCGTGTGTAGTGGAGAGGTCAGCCTGTTGAGGCAGTGACCTAGGAGTTCGAGTCCGATATGCGGAGCCGATATCCCCATCTTTTCACTGGCTCAGGTATTTTTCTATGTCCGTTCGAGGACGAACGTTTGTTTTAGAGATGAAGAATGTGAAGTCCCAAAGGGTCATCTTATATTTTAGAGTTCCAATCCAAGTTTTGAAGCCTTGAAAACCTCATTTTCTTTCTTCTCAATTTGCGTACACAGTCCGGGCGCATTTCTGGAAAGCTTTTATGTGAAATTTAAGAAAAATATTGAATTTGGCCTTTAAAATTGGTTAAAATTGACTTCGGTCAATATTTTTGGTAAACGGATCCGGACCCGTGGTTTGACAACCCCGTAGAGTCCGTAGTAAAATATGAGACTTGGGCGTATACCCGGAATCAAATTCCGAGGTCCCCAGCCCAAGAAAAGATTTTTTTTAGAAAAATTGTTTGCTAGAAAATATAAGAACTTTTGGAAATGAAATGGTGTGTGATCTTGATTGTATCGGGCCCGTATTTTAGTTTCCGAGCTCGGTACAGGTTTAAAATAATAATTAAGTCAAATTTGTGAAATTTGGTAAGAATCAGAGTTGATTCGGTATAAATCGGACCCTTAGTTGAGAAAATGGAAATTTCATTATTCTTAAGAATTTCATGAATTTGAGGTTAAATTCATAGTTGTTGATGTTATTTTGATGATTTTATCGCACGAGCAAGTCAGTATATTATTTTTAGACTTATGTGCATGTTTGGTTTGGATCCCCAAGGGCTCGGGTGAGTTCTGGATAGGCCACAGAGTGATTAGAACTTAGGAAAACTCAACTGTGCATCTGGTGTTTTGCACAGGCTTCTGATCTCGCAAATGTGAGATCAGGCTTCGCAAATGCAAAGTCTGTTGGCCTGGGAAATGCGACAATAATGTCGCAAATGCAAAGAAGGCCTGGGAAGGCCAACCTCGCAAATGTGAAACTTTGTCCGAAATTGCGAAGGCCCCAGAGGTCACAAATGCGACATATGTGTCGCAAATGCGAAGGCAGCAGAAATTCAATGGGTTCGCAATTGCGATAACTGCAGCCTGTTAAGTGAGATTTTAGATGGGATTTTCACTTTATTCTTCAAAATTTCGAACCCTAAACATCCCTAGGTGATTTTTCAAAGACCCGAACTTCTCCAAATCATAGGTAAGTTATTTCTCACTCCTCTTCTTCAATCTAATTTATCTTTTTACATGATTTCATCTCAAAATCTAGGATTTTTCATGGAAAATTGGGTGTTCTTGTGTAGAAATTAGGATCTTTAAATTTTAGGGATTTGGACCTCAATTTGAGGTCGGATTTCAAAACCAATTGCATATTTGAGTTCGTGGGTGAATGTATAATCGGGTTTTGGTTCGAACTTCGAGTTTTGACTGCGCGGGCCTGGGTTCAATTTTTAATTTTTGGGGAATACATTGGGAAGTCTATATTCATGCATTAGAATTGGTTTATTTAGCATTTATTGATGTTATTAAGTAAATTATGACTAGATACAAGTGGATTGGAAGTGGAACCGAGAGGTAAAACGGTAATTGAGGCTTGATTTTATCCGTGAAATTGAGGTAAGTGTTTGGTCTAACCTTAGCTTGAGGGAATAAGTGTTGTGGTCTTATTTATTACGTGTTAGTGTTGAGTATGTCGTATAGGTGTGGTGACGAGTATCTATATGTTGGTGTCTAGCATGCCCGTGAGTCTTATACCATTATTGTTGTGGTTCTTATTATGTACTGTCCATGCTTAAATAGATGATTCTCAATGATTCACAAGGCTTATGATAATTTCTTGGTAATTGACCATTCTCAAGTTGAGATTTATTTTGTGAAGTTAACTACTGAAACGAGATTGGTTATAGCTGACTTCCTTGTCGGGAAGTTATTGTTTATATTGTTGATTCCCTTGCCGGGATATATTGTTTCTACTGTTTGGGTGAGGAAGAGTGTAAAGCACGAAGGGTGATTCCGTGCATGATATTGTGAGTGAGCGTTAATGTACGAAGGGTGATGTCGCGCCGATATTGTGAGAGTTAATGCACGAAGAGTGATGTCGTGCCATGATTATGAGAGTTAATGCACGAAGGGTGATGCCGTGACATGATTATGACAGTTAATGCACGAAGGGTGATGTCGTGCCGTTTCTTATGGTGAGGACAAGAGTATAAACATGAAGGGTGATGACGTACACGTGTTACTATTTCATATCCTATTGGTACAAATATGGTGTTCATTATGCTTCTATATTGAATTATTGTTAGGATTTGATATTCCTCGTAGCATGTTCCCCTTCCCATCTTTATATGTTATTTCCTGTTATTATTGTTCTGTTCCTATATGATTTAACTGCATAAGTTTATATGGTTGTCGTGTCGTAACCTCGTCACTACTTCGCGGAGGTTAGGCTCGACAATTACTAGTACATGGGGTCGACTGTACTGACACTACACTCTGCACTTTTGTGCAAATTTCGGTGTCGGATCTTGTGAGTATCTTGAGGTAGTTGCCTTTAGTCCAGGGAGACCAAGGTAGATCTGCTGGTGTTCGCAGAGCCTGAAGTCCCCCTTTCCCCGCTTTAATTTTTCTACTGTCTCTTCTATTTTGAGAACATTTGTACTTCTTTCAAACTTATATTTGTAGTAAATCTTAGTCGTTCGTGGATTGTGACGCCAGATCTATGGGGTAGTTACGTACTTGAGTTGTGGCACTATTGTATTTCTTCCACGTTTCTTAGTTATTTTGTTTTAACTACTATCCGTCCCTGTTTGGTTAATAATAATGGTAGCAAAAGTATAACTGTCGGCTTGCCTAGCTTTCACGAGTAGGCGCCATCACGGTTCCCGAAGGTGAAAAATCTAGATCGTGACATAATATTATTAATGTTTGTCTAGGTTTCTTGAAAATGATGGATGTTGATCCCATTAGCCAATTCAATAAAGAAAGAAATCCTTCTCTATAATAATCCTTAAATATTTTATTCTTATTTTTAAAGACTTCTACAGGAATATCTTATGATATATTTATAATTATTTCCTTGACCTAATATTCAAAACAAGAAATTAACGCATAAAGATTATTATCAAGATTCTTAAAGATTTATCAAGTAAGACCTATTTAAAAATTAAATCGTTTTTTCTCTTTAAAGATTTGGGAATGAAGAGGTTGTCCCTATAGCTCAAGAAAAAAAATTATAACTATAGGGTAAAATATAAAAAAGACTGATATTAAATTAATATTTTTCAAAAATAACTCAAAAAGGTATTAAAAGGCATCCGAATTTGTCGTTTGCTAATAAATTAAAAAATAGAAAAAAAAATTAAAAAATTCATTTAGAATACATAATATTGTCTTCTCCTATCTTATTATTGTTTCACGTTCGTAATTTTACCAATTTGACTCTAAATATTATATTATAGTTAATTCTTTTCTATTGTCTAAATATTTTTAGTGTCACTCCCTTATAAAAATAAATTTACGTACCCTATGGGGTCTTTTGGTTCACAAAGCATTATACTTGTATGATAATGCAAAAACTATAATAAGAAACAAATATTTATTAGATATACTTTCAATTTATAAATATTTGGTTCTTTGGATTAAAAATAGAAAATATGGATCATAACATAAAAATTATATTTGATTTTTCCATATATAAACTTGGATAAAATTTTATCCTTAACTTTAATATTGGTTTTCTTAAAGGATTTTAGAACAAGCACTTTGGAGAAGGATATTTTGGTCATTTAATTATTTTAACCTTAGATAGCTAATTTTTAAATTATTATCCCACATGAATGTAGAATAAAAATAGTAGCTAAATAAGATTGTGGCATAACCATTTTTGCAATTTTTTATACCGAAAAAAATTCAACCAAACATGAAATTGAATAATCTCACATTATATCTTAGATTGTTATTCTTCAATTTTTTCTAATATAAAATTTATTTTTAATATTTTAAAATTAAAAAAAATGTATTTATTTTTTTGTATTATTGAGTGTAGTTTTCAAAATATTACACGTAAAATTGATGAAGAGAAAATACTTAATTATTTGTTCTAATAGTTGAATGTAATTTTAAATAAAGTCCTATGCCTCCGGTTTTGCAGGCTCGAGAGGTCGCGTCGAGAACAAGTTCAATATAGACCGAGTTCGAGCTCAAAGGCAGAATACGAGGCTCGAAGATCTAAGTGTTCGAGGAACGTCGGAGCCCAGTATGACCAATCCCGAGATAATGCCATTATTAGTTTATAACAGAATGAGCAAGATTCCTGCCACATCCCCAAGATCATGGCATAGATTCCGAAATAGATTTGTACGAGTTAGTACTAATCCGTACTAGGCAGTTAGACAACTGTCCCGATAAGATTCTTTACTGTAAATAGAAATGTACCTTATTTAGGGTTCTCTTATTATATAAAGGAGACCTCAATCATTTGTATCCATCATCAATCATTGGCAAAGAATATACTCTTTTGCTTTCTTGCTCATATTTCATCAGAATTGTCACTTAACTTTACTATCTTTACTATTCCTGCTAACCAACCTCGAGGCACAGCTCGAGGTCAAGATTTTCTTAAACACTAGTTTGATTCAACTTACTTCTTTTATTTATATGTTAAATTTTTTTGTTATTAATTAGTTATAAACTAAATCATATATCTTTAAAACCACAAACAAGTTTAATTGTTACTCATATTTTCGAGGTAAACAGTTTGGCGCCCACCGTGGGGCTAAAGATAATAGTGGTTATCTCAGTACTGATTCTGATAACACACGTTATTTTCGCACTTGTTCTTGTCAAGAATTTTTGTTCTCAGGTTAAAACATGTCAAACTCACAAAACGCACCCATACACGACGATGATGGTCTTGGAATTCATGGTGAAAACAACAATGTAGGAGTCGGTGTACCACTAATTAACCCTGGGAAAGTGCCAAATGTGGAACCAGTCGATATTAGTTCACATATTGATTTGAATGTGGATTTAGGCACAGACCCCAGAGGAAGTGTGCGCAGGAAAGCCGATCTGGTGGCCAAGGAACACAGGGTATAAGAGATGGGGGAGTTAGCCTCCAAGTAACATTCGAGATGCTACAAGCTCAATAGGTTGCTATCGCTCAACTTTAAAGTCAGCACAAAACTCCAAGTATGGTCGAACCAGAAATCACTCACCGTATCGAGCCGATGCCCAAAAGATTAAACGATAATGGCTTGGGGATTGATCCCACGATTATCAGGATGCTCGAGGAACTCACCAAGAGAATCAAGTTCGGGGAGAAAATGATTGAGGATAAAGACAAAAAAATGGAGACTTATAACTCCCGTGTTGATCAAATACCGGGGGCAACCCGGTCTTGAAAGGTTTGGATGCCACGAAATTTGTACAAAAGTCATTCCCTCCGAGTGCGGCTCCGAAGCCCATTCCTAAAATGTTTTGTATGCCCGATATACCTAAATACAATGAAACAACCGATCCTAATGAACGCATTACCTCGTACACTTGCGGGATTAAAGGGAAAGACTTAAATGATGATGAGATCGAGTCCGTATTGTTAAAAAAATCTGGGGAAACTTTGTCAAAAGGAGACATGATTTGGTATCATAACTTGCCACCAAATTTTATCGATTTGTTTGTTATGTTAGTAGACGCCTTCGCAAAAGCGCATGCCGAGGCCTTAAAGGTTGCGACAAGGAAATCAAACGTTTTTAAGATAAGACAAAGGAATGATGAGATGCTAAGGGAGTTCGTATCCCGATTTCAAATAGGGCAAATGGAATTACCACCGGTCTTGGATGATTAGGCAGTACAAGCTTTTATGCAGGGGTTGAACGAGCGGAGTTCGATTGCGTCACGATAGTTGAAGCAAAAATCTGGTCGAGTATCCAACTGTGACTTGGGCAGATGTATACAATTGTTATCACTCGAAGATCAGGGTCGAGGAAGACCAGTTGGGAGCCCCCTCGGGCTCAGTTCATCCAAATAGATTGGCGATTAAGGCCCCAAGGGGTACAGACAGGGAACCAAGATAAAAAAGGGAACGGATCGACCATATGTCTCAGATTGAAGAAACAACGGTTCAATCCTCCTCGGAACGATCGGAGAAATGATCGAGGACAAAATTCTCGAGGACTTATGAGTAAGCATGGGTTTGATAAACATACCGATCCCGTAGAAGCACCTCGGATGTCGGAGTATAATTTCAGTGTAGATGCATCGGGGATTGTGTCAGCTATTGGAAAAATCAAAGACACTAGGTGGCCCAGACCTATACAAACTAATCCTCCTGAAAGAAATCCAAACTTGATGTGTAAATATCATGGCACATATGGCCATAGGACCGAAGAATGCAGGCAGCAATGGGAGGAGGTAGCTTGATTGTTCAACGAGGGTCATATTCGAGAGTTTCTTAGTGATCGAGCTAAGAACCACTTCAGGGAAATAGATGAAAATAGAAAAAATGAGCAAGAAGAACCGCAACATGTAATTTATATAATCGTTGGCGGTGTCGATGTTCCACAGGGGCCTATATTCAAATGCACCAAGGTGTTGATCACCAGAAATAAATGAACTTGGAGTTATGTGCCCGAGTGCGTCCTATCATTCAATACGAGGAAGCGGAAGGAATATCTCAGTCGCACAATGACGCCTTGGTAATTTCTATTTTGTTAAATAAAATTCAAGTAAAACGTGGTCTAGTAGATCCAGGTAGCTCAGCAAACATAATCATATCGAGGGTCGTAGAGCAGCTCGTCCTGCAGAACCAAATTGTACCTGCATCTCGAGTCCTAAATGGCTTCAACATGGAAAGCGAAACAACGAAAGGGGAGATAATTCTACCGGTGAACATGGTCGGGACCATCCAAGATACAAAATTACATGCCATCGAAGGCGAAATGAGATATAATGCACTACTCGGGAGGCCATGGATCTACAACATGAGGGCAGTACCTTCAACCCTTCATCAGATGATAAAATTCCCAACAGTGGCTAGTGTGAAAACGGTTTACGGAGAACAACACTCTGCAAAGGAAATGTTTGCAGCTGATGAGGTGACACCGATACCAGTGCCTTTGACCTTGAAAAAATCGAGCACCAAAGATAAGCAGGTAGCTAAATAGCAATCACCATCCCCAGCCTCGACTGAAAGGAGGAACAGGTAATCGAAGAAGAAGAGGATTTCCTTACTCCTCAACTTTTGTTGTTCCCGAAGAGTCAGATGCAACCAAGTCAACGGTTGAGGAACTGGAACAGGTCATACTTATCGAGTACATGCCCGAGAGAAATGTATACCTGGGAACGGGGTTAACCCCCGAACTCAGGGAAAAACTCATTCAATTTCTTATCGATAATATGGATTGTTTTGTTTGGTCCCATTTAGACATGACAAGGATCCTGTTGATACCCAATTTTTCCCTATATATTTATAAATATGCATAAATACCTTCAATAAGCATATATATATGCATATATAAGCATGGACAAGGTTTTTATAATTTTTCCATAATTTTAAGGATTTAAATTGATTTATTTTCTCCCCTTTTATTCATAAAAATCTCCAATAATTATTTCTCAAAATTATTGTTATGATTATTTATTCATTTAATCTCTATAATTATGCCAAATATGGTTGATATATTTTTATTCATTTTTTATAATTGCATTTGGTATTTTTCAAGCTAAATTGCATATAATTGCAATATTAGCCCTTTTTAATGAATAATTACATTTTATATGCGTGAAATTGGTCCCTATATTTCTAAAATGATAATTATATATTTTAAATCATTTTGGCACATTAAATTATTTTCCAGAAGTTACTTATTATTTATTATAAATTAAATAGGGAAAAATGACTATTTAAATTATAGCCAGATTTGGTTTTCAATTGTAGCCCAAATTGAACCCATTCCCCAGCCCAATTTCATACCCAATTAACCATACCCAAACCCTATATACACCTACCCAAACCCGTAACCCATCTACCTGGTCAAATCCTGTCCGTTGATCTCCTAGATCAACGGTCCACATGAGCCCTTTCCTTTTTTAATTCAAAAGACCACCTAACACTATCTCATTTCCAAACCCCCGCCGTCTTCAGAGGCTCTCGTCTCCTCTCTTCTCTAAACCTAACCCTAATCCCTCTTCAACCGCCGCTTCCCTCTCCGATCTTCTCCGGCGACCACCTTTCAACCCCAAGCCTCCAATGGTTCCTCCATCGCCTTGATCATCCTCTCTGAGACCTTCAAGGGTGCCGACTTGTATCTAGAGTTTTTGTTTTGGCTGTTCATGGCTTCTCCGATATGATATTTAGCAAAATCACGCCACATTTGTTACGATCTTTGAAGTTTATAGCAGGTTCTTCTGTTTCTATTTGGGTTTCCTTTGAAACCCTAACTTTCGTTTGTATCTCTCAGATCTGTGCTATTTTTAACGATTTAAGTCTGTTTCTTTCTATGTTTTACACTATTCTCAAACTTCTTTTGCAAAAATCATCAACTTTAAGTTATTTTACTTTCTTTTAAAATTAGGGTTTTTCGAAACTTCTTCTACACTTTGTCTAAATTGATTCTTCATGGTTTAACTTCTATTCTCTACATATCTCGAACAATTCTATGCTTTTACTCCTTTTTCAACTCGTCTATGTTGAAAACCCTAATTTCTTAGCCTCAACCTGGGTTTCTGAGTTTTGTTTTGATAAATATGTTCAGTAATCTGTATATTTCTATGATTTTGTGATTTTTTGCCCTACGTTTGTTTGTTATGGTTCTTAGTTGTGGTTATCCCTGCCTATTATGTCATTTTGCCTATTTGGTTCACTAGTGTTTTTGATTCTTCACCTCTACTACCTGTATCATGCTTAGCTAATTGAATCAGACTATGCTCTACATGAATCCCTAATTTTATGTGTGATTCTTGTCCTACTCGACTTCTTATGGTTCTGATTTTGCTTACCATGTGTTTGTTCTTATAGAGTGATGCTAAATCAGTGTCACCTCATATTCTTGCATCCCTGAATCTTTGTGATTGATCTTTCATAATTATTCTACTAATTTTTACCTTGTAGGACATTTTTCTGACCTTATTCGATGGTCAATTATGTTGTTAATTGATTACTCAAGTCTTTCCTTGATTTATGTGTGTTGAACCTGGCCTCTATTACATATTGTATTCTTGTACTATGCATAAAATATTTCCTTAATTGGCATGTCCAGCCTTACACGATTTCTTTCCTTATTTGGCATATGTCTATTACTGTTCAAAGTTAACTCCTCAATTAAAGGGAACTTACCTTGATTTCCTGACTGATTGATCTCAAGTTCCTTAATTACTAATGGATTGTGATTTTTTTACCTTATTTACTACCTGCTTTCAAACTATAAATACTCTAGTCTTTCATTAGCACAACACACGAACTCTTGGGTTCAAAAACTATCTCTCATACTTAAAAAAAATCTCTGCTCTCTCTCTTGTGCTACTTGCTACTGCTCTAAGTTAGCCGGTTGCAAGCCAAGGCTAACCATTTATGTTCTCTTGTCATTTCATTCTGCTTATTATCCTCTTCACTGGTATGTCCTAGTTTCAATTCAAAGTTCCAACAACAACATGATTCTCTTATTGTTTCAGTTCCTCTTGTTTCTGGTTTCCTTCTATTTGTGGTTCTGTTGTGAAATTTGTAGTTAAGGATTACATTCTTCCCCTCCCATTGAGATCATTATGTTTCCCATGATGTTTGTTTCTGCATGTCTACACTAGTGATCTCCTGCTTGTTATATGTTTGCCACCATAGATCTCCCAAATCCCTATCCTCTCGCATGTAAGTCTGTTCTTTATGCCTGATTTTGTGACTGTGCCTAGTTAACTACTTCTGGGCATGACTATTAACTCCTAGGTCTTTGCTTAACTATGTGTGTCCTATGTATTCCCAAGCCCTTTACCCCTGTTTGTGACTACCCAAACCTGCCTTGATGCTATGACTCCTGGCTGTGTATGAACCTATCCTAATGTGTTTGGACTTTGCTAACAACTCCAATCTCTTTCTTCAAACAATCTTTGCCGTTTTACTGAATTACTTTTACAAAGACTTTTGTTAAGTCAGTTTCTTACTAAAGTCTTTCAACTTGTGTCCATCACTTTTCACTTTACTTTTAGTCAATAAGTTCTGACCCCTATAATATGTGTACTGCCTTGGGATCCTTTTGAGAACCCTCTGAACTCTGGCATACTGAGGCTGGCCTTTCCATACTGCACTTGTTCAATCTTTGGTTACTAAGTCTAGGTGTAAGCACTACTCGGGATCCTTGAGATCCTTAAGGAACTTTAATGCACCTAGACTCTGATTTGTCTATGGAACTAAGGCATGTAAGGCCATTGGAGGCTTTGGGAAATCTGGGCCTAATTGAAGGCTCCCTATAGAATAGCTTCTTGATTTTCTATTTCTACTTATGTAATTCATTCATTGGCTTGTAATAATTTGTAAACAGATATTGGGGTATTTAGTAAAAAGGGTAGGGTAGATACATACTTTATAGGGTAATACGGGTAGAAATCCTGCTCCTAGGACCTTACTTTTAAAAGTCTGTTTGCTCTACTAAATAGAAAACATGCTCATAGGACTTTACTCTTTAATCTGATTGCTTTGCCTAATAGAAATCATGTCCATAGGATTTCACTCTTAAGTTTGTTTGCTCATCAAGTAGAAACCATGTCTATAAGGTTTTACATTCTGTCATGTTTAGAAACCATGCTTATAGGTTCCAAACAATCATGTCTTAAAATCAGTTCAATAATAGATGTCATGCTTATAGGACCTGATCCAAATTCAGTTACAATAAGTATTTATGTATGTTTCCATACCTGCAAATCGTTAAAATCAGTATTACACTTAGACATCATGCATATAGGGAGTCCTACTTGCAATTCTGTCTGTTAATCTAATTTAGTCTAAATAATCAACTTGATCACGCCTAGTTCATTTCCGAATTGGTTTTATTGAGTATTAAGTATTTTCCGAAACAAGTTCTTTCAAACTGCCTCAATCTCATTAGATATCATGCCTATAGGTATTAAAGGAGTCTATTCCAAAACTTGTTTTGTTTTTGCATTAATATAGACATCAGTACTTCGCGTGTAGGCAAGCCCTTAGGGCGTTTTCAAAAGCCGCATCTCTGAAACTGTGTCTATTGCTTAACTATTTTCTAATCCTAACAGGCTTTAAAAAAGAGTCCCTATGCAACTGCTAGGGTATAACTTCTGAGTCTAAAAAAGGGGGGTTGTCTGTTTCTGCATATTCACTTAGATATCCTACTTTAGGACATTGTCTAATAAAAGACCTTAACTATGCTTGAGTCGTGCTGCTTATGTGTTCGTTTGAGGAGGAAACTCTGAGCCTCTTAATTGCTCCGTTTATGTGTTGAAAGTCCTAAATGCTTTTGACTGTCGCCTTAGAATTTTTTCCTTTTAAAACCTTAGGGGTACGTCTAGAACCACCTATAGGTGGAGGTCCTAATTCCCTCCAGGACCATTAAGAAGGGACGAGTAGCAGCACACAATAGGAATCGTTGACCAAACACTCGCTTTGCATGACCAATTAAGGGATGGGAAGGGTAGACATGAGATATGATGACTACGCACTAATGTCACATGTAGCCCCTCATTGAGGAGTGTTTACCGGACATTGCGTGGGGCGATCCTATAGGATAACCAACCTAGGACCCATCTTTTCTAAATCCTTTCTTTATTTAAACCTTTGTTTTACAACTTGTTCAAATCTTTATCTTACTACTTGAGTTATCCAAACGTATTTTACTTGCAACTTATTTGATTCAACTGCTTATATGGACTAATTTGTGAATATAAGTTCGGTCGGAACCCACAGTTGTGGACCAAGAGGGGTGCCTAACACCTTCCCCTCGAGGTTACTTCGAGCCCTTACCCTAATCTCTGGTAATGCAAACCAACCCAAGAGTTAATCGCTCCAGGTGCCCTAACGCACCATAATCCGTTAGGTGGCGACTCTTCAAATACCCAATTCCCAAAAGAAAATGAGTCATTACACCCCGTGAATGTTGAAACCCAGACCTCTCCCCATCAAAAAGGGAGGAAAAAGGGAGCGCGATAGATCCCACCAAAAATAACAACACACTGGCTAAGCCTCGACCCCAGGTTCAAACCCGGTAAAGCAAAAAAGGAGGCTGTAGTCTGAGATAAAGCATGCATTCATAAAGGATGGGGTAACTAAACTTCTTAAAATAGGGTCTATTCAGGAGGTAAAATACCCCGAATGGTTAGCCAACGTAGTTGTAGTCCCTAAAAAGAGGAACAAACTTAGAATGTGTGTAGATTATAAAGATTTAAACAAGTCATACCCTAAAGACTCTTTTCCACTACCTAACATCGATCGCATGATCGATGCCACAGCTGGCCACGAGATCCTTACCTTTCTCGACGCCTACTCCGGGTACAATCAAATTCAGATGAACCCGGAGGACCAGGAGAAGACCTTGTTTATCACTAAGTTTGGAACATATTGTTACAATATAATGCCCTTCGGGCTAAAAAATGCTGGAGCAATATACCAACGCTTAGTTAATAGAATGTTCGAGGAACAGATAGGTAAATCAATGGAAGTATACATTGACGATATGCTGGTTAAGTCCCTGTGTGCAGAGGACCATTTAACTCATTTGCAAGAAACATTCAAAATCTTGAGGAAGTACAACATAAAGCTTAACCCAGAAAAATGTGCCTTTAAGGTCGGTTCGGGCAAGTTCCTCAGCTTCATGGTATCAAATCGAGGGATCGAACTTAACCCCGACAAGATCATGGCCATCGAAGATATCACTATCATAGATAGTGTGAAATACGTACAAAGGTTAATAGGATGGATAGCCGCCTTGGGTCGATTCATTTCGAGGTCATCGGATCGAAGCCACAGGTTCTTTTCTTTGCTCAAAAAGAAAAAGGATTTCGCATGGACCCTAGAATTCCAGCAAGCACTGGAGGAATTGAAACGATATTTATCGAGCCCACATTTGCTTCACACTCCGAAGTTAGATGAAAAGCTTTACTTATATCTAGTTGTGTCCGAGATAGCGGTAAGTGGGTACTAGTTCGAGAAGAGCAAGGTACGCAATTCCCTATTTATTATGTAAGTCGGACTTGAGGAGATGCTGAAACTAGATACCCACACTTAGAAAAATTAGCACTTGCATTAATAAGCGCATCTAGAAAGCTAAAGCCATATTTCAAGTGTCACCCAATATGTGTGCTAACCACTTATCTTCTCCGAAATGTTTTACATAAGCCTGAGCTATCAGGCCGATTGTCCAAATGGGCAATCGAACTTTGCGGGTATGATATCGAATATCAACCCCGAACAACCATCAAGTCTCAAATCTTAGCTGACTTCGTGGCCAATTTTACACCGACCCTCGTACTCGAAGTGGAAAAATAACTTCTGCTAAAATCAGGTAACGTTCTCTAGCATTATCACTCAAGTCTTGGACTTGGATTCTGTGTTGTCTTTAATGTCTGATATTAAGGTAGTCTAAGTCCAAACCAACTGCAGTACCTAAGCTATCCTTTAACACATTACCTATTCCATAAATAAGGGGCCCTTACAAGAAGTCCCTAGACTAGGGAGATCAAACATCTCCCCATCATCGGGGGTATGGACCCTCTTCATGGACAGTGCCTCAAATGTGAAAGGGTCCGGGATTGGCATCATTTTAAAGCCATCTACAAGTAACACTATTAGACAATCTATTAAAACTCTTAGGTTGAATAATAATGAGGCCGAGTATGAGGCCATGATTGCAGGTCTGAAACTAGCTAAAAGCTTGGGGGCAGAAGTCATTGAAGCCAAATGTGACTCTCTGTTGGTAGTGAACCAAGTAAACAAAAGTTTCGAAGTTCGAGAGGATAGGATGCAAAGATACTTGGACAAGCTACAGGTAACCTTGCACCGCTTCAAGGAGTGGACTCTAGATCATATGCCTTGAGAACAAAACAGTGAGGCCGATGAACTTGCTAACTTGGGGTCATCAGTAGAAGAAGATGATATTGTTTAGAGGACTCTCGTCCAATTATCAAGATCAGTGGTCGAAGAGGGTCATGCCGAGATAAATTCTACAAATTTGACTTGGGATTGGAGGAATAAGTATATTGATTATTTAAAAAATTGAAAAACTCCCATCGGACCACAAAGAGTCAAGGGCTCTATGAACCAAGGCTGCTAGGTTCACATTAGATGAAGATGGAACATTGTACATGAGGACGTTCGATGGACCATTAGAGGTATGTTTGGGGTCGGGGGACACCGATTATGTTTTACGAGAAATCCACGAAGGTACTTGTGGGAATCACTCTGGCACCGAGTCTTTGGTATCGCAAAATTATTAGAGTAGGATATTACTGGGATAGCATGGAAAAAGACACTAAGGAGTTTGTTAAAAAGTGTGATAAATGCCAAAGGTTTGCACCAATGATTCATCAGCCTGGAGAGAAACTTCACTTGTTCCTGTCCCCATGGCCTTTCATGAAATAGGGAATAGACATCGTCGACCCTCTACCAACGGCCCTGGGTAAAGCTAAATTCATTTTGTTTATGACTGACTACTTTTTCTAAATGGGTGGAAGCACAGGCCTTCGAGAAGGTCAGAGAAAAAGAAGTTATTGACTTCATCTGGGACCACATTGTATGTCGATTCGGAATACCTGCCGAAATTGTATGCGACAATGGGAAGTAGTTCGTCGGCAACAAGGTAACGGAGTTCCTCGAAGCACACAAAATAAAGAGGATCTTATCGACACCATACCACCCGAGCGGGAACGGACAGGCCGAAACGACAAACAAAACTATCATTCAAAACTTAAAGAAAACGTTGAGAGACGCAAAAGGAAAATGGAGAGAAACTCTACCTGAGGTTCTTTGGGCATATCAAACGGCATCGAAGTCCAGCACTAGGGCAACCCCGTTCTTTTTAGTATATGATTCTGAGGCCTTGATTCCAGTTGAGATCGGGGAACCCAGCGCCAGATTTCAACATGCATTAGAAGAATCAAATCACGAGGCTATGAATACTAGCCTTGAGCTATTAGATGAAAAACAAGAAGCTACACTTGTTCGGATGCCCCTGCAAAAACAAAGAATCGAGAGACATTATAATAGAAGGACCAACCTTCGACACTTCGAAATTAGGGACTTAGTTCTACAGAAAGTCACCCTCAATACTCGAGATCCGAATGAAGGGAAACTAGGCCCGAATTAGGAAGGACCGTACCGAGTTATCGGAGTTGTCGGTAAAGGATCTCAAAAAATTAGCACGATGGAAGGCGAACAATTTCCAAACAATTGGAATGTATCACTGCTCAAATGATATTACTGCTAAGGTACAACCTTCTCCTTTTTTCCATTTGAAATTAAACAATAACTCATTGCAGGTGTTTGATCGAAGATATCGAGGGCACCCTTCTACACGAAGGCCTTAGGTTTTAAAGCATGCGTTACACTCCTTTTCCCTTCGATTGGGTTTTATCCCAAATGGATTTTTCCGGCGAGGTTTTTAACGAGGTAACAACTATGTGCTACCTAAGGAGAATTCAACAGTATCCAAGGATTCTTTTCAATCAACCTCGAATACTGGGGGGCATCACCCCCAGAGGTTATATTTTCAAGAAAAATACTTCACGCCAAAGACGGCCTCGATAGGAGAACTTTGTAATAAGTCAAACGGTCAGATGAACCGTGTCCATATAGAATAGTTGAGCCCTGATGGCAAAACATGTACGCATTTATCGATTATTCAAAGAAGCAGTTTTTCTATATCAAAACACTTTGTGTCTCAAAGAAATTTGCTACTATACGAACTCCATACTTGTGATTCTGTGAGAAATGGCTCAAGGGCCAAAATGCAAACACACCTCGAATACTCGAGGACTGTCAGTGACAGTCAATATATTTAAATATCTAAGTTCAAATTTAAAAGACCTCAAAGAGGCATTCCTCGATGCAAAGTCCAACGCAACATACTTGGGGACTAATCTTTCGGACAAGTTCGAAAGGTTATCGGGAAACAAGTCCAAAAGACACACCCGAAGGCTACGACCATATTAAAGACTACGTTCATATAAAAAGGCTATGGCCGAAATAATGTGGCTCGGAGACGTCCGACTTTCACCATATGTTAAAGGCCTTCAAATACTTTGAAAAACCGGTTAAATAAGGCTACCCTTAGCTAAGCAAACAAAAAAGGGCTTTGATAAAATCAACCCTCGAATAATTTAAAGGCTTCGATAATATCAGCCTTTGAAAAAGCCTCAATAGGCATTAAACTATCTTAACACAAATAGATTACAAATGGGGTTCCAATCGATTGAACCCTCGAAAAATCCAACATGTACAAAAAATACATGTTAAGACATAAAGAAATTTTCACTAAGTCTTTTAGCTGAAAAGAGGGAAAAATTATAGCCGCTCTAGAGTCTGAATTGGCCCAACTTAAAGAGTCTAAGGGCCAACCTAAAAAGAGCCTAAGGGGCGATATAAAAGAGCCTAAGGGCCGATTTTATAAGCCTAAAAGGTCAATACAATTAGAGTTCGAGACCTCGCTCTCACTCAACTCGAACCCAAGGGTTCGATTATCCCAAACCTAAACAAATAATGGTTTGATCATGGCTCGGGGAGTCACCATTACCCGGTATGAGCCCGTAAAGGTCTATGCCCAAAAGCTCGAACTTATTTGAGCTCGTCCATGGCAGTTTCGAAGAAAACATCTGAGATAAAATCTCTAACACACAGTTAAAGAGAATGAAGTCATTGCGAGAATTTTACAAGGCAGGAAATATCGAAATTCTTTTTTTATATATGTTCAAAGAGATATATACAAGGGAAAGGGTCTTACAAAAAAAAAGAACAATACAAGAATAAAGGAAAACCCTATCCATGCCCAAGGTTGGTCTCTCCCTCGGGAGAAGCTTCCCCTTCAGGCCCAGCTTCATCATCGGACCTACTCTGGCTGCCTTCACATTGTCATCATCGTCGAAGGAGAGGAGGAATTTGGAATCGACCTTGAGTGCTTTTGCTTGGGCTATCTCCTCGGTGAGTCAAAACCTCAAGCATGTATCTCTTTGAGGATCTCCCTCCGGGATTGACACTTGGCCAAATCACTAACCCGTTTCTCCCGGTTGGAGGCTTCCCTTAGTTCCATTTGAGTAGCCTCAGCATCCTTTAGGTACACAATAATGGTTTTTTCAGTCGTGGCCTTCGTCCTCTCGACCTCAGCCCTAACTTCAGCAACCTCAGCCCCGATTGTGGCAAGTTTGGCGTCGAGCTCATCGATCTTCTTGGCCTGCGCTAGATTTTTTACTTTGACTCCCCGGAGCTAAGTCTCAGCCGAGGCCAGGTTGGCTAGGGCAGCCTCTTTCTCACTAGCAAGCCGATCCATGTTTTCCTTCCACTGGTTGCAGTCGGCCTTAACTTGATCGACCTCTCCTCGAAGCTACCCAATCATGTCCAATTTTTGCGGCAGCTGATACACTGAAGTGTTAGCCTCCACAGTTGGGTCAACTAGACCATACTCTTGCAAAAGAAGGGTTACCTTCTTGTCTATATCAGCCTCATTTTGACGAGCTTTGGCCAAATCTGCTCGTAAGTCCTTGATCTCCTCCTCCTTTTTGCTGCAAAGGAGCCTCAGGGCCTTTCCTTCATCCGAGGATCTCTTAATCTCGGCCTCACATTGGTTCAGCTCAGCTCTAAACTTAGTAATGGCCTACACGGAAAAAAGAGATATCAGTTAATGCAGAAGGACAAGAAAAAATTTGCAACAATAAGAATTAGTGTTACCCAAAAGAAGAGACGATGAGCCTCTTCAAAGAGGGTAGATGCATCATTGAGGCCGACGGCATCATCGGCCCCAGTGAAGCAATCCCGAAAAGGATCTTTTTTAAGGACCCTGCTTGGGTCGGGCGTTCGTAGAGCTTGAGCATCCTTTATTGCTTCCTCAGAATAAGTTGGTAGAGGAGGGGAGTGACCTATTGTCATGGCCCCAAGTAGGTTGCTCGGGGCACTCTGTTCAGCCTCGAGGTTCTCGATATTTGCCCCCTTCCGTGTACTCGTTGAAGGCGGGGGAATAATCTCGATCTCAGGAGACTTGGGGGCCTTGCCTGCATTTTTCTTCGGAGCCTCATCTTTACGAGGTAGGGTTTCCAGTTCAGAAGACTTGACGACCTCAGTTGGCTTCCTGGTTCGGGTCACCAACGCCGACTCTTCGCCCTTGTCCTCTTCTTCGTCGCTCAGTTGGTGGATTGTGTCCAAGTCCACCTGAATGAGTTTCCTCCTTTGCCGCTGAGCAGGGGCTCTCTTATCCTGGGGGTTTTCGGGTTTCGAAGCCCTTTTTCTCTTATTGTCTTTCCCTGATTTTGGAACTAGGGACTCAGTCTCTTCCCCGAACGGGGCCGGCCTTATTTCAGAGGCATCTCCAATACCTGCATGGATAAAGAACAAGCATGAGTAAGGCGACGTATACGGCAAAGGGGAAAGCATCAAAAGTTTGGGGGAAGGACTTATTGTGGTGTTTGGCCTCCCATTTACCTTTCGAAAAGTCATGCCATTTGCGCTCATCATACGAGGAGGTGGCAACCAATTTCAGTACCCAATCTTCAAGGTCTTGGATCGTGTGAGGCATCCAAGAAAACACTGCAAAAAGGGGTAAGGCATCACACAATGCATAAACAAAATATAAGAAGACACTAAGGAAGGGACTTCACTTAAGATCGGGGTTCCACTTCTCCGGGAATGGCATTTTACTCTCGGGGATGATGTCAGAGGTCCTCACTCGCACGAACCAGCTCATCCAGCCCTGGTCCTTATCATCATCATTACTAGCAAAGAAGGCCTTGCTCGATCGGAATTGAAGCTTGATCATCCCTAGGAAAATTTGAGGCCGGTATAATCTCATGAGGTGATCGAGGGTGAACTCTAGCCCCTCGGCCTTGCTGGAGAAGAAACGGAGCATCTTCACTATATGCCAGAAAGAGGGGTGAATCTGGCCAAGGGTGACTTGGTATCTTTTACAGAAGTCGATCACAACTGGATCGAGGGGACCTAGTGTGAAGGGGTAAGTGTAAACACTTAGAAACTCCTCCACATGAGTGGTAATGCTCTCATTGGGGTCGGGGATCTGTACCACAACCTCGTCCCCCCAACCATACTATTTCTTCATGGCTTTGATGTGCTTCTCCATTATCAAACAAACATATCTCGATACGTGCTCGCATCGATCGGGAATAGTAGGGGGATTTTCGACTCTGAAGTCTTTCTTTATAATGCAAGGGCTGGGAATGATCTCGTGAAGGGCCAGTGCTTTATCACGGGCCGGCCGGGAAGAAGAGAAGGAAACTTTCTCCTTCTGAGGAATTGTCTTTGTGGTTTTCGCCATTGTTTTGAGTTAGAAGTAGTAGAGATAGGCAGAGCTTGGTGTTTTCTGATGCTAAAAGGAACGGAAGTAACGAGTAATGAGAGAAAAGAGGAGAAGAGAAGGAGTTATAGAAGAAGGTTGAAGGTGGTTTCAAGATTGAAGTAAAGTTTTTTTCTGAAATTAAACCTTGAATTTATAGACAAATGACGATGGTTCAACAGCGCTAATGGCCTACCACCACTGGAGAAGCATTTACTGTTTTGGAAAAGTGAACCGACGGGATGTTTCAGTCACTTTGAGTGCCTACATCACGAGAATGACGTCATCGTCAAGGACTCCAAAAAATTGAGGTTCAAATCATTTCTTATCACCTTATTCTAAGAAATGCGGGGACTATCTGTATACGGTAAAGTCATACGCCTCCGATTTTGTAGGCTCGAGAGGTCGCGTCGAGAACAAGTTCAATATAGACTGAGCTCGAGCTCGAAGGCAAAATAGGAGACTCGAAGATCTAAGTATTCGAGGAACGTCGGAGCCTAATATGACCAAACCCGAGATAAGGCCATTATGAGTTTATAACAGAATGAGCAAGATTCCTTCCACGTCCCCAAGATCATGGCGTAGATTCCGGAATAGATTTGTACGAGTTAGTACTAATCCGTACTAGGCAGTTAGACAGCTGTCCCGATAAGATTCTTTACTGTAAATAGAAATGTACCTTATTTCGGGTTCCCCTATTATATAAAGGGGACCCCAATCATTTGTATCCATCATCAATCATTGGCAAAGAATATACTCTCTTACTTTCTTGCTCATATTTCATCAGAATTGTCTCTTAACTTTACTATCTTTACTGTTCTTGCTAACCAACCTCGAGGTCATCACAGCTCGAGGTCAGGACTTGCTTAAACACTAGTTTGATTCAACTTACTTCTTTCATTTATATGTTAAATTTCTTGGTTATTAATTAGTATTGAACTAAATCACATATCTTTAAAATCACAAACAAGTTTAATTGTTATTCGTATTTTCGAGGGAAACAAATGTAGTTTTTAAATATTATACCGACAGACAATGAAGAGAATATATTATTTGAATATGAAGGAAGTTCAAATATTATATGAAAGTGTATTATAAATTATCTATTTTTATTTACATTATTATTAAATGCTAGAAAAAATTTATAAACTAATAGTTAAAATATTTGTACGTGACTTTAAAGTTACATCATTGACGGAACTAAATTTTTTATCCAATACAATCTTAATGCTGCTATGTAATCGGATTGTTTTACTTTATTGGAGAATCTTTTACGTGTTTTCCGTTTCTGACAGTATTCTTATTAAATCCTAAATATTAGGACTTCATACATATTTCAAATAAGGAATTAATTGATAAATAAAATATTAGTAAACTCTTAAATATTAGAAAAATAACTTAAATTATAAGTTAGTCCAATGTGAAATCTATTTTTAAAGAGTAAAAAACGCGAACGGCATTTTTCTAAGGGCCATCGTGCTTTTGATATAGCGTTGCGTGTGTACCCCATTTTAATGAGTGCATAACTTTTTAAAGAATTACAGGAATATTATTAAACGACGTGTTCAGTTTATGAAATAAATATTAATGAATTTTTTTAAATTCCTGAAAATAATGCATGTTGATCTAATTTAGCTAGCACAATAAGGACTCGTTTAGTATGAGGGATAAAGAATAATTAATCTCGGGACTAAATTTAAGAAGAGTTTATCCCATGTTTGGTTGGGAAAAAACTGCGGTATAATTAATCCCGGGATTGTAAGGACTCGTTTAGTATGAGGGATAAAAAATAATTAATTCCGGGACTAAATTTAAGAAGAGTTTATCCCATGTTTGGTTGGGGAAAAACTACGGTATAATTAATCCCAGGATTGTAATTTTTTTTATCCCCATGGAAAGGTGGAATAACTAATCCCAGGATAATTATTCTCGGTATAATTAATTCTGGGATAACTTCTTTCCAACCAAACGATCTCTAAGAATGAAATCATGTCCCTGATTAGAAGTCCTCATATGCCTTATTGTAATTTATGAGAATTTTTGTGGGGAAAAAAATTAATGACAACTCATTTGGAATTAATTTTATCTTCTATTCTTTTTATTACTTCAAGTTTGCATTTTTACCGACTTGACTCTGGATATTGTACCTTAGGAGTTTTATCAAAATTGAAAATTAATTTTACTTATATGTTGTTCTTTGGAATAACTAATTTTCTAAATTCAGTGACCTAATTATTTGTTCTCAATGGTAAATATAATAATTTTTATTGATTCAAATTCATAATATTAACTCATTATAAGTTTTAAATATTAAACTGTATTTATAATAATGTTTAACTGTAAATATATTTTTATCCAATAAGAATTCTATGTTCAAAAGATAAGAATTCTAATAGTTCACGTGAACTTTTTTTACTTGATTGTAAAGTCCTCATACTAAAAAATAATTAAATTATATTTTGTCAATATAAAATCTGTTTTCAACTTATAAAAAATCGTCCATCATTTTATTATAATAAATTCTAAAATTTAATTATTTCTTTGACGCTTTATTAGAGTGTAAAATTCAAAGCCACCATATATGTTTAATAAGACACCAAAATCAACAGGAGACTACTTCGAGTCAAAATGTATAAATATCGTTTGGAGAATCTTAACCGGGGTGGGACTAATAATATATTAATACTACTAAATGTTAATATTTTCTACCCTTTTTTTGGTTTAAAAGACTACATCCTATTAATTAACGATAAAATACAGGGAGCATCTGCTTAGACGCAGTTGTACAAAAAGTTTGAAGAGTACTACTGTGGCTGAGTGCATGTGGATGTTCAGCGCCATGTTGATCTACTACTCTATTACAAAAAGGATGGTTGATGTTGCTATTACTAGAAGGTACATCAAAAGGATTACAAAAAAGAGTTGTTGAGTGTGCTTTTGTAGTAGAAGTTGTAGGGGTGTGCCTGCGTCTGCGCTAACCCCATTTATCTTCAAGCATGTCTTCCAGGAGAAAATTAGGTGGAGTTTGCAAAAAGGTGATGTTGCTGCCCATCATTTCCATCCCAAAAAGTGCTAGTCTATCTACTATTATGTTAAGCTCCCTGTAAGTGTGAACTATGGACGTATCACTTAGCGACTAGATCAGGGATCTATAATCATTAAACAAATGTGAGTACATTATGGTTGTACTATTAAGCATGGTAACTACTTCTGCTCCGTCCGTGTGGATTTAAAGTAGTGTCAGTTGGTGAGTTGCTACTAGTTGTAATTCTCTGAGTAGCGCCATGAGCTCTATATTAGTGACGTTACTTGCGGGACAGTTTCTCGCATAGCCCATCACCTACTCTCCATTTGTATCTCTAAGTACTCCCCCAAATCCAGTATTAGCATTTGACGCTTTGAGTGCCCCATCCGTGTTTAGTTTGAAATAGCCCATAGGAGGGTTTTTTTACTTAATGTACATAAGTAATGATTGTTTTTATGTATGGAGCTATTGGTTAGATAATAAAACTCATTGGCAAGTTTAGTAATTAACGTAATGTTGGGTGTATATTTGGAATATTCAAAGATGTTTTTATTTCTAGTATTCCATAAATGTCATCACATGAATGGAATAAGTATTTGATACGGTATTGAAGCTTTAATGTTAAAACCATGTGGTCGGATAATATTTTTAAGCCACGCATAGTTGGGGTGTGTTGTATACTTAATATTTCGTATGAAACTACCTAATCGCATGGCCTGTCGATAGTATCTTGCGTTAGGGCAATTGAAAAGAATATGGCTAATGATTTCATCTTGTACTCGGCATAGAGTACATAGGTTGGAAGAATGCATTTCTGAGTCATTGTAGGTAAGAGTTGGTTGGAAGATGGTTGTCTTATTAGCCAAAGAAACGATTTAATTTTTTGTGGTAAGTGCATTTTCCATATCCATCCATGAAGATTTGGAATTTGGTTGGAGTGTGTTAGCGCTTTATAACAAGAACTAACTGTGAATTGTCTTGAGGAGTTAAGGCTTCGAATGATGCAATTTGGGCCTAATGAATTGAACGGTAATAGATACTATTGATCTTTGCCATTAGGGCAGGTGGTAACTCAAAGAAGGTGACTGGAACCATGGCTTGTCCATTATTGAGGACCTCTTGGATGGTAGTTCATCCTCGATGTGTTATAGAGAATCCCTCATTATTAGTGTACAAATAGGCATATTAGGTGCCAATCAATTTTCTGTCCAAAACTTGATGTGTGTGGCTTGTATGACATGCCACACTAGTCCTTTTTGGCATGCTTGTCATCCATTAGTTTAATAAGAAAAAACTAATAATCAAATTTGTAAGTGATAACAAAGTCCTAAATATTTTGAACGTACTTAAACTTACAATTTTGTCTAATGAAATTTATTTATAAAGGGTAAAAAGACAAACAATAGTTCGTTAAGGACTTTCGTGCTTTTAATATAGTATAGATAGATTGTCACGACCCAAAATCCACTAAGGGTCGTGATGGCGCCAGACACAGCTATCAGGCAAGCCAACCGCAATTTACTAGCAATTTCTCATTTTAATAATTTTGAAATCATTTCCATTAAACAAATAAATAATAAACAATAAACTCCACTAGATAAATGAGGATGTCTTTACAAAATTTAACTACTGAAAAATCCCGTGATCATTCCAGAACCCGGTGTCACAAGTGCATGAGCAATTGCTAGGAAGCAATACAATACAACAACCGTCCGGAATACAATATTGGACAGAAAATAAATACAGTAATTTGAAAGAGACTCTGCTGACTGCGGGTCATCTCAGGAAGTGCAGCTCACCTAAGTCTCCGTATCAACCATGCTGCTACGCCCACTAGGCCACTAGAGATGCATATGCCTGTGCAATAAAAATGCACAGAAGTGTAGTATGAGTACGAAAACAACGTGTACCCAATGAGTATCTCGTCTAATCTCGAAGAAATAGAGACGAGAGGTCGACTTCGACACTTACTAATGGTCCAATAGTAATATATTAATGCGATGAAACACGAATTTATTAAGAACAACCTTAAATTCAAATAATTCACGAAACAGGTAAAAGTTCCTTTTTATTCAAAGTCTCCGGATTCATAAACCATTAGTTAATAATTATCTCAAGGCTAGGAGGGCAAATATCAATATCAATAAATTTCAAAGCAAGCAATACAAGCATGCGCAAATCATGTTGATGACGTACGACCCGATCTAACAATATTTAAACTGTGGACTGCCAGATGGTCGAATGGGCGAACGATAGATACATCTATTTAATCTGCCGAGGCGTTCGGCCCATTCCAGAATTTAAACACGCACAGACAATCAATCAAGAAGTCATCAGGAAATAATTATCCAAGGAAAACCAATTCGCTTTTAACAAGTTAGAAAAATGATGTTAAATTCTTTTTAGAAATCTATTTACCAATTCGATAGGATTTAAGCAATCAACTGTCAATAAGGTTATAGATATTCCAAGTATAGCATGTTTTTGGGTCCTAGACTACCCGAACAATAGCATAATAGTTGTTACGCACGGACTCTCGTCACCTCGTGCGTACGTAGCCCCACAAATAGGAGCACATAACCATTTATTTCACCTATGGAGACAATTCTCTCTTACAAGGTTAGGAAGGAGAGTCACCTCGCTCCGAAGATCCATAGTCGACATTCCACGCTCTTCCGAAGACTCGAATCGATGCACAATGCTCCAAAACTAGCCAATAATTATGCAAATCCATTAATATATGTTCAATTACTCATTACAATCCAATTTATAACAATTCCAATCCCCGATCGAAAAGTTGACAAAATTGTCCTCGGGCCCACGTGCCCGATTTCCAAAAATTTTCAAAGATAAAGTTTACCCATGAACTCCCGAACTCAAATATATGATTTTTTCTTAATTTCATACCCAAAATTGTGGTCAAAATCCAATGATATCAATTTTCTAGGTTTCCCTTCAAACCCCAAGTTTCTACCAATTTCCATGTCCAAATCCGTATATAATCATGTATTTAACTAAAAACTAGCATAAATTACTTACATCATGCTTGGTGGTGAAAATGGCACCTCAAAGTTACTCCAAAATCGGCTCCAATGGAAGAAATGGGGTTGAAATGAACCCAACTCCCGATTTAAAAGAACCTCACTACCTCCAGCATTTTCGCACTTGCGGTCACTTGGCCGCTTCTACGATTCCGCAGGTGCGGTTCCAATACTGCTTCTGCGGTCCTCCTCCAGCTGCCCCAGTCCGCTTCTACGCCGCACCAACCGCATCTGCGATCACGCAGGTGCGGGAATTCCTTCGCACATGTGGTCCCTGATCCCTTCACTTCTAACCACTTCTACGGTGCCCTTCTTCGCTTCTGCGGTGAACCCTCCACAGAAGCGGTTACACCAGCAACCAGACCCCTTCAGCCTATCCTTCAAGCTCTAATTCAATCTGTTAATCACCCGGAATCCACCCGAGGCTCCCGGGACCCCAACCAATCATACCAACTAGTCCCAAAACACATTACAGACTTGCTCGAGGCCTCAAATCATATCAAACAATGCTAAAATCATGAATCGACCTCCAATCCAAGTTTTATGAACTTTAGAATCTCAAATTTCTACTTTCGATGTTTAAACCTATCAAATCACGTCCGATTGACTTCAAATTTTGCACACAAGTCATATTCGACATTACGGACCTGCTCCAACTTTCGGAATTGGAATCCGATTCCGATATCAAAAAGTCAAACTCTCGGTCAAACTTCTCAAAAACCTTCAAATTTCTATCTTTAGCCAAATGACTTCAAAATGACCTACGAACCTCCGAATTCACTTCCAATCATGCTCCCAACTCCAGAATCACCATACGGAGCTATTTCCAGACTCGGGATCCCAAACGGACATTGATAACACTGAAATGCACTTCATTCCAAACTTATGAAATTTCTTCCAAAATGCTAACTTCCACAATAGGTGCCAAAACGCTCCCGGATCAACCAAAACCCGATCCAGGCATACGCCCAAGTCCGAAATCATTATACGAACCTACTGGAACCTTCAGATCCCGATTCTGAGATTGTTTACTCTGAAATCCAATCTTAGACAATTCTTTCAACTTAAAGCTTCCGAAATGAGAATTCTCTTTCCAAGTCAACTCCGAATTCCCCGGAATTCAATTCTGACCATGCGTACAAGTCATAATACCTGAAGTGAAGCTGCTCATGGCCCCAAACCATTGAACGACGCGCTAGAGCTCAAAACGACCGGTTGGGTCGTTACATTCTCTCCCACTTAAACATACGTTCATCCTCGAGCGTGCTAAGAATTGTGTTGGGGTTGTCCGAAATTGTTGTTTAACACCTCGAGCACCTACCTGTGCAACCACAACTCAACTGGACTCCCTAGCTCGATCAATCTGAAGATATCCTTTTTCACTTAAGCAAATAAGCCTTAGAGCCCAATTCCAACATCCGGAATTCTCTGCCAGGCATATTTCCAACATACGAACACCGTATCAATCACCACACGATGAACCAGAACATGACTGCATACCTTGCTGAATTCACACCTTGCACCGCTTTATTCACAGAACCACAATAACATTCTTTAAGCATAATAGTCGAAATTCCACAAATCTGATGCTCCCATTGCACCTCATGACATACATAGGTCTTGCTCTAACTCTTACAATACTGCCACGACGGAAGAAATGTGTAGAATTTCATAACCAACTGCCGAATCATCAAATCATTGGGTCTATACTCCTAACAAGAACCATCACCTTATTCTGAACCAAATAATGGTCTTTGCTCCCTAATGTACTTCATATAACCAGATTGCATTGATCCTAAATCCAATAATCTCGTCTCACCCAGTACGAACTGCTCAGGCAATAAGCCACCCCAGATATGATCAAAAGTCTCATATGATGCCACAATGTGCCAATAGGCTACCAATTCGAACGCGATACAAAAGGAAAACGAACTCTGGAAGGAACTACTCAACTCATGTACTAATATGGACTTTCCTTAGAAAAAAGGAAATGAGGCATACAAAAATAGCATATAGAAAACTATACTCAACATCACACTGTTGCGACATGCAACCCGATCCAAATAACATACCCATGGCGGCGTGCCACCCGATCCACACATAGAATTCACATAAGGAGATATACATCGAACTAAATTGCCCATTACAACAAAATATCGAATATTGGTCATAAGCACGCTAAGTGCATAATACAATCCCCGGGGAGACATATAGCGCTATAAGCTGCGAACTCAAGCACACCGAGGTGCGATATACGATCTGAATCTCAAGAGCCATTCTGCTTATATAACATCATCTCTACGCGGAACCTCAACACATAAGAAATTCACCAAGCCGTCTCACAACTCACACGGCACAATAGATCATTACATGAAATAGCTGACGACGAAATAACACCCTGACTACTCTTTCATAAGGGATGCATTGCTGAAATGAACACATCTGGCCTGATATAGAGCCCATATTCACATTTAAATCCATCCACAGACCTCAAGTTGATTTTGGTCGCACTGAACTAGGCTAATAATATTTCAAAGGTCAATAATAACACCCCTTTTCTAATAACACACAAGAACAACTATCATAACCAGAGTAATCCTCCACAGTCCATACCCCAATAAACCGAGTGCCCTCCAGGCATCAATTCTCAATTTAACGACATCACTACAATCTTCATACTTAGTCTAACTCTTCAATAAATCAAGTGGCTACATGCCACACTTATACAACCTTCCCGTGGGGCACGCTCCCATGACCTTCCATAACAGATAACAGGTCTGTTCATCCAAACCACTGGCCGCACTAACGCTGAAAAGTGATCGAGAATCCTTAACTACGATGCAAGCCTTTTTCACAAAACATCGATCTTAGGTGACGCTGAAGACAATGCCAACCTACTTTAAACATCGAAACCCCTTCCCTACTCATCCGAGCTCATGACATCCTTTTCAACACCGAACTGCAACCTTGATCCTCACTTCCAATTCCACACCACATCACTGCACCCATCATGCCAATATGCGATAGAACACAATTTTCATCATAACTCCGGAACCACTATTAGGTTAACGCTTCATCATATAAAAACTTTTCACCTAACTCACTTCAGGAGAACCATAATAATACACAGGTGAATTCTCATAATCGTAGAATATGCCAATTTCTAAGTAGTGGTCTAAGCCCCCATAGCCCTTACGGGATCCGCCTCCACATAGCAGGCCATAATAGTAGAATGCTTCTGAATAAAATCAAGTATGGCGGCCGACAAGCCTCACACGTTCCGTCACAATCACTTGCTTAACTTGATCACGCTGAAGGAACTGATCACTACCACCAATATGCCAATTCAACTATGTCTAGCCAATCCATCTTCGTCCAATTTATCCTTGATTGCCTTAGAAATAATAATAACTCCATTTATCACATAACACACTCCATCCGCACTCCTTCGGAGTGACCTTGAATCACGAGACCATGTTGTCTCCAATCCCACGAACTATTTCATACCTCCCGTGCGAGCACATTCGCATCCCCAACTAGCATGCCCATTCTGATAATCCCACTACAAATCTGAAGTCTTTCCTCATTTTCCTCCAAAATGCTACACTGCAAGTCAAAACATCATAGAACATTCTGGGCCTCTTCTCATAAGCTGCTACAAAAGCTTGATTCTTAACTGTACCTATAGGCTCGAAATCATTAGGCACCACACTTTAACCTTTGAATCCACTAGGACCGTTGTTGAGAGCCACCCGCTCTGATTTGGACCCGAATATAATCAACTCCATGAATCTTCTAGCGCATGAATACCCTCTCGACGAAGCACCCGGCAGAATTACTTCCCTTGAAACCTGCATCTATACAGACATAAATCCTGAATCCTTTCCCAAGTCTAAACATGAGCCAATAAGTCCAACCATAGCACACCTTTAACAATTCTTTCGCTCAAATTACCACTTATGTTTTTTTCCTGTAGATGAAATAGCCCATCAATATGCTAATAGCCAGAAACCTCGCAAGTAGTTAACTATGCAACCCAATCATAGGCGGTGGGACTCTCCCACTTAGCTTGAAGCCACTTATTACACAACTCTGAAATTCACCAGGATTCTTTATCTCTTATTGACATAACCTTGCACAATCAACCACCAAAATTATCGGAATCTTTCTGTAAAACCCCCTTTTTATACTCTGAACCATCAACCACATTCGCACGACCGATCTTTTTGCTGTATAACCAATAGAATTCTTCGTAGAAGTTTCGCCAACCATGCGACCGCTAACCTGCTCACAGGGAATAACCCGCATGTGGAAATCACTTCCCGACATCTTCCAACGCTGCTGCACGGGGTACAATCACTACAACATCAATAACCCATCCAGAGTCCGGGCTCACTCTCTAGTTGCACGAGTCCATACACCCCTCGTGGACATCAATTAAATGTGCAGCAACATCCTTCCAATTCAAATTTAGGTTGTATCTTTCTTCATTTCAAGCAGCTCCTTTTCCGTTATATCAAATCTCGTGCCGCGTAGTAGCCCATGCTTCAAATTAAATCTGTAGACCCAAGCACCATTCCCTAAAATTCTCAAATCATTCCAAACTCTCCTTAAGGTGCGTGGTCATCCTACCACCAAGCCCATATGCAACTTCGCCACTCTCCCACTTTGGCGGAACTCACCCCTTTAATCGACTACTCAACCTTTGCTTCTTATAATTGGCATTCTAGAAATTTTAACCACCGTCTGACACTCCCCACATGTCCTTTTCTCATCCTCCGCTGCTCAGTTGTTGCCTTAAATAAAAACTATCTTCGCAGCACTTGAACCCTCAAATCTCTACTAACCTTAAACTTTCACGAAGAAAATCTTTCTCGTGTAGTCAACATTAGAAACACTGATTCAATCCTGAACCACCATACCCCGCGATCTCTGGCAGTCATTTCTCCAATATTGTTCCACAATACCCCGCCCCAAAGGCGAATTGAAGAAACACGTAACACCGACGAACTTAACATATTCAATCATAGACGACGACACCACGTCGCAGATGAAAATCCCATCACACTTGAAATCACCAAGTCATGTCACTCCATCACTCCAAATCTGGACATCCCTAGGCTAATTGTTTTTCCTCCGCCGGACATGAAATATCAGATGTCTGAATCGTGCACTGAGTAGACTTCCTTTCAAATTATTCACTGCCCCAACACATAGGCAAGAATCCAACTATCAAGTTATTACTGTGCGATAACCAATCATGAGCATCATAGTAATCTGTGCATAGCTTCTAAGCTCTTAGAAGCACAACTACCGAGACGAAACGATAGAAAAATCCTTCTGCAAGGCAACGACAATAGCCCAATCAACAATACCGGGAGAAATCATCCTGTACCACCTCTGTAGTACCTTTAAAATTTATCAATTCTTGATTTATATTAAGCGTTCAACGTCGCATAAGATTGAGTAGGAAAGAAATAAATGCATAAGCCTCAAAGGAATCAAATAGCACGATGAGGAATCTAGAAAGGAAGTACTCCTAACAGCCCTGTAGCCTCCAGAAGATAAGTACAAATGTCTCTGTACCGATCCGCGAGACTCTACTAGACTTGCTCATGACTCGTGAGATCTAAGAGAACCTAGTGCTCTGATACCATGTTGTCATGATCCAAAATCTACTAAGGGCCGTGATGGCGTTGGACACCGCTGTTAAGCAAGCCAACCACAATTTACTAGCAATTCTCATTGTAATTATTTTTAAATCATTTCATTTAAATAAATAAATAATAAATAATAAACTCCACTAGATAAATGAGGTTATCTTTAAAAAATTTAACTACTGAAAAATCCTGTGATCATCCCAGAACCCGGTGTCATAAGTGCATGAGCAATTTCTAGAAAGCAATACAATACAACAACAGTTCGGAATACAATATTGGATAGAAAATAAATACAGTAATTTGAAAGAGACTCTGTTGACTACGGGTCGTCTCGGGAAGTGCAGCTCACCTAAGTCTCCGTATCAACCATGCTACGCCCACTAGGCCACTAGAGATGCATATGCATGTGCAATAAAAATGCACAGAAGTGTAGTATGAGTACGAAAACAACGTGTACCCAATGAGTATCTCGTCTAATCTCGAAGAAATAGAGACGAGAGGTCGACTTCGACACTTACTAGTGGTCCAATAGTAATATATTAATGCGATGAAACACGAATTTATTAAGAACAACCGTAAATTCAAATAAGTCACGAAACAGGTAAAAGTTCCTTTTTATTCAAAGTCTCCGAATTCATAATCCATTAGTTAACAATTATCTCAAGGCTAGGAGGGCAAATATCAATATCAATAAATTTCAAGGTAAGCAATACAAGCATGCGCAAATCATGCCGAGGACGTACGGCCCGATCCAATAATATTTAAACTGTGCACTGCCAGAGGGTCGAATGGCGCGAACCATACATGCATCTATTTAATCTGCCGAGGCGTTCGACTCGTTCCAGAATTTAAACACGCACAGACAATCAATCAAGAAGTCATCAGGAAACAATTATCCAAGGAAAACCAAAGCTTTTAACAATTTAGAAAAATGCTGTTAAATTCTTTTTAGAAATCCATTTACCAATTCGATAGGATTTAAGCAATCAACTGTCAATAAGGTTACAGATATTCCAAGTATAGCATGCTTTTGGGTCCTACACTATTCGGACAATAGCATAATAGTAGCTACGCACGGGCTCTCGTCACCTCGTGCGTACGTAGCCCCCACAAATAGGAGCACATAACCAATTATTTCACCTATGGGGACAATTCCCTCTTACAAGATTAGGAAGGAGACTCACCTCGCTCTGAAGATCCATAGCCGGCATTCCACGCTCTTCCGAAGAGTCTAATCGATGCACAATACTCCAAAACTAGCCAATAATTATGCAAATCCATTAATATATGTTCAATTACTCATTACAACCCAATTTATAATAATTCCTATCCCCGATAGAAAAGTTGACAAAACTGCCCTCGGGCCCACGTGCCCGAATTCCCAAATTTTTCAAAGATAAAGTTTACCCATGAACTCCCGAACTCAAATATATGATTTTTTCTTAATTTCATACCCAAAGTTGTGGTCAAAATCCAAGGATATCAATTTCTAGGTTTCCCTTCAAACCCCAAGTTTCTACCAATTTCCATGTCCAAATCCGTATATAATCATGTATTTAACTAAAAACTAGCATAAATTACTTACATCATGCTTGGTGGTGAAAATGGCACCTCAAAGTTACTCCAAAATCGGCTCCAATGGAAGAAATGGGGTTGAAATGAACCCAACCCCCGATTTAAAAGAAACTCACTACCTCCAGCATTTCCGCACCTGCGGTCACTTGGCCGCTTCTGCGGTTCCGCAGGTGTGGTTCCAATACCACTTCTGTGGTCCTCCTCCAGCTGCCCCAGTCCGCTTCTGCACCGCACCAACCGCATCTGCGATGCCTTCTTCACTTCTGCGGGGATGCTTCTGCGGTGAACCCTCCGCAGAAGCGATTACACCAGCAAGACCCCTTCAGCCCATCCTTCAAGCTCCAATTCAATCCGTTAATTATCCGGAATCCACCCGAGGCCCCCGGGACCCCAAACAATCATACCAACCATTCCCAAAACATATTACGGACTTGCTCGAGGCCTCAAATTATATCAAACAATGCTAAAATTATGAATCGACTTCCAATCCAAGCTTTATGAACTTTAGAATCTCAAACTTCTACTTTCGATGTTTAAACCTATCAAATCACGTCCGATTGACTTCAAATTTTGCACACAAGTCATATTTGACATTATGGTCCTGCTTCAACTTTCGAAATTGGAATCCAATCCCGATATCAAAAAGTCAAACTCTCGGTCAAACTTCTCAAAAACCTTCAAATTTCTATATTTAGCCAAATGACTTCAAAATGACCTACGAACCTCCGTATTCACTTCCGATCGCGCTCCCAACTCTAGAATTATCACACGGAGCTACTCCTAGACTCGGGATCCCAAACGGACATCGATAACACTGAAATACACTTCAACCCAAACTTATAAAATTTCTTCCAAAATGCGAACTTCCACAATAGGCGCCAAAGTGCTCCCGGGTCAACCAAAACCTGATCCGGGCATACGCCCAAGTCTAAAATCATCATAAGAACCTACTGGAACCTTCATATCCCGATTCCGAGGTCGTTTACTCTGAAATCAAATCTTAGTCACTTCTTTTAACTTAAAGCTTCCGAAATGAGAATTCCCTTTTCAAATCGACTCCGAATTCCCCGGAATTCAATTTCGACCATGCGTACAAGTCATAATACCTGAAGTGAAGCTGCTCATGGCCCCAAACCGCCGAATATATATATATATATATATATATATATATATATATATATATATATATATATATATATATATATATATATATATATATATATATATATATATATATATATATATATATATATATATATATATATATATATATATATATATATATATATATATATATATATATATATATATATATATATATATATATATATATATATATATATTCTCAAAGCACTTTGCCCAAGTCGACAATTCCTAATGCTAGCAAAAAGTTATTGGGTTCAATGAACCCGTAACTTTTGCACTAGATCTGCCCTAGAATAAAGATGATGGTATTAGAAAAAATAAAACCAAATAAAAAATAATGATCCAACCAAGGAGTACTCCCAACATCTTAGTGGTTGGCTTGGACTGACTAGTAGAACTGGTGGTCTTTGTCAGTGATCGAGGAGCGCAACTTTGTAAAGCCAGCCCCAAAAACCAATAAAGGCAAAGGTGAATCCAAAATTTTAATTTTATGAATTTTTATAATGATATTAAATTACTATATATTAATAATTCATCATGAACTATGAGCAAAATATTTATATATTTTAATAATTTTTAGTACAAATACACGATCTAGAGAAAAGTTATTGGGTTCAATAAACCCGTAACTTTTGCACTAGATCCGCCCTAGAATAAAGATGATGGTATTATAAGTAGAGGTGTACAAAACGAACCGGAAAACCGCACCAAATCGAAAAGTCAAACCAAACCGATTAAAAAATCTGATTAGGTTTAGTTTGATTTAGTTTGGTATTGAGTAAAAAAAATCTGAACCAAATCGGCATATAAATTTATAATTTTTATATATACTTTGAAGATTTTATATAAAATTTTCTTTAAAATATATCGAGAAATATTTGAGATTCTCTTGCAGGATATAGCATTTAATAGAATATGAAGTGCTCCATATTTATTAACCATAAATAATGGGTTGAATGATTACTTTATTATCAAGTGTTAATGAAATGCGTCAATTTCTTTGTTCTTCCATATTCATATCATATGTTAAGATCTATTAAATTCTTAGTATATCTTTTTTCGAATGTGAAGTGACTATTATTATTTAGGTATCACATTGATTTTTATGTTTAATCACTAAATTAGGCTAACCCTGAAAATGTACATCAACAAAAATTTATTGTCAGGCGACTAAAAAATAACTATTATGTGTTACTAAGAAAATTCTCCCATAAGAATATTTTAATAGATAATATATTTGTCATTTTGGATGACCGGCCCTTTCTTATACTTGATGAACTCATGTCGCGATGAATTAAACTCTGTTCCATGCCCCACTGCTTGTCAATCACATCGAAAAGTCTTCCGTTTTTTCGGTGATATCTATAAGAAGGAATACCTGTCTCAAGGTGAACAGGAGTTTCCAGCTCAAGAGAAATGATACCGACGCAAGGTAATTCAATTCTTTAGTTTGTGGCAGAGAGGGAAAGAAATATATTTAGAAATCTTTCCTATCTACCGGGGAAGGGGAGAGGAGAACATAAGTAACCATTAAACTATAGAACCTCACCTCAAACAAAGGCCATCAGAAGAGCCTGAAGTAGAGAAACCTACGAATAAATAAAAAATATCCCCTTCCAATACGGGCTCAAAGGACGACCTCTTCCGAGCCAAAGCTAAAAAGGAAGTCGGAGCTTGGTCCACATCGAGAAAAAACGTTCGTAATGAACGGATCTCCGATGTTTGAGCCTGCCAAGGACTAAGAGGCCATGAACTAGATCAGAATTATTCTCAACGAGTCCATAAAAAGTGATCCCATTTTTTTCATCGGGTCCGGATAAAGACCAAAGATCTTGAGCGACCGATCTGGCAAAACAACTCAAAAGATAAAGGTCGAGCGCCTTCAAAGGTTGCTCCAGTCGCCTAAAGCCTTGTATTGATTTTTTTTATATTTTTACTAAACATATATTTACTTATCAAAAATTTTATAAAGTAAGATTGAAATAATATTTAAGCAATAAAAAACTTGAAAAATCCGAAAAACCCGACAAAACCAAACGATATAGTTGGCTTGATATAGTTTTGATAAAAATCGAACCAACCTGATTCATGTACACCTCTAATTATAAGAAAAATAAAAAAATAACGGTTAGCCCCAACATCTTAGTGGTTATCTCTGTATGGGTCAAAATCTGAATAGACAAGAATCGGCATGGAAAGGGATGGCAAAAAGTTACTTGCACCACGACATATTTAAGGGTCAACGACACACGTCTCGGCCAAGGCCGAGGTTATATATTCAGAACGCTTGAGCGGCGAATTGGATGTTACGGCATTTCAAAGGGTCAATCCTTAATATAGTCAAACGACTTAAGTACCATAGTTAATGACTGTTGGGTAAAGGAGAAGACCTAATATATAAACTAAGTGAGAAGACGAAGAAGAGGGGGGCTGAAACAAACACACACACAGATATGTTTTCGGAGAAGAAGATGGATCTTAACTCTCTCTCCTCATGAAGGAAAAAGAAGTAAGGAAGCTCAGATCCTCAATGTATATCGTTAGCCACATCATATCACATGTATGAGGGTCAACTCTGTTAAAGATCGGTAACCATTTATCTATGTATTCCACTTTGTTATTCAATATTATGTAAATCACCATCTTCTTATTATATTACGAGTCAGTTATAGCTATGGTTAAATTTCATATTCAGCTATGCTTGCTCACTTTTATACCTTGTCTCAAATCTAAGATGAATTATCTTTGGCTAGGATTTACCTCAAATTTTCCCATCATCACAACACTTAATTAGTTTAACAAAAAGCTTAACATTTTTTGGTCAAACAATCTTGATTTAGTTTTGATAAAAATCGAACCAACTTGATTCATATAGATCCCTAATTTATAAGAAAGAAAACCAAATAAAAAAATAACGGTCCAACCAATGACTAGCCCCGACATCTTAGTGGTTGGCTTGGACTGACTAGATGAATCGGTGATCTTTGTAGTGATCGCGGAGCGGCTTCCCTGTAAAGCCCGAGCCCAAGAGGTGATTGGTACACGCACCACCAACCGGTACACCAATTTTATTGATTTTATATTTCCCCCCATCTTGGGTCACAAACTCATCAAAGGAGAGACCGATCACATAACTCCCAAAGAACAACACCATAACCCCCTAGCCATTTCATTGTGATCCAAAGTCCATACCTATACATACACAAGTCAAGGGATGCACCACGGCATATTTGAGGGTCAACAACACGCGTCTCGGCCAAGGCCGAGGTTATATATTCAGAACGCTTGAGCGGCGAATTGGATGTTACGGCATTTCAAAGGGTCAACCCTTAATATAGTCAAACGACTTAAGTACCATGGTTAATGACTGTTGGGTAAAGGAGAAGACCTAATAAATAAACTTAGTGAGAAGACGAAGAAGAGGGGGGCTGAAACAAAGACACACACAAATATGTTTACGGAGAAGAAGATAGATCTTATCTCTCTCTCCTCACGAAGGAAAAAGAAGTAAGGAAGCTCAGATCCTCAATGTATATCGTTAGCCTCATCATATCACATGTATGAGGGTAAACTCTGTTAAAGATCGGTAACCATTTTTATCTATGTATTCCACTTTGTTATTCAATATTATGTAAATCACCATCTTCTTATTATATTATGAGTCAGCTGTAGTTATGGTTAAATTTCATATTCAGCTATGCTTGCTCATTTTTATACCTTGTCTCAAATCTAGGATGAATTATATTTGGCTAGGATTTACCTCAAATTTTCCCATCATCATAACACCTAATTAGTTTAACAAAAATCTTAACATTTTTTGGTCAAACATTCTTGATTTAGTTTTAATAAAAATCGAACCAACTTGATTCATGTAGATCCCTAATTTATAAGAAAGAAAACCAAATAAAAAAATAACGGTCCAACCAATGACTAGCCCCGTCATCTTAGTGGTTGGCTTGGACTGACTAGACGAATCGATGTTCTTTGTAGTGATCGCGGAGCGGCTGCTCTATAAAGCCCGGGCCCAAGAGGTGATTGGTACACGCACCACCAACCAGTACACCAATTTTATTAATTTTATATTGCCACCCATCTTGGGTCACAAACTCATCAAAGGAGAGACCGATCACAAAACTCCCAAAGAATACCACCATAACCCTCTAGCCATTTCATAGTGATCCAAAGTCCATACCTTTACATACACAAGTCAAGGGATGCACCACGGCATAGTTGAGGGTCAACGACACGCGTCTCGGCCAAGGCCGAGGTTATATATTCAGAACGCTTGAGCGGCGAATTGGATGTTACGGCATTTCAAAGGGTCAACCCTTAATATAGTCAAACGACTTACGTACCATGGTTAATGACTGTTGGGTAAAAGAGAAGACCTAATTTATAAACTAAGTGAGAAGACGAAGAAGAGGGGGGCTGAAACAAAGACACACACAGATATGTTTTCAGAGAAGAAGATAGATCTTATCTCTCTCTCCTCACGAAGGAAAAAGAAGTAAGGAAGCTCAGATCCTTAATGTATATCGATAGCCTCATCATATCACATGTATGAGCGTCAACTCTGTTAAAGATCGCTAACCATTTTTATCTATGTATTTTACTTTATTATTCAATATTATGTAAATCACCATCTTCTTATTATATTACGAGTCAGCTGTAGCTATGGTTAAATTTCATATTCAACTATGCTTGCTCATTTTTATACCTTGTCTCAAATCTAGGATTATCTTTGGCTAGGATTTACCTCAAATTTTCCCATCATCACAACACTTAATTAGTTTAACAAAAAGATAAATATTTTTTGTGATCCAAAGTCCATACCTTTACATACACAAGTCAATGGATGCACCACGGCATATTTGAGGGTCAACGACACGCGTCTCGGCCAAGGCCGAGGTTATATATTCAGAACGCTTGATCGGCGAATTGGATGTTACGGCATTTCAAATGGTCAACCCTTAATATAGTCAAACGACTTAAGTACCATGATTAATGACTGTTGGGTAAAGGAGAAGACCTAATATATAAACTATGTGAGAAGACGAAGAAGAGGGGGGCTGAAACAAAGACACACACAAATATGTTTTCGGAGAAGAAGATGGATCTTATCTCTCTCTCCTCACGAAGGAAAAAGAAGTAAGGAAGCTCAGATCCTCAATGTATATCATTAGCCTCATCATATCACATGCATGAGGGTCAACTCTGTTAAAGATCGGTAACCATTTTTATCTATGTATTCCACTTTATTATTCAATATTATGTAAATCACCATCTTCTTATTATATTACGAGTCAGTTGTAGCTATGGTTAAATTTCATATTCAGCTATGCTTGCTCATTTTTATAACTTGTCTCAAAACTAGGATGAATTATCTTTGGCTAGGATTTACCTCAAATTTTTCCATCATTACAACACTTAATTAGTTTAACAAAAAGCTTAACATTTTTGGTCAAACAATCTTGATTTAGTTTTGATAAAAATCGAACCAACTTGATTCATGTAGATCCCTAATTTATAAGAAAGAAAACAAAATAAAAAAAATAACGATCCAACCAATGACAAGCCCCGACATCTTAGTGGTTGGCTTGGACCGACTAGATGAATCGGTGATCTTTGTAGTGATCGCGGAGCGGCTGCTCTATAAAGCTCGGGCCCAAGAGGTGATTGGTACACGCACCACCAACCGGTACACCAATTTTATTGATTTTATATTTCCCCCCATCTTGGGTAACAAACTCATCAAAGGAGATACCGATCACATAACTCCCAAAGAACAACACCATAACCCCTTAGCCATTTCATTGTGATCCAAAGTCCATACCTTACATACACAAGTCAATGGATGCGCCACAGCATATTTGAGGGTCAACGACACACGTCTCGTCCAAGGCCGAGGTTATACATTCAGAACGCTTGAGCGGCGAATTGGATGTTACGACATTTCAAAGTGTCAACCCTTAATATAGTCAAACGACTTAAGTACCATGGTTAATGACTGTTGGGTAAAGAAGAATACCTAATATATAAACTAAGTGAGAAAACAAAGAAGAGGGGGGCTGAAACAAAGACACACACGGATATGTTTTCGGAGAAGAAGATGGATCTTATCTCTCTCTCCTCACGAAGGAAAAGGAAGTAAGGAAGCTCAGATCCTCAATGTATATCGTTAGCCTCATCATATCATATGTATGAGGGTCAACTCTGTTAAATATCGGTAACCATTTTTATCTATGTATTCCACTTTGTTATTCAATATTATGTAAATCACCATCTTCTTATTATATTACGAGTCAGCTGTAGCTATGGTTAAATTTCATATTCAGCTATGCTTGCTCATTTTTATACCTTGTCTCAAATCTAGGATGAATTATCTTTGGCTAGGATTTACCTAAAATTTTTCCATCATCACAACACTTAATTAGTTTAACAAAAAGCATAACATTTTTTGGTCAAACAATCTTGATTTAGTTTTGATAAAAATCGAACCAACTTGATTCATGTATATCCCTAATTTATAAGAAAGAAAACCAAATAAAAAGAATAACGATCCAACCAATGACAAGCCCCGACATCTTAGTGGTTAGCTTGGACCGACTAGATGAATCGGTGATCTTTGTAGTGATCGCGGAGCGACTGCTCTGTAAAGCCCGGGCCCAAGAGGTGATTGGTACACGCACCACCAACCGGTACACCAATTTAATTGATTTTATATTTCCCCCCATCTTGGGTCACAAACTCATCAAAGGAGATACCGATCACATAACTCCCAAAGAAGAACACCATAACCCCTTAGCCATTTCATTGTGATCCAAAGTCCATACCTTTACATACACAAGTCAATGGATGCGCCACGGTATATTTTGGGGTCAACGACACGCGTCTCGTCCAAGGTCGAGGTTATATATTCAGAACGCTTGAGCGGCGAATTGGATGTTACGGCATTTCAAAGGGTCAACCCTTAATATAGTCAAATGACTTAAGTACCATGGTTAATGACTGTTGGGTAAAAGAGAATACCTAATATATAAACTAAGTGAGAAAACAAAGAAGAGGGGGGCTGAAACAAAGACAAACACAGATATGTTTTCGGAAGAAGATGGATCTTATCTCTCTCTCCTCACGAAGGAAAAAGAAGTAAGGAAGCTCAGATCCTCAATGTATATCGTTAGCCTCATCATATCACATGTATGAGGGTCAACTCTGTTAAAGATCGGTAACCATTTTTATCTATGTATTCCACTTTGTTATTCAATATTATGTAAATCACCATCTTCTTATTATATTACGAGTCAGCTGTAGCTACGGTTAAATTTCATATTCAGCTATGCTTGCTCATTTTTATACCTTGTCTCAAATCTAGGATGAATTATTTTTGGCTAGGATTTACCTCAAATTTTCCCATCATCACAACACTTAATTAGTTTAACAAAAATCTTAACATTTTTTGGTCAAATAATCTTGATTTAGTTTTGATAAAAATCGAACCAACTTGATTCATGTAGATCCCTAATTTATAAGAAAGAAAACCAAATAAAAAAATAACGGTCCAACCAATGACTAGCCCTGTCATCTTAGTGGTTGGCTTGGACTGACTAGACGAATCAGTGTTCTTTGTAGTGATCGCGGAGCGGCTGCTCTATAAAGCCCGGGCCCAAGAGGTGATTGGTACACGCACCACTAACCGGTACACCAATTTTATTGATTTTATATTTCCCCCCATCTTGGGTGACAAACTCATCAAAGGAGAGACCGATCACATAACTCCCAAAGAACAACACCATAACCCCCTAGCCATTTCATTGTGATCCAAAGTCCATACCTTTACATACACAAGTCAAGGGATGCATCACTGCATATTTAAGGGTCAACGACACGCATCTCGGCCAAGGCCGAGGTTATATATTCAGAACGCTTGAGCGGCGAATTGGATGTTACGGCATTTCAAAGGGTCAACCCTTAATATAGTCAAATGACTTATGTACCATGATTAATGACTGTTGGGTAAAGGAGAAAACCTAATATATAAACTAAGTGAGAAGACGAAAAAGAGGGGGGCTAAAACAAAGACACACACAGATATGTTTTCGGAGAAGAAAATGGATCTTATCTCTCTCTCCTCACGATGGAAAAAGAAGTAAGGAAGCTCAGATCCTCAATGTATATCGTTAGCCTCATCATATCACATGTATGAGGGTTAACTCTGTTAAAGATCGGTAACCATTTTTATCTATGTATTCCACTTTGTTATTCAATATTATGTAAATCACCATCTTCTTATTATATTACAAGTCAGTTATAGCTATGGTTAAATTTCATATTCAGCTATGCTTGCTCACTTTTATACCTTGTCTCAAATCTAAGATGAATTATCTTTGGCTAGGATTTACCTCAAATTTTCCCATCATCACAACACTTAATTAGTTTAACAAAAAGCTTAACATTTTTTGGTCAAACAATCTTGATTTAGTTTTGATAAAAATCGAACCAACTTGATTCATGTAGATCCCTAATTTATAATAAAGAAAACCAAATAAAAAAATAACGGACCAACCAATGACTAGCCCCATCATCTTAGTGGTTGGCTTGGACTGACTAGACGAATCAGTGTTCTTTGTAGTGATCGCGGAGCGGCTGCTCTATAAAGCCCGGGCCCAAGAGGTGATTGGTACACGCACCACCAACCGGTACACCAATTTTATTGATTTTATATTTCCCCCCATATTGGGTCACAAACTCATCAAAGGAGAGACCGATCACATAACTCCAAAAGAACAACACCATAACCCCCTAGCCATTTCATAGTGATCCAAAGTCCATACCTTTACATACACAAGTCAAGGGATGCACCACGGCATAGTTGAGGGTCAACGACACGCGTCTCGGCCAAGGCCGAGGTTATATATTCAGAACGCTTGAGCGGCGAATTGGATGTTACGGCATTTCAAAGGGTCAACCCTTAATATAGTCAAACGACTTAAGTACCATGATTAATGACTGTTGGGTAAAGGAGAAGACCTAATATATAAACTAAGTGAGAAAACAAAGAACAGGGGGGCTGAAACAAAGACACACACAGATATGTTTTCGGAGAAAAAGATGGATCTTATCTCTCTCTCTCCTCACGAAGGAAAAAGAAGTAAGGAAGCTCAGATCCTCAATGTATATCGTTAGCCTCATCATATCACATGGATGAGGGTCAACTCTATTAAAGATCGGTAACCATTTTTATCTATGTATTCCACTTTGTTATTCAATATTATGTAAATCACCATCTTCTTATTATATTACGAGTCAGCTGTAGCTACGGTTAAATTTCATATTCAGCTATGCTTGCTCATTTTTATACCTTGTCTCAAATCTAGGATGAATTATTTTTGGCTAGGATTTACCTCAAATTTTCCCATCATCACAACACTTAATTAGTTTAACAAAAATCTTAACATTTTTTGGTCAAACAATCTTGATTTAGTTTTGATAAAAATCGAACCAACTTGATTCATGTAGATCCCTAATTTATAAGAAAGAAAACAAAATAAAATAATAACGGTCCAATCAATGACTAGCCCCGTCATCTTAGTGGTTGGCTTGGACTGACTAGACGAATCAGTGTTCTTTGTAGTGATCGCGGAGCGGCTGCTCTATAAAGCCCGGGCCCAAGAGGTGATTGGTACACGCAACACCAACTGGTACACCAATTTTATTGATTTTATATTTCCCCCATCTTGGGTCACAAACTCATCAAAGGAGATACCGATCACATAACTCCCAAAGAACAACACCATAACCCCTTAGCCATTTCATTGTGATCCAAAGTCCATACCTTACATACACAAGTCAATGGATGCGCCACGGCATATTTGAGGGTCAACGACATGCGTCTCGTCCAAGGCCGAGGTTATATATTCAAAACGCTTGAGCGGCGAATTGGATGTTACGACATTTCAAAGGGTCAACCCTTAATATAGTCAAACGATTTAAGTACCATGGTTAATGACTGTTGGGTAAAGGAGAAGACCTAATATATAAACTAAGTGAGAAAACAAAGAAGAGGGGGGCTGAAACAAAGACACACACGGATATGTTTTCGGAGAAGAAGATGGATCTTATCTCTCTCTCCTCACGAAGGAAAAGGAAGTAAGGAAGCTCAGATCCTCAATATATATCATTAGCCTCATCATATCACATGCATGAGGGTCAACTCTGTTAAAGATTGGTAACCATTTTTATCTATGTATTCCACTTTATTATTCAATATTATGTAAATCACCATCTTCTTATTATATTACGAGTCAGCTGTAGCTATGGTTAAATTTCATATTCAGCTATGCTTGCTCATTTTTATACCTTGTGTCAAATCTAGGATTATCTTTGGCTAGGATTTACCTCAAATTTTTCCATCATCACATCACTTAATTAGTTTAACAAAAAGCTTAATATTTTTTGGTCAAACAATCTTGATTTAGTTTTGATAAAAATCGAACCAACTTGATTCATGTAGATCCCTAATTTTTTATAAGAAAGAAAACCAAATAAAAAAATAACGGTCCAATCAATGACTAGCCCCGACATCTTAGTGTTGGCTTGGACTGACTAGATGAATCGGTGATCTTTGTAGGGATCGCGGAGCGGCTGGCTCTGAAAAGCCCGATCCCAAGAGCTGATTGTACACGCACCACCAACCGGACTGATCACATAACCCAAATAACAACACCATAACCCCCGAACCATTTCGTGATACAAAGTCCATACCTTTACATACATAAGTCAAGGGATGCACCACGACTGTTCCCGCATCTTTTTGCCCCCGCTTGGGTCACGAGCTCTCGCTACAGAGCTCAGCGTTTAAATGGTGTTATGTTGAATATTATAAAGTAAATTTATTGGAGTTTTCTCACCGGTGTGGGAACAGAACAGTAATTATGTATTACATTATGGGCAAAATTGGAATTCTTCGGTTAGTCATTTCAGCTTTCTCCTAATTCTTCCTCTATGATTTCATACTCTTAGACATATCGTCTCATCTCAACCTTAGGAAGTTAAACGGTAAATCTTCCTATCATACTGCTATTTCTCTCAACCCTTATGGGTTTCGTTCCAAAAGTTTTCCGTCTTGGTTGAAGTTTACTGTACTTTTGAATTCTGGTAAATTCTTTTATTTTTTTCTGCACTTGTTTCTGGATTATAAGATTTGGTGGGTATTTGTCAATTTTTTTCCCTACTCTCTATCAGGGCTCTATAAATGCATGTGTGTTGGCTAGGTTACGGAATTGACAAAAGATCTAATTTTTTATCAGAAAATTAATTCACTCATCAACTTCTATTTTATATGCTGAAAATTGATGTTTTGGTTTTTTCCATTTCTAATTTAGAGTTTTTGTTGTTCCTGCGATTGCACGCATGTGAATTTTCTCTTAAAATTACTCATGTGTTTTTTATAAGTTTTGTAGTAATAGTCTTTTAGCTTATGTAGTCAAACTTCCTACACCCATACGTCCGCCAGTATACCTTTTTGGTTCGGGACAAAGTTAAGCCGATACATACGATAGGCGAAGGGAAGACCCCTATTTCATAGCACCTGAGGAACACAAGTTTGATGGAGAATTGTGTAGGAATATATACCACAGCAAAAGCAATAACAGAATCTTATTCACGTGTAATCTAAACAACTAGCACGTATGGAGATTTTAGGATTATCTCTTGAAGCGTAAACACAACAAATCTATGTCGTTCTCCAGTTCCTCAGTTGAAAACACACCAGCAGATTTTCACAGTCTTCTACTGTGTTACCCAAACAATAACCGAAATGGAGAATTTTTGGTGGGCAAAATTCTAGTAGAAACCGCAGTCAGAATCTTGTCAAAAACGTCCAACCCTTATATCCATATATATAGCTGCGTTTTAGGTCAAAAACATTTTCAAAACCTGTTAGGTTTCCTTCTCCCACTAATGGACGGTTTCCACGTTTTCTTTCCCACTAAGTAACACTTTCCACTATTTTCTATTATTTAGGCACAGTAGGGACAACAGAATTTAATTAACAAGGCTTCCTATTATGATATTAATTTCGAAATTCTGAAATTAATTTCCATCATAATAAATTACGAATTATTCCACTAAAAATTCGTAATTGCACTCCTTAGTTCAATTTCGAAATTCTTCCATAAAACCTTATTTAACTCCCCATGTTAAGATTCAGATAATAATCAATCAAATTAAATTACTGACTATTTAATTTATTGATTACTTCCTTTAGATTTACACTTAACTTATTTCATGTGTCGGATACAAAATCCACCGGTCGGGTTTACACATGAAAACTTATAAGCTTTCATAAAGGAGTATCATCAATCTCAAAATCGATACATGGATTCTATCAACTAATTATTACTTCGCCAATGTATATCATTGTTATCCAATTTACCAGGCTTATTGACTCGCGAAAGAATCTTGCCTTTTAAAAAATCAAAACAACAAGTGACATACACAGCTAATAATAATTATATCAGGATTAAGAGTATAAGTACATTAAATGGACTAGAGAAATTATTTTATAAAGTCAGTATAAAATACTCATCTCTACTTGATTCGTTCAATACATACAAAATGTACTAGCACAAGAAGTTGGAATTAAACCATTCCCATAATCAAGATAAATTATATTTAATCTTGTGCTACAATCATTCCGATGATTTGTCCAATTCCATCATTAGATTGTGAACATTAACTTTTATGTCTTACAAGAACCGATGATTTAATCTTCCGTGTATAAGCTAAACTCTATACACTAAATCATCTACTATGTAAGCAATGGACGCACAAACCAACACATGATCTATTTAAAATGAAACTTTATTGAATTTAAATAAGTAAATAAATAATTGTTCATAAAGAATACTATAACAATACACATGGCTTATAGTATATTCTAACAATCTCCCGCTTAGACTAATAACCATGCGTCTACAATTTTGATACCCATTCCTTCTACATGCTTATCAAAAGTCTTCTGTGGTAAGATCTTAGTAAATGGATCTGCCAAGTTGTTCTCTGACGCAATCTTGGTGACCATTACATTCCTTCTCTGCACTATATCACGAATTAAATAATATTTACGCTCAATGTGCTTTGCCCTCTTATGGCTTCGTGGCTCCTTTGAATTTGCAACCGCACCACTATTATCACAGTAAAGCGTAATTAGCGCTTGAATTGAAGGAACCACACCCAACTCTCTCAGGAAGTTACTGATCCAAACTGCCTCTTTGGCTGCCTCAGAGGCTGCCACATATTCGGCTTCCATGGTGGAATCAGCAACACAAGTTTGCTTGATACTCCTCCAACTTATGGCTCCACATCCAAGAGTAAACACATTACCTGAGGTAGACTTTCTAGAATCTCTATCTGATTGGAAATCTGAATCAGTATACCCAATAGGTACCAGGTCATCCGAATGGTAGATCAACATGTAATCCCTAGTCCTTTTCAGGTACTTGATTATAAGTTTAACCGTCGTCCAATGCTCTTTCCCAGGATTAGACTGAAATCTGCTAACAACGCCAATGACAAAGCAGATATCAGGCCTAGTGCATAACATAGCATACATGAGGCTCCTCATAGCTGATGCATAAGGGACCACCTTCATCTTTTCTATCTCTTCATCAGTCTTAAGAGACTGATCTTTAGATAGAGAAATTCCATGTCTGAAAGGAAGGAATCCTTTCTTGGAATCATGCATGCTAAACCTAGAGAGTATTGTATCAATATAAAGACCTTGGGACAAGCCTAATATCCTTTTCTTGCGATCTCCCAAGAGTTTGATCCCAAGGATATGAGCCGCTTCTCCCAAATCTTTCATATCAAAATGTGTGGACAACCACTGCTTAACTGAATTCAACATGCCCACATTATTTCCTATGAGCAGTATGTCATCTACGTATAAGATCAAAAATGCCACTTTGTCCTCATCCCACTTTTTGTATACACAAGATTCGTTAAGACACTGATCAAAACCAAAAGTTTTAATCGCCTTATCAAAACAAGTGTTTCATGCCCTAGATGCCTGTTTTAGTCCATAAATGGACCTTTTAAGCTTACACAACATGTGCTCTTTTCCACTTTCCATAAAACCGTCTGATTGCATCATATAGATGCACTCATCAAGACTTCCATTAAGGAAAGCTGTCTTGACATCCATTTGCCAAATCTCATAATCATAATGAGCAGCAATGGATAAGAGAATCCTTATAGACTTAAGCATGGCTACCGGTGAGAAGGTTTCCTCATAGTCGATCCCTTCTTTCTGAGTAAACCCTTTCGCTACAAGCCTTGCTTTAAAAGTTTGTACTTTTCCGTCTAGACCTCTCTTTTTCTTATAGATCCATTTGCATCCAATGGGTTTAACCCCATCAGTTGGTTCTGCAAGATCCCAGACCTGATTAGAGTACATAGACTCCATCTCTGATTTCATAGCAGCAACCCACTTATCGGCATCCTTATCATGTAGTGCTTGGTCGTAATTGACAGGTTCGGAGGTAGGCTCCTCAGGGATCCTATCATATGATTCTCCTAAGAGCGTATAATGAACTGGCTGTCTTATTTCTCTCCCACTACGACTACGCACTACATCAGTTGCAACTACATCACTTTGATTTTGTGGTTGAACCACAACATCATCAGGAACCTGAGTCTCCATGCTATCCATAGGGATATCAACGACTTCTTCTTGTTGTGCAGTCTGCTCAACATGACTCCCACTACTTTGTGGTAGTATGACTGCGGGCACTTGTTCTTGTGGGACATTAAGTCTATTGACATTTCTCCCACTACTAAAGTGCAATGGTATGTCAAAATCGACTTCCGGGGTTTGGATATGGTCGTTTTGATTTTCAGTTGACTGAGTTTCCATTCCTTTGCTAAGTTCTTGTAAAACGAGTTTACTTCTAGGAACATGATTCATCAAATAGTCCTCTTCTAGAAACTTGGCATTTGTGCTAACAATTACCTTTTTCTCTTTAGGACAATAGAATAAACCACCTTTCATCCCTTTTTGATAACCTATAAACACGCATACATCCGTTCTTGCCTCCAATTTATCCGTTTTCCCCTTTAGCACATGTGCCGGACAACCCCAAATTCGAATATGCCGCAGACTAGGCTTGCACCCAGTCCACAATTCTGTAGGGGTCAAGGGTAATGACTTTGAAGGAACTAAGTTCAGAACATAATTCGTCGTTTCTAAGGCATGTCCCCAAAAAGACGAAGGCAAATCGGAATAACTCATCATTGATCTAACCATTTCCATAAGAGTCCTATTTCTTCTTTCAGCTACACCATTTTGTTGTGGAGTTCCAGGAGCAGATAATTGAGATGTAATTTCACATTCTGATAAATAACCAATGAAGTCCGTAGAGAGGTACTCCCCACCACGATCAGATCGTAGTGTCTTGATATGTTTATTATGTCGCTTTTCAGTCTCAGTCTTGAATTCTTTGAACTTTTCAAAACATTCAGACTTTTGACGCAACAAATAAATATATCCATATTTTGAGTAATCATCTGTGAAAGTCACAAAATACTCAAAACCACCTCTTGCTTGGACATTCATTGGACCACACAAATCAGAATGAATTAACTCTAATTTATCACTTGCCCGATTTCCTTTTGAGGGGAAATTTTGTTTTGTCATTTTTCCTTCTAAACAAGATTCACAAGTTGGTAGTGCCTCCACTTTCAATGAACTTAAAGGTTCATCCTTGACCAACCTGGAAATTCTGTTTAGATTTATATGACCCAAACGCAAGTGCCATAAATATGTTTCACTCAATTCAGAAGAACGTTTTTTCTTACTTGGTAAATCAACATTATTCAGTTCTTTAGGTGGTAACAGTTTAGGAATAGAGTCAACAACAAAAAGACCATTAATCAATGTAGCCGAAGAGAGATAACGGTTATTATGAGTAATAACACATTTATCAACGTCATGACAATTAAAATCATAACCATCTCTCACAGCGCTAGAAACCGAAATTAAATTCCTTCTAACAGAAGGTACATATAATGTGTCTTTTAAAGCTAAAACTCTACCACTACCAAACGAAATACTAATATTTCCTAATGCTAAAGCTGGGGCTGCTGAACCGTTTGCTTGATAAACATTGATTTCTCCTCTACTTAGCCTCCGCGTTACCTGAACCCCTGCAAATAAGTGCAGATATGATTAGTGGCTCCCGAATCTACACACCATGACATGGTAGAAACAACCGCTAAAAATGTTTCAACGACAAGTAGATGTAAATCACCTGGTTTATTTTTCAGCTTGGCCAGATAAGTTGGACACTGCTTCTTATGATGCCCGGGCTACTTGCAGTGATAACACTTGCCCTTAGCCTTTTTCACACCAGCAATCGCGCTACCAACAGAGAGTTTTTGAGCCTTTTTCTTTTTTTGCCCGCCTCTCAGCTTAGAAGAAGAACCTGCCTCAAAATTCAATGCCACGGGAGGAGCTTGGGACTTGATAATAGTCTCTGCCGACTGCAGCTCATTCAACAATTTCGCAAGGGACAAATCCATTTTGTTCATGTTATAATTCAGGCGAAATTGCTGAAAACTGTCAGGCAAAGTCTGCAGGATCATTTCAACCTGCGTGTCCTTATCAATGTTAGCTCCAAGAACCTCCAGTTCATTCAGAAGACTCATCATCTTCAGAACATGGTCCCTGACCGATGAACCTTCACCATTTTGGTATTCAGAAGGACTTTCATGGAAGTCTGCTTAGCCGCATGATTCTGATATCCGAACATTTCTTTGAGATTTTCCAGAATGTCATAAGCAGACTCCATCGACTGATGCTGATGTTGCAGAACATTCGACATGGATCCAAAATATAACACCGCGCCATCTCATCAGCCTTAATCCATTTCTGGTAAGCCTTCTGTTCATCATCTGTGGCATCATCTCCAGGTTTTTCTGGACACACCTCATCGAGCACAAATTTGTACTCTTCAGCAATTAGAACAATATCCAAATTTCGTTTCCAATCAACATAATTTGGACCCTCAAGTTTGTTTTGGATAAGAATGGCAGTAAGGGGATTGAAAGCAGTCATTGTCAATCTAGGAGACATTAAATATTTAAATAGATCAAATCAGTTTGTATTATGAACATTAAAATTCAAAACACATTATATATATACAATCTATGCACCTTGAACAACAAATTTCGATGGGAAAGAAGCTATTCTTGCAATATACATATATAATGACAGATTTTCACTCCATAAACTTAAACAGGTCATACTCAGATGGAGAGTAAACTGTTAATTTAAGCCAAGTGAATATCAACATTCAACATATATTAGTCCCATTGAACCAACATGCATACTCAGATGGAGAGTAAATACAAATAATCAATGACTAGTATAACATAGTGATTATTCATAATATTTTTATCCGATATGGAAGAAGACCTACGTCAACGTGTAAAAACATTATATCACTGATTTTTTAAGCCCGGGGACCAAGGGAATTGATCCCCACAATTACTGGAATTAAAAACAACAAAAAAAAAATTCAGAATTTTAGAAAAACAGCAAAAACATATCTAAACGACCCCGAAAGCCCAATTCGGCAAAACTTGTTTTTCCGTTTTACATGATAAAATTCAACTTTCAGATTATTCTAACTCAACATCACCAATATTAAAAGGATACATCAAGTTTTCAGAATAATCAACACAATCCATAACAGATAATCACACCAAAAAACAGTGCAGGTTTTCAGAAAAACAAACTTTGCATGTAATTCAAAACTTGCATATAGAACATGATATTAATTCTTATGGTTTATCCTAATTATTTAATTAGACGTGAGTAGGCTCTAATACCAATTGTAGGAATATATACCACAGCGGAAGCAATAACAGAATCTTATTCACGTGTAATCTAAACAACTAGCACGTATGGAGATTTTAGGACTACCTCTTGAAGCGTAAACACAACAAATCTATGTCGTTCTCCAGTTCCTCAGTTGAAAACACACCAGCAGATTTTCACAGTCTTCTACTGTGTTACCCAAACAATAACTGAAAATGGAGAATTTTGGGTGGGCAAAATTCTAGTAGAAACCGCAGTCAGAATCTTGTCAAAACCGTCCAGCCCTTATATCCATATATATAGCTGCGTTTTAGGTCAAAAACGTTTTCAAAACATGTTAGGTTTCCTTCTCCCACTAAGGGACGGTTTCCACGTTTTCTTTCCCACTAAGTAACACTTTCCACTATTTTCTATTATTTAGGCACAGTAAGGACAACAGAATTTAATTAACAAGGCTTCCTATTATGATATTAATTTTGAAATTCTGAAATTAATTTCCATCATAATAAAATACGAATTATTCCACTAAAAATTCGTAATTGCACTCCTTAGTTCAATTTCGAAATTCTTCCATAAAACCTTATTTAACTCCCCATGTTAAGATTCAGATAATAATCAATCAAATTAAATTACTGACTATTTAATTTATTGATTACTTCCTTTAGACTTACACTTAACTTATTTCATGTGTCGGATACAAAATCCACCGGCTGGGTTTACACATGAAAACTTATAAGCTTTCATAAAGGAGTATCATCAATCTCAAAATCGAGACATGGATTCCATCAACTAATTATTACTTCGTCAATATATATCATTGTTATCCAATTTACCAGGCTTATTGACTCGCGAAAGAATCTCGCCTCTTAATAAATCAAAACAACAAGTGACATACACAGCTAATAATAATTATATCAGGATTAAGAGTATAAATACATTAAATGGACTAGAGAAATTATTTTATAAAGTCAGTATAAAATTATATTTAATCTTGTGCTACAATCATTCCGATGATTTGTCCAATTCCATCATTAGATTGTGAACATTAACTTTTATGTCTTACAAGAACCGATGATTTAATCTTCCGTGTATAAGCTAAACTCTATACACTAAATCATCTACTATGTAAGCAATGGACGCACAAACCAACACATGATCTATTTAAAATGAAACTTTATTGAATTTAAACAAGTAAATAAATAATTGTTCATAAAGAATACTATAACAATACGCATGGCTTATAATATAAGGAGAAGAGAGATGGAAGAAAGGGCACATGATGGATTTAGGAGTCTTTCTCTGAGCCGTATGCGATTATAGTCGCACGTAAGGTAATGAGGGGGTTCCGGCCATACGTGTAGTGTGGTGCTTGGATTTTGCTAGGCAGTTCTTTGTAAGTGGTGCTTTGGTATCGCATTCTTTACTTTGTATAGTAAAAACATCACTCCGAGAAATAATAAAAGTAGAATATAATACAAGTTATCTACTTTCTTACGATCAATCTTAGAGATACAATGATACACGGCAATTTTGTAAGCTATAACACCTAACTCACACACAGTGGGAAGCTGAACCAGTTAATATGTAAAGCTTACATATTCTCGTTTAAGTTGTTTATGTTATGTTTATTGTGGCATCTGGTGTCTAATTTAGTTCTTACCGGCTAAAGCAGAAAGACCACCATTGTTTCTTAACAATTTACATTTTAGGACCGTTACTTAGTTATGCCGCTATGAAGAGTTTAGCGCTCTTAAATACTATTAACGGTTGTTGTGAACTTGAGTTGATAATCCTCTATTAGCTAAATTCGGAATACTAAAATGGTTATCAGCTACCTTATTGGTAATGGTAAGGGGTTGGAAAAACTTTTGTGTGGTCAACTATTGAATTGACACAGTCCGGAAGATAATCCTGTATACTTTTTGTATTGGTTGCTTTGCTTCTTTTCTTGTTGTTAGGTGTATCACACTTCTTTTATAGAACAAATATATATAACAAGAATATTGTAGAAGGATCAAACTGATATTTATATTCCAATAATTTGTGTGCAGTTGCTAATATTTTTCAAAGTAAATAACTGTACAAGTTTGAGATACAAGTGCCATTAGTAATATAACCACATGTAATATATGAGTAAATGATTGCCTAGTAGATAATACATTTCTAATCAGATAGGTCCAGATGAAAAGTGTGTGAGAGATCAAATATTAATGAACCTTGTTTCTATGCGCTACTAACTCTCTTGATAATGAAAAGGGCATCAATCAAACAGGTAGCATAAAATAATTAGAAGGACATGCGGACATGCAATTTCACAATTAATCACGTACTCCTCTTCTTTTTAGCCGTGGTAGCTTTTACATCACTTTTTAAATTCTTTGACCTTGTTTGCAAGTAAATAGCAGCCATTGAAAAGGGTAACTTGCATAATACAGTTATGTGAACTTATCTCGGCTTCTATGTACATGAAATGTGAATCTGAAAAGCAAAAATGGATGTCTTCTTCTGAAGTTGATGATAAAGTCCGAAAAACTTATTCAGAAAGGGAGCAAATTCCACCTCGAGTCAACAAATGGATGGCTCAAGCATAAAGTTTTAAGTCAAACTTGCCTTGCAAAGATTAAGCTCTAAACTTGATTTTGCAAAACAGAAACTTACAGGGAAGTTGTCCTTGGACAAATGGGGGCAATTGAAAGTTGAAATGGTCCAACCAATGACTACCCGACAACTTAGCGGTTTTGGCTTGGAATGGTTGGCAGAACTGGTGGTGTTAGTAATCGAGAGCGCTGCTCTGTAAAGCCAGTCCCACCAAGAGGCGATGATTGTGCCTGTTAAAGCGCGCACACCACCTGACTCCCGGGTCTTTGTTAGTGATCGAGCGCGCACACCACCTGACTCCCTGGTTTTTGTCAGTGATCGAGGAGCACTACCATGTAAAACCAGCCCCAAGAAGTAGCGGTTACTATTTAAAGCACCCACACAAGCCATCCGACTCCCCTCAGTAGGGCCAAAGGAGGGAGAGACGGATCACACAAATCCTAAAGAACACCACCACAATCACCGAGCCATTTCCTTTTGGTCCTTTACCAAACCAAGTCACGGGTTGCATCAAGGCTGTCCCAAGCAACTTATTGCACCCGCTTGGGTCACAAGCTCACGCCACTGAGCTCAGCGCTTTTCTGTAGTTTTCTTGATTATTATAAAGTAAGTTAATTGGTGTTTTGCCATCGCTGCGGGACAGGAATGTCTCTTCTTAATATATAGCTTATTTTCCTAATAATACGTAAACTTAAAAAAAATTATAATTACACTTTTATCCAACAAAGGCAACGGGTTCAACTATAAAAGTGGATTTCAATTGTATATGCTGATACTAGTCAATTTTCTTTTAATGATATTAGTGAGATTTTACCGAATATAACAAGTTGATTACCATGTATCTTTATATATACTTATCATCACAATTTACCTGTAATTACTTTATTAATATCTTAGTTTTACAATTATATTTATACCATTTTCTTGACTAAGGGCTTGTTTTGTTTATAGATAATATTGATATTCCTCCAATTCAAAAAAAAAAAAATGAACCTATTACTATTTGGATAGTCAAACAAGTTTTTTTTTCTTTTTTACCATTTTTTTTGTAAATAATTTTTAAATATTTTGCATTGTTAACTTTTGTGGCTTATATCACTTTTTGTTTTTGGATAAATAAGCAATTTTATTACCACTAAGAGAAATACAGCTCAAGAAAAGAAAAGAAAACAACTAATTGGACTACCCTTCGACTCTGCTCAGTTCACCATGTCAAATAGCCTACAATTCTTACGAGGAAGGATAAAAGTTCATAGCAGTATTTATTTTGTTGTTCCGCTTCCTGCACATACTGGTTCTCACAAAGACCTCCTGGATGATCATCTTTATAATTCCTGCATGTTGTCTTGTTTAAAATTTTTAAATATATAAATTTTATTTCAAAAAATTTAAAAAATCTGTCTGAATTTAATCCGAAAATTAATTAATTTGACCTTCATAAAAGATTCAAACAAATTGCATAAGAGGAAGTAAAAAATAACATTAGAAAAAAGGAGATACTCTGAAAAACCATGAAAGGCTGAAAACATGCATTTGCCCAAGTCGTTAAAAGAAGAAAGAATAAAAAGGTGATGGTTCAACCAATGACTACCCCGACATAGAAGTGGTAAACATGCATTTGCCCAAGTCGTTAAAAAAAGAAAGAATAAAAATCGTTAAAAGAAGAAAGAATAAAAAGGTGATGGTTCAACCAATGACTACCCCGACATAGAAGTGGTGGCTTGGACTGGTAGCGTAACTGGTTAGCAAGGCACAACAACTGCTCTGTGAAGCCAGCAGGCCCAAAGATACTCTTCAGTCCTTACCTTATTTTACAATAAGGGCAAGGGTCCAAATTTGTGGCACCCTTCACCGTCATGGGTTGAGAACCATGACTGTTCTCACCACCTTATTGCCCCCGCTTGGGTAACAAGCTCGCGCTACTAAGCTCGGCATTCAACTTAAGTCTTGTTGACTCTTATAAGAAAGGTCTATTTGTGTTTAGCCATCGGTGTGGGATAGGGAGGGCTCCTCTTAGGTCACAATTAGTTTCACTCAAGATATGTATTTGTGTCGTTATAGTCATCTGTTGTTGTTAGGATAATGTGGTCTAATATTTTACTCAAAGCCATATCATCATGCCACATAGGCACCATTTGGCATATATTAATACCATGTGGAAGCTTACATAAGAAGAAGGCTAGCATTTGTGAGAAGATTCTAGAGAGGTATGGACATTTCCTTAGGAAGAACCTAGATCCTTATGGATTTGCTAGGAAAGTCCTTGGAATCTTCTAGGCTTGTAGAAAATTCTAGAAAAAGCCCTTATCTTGTAAATATCAAGGACTTGTGTAATAATTAATATTTACACAATAGCCCCTAGGAGACTATATATAAAGAGGGTCATTCATTTGTAATTCATCAAGCAAACAATTCAAGTTCTCTCTAATACAAAGCTTCCTTTAACAATTCTCTTATTTTTTTCTTCCATTCTCTTAGCGATCTTGAGTGTAGTAAGGCTGGCTTGGCATAACAAGAACGTGAGCAAGTTGTGCAAGATCGTGAGCGAGTTGTCAAGTGCTGCACGTGTACTTAGTTAACAACTAAGGACGTGACAACGTGGTACGAGAGCGAAGGTTTCAACTAAGGTAATGGCGAACGACGAAGAAATTAACGCTGCCAACACCCAAGCCAACGTCATCCAGGATGATGCTGGCAAGAGCGGCCGTAGCAAAAAGAAGAATGCCACCAACAAGAGCCAGGAGGTGCCACCTGAGGTTGTGTCAAATGAAGGGCTTACATCCCAAGAACCATCTGCCACTGAGGCGAGCGAGGATGAAATAGAGGTCCTTCCAGAGGACGTCTCGCTCGGTAAAGAGTGGGTGATGAAGATGAATGTGGGGATGGACGCCGTGGAGATCTTTGGCCAATGCTTGGGGAAGGTGGAAGGCACCCTTAACGTTCTTGAGGGGCACACTCTTGAAGAAATTGAGAGTATCCGAAATGACTTGGAGGGATGTACACAGACTGAGATGGAACTAAGGCAAACCATCACTGCCTTAGAGTGCAGACTCATGGAGGCTTTGAGTACTATCGATGCTTTGAAGGCAAAGATAGAGTCACTCGAGGAGCATGTCAATGCTGGCGTGACCGAGATAGCCAGCAATGGTGTGGTGACGAGGGAGGCCCAGATCGAGGCTCCCAAACCCCCGGTGTTCAAAAGTGTTCGTGATGCACAAAAAGTGGAAAACTTCCTTTGGCACTTAGAGAACTACTTCAAGCACGGCAAAGTGAGGGACGGCGAGGCCAAGATCAACACTGCGGTATTGTACCTCTCAGAGACTGTCATGCTATGGTGAAGAAGGAAGATGGCTGACGTGGATAAAGATCTATGTACTATTAGCACATGGGATCAGTTCAAAGTGGAGTTCAAGCGACAGTTCTTTCCAAACAACGTCTTGTACGAGGCAAGGCGCAAGCTTAGGGAATTGAAGCAAACAGGGAGCATACATAACTATGTCAAGGAGTTCACTACCCTCATGCTTCAAATCCCCAACCTGACCAATGATGACTTGTTGTTCCACTTCATGGACGGGTTGCAAAATTGGGCTAAGAAGGAGTTGCAACGCCGACAAGTCACTGATATAGACCAAGCCATAGTGGAGGCCGAATCATTAATGGATTTCAGGCATGACAAGCACGACAAAGGCAATGTCAAGGAGTCAAAGGTTAACAATGCTAAAGGTGGGGGAGACCGTGGCAAAGTCAAGGGGATACAACAACAATACTCCAAGACTCAAGATTTCAAAAGGTCAAGTGGTCGTCAGGGCTATGCCGAGAAGAAGGCACAGGTTGAGAAGAAGGGATTCTATATATGCGGAGGGCCACATGGCTTCAGAAATTGTCCTAACCTCAAGAGACTCAGTTCCATGGTACATGAGCGGAAGGAACAGCCACAAGGAGAGAGTCCGGGAACCCTACAGTTGGGTATGATCGGATTATGTGGTGCTGTCACGAAGCAAGCTATCCAACCCACCGAGAATGGAAATGATTACGTGGATCTCACCATCAACAACAAGCCCGCTCGTGCAATGGTGGATACTGGAGCAACTCATAATTTCGTGACTGAGGCTGCCGCAAAGAGACTAGAATTGAAGCTTGCTCCAACCAACTCTCGCGTCAAGACCGTGAATGCTGAGATACAAAATGCTCGTGGGGTAGCTAATGGAGTTGGTGTCAAATTGGGAACTTGGAAAGGTATAACAAACTTTATTGTAACTGCTATGGATATCTTTGACATCATACTGGGGCAAGAGTTCTTTAGACATTGTCATACTTTAATCGACCCCTACCTCCAACGTCTCTTGGTTATAGAGCGAGAAGGAGCTTTCATGGTACCTACAGTGACTATGCCACGCGGACAGATCCAAGCACAACTCTCAGCTATACAGGTTGTCAAAGGGATCAAGATGGGGGGCCGACGTTCGTGGCAACCATTGCAAGTCTAGAGGAAGACAAAAATTTCAAGAGATAGTGTCGCCTTGCATAGAGAAGTTGCTTAAGGAAAACAAAGATGTCATGCCCGAGGAGTTGCCTAAGAACTTGCCGCCCAGGCGAGAGGTGGATCACAAGATTGAGTTGGAGCCAGGGGCTATGCCACCCGCATTTGCCCCATATCGTATGGCACCTCCCGAGCTAGAGGAGCTCAGGAAACAATTAAAGGAGCTGCTAGATGCTGGTCACATTTGCCCATCAAAGGCACTTTTTGGCGCACCAGTATTATTCCAGAAGAAGAAGGATGGATCGATGCGTCTGTGCATAGACTACCGATCACTTAATAAGGTCACCGTGAAGAATAAGTACCCAATCCCGCTCATTGCTGACTTGTTTGATAGATTTCGGCAAGCCAAGTACTTTACCAAGGTGGATCTTCGAAAGGGCTACTACCAGGTTGGCATTGCAGAAGGGGATGAGCCAAAAACAGCATGTGTGACGAGATATGGAGCCTTTGAGTGGTTGGTGATGCCTTTCGGCTTAACCAATGCACCGGCCACATTTTGCACCCTTATGAACAAGATTTTTCATCCCTACCTTGATCAGTTCGTGGTAGTCTACCTAGATGACATAGTCATCTACAACAACACCTTGGAGGAACACATGGAGCACTTAAGGAAGGTTTTCCAAGTCTTGCGGGAGAACGAGCTATACATCAAGAGAGAGAAGTGCGAGTTTGCACAATCAAAGGTGCACTTCTTGGGCCATGTCATTAGCAATGGCAAGCTACGCATGGATGAGGCTAAGGTACGTGCTATCCAGGAGTGGGAGGCACCCATAAAGGTAACTGAGTTGAGATCCTTCCTGGGCCTTGTTAGCTACTATCGTCGGTTCATCAGTGGATACTCAGCAAAGGACGCACCATTGACTGAGTTACTAAAGAAGAACAAGCCATGGGTTTGGACGGAGCATTGTCAAAAGGCGTTTGAAGGCCTTAAGGTAGCTATAATAGAGGAGCCAGTCTTGGCATTACCTGATTTTCCAAGACTTTTGAGGTGCACACAGATGCCTCAGACTTTGCCATTGGGGGTATCCTGATGCAGGATAAGCATCCCATAGCATTTGAGAGCCGCAAGTTAAATGAGACGGAGCGGCGTTACACGGTACAAGAGAAGGAAATGACTGCCATTGTGCATTGCCTTCGTACATGGAGACATTATCTTCTCGGGTCGAGATTGTGGTCAAGACTGATAATATGGCAACTAGCTACTTTCAGACACAGAAGAAACTCACACCAAAGCAGGCTAGGTGGCAGTATTTCTTGGCCGAGTTTGATTATGCGCTGGATTATAAGCCGGGCAAAGGTAATGTTGTAGCCGATGCCTTGAGCCGGAAAGCCGAGCTTGCTGCAATCACTTCAGCGAGATAGGATATTCGAGAGGCTATAAAAGAAGGCATGCAACATGATCCAGTAGCCAAACAACTTATCGAGTTAGCCAACCAGGGCAAGACGAGATGTTTTTGGGTAGAAGACGACATATTGCTTACCACTGGTCGGCGGGTCTACGTGCCTAAGTTTGGAGACATTAGACGGCGGATCATAAGGGAGAGTCATGATACAATATGGGCTGGTCATCCAGGCCAACGTCGCACCAGGGCCTTGGTTGAGTCAGTCTACTATTGGCCACGCATGCGAGATGATATAGAATGTTATGTGCAGACTTGTCTTGTATGTCAGCAGGACAAGGTTGAGCAACAACAGCCCGGAGGACTTTTGGAGCCACTACCAGTTGTAGAGCGTCCATGGGAAAGCGTGACTATGGACTTTATCACTTGCCTACCAAGGTCCAAGGGTTATGGTACTATTATGGTGGTCGTGGATAGATTTTCCAAATATGCCACCTTCATGCCTGCCTCACCAGGTTGCACAGCCAAGGAAGCTGCCAAGCTATTCTTTAAGAACGTGGTGAAGTATTGGGGCTTACCAAGGCATATAATCAGTGATCGAGACCCCCGCTTTACTGGAAACTTTTGGAGAGAGTTGTTTGACATACTTGGTACGGAGCTGCACTTTTCTACTAGTTTCCACCTACAGATGGATGGACAAACGGAATGAGTCAATGCCTTATTAGAATGCTACTTGAGGCATTATGTAAGCGCGCATCAGAAAGATTGGGCAAGGCTCATAGATATCGCCCAATTCTCTTATAACTTGCAACGGAGTGAGTCCACGGGACGGACACTATTTGAGCTAGCCACAGGCCAACAACCACAAACTCCACATTCCTTACCATCCGCGTTCGAGGGAAAGAGTTTGGGGCTTATCATATGGCCAAAGGATGGGAGGAGCAGCTCGACACTGCTAAGTCCTACTTGGATAAGGCAACTAAGAAGATGAAGAAGTTTGCGGATCGTAAGTGGCGTCCCACATACTATAGAGTTGGGGACATAGTCATGGTGAAGTTTAACCCAAGACAGTTCAAGTCACTAGGGGGCATGCATCAGAATCTGATTCGCAAGTATGAGGGGCCATTTAAGATCGTCGTCAAGGTAGGCAAGATCTCATACAAGCTTTACATGCCATCATATCTTAAGATCTACCTTGTCTTCCATGCCAGCATGCTTAAGCCATATCATGAAGATAAGGATGATCCGAGTAGGGGCCAATCGAGTCGGGCGTCAATGACTATCACTGCCTCGCATGATCAGGAGATTGAGGCTATCATAGATTACCAGGCCAGGCAAAAACAAGGGCAAAAAGCCACCTCTATGTTCCTCATCCATTGGAAAGGGCAATCACCGGAGGAGGCCACGTGGGAACGATATGAAGACTTGTGGCAATTCAAAGATAAGATCCGAGAGTTTATGTAGCAGCATTGCGTCGCGGTCGTCGCAATATTGGGTGGGGGAGAGTGTGATGACCCACTATGTCATCATGCCGCGTAGGCGCCATTTGGCATATATTAATGTCATGTGGAAGCTTACATAAGAAGAAGGCTAGCATTTGTGAGAAGATTCTAGAGAGGTATGGATATTTCCTTAGGAAGAACCTAGATCCTTATGGATTTGCTAGGAAAGTCCTTGGAATCTTCTAGGCTTGTAGAGAATTCTAGAAAAAGCCCTTATCTTGTAAATATCAAGGACTTGTGTAATAATTAATATTTACACAATAGCCCCTAGGAGACTAGTACATAAAGGGGGTCATTCATTTGTAATTCATCAAGCAAACAATTCAAGTTCTCTCTAATACAAAGTTTCCTTTAACAATTCTCTTATGTTCTTTCTTCCATTCTCTTAGCGATCTTGAGTGTAGTAAGGCTGACTTGGCATAGCAAGAACGTGAGCAAGTTATGCAAGATCGTAAGCGATAGAACTTCTTTTCTGTTCCGTATTGACTAGTTGGCATATGTTCCATAATATACAAACAAGAACAAATTTAGTGAGTTCTCATAAGTGGGGTCCAGAGAGGATAATATAGATAAAGGAAATGAAACTGCTAGGGTCCAGGCTGGTGCAATTCAGGGTGACACTACAAAATTTAGGTAGAAGGGAAATCCATATCTTCCTTAACAAAAGGTGAATCCACAATTTAAAGTTAGTGGTAGGGGTGTACATAGGTCGGGTTGGTTCGGATTTTACAATCACCAAACCAAACCAATTATGTCGGATTATTAAATCTAAAGGCCAAACCAAACCAATAAAACTCAGGTTTTTTAATCTCGGTTTTTCTCGGGTTTTCGAATTATTCGGGGTTTTTCGGGTTTTGTTTCTGGTAAAATCTTCGTAGAACAAAACATATAACTAGTGCTCAAAATATTTCGTTAATCCTAGTAAGATACAAATATATAAAGTATTTTCCAAGAAAATAATACAAAATATGAGATGTTGTCATAGCATTATCCTAAAATATTCAACAATAAAGACAATAAAATTATGTAATATAAATATATTAAAAAGCCATAATAAAAATAAACATAAACTAAAAGTACTAAGTCATGCTAAAATAAGTAGACTAATAAGCGAGTATTAATTACATGACTAAACGCTAAAGATTAAATAAAAATAGGTTATGCATTTTTATCTAAATTATTGCAAAATAAAAAAAAATATTCAATACATTCCGTTTTGTAGTATTGAATTGAATGTCTTTTGTTAGCATTAGTATTGATTTGATTTTGATTTGTGCTTTTGTTAGCATTATTTAATTTCCTAATATTTAATTTCCTAATATTAATAGTTTGACTTTCTTTAGTTAAAACCAAACCAAACCAATTATGATCGGATTTTTTTTCCAACACCAAACCAAACCAATTTTTGCGGTTTGACTCGAATTATCGGGTTGGTGCGGTTTGTCGGTTTCCTTTGTACACCCCTAGTTAGTGGCATCAAACTGATGTGACCGTATTATATGTACGCATTTTAAATTCTTTTGCTTATGTATACATAATTCGAGCCAAAAGTAATGAGTTTAATTGAACCGGTACATCTTATCATAGATCCGCATTTACCTTCCTAGCTAATAATTGCCCAACTGCTGGTGCTAGAGAGCAGTTGGATAAAAAGGGTAAAGATGAAATCTTTATTGGATAAAAAGAGATTATATTAGGAGATTCTGAGTTAGTACCCTATCCATATTGCTGAAAAATAAACTAGAGCCCATTATTAGGAACTCTATATCCTAATAGAACAGGAAACATTACACTCATCATAACAATGTACGTACTTGTATTTACTTTATTAGTGCTCTGATTGATAAAACAAGAAAGGCTCAAAATATTTGCCCAAGTAGCTCCTCTTGTGATGGGTACATTATATAAGTAAAAGAATTAATAAAAAGGTGATGTGGAGGGTCATTCGGAAACAGTCTCCTTATCCTCACAAGGTAGGGGTAAGGTCTGCGTACATCCTATCCTCCCCAAATCCCACTTGATGGGATTATACTGGGTAGTTGTTGTAATAAAAAGGTGATGGTCGAACCAATGACTACCCGACATCTAAGTGATGGGCTTGGACTGGTTGATCGTGGGTGAAAATAGCACGGGCAAGTAAGTTTTCGGACCGATAATTGAAAAATAGCCAGCGTTTGCAAAGTTCATTGAAAGTAGCTACTATTTTGCTGCAACACGAAAAGTTCCAGCATAATATATTGGAGATTGGTGCACCTACTTCCAACATATTATGCTGGAACTCCAGCACACAGAAAGTTCCAGCATAATATACTGGAGATTGGAGCACCTGTGTATGAACGTCCACTATATTATACTGAAACTCCAGTATATGATGCTGGAAGTTTACATGTAAAGAATTCGAACTCCAATATATTATGCTGGAATAATTTTTCGTGAACAGTGTTTTCGTTCAGATTTATCTTTACATGAGAAGTGACTAAATTTTGATTACTTTTAAAACTGTGGCTATTTTTCAATTACCACTTGTAAATCTAGCTATTTTTGAATTTCACCCTGATCGTGGAACGCTGCTTTGTGAAGCCAGCCCAGGAGGTGGTTGCTTGCCCCCCTATAGCACCCCCACTCATCTGCTCTCCTCAGTCCACTCTCCAAAGGAGAGACCTCTGTGGACTCTCTCTAAGGAGGACACACACCACACCACAAGCCATCTCTTTGTTGTTTTGGCGAAAAATAACACCAAGCTCATCCAACTCTTCATCACTTTTGCGCATCTTTGTTTGAAGCGCACATTCATTTGTACTTGCTTCAACCATGAAGCAATGGCCCCTCTCTTTGCATCGCTTCATTGCTTTAAGCACGAATTGACGGCTTTTAATGACACTAGAAATAAGGCTGGTAAAAGTTCTGAGGTTCGTACTGTTTCCTGATTTAATAACCTAGGACGAAGATGTAATTGTAATATTTTACAGCTGATTTCAGTATGCAGTGAACTGGGAGGAAGAAGGAAAAGAAGTGGAGAACTTTCTGTGCAGCAGACCAGAGTTGATGATTATGACCTCTACAATATCTACCCAAGAAATGCAATCTTTTAAGTTACAAAGTCCGTACAAAGGAGTCAATCACAATGGAAATAACCATTATGTTGGAAGTTGTACAGATACTACTACTACTACAACAACAACAACAACAACAACAACAAAAAAAAAAAACCAGTATAGTCCCATAGGTGGGGTCTGAAGAGGGTAGCATATACGCATACCCTACCCCTACATGGAAGGTAGAGATGTTGTTTCCGATAGACCCTCAGCTCAAGGCCAGATGAAAATAAAGCAGATGGACCCTAGTATTCCAAATATAGTTTGAATAAAAAATGGAGTAATTTGTTGCAGTATGTCAAAGCATTCCTCCTCTTACACCATAGAGGAAGAACATAAGGCGATGAGGTTATGATAAATGAGCAATCATGTGACAGTTATAGACAGTAGCATAGCCGGGATTTTCATTAAGAGGTGTTAAAATTTAAAGAAGTAAATACAAATAATTCAAGGGGATTCAATACATAGTATATATACATAAAAGAATAATTTTACCTATCTAAACGGTGTAATTTTCCAGCAAAGGATTGAAACTCTATGTGGCTCCGCCACTAGTTATAGATCAAACTGCAGAATTACAAAAACCTTTCAATAGGCTAAGTTCAAAACACTGGAGATAGGCTAACTCAACTCGCTCGCATCTGTCCAAAACTAAACCATCACCTCACAGATCTCCATTTAACCATAATGGTCAACAAAAGACAATAATCCCTCTTCTTGTTGTTTCGAATTACGCACAGAGTTTGAGAGGTTACTAGAATTATATTCAAGATAACCACACCCACACCTCAGAAAGTAGACAAACAACTATATCTAAATAAATTCCAAATGCAAAAAAAGACAAACTTCATTTTACAGTCATAGCAAACAAGCTTGAAGGTTCACAACACCAGACACATTTGACTCAGCACATGTGCATTCCACACACAGTGACTACTGCAGAACACATATGTCAAACGTGGATAACAAAGAGAGAGATTATGAGTTTCTGGATGCTGAAAGTAAGGCAACAAGACTTCCAGTGGGTGGAGAAGGAAGAAAAGCCAAATTTCCTCACCTTGCATCATTACATACAATCAGAAAGTTATTTTCTTGATGTACGAGCCTCAAATGTGATCAAGGTGTGTCACGCACTCACGCTACTAGTTTCCTATAGTGTAATGATGTATGCAAGTCCTTTGCTTGGTTAAGACATATTAACATGTTCGCTTCATTTCATGTTCTACACTAATAAAATCACAAGTTCCTTGAGGAGGAGCTTCCTTTGGAAAGGTAACAGTGAAGATCACAAGTTTCATCTGGTTAAGTGGGCCAAGGTTACACAGCCTAAGACTATGGGTGGTCTGGGCATCAGAAACTTAGTTGTTCATAATAAATGTATGCTGTTGAAATGGTTATGGAGATATAGCCAAGAAGGGCCAGCATTATGGAAGGAAGTAGTGACTGCAAAGCATGAATCACTCAATCACTCGTGTACCCGAACCTCAAGAGCACCACATGGTGTTGGTCCTTGGAAGAACATCAGCAAATTATGGGAAGAGTTCTCCAGAAACTGCAGCTTCAGATTTGGGAATGGACAGCACATCAGATTCTGGAAGGATAAATGGCTTGGTGCCACATCACTGCAGGAGGAATATCCCAACCTATTCCTTATATCCACCAACCAGGACTCCCTCATCTCCCACTGCAGAGAAGGAAACTCTTGGAACCCAATCTTCAGAAGAAACATGCAAGACTGGGAAATTGAAGAGTTACTCAACTTGATGGCTAGATTGGGAAGCATCACCTCTAATGACCAAGCAGCAGACACTTTGAGATGAGAGGTAGAACCAGATGGCCAATACTCAGTCAAATCAGGGTGCTTATTCTATTGTGCTCAGAATGAAATGGTGGGCAACTGGCCTTGGAAGCTCATATGGAGAACAAAAGCACCCCCAAAGGTGATTTGTTTCAGTTGGATTGCACTTTATGATGCATGTTTGACCCAAGACAACTTAGCTAGAAGATCTTTCCACTTGACAAACAGATGCCACATGTGCATGCAAAATGAAGAAACAACCAGGCATCTTCTACTTCACTGCCCAGTTTCAGCAGATCCATGGAACATATTTTTGTCTCTTTTTGGAGTGGACTGGGTGAATTTACAGGAAGCCTTTTTGAACTGGAACAGCTGGAAAGTTGGTACAACCATCAAGAAAATCTGGAAACTAATCCCTTTGTATTTTTTGGTGTATTTGGAATGAGAGGAATAGGAGATGTTTTGATGGAATAGCAACTCCAAACCACTCCCTTAAGGCTAAATATCTTTTACTTTTGTAAAGTTGGAGTACCCTAACACCTGTAAACTCCCCTGGCAACTTTTTGGACTTTGTTAGCTCTTTAACATTAGAATAGAACTCTTTGTACTGGCGCTAACAAATCTTTTGTATCTATATTTCTGCATCTTCTTGATGCCATTTATAATATCTGTTACTTTATCAAAAAAAAAATATCACAAGACTTGACAATAAAGGGACATTACCAGGAGAGTAGGAAGCTTTCAGGAGACGAAGTTCAAAATTCTAAGGCAAGACTACAAAATTCAAAGTACAAGCACTAAAGATACAAAAGACCCATATGACACTCAAGTTAGACCTTACAACTACCAAAAAGAAAAATTAGCTTTTACTCCAAAAATAGCAAAATTGCAGTTTTCTTTTTTGCAGCTTAGATCCCTTTAATTGCAATAGATGCTATGTAAGAACTCCAAGGGTACATTTAAATGCAAGTCAACAAGCTGATTGCGGTACCCTCCACCACCCCCCACCCCCCACAAAGCAACTGATGTGGCATCTCTAAACTATCCAAAGCAAAAAATAAATGTAGCACTTAAATTTCAGCTTATATTTCCAGCAGAATACGATCCTAGACTTCTTGACAACAAAAATCACTTTGGACTGAAAAAGCAAGTGTTTGAAGTATTTAATCCATCGATCTTTCTAATTTAAATGGAAAGGCAGGAAAAAGACACTGTCTATTATCAGTAAGAGCAACCATTTTGGGCCATATGGAGTGCTATTGTCCTATGAACTAATTGGTGTTTCTAAAAGCGGATAGCGCAAAAAAAAATGATAAAGTCCTTGGAGCTTGAAGCAAAAAAAGTGTATCACACGCTTTTCTAAAGTGATACTTTATAGGGCAGCCCGGTGCACAAAGCATCCCGCATTCATGCAGGATCCGAGAAAGGCCACACCGTAAAGGTGCAATATAGACAGTCTATCCTAATGCAAACATTAGTGGCTGCTTCCACGGCTCGAACCCGTAAAATATAGCATACATATATGCATTAGTGGCAATGTAGACAGTCTATCCTATCCATCTCAAACTAAACCATCACCTCACCGATCCCCATTTAAACATAATGGTCAACAAAAGACAATAATCCCTCTTCTTGTTGTTTCGAATTACACACAGAGTTTAAGGGTTCACTAGAATTATGATTCATTCTCCGTTAATGACAGCTGAGAAAGGTAATTGTTCTTTCATCCTCAAGAAGATTCGCCAAGGAAACTGTTCTTCCGCATAGATCATCATGACATGAACTAATTTCTTATTTTGCCCAATACTATTGTATTTTGGCCTGTTTTATGCTGTTGAAAGATTAGTTTGCAACTTCCCTTTCTAGTGGGTAAGTTCCACAGTTGATCAAGGGACTAAGCTATGACTCTACACCCTTCTTATACATCATAATAAGTACTCAAAAGATATGATTTCCATGGTGTTTTTTCTTATTTTGTCCCCAGTGCAAGCTTCCTAACAAACTAAAGTACAATGTACATATTCAAGATAGCCACCTCCACACCACAGAAAGTTGAAAAGTAACTATTTCTAAGTAAATTCCAAATGCAATCTAGGACAAAGTTCATTTACATTCATAGCAAACAAGCTTGGAGGTTTACAACCAGACACGTTGACTCAGCACATGTGCATTCCCCACAAAGTGACTGACGCAAAACACATTCGTTTAGAGTTAGATAAAACAAAGAAAGAGATTATGAGTTTTATGGGTATAACCTAAGAGCGTCAAATGTGATTAGGGTGTGTCACGCTAATAGTTTCCTATAGTGCAATGATGTATGCAGGTCCTTTGCCTGGTGCAGACATATTAACATGTCCGCTTCAGTTCATATTCTACACTAATAGAATCACATGACTCGATAATAAAGGGACATTAGCAGGAGAGTAGGAAACTTTTAGGAGAAGAAGTTCAAAATTCTAATGCAAGACTAAAGACTTCAAAGTACAAGCACCAAACAAGCAAAAGACCCATATCATATGACACTCAAGTGAGACTGTGCAACTACCAATATATTTACAAAACTAGCTTTGACTCCAAAATAGCAAAATTGAGGTTAAGTTATTATTATTATTATTTTTTTTGGCAGCTTATCTCCCTTTAATTGCAACAGATGCTATGTAAGAAGTCCAAGGGTACATTCACTCACAAGTTGACAAGCTGAGTATTGTATCCCCCCCCCCCCCAAAAAAAAAGAAAACAAACCCCCCCAAAGTAACTGATGTGACATCTCTAAACTACCCAAAGCATAAAATAAATGTAGCTCTTAAATTTCAGGTCATATTTCTAGTAGAATACGATCCTAGACTTCTCGACAACAAAATCAACAACAGATGTGGACTGAAATAGCAAGTCTGTGAAGTATTTAATTTTAATCCATCGACCTTTTAATTAACTGGAACGGCAGAAAAAATTAGGAGCTATTATCATATCACATCTAACTAACTTCAGGAGAGATTAGATTAACTTGATACAAAAGCAAGTAAAAGACCATATAAAGGTGCAATCATTTAATTGGATATTCAAATATTATACGTGTTTCAGAAACATTGATCTGTTCTACATATGTTCACAATATCACATCAAAATCGGATATGAGATATGAGGGGTTTCTCCTGCTCTAGAATACAATTCGTGTGAGTATCAGTAATCATACAATTGAACAAGGGGAAAAGAATATGAACTACCATCAAAGAATTCTTTCTATTGAAGTATCAGTTGCCAAAAGAAGACGTGGGGCAAAAAAATATTCACCGATAATATTGAAGTATGAGCTCTAGCAATTACCATATTGCCCTTTCCCATTGCGGAAGGGTGTCGCAGAGTTACTTAGTCGACAGAAAACCACAATTTCTCCATCATAGCTTCTGATTAGATTCTATAAGCAATCCATTTAACATGATATGTACAGCGGCTTCATAGACAGCCCCGTGATAATGCATTCCATCATCCGTGCAATGAGCTCCGCAATTATTACTCAAGGAATGTATGTCGAGCAAAAACAGTGGGCCACCAGATTGTCGAAGCAGCTTACTTCTGTAAAGCTCATCACTATAAGCTTGCCACATAACATCACTCATCTTCTCCCTCTTCTCATCAGTATTCAACATTGAGTGTATCAACTTAGGCATTCCTAACCAGAACAAGTTGGGCGTCCGAATCGGGAGCACATTCGCTCCATCACCCTCATTAACAAACGGCGAAGAAACCGGTAACATCAACACTACTGAATCCTTCAAAGACTTTAAAGAAACACCATAATCAGATGCATTATTTACATGTAACATATCCCATAACCCTGCCCCCATCACAAATACATCGGGATAACTCCTTTTTTCTTTAAACCCGAGCATCAAATCAGTCAAATTACTCACGTAAGGCGCCCACATAAAGTCCAACTTCATCCCAATCTCATCAACAAAAATGTTATAATCACTATGCCTCTTAAACAAATCCCCTCTTATCACCTCCATCTCATTTCTCCCTAATATCAACTCCAATAAAAAAACCACCATTAACCTTGCCTGTGAATCCCCCGCTACAACGACCCACGACCCGTTTAACAAATCCGAAGCGTCAGCCTTACTCAATTCTTGAAAATCACATTCATTAACAATTTCAGACTCAACCCAATTCCAAGAACCAATTTTTCTACCACTACCCTTATTTTCCACACTGTTAGTCACATTTTCATTCAATTCTTGAAAATCAAATGATACTTGATGAAGTAAAGACAAACAAGAATCCTTTTTTACAGTAAATTCTAAAGGTAATACTGAACTTGATTTATTGGAGCTAAGGAAAGAAGTAACAGAAGGGAAGTAAGGTACCAAATGAACACCAACAGCGAGGGTAATGAAAAGAGCACAGCTGAAAAATAACATCTTGTTACGGCTTAAGTGCCAACCAGCCATACCCATAGGGACAAAGAGTACAACACCTGCTGCAAATAGTCCCAATTGGACAGCACCCAACATGATAATTTCTTGATTTCAAATGACACCCATTGAGGTGTTAAATCTGAAAAATTGAAACTTTGACTTAAAATTTCAAGAATGATGAGATTTTGGATCTTCTTGAAGAGAACTAAGGAAAAAAATCAATTGATTTTCTCTCCTTTTATTTTTTTTTTTGGGGGGGGGGGGGAGGGGATTGGGTGAGGAAGGTTAAAGGGTAGTTGAGAGGGTGAGGATTATGAAGGAAGCAAATTATTGTAGAGGTGGTGATGGCTATGGCGTAACTGTGTGAGAGAGAAAAGGAGAATAATGTCGAAATTCGGATTCTGGTTGTTATTCGGGGAAGGACGGAGGTACCTTGTAATTTGGGGAGAAATTCAACCATACACATATTTAGAACCGATCTTTCAAAAATAGCCAAGTAATTGAAATTTAGTCACTTTTCATGTAAAGATAAATCTGACCGAAAAAACTGTTCAAAACTCGAAACATACTGAAGTTCCAGGATAAGTATGTTGGAACTCCAGCATAATATGATGGAGTTCCAGCATAAGTACACTAGAACTCCAGCATAATATACTAGAGTTCCAGCAAGTATAATTGTCTAGTATAATATACTGGATTTTGGAGCATCGGTGCTCCAGTCTCCAGTATATTATATTGGAGTCAGCAAAGTATATCGGTCCAGCATAATATGCTGGAGTTCATACACAGGTGCACCGAACTCCAGTATATTATGCTGGACCGGTCTCTGTTGCAGCAAAATAGTGGTTATTTTTCATTGACTTCTTAAACGCTGGCTATTTTTGAATGACCAGTCCGAAAACTGGCTATACCGTGCTATTTTTACTGTAATTTGGGCCTAATGGGCCTCAAAGATTTTTGAAGCTTTCGGCCTTTTGGGCCTTACACCAGTGCACACCAAATGGACTTATGTAGAACCGCCATTTATATTTTGACCCTATTAAGATTTTGTTTTAGTAAAATAGCCCTAAGTCAGAATTTTGAAGCACGTTGCCAGATCTGGCAGCAAACTTTTACTAAAATATCCTCGAGCTAGAATTTTGAAGTATGATACTGTCACGATTCAATTTCGTACTAGGTCGAAACTGCACCTAACGCCACCGTTAGCCAAACCCACAAGCGGAACTACCATTTATTTATCTCTTTTTAACATATTTTAAATTACACTAACTTTCACGTAAGGATGATAAGTTTTTTTAAACAAGGTCAACATAATAAGTACATAGTCTATTGTTATAGAAGTGACTAGTACAACAGTACCAAAAGTGTTACAAATCCCCAAAACCCGGCGTCACAAGTACATGAGCAATCTAGAGAATATACAAAACTGCTAAAGCTACTGTCTGAAAGTAATAGACAGAAATAGTAAATAAAATGGAAGGAGACTCCGGTGTTGTGCATTGTAGTAAAGCAAGCAGCTCACGCCTAAGTCTCCGTAACGATCGGCTACGCGCCTGCGTGACCATTGGTGGAACTTGTCTTAGTACCTGCACATCAGTGCAGAAGTATAGTATGAGTACGAAGAACAACACGTAACCAGTAAGTATTTAGTCTAACTTCGAAAAAGTAGTGATGATGGGTCGACTTAACACTTACTAGAGGTCAATAATATCAATAAAAGAGCATAAAGTAGACATAGTGAGCAAACAACATGCATCAATGAGTCAATTAAAAGAAATTACAATAAGTACAACAGGATTCCGTAACACATCACCAACATCTCATAACTGACCGTGGAGGTACTAACTCAATTATTCAATATGGAACCCATTTCGATTATTAAGCATGAAGTTGCCGAGGCGAACAACCCGATCTCATAAGAATAATGATACTCACTATTGCCGAGGCGAACGACACGATCCCATAAGAATATGATACTGTCAAGGCGAATGGCCCGATCTCATAAGAGTAGTGGTACTACCAAGGTGAACGACCCGATCCCGTAAGAGTAGTAAGTTTACCTCACTCGCGAAAGTACTTGCGACGGGAGAGGACATGAATTTTTCATAGGTATTAATTATTCCTCAAATTTCCCAAAATAAGAAGGCTACATCGATAATCACAACTTTATATCCTTAGTCTCAGCCCTATTCAAGACAATCAATACACAAGATAATCACAACAGTACAATTAAAAGCATGAAGTAGATCTAAGTCTACCCCGAAATATCATAGAATTTAGCTACACACGGACTCTCGTCACCTCGTGTGTACGTAGCTCCCCGCATAAGAAATACACAACAGAATACACCTAAGGGGATGAGTCCCTCTTACAAGGTTAGGCAAGAGACTTACCTCGCTCCAAAACTCACTTTCGGTCCACAAATTCACTCTAAAGCCTCAAGTCAGTGCCGAACAATCCGAAACTATCCAAATATTATATAAATTAATCAATATATGATAAAAGTTCATAATTTAGCTATTAAAGTAATTTTTCAATCCAAATTAGTAGATTCTTAAAATTCGCCTCGGTGCCCACGTGCCCGAATTTCAGAAATTTTCGAAGATAATTAGTATTCATAGCCTCACGAACTCAAATATATAATTTTCACTTAATTCCATAACCAATTTCGTGGTCAAATTTTATTTTTGTCAAAATCTAGGTTTTTCTACTAAACCAAAAATTTCTACAATTTACATGTTAAGGATCTACCCAAAATCTATGTATTTAATTTATATTAGGTAGGAATTACTCACCTTACAATGCTTGATGAAAATCCTTCTCTAAGAAGCTCTAAATTTGGATCACACAAGTGAGAAATGGGAAAAATAGGTCTAAATACCGACATTAAAATCCCTCGACTCTATGCGAACACGATAGGTCTCCCGCGAACGCGAAGACCACTGGCCCCAATCCTTCGCGAACGCGGCCAAGTCTCCGCGAACGCAAAACATAAAACCACCCAGTCCCTAATTTCCTCTTTGCGATCGCATGCGTTCCTTCGCATTCGCGAAGAAGGAAACCAGAACAGCACACCATCAGATTTTGACTTAGCTTTGAGCGGCCCGAAATGAACCCAAGCCCTCCAGGACCCCGTCTAAATGCACTAACAGGCTATAACCATAATACGGACCTGCTCGAACTCTCGAAATAAGTAAAACAACATCCAAACTAAGAATCACACCCGAAAACCAAACTGGATCAAGTTATGAACTTCAAGTTTTCAACTTATTCCGAACACGCCGAATCATACTTAGACTACTCAGAATGACATCAAATTTGGCAACAACAACAACAACCCAGTAAAATCCCACTAGTGAGGTCTGGGGAGGGTAGTGTGTACGCGGACCTTACCCCTATCCCGAAGGGGTAGAGAGGCTGTTTCCGAAAGACCTTCGGCTCAAGAAAACAAAAAGACAAAAGGGAAACAATGTTAGTATCACCGTAGAAATCATCGAAAAAATAGGAACATGAAATCCAGAAGAAAGATGCAAAGCGAAAGCTAGTAAAATAAGTCTTGCATTGACCACCGAAACAGTAATACACAACTTTGCCACTAGTTATCTTAGGCAAAGACCCTACCAGACACCAAATTTGGCGTGCAACTTAAATCACCATACGGAATTATTTGCAGGCTCGGAATCCCAAACGGACCTCGATAACACCAAAACCTACTCCAAACCAAACTTAAAGAACTTAAAAACCTTCAATGCGCCAATTTTCATCATTAAGCACTAAAACGCCCCCCGAGTCATCTGAAATCCGATCCGAACAAACGCCCAAGTCCAAAATCATTATACGAACTTAATGGAGCCTTCAAATTCCCGATTCCAAGGTCGTTTACTCAAAATATTGACTCAAGTCAAACTTAACCATTTTAAGTCATTATCAAGGAACTAAGTGTTTCGATTTCAACCCGAACCCTTCCAAACCCAAATTAACCATCCCCGCAAATCATAAAAATAGTAAAATTACATACAGGGAGTCTTAATTAGGAAACGGAGATCTAAAAAGCGAAATAACCGATGGGGTCGTTAAAGGTACTATATAAGTTCTAGCAACATGCTTTAAAATTCTGACAATGTGCTTCAAAACTTTGGCAACATGCTTTAAAACATAACTTCAAATTGTTCATAACTGATCGCAAAATTAAGAGAGAAACCAAAAGAAATAGGAATTATTATGTGTATAGTTGCCCTTTTAACATTAAAATCTTAAAATATTTCTTTTGCCACTTAAGCTATGCCTCTTTGGTGAGTTCAATATATACAGCCGGAGAAAAGTATGTTCTTGGAACTTATATACATGACATCAGATGCTACGTATTAAATTTATAAGGAAAGAAAAAAGATAAAGATATCAAAGGGGAGACAAAATCATTTTGGGACGGAAATTGCCCAGAAGTATAAACACTGAGTTAATTTAATATATTTGCATGAGTTTATCATGAGTGGACCTCTTTTGTTGCCGGCGCAGATACTTGATTTTCACTAATGAGATAGTCCAAATGCTATATAACGTAACGAATATATACTCCAAGTGTAAAGAATATATATATATATATATAATGTTTAATATATTGTAACTTATGTTAACTACGTATCATATTTTACATATTACAAGTACTCCACTTTAGAGGAGTTATCGGACCTGTTAACTTCGACAAATATTCTGAATATATAAATATATAAATGTTGAAAAACGGTCATATATTTTGCTTGAAACCCTTAAAATTAAAAGTTCGATAGAGCACTGGTTAAGCACTTTGCTTATATACACCCACCATATTCAAGTCCTGGATTCGCCTCTACTATAATCTACTTATTCTATCTGTAATTAGCTTTTAGATGATCTGATTTATAAACCCGTGATACACCTCTTGAATCATGACACACATAAACAACAAAGGGACGAATATCTCGAGGACTTCTTAGGAGGCAAAGGAACAAGATTTTGCTTTGGAAACTCAAATTCTTGCATTTATATAAGTTCACTACTTGCCTTCATCAACAACAAACAGAAAAGGGAAAAAAAAGGATAAAATAGAAGTTTAAGGATGGCAAAAGAAGATTTACGTCTATTAGATTTCTGGGTGAGTCCATTCTGTATGAGGGTAAAAATTGCATTAGCTGAGAAGGGTTTAGCCTTTGATTCTCAAGAAGAAGATTTGTTAGGAGGCAAGAGTGAGTTGCTTCTAAAATCAAACCCTATTTACCAAAAGGTTCCTGTTTTATTGGACAGTGGCAAGCCAATTGTGGAGTCCTCAAATATTGTGTATTATATTGATGAGAAGTTTGCTAATACCAAAAATACTTTGCTTCCTTCTTGTGCGTATGGCCGTTCAAGGGCAAGGTTTTGGGCTGACTTCATTGACAAAAAGGTTAAATTTCTAATCCTCCTATAAATGCCCAATTAAATTAAATATATGTTTGGTTTGCTAAGTTATGAGGATTATAAACACGAATTTTATGTCTTAACAAAGATTTATATATATGTCAGTAGAATATATAGAAAATACTTAATACTTTTAATTTTTATTTTTTATTTTTTATTTTTTATTTTATATAATATTGGACTGAGGTGAGCTTGGATTGGAGCGATATTAGTAGTAGGAATTCATACATGCAACCTCAACTTGCGATCGAGGAGTCTTTATTGTTGTTTATTCACTCGAATCTCAACTCATGAATATAGAGACGGATCATATTCCATATTAACTTGATACAACCAAGGAGTTTCTTGGGTTAATAAGTAAATAAAAGAGTCATATGTTATGAAATAATTGCCAGTAATTTAGCTATTACTATAGTCTACTATATAGCTAATTAGCTATATTATAGCATTGATAAAGAAGAATTTTCTAAATTATTTTCTGGCATCAGACCTTCAAACATCTGAAATGCGCCAAGATATTGAATGTGGCATAACGTTCCTCATAAGAAATGATTACGCCTTTAGAAAAATAAATTTGTTCAAGTACAACCAAAACAAACTAAAGCGAACAATATCATAAAATAAACTATGTAAATAGGGGATAATAATCATTTATTATATTTAAATTGTTGAATCCTTGTAATCTAAGAAAATATTTTAGTAAAGTGGAAAACGGGAGGTTCAAAATTGCTCTAAATAATAGGTTTAAATTCTAGATGTGACGTTCTAGTATTTTTTTGAATCCCCTTGTATAAATTTTGGACTCTACCACCTATATTATTAAGTTGTATGTATTATTTCTAAGTGAACACATGCATGAGGTGCAGATTTATGAAGCAGGAATGGCTATATGGAGAAGCAAAGGAGAAGAACTAGAGATTGCTAAGAAGGATTTCATTGACATTTTGAAGAAACTTGAAGGAGCTTTAGGTGACAAAGATTATTTTGGAGGAGACAATTTTGGATATGTTGATGTCATAGCTATTAGCATGACATCTTGGTTCCATGCTTATGAAAAATTTGGACGTTTTAAGGTTGAAAAAGAGTGTCCTAAATTTGATGCATGGACAAAGAGATGCCTTAAGAGGGAGAGTGTTGCTGGTGTTTTTCCTGACCCTAAAAAAGTTTATGAGTTTGTTGTCATGCTTAGGAAAATGCATGCCGTTGAATAGCTTGGCAAGTCATCCTGCTCGATCATATCGGTTATTTTCAGGACTCTTTTACGGCTATTAAAAGGGTCAATATTGACGACAGTAATCGATTTTAAAATTTATATAGTTTAAAAGAAAACCGATACATAAATATTTGTGATATAAACGATATATGTTGTTTGGTTTTTCCTTGTTTCTATGTTCTGTGTGTGATCCTGGTGCTTTTCCTTCTATGGAAAAGAATAATAAGTGAAATAATCAATGCTTTCCTTCTCTTTCTTGTTTTGGCTTCTTTTGAGGTTTCTGGTCGTGTTTTACATTTCCCATCAATCATCAAAGTAATTAAAGTAATTTGTATTTATACCCGTTTTTGAGTCACGTTTTAACTTATATCTGCTTTGCAAAATAAATTGCAAGCGTACCCACTTTTCGCGTAAACTTCAGGCATACGGGCCTGAAGTAGCAAAGACAACCACGAAAACTTCAGCATTCTAGTAGACGGGCCTGAAGTTGTTTGTAATTGCTGAACTTAAATATTCTACTAGCTGAAGTTTTGTTCTCTATTTGCTGAACTTCAGCATGTTTTAACTGAAGTTTTGTCCTGCATTCATTAGTTTTGTCGTAAAGCTTTTTCAAAAACTTTAGCAGAAAATGCTGAAGTTATTTAGTTCATTTGTAAAAACTTCAGTACTAAATAAGTTGAAGTTTTTTTGTCCCGGATTCATTAGTTTTGTCATAAAGTTTTTTCAAAAACTTTAGCAGAAGATGCTGAAGTTATTTAGTTTATTTGTAAAAACTTCAGCACTAAATAAGCTGAAGTTTTTTTGTCCTGGATTTATTAGTTTTGTCATAAAACTTTTTCAAAAACTTCAGCAGAATATGCTGAAATTATTTAGTTCATTTGTAAAAACTTCAGCACTATGTAAGATGAAGTTTTTGAAAAAGCTTTCTAACATACTAGATAAATAATCACATTATTCTTTCATAGTGTATTACTACTATAAAATAATCAGATTGCCAACATTATCTAAATCATAAATTTTGGAAACAATAAACGTGAAAAACATAGAGAAAAGCAGTTCACCCCAAGCATTGTGCTGTAAGCATCTGGACAAATACAAATGATGAAGCGAAGTATCACATTACTAAAAACAAGATATTCTAAGAGACTAACAAAGAAAGGAGCGCACAGGTAACAGGAATAAGGAGGCATTTGAAGTTGTAAAAATTAAGGTATAAATTAAATAATTTTAAAAATATGGGTATAGGTTAAATGGGGGCGACCAAATAGGGCGCCCCGTGCAATTTTTATAAAATTTTGGCGACACAGTAATTTACATAATTAACTATTGTTAGCTTATTTTACATAAATAGCCTATTGAATTCAATGTTTACTTTTTCTAATCAGTATACGGAGATTATATAATGATTATACACACATATATATCATACATCCGCGGCTATTAGCGCTTAAGTAGGTGGCTTTTAAGTTAATTCTTCTTATTAACCTCTTGGGCCTGTAAAGTCCGTAATTTTGGATGTGCTGGATATTCGGTAAGTTAACTGTAAAAATAGTATGGGCTAGCCAGTCTTCGGACTGGTCATTCAAAAATAGCCAGTGTTTGTAAAGTCATTGAAAAATAGCCACTATTTTGATGTAACAAGGACCGGTCCAGCATAATATAGTGGAGATCGGTGCACCTGTGTATGAACTTCCAGCATATTATGCTGGAACTCTAACACGCAAAAAGTTCCAGCATAATATACATATGTATGAACTTTCAGTATATTATACTGGACTGGTATATTATGTTGGAGTTCCAGTATACTTATGCTGGAACTCTATTATAATATACTGGAGTTCCAGTATACTTATGCTGGAATTCCAATATATTACGCTGGAGTATTTTTCGGATTTTGAACAGTGTTTTCGTTCAGATTTATCTTTACATGAAAAATGGCTAAATTTTGATTACTTTTGAAACTGTGGCTATTTTTGAATGACCACTTGTAAATTTGACTATTTTTTAATTTCTCCCAAGTTAACTGCTAAAGTTCGTCTACATCTTGAAGCCCAATGAATTTTGAATCTGACACTAGCATAATAATAGGTGAAGAATTAGCCTAAATAGTTGTCTTCCCGACCACTTATACAAAAAAAACGCACATGGATATATAGTATGTATAATATGTGTATAATTATGTATAATCAATATATAATCTATATATATCGGCTAGAAAAAATAAAAGTGAATTCGACTGACTATTCGTGTAAAATAATCCATAAGATTAGGTTAGCTTAATCTACATTAGTACACCAAATCAACCGATAAGAGAAGGTCAGACTTGAGCTACATTACTAGGAAATTTGGGATTGAGAAATAGAGAGAGACGTAGAGAGAATTCTCAATTCTGTACAACAACATCCAATCCAAACAAACAAATATCTTTTGAAAACTCAAACTCGAATTTAAAGCTTCAAAGCTTTTTAATGGTTGTCAATAGTGGAGGGGTTACAGATTTTCGATGGTTTTAGAAGAGGAAATCGTGGGTGATTGAAGAGGAAATCGTGGGGTGTGATTTTGATACGTGAGTGAGGTGGTTGTAAAATATCTGGAAGAATATTTAATTTTCCAATATTAGCGCCCCTAAATAAGGAAGCCTACAGCTACAATGATTCCTTGTTTAATGAATTGTCTATATTTTGTAGAAATACTATTAGCATGGCGGGTAATATGCAAACTATGAACATATTTGGTAATATAAATTCCTATATGGTATAAGAACGAAAATCTCCCTAAAAGTAATTTGTAACTATACCCACTTTTTGGGTCACGTTTTAACTTATACCCGCTTTGCAAAAATAAAATTATAAGTTGTAATGACCCGACCGGTCGTTTTGAATAGTACAACCCTGTTTCCCCATTTATTGCTAAATTCATGCTTTATAGTTGTTATGTGACTTGTCGGGGTAATTGTTTGGGTTCGGTCAGGATTTGAAATGAATTGAGACACTTAGTCTCCAAGAAGGGAGCTTAAGTTGAATAATTTGTCCGGAAGGTAAAATTGTAAACGACCCCATAATGAAATTTTGATGATTCTAATAGCTCTGTATGATAATTTCGGGCTTAGGAGTGTGTCCGAATAATTATTTCGAGGTTCGTAGCTAAATTAGGCTTGTAATGGCGAAAATAAGAAATTTAAGTTTGGAAGTTTGACCGAGGAGTTAACTTTTTGATATCGGAATCACAATCCAGTTCTGAAAATTTTTATAGCTTCATTATGTCATTTATGACTTGTGTGCAAAATTTGAGGCCAATTGGAATTTATTTCATAGGGCAGTATTCTTGGAATCTTATAAATATATAAAGAGCAGTCGTACTTTGACTGCAAAATGTAAACCACAGTGTGTACCGAAGAAAATTAGACCATGTCACCGAAAGTTTGTTTCTCTCCATCCATAAAAGTCCACATTGGGTAGGTGAGTTCACTCATTAAATTTATATATTTATATGCAATCACTATTTATTGAAAGACCTTATCAACTCCAGAGTGTGAATTCTCCTTTTCTTCATTTTTGAACTTATTTGAGGTACTTATACTTTTTTTTTAATTTGGTTTATCTATTAAAGTTTTGATCTTTATTTTGTGGCAGTTTAATATTTAATTAAAGTAAGTAGCTTTAGTTCGGGTTTAGTCTAGTAAAGTTTTGATATTTATTTTGTGGCAGTTTAGTATTGGGATTTTTTCCTATCTATACCATATATGAAACCTTATTACTAAAAATATGCATATTTCCATTATTACCCGCCATGTTTATATTTTTCCTACAAAATTTATACAATTTCATTAAATACCCAATATTAAGAGTTGATTCCTTCCAAATTAGGAGCCTACAAATCTGGGATAAAAATTTGAATAGCTTATTCCTTCCAAATTAGGCGCTTAAAAATTGGGACTAAATATTTTTTCATATTCACATTAGATTTGTTTCCTCCTTTTTCTGCAGGCTTCTCTTTCCTCATTTTTCACGTATTTCTGTTTCTCTAAGTATATACCAGTCTTCCCTTTATAAAGCTCAGGGTCTTTTTGATTTGGTTCTCCTCTTTTTTCTTTTAGGAATGGCTGAGCATATTTAAATATGCAAAGGGCTCTGTTTTCGTCAACTATTCGAAGGGAGGAGCTCTTGTTCTTGACGGGAGTGAGCTAATGCGCTTGGGTCAACAAATTTTCTACAAAAAATCTATAAATAAATTACAAATCAGTTTAAGTATGTATAAAGCAATATTGTTTTAATGGTATCTACAAATTACTATATTTATACTACAATTAAACTGCAATCTATATTGGAAAAAAATGTTGACTACAAAATTTTCTCCTAATCTACAAATTTTCTACAAAAAATCTACAAAGAAACTACAAATCAGTTTACGTATGTATAAAGCAGTATTGTTCTGAAGGGTATCTACAAAATTACTATATTTATAGTACAATTACACTACAATCTATGTTGAAAAAAAATGTTGACTACAAAATTTTCTCTTTATCTACAAAATTTCTACAAATAAACTACAAATCAATTTTTCCAGGATTGATGAAGAACAAAACAGCAGAAGATGCAGAAGATGGGCCACCGGAGTTGCTCTTTATTCATGGTGGCCATACAAGTAAAATTTCTAACTTCTCATGGAACCCATGTGAAGACTGGGTCGTCGCTAGTGTTGCTAAAGATAATATACTACAAATCTGGCAGATGGCAGAAAACATCTACCACGATGAAGATGATATACTCAATGGGTCTCATCTCTGTATTTTTTTAGAAGAAGAAGGAATGGAGAAGAGAAAGAAATGGGAGGAGGAAAACGAATATGGTCAGATCTTAGGAATTAAGGGGAGAGAGAAATGTGGGATATATGAATACCTTTAATTAAGGAGTAAAAACTGCCCATTAATTAGACCCTTAATTAAGTATGGTATAGGATTAGTAATTTAGTATACGGGTTTGTAATTAAATCAAACCTTAAACATTGAGGGTAATAAGGTTTCATATATGGTATAGATAGGTAAAACTCCATTTAGTATTTGATTAAAGTAAGTAGCTTTAATTCGGGTCTAGTCTAGTAAAGTTTTGATCTTTGTTTTATGGTAGTTTAATTTTTTTGATTAAGGATGTTAGATTTAAATCTTGATATGTAAAATGGATTTTACTCATTGCTTCATTTGGTTGTCTTATGGTTGAGTAGTTTTTGTTTACTACAGGATTTTATAGTACCATGTAGATTACTCAAAACTTTTTTTTGTTTTTCTTTTCTCATTACCTTTCTTTGATTGTTGTTGTGCTTTTGGCCAAAATGTTTGGAACTTTCTTTTTTATGTTTCATCTAGATCTCATCCAAGATATTGTTGTTTCTTTAGTTTACAATAGTTCCTTTTCTTGGCACTTTTTTATGATTTTTTTTTTGGTATTGCTCTGATAACTGATTGTTCTTCCATCTTGCATTCAGATCTGTTTCACATTTGCTTCCATGAACTAGTTTTGTAATTATTATTTTTCTGGTTGTTGTTATTATTATTTTGGCAAGATTCGAGCCATTCAGAATTGAATAATCGAGGAAAAAGCCTACTAGTGGATTAAATTGGAACAAGTCGAGGTAAGTGACTTGTCTAACCTTGCGTGTGTGACTATCTCTTAAGATTGGTATTAATGTGCTAATTGCAATGTATTGAAAGTCGTGTACATGAGGTGACGAGTGTGTACACAGACTAAATGTGGAAGGTTATACTTTTAAATTGTGTAGATCACTTTTGCATATTAATTAAATCATTTACTCCTGTTATATTCATTGTCATTGAATTATTTTCATATCTTTGAAATTCGTCTGACCTTTTCTTGCTAATTTCCTGTATGTTAAATTAAAACTTGTTTTTTTTTTGCTCATTATTTGAAGGTTGTGTTTTTTTTTAATTTAACTATTTTTAATATGAAGTATTTGGCATGGTAAAAAAATTGGTATGGAATCAAGGTGATAAATTGTGAAATATTAGTTGTTGAGATTTTACACCCATCGACATTGAGCCGTGAGCTTTTTATTGTGGAAAATATTGTTATTGTTGATTTATTTTGGCAAGTTGAAATATTTGAGCACTTGAGGTGCAGATTGTGATATATTGTGATATTGATACGCATGCGGTGGTATAAGGTCTGGGTGCTGAAACACATGCGGTGAGATAAGGATGGCTTGATACACGTGACTAGTAGGGGAACAACTAGAAGTCATGCGGTAAAATAAGGGTGGCTAAAATGCGGGATGCTATTTTGGGAAAAATATTTTTTTTTTAAAATTAAATGTGAAGGCTCCCGCGGTGATATAAGAAATGAGATATTGAGAATTTATTTATGATTTGGGACTACGAGGCGGTACCTCGGGAGTGCCCCTGTTGATATTTCTTTATGATTACATTTACTTTTCAGTTATTTTATGACTCTTTATTTATTGAATTGAAGTTTTTCCTTCAGTAAGTTTTTATTAATTGCTCTTATTCTGTGTTGTTAAATTTTGACATAATCTTTATGTGACATGTTTCCATTTGTCATTACTGCTATTATATTGTTAAACGTTTTGCCCTGTCTTTTATTATATTCCAGTAGGGCCCTGACTTGACCTCGTCACTACTCAACTGAAGTTAGGCTTGGCACTTACTGGGTACCGCCGTGGTATGCTCATACTATACTTCTGCACATTATTTTGTGCAGATCCAAGTACTTCTTATCAGACCAGGTACCCGTGAGCTAGCTGTACGTGGAAACTTCAAGGTATATCTGCCAGCATCCGCAGACCTAGGAGTCCCCATCTATCTTTACTATCTTGTTTCTTTATCTTTATTAGACTCTGATATTTAGAGCTATTTTAGGACTCCTTCTAAAAGCTTGTGACTTGTATTTTCACCAAGTTTTGGAAATTTTATTATGTACTGATTAATGGATATTTTGAGAGTTTTTAAATTGTTATTTGATTATTCCGCATGTCATTAGGTTTACCTAGTCTTACAGACTAGGTGCAGTCACGATATCCTACGGAGGGAAAGTTGGGATCGTGACAAGTTGGTATCAGAGCCCTAGGTTCATAGGTGTTACGAGTCACAAGCAGGTTTAGTAGAGTCTCGCGGATCGATACGGAGACGTTTGTACTTATCTTTGAGAGACTATAGAACTGTTAGGAAATTATCATTTATTTGATTCCTTATCGTGCGTATTTGTTGACTTCGAATTATTAAACATTTGCCTTTCTATTCTCTCAAGATGGTGAGGACACGTACGACTGGATCCGATGATCAGACACCCACACCCCTACTATAGTCGCAAGAGGCTCGGGATGGGGCAGAGGCCGAGGGAGACCACGTGGTGTAGCCAGAGTACCTGCACGAGCTGTTGTAGAGGAGCCACCAATAGTTCTAGTAGGAGAGCAGGCACCTGAGATGCCTGTTACTGCTCTTACACTTCAGGAGACTCTTGCTCAATTTCTGAGCATGTTTAACACTCTAGCTCAGGCAGGATTGATTCCACTTGATCCTACCACATCACAGGCCGGGGGAGGAGCATAGACTCCCGCCGTGCATACCCCAGAGCCACGGGTCCAGGTTGATCATGTACCAGGGGTCATACCTGTACAACCATTCATCCCGGTATAGGCTAAAACTAGAGGAACAACTTCTGAAGGGGAGCAACTCAGGCTCGAGAGGTACAAGAGATACCACCCTCCTACTTTTAGTGGCTTGGCGTCAGAAGATGCCCAGGGATTCTTAAGGAGGGCCACCGTATCCTCTGTACCATGTGTATTGCGGAAACTAGTGGGGTTTCTTTCACTGTATTTCAGCTTAGGGGAGCAGCTTATCAGTGGTGGCGGGCATATGAGTTGGATAGTCTTGCCGAAGCAGCTTCACTCACTTGGACTCAGTTCTCGGATATGTTCTTGAGGGAGCATGTTCCCCAAAGTCTTAGAGATGCATGGCGCGTGGAGTTTGAGTAGTTGCGCCAGAGTTCTATGACTGTCTCAGAGTATGCATTCCAGTTTAGTGATTTATCCAGGCATGCACCAGCCTTGGTTGTACTGTCAGAGAGAGGGTTCGTCAATTTATTGAGGGGCTCAACCCTAACATCAGATGTAGTATGGCCCGTGAACTAGAAACGGACATCACATATCAGCAGGTAGTGGAAATATCCAGGAGATTAGAGGGTATACGGATTCGGGATAGGGAAGAGAGTGAGGCTAAGAGGCCTCGAGATTCTGGCACCTATAATAATTCTCGTGCCCCAGCTGTAGCCCGACATGGTAGAGGCTATGTGAGTTGTCTTATTCATTCTACACTTCCAGTTATCAGTGACATTCCGCCTACTCCCAGACCTCAGGCTCCTTATTATGCACCGCCATTATCTAGTGTACCTCCTACATGTGGTGCTTTTAGCGGTCATTCTAGTCAATCAGGCCCGAGCCAATCTCAGCAGCCGCGTCCTCCGAGGGCTTGTTTTGAGTGTGGTGACACTCGTCATATTGTGAGGGATTTCCCCAGACTCAGGAGGGGTGCACCTCCACAGATTTCTTAGGCCCCACCTGCTCTACAAGCCCCTCGAGTTTCTTAGGCTATGGTTGTTTCACCAGTTGCCACTCCACCTGCACAGCCAGCTCGAGATGGAGGTCGGGCGAGTAGAGGTCGCCCTAGAGGGGGAGGCCAGGCCATACATTATGCTCTTCCAGCTAGGACTGAGGCATGTGCATCTGACTCAGTCATCACAGGTATAATTTTGGTTTGTTATAGAGAGGCTTCAGCCTTGTTTGATCTAGGCTCCACCTATTCTTATGTGTCTTCTTATTTTGCCCATATTTGGGAGTGTTTTGTGATTCTCTGAGTTCTCTTGTGCATGTATCTACACCCGTGGAAGATTCTATTATTGTTGACCATGTGTATCGGTCATGTTTAATTATTATTAATGATTTTGAGACCAGAGCCGATCTATTATTGCTCAATATGGTAGATTTTGATATTATTTTGGGCATGGACTGATTGTCGTCCCATCATGCTATTCTCGATTGTCACGCTAAAACTGTGACACTGGCTATACCCAGTATACCACATATATTATGGAGAGGTGCTTTAAATTTTGTTCCTAGCAATGTTATTTTCTTTATAAGGCTCAGCGTATGGTTGAAAAAGGGTGCAATGCTTATCTATCCCTTATGAGAGATGTCAGTGCTGATAGTCCTACCGTAGAGTCAGTTCCAATAGTCCGGGATTTTCCAGATGTATTTCCAGCTGATCTTTCGGGTATGCCACCCCAATAGGGATATTGATTTTGGCATTGATTTGTTACCAGGCACTCAGCCCATCTCTATTCCACCATATCGGATGGCCCCAACAGAATTAAAAGAACTAAAGGATCAGTTATAGGAGTTGCTTCATAAGGGTTTCATTCGACCCAGTGTATCACCTTGGGGTGCCCCAATCTTATTTGTAAAGAAGAAAGATGGCTCCATGCATATGTGTATCGACAGCTGAACAAGGTTACAGTGAAGAACAAGTACCCATTACCTCGTATTGATGACCTATTTGATCAGTTGCAGGGTGCCAAGGTATTCTCAAAAATTGATTTGCGGTCTAGGTACCACCAATTGAAAATTCGGTATTCTGAAATTTTGAAGACAACATTCAGGACCCGATATGGTCACTATGAATTTCTTGTGATGTCTTTTGGGCTAACCAACGCCCTAGCAGCATTTATGCACTTGATGAATAGTGTATTTCGGCCCTATCTTAATTTATTTATCGTAGTATTTATTGATGATATCCTGGTATACTCATGTGGCCAGGAGGAACATGCACAACACTTGGGTATTGTATTGCAGAGACTGAGGGAGGAGAAACTTTATGCAAAATTCTCTAAGTATGAGTTTTGGCTTAGTTCGGTGGAATTATTGGGGAACATAGTGTCCAGTAAGGGGATTCAGGTAGATCCGAAGAAGATAGAGGCAATTTAGAGTTGGCCCATTCTATCCTCAGCTACGGAGATCCGGAGTTTTCTTGGCTTGGCAGGGTATTATCGCCGATTTGTACAGGGTTTCTCTTCTATTGCTACACCTTTAACCCGATTGATCCAGAAGAGTGCTCCGTTCAGGTGGTCCGAGGAATGTGAGGAAAGCTTCCAGAAGCTCAAGACAACTTTAACTACTGCTCCAGTATTGGTGTTGCCTACAGGTACAGGGTTTTATATTGTAGATTGTGATGCATCGCATATTGGTCTTGGCACAGTGTTAATGCAAGACGGTAGGGTGATTGCCTACGCATCTAGACAGCTGAAGGTACATGAGAAGAATTATCCTGTGCATTACCATGAATTGGCAGCTATTGTTCATGCCTTGAAAATTTGGCGGCATTATTTGTACGGTGTCCATTGTGAGGTTTATACCGACCATCGGAGTTTACAACATGTGTTCAAGTAGAAGGACCTTATTTGCGACAGGTAAGGTGGTTAGAATTACTTAAGGATTATGATATTTCCATATTGTATCATTGGGGGAAGGCCAATGTGGTGGCCGATGCTTTGAGTCGGAAGGCGAAAAGTTTGGGTAGTCTAGCATATTTACCGGTAGCAGAGAGGCCATTACATTGAAGGTTCAGGCTTTAGCCAACCAGTTCGTCAGATTGGATGTCTCGAAGCCCAATCAGGTTCTGGCATGTGTGGTTTCTCAGTCCTCCTTATATGACCGCATCAAGGAATGCCAGTATGATGATCCCCATTTACTTGTCCTGAAGGACACAGTTCATCAGGGTGGTGCCAGTGATAACTCTCGGGGATGATGGGGTACGGAGATGCATGGTCGATTGTGTGTTCCTAACGTAGATAGTTTGCGTGAGTTGATTCTCCAAGAAGCTCACAGTTCGCAGTATTCCTTTCATCCTGGTGCCGCAAAGATGTATCATGATTTGAAGCAGCACTATTGGTGGATGAGAATGAAGAAGTACATAGTAGAGTATGTAGCTCGGTGCCTAAATTGTCAATAGGTGAAGTATGAGCACCAACGGCCAGGTGGATTGCTTCAGAAACTAGAGATTCCAGAGTGGAAATGGGAGCAGATTACTATGGATTTCGTTGTTGAGCTTCCACGGACTCAGAAAAAGTTTGATGTAGTTTGGGTGATTGTAGACAGATTAACCAAGTTAGCTCATTTCATTTCAGTGGTGACGACTTACTCTACGGAGCGGTTAGTAGAGATTTATATCCACGAGATTGTTCGTCTTCATGGTGTGCCAGTGTCCATTATTTCTGATAGGGGCACACAATTTACATCATAGCTTTGGAGAGCAGTGCAGTAAGAGCTAGGCACACAGGTACAACTTAGTAAAACATTTCACCCTCAGACGGACGGACAGTCCGAGCGCACTATTCAAATATTAGAGGATATGCTACGTGCTTATGTCATTGATTTTGGGGGTTCTTGGGATTAATTCCTGCCGTAGCAGAGTTTTCTTATAATAACAATTACCAATGGAGCATTAAAATGGCTCCTTATGAAGCTTTATATGGTAGACAGTGTCGGTCTCCTGTGTGTTGGTTCGAGCCAGGTGAGGCTAGGCTATTGGGTACTGATTTTGTTCAGGATACCTTGAACAAGGCCAAGTTGATTCAGGAACAGCTTCGCACGGTGCAGTCTAGACAGAAAAGTTATGCTGACAGGAAGGTCTTTGATGTGTCTTACATGATTGACGAGACGGTCTTACTGAATATTTCGCCTATGAAAGGTGTTATGAGATTCGAGAAGAAAGAAAAGCTGAGTCCTAGATATATTGGACCTTTTGAAATACCTTAAAAGGATCGGGGAGGTAGCTTATGAACTTGCTTTGCCACCTAACCTATCGGGTGTACATCTAGTATTTTATGTTTCTATTCTGAGGAAATATATTCGGGATCTGTCCCATATTTTGGATTTCAGTACAATTTAGTTGGAGGGTAATTTGACTTATGATGCAGAGCCAGTGGCAATTGTAGATCGGTAGGTTCGAAAGTTGAGGTCAAAGAACATAGCTTCAGTGAAAGTGATGTGGAAAGGACAACCAGTCGGAGAAGCTACTTGGGAGACTGAACGGGATATGCGGAGCAAATATCCACACCTATTTGAGCCTCCAGGTATTTTTCAAAACTCGTTCAAGGACGAACGTTTGTTTAAGAGGGGGAGAATGTAATGACCCGACCGGTCGTTTTGAATAGTACAACCCTGTTTCCCCATTTATTGCTAAATTCATACTTTACAGTTGTTATGGGACTTGCCGGGGTAATTGGTTTGGGTTCGGTGAAGTTTGAAATGAATTGAGACACTTAGTCTTCAAGAAGGGAGCTTAAGTTGAATAATTTGACCGGAAGGTGAAATATGTGTAAACGACCCTATAATGAAAATTTGATGATTCTACTAGCTATGTATGATAATTTCGGGCTTAGGAGTGTGTCCGAATAATTATTTCGAGGTCCATAGCTAAATTAGGCCTGTAATGGCGAAAATAAGAAATTTAAGTTTGGAAGTTTGACCGAGGAGTTAACTTTTTGATATCGGGATCAGAATCTAGTTCTGAAAATTTTCATAGCTTCATTATGTCATTTATGACTTGTGTGCAAAATTTGAGGCCAATCAAAATTTATTTCATAGGGCAGTATTCTTGGAATCTTATAAATATATACAGAGCAGTCGTACTTTGACTGCAAGATGTAAACCACAGTGTTTACTGAAGAAAATTAGACCATATCATCGAAAGTTTGTTTCTCTCCATCCATAAAAGTCTACATTGGGTAGGTGAATTCACTCATTAAACTTATATATTTATATGCAATCACTATTTATTGAAAGGCCGTATCAACTCCAGATTGATTCTCCTTTTCTTCATTTTTAGACTTATTTGAGGTACTTATACTTTTTTTTAATTTGGTTTATCTGTTAAAATTTTGGTCTTTATTTTGTGGCAGTTTAGTATTTGATTAAAGTAAGTAGCTTTAATTCGGGTTTAGTCTAGTAAAGTTTTGATCTTTCTTTTATGGTAGTTTATTTTTATTTTATTAAAGATGTTAGATTTAAATCTTGATATGTGAAATGAGTTTAACTCATTGCTTCATTTGGTTGTTTTATGGTTGAGTAGTTTTCTTTTACTGCAGGATTTTATAGTACCATGTAGATTACTCAAAACTTTTTTTAGTTTTTCTTTTCTGATTACCTTTCTTTAATTATTGATGTGCTTTTGGACTTTCTTTTTATGTTTCATCGAGATCTCATCTAAGATATTTTTGTTTCTTTAGTTTACAATAGTTCCTTTTCTTGGCACCTTTTTATGATTTTTTTTTGGTATTGCTCTGACAACTGATTGTTCTTCCATCTTGCATTCGGATCCGTTTCACATTTGCTTCCATGAACTAGTTTTGTAATTATTATTTTTCTGGTTGTTCTTGTTGTTGTTATTATTTTGGCAAGATTCGAGCCATTCAGAATTGAATAATCGAGGAAAAAGCCTACTAGTGGATTAAATTGGAGCAAGTCAAGGTAAGTGACTTGTCTAACCTTGTGTGAGAGACTTTCCCTTAGGATTGATATTAATGTGCTAATTGCAATGTGTTGAAAGTCGTGTACATGAGGTGATGAGTGTGTACACGGACTAAATGTGGAAGGTTATACTTTTAAATTGTGTATATCACTTTTGCATATTAATTAAATCATTTACTCCTGTTATATTCATTGTCATTGAATTATTTTCATATCCATGAAATTCGTCTGACCTTTTCTTGCTAATTTCCTATCTGTTAAATTGAAATTTGCTTCTTTTATTTGTGCTCATTATTTGAAGGTTGTATTTTTTTTAATTTAATTATTTTTAATATGAAGTATTTGGCATGGTAAAAAAAATTGGTATGGAATCAAGGTGATAAATTGTAAAATATTAGTTGTTGAGATTTTACACCCATCGAGATTGAGCCGTGAGCTTTTTATTGTGAAAAATATTGTTGTTGTTAATTTATTTTGGCAAGTTGAAATATTTGAGCACTTGAGGTGCAGATTGTGATATATTGTGATATTGATACTCATGCGGTGGTATAAGGTCTGGGTATTGAAACGCATGCGGTGAGATAAGGATGGCTTGATACGCGTGTCTAGTAGGGGAACTACTAAAAGTCATGTGGTGAGATAAGAGTGGCTAAAATACGGGATGCTATTTCGGAAAAAATATTCTTTTTAAAATTAAATGTGAAGGCTCCCGCAGTGATATAAGAAATGAGATATTGTGAATTTATTTATGATTTGGGACTACGAGGCGGTACCTCGGGAGTACCCCTGTTGATATTTCTTTATGACTGCATTTACTTTTCAGTTATTTTATGACTCTTTATTTATTGAATTGAAGTTTTCCCTTCAGTAAGTTATTATTAATTGCTCTTTTTCCGTGTTGTTAAATTTTGACATAATCTTTATGTGACATGTTTCCATTTGTCATTACTGCTATTATATTGTTAAACTTCTTGCCCTGTCTTTTATTATATTCTAGTAGAGCCCTGACTTGACCTCGTCACTACTCAACCGAGGTTAGGCTTGGCACTTACTGGGCACCGCCGTGTTGTGCTCATACTACACTTCTACACTTTTTTTTGTGCAGATCCAGGTACTTCTTATCAGACCAGGTACTCGTGAGCTAGTTGTGCGTGGAGACTTCAAGGTATATCTACCAGCGTTCGCAGACCTAGGAGTCCCCCTCTATCTTTACTATCTTGTTTCTTTATCTTTATTAGACTCTGATATTTAGAGCTATTTTAGGACTCCTTCTAAAAGCTTGTGGCTTGTATTTTCACAAGGTTTTGGGAATTTTATTATGTACTAATTAATGGATATTTTGAGAGTTTTTAAATTGTTATTTGATTATTCCGCATGTCACTAGGCTTACCTTGTCTTAGAAAATAGGTGCAGTCACGATATTCTACGGAGGAAAAGTTGGGATCGTGACACAAGCGTACCCACTTTTCGCGTAAACTTCAAGCATACGGGCCTGAAGTAGCAAAGGCAATTACGAAAACTTCAGCATTCTAGTAGACGGGCCTAAAGTTGTTTGTAATTGCTGAACTTAAATATTCTACTAGCTGAAGTTTTGTTCTCTATTTGCTGAACTTAGCATGTTTTAGCTGAAGTTTTGTCATGCATTCATTAGTTTTGTCATAAAGCTTTTTCAAAGACTTCAGCAGAAGATGGTGAAGTTATTTAGTTCATTTGTAAAAACTTCAGTACTAAATAAGCTGAAGTTTTTTTTGTCCTGGATTCATTAGTTTTGTCATAAAGTTTTTTCAAAAATTTTAGCAGAAGATGCTAAAGTTATTTAGTTCATTTGTAAAAACTTCAACACTAAATAAGCTGAAGTTTTTTTTGTCCTGGATTCATTAGTTTTGTCATAAAGCTTTTTCAAAAACTTTAGCAGAAAATGCTGAAGTTATTTAGTGCATTTGTAAAAACTTCAGCACTAAATAATTTGAATTTTTTTTGTCCTGAATTCATTAGTTTTGTCATAAGCTTTTTCAAAAACTTCAGCAAAAGATGCTGAAGTTATTTAGTGCATTTGTTAAAACTTCATCACTATATAAGCTAAAGTTTTTGAAAAAGCTTTCTAACATACTAGATAAATAATCACCTTATTCTTTCATAGTGTATTACTACTATAAAATAATCAGATTGCCAACAATATCTAAATCATAAATTTTGAAAACAATAAACGTGAAAAGCACAGAGAAAAGCAGTTCACCCCAAGCATTGTGATGTAAGCATCTGCACAAATACAAATGATGAAGCGAAGTATCACATTATTAAAAACAAGATGTTCTAAGAGACTAGCAAAGAAAGGAGGAAGAAAGGAGCGCATAGGTAGCAGGAACAAGGAGGCGCCTGAAGTTGTAAAAATTAGGCTATAAGTTAAATAATTTAAAAATATGGGTATAGGTTAAATGGGGACGACCAAATAGGGTGCCCCGTGCAATTTTTACAAAATTTCGGCGACACGATAATTTACATAATTAACTATTGTTAGCTTATTTTACACAAATAGCCAGTTGAATTCAATATTTACTTTTTCTAATCAGTATACGGAGATTATATAATGATTATACACACATATATATCATACATCCGCGGCTATTAGCGCTTAAGTAGGTGGCTTTTAAGTTAATTCTTCTTATTAGTTAGCTAGATGTTATCCTGGTAGTGTGGCAACCTCTTGGGCCTGTAAAGTCCGTAATTTTGGATGGGCTTGATATCAGGCAAGTTAACTGTAAAAATAGCACGGGCTAGCCAGTTTTCGGATCGGTCAGTCAAAAATAGTCAGCGTTTATAAAGTCATTGAAAAATAGCCATTATTTTGCTGCAACAAGGACTGATCCACCCTAATATAGTGGAGATCGGTATACCTGTGTATGAACTTCCAGCATATTATGCTGGAACTCCAACACGCGGAAAGTTCCAATATAATATACTGGAGATTGGAGCACATGTGTATGAACTTCCAGCATATTATACTGGACTGGTATATTATACTGGAACTCTAGTATATTATGCTGGAAGTCCATTATAATATGTTGTAGTTCCAATATACTTATGCTGGAACTCCAGTATATTATGAGGGAGTATTTTTCGGATTTTGAACAGTATTTTCGTTCAGATTTATCTTTACATGAAAAGTGACTAAATTTCTATTACTTTTGAAACTATGACTATTTTTAAATGACCACTTGTAAATCTTACTATTTTTTAATTTCTCCCAAGTTAACTACTAAAGTTCGTCTGCATCTTGAAGCCCAATGAATTTTGAATCTGACACTAGCATAATAATAGTTGAAGAATTAGCCTAAATAGTTATCTTCCCGACCACTTATACTAAAAATAGCCCATGGATATATAGTATATGTATAATGTATATATAATTATGTAGAATCAGTATATAATCTATATATACCGACTAGAAAAAATAAAAATAAATTCGACTGACTAATGTAAGCACGTGATTTTTGCTTCACGGACAATCACTCCAAAAGAAAACAAAAATAGTGACCAGTGACCTCGCTGTACAAATTTTCAATTTTTCTTGACATGTACTGCTAGTCATTTGTGGTTCGGTCCATTTTGCATTTAATCTTATCGATCAAAATACAAAGTACGTCTGTCATGGTAATCAAACCGTTATTCGGTCGTTGAAAGAAAATTCAAAATATATATATATGCATCGTTCGTTCTAGGTTGTGATTTAACTTACTTAAATATTTTTGTGATAATTGTGTTAAAATGTTACATTGTTGTTTGTTTTAATTTCATTGTTTTTATTATTTCATTTTGGTTTTAAAATTAGAAAAAAACAAAAGAAAAGAGTGAATGAAAATTAGTTTGGGCCCAAGAAATGTAACAAAAATAGGCCCAAAACCGGCACACCAGTCCAGTCCAAGTCCGGCCTGCCCGAGTACGGACCCAAACGACGTCATTTTAGGGACGGTTAATCTGAGCCATTCATCTCCATTGATCCGATGGCCCTTATTGGCCCTCGTGACCCGACCCATTCCCATTTTAACCGACCCCCCTACTTAACCAAACGACACCGTATTGTTAAGCTTCCCCAATCCTGACCATCAATTGTAATCAATCCAACGGCCAGGATTGAATCACCCTCCCCATATATAAACCCAACCTAACACCCCACGCCCCCTATCCGAACCCCACCTTTCCTCATCGTCTTCACCAAACACTGAAACCCCCCCAAACCCTAGCAGCCGCCCTGATTTCCCTTTCACCAGAACCCGGCGGCATGAACGCCGATGACCACCTCCTGAACACCCTAGGACCCCCTCACTCTCCTGAACATGGATCTATTACCCCCTAGCCTCGAATCACCTTCCTTCATCTCGAATCTTCATTTGAAGATTCGAGTCGAACCCGGACCTATACCAAACCTCACCATCTTCGTACCAGACACTCCCCTAACCTCCCTCGTGACCAAACCAGGCTTGGTTTGGTCCGAATCTACCCACAACTCCTAAAAAACCAGATCTGAAGATCCAAAACCTAGAACACGAATAGCCTTGGAATCCGGCCGGTCTTAACAGGGGTTTGAGGTCTAATAGACCTTAATCAAGGTGTTTTCGTGTGAGAACACCCTGATTAAAGTTTGTTCGGCCTCAAATGGTCGAAGCTAAGTCGGATTTGGGTCAGTTTGGTTTAAACTTTTTCAGTAAGTTTTCCCTTCTCTTTGTTTTAATTTTGATTGAGTTTTTAGCATGCTTTGTTGTGACTGTGTGTTATTGTCTGATAATTTTCTTAATTTCTTCCATCTCTGTCAAAGACCTTGTTATTTGGTCGTTTGTTTTCTGTGTATGTTCTGAATATATTCTGTGATATACATGTTCGATTAGGATAGTCGTCGCATAAATAATTCATATAGGTTCCCAGTAATTGAACAAAAGTTGTCTGATGCCCTTTGGGTCCCTGTACGTATTGTTTATGTGAACGATTGATTATTACCTGTTGTATTTAGTATAGTCGACTCGATAAACATCGTCGATTAGTTTTCTATAACTAATTGATCAAATGAACTAATAATGTCACATGACTGATCGAACCATGTCACTAACTGAATGCCCGACACTGTTTGAAATGGGTTTGTTTGCATTGCAAAACGACTGAAAAGATTCAGCCCATGGGCAGTTCTGAATTTGAACTTTTAGAAGTTCAAAATGCCCTGATGCTGCAATGGGTTTAGGGCAGTAATAATCAGGGTTTAACAGGGGTAGTCTGGGGTTTGAAAAGAACAGAAAAGCTTAGTTTAAATGAGCTGACAAGTAGGGTACTAAATTGGGATTAAACTAATGCCAATGGGGAACAAGACACAAGAGTATGGGGTTTAAAATGAATACTTAAATGAACCCATAACTCTTGAACAAAAGGAATAAGCCAAGCGTGGGGAACAAAGGGCTGGCATCAAAAAGATGCTTAGGCGTGGGATTTAATAGGTATGGGCAGTCTGCAAATTAGCAGGATCCAGGTAGCTTGACTGCACTGGTTGTTTGGCTTATAAATAGGCCATTTCAGAACTTAAAAGGGGCTGAAAAATTTAGTCTTGAAGAGAGGTCTTGTGAGTTGAAGAAAACTGAAAAAACAGAAAGAAATTTCCAGAAATACTGTAACTGAACACTGTCCAAAAAAAACTGCACAAAGAAACCAAGTTGGTTATCCTCACTGGGATTGTTATTTGTTCCATTAAGAGAAGTCTGTGTTCTTCTGCTGTGATTGTTACTACACTGAGCTTTCTGTGTACTGTTGGTTTGAGTTTTTGATTATCGGAACTGTATTGGTTATTTGTTGAGCTTTTGGGGTTATTGGGATTACTGGATTGCTGTTACATTCAACACTCTGGGTTGTTGTTTCCTACTCTGTTTTTTCTGGGATAGTCTGTTCATTGCTCGATCACTCGCTGAGCTTCATCATTGTGGCTGCTTTGTTTGTTGCTGTGTTGTGTTGATTACCTGCTGCTGTTGTGCCTGCTGTGTGCCACTCAACTGATTTTTCCTTCTTTTGTTCTCTATACTAGGTACTGTGAGCACGTGATTTTTGTTTTTGCGCGACAATCGCTCCAAAAGAATAAAAATTGGTCCTGCTGTATAATTTTTGGATTTCTGTACTGCACTTTGTTGATTTATTTGTGATTTTTGCCCGTTTTTATTTTTTATTTTTATTTATTTATTTATTTAAAACAAAATACAAAAATGTGTGTGTCATGCGTAATTCAAACCGTAATCCGGTCGTTAAATAGAAAATCACAAATAGGCATCTTCGTCCGTGATTTTGTTTAGTTTGATTTTACCTGTCTTAAAATATTTTAGTGTGTGTGCAAATAATTGTATTCAAGTGGGTATTTAATTTTAATTTGATTTTTTTTCTTGCTTAGTTTGTTTTTAAAATAAAGAAAAAAAAGGAAATAAAAAGAAAAAGCCCTCCCTTTTTCGGACTTGGGCCAATTTTAAATAAATTGGCCCAACAAACTCAGCCCAAAACCCAGGCCTGCCCGGTCCAGACCACCTGATACCCAGGGTGTCCAAACGACGCCGTTTTAATCCAGTTTGATCCAGGCCGTTGATCTCAGATTGATCAACGGCCAAGATCACATTTCCCATACCCACGAACAGAACCCGACGCGTTTCCACCCGGACCAACCCAAACCCCCTTTAATTGAAACGACACCGTTTCCCCTAGGCCTTTAGATCCAAGCCATTGATTTCAGTTGATCCGACGGCTGAGATCAATCCACCTATTTCATATATAAGCCTATAACCTTACCCTGCCCCCCCCCCATCTGATACCCCAGCTCCCGTCTTCACCATCTTCCCCATCAAACCCTAGAGCCGCCCCTGTATCCTTCACCATGAAAGCCGGCGGCATGAACGCCGGTGACCTCCACCTGAACACCATAGAACCCCTCACCACCCTGAACATAGACCTGTTGACCGTTTAGTTCGAATCATCCTCTAGGTCCTCGAATCTTCATTTGAAGATTCGTGTCAAAACTCGATCTACACCGTTTAACCCCAGCTTCACACCAGACACTCCCCAGACCCCCCTCGTGACCAAACCATACTTGGTTTGGTCCGAATCTGATCAGGGAAGCATGAATCCCAGATCTGAGTTTTAGAACTTTGAGATTCTTCGTCACTGGTCCGTGTTTTGTTCGAGCCAAAGAAATTAAGGCCTAATGGACCTTAATCGAGGTGTTTCTCATCTGAGAAACACTTCGATTAAAGTTCGTTCAGCCTTAAGAAAGGTCTGTCCAAATCCGAGTTCAAAACTTTTGATTTTTCGAGTTTTAAGGTGAGTTTGCTTTCTTTCCTTTACTTGTTTTAGTCCGTGTGATTTGTTTTAAAAGCTGTTCATGATTGTTGAAGTCTGTTTTGTTTTGAGTTTCTATTAATTGTGTCCTGTCTACTTTGCCTGAACTCTTGTTGTTTGATTAAGTGTCCTTTTCTACTTGTCCTGATAGTGTGTATGTATGTATTTGTTGAGTAATTAGTTGAATTCCAAATTTGTACTGATTAACTGATTCCCCGAAGCACAATTCTGCTCAGTCAATGTAATGCAAACCTTGTCGATACTGTTAAATGTCTGATTTTTGGTTACGATTGTATGAGTTATAACTAGTATAGTCGAGTCGACAAATGTCGTCAATTAATTTCAGTAGTTCAAATGTTAACGATTGCACCTGTTGCTTGCTGCAACTTTGTTTGAATCGAAGTAAGGATCAAGTAGGTTCACTTATAGTTGTTATATTTGAATCTGAGGGTAGATTGTTAATTGAAATCTGAGTTGATGGCATGTGCACCTGTGCACAGCATGTGCATTGTGCACAGCCTGTTTCCTGCATAAAAGGGCTTTGGATTTAAAAATGGTTTGACAGCATGTGCTGTCAGACTACATCCTGCTGCCCATGCTTGCTTTTAGTTAATAAAATGGGAAAGTTCAAGCCTGCCAGGGGAAGGATGGGGTTTAATACTTAATTAGCTAAAGTGAAACTGAAAATGGAAGGCACATGGGAGGGGTATGTTGATATATTCTAAACAGGCTGTTGAAAGGGGTAAGGTTAAGGCTTATAAGAGAGGGAGGACATCTGATAGAGAAAAAAAAAGGATTAGAGGTTAAGAGGACACAGATATAGAGGGAGGCAGACTGTGAGGAAATTTTGAAAGAGAGAGCTGAAATACATACAAATAGATACACACAGAGCATATAGGAGAATTGGAAAGAGAGAGAAGGTGATACACATTGAGTGATATACACACACACACATAGAGATAGACATTGATAAGAACAGAGTAATTTGAGAGGAGAAACTTTCAGGAGAGTGAAGTTCTGGAAACAGAAAATTGGGAAAGAATTTTTGTCTGATAACTCAGACAGACAAACTAGAAATTGCTTTCTTTCCTTTTGTTTTGATTTCACTGAATCTGGGCCTGTTTGTGCAACACTGTTTTCCTCCAAGTCCCAGCTGGGTCTGCTTGGTTGTTGTTATTTTACTCGAGGATTTGGTCTAGTTGAGTATTTCATTTGAGGTCTTGATCCCACTCCAATTGTTTCGTGTGTAGTTGTTGCTGCCTTTCTGTTCCCTATCTCTGCTGCCATTCAATGTCCTGCTGCTACTGCTAGTCCTGTTCCTTGCTGCTGCTGATTTCCCCATCTTCTTCCTCTTCTCCTTTGCATTTTCAGTGTTTCCAGGTACACATTTCAAATCCAACTTTGGTGTTAACTGTAACAGTTCAAAAGCATGAAATGAAAGGAGTTCTTGAAGAAGATTTAGATGTCTGTTTTGTAATGCTTGTGATATACTGACTTCTGTTGCATAAATTGATTAGTGTGATTCAGTAATGAAAGATTAGTTAGATAATACTTAATCAAGTTTAGCCTCTTACATCCTAGTTTATAGTTGTTTGCCAGTACAAGATGTAATGATACAATACATAGAAGGCATGGAGAATTGGTATGGATTTTTTGACTAGATTCACGTTTAACTAATGACATGCATAGAATAGAATATTTCCACCTTACACAAATGTTCCTTGTTTATTTTTAGTTTTCCTTTATCATAACCCGCTAGGCAGCATATAGAAGCGCGTTCGAATCCCCGCAAGTAATGAGACATAGTAGCTAATTCCCTTAAACTCAGCCTCAATAAGTCTAGTTAAATTCAATTTAAGAAACGTTTGGATGCAAGTATAACATTGGGTCAATCTCGAACGTAATTCCTTTGTCCAATTAAAGTATGTTTCACAAGTTATGACATCCCTCCACTTTGTAAATAATTGTATGTTTCACAAGTTATGACATCCCTCCACTTTGTAAATAATTAATCAGTAATTGATAAGAATCTGGATTGGGCAAAAGCATATAGTTTATATTAGCATGTCCTTTTTCTTTTAGTTTTAGGGATAAATGCATTAGAAATGTAGTCACTTTAGGATATCCTTTCTAAAATAGAGACGAGCCTCGCCAAATAAAAATGCAAATTGCGGGGCCCTCAATAAATAATCATAATATTTCGAATTCAGGATAGGCCGTTTTAGCGAATTTTACGACCTTCCCAAAATAACAATACGCTAGTTGCTTTAGGCGCGCCTTTAATAAATTACATTCTTAAATTCGGGTGCACATTGATGTGACCCAAATCCAAGTCTCAACGAAGTCAAAATGTGTTGACGATCACGGGCGCATTGATTGTGACGTGGTTCGGGAGGCATTTTCACGACGTTGCAATTCTATACAAATAAATGATAATAATAAAAGCGGTTTAAATTTAATAAGAGCACATAAGTCACAACATGTATTTAAATCAGATATTTTAGCCATTATAATAATTTAAGCGGCCGTGCTAGAACCACGGGATTCGAGGGTGCCTAACACCTTCCCTCGGGTCAACAGAATTCCTTACTTAGAATTTCTGGTTCGCAGACTTCATTTGGAAAAGTCGAAAATTTCCTCGATTTGGGATTCAAGATAAACCGGTGACTTGGGACACCAAAAGCCAAACCTTTCCCAAGTGGCGACTCTGAATTAAATAAATAATCCCATTTCGAATATTGTCACTTAAATTGGAAAAACTCCACCCGCGCATCTTACCCTTCGGGGCGGGGCGCGCAAAAAGGAGGTGTGACAGCTCTGGCGACTCCGCTGGGGATTCGTTAACCCAGAACCACTGGTTCAGGGTTCAAGAATTCGAGCTTAGAATAATTATTATATTTGGCTTTATTATCTGATCTTTATTACATATTTTTGCATAACGTGCTAAATGTTGTCTTTTACCGCTTTGATATTATCTGAACTGTATATAAACTGTGCCGAAACCCTTCTTTTCTTACCTCCGGGGAGAAGCTCGCTGGTCGAGACTCCCTATTCTGTTAGTGTCTATACCTGAAATAAGAAAGAGATCGGACAAGTTACAAAGCCGGACGATCTCGCGGGTCCCCGGTACGTAGCCCCCTCCTCGACTCGAGTTGTCCGCTCGGGTACATAGTCTAGAACAAATGCCCAGGTTATAAACCTAGTATAACGAAACTTCATGCCGGATCCCTAGTAGGAACGTTTATCTGCATCATGTTGCATTTGACTTAGGGGGCTCAACACAGGGGTTGGGCCCGTCTAGGACAGGCAACCTGAAATGAAAAGACCATCCTGCTGCATCCTATTTGTTTTGTGCATCTATTTGCTTCGGTTCCGCGTGCTGACCGGTTTCAAAAAAATGGAAAATAGCAGGGTAGGGAGATAATTACTTATTTTGGAAAAATAAAACCAACGTCCAAGTAGTGTCAAAACCTCACCGGAATTTTCCTAAAAAAAAGATTTTTTTTTCTAGTTTGATTTATTAAAAAAAACATAAAAAAAAAATTCTTTTTTATCACTCTCAAAATAAAAAGGGGTATTTCTTTAAAAGTAAAAGTAAAAAAAAAAAAACGGAAAATTCATAATTCAAAAAAAAAAATGTGTTGTTTCTTTTGTAGTACCCCTTTTATAAATTCAGACTAATAGTCTAAATATTTCCTAAAAATAATTAGTAATAAATATTTTCTTTAATCTTCATCTCTTTTCAAAAAATTAATAAAAATACGTATTCTTGATTTTTTTTAGTTTTATTTGATTTTCTCTATTCACGATAGCCCGAACTACGCCGGTTTGATTCTCACCGGATGTGAGATACGTAGGCAACCCTCGTCGGGTTCAACCCCCATTTTTGCTAAAATAGCCAAAATAAAAAAAAAACAAAAAAAAGAGTCGTAAATAAATTGGGTGACGTTGTTTTGTCATAAATAGCCGAATGTTCCCGAAAGGGACGCCGGAAGGTTGACTTTGCATAAACAGCCACCTTTGGGTCTTGTTTAGCATTTTATCCAATAGACCCACACAAGCCTCAAAATCTTCGTCCCCGAAGTGTTTAAAGGCCGTGTTCAAAACTTGATCCCCTCTGTAAAAATATTTTTGAGTCAGTCATTTTTGTTAAAATCACCTTAATAAATGTGCAGGATGAGCACGATGCAAAATGAACATTTTTCAATAATGACCAAAATCCCTGTCAAGTTACGGCTATGGTGGAATGATCTAGGTGTTGAAGGACAAAATGAGGTTAAGAAATATCTGAAAGGTCTTGTGGGTCTGTTGGAAATCCAGCCTCGGGGAGATATCATAAGAGCTTTGGTTACCTATTGGGACCCGGCGCACAATGTTTTCCATTTCTCTGATTTTGAGCTCACCCCGACTTTGGAAGAAATGGCCGGATACATCGGGAATACTGAACTTCCATTGAGGGAAAAATACTTGGTCGCCCCGAGAGTCGTCACGGTACATCGGTTCCTGGATTCATTGAAAATACCTAGAACAGTCCACAACCCGGATCTAGCAGCCGGATTCTGTACTCCATGCTTCATATATGATAGGTACGGTCACGAGGGAGGATTCAATAATCCAATCAACAAACTGTGCAGCAAAGGAGTTCGTCAGAAGTGGGACAAGCACAGACGGGTAGTGTTCATGATGATGTTCCTGGGCCTTCTGGTATTTCCAAGGAAAGACGGAAACATTGATTTGAAGATATCCGGGGTCGTCAGCACTTTACTCACGCAAAGTGACAGTACTCTCGCGCCTATGGTGGTGTCTGACATCTTTCGAGCTCTTACAGCTTGTAAAGCTGGGGAGATTTCTTCGAAGGTTGTAACTTGCTCCTACAGATATGGATGACCGAGCACCTCTGCCATCATTCCGAGATTTTGAGCCATGGTTCCCCGGAAAAGACCTGCATAGAAGAATCTTACACGAGAACCAAAGAGATCATTTCGCCCAAAGGAGTCTTGGCATGGACTTCATTCTTTCAAGCTCTTACGGCCAGCCAAATACAATGGACGTTGGGATGGTTGCCTGTTGATGAGATCCTATATATGTCTGCAGCTAAAACTCATTTCTTGCTGATGGGGCTTAAGAGCATTCAACCTTACGCACCCTGCCGAGTTTTGAGACAGTTCGGAAGATGCCAGACAGTACCTCATGAGGAAGATCTTAGCGCTCAAGCAGTTGAGATAAGTCCTAACGGACAATTCCCAGAAGCAAAGATTCGCCAAATCTGGAGTGAGTGTCAATATTTGAAATCAGATACTCGCGTACGGGATCGAGCCAAAGGAGAGACGGCGCCAGGTTACCTTGCATGGTATAGAAGGGAATTCGAGCATAAAAGGCCGACTAAGAGACCCCACATCCGGAATTTTACCGAATCATCACAAAGGCAGTGGGATTGGTTAGCAAAGGAAAGAGGCTATTGCGCCGAAATCAGCAGGTTAAAGCAACAAGTGGAAAGCTTGAAATATGAACACAACGTGCAAGTCGCTACCGATCTAGGAGAGCGGAACAGGTTAATTCAAGAAAATGAAATGCTCAGAGCCCAGATCAAACAGATAAGGGTGGATGCGGATAAACAACCAAGGCGTCGATCAGACGAGCAGCTGATAAAAAGGCTAAAAGGTGAAATCAGGGAATGGCAAGATGGTTTGGAGGAATCTGAAAACATCATAGCAGAGCTCAGGGCACAGTGGGATGCAAGAGCAGATGAGCATCGCCGGTACCTGAATCAATTGGAAGGCAACCACGAGAAGACTGTGGCTAAAGTAAAGAGAGAGATGGCTGCACTTGAGATCAAAGCAGCTAGTCAGGCCAAGGACTTCCAAATGGAGAGCAGATACTGGTACGACTCAATAGCCCAGATGAAGCTGGAAGTACGGCGACTGAAGCATCAGCATATACAAGATGCTCAAGTATTTAAGACATGCAGCGATCAAATAAAAGGCCTACTCGTGGAGAAGAAGCAAACCAGAGATAGGATCAAGGCCATTGCCCATGCCATCACCAGACGATGTCTACGATGTGAGAACATGTCCAGCGTTACCGTCCTCTCAGCAGTAATGTGTTATGTCAAGCAGACTATGCACGAGCTGGAGCAACTTGAGAGGGATCTCACGCCTAGGAACGCGGCAAGGTCGAACGATTCCCCGCGGACACCAATTTTCAAAACCATAATGCACTCATAAGTCGAGCCTGTATCTTAGCAACTTCCGCCTGTTTTTCCCATCAGGGTGATTTTTAGTTTATTTTTGAGTCTAGGTTTACTTTCAAAGTTTGCTTTTTCTTTTGCAAAATGTAGTTTGTAACAGAACATTTTCAACAATAAAGAGGTTGTTTCTTTTATGCTCATTTGTGTTTTTTCGAACTACGTAATGATCTGATTCACGTAGGCATCGTGATACATAGGCAATCCTCATCGAATCCGGTCGCATTTCTTTTACCTCAAAATAAAAAAATAATAATAAAAGAAAAACAAAAAAAAAAAGGGGGAAAACTAATAAGAGGAAAAATGCCGGAATGACGCATGCTCTCGTAGCAAACATATAGTAATCCACTTAACTGTATAGGTGCATCATGCCCAACGTGAGATTAACTATCTGTTATTTGCTACAAATTAACCGTGCGTTTGTCGTTGAGTATTTCCAGGGTTTTTGAAAAGACGGTTGGTTTGGTGAAAGTCTGGCCTCGCACTCATACTTCACGAGGTCAAGGAGAGGTGTTCAACTACCTGTTGTTAGGACCAGAAGCAGTACTCACACTTACTTCACCAGGTCAAAAGGAAGTGTGGAAATGTCTTCAGAAATTCCATTGCAAACAATCCCTGTTTCCGAGGAAAGCTCGATCTCAGCCGTCCTCACACCTGAGTCCGCAACTGCGGGGGAAAATAGAATCCTACGGCTCCGCATGTTGGAAATGCTGGACGATTGGAACAATGGGAAAGAGCCGCCAAGTGTCGTCCCCGGATTCCCTGAATTATTCTCCAGGTCAAGTGGGACTTCTAATGTCCCCATAAATTATCCTGCTACCCCATTCGGGTACCCAACCACCTCAGCCTTCTCTACTGGATCGCCTTCTGAGCCTCATCCCCGAATGTCATCCACTGATGCGAGCATGAACATCTTTACTGCATCTCCTTGCCCGATCACGGCACAGCCAGCCACGTACAAGCCAAGCTTCGACTCATCCTCTTTTACATTCCAAGCGCCATCGTTCTCAATAGAACCAACTAGGTTCGCCACCAGTACTAATCCTCTACCGCCTCAGTGCGAGCTTGCACCCGGGCAGGATCAGAACCCCAGAATTGCAGAACAAAATGAGATTGCCAAGAGAATGAGAAGCCTCGAACAAAGTTTGAAGAATATGCAAGGATTGAGCGGACAAAAGAGCGTCTCTTACGCCGACCTGTGTATGTTCCCTCACGTGCACCTTCCAACGGGTTTCAAGACCCCAAAGTTCGAGAAATACGATGGGCACGGTGACCCCATTGCACATCTTAAGAAATATTGCAACCAATTACGGGGAGCCGGCGGAAAGGAAGAACTGCTGATGGCGTATTTTGGGGAAAGTCTAGTAGGGATAGCTTCGGAATGGTATATGGATCAGGAAATGTCCCGATGGCATATATGGGATAATCTCGCAAGAGATTTTGTAAAACAATTCCAGTATAACATCGACATTGCGCCAGACCGAAACTCTCTGTCGAATTTGAAGAAGAAACCTTCGGAAAGCTTCAGAGAATATGCTATTAAGTGGCGTGAACAGGCGTCGAGAGTAAAGCCTCCCATGGATGAAGTGGAAATGGTCACTACCTTTCTCCAGGCTCAAGAGTCTGACTATTTCCAAAACATGATGTCAGCCATGGGTAAGCCGTTCGCGGAAGCGATCAAGATAGGAGAGATGGTAGAAAATGGGTTGAAAACAGGTAGGATTCTGAGTCAAGCAGCCATAAGGGCGACCTCCCAGGCCGTCCAAAGCGGGTCCGGAGGAACGACAAGGGGGAAGAAGAAGGAAGAAACGACTATGGCAGCCTCTGAAGCAAGGGAGTATCGTCATCCCAGGCCCCATTTTCCGGAAAGAGCCCCACAACACTACTACCCCCACTCAAATTTGGCATATGCTCATCAACCTTATATGGTCATGAATGCCCAACCTTATAACCATCCACCACAACAAGCCAACTGAGGCCCAGCTCCACCTCCCAGAAATCAGCCTCCTTACCGCAACCACTATAACCCACAACCCCCGCAGAATAACTTTCGCCCTCAGGAGCCACCTAGAAGGCGAACTTTCACGCCCATCGGTGAACAATACTCTACTTTGTTCCCGAAGCTAGTCCAGTTGGGTTTCTTACAACCAATCCCTCAAACGAGGCAAAACCCAACCTCACCTTCTTACAAAGCCGGAGTCAGATGCGCCTATCATTCAGGGGCCGAGGGACATGATACAAATGACTGCTGGTCGTTGAAAAGAGTGGTCAAAAATTTGATAGAGCAAGGGGAAATAGTTCTAAGGGACGAGGAGATCCCGAACGTAACTAACAATCCATTACCTGCTCACAAAAATGGGCCGCTGATCGGAATGATTTGTGAAGACAAAGAGTTCGATCCTGCTTTGAAAGCTATAATTGCCATTGTCGACACGGGGAAGAGGCCCGAAATGGACCAGAAACCAGAAAAGGGGGAAGAGGCCAAGGCTATAAAGAACAAGCTTGAAAAGAAGGTAGAGAAGAAAGTGGTACCTATAAAAAATGAAGTTCTTTACATACCACGAGGTCGAGCTGAGAAGACGCAGAACTTCGGGATCAAAAAGACAAAACCTATGTACGTGCCAAAAGGGGCCTATGTGGTCCGGGGGACGATTCAACCACCTCGGCTGAATGAGCCAGTGGTTATCGGACGCGTGCCACAAAAGCCAATGACCAACCCGTCCGTAGTGTCGTGGAATTATCAAAAGACTTTGGTAATGTACAAAGGTAAAGAGGTCATGGGAGAACTTCCAGAAAATACTTTCATAGGAAGGTATTCAAATACTCAAGAACTGAACAACGCCAGACGAAGGCGCTTCCCGCCAAAGAAGCCCGTGAGTGTTGAAGAAGCGGAAATGTTCTTCCAACAAATGAAAATGCCGGATTAAGAAGTAATAGATCAACTGCGCAAGTACCCCGAGCAAGTGTCCATGCTATCATTATTGATGAGGTCGGCCGAGCATCAAAAGATCTTACTGAAGACCCTGAATGAAGCATATGTGCCAGTTGAAACCTCGATTGAGCAATTAGAGCGGATGACAGAAAGATTCTTCGTCGTCAACCAAATCTCCTTCAGCAAGAACGATCTACCCCCGGAAGGAGCGGCACACAACAAGGCTTTGCATATAACAGTTAAATGCAAAGACTATTATGTCAAGAGGGTAATGTTGGATGGAGGCTCAGGCGTTGACATTTGCCCGCTCTCCACGCTACAAAGGATGGAAATTGGGACCGGAAGAATCCGACCCAACAATGTCTGCGTAAGAGCTTTCGACGGCATCAAGAGAGACACCATGGGAGAAATAGACCTGTTGTTGGTCATAGGACCAGTCGAATTTCAAGTAACCTTCCAGGTGATCGACATGGATACATCCTACAATTTTCTCCTTGGCAGACCTTGGATTCATGCGGCAGGAGCCGTGCCTTCCACTCTTCACCAGATGGTGAAGTTCGAGTACGAAGACCGAGAGATCGTGGTCCATAGGGAAGACGAACATGCCATTTATCGGGACCCATCCATCCCGTATCTTGAACCGAGAGAAGGGAGCGAACATACGGTCTATCAAGCTTTCGAGATTGTACTGGCAGAGCAACACGAAGAGGGAATACCTTGCCCCCAGCCTTTCTTGTCTAACGCCTCGGTCATGGTGGCCAAAGAGATGATCCGGCATGGATTTAGGCCAGGGAAGGGACTTGGACGAACCCTTCAGGGAATAACAGAACCCATTACTTTGCCAGTCATCAAGAAACCTTTTGGACTAGGTTTCAAACCTACTCCAGCAGACGAAGAGTGGGCAAAGAAAAGGAGAAATGAGGGTTGGAAGTTACCTCAACCACTGCCGGATTTATATGCAACTTTCATCAGGCCAAGGTACGTTGAAGAAGAAGATGATGAGGTCTTCACAGCTGAGGAAATCGAGGAGATATGTGGGGCGATGAGAGAGATGCTCTACGAGGTCTACATGGTTCAACCAGGTGAAGGCACAAGCACGGCGGAGATGCTATACATGGGGCCGAACGCCCGACTTCAAAACTGGGAGGCTACGCCATTCCCGACTAGACAGAAGTCCGGGTAGATCTGTCCTGCCACCTTTCCTGTGTCACAAGTTATCTCCAGGACATGACTTGAGCGTTTTCTTCCTTTCAATTGTTGTTTTGAATTCCTAAGTTGTAAACATTGTTGTCTTCCAACTTTCCAAAGAAAAAAAAACAAAATCATCATTGCTTTCCCATTCTTTCTTTTGTTCTAATTTTTGTTATTTTTCCTTTTTTATCTTTCTTTTCAGTCATAATAATGCGGCTTTAAATATGACATGCTTGTGGACTTCACGCCCAGATCACAATGAGCTATTTAACTGCGAATTAATGAACCCAGAACCAGAATATGATGCAGAAGAGGCTTTTAGGGAGATAAACCGAGAGTTGGAATATTTCGAGAATAAACCTAAGCCAAATCTGAATGACACTGAACCGGTAAATTTAGGAACCCCGGAAGAAATCCGGGAGACCAAGATAAGCATTCACACGGACAAGAGAACGCGAGAGGCGATAATTCAACTTCTTTTTGAATTCAAAGACGTGTTTGCTTGGTCATATGATGACATGCCGGGACTAGGTGTTGATCTAGTGGTTCATAAATTGCCGATTCATCCTGACTGTCCCCCAGTTCAACAAAAGCAACGAAAGTTCAAAACTGAGGTCAGTGACAAGATTAAAGAGGAGATCACCAAACAACTGAAAACGGGAGTGATTCGGGTAGTCCAATATACAACATGGTTGGCAAATGTGGTTCCAGTACCAAAAAAGGACGGGAAAACTCGGGTATGTGTAGATTACCGAGATCTGAACAGAGCAAGTCCTAAAGATAATTTCCCGCTGCCCAACATCCACATCCTCGTTGATAATTGCGCCAAACACGAGATACAGTCTTTTGTAGATTGTTATGCTGGGTATCATCAGGTACTGATGGATGAAGAGGATGCCGAGAAAACTGCTTTCACCACGCCTTGGGGCACCTACTGTTATCGGGTTATGCCATTCGGTTTAAAGAATGCGGGGGCTATTTACATGAGGGCCATGACTGCCATTTTCCATGACATGATGCATCAGGAAATAGAGGTGTACATGGATGACGTGATAGTCAAGTCCAGGACGCAGGATAATCACATCCAAGACTTGAGAAAATTCTTCGAGAGGCTAAGAAAGTATGACTTGAAGCTAAACCCAGCCAAATGTGCTTTCGGAGTTCCGTCGGGCAAACTTTTGGGCTTCATTGTAAGCAGGAGAGGTATCGAGCTAGATCCAACTAAGATAAAATCCATCAGAGATCTACCTCCCCCAAGAACAAAGAAAGACGTGATGAGTCTTTTGGGCAGGTTGAACTACATCAGTCGGTTTATTGCCCAGCTGACAAGCACGTGTGAGCCCATATTCAAGCTGTTAAGGAAAGATGCGGCGATTAAGTGGACAACTGAGTGTCAAGAAGCCTTTGATAAAGTCAAAGAATACCTTTCGAATACCCCGATCTTGGTCCCTCCAGAACCGGGAAGGCCACTTTTCTTATATCTAACAGTCTTGGAGAACTCTTTCGGCTGCGTCCTCGGGCAACACGATGTAACAGGAAAGAAGGAGCAAGCAATCTACTACTTGAGCAAGAAATTCACCGGCTATGAGGCCAAATACACACTGTTGGAAAGGACATGTTGCGCTCTCACATGGGTTGCTCAAAAGCTGAGACATTATCTCCAAGCCCACACTACGTTCCTCATAAGCAGGTTGGATCCTTTGAAGTATATATTTCAGAAACCAATGCCTACTGGGAGACTGGCTAAATGGAAAATCTTGCTTACGGAATTCGACATAGTTTATGTCACTCGCACGGCAATGAAAGCCCAGGCGTTAGCAGATCATTTGGCCGAAAATTCGGTCGATGAGGAATACCAGCCATTGGATACCTACTTTCCAGATGAAGAAGTAAACACCGTAGAAGTGATCTCGGAGGAAGCTCATGTTTGGAAGATGTTCTTTGACGGAGCCGTGAACGCCAAGGGCGTAGGGATTGGGGCAATTTTGATCTCGCCTTCTGGTCAGCATTATCCCGCCACAGCTAGACTTCGTTTCTTTTGCACAAATAATACGGCTGAGTATGAAGCCTGCATTATGGGCATGCATATGGCAATCGATCAGGATGTCGAAGACTTACTGATTATGGGGGATTCTGACCTGATCATCCGGCAAGCTCAAGGCGAATGGGAAACTCGGGATGTCAAACTTATCCCATACCGACAACATGTGGAGGACCTCAGCAAGCGCTTTACATCAATAGAATTCAGGTATATTCCAAGGTGCCATAATGAACTGGCAGATGCACTTGCTACTTTGGCTTCAATGCTACCATACCCGGGCAACGCCCACGTCGATCCTTTGGAAATCCAAATCAAGGAAAGACACGGTTACTGCAATGTAATCGAGGCAGGATCAAATACACAGCCTTGGTACCATGACATCAAGAAGTTCCTGAAGACACAAGAATACCCCGAGCATGCTACTGGAGATCAGAAGAGGACCATTAGGCGACATGCAAGTGGTTTCTTTCTAAGCGGTGAGTTGTTATATAAAAGGACCCCGGACCTCAATCTCCTAAGATGTGTCGATATCGAGGAATCGAGAAAGATCATGCACGAAGTGCACGCAGGTGTGTGTGGACCTCACATGAACGGGTATGTCTTAGCGAAGAAAATCCTTTGAGCAGGTTATTACTGGATGACCATGGAAAAAGATTGCTTTAGCTTTGTTCGGAAGTGTCATCAGTGTCAGGTGCACGGTGATTTGATTCACGCACCTCCCACGGAGTTGCATCCCATGTCTGCACCTTGGACATTTGTCGCATGGGGCATGGACGTCATTGGACCAATCGAACCGAAGGCTTCGAATGGACACAGGTTTATACTAGTTGCCATCGATTACTTCACAAAATGGGTAGAAGCTGTCACTCTCAAGTCGGTCACTAAGAAAGCTGTGGTGGATTTTGTACACTCAAATCTTATCTGTCGCTTCGGTATTCCTGCGACTATCATTACAGATAACGCAACAAACTTGAACAGTCACTTGATGGGAGATGTATGCGAGCAATTCAAGATAACGCATAGGAATTCCACTCCTTATCGGCCGAAAGCCAATGGTGTTGTGGAAGCTGCAAATAAAAACATCAAGAAGATTTTGAGGAAAACGATCCAAAGTTCCCGACAGTGGCATGAGCAGTTACCTTTTGCATTATTGGGGTACTGCACTACGGTACGCACATCGGTGGGAGCGACTCCTTATCTTTTGGTTTATGGGACCGAGGCTGTAATACCGGCAGAGGTAGAAATTCCTTCGCTTCGAATCATTGTCGAAGCAGAAATCGAAGACAGCGAGTGGGTCAAGGCTCGACTGGAGCAATTGACGTTGATTGATGAAAAGCGAATGGCCGCAGTTTGTCACGGACAGTTATACCAACGAAGGATGGCCCGTGCTTACAACAAGAAAGTCCGACCCCGGAATTTCGAAGTAGGACAATTGGTACTGAGGCGTATTCTTCCGCATCATGAGGAAGCAAAAGGGAAGTTTGCTCCGAATTGGAAAGGCCCATACATCGTAAGGAAGATATTGCCAAGAGGAGCATTGTACCTAGGTGATATCGAAGGGAATGACCTCGACACAGTAGTAAATGCAGATGCAGTCAAGAGATACTACGTCTAAATCATACTCCAGTGGTCCTGACACGTTTGAAAATGGCGAAGGTTTTATTCCCCACTACTCCCCAAACACTACCCAATTCTCTCTACCAACTTTTGAGCCGCTTACAAAACAAAAAAAAAAGAACAAAAAAAAAAAAATTGATCGAGGCCTGAACTACGTTTGACTTGATTCCGAAAGGATACGTAGGCAGCCTCTCCCTAAGGTTCAGTCACACCAACAATAAAATCCCATTCGCCCTGAAATTGAAACCGGGGCACGTCGAGCAGTTGAGAGTTTAGTATCGTCTACCTCTCTTTACCAAGCACAAGCCTTCAAATCAATTACCAAATATGGAGGGGAACCAATAAGCGTCGCAAATGGAGACCAGCACACTCTGAATTGAGAGAGATAAAATGAGAGAGTCTCGTCGGTGAAAACCTTCGGGCACCACGAGGTGACGGGAGTAGAGAAACCAAAATGAGAGAGCTTGTTTAGTAAAAACTCACAAAAAGTGCTATCAAGCGATGACAGGAAGAGAAATGAGAGAGGTCAGCCAGCGAAAACCCGCAAAGGGCGTTGTTGGCCGGAAAAGAATGACTCCACCCAAAGAAGGTCTCGACAACGTTCCACCAGTTTGGAATCACAGATCCGTTCTGGTTCAGAAAAACGCAAGTTCATGGAAACTGTCAGGCGCCCAGTCCAAAGAGCATGTCATGTCATTTAAAGCCAGCGTTATCTTCCTTAGATAAGTCTTTCTCGTCCCGAAAAGGACACTCCTTTCCTGAAGTTTGTTTTCTCCTTTCTTTGCTTCTCTTCAAATCCCTTTTGTGTTTTAACCACAAGTTCAGGATACACCGGAAAGGGCAGGTGGCAGGTTTGTTTGCACGGAATCCCGTCTCATGAAGGAAAGCGCCTCATTTCGTTGGTACGATTGCCCAAGCCTGATAGATCATGACGTTTGATGGTGTTTAAAGAGGAAAGAGAGGAATCTTCCCCAGCAAGTCCGCCTTCGGACGAATCCCCACAGAGTCTCCCCCTGTACAAATCCCCACAGAGTCTCTCTTTTTGTACAATCTCCCACAGAGTCTCCCCAATATAAAAAAAAAATGGAATCTCCCCAGCACATCCCAGCGAGTCCCTTTGTAAAAATTCCCCAACAAGCTTACCTCAACAAATCCTCGAAAGCCCGCTTTGAAATAAATCCCCAGCATGCCCCATTGTACAAAAATCCACACAAAGAATCCACTTTGTAAATATTCCCCCACAGAGTTTCCTTTTGTATAAATCCCCACAGAATACCTCCAATAAAATCCCCGTTGAGAACCTCCAAGCAAAACGGGACAAAAAAAAGGGAAAAGAAAGAAAAGAAAAAGAGCCTTACGAGGCAAATCATCACAGAATCTGGAAATGCAAGCCTGAGCAGTCTAAAGGGTTTTGCCGTTCGAATCAAATCAATGGCGGGACTTCGCAACAGAAATAGAGACGCAACAAAGCAATTGGGAATGATCAAGGTCCCCAAATCGACCGTCATTTCCCGAACTAACAAGTGTTCTTTGTCTTGAAAAGTTGAAACAGGTATAATCCAAGACAACCGTGCAAGAAGCAGGTGTCGCCCAAAGAGGAAGGTACACGGGTACAAGAAACATTTTGGCAATAAGGAATTTACTCAAAAGGTAAGTTCCCGCAAAACTCCCTTTTGTTCTTTTACTAAAATAAGAAAATTCAAAAAAAAAAAAAAGAAGTCAGTGGTTGTTCTCGAATTTTGTCCCCAGCCATCAGCATTAGGGTTTTAAATCCTAAATTGAATTTTCCTTTTAGTTAGCATTAGGGTTTTAAACCCTAAACTGAACTTTTTCCATTCAGCCAGCATTAGGGTTTTAAACCCTAAACTGAGCTTTTCCATGCAATCAGCATTAGGGTTTTAAACCCTAAACTGAATTTTCCTTTTAGTCAGCATTAGGCTTTTAAACCCTAAACTGAACTTTTTCCATTCAGCCAGCATTAGGGTTTTAAACCCTAAACTGAGCTTTTCCATGTAATCAGCATTAGGGTTTTAAACCCTAAACTTAATTTTCCTTTTAGTCAGCATTAGGGTTTTAAACCCTAAACTGAACTTTTTCCATTCAGCCAGCATTAGGGTTTTAAACCCTAAACTGAGCTTTTCCATGCAATCAGTATTAGGGTTTTGAACCCTAAACAGAATTTTCCTTTTAGTCAGCATTAGGGTTTTAAACCCTAAACTGAACTTTTTCCTTTCAGCCAGCATTAGGGTTTTAAACCCTAAACTAAGCTTTTCCATGCTATCAGCATTAGGGTTTTAAACCCTAAACTGAATTTTCCTTTTAGTCAGCATTAGGGTTTTAAACCCTAAACTGAACTTTTTTCATTTCAGCCAGCATTAGGGTTTTAAACCCTAAACTGAGCTTTTCCATGCTATCAGCATTAGGGTTTTAAACCCTAAACTGAATTTTCCTTTTAGTCAGCATTAGGGTTTTAAACCCTAAACTGAACTTTTTCCTTTTAGCCAGCATTAGGGTTTTAAACCCTAAACTGAGCTTTTCCATGTAATCAGCATTAGGGTTTTAAACCCTAAACTGAATTTTCCTTTTAGTCAGCATTAGGGTTTTAAACCCTAAACTGAACTTTTTCCATTCAGCCAGCATTAGGGTTTTAAACCCTAAACTGAGCTTTTCCATGTAATCAGCATTAGGGTTTTAAACCCTAAACTGAATTTTTCTTTTAGTCAGCATTAGGGTTTTAAACCCTAAACTGAACTTTTTCCATTCAGCCAGCATTAGGGTTTTAAACCCTAAACTGAGCTTTTCCATGCAATCAGCATTAGGGTTTTAAACCCTAAACTGAATTTTCCTTTTAGTCAGCATTAGGGTTTTAAACCCTAAACTGAACTCTTTCCTTTCAGCCAGCATTAGGGTTTTAAACCCTAAACTGAGCTTTTCCATGCAATCAGCATTAGAGTTTTAAACCCTAAACTGAATTTTCCTTTTAGTCAGCATTAGGGTTTTAAACCCTAAACTGAACTTTTTCCATTCAGCCAGCATTAGGGTTTTAAACCCTAAACTGAGCTTTTCCATGCAATCAGCATTAGGGTTTTAAACCCTAAATTGAATTTTCCTTTTAGTCAGCATTAGGGTTTTAAACCCTAAACTGAACTTTTTCCATTCAGTCAGCATTAGGGTTTTAAACCCTAAACTGAGCTTTTCCATGCAATCAGCATTAGGGTTTTAAACCCTAAACTGAATTTTCCTTTTAGTCAGCATTAGGGTTTTAAACCCTAAACTGAACTTTTTCCATTCAGCCAGCATTAGGGTTTTAAACCCTAAACTGAGCTTTTCCATGCAATCAGCATTAGGGTTTTAAACCTTAAACTGAATTTTCCTTTTAGTCAGCATTAGGCTTTTAAACCCTAAACTGAACTTTTTCCATTCAGCCAGCATTAGGGTTTTAAACCCTTAACTGAGCTTTTCCATGCAATTAGCATTAGGGTTTTAAACCCTAAACTGAATTTTCCTTTTAGTCAGCATTAGGGTTTTAAACCCTAAACTGAACTTTTTCCATTCAGCCAGCATTAGGGTTTTAAACCCTAAACTGAGCTTTTCCATGCAATCAGCATTAGGGTTTTAAACCCTAAACTGAATTTTCCTTTTAGTCAGCATTAGGGTTTTAAACCCTAAACTGAACTTTTTCCATTCAGCCAGCATTAGGGTTTTAAACCCTAAACTGAGCTTTTCCATGCAATCAGCATTAGGGTTTTAAACCCTAAACTGAATTTTCCTTTTAGTCAGCATTAGGGTTTTAAACCCTAAACTGAACTTTTTCCATTCAGCCAGCATTAGGGTTTTAAACCCTAAACTGAGCTTTTCCATGCAATCAGCATTAGGGTTTTAAACCCTAAACTGAATTTTCCTTTTAGTCAGCATTAGGGTTTTAAACCCTAAACTGAACTTTTTCCATTCAGCCAGCAATTAGGGTTTTAAACCCTAAACTGAGCTTTTCCATGCAATCAGCATTAGGGTTTTAAACCCTAAACTGAATTTTCCTTTTAGTCAGCATTAGGCTTTTAAACCCTAAACTGAACTTTTTCCATTCAGCCAGCATTAGGGTTTTAAACCCTAAACTGAGCTTTTCCATGTAATTAGCATTAGGGTTTTAAACCCTAAACTGAATTTTCCTTTTAGTCAGCATTAGGATTTTAAACCCTAAACTGAACTTTTTCCATTCAGCCAGCATTAGGGTTTTAAACCCTAAACTGAGCTTTTCCATGCAATCAGCATTAGGGTTTTAAACCCTAAACTAAATTTTCCTTTTAGTCAGCATTAGAGTTTTAAACCCTAAACTGAACTTTTTCCATTCAGCCAGCATTAGGGTTTTAAACCCTAAACTGAGCTTTTCCATGTAATCAGCATTAGAGTTTTAAACCCTAAACTTAATTTTCCTTTTAGTCAGCATTAGGGTTTTAAACCCTAAACTGAACTTTTTCCATTCAGCCAGCATTAGGGTTTTAAACCCTAAACTGAGCTTTTCCATGTAATCAGCATTAGGGTTTTAAACCCTAAACTGAATTTTCCTTTTAGTCAGCATTAGGGTTTTAAACCCTAAACTGAACTTTTTCCATTCAGCCAGCATTAGGGTTTTAAACCCTAAACTGAGCTTTTCCATGTAATCAGCATTAGGGTTTTAAACCCTAAACTGAATTTTCCTTTCAGCCAGCATTAGGGTTTTAAACCCTAAACTGAACTTTTTCCATTCAGCCAGCATTAGGGTTTTAAACCCTAAACTGAGCTTTTCCATGTAATCCGCATTAGGGTTTTAAACCCTAAACTGAATTTTCCTTTTAGTCAACATTAGGGTTTTAAACCCTAAACTGAACTTTTTCCATTCAGCCAGCATTAGGGTTTTAAACTCTAAACTGAGCTTTTCCATGTAATCAGCATTAGGGTTTTAAACCCTAAACTGAATTTTCCTTTTAGTCAGCATTAGGGTTTTAAACCCTAAACTGAACTTTTTCCATTCAGCCAGCATTAGGGTATTAAACTTTAAACTGAGCTTTTCCATGTAATCAGCATTAGGGTTTTAAACCCTAAACTGAATTTTCCTTTTAGTCAGCATTAGGGTTTTAAACCCTAAACTGAACTTTTTCCATTCAGCCAGCATTAGGGTTTTAAACTTTAAACTGAGCTTTTCCATGTAATCAGCATTAGGGTTTTAAACCCTAAACTGAATTTTCCTTTTAGTCAGCATTAGGGTTTTAAACCCTAAACTGAACTTTTTCCATTCAGCCAGCATTAGGGTTTTAAACTTTAAACTGAGCTTTTCCATGTAATCAGCATTAGGGTTTTAAACCCTAAACTGAATTTTCCTTTTAGTCAGCATTAGGGTTTTAAACCCTAAACTGAACTTTTTCCATTCAGCCAGCATTAGGGTTTTAAACTTTAAACTGAGCTTTTCCATGTAATCAGCATTAGGGTTTTAAACCCTAAACTGAATTTTCCTTTTAGTCAGCATTAGGGTTTTAAACCCTAAACTGAACTTTTTCCATTCAGCCAGCATTAGGGTTTTAAACCCTAAACTGAGCTTTTTCATGCAGTCAGCATTAGGGTTTTAAACCCTAAACTGAATTTTTCCTTTGTTCGGCTTTAGGGCTTTAAACCCTAAGCTGAACCTTTCCCCAGCTAGTCGGCATTAGGGTTCCAACCCTGAACTGAACATTTTTATCTTCCTTCATCAATTTTATGAACTTCCTGGCGAATAATTAACGAAATTTTCCTAGTGAAACTGGGGCAGAAAATTTCGTTCGTTTGTTTGTTTTCTCCCGCAGGTCTAACCTCGAGCCATATGGATCGAAATGACCCACGAGATGAGTCCCGATTCAGAATCAACGAAGAAAAAGAAGAAAAAAAAGAGAGAAGATGTCCCGAGATATGGGAGTAAATGGAAGGCAAATTGACTCCAACAGTTGGTTAAGGTCCTGAACCCTGCCAATCGCGTCTCACTCAGTATCCTAGAGATTAAACAAGTTGCCGCAACTCGCAAGCATCAAGATTCAGATCGGAGTCTACAAGCAGAATCAGCTAAGACCCAAGATCAAGTCGTAAAAGAATCATAGATAGGAATCTTGTAACTAGCAGTTGACATGCATATAAGTAGTTAGTTCAGTTTCCAATTTTCGTTTGGTTGTAATAAGGTGGTCAGTGACGCAGCAGTGACAACAGCAACAGCAGTAGCAGCAAGCATTGCAATCCCATGGTAGTCCCAGCTACCAAAACTTCCCGAACTACATTGACCTGATTCCTGTTTAGCCCAGGATATGTAGGAAATCTTTGAAGCAAGATTCGGTCAGATCTTTCAAAAAATGTGTTTCACACGGAGTAGTCCATAGGCAAAAATCGCTCATACACGCTCACTTTATCTTTGCACGAAAACTCTTCGCGTTTCCGAACAAAGAAGGGCAGCTGTGAGCACGTGATTTTTGTTTTTGCGCGACAATCGCTCCAAAAGAATAAAAATTGGTCCTGCTGTACAATTTTTGGATTTCTGTATGGCACTTTGTTGATTTATTTGTGATTTTTGCCCGTTTTTATTTTTTATTTTTATTTATTTATTTGTTTAAAACAAAATACAAAAATGTGTGTGTCATGCGTAATTCGAACCGTAATCCGATCGTTAAATAGAAAATCACAAATAGGCATCTTCGTCCGTGATTTTGTTTTGTTTGATTTTACCTGTCTTAAAATATTTTAGTGTGTGTGCAAATAATTGTATTCAAATGGGTATTTAATTTTAATTTGATTTTTTTTCTTGCTTAGTTTGTTTTTAAAATAAAGAAAAAAAAGGAAATAAAAAGAAAAAGCCCTCCCCTTTTCGGACTTGGGCCAATTTTAAATAAATTGGCCCAACAAACTCAGCCCAAAACCCAGGCCTGCCCGATCCAGACCACCTGATACCCAGGGTGTCCAAACGACGCCGTTTTAATCCAGTTTGATCCAGGCCGTTGATCTCAGATTGATCAACGGCCAAGATCACATTTCCCATACCCACGAACAGAACCCGACCCGTTTCCACTCGGACCAACCCAAACCCCCTTTAGTTGAAACGACACCGTTTCCCCTAGGCCTTTAGATCCAAGCCATTGATTTCAGTTGATCCGACGGCTGAGATCAATCCACCTATTTCATATATAAGCCTATAACCTTACCCTGCCCCCCCATCTGATACCCCAGCTCCCGTCTTCACCATCTTCCCCATCAAACCCTAGAGCCGCCCCTGTATCCTTCACCATGAAAGCCGGCGGCATGAACGCCGGTGACCTCCACCTGAACACCATAGAACCCCCTCACCACCCTGAACATAGACCTGTTGACCGTTTAGTTCGAATCATCCTCTAGGTCCTCGAATCTTCATTTGAAGATTCGAGTCAAAACTCGATCTACACCGTTTAACCCCAGCTTCACACCAGACACTCCCCAGACCCCCCTCGTGACCAAACCATACTTGGTTTGGTCCGAATCTGATCAGGGAAGCATGAATCCCAGATCTGAGTTTTAGAACTTTGAGATTCTTCGTCACTGGTCCGTGTTTTGTTCGAGCCAAAGAAATTAAGTCCTAATGGACCTTAATCGAGGTGTTTCTCATCTGAGAAACACTTCGATTAAAGTCCGTTCAGCCTTAAGAAAGGTCTGTCCAAATCTGAGTTCAAAACTTTTGATTTTTCGAGTTTTAAGGTGAGTTTGCTTTCTTTCCTTTACTTGTTTTAGTCCGTGTGATTTGTTTTAAAAGCTGTTCATGATTGTTGAAGTCTGTTTTGTTTTGAGTTTCTATTAATTGTGTCCTGTCTACTTTGCCTGAACCCTTGTTGTTTGATTAAGTGTCCTTTTCTACTTGTCCTGATAGTGTGTATGTATGTATTTGTTGAGTAATTAGTTGAATTCCAAATTTGTACTGATTAACTGATTCCTCGAAGCACAATTCTGCTCAGTCAATGTAATGCAAACCTTGTCGATACTGTTAAATGTCTGATTTTTGGTTACGATTGTATGAGTTATAACTAGTATAGTCGAGTCGACAAATATCGTCAATTAATTTCAGTAGTTCAAATGTTAACGATTGCACCTGTTGCTTGCTGCAACTTTGTTTGAATCAAAGTAAGGATCAAGTAGGTTCACTTATAGTTGTTATATTTGAATCTGAGGGTAGATTGTTAATTGAAATCTGAGTTGATGGCATGTGCACTTGTGCACAGCATGTGCATTGTGCATAGCCTATTTCCTGCATAAAAGGGCTTTGGATTTAAAAATGGTTTGACAGCATGTGCTATCAGACTACATCCTGCTGCCCATGCTTGCTTTTAGTTAATAAAATGGGAAAGTTCAAGCCTGCCAGGGGAAGGATGGGGTTTAATACTTAATTAGCTAAAGTGGAACTGAAAATGGAAGGCACATGGGAGGGGTATGTTGATATATTCTAAACAGGCTGTTGAAAGGGGTAATGTTAAGGCTTATAAGAGAGGGAGGACATCTGATAGAGAAAAAAAAAGGATTAGAGGTTAAGAGGACACAGATACAGAGGGAGGCAGACTGTGAGGAAATTTTGAAAGAGAGAGCTGAAATACATACAAATAGATACACACAGAGCATATAGGAGAATTGGAAAGAGAGAGAAGGTGATACACATTGAGTGATATACACACACACACATAGAGATAGACATTGATAAGAACAGAGTAATTTGAGAGGAGAAACTTTCAGGAGAGTGAAGTTCTGGAAACAGAAAACTGGGAAAGAATTTTTGTCTGATAACTCAGACAGACAAACTAGAAATTGCTTTATTTCCTTTTGTTTTGATTTCACTGAATCTGGGCCTGTTTGTGCAACACTGTTTTCCTCCAAGTCCCAGCTGGGTCTGCTTGGTTGTTGTTATTTTACTCGAGGATTTGGTCTAGTTGAGTATTTCATTTGAGGTCTTGATCCCACTCCAATTGTTTCGTGTGTTGTTGTTGCTGCCATTCTGTTCCCTATCTCTGCTGCCATTCAATGTCCTGCTGCTACTGCTAGTCTTGTTCCTTGCTGCTGCTGATTTCCCCATCTTCTTCCTCTTCTCCTTTGCATTTTCAGTGTTTCCAGGTACACATTTCAAATCCAACTTTGGTGTTAACTGTAACAGTTCAAAAGCATGAAATGAAAGGAGTTCTTGAAGAAGATTTAGATGTTTGTTTTGTAATGCTTGTGATATACTGACTTCTGTTGCATAAATTGATTAGTGTGATTCAGTAATGAAAGATTAGTTAGATAATACTTAATCAAGTTTAGCCTCTTGCATCCTAGTTTATAGTTGTTTGCCAGTACAAGATGTAATGATACAATACATAGAAGGCATGGAGAATTGGTATGGATTTTTTGACTAGATTCCCGTTTAACTAATGACATGCATAGAATAGAATATTTCCACCTTACACAAATGTTCCTTGTTTATTTTTAGTTTTCCTTTATCATAACCCGCTAGGCAGCATATAGAAGCGCGTTCGAATCCCCGCAAGTAATGAGACATAGTAGCTAATTCCCTTAAACTCAGCCTCAATAAGTCTAGTTAAATTCAATTTAAGAAACGTTTGGATGCAAGTATAACATTGGGTCAATCTCGAACGTAATTCCTTTGTCCAATTAAAGTATGTTTCACAAGTTATGACATCCCTCCACTTTGTAAATAATTGTATGTTTCACAAGTTGTGACATCCCTCCACTTTGTAAATAATTAATCAGTAATTGATAAGAATCCGGATTGGGCAAAAGCATATAGTTTATATTAGCATGTCCCTTTTCTTTTAGTTTTAGGGACAAATGCATTAGAAATGTAGTCACTTTAGGATATCCTTTCTAAAATAGAGACGAGCCTCGCCAAATAAAAATGCAAATTGCAGGGCCCTCAATAAATAATCATAATATTTCGAATTTAGGATAGGCCGTTTTAGCGAATTTTACGGCCTTCCCAAAATAACAATACGCTAGTTGCTTTAGGCGCGCCTTTAATAAATTACATTCTTAAATTCGGGTGCACATTGATGTGACCCAAATCCAAGTCTCAACGAAGTCAAAATGTGTTGACGATCACGGGCGCATTGATTGTGACGTGGTTCGGGAGGAATTTTCACGACGTTGCAATTCTATAAAAATAAATGATAATAATAAAAGCGGTTTAAACTTAATAAAAGCACATAAGTCACAACATGTATTTAAATCAGATATTTTAGCCATTATAACAATTTAAGCGACCGTGCTAGAACCACGGGATTCGAGGGTGCCTAACACCTTCCCTCGGGTCAACAGAATTCCTTACTTAGAATTTCTGGTTCGCAGACTTCATTTGGAAAAGTCGAAAATTTCCTCTATTTGGGATTCAAGATAAACCGGTGACTTGGGACACCAAAAGCCAAACCTTTCCCAAGTGGCGACTCTGAATTAAATAAATAATCCCATTTCAAATATTGTCACTTAAATTGAAAAAACTCCACCCGCGCATCTTACCCTTCGGGGCGGGGCGCGCAAAAAGGAGGTGTGACAGGTACACAGCTAATACACTGTCATATGTAATTGGAAAATTGAGCATGAATACAAATGAAAAGACCTGAAGAATGTCTTTTATACATAGATTGTTACATTAAATATCATGTAATGTATAATAATTTTATTCTTGTTTGGATGCTGGAAGTAGCTTGCCTGTCTAATAGACGTCAATGTAGGACAATTGAATATAAGTCCATATATGCATGCGGTTAGGTAAAACATTCCCAATACAATAGGTTGCATCCCAGATTCGGTTTAATCGTGTAACATGTCGTTTAATACATGCTAAGCATGAAATTATCCATTCCTAGCTAAGCTCGTCTCCCTTGGATGAATTGCTTTGCTATAATTAGTAATCAGCCACACCTACAGGACAAAGACACAAGTTTACGGTCTCAACCTCACGGAGGTTGAGCCTAGGTAGAAACGGACCAGGCAGGTCAGCATCAGATGAACAGTGGCCCAGGTCTGGCCCATCCCGTATGAGCTGGATTTGGGCCCATAATGTCCGATCAGCTGTCCGTGTGCGTAATCACGTTTACTTATTCTGTAAAAGCATTTTTGAATCCTGCTATAAATAAGCCGGCAAGCATGTAATTAACTAGGACTATCTTCGTTTTCTATTAGTAGAGACAAACGCGACAAGAAACGTAGTTGTTATAGGATATCCTTTTAAAATAAGGACGAGATGAGCCTCGACAAAAAAATAAAGAAAAACGTACAAGCTGCGGGGCCCTCGTTAAATGTAAATATTGAAGCATTCAGTTTCCAAGGTGGGTCGTTTAGCAAATCTCACGACCCTCCCGGAATAATAACGCGATAGCCTCTTTAAGCGCGTGTTTAATAATGTTATCTCCTTAAACTCGGGTGCATATTTATGTGACCCAAATCCAAATCTCAACGGAATCGAAATGTGTCTCTAATCACGGGTATATTGATTATGGCGTGGCCCGAGATGCATTTCCATGACGTTGTAAATTCCTTTTAATAATAAATGAGACGAGCCTCGACAAACAAAAATGTAGAAGCTGCGGGGCCTTCTAAATGTATATATATTAAAAATACTTAGAATTTGGGACATGCCGTTTAGCAAATTTTACGGCTTTCCCAAAAATAACAATACGTTAGTTTCTTTAGGCGCGCCTTAATAATTTATTTTTCTTAATTCGGGTGCACATTTATGTGACCCAAATCCAAATCTCAACCGAGTCGAGATATGTCAATAACCACGGGTGCATTGATGTAACGTGGTTCGAGATATATTTTCACGACGTTGCAATTCTCGTAAAAATAATAATAAAAGCGGTCAAGAGTTTAAAACTTGCACATAGGTTTAACATGTACAAAATCAGATAATCAAGCCAAATATAACAGTTGAGCGACCGTGCTAGAACCACGGAACTCGGGAATGCCTAACACCTTTTCCCGGGTTAACAGAATTCCTTATCCAAATTTCTGGTACGCAGACTATAATATGGAGTCATTCTTTTCCTCGATTCGGGATTAAAATTGGTGACTTGGGACACCCTAAATCTCCCAAGTGGCGACTCTGAAATAAATAAACCAATCCCGTTTCGATTGTCTTTTAATTGAAAAAAACTCTCCTGTACCCTCGCGGGTGTGTAAAAAGGAGGTGTGACAGCTCTGGCGACTCTGCTGGGGAACAAATGACCCAGAACCACTGGTTCAGGGTTAAGAATTCGAGCTTAAAATAATTGTTATTATTTGGCTTTATTTATTATTTGATTTTTACGTGTTTGCGCCTAATGAGCTAAATGCTGCTTTTATTGCTTTGATATTATTTGAACTGTACATATAAACTATGCCGAAACCCTTCTCTTCTCTCTTGAGGAGCGCACGCTGGTCGTGGCTTCTTTCTGTTAGTGTCATATGCCAAAATAGAACGAGGATTCGGAGGAGTTGCAAAATCGGATGGCCTTTTGGTTATCGGTACACAGCTCCCATCCTTGGCTCGAGTTGTCCGCTCGGGTAAGCCAGGTCCAGAACAAACACCTAGGTTTTACAGCTTAGTATAACATAACTTCATGCCGGATCCCTAGTAGGAACACTTATTTGCATCATGTGCATTTGACTTAGGGGACTCAGCAGAGGGGCTGGGTCCGTCTAGGACAAGCAACCTGAGAATAAAGACCATCCTGCTACATCCTGTTTGCTTTATGCATTTACTTGTTTCAAGCCTTGTATGCTGACCGGCTTCTGAATATCGGGAATGTTTGGAAAAAAAAGAGAAGAAAAAAAGAATAACGGTTAGGGAGTTAATTATTTATTCTTGAAAAATCAATACCCAGAAAACGATTAAAGCTCTGCCAGAATTTTGAAAAAAAAAATGTGTGCCTTATTAATTTGTTTTAGAAAGTAAGAGTCTTTGATTTATTTTTAAGAGAAAAATAGTGTGTCTCCAAAATTCGGCTTATGCCCGAACTACGTCAGTTTGATTCTCGCAGGGTGCGAGATACGTAGGCAACCCCCATCGGGCTCAACTTGTTTTTCAAAATATAGGTACAATCCAAAGAACGAAAGTTTTTAAATAATCAAGATGACATCATACTTTTCAGAAACAACCAAATTTCGTTTTTCTAGAAAAAAAAAGGGTGTGTCAATTTGGTATTTGAGTCCAATGAGTCTGGATCTTTGCTTAATCACCCCAATAAACATGCAGAATGAGCATAAGTCCAAGTTTGCCGGTAACAGTTAGAAGCAAAATCCCTCTGGAAGGGCGATTATGGTGGGAGGATTTGGAAAAGTCAGAGCAAGACAAGATCAAACTGCACCTGGGAGGTCTGGTTAATTTGTTGAACGTCAGGCCTCGGTGCGACATCATAAAGGCTTTGGTTACATTTTGGGATCCGGCCCACAACGTGTTCCGCTTCTCGGATTTTGAACTCACCCCAACCTTAGAAGAAGTGGCAGGTTACATGGACGTCACTGAAGGTTTGAGGCACAAATACCTGATCGCCCCAAGAGCTGTGAATTCACACAAATTCATGGATCTGTTGAAGATAAGCAAGGGAGTCCCATACGCTGAACTGGATAGAGGTTTTTCTACCCTGCAATTCATATACCAGAGGTAAGGGAACATAGGAGGATTCAATGATCCAGAAAGTGGTGTCTGCAGTAGGGGAAATCTGGTAAAATGGAATGAGCATAGGCGGTTCGCTTTTATGGTGGCATTTTTGGGCCTTGTGGTGTTTCCCCGAAAAGATAGAAATATCGATCTGAAGGTGGCTGGAATCGTTAAGGTCCTGATTACCAACGATAAAAACATCCTTGCTCCTATGGTAGTGTCAGAAATATACCGAGCCCTCACGGCTTGTAAGGCCGGGACAGACTTCTTCGAGGGGTGCAACTTGTTATTACAGATGTGGATGATCGAACACTTGTGTCACCATCCTCAGTATATGCGCTACATGTCTACGAATGGGGGCTGCATCGAGGGTTATAACCTGAGGGTTTCAGGTTTTCGATCACCAGGAGGGTTTGAAGAATGGATATCCTATCTCCGGGCCATAACTGCAGATCAAATAAACTGGACTTTGGGTTGGCTTTCTGTGGAAGAAATCGTATACATGCCCGCCACTGGTCCTCACTTCCTCTTGATGGGACTCAGAGGTATTCAACCTTATGCCCCTTACAGGGTGATGAGGTAGTTAGGAAGGTGTCAAGTAGTACACCCGGACAAAGATCTCAACACTTATGCAGTCGAGGTCAGCAGTGACGGCCAATTTCCTGAAAAGACAGTTCGTTGCATATGGGGAGAATGCCAGTACCTGACGGTAAATACTCGGGTAGATGATGTATCCAGAGGTGAAGTCTCACCAGCTTATCTTGCTTGGCATAATAAGAAGAACATTGCGGAGCGGCCCACCAAACGGCCTCACCTCCAAAATTTTGTTGAGTCATCACAAGAACAATGGGGCTGGCTCGCAAAAGAGGAAGGTTACCGAGCTGAAATCAGGAAGCTAAAGCGTCAAGTTGAAAGGCTTGTATTTGAAAATAATGTGCAAGTCGCCCAGGAGCAGGCTGAAAAAAACAAGCTAGCCCAAGAGAACCAAACTCTGAAGGCCCGCCTTCGCCAAGCCAGTAAGAATAACATTGACCGACAGAAGCGTCGCTCCGACGAAAGATTGATAGCCAGTTTGAGAAATCAGGTCATCCAGAGCCAAGAAGAATTAGAACAATCAGAGGCTTGCATAGCAAGGATGAAGGTCAAATGGGCAAAAGGTACAACAGCCCGAAGGCAGTGTCTGCAACAGGTCATCAGGGACTATGAAATGAGCATCGGGATATTAAGAGAGACGAACTCCACTCTACATGATCAGATCATCAAACAAGCACGAGATGCCCAGGCCGACAGAAGGCATTGTTACGATGCAATGGCCTGCATGGAAAGACAAATGGATTTGTTCCAGGATCAACTTACCGACAATGCCCAAGCATTGGGATTGAAGAACCGACAAATCAGGCAGTTGTTCATTGAAAGGGATAGCATTCGAGCAAGGATTGACGAAATCGGGCATTACATCTACATGAAATGCTTGGCATGCGAGCGAACACCTCAGAAAACCCTCCTTGTCTCCATCATGGGCTGCGTCCACCGGATTATGAACGAGTTGAAGATCTTGCAAAGAGACCTTACACCTAGGGCCGCGAAAGGGCCGAAAGATGCCTCGTGGGTCCCTAAGTCGGAAAATTAGTCTTCGGTCGAGTCATGTTCGTTTGGCTTTGTTGCTTTCCCATATGTTGTTTTCTTTTCCTTTAGTCAAACCAAGTTAAAAATTGTGGAGTCTGTACTGTTGTTGTTTTTGTTTGAAGTAATGTGTAATAGCAAAATTTTGATAATGAAATTAAGTGACTCCAGAAGAATTTCTATGTGTATTTACTTTGTGGCAGAACTATGCCTGGTCTGATTCGCGCGGGGACGTGATACTTAGGCAATCCCCATAAGATTCGACCGCTCTAAATAAAGAAAAAGAAGATACAAAAATAAAATAAAATAACAGAAAAGGGGACAAATGAGCAAACCGGGATGACGCATGTTGTTCGAAGCAAAGCATGTAGAAACGGTTAACTGCCTAGGAGCATTGCATCCTCTATGTGTTATGATCAAATCTGTTAAACTCTAACGCTAACAAAAGTTTGTTGTTGTCTGATTCAGACAAGTTAGTTGTTAAAGAACTCTGGCAACACACTCCTATCAAACCAGATCCAAAGGACCGATAGCAATAAGCATGACTACTTCAGAAAATAGTAATGAGGAAGAGAGGCCGATGAGCCAGTTGTTAAAAGAAGCGATGGAAAAGATTGAAAGGATGGGACTAGAGATGAATGCAATGCAGCTAGCCATAGCCAAAACACAAAAAAGCCCTGAAACACTGGGACACACGCCGGAATACCCTCACTCTGGCCCTTCCACAAGCCGCCCAAATCCCCTTTATCATCAAAAAAGAAGCCCTCATGATTCCCAAGCTCCACCACCCCATCAACCTCTCCCAACACCCAATATTCCCATTTTTGTGGGACCAACATCAGCCCCTTTGCAAACAACGACCAGTGAGCCATTGTTTCAGGCTCACGATACACAGTACTATCCCCCTGAGCCTACGTTTCATGCCCCCGAACCACAGGCTTACAATCCACATTTGGAAGTGCCGGCAGAGATTGAAAAGCCGGCTAAGGCCCCTGAACAGGATGAAGAATTGAGAAAGTTCAAAAGCCTGGAGCAGTCCTTCAGGAACTTGCACGGGCTGGGCAACCAAGTCAGCGTAGCATACAAAGATCTATGCCCTTTCCCAGACGTCCAACTCCCAGCTGGGTTCAAGATGCCTAAATTTGATCTATATGAAGGGCACGGTGATCCCAGGCACATTTGCGGGGATTCTGTAGCAAAATGAGAGGGGCAGGCGGCAAGGATGAGCTACTGATAGCTTATTTCGGCCAAAGTCTGAGCGGATCTGCACTAGAATTGTATACCAGGCAGGATTCCAGTAGGTGGTATACTTGGGATGATCTGGTGCAGGCTTTTGCAGGTCATTTCCAGTATAATCTCGAGATAGTCCCTGACCGTCTCACATTATTAAGAACTGGGAAGAAACCCGGGGAAAGTTTTCGCGAGTTCGGGTTCCGCTAGAGAGAACAAGCAGCTAGAGTCGATCCTCCCATGAGAGAGGGAGAGATGGTGGACTATTTCTTGCAAACATTGGATCCAACCTACTTTGGTCACTTGGTGACAACAGTTGGAAAATCTTTCAACGAGGTAGTCAAGATAGGGGTCATATAGAAGAGGGTCTGAGGTCTCACAAAATCTTGAACTACTCGGCACTCAAGGCCACAACCCAGGCTATTCAGAACGGCACGGGAGGTGCGCTGAGAAGAAAGAAAGAAGAGGTTGCCACGATCGAGGCAGGCAGTTGGTCCAGGGCTGGCAGGCCACACTACAACCAACCCAGACCTCACAGGTCAAACTACCCATACAACCCACCACAAAATTTCTATCCACCTCGAGAACCACATTGTTCCGTACACCAGGCTCAAGCATACACTCAGCCTCCGGTTCGCCCGCAATGGCGCGCGCCGGCTCCCCAGAACATATATGCACCCCCACAAAACACCTATCCTCCACCGAGAGCATATAGAAACCCTTCAGGGGCAGGCTTTCGGGGAAATCCAGATGCTAGGAATGACAGGTTGCGGAAACAAAGAACTTTCACGGAGTTGGGAGAAACCTACACCGCTTTGTTCCACAAACTGAGGCAATTGGGTTTGGTTAGTCCTGTCCAGACTCGAGAACCAAATCCCCCACCTCAGAATTTGGATCGATCAATCAGTTGTGAATACTGCTCAGGGATGCTCGGACATGATACCGAGAAGTGCTGGAAATTGAGGCATGCCATACAGGATCTTATTGACACCAATAAGATCGAGGTCCAGACACCGGAGGCTCCTAACATCAACCAGAACCCACTGCCAGCGCACCACGAGACTCACATGATTGAGTTAGTGTATGAGGGAGGAGAGTTGAGAAAACCCTCACAAACAGTGATGATGATCCAGGCCGCCCCGAAAGAAGTCTCAACCAGTGGAGGAACGAGGGTACAGTCGCAGGGAGAAGGCGTCAAGCCAGTAGTGATATTGGGAAAGAGCCCGTCCGCCATAACAAGCAAACGCAAGCCAAACAAGTTGGTAATATCAGGGATTCCGCCCACACCTGTAGTTGTGTTGAAAGGGGTATGTAGAGAACCGGTCACCATAAAGCCTGTAGTCCAGCTCCCGATGATTGATAGCAAGGCTGTGCCTTGGAAATATGAAAAGGCGGTGGTGATGTATAAAGGAAAACAGGTGGAAGAAGTTAGTTATGAAGCGCAAGGGCTGACTCGATCGGGTCGATATTTTGCTCCGGTGGAGCTAAGAAGAACGAACCCAGTTGCAACCAAGAAACCTGTGTCCGAAGAAGAGGCTGAGGAGTTCCTGAGGAAGATGAAAGTGCAGGACTACTCCGTGGTCGAACAGCTGAGAAAAACACCGGCCCAGATCTCGTTGTTGTCATTACTGATCCATTCTGAGGAGCATCGACGGGCTTTGATGAAGATATTGAACGAAGCTCATGTACCCGATGAGATTTCTGTAAACCACCTGGAAACCATTGCCAACAAGATTTTCGAGGTGAACAGGGTAACGTTCTCAGATGATGATCTGCCGGTGGAAGGTACGGATCATAATAAAGCTTTATACCTAGCTGTCAAATGTGAAGACTCGGTGGTAACTCGAGTATTGGTGGATAACGGCTCAAGCGCCAATATTTGTCCACTATCCACCCTGAACCAGTTAAAAATCGACCACGGAAGGATCCACAAGAACAGTATATGTGTCCGAGGGTTTGACGGAAACGGAACAGCCACTGTAGGGGATGTTGTACTTGAACTGACCATTGGTCCGGTCCTGTTTACCATGGAATTCCAGGTGTTGGATGCCACAGTATCTTATAACCTGCTGTTGCGACGACCATGGATTCATGCAGCCAAAGCGGTGCCCTCCACCCTACATCAGATGGTGAAGTTCGAGTGGGAAAGACAAGAGGTCGTATTACACGGTGAGGATACAACGTGCACCATGGGCGGAGCCATTGTACCTTTCATAGAGACCGTTGATGACAAAGGTCCTTGGGTCTACCAGATTTTCGATACAGGGTCGGCCAACAAAATTTCTGAAGGAGAAATCATCCCGCACCCTAGGGTAGCTTCCGCAACAGTCATGATGGTCTCGGAAATGCTGGGTAATGGATTCGTGCCGGGAAGGGGCCTGGGAATCAAGCTTCAGGGGATTGTCCAACCTGTCACCTTACCTAAAAATCTGGAAACTTTCGGATTGGGGTTCAAACCAACCGCAGCAGATAGGAAGCAAACGCGAAAAATGAGGAAGAGGGTTTGGTTTCTGCCTAAACCAGTGTCACGTCTCTCAAGGTATTTTGTCAAAGCAAGTGCCAAGGGGTCACCGGTCCCAAAGATTCTAGGACCTTTGATCGGTATAAATGAGGACCTGAATCAGAGTTTTGAGAGGCTATTCACGGATGTTAGTATGGTGGAAGCTGGAGAAGGTTCCACCAGAGCAGAGATATAGTTTGTGGGGCCTGAGGCCAAAACCAACAATTGGACTGTTACTCCTCTTCCGGTCCGAGGGGAGTCTTGGTAGTAGGCTTTGATTTATGTTTTGTTTGTTTGTTTTGTTCGGATTATTCCATGGTGTAATCCAAATTTTACGTTTGTCTTGTAAAAGTGTGAACCCTTTTATCCCGCAAGTTTAATAAAGTTCTCTCTTTTTGTCCTATTTTAATTTTTGTTTTGTTCTTTTTCTTTCTGAACAGTTCTCTTTTTACTGGTTCTAATGACATGGCATGCACAGTGGATCTTCGACCTAGTCTAATAAATCAATCTGAATCCGACTCAATGATGCAAGAGGACGTTTGTGACGATGAATCTGATTGTGACGAAGGTGAAGCCTTCGAAGAGATAAACCGAGAACTGTGCCAATTTGAGGAAAAACCCAAACCCAACCTAAATGACACTGAGGCTGTGAATATAGGAGACGCTGATAACATCCAAGAAACCAAAATCAGCATCCACATTGAGCCGAATGTCCGGGAAGAATTGATCAAAACCCTTATGGAATTCAAAGATGTTTTTGCATGGTCATATGATGATATGCCTGGATTAAGCACCAATTTAGTGGTTCACAAATTGCCCACTGACCCGGCATACCCGCCGGTCAAGCAAAAACTAAGGAAATTTAAAACAGAAATGAGTGTAAATATCAAAGAAGAGGTGATTAAGCAGCTGCAGGCGAAGGTCATTCGGGTCACTCGATATCCCGAGTGGTTGGCCAATGTGGTACCAGTCCCAAAGAAGGATGGAAAAATCAGGGTGTGCGTCGACTACCGCAACCTCAACAAAGCAAGTCCCAAGGATAATTTTCCATTGCCCAACATCCATATCTTGATCGATAATTACGCTGGGCGCGAAATCGGATCCTTTGTAAATTGTTATGCGGGTTATCATCAGATCCTAATGGATGAGGAGGATGCGGAAAAGACAGCATTTATTACGCCATGGGGAACCTACTGCTATCGGGTAATGCCGTTCAGATTGAAGAACACCGGGGCAACGTACATGCGAGCAATGACTGCTGTGTTCCATGACATGATACACAAAGAAATCGAGGTGTATGTCGATGATGTGATCATCAAATCTTGGCGTCAGGAGGACCATGTAGCAGACCTAAGGAGATTTTTCCAAAGACTCTGAAGGTATGATATCAAGCTTAACCCGGCCAAATGCGCGTTCGGGGTTCCATCAGGAAAGCTGCTAGGATTCATCGTCAGTCGACGGGGGATTGAGTTAGACCCATCCAAAATTGAATCCATCCGAGATTTGCCACCGCCAAGGAACAAAACAGAGGTAATGAGTTTGCTGGGTAGACTCAATTACATCAGCAGGTTCATCGCTCAACTCACAGCAACTTGTGAGCCCATATTCCGGCTGCTGAGAAAGGATGCTGCGGTAGGTTGGACGGCAGAGTGTCAGGAGGCCTTCGACCAAATCAAAGGGTATCTGTCTAATCCACCCGTATTGGTCCTGCCTAAGCCTGGGAAGCCCTTAATTCTTTACCTGAAGGTCCTGTAAAATTCATTTGGTTGTGTACTGGGGCAACATGATGACACAGGAAGGAAGGAGCAGGCCATCTACTATCTTAGTAAGAAATTCACAGTACATGAGGTCAAGTACACTCAACTCGAGAAAACATGTTGCGCCCTAACTTGGGTAGCTCAGAAGTTGAAGCACTACCTGTCTTCGTATACTACTTATCTCATATCCCGTTTGGACCCATTGAAGTATATCTTTCAGAAACCTATGCCCACAGGAAGGTTGGCAAAATGACAAATTCTGCTCACAGAGTTTGATATCGTCTATGTGACGAGGACAACCATGAAAGCCCAGGCGCTGGCCGATCATCTGACAGAGAATCCTGTTGATGAAAAATACGAGCCTTTAAGAACGTATTTTCCCGACGAAGAGGTAATGCATACAAATGAGTTGGAATTACCTGAGGAGCCGGGTTGGAAGCTTTTCTTCGATGGAGCTGCAAACGCAAAAGGGGTTGGAATAGGAGCAGTACTCATTTCTGAAACAGGACGCCATTATCCTGTTACGGCTCAACTACGCTTCTATTGCACCAATAATATGGCCGAGTATGAAGCTTGCATTCTGGGTCTGCGCTTAGCTGCGGACATGGATGTCCAAGACGTCCTGGTCTTGGGATACTCGGACCTCTTGGTACATCAAATTCAGGGTGAATGGGAAACACGAGATTTAAAGCTCATACCATACTGACAATGCTTGCATGATCTGAGCAAGCGATTTCGATCGGTGAAGTTCAAACATATCCCGAGAGTTCACAATGAGGTTGCGGATGCCTTGGCCACCTTAGCATCAATGTTGCACCACCCTGACAAAATGTATGTTGATCCTCTGCACATCCAGGTCCGTGATCAGCACGCTTATTGCAACGCCGTAGAAGAGGAACCAGATGGCGAACCCTGGTTTCATGATATCAAGGAATACCTCAGAATGGGGACATATCCAGAACAGGCCACTGGAGACCAAAAAAGAACCCTTCGGCTTTTGTCGAATGGTTTCTTCCTCAGCGGAGGAGTGTTATACAAAAGAACCCCGGATTTAGGATTGTTGAGATGTATAGATATCGGTCAAGCCACGACGGTTATGGCAGAGGTACATGCTAGAGTTTGTGGGCCACACATGAGCGGATATGTATTGGCAAGGAAAATCCTTCGAACAGGGTGTTATTGGCTCACCATGGAACACGACTGTATCACTTTCATGAGGAAATGCCATCAGTGCCAGATATATGGAGATCTGATCCATTCTCCGCCAACAGAGTTACATACGATGACAGCACCCTGGCCGTTTGTAGCATGGGGCATGGATGTCATTGGACCTATCGAACCAGCAGCATCCAACGGCCACAGGTTCATTCTTGTGACCATTGATTACTTCACCAAATGGGTTGAGGCTAAAACCTTCAAGTCGGTAACCAAAAAGGCAGTGGTGGACTTTGTTCACTCCCATATCATCTGTAGATTTGGAATCCCAAAAGTGATCATCACGGATAACGGTGTGAATCTTAACAGCAGCCTGATGAGAGAGGTATGCCAACAATTCAAGATTACACACTGCAATTCCACCCCATATCGTCCCAAGGCGAATGGAGCGGTCGAAGCAGCCAATAAGAATATCAAGAAGATACTGCGAAAGATGGTGGAAGGATCCAGACAATGGCACGAGAGATTACCCTTTGCTTTGTTGGGTTACCGCACTACTGTCCGGACTTCCATAGGTACAACTCCTTATTTGTTGGTGTACGGAACTGAAGCCGTAATACCGGCGGAGGTCGAAATTCCATCCCTCCGGATTGTCGCTGAAGCCAAGATTGATGATGATGAATGGGTCAAAGCTCGGTTGGAACAGTTAAGCTTGATAGACAAGAAAAGATTGGCGGCAGTGTGCCATGGTCAGCTGTACCAGAAGAGAATGGCAAGAACATACAATAAGAAGGTGCGCCCTAGGAAGTTTGAAGTAGGGCAGCAGGTATTGAAGAAGATCCTCCCGCATCAGGTCGAGGCAAAAGGCAAATTCGCCCCAAATTGGCAAGGGCCTTATATCGTGACCAGAGTATTGTCCAACGGTGCTTTGTGTTTGACAGATATCGAGGGGAGATGTGTCGACATGGCTATCAATTCTGATGCAGTCAAGAGATATTATGCGTAATTTCTTTAATTATGGCAATTATTAGTTCGTTTGTTTGTATTTGGCATTTATTGGATAATGAGATGACAGATGCAATTCTTTCTTCTATCCAAACACTTTTAACCCTTGTTTCCCCTTTTGAGCCTTAAGTTATTCTTTCATACCCCTCTTTTGGAATCACTAATGGAAAAGACATGGAAAAAAAGAAAAAAAAAAGAGAAAAAAAAAGAGAAAAAGAAAAGAAAAAATCTTTAAAGGAAAAGGAAAAGAAGGAGAAAGAAAAGAAAAAAACAAAGAAAAAAGAAGATAAAATCATAAGAAATACAAAACCGTGGGAACTACGTTTGACCTGATTCCTCAAAGAGGAGACGTAGGCGCCTCACGGCTCGGTCATAGTGTGCATCATAGTGTATATAGGATGCATAATGAACATAGTGTGCATAATAGGCACAGTGTGCGTAACGCACATAGCTCAACATAAGTATAAAAAATAAAATTCCCCAAGCAAGAAAACTGGGGCAGAGGCTATGTTTTAAGTTCCAACAAAGGTTTGATTCCAAAAGCTGTAGCAGATCACCCATCAAAATTATTTTCATTTTTGATAGCCTTTCTTTAGCCCCACACCAAAACCAACATCGACGTCCAAAAGACCTCCCGATCAATATCCAAGAGATGCCAAGTCAGGCAAATAAAGCCGAGAATAATACACCGATCCCCAGCAAAGAAGAGATCATAAGACTGGGAATGAATTGATGGTCAAAGGAATCTCCAGAAGAGAGGGTCGTATCGACAACACCCCGATTCCTCAATGAAGAAATAAAATGAGAGAGTCTTATTGGTGAAAACCTTCACAGGCACCGAAAGGCGACGCAAGATGAGAGATATAAAATGAGAGAGTCTTATCGGTGAAAACCTTCACAGGCACCATAAGGCGTCGGGAGATGAGAGAAAAGAGAGAGTCTCATTAGTGAAAACCCCTCGAATGGCACTATGAGGCGACAAGATAGATCAACAAAAAGCAACCACATTCACAACGAAATGGACACTCATTTATCATCCCCAGCAAGTCAGACCCTCGGGCAAATCGATTGATACAAATAGACTGGGTCGGGAATCTAGGGTGCACGTTATGAATCACGGGGACCAGTCATGTCCTCCAGATAAGTTCTTTTGAGTTTCTTCTCCCACCAAATATTGGTTCAGAAAGATTTTCTCCTTTTTCTATCTTTTATTTCTCGTCCTAAAAATTTGTCTTGAAAAGAATTTTTTCAAAGCTTACTACCAGAGACCGAAGGGGAATTCAGTCAATGCAGGATAACACAAACAGACTTAAAGGCCGGCCCCAGGCAATGCAATGATCGCGCCTGGCAGTTTTGGAGAAAGTAAGCTCCTAAAGGGAGTGGTTTCGGGAGTAAAAACAGACTCCCACAGCATGTGCTTAAAGAGAAAGCAGGAAAGGGGATAAATTGAAAACCAGCCCCAGCAAGCTAGAAACCCCCAGCAAGCAATTTTGTCCACCAACCAATTATGGGGACATAGAGCAAGAAAAGGAGAAGAGAGGAAAAATCATCCACCGGAAAGGAACCTCCTACCACCACGATTAAAACTAACTAAATCCTTTTGTCTACTGCAGGAAAACAAAGGATTGATGATGGCGGCAAGACGCAACGCCAGGGAAACCACCAAAAACCGGGGCAGAAAATTTTCTGCCGATTGTCGAAAATTTTCTCAGAAGAACGGGGAAACAATTTCAAATACATTTAAGTTCTAGGTCGCCCACCAGTAAAATGCGGGAATACTTTTAAGTTCTAGGTCGCCTACCAGTAAAATGCGGGAATACTTTTAAGTTCTAGGTCGCTCACCAGTAAAATGCGGGAATACTTTTAAGTTCTAGGTCGCCCACCAGTAAAATGCGGGAATACTTTTAAGTTCTAGGTCGCCCACCAGTAAAATGCGGGAATACATTTAAGTTCTAGGTCGCCCACCAGTAAAATGCGGGAATACTTTTAAGTTCTAGGTCGCCCACCAGTAAAATGCGGGAATACTTTTAAGTTCTAGGTCGCCCACCAGTAAAATGCGGGAATACGTTTAAGTTCTAGGTCGCCCACCAGTAAAATGCGGGAATACTTTTAAGTTCTAGGTCGCCCACCAGTAAAATGCGGGAATACTTTTAAGTTCTAGGTCGCCCACCAGTAAAATGCGGGAATACTTTTAAGTTCTAGGTCGCCCACCAGTAAAATGCGGGAATACTTTTAAGTTCTAGGTCGCCCACCAGTAAAATGCGGGAATACTTTTAAGTTCTAGGTCGCCCACCAGTAAAATGCGGGAATACATTTAAGTTCTAGGTCGCCCACCAGTAAAATGCGGGAATACTTTTAAGTTCTAGGTCGCCCACCAGTAAAATGCGGGAATACTTTTAAGTTCTAGGTCGCCCACCAGTAAAATGCGGGAATACATTTAAGTTCTAGGTCGCCCACCAGTAAAATGCGGGAATACTTTTAAGTTCTAGGTCGCCCACCAGTAAAATGCGGGAATACTTTTAAGTTCTAGGTCGCCCACCAGTAAAATGCGGGAATACATTTAAGTTCTAGGTCGCCCACCAGTAAAATGCGGGAATACTTTTAAGTTCTAGGTCGCCCACCAGTAAAATGCGGGAATACATTTAAGTTCTAGGTCGCCCACCAGTATAATGCGGGAATACATTTAAGTTCTAGGTCGCCCACCAGTATAATGCGGGAATACATTTAAGTTCTAGGTCGCCCACCAGTAAAATGCGGGAATACTTTTCAGCTCTAGATTCTGGAATCAGTAACCCCACCTGAAGGCAGAAGGTTACAACAGAGATCCCCAAGCAGGAAACAATAAAAACCCCAGCTTCAAGAAGCAGCAGGCTGCAAAGGCAAACGCGCGATTCAAAAGGAAGAAGGAACGCTTCTCAAAAGAAGCAGTTTGGGGAACGTTATAGCATGCCCAACATAACAATTTTGGTGAAGAAAGCCATACCACTGAAGAAACCATTGAAAGGCTTAAAGAAGAGGGCCATGTTCCCAGCGGATCAAGCGAAGTGATGAAAATGGACATTCAGAAAAGGCGAAGGACCAGTATCATCCCCCAAGTTCACAAAATAAAGGCATCGGAGGAAAGCGCTAGCAGACAAGAAAGCAAGGCAACAAGAACAAGTCGAGGATAGATAAGATCTCATGATCCATAGTCTATCTTAGCTTCTTGTTTTTCCTTTCAGACAATGTAACAAGGAGATCAGTGAGCAGTAGCATCCTACAGCAGCATGTAACAGCGCACAACAACAGCGAGCACTACAGTCACACGGTAGTCCCAGCTACTAAAATTTCCCGAACTACATTGACCTGATTCCTATTCAGCCCAGGATATGTAGGAAACCTCTGAAGCAAAGGTTCAGTCAAATCTTTTTCAAAAAATGCTTCACACGGAGTACTCGGACGAGCAAAAATCTCCCGCTTTATCTTTGCGCGAAAACCCTGCGTGTCTTCGTGCAAAGAGGGGCAGCTGTAAGCACGTGATTTTTGCTTCACGGACAATCACTCCAAAAGAAAACAAAAATAGTGACCAGTGACCTCGCTGTACAAATTTTCAATTTTTCATGACATGTACTGCTAGTCATTTGTAGTTCGGTCCATTTTGCATTTAATCTTATCGATCAAAATACAAAGTACGTCTGTCATGGTAATCAAACCGTAATTCGGTCGTTGAAAGAAAATTCAAAATATATATATATGCATCGTTCGTTCTAGGTTGAGATTTAACTTACTTAAATATTTTTGTGATAATTGTGTTAAAATGTTACATTGTTGTTTGTTTTAATTTCATTGTTTTTATTATTTCATTTTGGTGTTAAAATTAGAAAAACAAAAGAAAAGAGTGAATGAAAATCAGTTTGGGCCCAAGAAATGTAACAAAAATAGGCCCAAAACCGGCACACCAGTCCAGTCCAAGTCCGGCCTGCCCGAGTACGGACCCAAACGACGTCGTTTTAGGGACGGTTAATCTGAGCCATTCATCTCCATTGATCCGATGGCCCTTATTGGCCCTCGTGACCCGACCCATTCCCATTTTAACTGACCCCCCTACTTAACCAAACGACACCGTATTGTTAAGCTTCCCCAATCCTGACCATCAATTGTAATCAATCCAACGGCCAGGATTGAATCACCCTCCCCATATATAAACCTAACCTAACACCCCACGCCCCCTATCCGAACCCCCCGCCCCTTCACTCATCGTCCTCACCAAAACACTGAAACCCCCCAAACCCTAGCAGCCGCCCTGATTTCCCTTTCACCAGAACCCGGCGGCATGAACGCCGATGACCACCTCCTGAACACCCTAGGACCCCCTCACTCTCCTGAACATGGATCTATTACCCCCTAGCCTCGAATCACCTTCCTTCATCTCGAATCTTCATTTGAAGATTCGAGTCGAACCCGGACCTATACCAAACCTCACCATCTTCGTACCAGACACTCCCCTAATCTCCCTCGTGACCAAACCAGGCTTGGTTTGGTCCGAATCTACCCACAACTCCTAAAAAACCAGATCTAAAGATCCAAAACCTAGAACACGAATAGCCTTGGAATCCGGCCGGTCTTAACAGGGGTTTGAGGTCTAATAGACCTTAATCAAGGTGTTCTCATGTGAGAACACCCTGATTAAAGTTTGTTCGGCCTCAAATGGTCGAAGCTAAGTCGGATTTGGGTCAGTTTGGTTTAAACTTTTTCAATAAGTTTTCTCTTCTCTTTGTTTTAATTTTGATTGAGTTTTTAGCATGCTTTGTTGTGACTGTGTGTTATTGTCTGATAATTTTCTTAATTTCTTCCATCTCTGTCAAAGACCTTTTTATTTGGTCGTTTGTTTTCTGTGTATGTTCTGAATATATTCTGTGATATACATGTTCGATTAGGATAGTCGTCGCATAAATAATTCATATAGGTTCCCAGTAATTGAACAAAAAGTTGTCCGATGCCCTTTGGGTCCCTGTACGTATTGTTTATGTGAACGATTGATTATTACCTGTTGTATTTAGTATAGTCGACTTGATAAACATCGTCGATTAGTTTTCTATAACTAACTGATCAAATGAACTAATAATGTCACATGACTGATCGAACCATGTCACTAACTGAATGCCCGACACTGTTTGAAATGGGTTTGTTTGCATTGCAAAACGACTGAAAAGATTCAGCCCATGGGCAGTTCTGAATTTGAACTTTCAGAAGTTCAAAATGCTCTGATGCTGCAATGGGTTTAGGGCAGTAATAATCAGGGTTTAACAGGGGTAGTCTGGGGTTTGAAAAGAACAGAAAAGCTTAGTTTAAATGAGCTGACAAGTAGGGTACTAAATTGGGATTAAACTAATGCCAATGGGGAACAAGACACAAGAGTATGGGGTTTAAAATGAATACTTAAATGAACCCATAACTCTTGAACAAAAGGAATAAGCCAAGCGTGGGGAACAAAGGGCTGGCATCAAAAAGATGCTTAGGCGTGGGATTTAATAGGTATGGGCAGTCTGCAAATTGGCAGGATCCAGGCAGCTTGACTGCACTGGTTGTTTGGCTTATAAATAGGCCATTTCAGAACTTAAAAGGGGCTGAAAAATTTAGTCTTGAAGAGAGGTCTTGTGAGTTGAAGAAAACTGAAAAAATAGAAAGAAATTTCCAGAAATACTGTAACTGAACACTGTCCAAAAAAAACTGCACAAAGAAACCAAGTTGGTTATCCTCACTGGGATTGTTATTTGTTCCATTAAGAGAAGTCTGTGTTCTTCTGTTGTGATTGTTACTACACTGAGCTTTCTGTGTATTGTTGGTTTGAGTTTTTGATTATCGGAACTGTATTGGTTATTTGTTGAGCTTTTGGGGTTATTGGGATTACTGGATTGCTGTTACATTCAACACTCTGGGTTGTTGTTTCCTACTCTGTTTTTTCTGGGATAGTCTGTTCATTGCTCGATCACTCGCTGAGCTTCATCATTGTGGCTGCTTTGTTTGTTGTTGTGTTGTGTTGATTACCTGCTGCTGTTGTGCCTGCTGTGTGCCACTCAACTGATTTTTCCTTCTTTTGTTCTCTATACCAGGTACACAGCTAATACACTGTCAGATGTAATTGGAAAATTGAGCATGAATACAAATGAAAAGACCTGAAGAATGTCTTTTATACATAGATTGTTACATTAAATATCATGTAATGTATAATAATTTTATTCTTGTTTGGATGCTGGAAGTAGCTTGCCTGTCTAATAGACGTCAATGTAGGACAATTGAAAGTAAGTCCATATATGCATGCGGTTAGGTAAAACATTCCCAATACAATAGGTTGCATCCCAGATTCGGTTTAATCGTGTAACATGTCGTTTAATACATGCTAAGCATGAAATTATCCATTCCTAGCTAAGCTCGTCTCCCTTGGATGAATTGCTTTGATATAATTAGTAATCAGCCACACCTACAGGACAAAGACACAAGTTTACGGTCTCAACCTCACGGAGGTTGAGCCTAGGTAGAAACGGACCAGGCAGGTCCGCATCAGATGAACAGTGGCCCAGGTCTGGCCCATCCCGTATGAGCTGGATTTGGGCCCATAATGTCCGATCAGCTGTCCGTGTGCGTAATCCCGTTTACTTATTCTGTAAAAGCATTTTTGAATCCTGCTATAAATAAGCCGGCAAGCATGTAATTAACTAGGACTATCTCCGTTTTCTATTAGTAGAGACAAACGCGACAAGAAACGTAGTTGCTATAGGATATCCTTTTAAAATAAGGACGAGATGAGCCTCGACAAAAAAATAAAGAAAAACGTACAAGCTGCGGGGCCCTCGTTAAATGTAAATATCGAAGCATTCAGTTTCCAAGGTGGATCGTTTAGCAAATCTCACGACCCTCCCGGAATAATAACGCGATAGCCTCTTTAAGCGCGTGTTTAATAATGTTATCTCCTTAAACTCGGGTGTACATTTATGTGACCCAAATCCAAATCTCAACAGAATCGAAATGTGTCTCTAATCACGGGTATATTGATTATGGCGTGGCCCGAGATGCATTTCCATGACGTTGTAAATTCCTTTTAATAATAAATGAGACGAGCCTCGACAAACAAAAATGTAGAAGCTGCGGGGCCTTCTAAATGTATATATATTAAAAATACTTAGAAATTGGGACATGCCGTTTAGCAAATTTTACGGCCTTCCCAAAAATAACAATACGTTAGTTGCTTTAGGCGCGTCTTAATAATTTATTTTTCTTAATTCGGGTGCACATTTATGTGACCCAAATCCAAATCTCAACCGAGTCGAGATATGTCAATAACCACGGGTGCATTGATGTAACGTGGTTCGAGATATATTTTCACGACGTTGCAATTCTCGTAAAAATAATAATAAAAGCGGTCAAGAGTTTAAAACTTGCACATAGGTTTAACATGTACAAAATCAGATAATCAAGCCAAATATAACAGTTGAGCGACCGTGCTAGAACCACGGAACTCGGGAATGCCTAACACCTTTTTCCGGGTTAACATAATTCCTTATCCAGATTTCTGGTACGCAGACTATAATATGGAGTCATTCTTTTCCTCGATTCGGGATTAAAATTGGTGACTTGGGACACCCTAAATCTCCCAAGTGGCGACTCTGAAATAAATAAACCAATCCCATTTCGATTGTCCTTTAATTGAAAAAAACTCCCCTGTACCCTCGCGGGTGTGTAAAAAGGAGGTGTGACAACTATTTCGTGTAAAATAATCCAAAAGATTATATCAGCTTAATGTACATTAGTACACCAAATCAACCGATAAGAGGTCAAACTTGAGCTACATTACTAGGACAAATCAATACATAAGCTAGTAGTTTCGGCTAAAACATAAAATAATAAACAAATAGTGAATAATGTTGGATATCATTTTGTTTTATTGTATAAAAAATTTCTATTACCCACTCAATCGTATAGTTAAAGGGATGCCAATTGGGCCGGCGGGGCGGGCAAACCTTGACCTACTAAGATTTTGACCCCCCCCCCCCTTCCCTTTTTCGTTTATAGCCTGTTTGACCAAGTTTTTTTTGGAGCCAAAAGTGCTTTTTTTTTTTTGCCAAAAGCACTTGTGGCCTAAAATTGAGGTGTTTGGTCAAGCTTTTGGAAGGGAAAAAAATGCTTTTGAGAAGAAACAGAAACAATTTTTGAGAATGAGAAAAAAGTAGTTTCTCTCCAACAACACTTTTCTGAGAAGCACTTTTGAGAAAAATACACGTAGAAGCAGTTTTCAAAAGCTTGGTCAAACACTAATTACTGCTCAAAAGTGCTTTTTAAATTAATTAGTCAAACACAAACTACTTCTTACCAAAAGCTCTTCTTTTAAGAGTACTTTTCAGAAAAGCACTTCTCAAAATTAAGTGATTTTAGATGCTTGGCCAAACAGGCTATTAGCCTTTTTTCAAAATCTTTCCCTATCTTGCCCTGCCCTATTGTCACAGGCGCGTTTTCAGTCCGCCATAAATAGCATGCGAGGCAACCAAGTCTCACACTTGACTTCAGCCTGCTCTAACACTTAGCCAAAATTACAGCAACATTGGACTTAGAATATTTTAGGCAGCTTTTCAACGTAGTAAGTTTAGACTGATTTTAGGCAACGAAATATGATAAGGCAATAGAAAATAAAGATGAACACAAGGCACAATATACAAGAAATTTATTTTCCCAACTTTGTATTTAACTCGAGCATACAAAGAAACTCAACTCAAAGTACATCCGTGTACAAAAGAAGATCACGCTTGACCGTCACAAGACTACTCTTAGCTTTAGATGTTTTCACTCTTGAAAACCAGATTTAGGACTCTTTCCTAACTCAATGTGTACTCTCTTACACATTTTTTCACTCTATCCCACAAGCATAAGGGTGCTGCTCATTTATAACTCATGAACCAGCCCTTTGCCTTACATTAGTTGCCTTAGGCTTAGACACTTATCCCACATAGCCCACTATTTTAGCCTAATATAGTTGACAACCCCCAACTAGTAGGAACATGTATAGATCATGCTAATAATAATGGAAACATGGTCAAAAACGTGCTAACTCCCATCTGCCAGCATTTTGAACAAAGTCAGTTGCTACCCATGTGCACAGCCTGTACCGTAACCGCCATTGACTTGGTCAATCTGAAGCTTGCTGCCCATTTTCGTGCCTTGGCTTGAATCAGGCACCAATGCCATTGTACCCACATTTTGCCTATGCAATTACCCACGAATATGGTCCTTTGTCGTGCCCCAATGCCATGACAAGTCTGTCCCGCGCACTGCCTTCCGTGGCACATTAACCTGCCTTTGCCATTCCGTTTTTGCCTTGCTTTGGCATCACTGCCTCATGCCTTGATGCCTTTGCCATGATCAAGTGTCACCCTTAGCCCGCAACTCATTGTCAAGCCCTTGCCAAGCTGCCTCGCCTCCGTCAAAGTCTTTGCCATCACTTGTCCGTTTCCCTTTTTGCCTTGGTGCTACTCGTGCACCTAGCTTGCAACACTCTTGCTGCATCATGACAACGCTCTCGCTGTCAAGTCAAGCTCAAAGTGGAGGAGGTCTAACACCTATTAAGCCTTGCCCTGCCCTGCTCCATTTAGCTTTTTCATTTATTTTACTCTTTATTTTTCATTTTTCGGTATGTTACTTAACATTATTTTGTTTTACTTTTTCAATATTTATTGAAACATTTAAATCGCCGTGTCAATAAGAGTTGGGTGTACCGGTAGAAGAAAGTATGGTTTTTTTTTTCCAATGTTATATAGTTTATCAATTGGTAAATTCCCCTGACATTAATTCTTCAGCCCAAGTAATTAAATGGCTAACTATTTAAGCCACTTAAGAATTTCGGTCTGTGAAGTGTGAAGACATCAACGTACTAAAGAGAATTTAAGAGAATCAAATATTCTTGTATCTTCAACAGGTAAATCTATTTTTGTTCTGGTCGTTAGTAATTATGGTTTATGTATATATGATACTGAATAGAACTAGAAAAGAAGAAAAACGTCTTTGACTTAGCTCTTATTATTCTGCATATTGCATGTATGCAATATTTTCCAGCAATATTTAAATAAAGGAAAGAACTCTACTTATTAGTAGTTCTCTTTGAGAATGGAGATGCAGATTTGTTGACCCAGCCGCTAACCCGAAACTTGCCCTGCCTTGCCCTATTAAAATTTTTTATAAATTAAATTTTGCCTTGCCTGCCCTCCTCGCCCCGCCCTATTTAAATGGTCCCCTACCCTGACCCATTAAGAGATTACCCCGCCATGCCATGCCCCGCCTCATGAAGAGATCACCTCGCCCTGCCTTACCCGCCCCAATTGCCATTTCTAATAGTTAGAGATTAAAAGGAACAGATAATTAGAAAAGTACCATGGGGCATTGAATTATATAAGAGACTTTTTAAGTCTTTTATTTAAGTGTTAAAAACTCAAGTCTTAAGAAATGGGCAGGAGTCGCCTAATAGCATTAGCTAGCCAGTTTTCGGACTGGTAATTGAAAAATAGTCAGCATTTGCAAAGTCATTAAAAAATAGTCATTATTTTGCTGAAACACGAAAAGTTCCAGCATAACATGCTGGATAATGAAGCTCCTACATACATATGAAGTTCCAGCATATTATGTTGGAACTTCACCCACGAAAAGTTCTAGCATAATATGCTGAATTATGGAGTTCCTGCTTATAAACTTCCATCATATTATGTTGGAACTCCAGCACATTATAAAATTCCAACACATTATGTTGGAATATCATATGTAAAAAATTCGAACCCTTCATATTATGCTGAAATTTTTCCTAATTTATTAGTGTTAGTGATACATATTTTAAATGGTCCGAAATTTTTCCTATCTACACAAACCCCCTACTCTTCCTCCCTCTCTGCCCCATCTCCCACCCCCAACAATGTCCCCCCCCCCCCCCACTCCCCAGCGCTCTCTGAACAACTAATGAATATTTAAACAAAGTGTTGTTTAAACCTTTTTTTGGTTGTTCGAACAAAATAACATGAGATTGTTTAATTGTTTAAATAACTTCTTGATTGTTTGAACGAAACAACTTGAGATTGTTTAAATAATTCTCAAATTGTCTAAACATATTCTTAGTGTTTGAACTAAAAATCCTGAATATATGCAAGAACAACTCTCGATTGCAGAATCCTCGTTTCGCCATTAATCCAACTCTCCTTTCTCTCTTTCTCTTACAAGGGCAGTCTGGTGTATAAAGTATCCGCATTTACGCATGATTCAGGAAATGGCCATATTCAAGGGATGTAATATAAACAACCTATCTTGACGCGAGCATTGCTAATTTCCCTACTCGAACCCGTGGTCGCACGCAAATAATTTTATCGTTGCTCCAAGGTTTTCCATCTTTCTCTCACAGTTCAAAATTATTAAAACAAAAAAATATGGTTGGGGAAGGGGGAGGGAGAGGAACAAGAAGAAAACGAATAAAAGGTAATTTTTTTTTATATTAGGGAAAGTTGATCCACACCAAATTTAGACTTCCACTTATAACGATTCTTACTTTATGTAGGTTGTCCAACATACCACGATTTTCGCAATCAAGGACTTTCTACTTTCTAATACAAGTGGAAAACCACTTGTAACAAGTCAAATTAGTTTCGACATGATTAATATTCTTTAATATTATTTGACATCACCCAAATTCTAATACTTGTTCTTCAATAATTGCCAGCAATAATCTGCAGCAGCTCCATTTTTTCTTTTTCAATTTCTAAAGCAAAGTTCGCACTTTTACAAGGAGGATCTAGTCTCTGTGATATCATGCAAAACTAACTAATCTCTCTCTAATTTATTTCTTTTTCAGTTTCCAATGCAAATCTAGTCAAATTAGTCTTTTGTTATCTTCAAAAAAAGAAGGATGGTGTAAAAGAAAAGCTTATCCAAAATCAAAATTTCTGCGGGACTTTCACTTTTTTACACTTGGTGACATGTCAACACCCTAAATCAGTCAATAATATTCTTCTCTAGGGATGATAATTATAGATTTTAAGATTATTTTGACAGTATAAATAGAAAGCTTTATGCATGGGAAGATTTTAGCGGTCTAATTAATACCTTACACCTTGTTTGGATCCTTGTTACCTATTGTATTGTATACGTATTGTTACTTTAAATATAATGTTTGTTTTAATTGTTATTTAAATTTATTATATCGTATCGTTAAATCCATCGTTACGTAACGACGAAAAGTGACACTTTAGAGAACGACGAATTTGGTGGTTGCATCGTTACCTTGCTTTTTTTTTTCTCATCATACCATTCCTTAATCATCTCATTTTATCTTTCACCCTACTTTTTTATACAATAATTCTATTTCGTATCCTATTTTTTCTTAGTAATGTTGCAAGTTTATTTTTCATATCGTTGGCGCGTGACCTCATATAACGACAGCAGACGATGCGGTCTATCCAGTGGCGAAGCTAGGAATTTTTTCAAGGGTGTTCAAATTTAAAAGAAGTGAAAATATTTTCAAACAAAGGGTATTGAATACGCCACTGAGTTTATCCAAGCGTTGTATTCATTAAACAATACAGTACAATACAATACAATACGATACATTATGAAACGACATCTAACAATCCAAACAAGCTATTGTCACACCTCCTTTTTGCGCGCCCGCCCCGAAGGGTTAAATGCGCGTGGGGAGTTTTTCCAATTTAAGTGACAATATTCGAAATGGGATTATTTATTTAATTCAGAGTCGCCACTTGGGAAAGGTTTGGCTTTTGGTGTCCCAAGTCACCGGTTTATCTTGAATCCCAAATCGAGGAAATTTTCGACTTTTCCAAATGAAGTCTGCGAACCAGAAATTCTAAGTAAGGAATTATGTTGACCCGAGGGAAGGTGTTAGGCACCCTCGAATCCCGTGGTTCTAGCACGGTCGCTTAAATTGTTATAATGGCTAAATATCTGATTTAAATACAGGTTGTGACTTATGTGCTTTTATTAAGTTTAAACCGCTTTTATTATTATTATTTATTTTTATGGAATTGCAACGTCGTGAAAATGCGTCTCGAACCACGTCACAATCAATGCACCCGTAGTTGTTAACACATTTTAACTCCGTTGAGACTTGGATTTGGGTCACATCAATGTGCACCCGATTTTGAGAATATAATTTACTTAAAGTCGCGCCTAAAGAATCTAAACGCGTTATTATCTTTGGGGAAGGCAGTGGAATTCACTAAACAGTCCATCCCAAATTCTAAGTATTTATCATGATCAATTATTGAGGGCCCCGCAATTTGCATTTTTATTCGGCGAGGCTCGTCTCATTATTTTAGAAGGGTACCCTACAGTGGCTACATTTCTACTACGTTTATCTTTAAAGAGAAAGATGATGTCGAACTTTGCTTGTTTGAACAAATACAGACTGAATCCTTATTATGTTTGCCGAACCTTAACTTGTTTGATTACCTGATTGATTGTTTATGAGGTGAGGGTTACCTTATGCTTTGTCTTCATTGAGTGAATACGCTTATTAATTTGCTAAGTGAAATTGCAAACAAACTGACAACATATATTGAGTTATGTCTAACGACCTCCAAGTTCTATTTTAACACTCTAACCTATTCGAAATTGATAAACGAAATCGGCTGTTTATTAGGAAAATTACTACTAATTGAACTCAGAATGACTATTAGTTTCTCTCAACAATCATCACATTGTTTTGAAACAAAGAATCTATACTGAAACCCGATATCGAACCTGCATTGGAACAAATAAACTGACAAGAGAACTGGCATTCATAGCCAGACTCTTAATGTGACTGCATGAGAGTTTGTTTGGGATACATCTATCCCAGACCTAATACCACAAATTTGTCAATTCAGTGGTCTAGGCAAAAATACATACAAGTGCTTGCCATGACTCTATGTTGTACAGTCGTAACTAAAGCCAAACAGCGTTATACTGAACTGAATGTATACTAAATCAAACGTGTTATCTATGTCATACTGTCATTACTATTGAACAGTGCTATCTAACAGTCCATCTCAAACAGAATGTATGCTAGTTTATACAAAGTATTTGCAATTTGCAGCAAAAATACAATCCCAACTAACATTCGACCTATTTTTAACACCAATGTTATAACATGAACAGCTGTTCGTTTTCTTTATTTCTGCTTCAACTTCAAACTTTCAACAATACAAGGTTTCAGAGATTGTGTACCTGGAAATATTTGACAATTGAAGAAAAGGGGCAGTCAGCAGAGTACAATGACAACAAAATGCAGCAGCAATCACAGCACTATCAGTAGCAGCAGGGCAGAATAGCAGCAGGCAAAGCAATACAGCAAGAAACAGGCTCGAGTGCAGAGATGCAACTATGGCCAATAGAAAGTAATAGCCAAATAACAGCAACACCCAGTGGAGTAGAATCAGAACTCCAGACAGACCAAACCAATAGTAAACCAATGAAAACACTCGACTAATAGACACAACTGGAATTTCAAAGAATCAGAATTGATTTGAACAAGTTGAACAACCAATAATAATAGGAGGAAAAAGTTTCTGATTGTTGGTTGTATCCCTTCTATCCCTTAATCTCTCTCTATCTATGTGTATCTATTTGTATGTATTTCAGCTCTCCTTTCCAAACTCCTCACAGTGTGTGTATTTTCTTTTTCAGCTCTCTAAGTCCAGTCCCTCTTTTGTATGTCTATCTCTTAATTCTGTATCTCCCAATTCTGTCTCTCCCCCTCAATTCTGTATATCTTTTATCTCCCAGATCCTCCTCCTTTTATAAGCCTCAACACCATCTCTTTTAACAGCTTGTTTTCAAAATGTCACAGTACCCCTCCCATGTGTCTTTTACCTTTTCAGATCCCAATTAGTTATTTAAGTATATAACCTCCATCAACATTCCCTGGCAGACTTACTTTTAAAAGGTTTAATACTTTTTAAACTTAAAGCAAGGTATGGGCAGTAGAATATGTCTGACAGCATATGCTGTCAACACATTTTAAAATTAAAAGCCCTTTTATGAAGGAAATAGGCTGTGCACAAAGCACATGAGGTGCACCAATGCACATGCTGTGCACGAGTGCACGTGCCTTCCAATTCAGAATTTAAGCACTACTGATCCAATTCAACAGCTATAAGTAAACAAAACTGGTTCTTAATTGATCCAGGCAAATGTTCATCAGAAGCAAATCGATTTACTTTGTTCAGACAGTTGAAACTAATTGACGACACATGTCGACTCGACTATATTAGCATTAACATACACAATCGTAGCCAAAAATCAGACATTTAAACAGTATCGATACATGGTTCGAATTATACTGACTAAGCAGAAATACACTCGAGGAGTCAACTAGTCAGTCCAAACTTGAAAATCAGCTACTTGCACAACATTTACATACACATTATCAGAACAAATGGAAAGACTCACTCAAACAAACAGAAGTTCAGGCAAAGTGGACAAACAAAAGTTGGTAAAATTAAAACAAATATGAACAGACTTTTAAAACAAATCAACGGACTAAAACAAAAATAAAGAAAAGAAGAACAAGACTCACCTCAAATCTTTGAAAAATCAAAACCTTGACTTGGATTTGGACCAACCTTTCTTAAGGCTGAATGGACTTTAAACGAAGTGTTTCTCAGATGAGAAACACTTTGATTAAAGTCCATTAGACCTTAATCTCTTCGGTTGAACCAGTGAAGGAGGAACAAAACTTTCAAACTTAGATCTGGGATTCAGGCTTCCCTGATCAGATTCGGACCAAACCAAGTATGGTTTGGTCACGAGGGGGGTTTGGGGAGTGTCTGGTATGAATTTGAAGCAGATCGGTGTAGATCAGGTTCCGACTCGAATCTTCAAATGAAGATTCGAGAAGGTGGGATAAGATTCGAAGCATGGGGTTGATAGATTTGGGTTCAGGATGGCATGGGGGTTCTATGGTGTTCAGGGGAAGGTCACCGGCGTTCATGCCGCCGGGTTCCTGGTGAAGGGAGATGGGGGCGGCTCTAGGGTTCCGGGGTTCTTTGTGAGCATGATGAAGGGCAGGGGTATTTGGACAGAGGGTGGGGTATGAGGGGCAGCTTATATATGGAGTGAGTGGATGGACCTCAGCCGTTGGATGAGGCATGACGAAGGGCCAAGATCCTTCCACTTGAGGGAAACGGTGTCATTTCGAGTGTTAGGGGCAGGGTTGGTTCGGGTAACGGGTCGGGCAAATGGGGTTATGGGTGAGAGATCCGGACCGTTGGATCAGCTTGGTTTGAATGGTTGGGATGGATTGGCATTGAAACGACGTAGTTTTGGTGTTAAACTACGTCGTTTTGATGCCTGGGGAATGGGCTGTGTGGACCGGTGGACTGGGTTATTTGCTTGGGTTCCAAATTTTGAAATGGGCACGGCCCAAATTCATTTTACAACAAATTTTTGTCTTTTTTTTTCTTTATTTCTAATTTCCTAAATACACAAACTAATTAAATAAAACTAAGCACCACTAATTAAACTTAACATATTTATTTCACGCGTATAAAAATGTTAAAAGTAGGTAAAATTAAACAAGGCAACAAATCAGGACAAAAGAAAAAATGCGTATTTTTGTAATTTTCCATCTAACAAACGGGTCATGGTTTAAATTACGCATGACACATACATTTTAATTCTTTTGGAGCGATTGTCGCGTAAAACAAAAATCACGTGCTCACAGCTGCCCCTCTTTGTTCGGAAACACGAAGAATTTTCGTGCAAAGATAAAGTGAGCGTGTATGAGCGATTTTTGCCTATGGACTACTCCGTACGAAGCATATTTTTAAAAGATCTGACCGAATCTTGCTTCAAAGATTTCCTACATATCCTGGGCTAAACAGGAATCAGGTCAATGTAGTTCGGGAAGTTTTGGTAGCTGGGACTACCATGGGATTGCAATGCTTGCTGCTACTGCTGTTGCTGTTGTCACTGCTACGTCACTGACCGCCTTATTACAACCAAACGAAAATTGGAAAATGAACTAACTACTTATATGCATGTCAACTGCTAGTTACAAGATTCCTATCTATGATTCTTTTACGACTTGATCTTGGGTCTTAGCTGATTCTGCTTGTAGACTCCGATCTGAATCTTGATGCTTGCGAGTTGCGGTGACTTGTTTAATCTCCGGGATACCGAATAAAATGTGACTGGCAGAGTTCAGGACCTTAGTCAAATGTTGGAGTCGATTTGCTTTCCCTTTACTCTGATATCTCGGGATATCTTCTTTTGTCTTTTTCTTCTTTGATTCCGAACTGGGATTTATCTCGTGGGTCATTTCGATCCATGTGGCTCGAGGTCAGTCCTGCGGGAGAAAACAAACAAACGAACGAAATTTTCTGCCCCAGTTTCACTAGGAAAATTTCGTTAATTATTCACCAGGAAGTTCATAAAATTGATGAAAGAGGATATGCATGTTCAGTTCAGGGCTGGAGCCCTAACACCGGCTAGCTGGGGAGAGGTTCGGTTTGGGGTTTAAAACCCTAACGCCGAACAAAGGAAGAATTCAGTTTAGGGTTTAAAACCCTAATGCTGATTGCATGGAAAAGCTCAGTTTAGGGTTTAAAACCCTAATGCTGGCTGGAAGGAAAAGTTCAGTTTAGGGTTTAAAACCCTAATGCTGACTAAATGGAAAATTCAGTTTAGGGTTTAAAACCCTAATGCTGATTGCATGGAAAAGCTCAGTTTAGAGTTTAAAACTCTAATGCTGGCTGAAAGGAAAAAGTTCAGTTTAGGGTTTAAAACCCTAATGCTGGCTGAAAAGGAAAAGTTCAGTTTAGGGTTTAAAACCCTAATGCTGACTAAAAGGAAAATTCAGTTCAGGGTTTAAAACCCTAATGCTGATTGCATGGAAAAGCTCAGTTTAGAGTTTAAAACTCTAATGCTGGCTGAAAGGAAAAAGTTCAGTTTAGGGTTTAAAACCCTAATGCTGGCTGAAAAGGAAAAGTTCAGTTTAGGGTTTAAAACCCTAATGCTGACTAAAAGGAAAATTCAGTTCAGGGTTTAAAACCCTAATGCTGATTGCATGGAAAAGCTCAGTTTAGAGTTTAAAACTCTAATGCTGGCTGAAAGGAAAAAGTTCAGTTTAGGGTTTAAAACCCTAATGCTGACTAAAAGGAAAATTCAGTTTAGGGTTTAAAACCCTAATGCTGATTGCATGGAAGAGCTCAGTTTAGAGTTTAAAACTCTAATGCTGGCTGAAAGGAAAAAGTTCAGTTTAGAGTTTAAAACCCTAATGCTGACTAGAAGGAAAATTCAGTTTAGGGTTTAAAACCCTAATGCTGATTGCATGGAAAAGCTCAGTTTAGAGTTTAAAACTCTAATGCTGGCTGAAAGGGAAAAGTTCAGTTTAAGGTTTAAAACCCTAATGCTGATTGGCTGGGGATAAAGCTCGAGAATGCTACACGATCTATTTTTTGAGTTTTCTTGTTTTAATAGAAAATAAAAGGGAGTTTTGCGGGAACTTACCTTTTGAGTGAATTCCTTATTGCCAAAATGTTTCTTGTACCCGTGTACCTTCTTCTTTGGGCAACACCTGCTTCTTGCACGGTTGTCTTGGATTAATACCTGTTTCAACTTCTCAGACAAAGAACAATTGTTAGTTCGGAAATGACGGTCGGTTCGGTGACCTTGATCGTTCCCAATTGCTTTGTTGCGTCTCTATTTATGCTGCGAAGTCCCGCCATTGATTTGATTCGAATGGCGAAACCTTTAGACTGCTCAGGCTTGTATTTTCGGATTCTGTGATGACTTGCTTCGTAAGGCTCTTTTTTTTTTTGTGTCCCGTTTTGCTTGGAGGTTCTCAACGGGGATTTTATTGGAGGTATTTTGTGGGAATTTGTACAAAAGGGAAGCTCTGTGGGGAATATTTATAAAGTGGATTCTTTGTGTGGATTTTTGTACAATGGGGCATGCTGGGGATTTATTTCAAAGCGGGATTTCTAGGATTTGTTGGGGAATATTTACAAAAGGACTCGCTGGGATGTGCTGGGGAGATTCCATTTTTTTTTTTTGTATATTGGGGAGACTCTGTGGGAGATTGTACAATAGAGACTCTGTGGGGATTTGTACAGGGGGAGACTCTGTGAGGATTTGTCCGAAGGTGGACTTGCTGGGGAAGATTTCAAGATTTCTCTCTTTTTCCTTTACTCCGGAACACCATCAAACGTCATGATTCATCATGCTTGGGTAATCATATCAACGAGATGAGGTGCTTTCCTTCATGAGACGGGATTTCGCGCAAACAAACCTGCCACCTGTCCTTTCCGGTGTGTCCTGAACTCGGGGTTAAAATGCGAAAGGGATTCGAAAAGAAACAAAGAAAGGAGAAAACAAATCAGAAAAGGAGTAACCTTTTCGGGATGAGAAAGACTTATCTGAGGAAGATAACGCTGGCTTTCAATGACATGACATGCTTTTTGGACTGGACGTCTGACCTTCTAAGAGCTTGCGTTTTCCTGAACCAGAACGGATCTGTGATTCCAAACTGGTGGCACTCTGCCGAAACTTTCTTGGGATGGCGTCATTCTTTTCGGCCAACAGCGCCCTTTGCGGGTTTTCGCTGGCTGACCTCTCTCATTTTTCTTCCTGTCATCGCTTGATAGCACTCTTTGCGAGTTTTTACTAAACAAGCTCTCTCGTTTTGGTTTCTCTACTCCCGTCGTCTCGTGGTGCCCGAAGGTTTTCACCGCCGAGACTCTGTCATTTTATCTTTCTCAATTCAGAGTGTGCTGGTCTCCATTTGTGACGCTTATTGGTCCCCCACCATATTTGGTAATTGATTTGAAGGCTTGTGCTTGGTAAAGAAAAGGTAGATGATACTAACTTCTAAACTGCTCGACGTGCCCCGGTTTCAATTTCAGGGTGAATGGGATTTTATTGTTGGTGTGACTGAACCTCAGGGAGAGGCTGCCTACGTATCCTTTCGGAATCAAGTCAAACGTAGTTCAGGCCTCAATCAAATTTTGTTTTTGTTTTCTTTCTTTTTTTTTTTTGTGTTTCTTCCTTTTTTTTTGTAGAGAGGGTTGGGGAGTGTTTGGGGAGTAGTGGGGAATAAAACCTTCGCCATTTTCAAACGTGCCAGGACCACTGGAGTATGACTTAGACGTAGTACCTCTTGACTGCATCTGCATTTACTGCTGTGTCGGGGTCATTTCCTTCGATATCACCTAAATACAATGCTCCTCTTGGCAATATTTTCCTTACGATGTATGGGCCTTTCCAATTTGGGGCAAACTTTCCTTTTGCTTCTTCATGATGCGGCAGAATACGCCTCAGTACCAGCTGACCTACTTCGAAATTCCGGGGCCGGACTTACTTGTTGTAAGCACGGGCCATCCTTCGTTAGTATAACTGTCCGTGACAAACTGCAGCCATCCGCTTTTCATCAATCAACGTCAATTGCTCTAACCGAGTCTTAACCCACTCGCTGTCCTCGATTTCTGCTTCGACAATGATTCGAAGCGAAGGAATTTCTACCTCTGTCGGTATTACAGCTTCGGTCCCATAAACCAAAAGATAAGGAGTCGCTCCCACAGATATGCGTACCGTAGTGCGGTACCCCAATAATGCAAAAGGTAACTGCTCATGCCACTGTCGGGAACTTTGTATTGTTTTCCTCAAAATCTTCTTGATGTTTTTATTTGCAGCTTCCACAGCACCATTGGCTTTCGGCCGATAAGGAGTAGAATTCCTATGCGTTATCTTGAACTGCTCGCATACATCTCCCATCAAGTGACTGTTCAAGTTTGCCGCGTTATCTGTAATGATAGTCGCAGGAATACCGAAGCGACAGATAAGATTTGAGTGTACAAAATCCACCACAGCTTTCTTGGTGACCGACTTGAGAGTGACAGCCTCTACCCATTTCGTAAAGTAGTCTATGGCAACTAGTATAAACCTGTGTCCGTTCGAGGCCTTTGGTTCAATTGGTCCAATGACGTCCATGCCCCAAGCAACAAATGGCCATGGTGCGGACATGGGATGCAGTTCCGTGGGAGGTGCATGAATCAAATCACCGTGCACCTGACACTGATGACATTTCCGAACGAAGCTGAAGCAATCCTTTTCCATGGTCATCCAGTAATAACCTGCTCTAAGGATTCTCTTCGCTAAGACATACCCGTTCATGTGAGGTCCGCACACACCTGCGTGTACTTCGTGCATGATCTTTCTCGCCTCCTCGATATCGACACATCTTAGGAGATTGAGGTCCGGGGTCCTCCTATATAACAATTCACCGCTCAAAAAGAAACCACTTGCATGTCGCCTAATGGTCCTCTTTTGATCTCCAGTAGCGTGCTCGGGGTATTCTTGTGTTTTCAGGAATTTCTTGATGTCATGGTACCAAGGCTGCGTATTTGATCCCGCCTCGATTACACTACAGTAACCGTGTCTTTCCTTGATTTGGATTTCTAAAGGATCGACGTGGCCGTTGCCCGGGTAGGGTAACATTGAAGCCAAAGTAGCAAGTGCATCTGCCAGTTCATTGTGACACCTCGGAATATACCTGAACTCTATTGAGGTAAAACGCTTGCTGAGGTCCTCCACATGTTGTAGGTATAGGATAAGTTTGACATCCCGAGTTTCCCACTCGCCTTGAGCTTGCCGGATGATCAGGTCAGAATCTCCCATAATCAGTAAGTTTCCGACATCCTGATCGATTGCCATATGCATGCCCATAATGCAGCCTTCATACTCAGCTGTATTGTTTGTGCAAAAGAAACGCAGTCTAGCTGTGGCGGGATAATGCTGACCGGAAGGCGAGATCAAAATTGCCCCAATCCCTACACCCTTGGCGTTCACGGATCCGTCAAAGAACATTTTCCAAACATGCGCTTCCTCCGAGATCACTTCTACGGTGTTTACCTCTTCGTCTGGAAAGTAGGTATCCAATGGCTGGTATTCCTCATCAACCGGATTTTCTGCCAGATGATCTGCTAACGCCTGGGCTTTCATCGCCGTGCGGGTGACATAAACTATGTCGAATTCCGTAAGCAAGATTTGCCATTTAGCCAGTCTCCCAGTAGGCATTGGTTTCTGAAATATATACTTCAAAGGATCCAACCTGCTTATGAGGAATGTAGTGTGGGCTTGGAGATAATGCCTCAGCTTTTGTGCAACCCATGTGAGAGCGCAGCATGTCCTTTCCAAGAGAGTGTATTTGGCCTCGTAGCCGGTGAATTTCTTGCTCAAGTAGTAGATTGCTTGCTCCTTCTTTCCGGTTACGTCGTGTTGCCCGAGGACGCAGCCGAAAGAGTCCTCCAAGACTGTTAGATACAAGAAAAGTGGCCTTCCCGGTTCTGGAGGGACCAAGACCGGGGGATTCGAAAGGTATTCTTTGACTTTATCAAAGGCTTCTTGACACTCAGTTGTCCACTTAATCGCCGTATCTTTCCTTAACAGCTTGAATATGGGCTCACACGTGCTCGTCAGCTGGGCAATAAACCGACTGATGTAGTTTAACCTGCCCAAAAGACTCATCACGTCTTTCTTTGTTCTTGGGGGAGGCAGATCTTTGATGGATTTTATCTTAGTTGGATCTAGCTCGATACCTCTCCTGCTTACGATGAAACCCAAAAGTTTGCCCGACGGAACTCCGAAAGCACATTTGGCTGGGTTTAGCTTCAAGTCATACTTCCTTAGCCTCTCGAAGAACTTCCTCAAGTCTTGGATGTGATTATCCTGCGTCCTAGACTTGACTATCACGTCATCCACGTACACCTCTATTTCCTGGTGCATCATGTCATGGAAAATGGCAGTCATGGCCCTCATGTAAGTAGCCCCAGCATTCTTCAGACCAAATGGCATGACCCGGTAACAGTAGGTGCCCCAAGGCGTGGTGAAGGCAGTTTTCTCGGCGTCCTCTTCATCCATCAGTACCTGATGATACCCAGCGTAACAATCTACAAAAGACTGTATCTCGTGTTTGGCACAATTATCAACGAGGATGTGGATGTTGGGCAGCGGGAAATTATCCTTAGGACTTGCTCTATTCAAATCTCGGTAATCTATGCATACTCGAGTTTTCCCGTCCTTCTTTGGTACTGGAACCACATTCGCCAACCATGTTGTATATTGGACTACCCGAATCACTCCCGTTTTCAGTTGTTTGGTGATCTCCTCTTTAATCTTGTCACTGACCTCAGTTTTGAACTTTCGTTGCTTTTGTTGGACTGGAGGACAGTCAGGATGAATCGGCAATTTATGAACCACTAGATCAACACCTAGTCCCGGCATGTCATCATATGACCAAGCAAACACATCTTTGAATTCAAAAAGAAGTTGAATTATCGCCTCTCGCGTTTTCTTGTCCGTGTGAATGCTTATCTTGGTCTCCCGGATTTCTTCCGGGGTTCCTAAATTTACCGGTTCAGTGTCATTCAGATTTGGCTTAGGTTTATTCTTGAAATATTCCAACTCTCGGTTTATCTCCCTAAAAGCCTCTTCCGCATCATATTCTGGTTCTGGGTTCATTAATTCGCAGTTAAATAACTCATTGTGATCTGGGCGTGAAGTCCGCAAGCATGTCATATTTAAAGCCGCATTATTAGGACTGAAAAGGAAGATAAGAGGAAAAGTAATAAAAATCAGAACAAAAGAAAGAATAGGAAAGCAATAATGATTTTTGTTGTATTTTTGTATATTTTCTTTGGAAAGTTGGAAGACAACAATGTTTACAACTAGGAATTCAAAACAACAAATGAAAAGAAGAAAACGTTCAAGTTATGTCCCGGAGATAACTTGTGATACAGGAAAGGTGGCAGGGCAGGTCTACCCGGACTTCCGTCTAGTCGGGAATGGCGTGGCCTCCCAGTTTTGAAGTTGGGCGTTCGGTCCCATGTACAGCATCTCAACAGTGCTTGTGCCTTCACCTGGTTGAACCATGTGGACCTCGTAGAGCATTTCTCTCATCGCCCCACATATTTCCTCGATTTCCTCAGCTGTGAAGACCTCATCATCTTCTTCTTCGGCGTACCTTGGCCTGACAAAAGTCGCATATAAATCCGGCAGTGGTTGAGGCAACTTCCAGCCCTCATTTCTCCTTTTCTTTGCCCACTCTTCGTCTGCTGGAGTAGGTTTGAAGCCTAGACCAAAGGGTTTCTTGGTGACTAGCAAGGTAATGGGTTCTGTTATTCCCTGCAGGGTTCGTCCAAGCCCTTTCCCTGGCCTAAATCCGTGTCGGATCATCTCTTTGGCCACCATAATCGAGGCGTTAGACAAGAAAAGCTGGGGGCAGGGTATTCCCTCTTCGTGCTGCTCTGCCAGTACAATCTCGAAAGCTTGATAGACCGTATGTTCGCTCCCTTCTCTCGGTTCAAGATATGGGATGGATGGGTCCCGATAAATGGCATGTTCGTCTTCCCCATGGACCACGATCTCTTGGTCTTCGTACTCGAACTTCACCATCTGGTGAAGAGTGGAAGGCACGGCTCCTGCCGCATGGATCCAAGGTCTGCCAAGGAGGAAATTGTAGGATGTGTCCATGTCGATCACTTGGAAGGTTACTCGAAATTCGACTGGTCCTATGACCAACAACAGGTCTATTTCTCCCATGGTCTCTCTCTTGATGCCGTCGAAAGCTCTCATGCAGACATTGTTGGGTCGGATTCTTCCTGCCCCAATTTCCATTCTTTGTAGCGTGGAGAGCGGGCAAATGTCAACACCTGATCCCCCATCCAGCATTACCCGCTTGACATAGTAGTCCTCGCATTTAACTGTTAGATGCAAAGCCTTGTTGTGTGCCGCTCCTTCTGGGGGTAAATCATTCTTGCTGAAAGAGATTTGATTGACGGCGAAGAATCTTTCTGTCATCCGCTCTAGTTGCTCCACCGAGGTTTCAACCGGTACATATGCTTCATTCAGGGTTTTCAGCAGGATCTTTTGATGCTCGGTTGACCTCATTAATAATGACAGCATGGATACTTGCTCAGGGTGCTTGCGCAGCTGATCTATCACTTCGTAATCTGGCATCTTCATTTGTTGGAAGAACATTTCCGCTTCTTCAACACTCACGGGCTTCTTTGATGGGAAGCGCCTTTGTGTAGCGTTGTTCAGTTCTTGGGTATTTGAGTACCCTCCAATGAAAGTATTTCCTGGAAGTTCTCCCATGACCTCTTTACCTTTGTACATTACCAAAGTCTTTTGATAATTCCACGGCACCGTGGACGGGTTGGTCATTGGCTTTTGTGGCACGCGTCCGATAACCACTGGCTCATTCAGCCGAGGTGGTTGAATCGTCCCCCGGACCACATAGGCCCCTTTTGGCACGTACATAGGTTTTGTCTTTTTGATCCCAAAGTTCTGCGTCTTCTTGGCTTGACCTCGCGGTATGTAAAGAACACCACCCTTTGCTGGCACCACTTTCTTCTCCACCTTCTTTTCAGGCTTGCTCTCTGCAACCTTGGCCTCCTCCCCCTTTTCTGGTTTCTGGTCCATTTCGGGCCTCTTCCCCGTGTCGACAATGGCAATTATGGCTTTCAGAGCAGGGTCGAATTCCTTGTCTTCACAAATCATTCCGATCAGCGGCCCATTATTGTGAGCAGGTAGTGGATTGTTAGTTACATTCGGGATCTTCTCGTCCCTTAGCACTATCTTCCCTTGCTCTATCAAATTTTCGACCACTCTTTTCAATGACCAGCAGTCGTTTGTATCATGTCCCTCAGCTCCTAAATGATAGGCGCATCTGACTCCGGCTTTGTAAGAAGGCGATGTTGGGTTTTGCCTCGTTTGGGGAATTGGTTGCAAGAAACCCAACTGGACTAGCTTAGGGAACAAAGTAGAGTATTGTTCACCGATGGGCGTGAAAGTCCGCCGTCGAGGTGGCTCTTGGGGGCGGTAGTTATTCTGCGGGGGTTGTGGGTTATAGTGGTTGCGGTAAGGAGGCTGATTTCTGGGAGGTGGAGCTGGGCCTCGGTTGGCTTGTTGTGGTGGATGGTTATAAGGTTGGGCATTCATGACCATATAAGGTTGATGAGCATATGCCACATTTGAGTGGGGGTAGTAGTGTTGTGGGGCCCTTTCCGGAAAATGGGGCCTGGGATGACGATACTCCCTTGCTTCAGAGGCTGCCATAGCCGTTTCTTCCTTCTTCTTCCCCCTTGTCGTTCCTCCAGACCCGCTTTGGACGGCCTGAGAGGTCGCCCTTATGGCTGCTTGACTCAGAATCCTACCCATTTTCCACCATCTCTCCAATCTTGATCGCTTCCGCGAATGGCTTACCCATGGCCGACATCATGTTTTGGAAATAGTCAGACTCTTGAGCCTGGAGAAAGGTAGTGACCATTTCCACTTCATCCATGGGAGGCTTTACTCTCGACGCTTGTTCACGCCACTTAATAGCATACTCTCTAAAGCTTTCCGAAGGCTTCTTTTTCAAATTCGACAAAGAGTTTCAGTCTGGGCAATGTCGATGTTATACTGGAATTGTTTTACAAAATCTCTGGCGAGATCATCCCATATATGCCATCGGGACATTTCCTGATCCATATACCATTCCGAAGCTATCCCTACTAGGCTTTCCCCAAAATATGCCATTAGCAGTTCTTCTTTTCCGCCGGCTCCCCGCAATTGGTTGCAGTATTTCTTAAGATGTGCAATGGGGTCACCGTGCCCATCGTATTTCTCAAATTTGGGGGTCTTGAAACCCGTTGGCAGGTGCACGTGAGGGAACATGCACAGGTCGGCGTAAGAGACACTCTTTTGTCCGCTCAATCCTTGCATATTCTTCAGACTTTGTTCAAGGCTTCTCATTCTCTTGGCAATCTCATTTTGTTCTACAACTCTGGGGTCCTGATCCTGTCCTGGTGCGAGCTCGCACTGAGGCGGTAGAGGATTAGTACTGGTAGCGAACCTAGTTGGTTCCATTGAGAACGATGGTGCTTGGAATGTAAAATAGGATGAGTCAAAGCTTGGCTTGTATGTGACAGGCTGTGCCGTAGCTGGGCAAGGCGATGCAGTAAAGATGTTCATGCTTGCATCAGTGGCCGACATTCGGGGATGAGGCTCAGAAGGTGATCCTGCAGAGAAGGCGGAGGTGGCTGGGTATCCAAATGGGGTAGCAGGGTAATTTATGGGGACATTAGAAGTCCCACTTGACCTGGAGAATAATTCAGGGAATCCGGGGACGACACTTGGCGGCTCTTTCCCATTGTTCCAGTCATCCAGCATTTCCAGCATGCGGAGCCGTAGGATTCTATTTTCCTCCGCAGTTGCGGATTCAGGTGTGAGGACGGCTGAGATTGAGCTCTCCTCAGAGACGGGGACTGTTTGCAATGGAATTTCAGAAGACATTTCCACACTTCCTTTTGATCTGGTGAAGTAAGTGTGAGTACTGCTTCTGGTTCTAACAACAGGTAGTTGAACACCTCTCCTTGACCTCGTGAAGTACGAGTGCGAGGCCAGACTTTCACCAAACCAACCGTCTTTCCAAAAACCCTGGAAAAATGCTCAAAGACAAACGCGCGGTTAATTTGCAGCAAATAACAGATAGTTAATCTCACGTTGGGCATGATGCACCTATACAGTTAAGTGGATTACTATATGTTTGCTACGAGAGCATGCGTCATTCCGGTATTTTTCTCTTATTGGTTTTCCCTTTTTTTTCTTTTCTTTTCCTTTTCTCTTTTGTTTTCCTTTTATTTTATTTATTATATATTTTTTTATTATTATTTTGTAGTAAAAGAAATGCGACCGGATCCGATGAGGATTGCCTACGTATCACGATGCCTACGTGAATCAGATCATTACGTAGTTCGAAAAACACAAATGGGTGTAAAAGAAACAACCTCTTTATTGTTGAAACGTTCTATTACAAGCTACATTTTGCAAAAGAAAGAGCAAATTTTGAAAATAAACCTAGACTCAAAATAGACTGAAAATCACCTTGATGAAAAAACAGGCAGAAGATGCTAAAATACAGATTTGACCTATGAATGCATTATGGTTTTAAAAATTGGTTTTCGCGAGGCATCGTTCGGCCTCGCCGCGGTCCTAGGCGTGAGATCCCTCTCAAGTTGCTCCAGCTCGTGCATAGTCTGCTTGACATAACCCATTACTGCCGAGAGGACGGTAGCGCTGGACATGTTCTCACATCGTAGACATCGTCTGGTGATGGCATGGGCAATGGCCTTGATCCTATCTCTGGTTTGCTTCTTCTCTATGAGTAGGTGCCTTATCTGATCACTGCACGTCTTGAATACCTGTGAGTCATGTATGTGCTGATCCCTCAGCTGCCGCACTTCTTCCTTCATTTGGGCCAACAAGTCGTAACAGTATCTACTCTCCATTTGGAAATCCCTGGCCTGCTTAACTGCTTTAAACTCAAGTGTAGCCATCTCCCTCTTTATTTTGGAAACAGCCTTCTCGTGGTCACGTTTCAATTGGTTCAAACATCGGCGATGCTTATCTACTCTTGTTTCCCACCGTGCCTTAAACTCTGTCATGACCTTTTCGGATTCTTCTAACCTGTCTCGCCATTCCGTGATCTCTCTTTTCAAACCCTTTATCAACCGCTGGTCTGATTGACTTCTGGGTTGCTCATCAAGAGATAATCTCAATTTTTGGACTTGGGCCTTAAGTTCTTCATTCTCTTGGGTCAACCTATTCTTTTCGCTTCGATCCGCCGCGATTTGTACGCTGTTATCGAATTTCAAACTATCTATTTGTAGCTTCAAATTGCCCATCTCTGCCCGATAACCCTTCTCTTTTGCTAACCAGTTCCATTGCCCTTGGGATGATTCTACGAAATCTTTGAGATGCGGCGTCTTAGCCGGTCTTTCGTAAGACAGGCTACCTCTAAACCAAGCGTGATATCCTGGGGCGACTTCCCCTTTTGCCGTATCGATCACACAAGTGTTTGCTGTCAGATGTTGGCATTCACTCCAGATTTGGCGAACTTCTTCTTTAGGGAAATGACCGTTCGGACTGATTTCAATCACTTGGGTACTCAAATCTTCATCTTTTGGTACCACTTGGTACCTCCCAAGTTGCCTCAAAACCCGATACGGTGCATAGGGTTGGATACTTTTCAGTCCCATCAACAGAAAGTGAGGCCGGGTTGCCGGCATGTATATGATTTCCTCGATAGGTGACCATCCGAGCGTCCATTGGATTTGGCTGGCGGTGAGAGTTCGGAGAAATGAGGTCCATGATGTGACTCCCTCAGGTAAATTGAGCCCTTTGATTCTCGTGTAGAATCCTCCAATACAAGTTTTCTCTGGCGAACCATAACCCAAAAGTGAGGAGTGATGACATAAATGATCGGTCATCCACACTTGCAACAGTAGGTTACATCCTTCGAAAAAGTCACCCCTGGCTCGACAAACAGTGAGAGCCCGGAAAATGTCAGCCATAATCATAGGCGCCAGAGTACTTTTATCTTGGGTAAGCAAAGTACTGACAACCCCAGTCATTCTTAGATCGATGTGGCCGTCCTTCCTTGGGAACACTATAAGACCTAAGAAGGCCGTCAGGAAAGCCAACTGCCTGTGTTCGTCCCATTTTTGTCGGTTGCCTTTACTACATAGTTTGAAATCCGGCTTATTGAACCCGCCCTCATGACCGTATCTAGCATACATGAGATGGAGACTGTAGAAACCTTTGGCAAGATCTGGATGGTGAAATGTTCGGGGTATTTTCAGAAAATCCAAAAATCGGTGTACCGTGACGGCCCTAGGTGCAATCAAGTACTTGAACCTTAACGGAGCTTCATCACCCCCAATGTATCCCGTTATTTCCTCCAACGTCGGGGTGAGTTCGAAGTCTGAAAAATGGAATACATTGTGCGCCGAATCCCAGTAAGTGACCAATGATCTGATAATATCACCCCGAGGCTGAATGTCTAGTAAATCCGGGAGATTTTTCAGATATTTCCTCACTTTGCCTTGCCCCTCTTTGCCTAAGTCGTTCCACCATAATCGCAACTCAAAAGGGATCTTGGTCATTATTGAAAACGATTCATTTTGTATCGTGCTCATCCTGCACATTTATTTAGGGCGATAAACTTTATTAGACTCAAAAAATTAAAATTATCTAGATTTTTTTTTTTTTTTTTGCAAAAACGGGAGGTTGGACCCGCCGAGGGTTGCCTACGTATCTCACCCCGTGCGAGAATCAAACCGGCGTAGTTCGGTCATATCGTGAATAGAGAAAATCAAATAAACCTAGCAATCAAGAATAAGTGTTTTTTTTTTTTGGAGAAAGATAAATACTAAAATATATATATATTTTTTTTTGTTTTTTTTTTGCAATATTTGGACTATTAGTCCGAATTTATAAAAGGGTACTACAAAAGAAACAACACATTTTTTGAATTATGAGTTTTCCATTTTTTTATTTTTTTTTTAAATAAATACCCCCTCTTCTTTCTTAAAAAGAAAAGAACAATTTTTATATGTTTTTTTTTAATGAATCAAACTAAAAGACAACTTTTGGTTTTATATTTTTTTTTAGAAAAATTCCGACGAGGTTTCGACACTACATTGGACATTGGTTTTATTTTTCCAAAAAGTAATTATCTCCCTACGCTGCTATTTTTCTTTTTTTTTAGAAACCGGTCAGCATGCGGAACCGAAGCAAATAAATGCGCAAAACAAATAGGATGCAGCAGGGTGGTCTTTTCATTTCAGGTTGCTTGTCCTAGACGAACCCAACCCCTGTGTTGAGCCCCCTAAGTCAAATGCAACATGATGCAAATAAGCGTTCCTACTAGGGATCCGGCATGAAGTCGAGTTATACTAGGTTTAAACCTTGGTATTTGTTCTAGACTGTGTACCCGAGCGGACAACTCGAGTCGAGGAGGGGCAACTTACCGGGAACCAAAAGGTCGTCCGGCTTCGTAACTTATCCGTCCTCTTTCTTATTTCGGGTATCGACACTAACAGAATAGGGAGCCTCGACCAGCGAGCTTCTCCCCGAAGATAAGAAAAGAAGGGTTTCGGCACAGTTTATATACAGTTCAGATAATATCAAAGCGGTAAAAGACAACATTTAGCACGTTATGCAAAAACATGTAATAAAGATCAGATAATAAAGCCAAATATAACAATTATCCTAAGCTCGAATTCTTGAACCCTGAACCAGTGGTTCTGGGTACATTGTCCCCAGCAGAGTCGCCAGAGCTGTCACACCTCCTTTTTGCGCGCCCGCCCCGAAGGGTTAAATGCGCGATGGGAGTTTTTCCAATTTAAGTGACAATATTCGAAATGGGATTATTTATTTAATTCAGAGTCGCCACTTGGGAAAGGTTTGGCTTTTGGTGTCCCAAGTCACCGGTTTATCTTGAATCCCAAATCGAGGAAATTTTCGACTTTTCCAAATGAAGTCTGCGAACCAGAAATTCTAAGTAAGGAATTCTGTTGACCCGAGGGAAGGTGTTAGGCACCCTCGAATCCCGTGGTTCTAGCACGGTCGCTTAAATTGTTATAATGGCTAAATATCTGATTTAAATACAGGTTGTGACTTATGTGCTTTTATTAAGTTTAAACCGCTTTTATTATTATTATTTATTTTTATGGAATTGCAACGTCGTGAAAATGCGTCTCGAACCACGTCACAATCAATGCACCCGTAGTTGTTAACACATTTTGACTCCGTTGAGACTTGGATTTGGGTCACATCAATGTGCACCCGATTTTGAGAATATAATTTACTTAAAGTCGCGCCTAAAGAATCTAAACGCGTTATTATCTTTGGGGAAGGCAGTGGAATTCACTAAACAGTCCATCCCAAATTCTAAGTATTTATCATGATCAATTATTGAGGGCCCCGCAATTTGCATTTTTATTCGGCGAGGCTCGTCTCATTATTTTAGAAGGGTACCCTACAGTGGCTACATTTCTACTACGTTTATCTTTAAAGAGAAAGATGATGTCGAACTTTGCTTGTTTGAACAAATACAGACTGAATCCTTATTATGTTTGCCGAACCTTAACTTGTTTGATTACCTGATTGATTGTTTATGAGGTGAGGGTTACCTTATGCTTTGTCTTCATTGAGTGAATACGCTTATTAATTTGCTAAGTGAAATTGCAAACAAACTGACAACATATATTGAGTTATGTCTAACGACCTCCAAGTTCTATTTTAACACTCTAACCTATTCGAAATTGATAAACGAAATCGGCTGTTTATTAGGAAAATTACTACTAATTGAACTCAGAATGACTATTAGTTTCTCTCAACAATCATCACATTGTTTTGAAACAAAGAATCTATACTGAAACCCGATATCGAACCTGCATTGGAACAAATAAACTGACAAGAGAACTGGCATTCATAGCCAGACTCTTAATGTGACTGCATGAGAGTTTGTTTGGGATACATCTATCCCAGACCTAATACCACAAATTTGTCAATTCAGTGGTCTAGGCAAAAATACATACAAGTGCTTGCCATGACTCTATGTTGTACAGTCGTAACTAAAGCCAAACAGCGTTATACTGAACTGAATGTATACTAAATCAAACGTGTTATCTATGTCATACTGTCAATACTATTGAACAGTGCTATCTAACAGTCCATCTCAAACAGAATGTATGCTAGTTTATACAAAGTATTTGCAATTTGCAGCAAAAATACAATCCCAACTAACATTCGACCTATTTTTAACACCAATGTTATAACATGAACAGCTGTTCGTTTTCTTTATTTCTGCTTCAACTTCAAACTTTCAACAATACAAGGTTTCAGAGATTGTGTACCTGGAAATATTTGACAATTGAAGAAAAGGGGCAGTCAGCAGAGTACAATGACAACAAAATGCAGCAGCAATCACAGCACTATCAGTGGCAGCAGGGCAGAATAGCAGCAGGCAAAGCAATACAGCAAGAAACAGGCTCGAGTGCAGAGATGCAACTATGGCCAATAGAAAGTAATAGCCAAATAACAGCAACACCCAGTGGAGTAGAATCAGAACTCCAGACAGACCAAACCAATAGTAAACCAATGAAAACACTCGACTAATAGACACAACTGGAATTTCAAAGAATCAGAATTGATTTGAACAAGTTGAACAACCAATAATAATAGGAGGAAAAAGTTTCTGATTGTTGGTTGTATCCCTTCTATCCCTTAATCTCTCTCTATCTATGTGTATCTATTTGTATGTATTACAGCTCTCCTTTCCAAACTCCTCACAGTGTGTGTATTTTCTTTTTCAGCTCTCTAAGTCCAGTCCCTCTTTTGTATGTCTATCTCCTAATTCTGTATCTCCCAATTCTGTCTCTCCCCCTCAATTCTGTATATCTTTTATCTCCCAGATCCTCCTCCTTTTATAAGCCTCAACACCATCTCTTTTAACAGCCTGTTTTCAAAATGTCACAGTACCCCTCCCATGTGTCTTTTACCTTTTCAGATCCCAATTAGTTATTTAAGTATATAACCTCCATCAACATTCCCTGGCAGACTTACTTTTAAAAGGTTTAATACTTTTTAAACTTAAAGCAAGGTATGGGCAGTAGAATATGTCTGACAACATATGCTGTCAACACATTTTAAAATTAAAAGCCCTTTTATGAAGGAAACAGGCTGTGCACAAAGCACATGAGGTGCACCAATGCACATGTTGTGCACGAGTGCACATGCCTTCCAATTCAGAATTTAAGCACTACTGATCCAATTCAACAGCTATAAGTAAACAAAACTGGTTCTTAATTGATCTAGGCAAATGTTCATCAGAAGCAAATCGATTTACTTTGTTCAGACAGTTGAAACTAATTGACGACACATGTCGACTCGACTATATTAGCATTAACATACACAATCGTAGCCAAAAATCAGACATTTAAACAGTATCGATACATGGTTCGAATTATACTGACTAAGCAGAAATACACTCGAGGAGTCAACTAGTCAGTCCAAACTTGAAAATCAGCTACTTGCACAACATTTACATACACATTATCAAAACAAATGGAAAGACTCACTCAAACAAACAGAAGTTCAGGCAAAGTGGACAAACAAAAGTTGGTAAAATTAAAACAAATATGAACAGACTTTTAAAACAAATCAACGGACTAAAACAAAAATAAAGAAAAGAAGAACAAGACTCACCTCAAATCTTTGAAAAATCAAAACCTTGACTTGGATTTGGACCAACCTTTCTTAAGGTTGAATGGACTTTAAACGAAGTGTTTCTCAGATGAGAAACACTTTGATTAAAGTCCATTAGACCTTAATCTCTTCGGTTGAACCAGTGAAGGAGGAACAAAACTTTCAAACTTAGATCTGGGATTCAGGCTTCCCTGATCAGATTCGGACCAAACCAAGTATGGTTTGGTCACGAGGGGGGTTTGGGGAGTGTCTGGTATGAATTTGAAGCAGATCGGTGTAGATCAGGTTCCGACTCGAATCTTCAAATGAAGATTCGAGAAGGTGGGATAAGATTCGAAGCATGGGATTGATAGATTTGGGTTCAGGATGGCATGGGGGTTCTATGGTGTTCAGGGGAAGGTCACCGGCGTTCATGCCGCCGGGTTCCTGGTGAAGGGAGATGGGGGCGGCTCTAGGGTTCCGGGGTTCTTTGTGAGGATGATGAAGGGCAGGGGTATTTGGACAGGGGGTGGGGTATGAGGGGCAGCTTATATATGGAGTGAGTGGATGGACCTCAGCCGTTGGATGAGGCATGACGAAGGGCCAAGATCCTTCCACTTGAGGGAAACGGTGTCGTTTCGAGTGTTAGGGGCAGGGTTGGTTCGGATAACGGGTCGGGCAAATGGGGTTAAGGGTGAGAGATTCGGACCGTTGGATCAGCTTGGTTTGAATGGTTGGGATGGATTGGCATTGAAACGACGTAGTTTTGGTGTTAAACTACGTCGTTTTGATGCCTGGGGAATGGGCTGTGTGGACCGGTGGACTGGGCTATTTGCTTGGGTTCCAAATTTTGAAATGGGCACGGCCCAAATTCATTTTACAACAAATTTTTGTCTTTTTTTTTCTTTATTTCTAATTTCCTAAATACACAAACTAATTAAATAAAACTAAGCAACACTAATTAAACTTAACATATTTATTTCACGCGTATAAAAATGTTAAAAGTAGGTAAAATTAAACAAGGCAACAAATCAGGACAAAAGAAAAAATGCGTATTTTTGTAATTTTTCATCTAACAAACGGGTCATGGTTTAAATTACGCATGACACATACATTTTTAATTCTTTTGGAGCGATTGTCGCGTAAAACAAAAATCACGTGCTCACAGCTATTAGGGTTGGTTATGAAAAATAAAACAATAATAATATATCTAAGAAAGAGAAGTTGCTTTGATTATTAGAAGGAAGCAAGTGAATGCTTTTATCCCTTTTTATTAAATAACTAGGATTTTTTTTATTTTTTTTTTTTTTTTGCCTTCATCTGGGCTTTGGACTCACGAGGCGTGAATTAGAAGGGGAAAATTAAATAAAAAAAATAAAAAAGAAGAAACATAGGGGAGACATATCCTTTCGGCAAGTGTTGTTTAAGCTGTAGTTTGTAGAGAAAATTAAAGCTAGTATAATTGTTTAATTTAATTTAATATTGATATATTCATGATTGCGTCACTTTAAATTCATGTTCAAAGTTCAAACTATCTCTCTCATATATTCCATGTTAGGAACTTTTTCTGTGTTCTTTTGTTTTGGTATTTCCAACGTGACAAAATTCATGAATTATTTAACTCCATCTAACGATTGTTGAGTTAAAATATTAGTTTTCATTAATCAAATGGATGTGAAAAAATAATACATAAATTCCTCTAATGATTTCATTTCTTTTTGAATAATAGAGTTTGTTCTGAATGCATGGTGTCTTCTCGCCCCGAGCTCCAACACTCTTCTCATATATACTGAAATCTGAATTAATTCCTAACCTTGGAGTTTCGATTAGTGTGTCACTTGTATTGTTAAGTGAGGTCATTACAGGAATATATCACATAATTGAATTCTATAGATGTAAATATTATTGATTCATAGTTTCCTTAGTAGCACACTAAAGGCGGATTCAAGATTGAAATTTAATGAGTTCAAATTCGCACAGAATTCATTTTACCGTCAAAATTATGGGTTCCAATATATTTGTTCAAATTTTAGAAATTTTTTACATACATATACATATGTCGTGTCGAAAGTTATGGGTTCAGATTTGTTTAACCAAAAAATATTATGGGTTCAGATGAACCCCCAGCCAAAAAGTTACATCCGCCCCCGATTAAAGGTACACTGAAATTATAAATCGCGATTTAAATATTAATTTGTTGATACAATAGGAAGATAAGAGAACAGTGTAGAGGAAAGAACTGAATGGAGTAAAAATAGAAAAGAAAATTAAGGAGTAACATAAAACCCTAAAAAAGAGGAAAAGCACCAAAAGAAAGATAGATTGATGAAAAGGAAAAGCTTCCACAAAAGAGAAGAATTTTGGAATCACAGTGAGAGAGACGGGTTGGCAAACGACAAAAAAGGCTGCAACAAGCGATCCTTCCCCCCCCCCCCCCCAAACAACCAACTAGATTATTTGGATTTATTCACTCATGATTTTTCTAATTTCCCATCCGATGTTCGTACTCATAGTCGTGCCCAACTAAATTTGAATGTAGCGAAAAATTCTATATTAGGAGGTAAACCACGACTCCTATGATTAAAGATAAAATAGTATTTACCACTCCACCATAATTCTTGTTGGTAGAAATTGCTCTGTCACAAGTCTGTGGCTTTTTTCGATTAGGAATTCCAATCCAAAAATATATAAGTGTATCGGTGTAAAGAGTTTGTTCTACTTGTGTAGTCTTCTTAAAAGTGGAATTTATATAATTATAACCTTGAAAAAAAATAGATTACCTGTTATACAAATAAAGATGACCTCATGATATAAAAATTTCTTACGCAGACAATGTATATAATTAAAAAAATCATACACATATGGCTTTCTATCATGGTACACAACTCACTTCTTGTAAATTTTAAATTTATATTTTGATCTGTTAAGAAAAAAATTAGAAAATTTTTAATTTATATTTTGACAAAACACGGGAGAGATATTTGGTATATAAGTAAATAAGCCTTAGACTCTAATGACGCGCTTTAAAGTCATACGGGTCTAGCACTAGTTGGCTGGGTTGTTATATCAATCACCTCCAACAACCTCATCACTACATGTACAACCACCACGACAACTGCTAGCGAGTAACTTTTAGAGTGTGCAGAGGCGCACGTTTAGCAAGGAATAGCTAATGTATGCTGATAACGATGACTCGCCGGAAAACAGCTCGGAAAGGAATTTCTCAGCAAGCATAGACGGAGGAGAGTACTGAGGAAACATCTAATCGAATGGTTACGCCGGAATCAGGAACTACACAACAACTAGCTCCAATTCAACTGATACAATGGATGACCGGAATGGGGAGTGCACCGACGATCATGTAAGGACCACAACCGAAGGATACTGAAACTACAACTGTATTGGAGAACAATATGGCTACAGCAGCATGAAAATTGACCTATTCTGCTGGATCTGGAGAACAAAAGCGAACTATGGCAGACGTGGTTAAAGGCAATAGAATGGTGCAACAGGGGTTACAACTGAAATTCTATCCACCAGAAGTGAGAGATGGAGTTAAAGTTGTAAAGCTGAATCAGAAAGAAATAGAAATGCAGTGTAAAAAATGGGAATTAGCTCTTATAGGCTATGTTATGGGAGGTAACCCTATATTCAATGAGATGTTGAAATTTGTCTATGGAGTGTAGAATTCAGTAACTACTCCTACGGTACTTATGCATGAGGATGGTTACTTCATATTTAGGTTTGAATCAATTGAGGAAAAAATGTTGATTATGGCAAAAGGGCTTTATACTTTCAATAATAGACCACTGGTGTTGAAGAACTGGGAGTCGGATTTTGAAATTGACAAGGAGCCTATACGTGTGATGCCACTATGGGTCACTTTTCCAGGACTACCTATCCAATGTTGGGAGAGGAAAACCTGGGAAGAATTGCTAGCTGCTTGGGGAAACCTGTATATACTGATAGATTAACAGCACAGTGTGAGAGAATATCTTATGCTCGTGTGTTAATTGAGATGGATATAACACAACCATTACCAGATGAGCTGACCTTAGAACAACCAGATGGTAAAATTAGGATGCAAACAGTGGAATATGAATGGAAACCAGTGTTCTGTCAAGAATGCAACAGATGCAAACGGGAATCACAGCAAGGGATACAAAGGAAAAAGGAAAAAAGCATAAATGGGTGAGGAAAACCAAAGCAGATGATAATGAGGATAACATAATACCAATTGCTGAGGAGACAAAAAATGGAGAAGAGAATACACAAGAAAAAACACGGGAGCTCCAAATGCAAATTGAAGAAAGAGGCAAACATGTTAAGATATATCATGGCAAATTTAAAACAAAAGGACAACCAGCTATTGAACTTGAGGAGCTAACAAGAAGGAACAAGTATGCAATATTGAGAATTGAGGAGGAACCACCTGACAGGATTGAAAGCAATAAGCACATACAAGGGATTACAAAAGGGCCTACTCCAACTACAATTCCACCAATATGAAATTCAGTACATGGAATATTAGAGGACTCAATAAGTCCTTTAAACAGAGAGAGTTCAAAGAATTTCTGAATAAGAATAAAGTAGATTTGGTAGGATGTTTGGAGACTAGAGTGAAACAAAGAAGAGCAAAAAAGGTTCAGATGAAGTTTGGAAGAGAATGGAAAGTGAAAGATAACTATTCAGAAGCACCTAATGGCAGAATATGGGTGTGTTGGAAAGAGGCAGAAGTGAAGCTAGACTTGCCACATTTATCATCACAACTGATTCATTGCCATATACAAGATAATAATTCTGATTTTTAGAGTTACTTAACTATTGTGTATGGACTACATACTATTGTTGATAAGAAAGCTTTATGGGATCAACTAAGGAGTATAAATGCATTGACTATAGGTCCTTGGTTAATTCTAGGTGACTTCAATAGTATACTGACAGTAGAGGATAGAATAAATGGGGCGCCTGTTCATCAAAATGAAGTAATTGATTTCAATCAGTGCATTGAGGATATTGGAGTAGGACTGGTCAATAAAAAGGGATACAATACTCATGGAGCAATAAGTGAGGGGCTGATGACAGGATTTATAGTCATATAGACTGGGTGTTTGAAAATACAGATTGGTTTGGAATGTATGCAGAAATTGAAGCAGCATATCTAGTCCCAAAATGTTCTGATCATACACCTATATTGTTGAATTCAGAGGTGCACATAATGAAGATGAGGAAAACTTATAGATTACTAAATGTACTGTTACAACAAGAAGAATTCAAGGGAGCAGTCGAGCTTATATGGAACCAAAACATACAAGGATACACCATGTATCAAATATGCAGAAAGCTGAAGTGATTGGAGATTCATACTAAGGGGATTCCGAGACAATACTCATCACCGGAGGTGAAACTCAAACAATTGAAGGAGGAATTAGGTGGTATATAACAGGATATAAATGATGATCATTTCAATCCAACTCTCATTGATCAAGAGAAGAAAATGTTGATGCTAATTGAAAAATGGGATGCAGTCTATGAAAAAATTTTAAGACAGAAGTCAAGGGCTATATGGATCAAACATGGAAACTCAAACACCAAATACTTCCATGCACAATTGAAGGCTAAGCAAGCAAGGAAAAAATCAGTTTTATTTGTACAGAACAGAATGTAAGGGTGACTAATCCAAAGCAGCTCCAACAGGAGTTCATACAGTTCTTCAAAAAGTTATTAGGTGAAGTTGCCCCAGTAATGACTGGAACTGATGTTACTATAGCTAGAGATGGACCTATTTATCACTAGCACAACAACAAAAAATGATGGTGCCTATAATAAGAGAGGAGATTATAAAGGTGGTTCAAGAATTACCAAGAGACAAAGCTCCAGGAGTAGATGGATATCCAGCAGAGTTCTTTAAAGAAAACTGGCAAGTAATTGGTGAAGATGTCCTAAAGGCAGTACTGGAATTGGAATTTTTTGATACAGGGAAGCTGCTTAAAGAAATAAATTGTACTACTGTCACACTCATTCCTAAGGTAGTAAATCTTAACTTTGTAAAGGAGTTCAGACCTATTGCATGTTGCTCGACCATGTACAAGATCATTGCTAAGCTGCTTACTAACCGACTAAAGTTGGTAGTAGATTATTTGGTGGGACCTTCATAGTCAACTTTCATACTGGCCCATGAACTGATCAAAGGATACAACCAGAAAACAGTCTCTCCAAGATGTATAGTAAAAGTGAATATAAAAAAGGTATATGACTCTGTTGACTGGAACTTCTTAAGGACCCTAATGCTGGAATTGGGTATCCCATACAAAATGGTCACCCTTATTATGGAATGTATAAGTACAGTCTCTTATTTACTTCTGATTAATGGAGGTTTGACACCAAAGTTTCAGGCAAAGAAGGGGATAAGACAAGGTGATCCAATGTCACCTTATCTATTTGTTTTGGTGATGGAATACTTGAACAGGGCTCTGAAGCAACTGGATTCAAATTCAGATTTCAATTATCATCCCAAGTGTGCAAAACTGAGAGTGATTCATATTTGTTTTGCTGATGATTTATTAATGTGTTGTAGAGCGGACAAGGTATCTATTGAATTGATGATGAAACAATTTGAGAAATTCTCGACTGTCTCTGGTTTACAAGCAAATATGGAGAAGAGCTCACTCTATGTGGCAGAAATATCTACACAATATAGAGAAGAAATTCTGCAGAAGTTGAAGCTGACCATTGGAGAAATATCATTCAAATACCTAGGGGTCCAATTGTCCTCAAAGAAGCTCAACACTAACCAGTGCATGCCACTGGTGGACAGAATAGCAGGAAGAATTAGATGCTGGACAGCCAGGTTTTTGTCATATGCAGGAAGAGTTCAGTTGATCAAAAGTGTGTTGTTTGAAATGCAAACCTATTGGGCACAAGTGTTTCTGATTCCAAAAAAAAGTACATGAAATGGTTATTGCTATATGTAGGAATTTTCTATGGAAAGGAAGCATTGAAGGGAAGAAGGCACCAATAGCATGGGAAACTGTCTGTAAACCAAAAGCAGCAGGAGGCTTGAATGTCATAAACTTCTCAGTATAGAACAAGGCAGCAATAGGCAAAATACTATGGGCAATTGCACAAAAGAAGGACAAGCTATGGGTTCTTTGGATTCATCATCACTATATGAAGAAGAAGGATTTGGAAAATATGAAAACTCCTAAACAAGCTAGCTGGGTGATAAGGAAAAATTTCGAAGCAAGGAGATGGCTAACTACTGGAGTGAAGGAGCTAGAGTTATATGCAGTAAAGGGGAAGTATCTAATCAGTAAAGCGTATACTTCAATTATGTCACAATATCCAAAGGTCAACTGGAAAACATTGCTCTTGACACAAAGAATATTACCTAAACATCAGTTTATTTTGTGGATGTCATTGCATCAGAGACTAGCAACGGTGGACATGCTAAGCAAATGGGGGATAACAGTGCCTAAGGAATATGTTTTGTGTATGACTAATACAGAGGAAACTCATGAACATTTGTTCTTTGAATGAATGCCCATATTCAAGGTTTATATAGGAGCAGCTGCTAAAACTCTTTGGAATAAGTCGACAAGTAGGAAGATGGCAAGAGGAAACTGCATGGCTGACAACAAGAACAAAGAGTAGAAATAAACTTTGGAAGATCATGGAAAGTACATTTGCATCAATAATATATCAAACATGGATGGAAAGAAACCTGCGAAGATTTCAACAGTTAAGAAGAGAAAGTAGGGATATAGTTAGAGAAATTGTATTACATTTACACATTAAAGGTGAGAGCTACTGTAAATGGAGAGGAGTCTTAGAAAAGATAAATAGGTATCCATGTTAACATAGATAGTAAGTTCCGGATGTGGAACTTAAGTGTCAAAATAGGCTATTTTTGTAGGACCCGACTCTAGAGTCAAATGAGCGGATGGATGTACATATTTCACTTGGTTAAATAAAAGTTTTATCTCATATTCCAAGAAAGGACAACTCTGAAGCATAGAATTTGAAAGCTAATTTGAGAGTGAGAGATTGTGAAAGAAGAAAATAATACAATATATATATTTTGTATCTATGTGTATATATCTTTACACGGGTTGCTGGTCATATTCATTGTTTATTTTTTGTAGTCATATACATAGATTATACATTAATTATATACGATTATACATATGTAATTCATAAGTTATACATATATTATACATTCACTGGCTATTTTTAATTTACAGAAAAGGGTTAAAAATGTTCCTAAACTAATTCTTCTATTATATATATGTGTGCATGTTATCAACTTATAATGTGCATGCTGAGAGAGATTTAGATAGAAAGAGAGAGGGATGTGCCTGAGTTGTGAGCTTGAGAACAAAGATTGTTAAAGCTTTCATTTGATGTGAAAAAACAATTTTAAAGTTAAAAGTAGCTAAAGGGAGGGTGTAACCCTTGCTATTTGCTTTTTGGACTTCTTCTACATCTTTTTGTCTCTTATCATAAAACCTCATTAACCAATCCCTTAACTTCTCATCCTTCTCCATTTTCTACCTTCAGAAGTCCTAACCCTTCTCTCTCTCGCTCGCTCGCTCTCTGCTTTCTTGGATCTTCTCTCAGGTATATTTTCTTTCTTTCTTGGTTTGATGGTGTTATTTTGACCACTTACGTTAACCCAGAGACGAACTCAGGATTTAAAGTCGGTGGTATATATATAGGTCGTGGCTGGTCATCCTTGATTTTTTTCCTCCTTTTCTGGGTGAAAGATTAGCCAAGTGATCAACTTTCGAGTTATATATCAAGTTGAGGAGAAGTTGAAAAGGAAATGGTTTCATTGCCACCTGGTTTCAGGTTTCATCCCACAGACGAAGAACTTGTTGCTTACTATTTGAAAAGAAAGATTAATGGTCGCAAAATAGAACTTGAGATCATTCCTGAAGTTGATCTTTACAAATGTGAGCCTTGGGATTTACCAGGTATATATTACATCTTTCATTTCCCACTTCTTTTTGTCGAAGAATTAACTCAAACAGCAGTCCACGTCCAATCGCTTAAAAGTAAAAATAGCCGGCAAACGTATGATATAATATATGCAAATTCTTATATAATATATGTATAACAAGTATAATCAGTGTATAATATATGTATGCCTACTAGGAAAATAAAGAAGAATTAACCCAAATGGCCGTTCACCCAATCACTTAAATTAAAAGTAGCCGGTGGAGATATAATATACACATAATTTATGTATTATATGTGTGTAATTATGTATAATCAATGTATAATTTATGTATATGGCTAGAAAAGTAAACAATGAATATGACTGGCTATTTTTGTAAAGATACAGTGAATTCAATTGGCTATTTGTGTAAAGATCCCTTTTATTTTTATCCTCTTTTTTAGTTTTTTTAATAGAAATAAAAATATGTCGACTCACATTGTCATGGTCATGTAATTCAAGTTGCACAAAAGATTATAAAGGAAACCGTGTGGAAGCATGTGGTATACTTATTAGGTTTCTAAATTATCACTATAACTAATCTTTAGGAAACCATTTTCTTTTTTTAAAGATGAACTGTCGTTGAAGTTGAAAGCTAAGATAAAAAATAACAATAATTACCATAAAGATTAATTTGAAAGTGATTGTAACGTAAATGTATAACAAAGACATTACGATACAATTTGACATTAATGAAGAAGCTATTCATGGTCCTTTATTGTGAGATCCACGTGTTTATTTAAGGCATTGCAATTCGTTCATTTATGTTTAATATAACTTGAGAAAAGGAAATGATGAATATGAAGGAGAATTGGAGGTAATTTTCTTATAAAGCTACTCTAGAAGATTCTTGATTAATACGTGAAAATGAAAAGCACTCGTAAAATAAATCTGTATTAGTGCAATTCCTTAGAGTTACATTCCATACGCGTACTGACTAAAATATTCGAATTATTGATACTTGGAACACACTTTTGCAGTCAAAAGACATATGCTTTGGTACAAAAATATCTTATATATGATCTCATGTTAATTCCCAGCTATAAAGGAAGATGGCCCCTACATCTTTTTTGATCTCCTATTTGAAGCTTAAAGATGTGTACTTACTGATTTAGTGACATGTCGAACCCAAAAGACAAGGGAAAAAAGAAAACAACATGATTGCTTTGTCTTCTAGAGATACCATTTGTTCTATATACCTCTTTTTATCTTTTTACACCTCTTAATTCTCCATCATGAGATGGAAGCTTTATAGTAACCCCTTTTTTTTTAGCACAATGGTAAGTTCATATAATGATTACAATGGCTCCGATCTCCTTGCCCCATCTCTTTTCATTTAGATTCATGACATGGATTCTATACTCCTCAATTCCATTTTAAATTTTATTATTATTTTAATATTATTAAAAAATTATAGTATAACAATAAAATAACAACAACAACAACAACAACAAATTAAACCCAGTTTAATTCCACTGGTTTTGGAAGGGTAGTGAGTACACGGCATTGTCCTTACCTTATGCAGGTAATAGAAAGGCTATTTCCGATAGACATAATTATGTTCAAAGCAAGCATGCATAACAGTATAAAAAAAAGAAATGCAGTACTATAAAAGTCTGGAAGTAATATCAACAGCAAAATAATAGAAAAACCAGAAGACAAGCAATATCAAATGGTAATAGACGTCTAAGAATACGGAAATACTAGAATAACACTAATGAAACGAAAAACGCTCAACCTAGCTGCGCCTCTGGGAGTACGTAACTAATCTTTGCATAACTCCCATGAAGATCTCACTTTACTTTTTTTCTTTTTTCCCTAAAATATTTTAAAACTCTTATATTACAGGGAAGTCTTTATTGCCTAGTAAAGATCTTGAATGGTATTTCTTCAGTCCCTGTAACCGTAAATATCCGAACGGATCGAGGACTAATCGGGCAACGAAAGCCGGATACTGGAAAGCCACCGGAAAAGATCGGAAAGTGAATTCTCAGATGAGAGCTGTAGGTATGAAGAAGACATTAGTGTATTACAGAGGAAGAGCACCTCATGGAGGTAGAACTGATTGGATTATGCATGAATATCGTTTGAATGAAAGAGAATGTGAAGTTGCAAATGGTTTGCAGGTACGTTAATATATATATATATATATATAGACACACACACCAGCCTTAAAAGCTATAATTAAGAGTTTAACTTCTATATATATACACCACAGTATATAAGAATTTTTACACTATTTAGCTATACATAACTGTTCAAAATAATAAAGAGTTTAAGTTTTATGAACCGATAATGTGAAAGATACTTACATAATTAAGTCACTTACTAGGTAGTTACTAGTAAATCTATGTGATAAATTATAAATAAGTAACCTGGTGAAAATGGTAAAAAACTTATTGTTATAGGTGAAATTACACTAATAATATTAAAAATATGGACACTGTAGCATATATGACTTAATCAATAATTAAGACTAGTATCTTGGAATCATAGCGTGACAAAGAGTTCGGTCCAATTTGGACGTCCATTTAGGAGGTGCAAAACAGACCCCATTATTGATTTGAGATCTTGATCGAATTAAGTTATTATACTTTACAATAATAGGTAATACTTCATGGCTGGTAACCGTAAAAGTGTAATAGTAAGTTATAATATGTGGCAGATTAAACTGCACTGATAATATTGAAAGGATTACGCTAAAAAATTTATAAAACTTTTATTATTTATTAATTGTCAGTTTCTTTTGTCTAAAGGTTGGATCATGCATCTTAATTGCAGGATGCTTATGCACTTTGCCGTATATTCAAGAAGAGTTTGAATGCACCAAAAGTGGTTGATCCTTATGCTAGTGATCGATCCTCGAGTATTGATCTTTATTCTGATGGAAGATGTGATGATAATATGGAGAGCTCTGATTATAGAAGACCAACCCAAGAATCTCCATTGCATTTAGCTGCAGCTGGTCCAAGTGATGATGACAAATGGGTTCAATATTTATCATCAGATGAAGCTTTTAGTTTCAACGTCAGTACTCCTCCATCAATTCCAAATTATGGAACATTGCCATATGCACCACCCAAGGTAATAAAATATCAATAGACAAACTATTAAGCTTCTAGTGAAACAGAGCTAATAGTTACGGGTTCGTCAGATCCCAGTAACTTCAGCTTAATTAGACCTTATATTTGTGTTAATAAGATAAAACAAAAGAGACTTTGAGTGGCTTTTGGTTTCTTCTTCACTCTTTTTTACTTATCCTTTATGACTTAACTTATACACATTGATAAATAACTTTACATTAACGTTTTACACTATCAATATCCAATTATAGTAGATGGTCAACCTTATTTTCAAGTTAATAATTCTACTTGTTATAGCAGATTATTTACATGATGTAGTCTTTTGAATTTAAGTTATATTGCTAGTGTAAAAAAATAATTAAAAAAAAACACACCGTCAATCATATGATCACCTCCATGCCCTATATATACATATACACTTTTTACCCTAACACACTATCGGGTCATTTAGAAAATAATTATAATTAATTATTTTTAAGTAACCTAAATGTTGGAAATTATATTTCTTGGGCCTAGTACACCCATAAGGGGTGTTAGCTTATTATAACTCAGGCCCAATGGACACATGCCCAGCTGACTAATACACTGATAGCCTTGTACATAGTCTTGTAATATTATTGCATAGATAGCCTATTTTATTAGATAGCCATTGCTTATTCTTTGTAGTATAAATAGGTCATGATAGGCTACCTTGTACATTGGAATAGACTATCATATTCATTTTTCAATACACAAAAAATTTCCAATCTCTGGTTCTTTCTCGTTTACATCGTTTAGGGTTTTCTACAGAATGAGACCCAATTTCTCTTCAATTACTTTCAGATTAACATGGTATCAGAGCGAATCCTGGTAGTTTTCGCCATTATCTGACTCTTCACCGAAGAAATTTTGAAAAATTTCGTCTTCATCCTTGAACAGACGAAGTCATCGTTATTTTTGGTTTGTTCGATTGAGGTATTTGGCCAACGATCTTTCGTCAAAAGCTGATTTCAACTCTTCTTAGTTGAATTTATCTCCGTTCATCAGAAATTTGGACGAGAATCACGACAGGAAGTTCAGCTCAAAATTAGGGTTTTTTCGCTTGTGTGAATCGACATTTCTGGTGACAATTTTCTTTGCCCTTACTCTCTAGACCTTCTATATTGATCAGTTAGTCATTTTCTAGTAGATATTGTTGGTTTCCAAATGGCTATTAGTAGTGATGTTCCATCTCCGACTGAACCGTCTGGTAGTTCTACCTCATCAGTCCTTGATGTTTTTCATCCACTTTATCTCCATCCTTCTGATACACCGGGAACTATATTAGTTTCTGTACCATTTAGTGGTACAAGTTTTAGAGATTGGAAGGAAGGAATGTTAATTTCCTTATCTGCAAAGAATAAAATCCAACTCATAGATGGAACTCTTATTGAACCAGCTCCTAATTCTCCTCTCTATCCTCATTGGCAACGTTGCAATAACATGGTTAAGGCATGGATAATGAATTCTCTTTCCAAGGATATAGCTAAAACAATTCTATACTATAAGGCTGCTAGAGAAGCTTGGAATAACCTAATAGAACGTTATGGTATTCCCAATATTTCTCAGTATTATAGTCTTCAACAATCAATTTCTTCAACCTCTCAAGGGTCATCCGACATAGCTACATATTACACCAAGCTTAAAGGCTTATGGGATGAACTATCCACAATCTCTTTAGGTAGACCATGCACTTGTGCAGCTATGCATGAAATCACTGAAGCACAAAAACTCATCCAGTTCCTCTCAGGACTTAATAAAACCTATTCTACTGATAAAAGTAACATACTTATGATGAGTCCTGCACCTAATGTAGAAAAGGCTTATTCCATTCTAATTAGGGATGAGAAACAGAGAGAGGTTTATTCTGGTTCACAAGTTTTCTCACCCGAATCCACATCCTTCATAGCAAATTCCCATTCCAATACCCTTGCCAACCAATCCACCAACAATGTGAGGAATTTTAGTCAAAGGGTAAACTTTGAGCCCAGAAAGTCCAATTTGTCCTGCAAATATTGTAAGAAGCCTGGACATACTGTGGACAAATGCTACAAACTTCATGGTTTTCCACCAGAATTCAAATTCACCAAAGAGAAAAGGACTGTAGCTTGTGCTCAAGTTGAATCTACAAATCAACTTACATCTCCTCATGATACTTCTCAACATGAAGATGTGCCACATGGACTTTCTAAAGAGCAGTATGCTAATCTCATGTCCCTCTTTCAACAAATGCAGATGAGTTCTTCGACTCAACAGTCCTTTTCTCGAGATCCTCCAATATGTGCAAATTTTGCAGGTTGGCATGATAATCCAGTTAGTAGATTATATTGATATCTTGTATGTCATGCAACTCATGAAAATTTCAGTTCCTGTATATTGGATTCAGGGACAACAAACCATATGACACCTCACAAACACCTTCTTCATGGTATATAACCATTACTCTCTCTTTCTCTTGTCACTTTACCAAATGGTTACAAAGTAAAAGTACATTCATTTGGTTCTCTTTCCTTAACTTCCAACACTATATTAACTAATGTTTTGTTGGTTCCCTCTTTTCATTACAACTTAATTTCTATACATCAACTTCTAAGTCAACTCAAATGCTATGCTCTTCTTACTGAGATTTCCTATTGGTTACAGGGCCCTTCTATGAAGAGGCCATTAGAAATTGGTAAGGTTGAGCATGGATTATACATTCTGAGGCTGCCATTCAATGTTGATGCTAAAGTTGATGCTTCCTCAATAAATGTTCCCCAAAGTGTTACTACTCCACCATCTGTTTTGCCTTTTAATTTTTCTTCTTCTCAGAATGTATCTGTTTCTGGTATTTCCACTGTTCATTGTAATGCTACTGCTATAAATGAAAATGATATTCTTTGGAATCAAAGGATGGGACATATGCCTTTTGTGAAAATGATTTCTATTCCTCATTTGTCTAGTAAGTTTTCTTCTAAACAGTCTTTCACCTGTCCAATTTGTCCAATGGCAAGGCAACAGAGACTTTCTTTTCCCCATAGCTCCACACAATCCACAAAACCCTTTCAACTTGTACATATTGATCTCTGGGGACCTTATCATACAGCCACCTACAAAGGTTTCAAGTATTTCCTGACTATTATAGATGATCATAGCAGAGTCACCTGGACTCACCTCCTTTCATGTAAAGGTAATGCCTTTTCTATTATCAAAGCCTTCATAGCCATGGTTTCAACTTAATTCCACACTTCAGTCCAAACTATAAGGACTGATTATGTATTTAAACTGGGGTCTGATCATTCTCATACTGATTATCTCATATCTCTTGGAATTGCTCACCAAACTTCTTGTTCTCATACTCCACAACAGAATGGGATAGTAGAAAGAAAACACAAGCACCTATTAGAAACTGCTAGAGCTCTTCTCTTTCAATCTAAGTTGCCCACCAAATATTGGGGGAAATGTGTTCTTACTGCAACATATCTGATAAATAGGTTCCCATCCACAGTTCTATCTAACAAAACTCCCTATGAAACTTTACTTGGTCATCCTCCTACTTATACACACCTCAGATCCTTTGGTTGTCTAGCCTATGCTACCGTTCCTTCACCTTCGAGATACAAGTTCAAGTCCAGAGTCATTCCCTCTGTATTTTTGGGTTATGCTTTTGGCAAGAAAGCCTACAAATTATTACACCTGGGCAACAAATTTGTCTTTTATTCTAGGGATGTCACTTTTGCTGAACACATCTTTCCTTCCACTTCTTCTCTTTCTGGCTTCTTTCCTTCATCACCAATTCTTTTTTCCGATCTCACTTCTCTCATTCCTGTCCAATCCCCTTCCAATTCTATTCCTCCTGTTTTCTCTCCTCCTAATTCCCCTTTCAATTTTGCAATTTCACCATTAGCCCCTTCTTCTGATTCATCTTCTCCTTCTCTTTCTCCTACTTTGCCTATCAATCCTGCTTCTTCACCACCAGCTTCTTCTTCTCCTTCATCTCCTCCCTTAAGGAAGTTTTCTAGACCTACTGTCCTTCCTACCCACCTTAAAGATTGCATTTGATATGTTGTTCCTCCTGTTCACTCTTCTGTCTTTCCCTCCTCTCCATCTTCCTCTTCATCCTTGCCTGAACCTATTTTTTATTAGCAATCTTTCCTAATCCTGCTTAGCAGGAGGCCATGAGGAAAGAATTTCAGGCCTTAGAGGAAAATCAGACTTGGGACATAGTCCCTTTGCCTCCTGCTAAAAAGGCAATTCCCTACAAATGGGTATATAAAATCAAGCAACGTTCAGATGGTAGTATTGAAAGGTATAAATCTAGATTGGTGATTATAGGGGATACTCAATAGGCTGGTATTGACTATTTTGAGACATTTTCTCCAGTAGTCAAGTTCACCACTATTAAATATTTTCTTGTCTTGGCTGCCAAACATTCTTGGGACATTTACCAACTTGATGTCAATAATACTTTTTTGCATTGAGATCTTTCTGAAGAGGTGTACATGAAGATTCCTCTTGGTCTTACAGTATCTCCCTCATCCTCTGATCTTCCACTTGTGTACAAGTTGAAAAAATCTTTATATGGCCTTAAACATACCTCTAGGCAATGGTTTGCCAAGCTATCTCATGCTCTTATATCCAGGGTCTATTCCTTAAGTCTCAATAACTATTCTTTGCTCACCAAGTCTTCTGCCACCTCCACTGTTCTTATTGCTGTCTATGTGGATGACATACGAGGGAATGATACATCTGAAATGCTTTCTCTCAAAGCATTTCTGGATAAACAATTCAAGATCAAGGACTTGGAAATTGTTCATTACTTCTTGGGATTTGAGGTATCATGGTATTCTTGTCAACCAACACAAATACCTGAAGGAGCTGCTTTCAGAATTTCATTGTTCTTCTGCCTCATCTGTGGTGACACCTTTGGACATGTCTATCAAGATTACCTCCACTTCTTGTGATGCTTTAGTTGATCCTTCTTCATACAGAAGACTGATTGGGAAACTCAATTTTTTGCAACACACTAGACCTGACATCTCCTTCTCAGTTCAGCATCTCAGTCAGTTCCTTAATGCTCCCAGAACTGCTCACATGCATGCTGCTCTTCATGTTCTTAGATACTTGGTCAAAGACCCTGATAAAGGCATTCTATTCAATAGATGTCAGAATTTCTCCATTCAAGCTTTTTTAGATTCTGATTGGGCAGGTTGTCCTTCCTCAAGGAAGTGTGTTAGTGATTATTTTGTGACTCTTGGAGGCAGCCCTATTTGCGGGAAGTCTAAGAAACAACCAACAGTCTCCTTGTTATCTGCAGAGGCTGAGTATAGGGCTCTAAGAAAGACTGTTGCTGAACTTACTTGGCTTGTGAGACTCTTGGCTGACTTGGGTCTCAACATTTCTGCTCCTATTCCTCTCCACTGTGATAACAAGTCTGCTATCAGCATTGCCAAGAACCATGTTTCTCATGAAAGGACCAAACACATTCTTGATTGTCATTTTGTTCGGGAAAAGCTTGCTTGTGGACTGATTTCCTTGCAATATGTTCCTACTCAATCACAACTTGCTGACATCTTTACTAAGCCACGCACTGGGTTCAGCATCAGCATCTTCTCAGCAAGCTGGGTGTTTTGTCACCCTCCAGCTTGAGGGGGGGGTGTTGGAATAGATGGCCCAAACAACTCAAACCCACCAGACACAGGCCCAGCTGACTAATACACTAATAGCCTTGTACATAATCTTGTAATATTATTGCATAGATAACCTATTTTATTAGATAACCATTGCTTATTCTTTGTAGTATAAATAGGTAATGATCGGTTACTTTGTACATTGGAATAGGCTATCATATTCATTTTTCAACACACAGAAAATTTTCAAGCTCTGATTCTTTCTCGTTTACATCGTTTAGGGTTTTCTACAAAATGAGACCCAATTTCTTTTCAATTACTTTCAGATTAACAGCTTTTATCTTTTAGGTTATCTAATAGTACAAAAATTTGTTTACATTCTTTTAAATTATGGCTAGTCACTTATAGTTATTCATTATGTGACCTGCTAGTCTAATTTATTTTCTATATTTTTAGCGTATAGATCTTAAAGTCATTATTTATTATGTTTTCAGGTAAATATAGCATTAGAGTGTGCAAAGTTGCAGCATAGGTTGGCATTACCTCCATTGGAGGTTCAAGATTTCCCACAAGCTGGCTATGTTAATTATTCCAGGATGTCTCAATCAAGTAATAATATCCATCAAAATACAAATCAAACAGATATTATCCAAGAAATCTTTTCAGTTGCTCAAGCTTCACAAGATCATATAAATCAAGATTCATTTGGTGGAAATTATGCTAACCAAATTCATGACTTGGGTTCTTTCAATTTTATGGAACAATTTAATGAAGACCATAATGGTAGATCAATCGAGATAGGTGGTTTAGATGAAGATTTTAAATCTGATAGAATTGTAGAAAATTTGAGATGGATAGGAATGTCGGACATGGATCTTGAGAAGGTACTAATTTTTTACTAATTTGTTTTACAATTTATAGAATGCAATATATAAGCATTAATTTGACTTCCTTTGTACTTGAACAGTCATATCTTGAGGACTACAAGACGGTGCCAATAGAAAATGTTTCAGCTGTCCTGAAAGAAGAATACGAGCTTGAAGGTATTACATATTTTCTTAACTTTTTCTTGAATTATCTCCTGTTTATTAAGTATATGGATTTATATTATTCACATTGACTACGTAAAGTTCTTTTTCTAAATTTAACTTCTTGTTGTAGGTTATTTGTTTTATTTTTCGGATTACTAATTTCACGATGAATAGTAACATATAGTTATCTTTAGATAGTCTATATATTAAAAATGTAAAAATTACACGGGTTAAGTTATACTAGTAGAGTAAAGGAAATTGCATTGTTAGTGTTGGGTGTGCGAGGAGGTGTGGCCCTATTAAGAATAAGATGCGGGAAGCGCGACTTAGGTGGTTTAGTCATGTGAGGAGGAAGAGTACAGACGCCCCGGTGAGGAGGTGTGAGAGGTTGACATTGGAGGGCCTACGGAGAGGTAGAGACATGCCAAAGAAGAGGTATGGAGAGGTGATTAGGCAAGACATGAGGCAGCTTCATCTAACCGAGGACATGATCCTTAATAGGAATTGTCGCACCTCCTTTTCGCCGCGCCCGCGGGGCGCGCGGGGAGTTTTCTCCAATTGAAGGACAGTCGAAACGGGATTTGTTTATTTGTTTTAGAGACGCCACCTGGGAATTTTAAGGCGTCCCAAGTCACCAATTATAATCCCTGAATCGAGGAGAATATGACTCTGTTTATTATTCTGTGAACCAGAAATCCTGAGTAAGGAATTCTGTTAATTCGGAAGAAGGTGTTAGGCATTTCCGAATTCCGTGGTTCTAGCACGGTCGCTTAACTGTTTTTATTATTGGCTTAATTATCTTGATTTTTATTAAATACTTTTTGTTACATGATTTTTCTACCGCTTTTACTTATTGTGGTTAAGAACCCTTCTTTGAATCGAATTACGCGTACGTATATTCGTGTTATTAAAAAAAATGCGGAATTGTGTCACGCGTACGTGTACACAATAACTTTTGATAATATATTTATTGAGCAATCATTTTTCGAAATTGTGTCGAATCAAGAGTACTTGTTTTTTTTTTAATAATAGTGAACCGTACATCTCGGTTTTTTTATGAAATTGATTTAACGTCTTTGGAAAAATCCTTTTATTAAATATTCGTTCGAAATTGCGCGTACGCATAATCCGAATTTAGCTTTTAAATATAATCAGGGTACGCGAACGTATCCCTAATTGCGCAAAATACTGTAATGATATTATGGAATTTCCACAAAATGTTTATTATATTATGAGAAATCTTCCTTTAAGATATCCTTTAATTCTTGAAAAAAGAATTCACAATTTATTGAATGTTGCTCGTTGATTATAATTTCCGCATATAACATGTTCATTCAAGACTATTCAAATTTTAGGAGCAAAATAACGAAGTGTGAATAAAAATACCACTTTCTCATAAATATGACATATATATATGTATATACCCCAAGAATGAATTACATGAGCAACTACACAAAAAAAAATGTTTTATAAATGGAAGGGATATTTTTAAATAATTTTTCATTGTTTATTTAATGAAAATTCTATTTCTACTCACCCTTAATATAAAATGTTGCGATTCATGCTTATACCTCTCATCTCATTCTCTTACACTTATTTTAATTTAATAGGCGAAATTAGATTAATTTATTTACGACGGTAAATAGGTATCAAATTGATAAGAAAGGGAATTATAAATCGATTAACAATATTGCCTTTCATACAACATAGTTGTATGTCTGAAACATTTCTAGCATTTTAACATCATAATGAGATACATCAACTCATCATCCATTAATGATCCTATATATACCTATTGTCATGCCATATATGAACGTACAACTCACATCATTCAATCCATAACTAAATTAGATATTAGAATAAACTAGCAACATGGTTTTTACTCTTTATTCAACTAACAATATTTAACCTTAATCCATAACCAAACAATCGAAATACATTAACCATGCATTTTTAGAATACTCTATACCTGACTAACAACGTCATATGATTTAACTAATAGCCAACTTTATGCCATGTTCCCTATTTTAACAATTCAATCTTAACTATAATGAAATTCTAGAATAAGTAATATTATTACAACACTTATATGAATTTCAAAAGAGAATAATCAGCTGACAATTAACATGTCAAGCATACTTCTATATGAAACAACATGAAACAAAAAAAACTGAAATTTATAATAACAAACTTAGATAAATGGAAAAATAGAAATGCAATTCAAGCTTCATTGATTTATCATGCTGAATCTCTTTCCAACATAGAATTTAAGAGGATATGTACCTGGAAATGGAGGTAGGAGGAGTAAATGTCAGCAGTAGCAGCAGTAACAAATTCAACAGAATAGCAGTATTTCCACAGATTTGAGCGATAATACGACCCGAGGAAGTCAGATGCACAATACAGGTTTTTTTAAAAGACACTTCAGTTTTTAACTGAACAGTGGAATCACATAAAGTTGAGCAGATTCAACAAAAGAACAACATTTCAGATTTCAGTTTCTTTTCAGTTTCAAATTCCTATTTTTTTCTGATTTTCTGTTTCTGCTGCTGTATCTATGTGTGAGTGTGTATGTGATTGCTCTATTTTCTGTTTCCTTTTTTCTATCTTTCTCAGATTTCTGTTTTTCTCTCTCAATCTGCCTTTCCAGATTTTTTTTTCTTTCTAAAATTCTCTTAAAGTCTCTCTTAAAAATTCTCTCTCTGTCTGTCAAACTCCTCCCTGAAAACTGATCCTAAAATCTGTTTGCTTTCCCAATTGCACACTCTCTTTTCCTCTTAAAACTCTTAAAGACTGCCCTCTTAGAATTCCTTCAAAACTCTCCTCAAAAATTCTCTCTCTGTCTTAAAAACTGATAAAGACTGCCCCCTTAAGGTCTGTCCAGCTCCTGTATTTATACAGGGCTGGTTCTATACCAATTAGTATTGGAGGGACCCTTTATCCCTTTAACAACCAGAAAGTTTCCATTGAAACTTCTTTTTAATACTTTATGTGATCCTAACATGATTTTCAGCAGCCCCATTATCCCTTGTTCCCCCTTTATTACTTAAATATAGCCATTAACATTACATTATAATACACTAGCACTAACACCCTGTTTTTTACTGTTTCATTCCTAGAAATGCCCCTGACCTACTGTTATTACTTGAAAAATCAGAACCCACTGTAAAACAGATTCTACAATCTGTATAGACTTAACTATCCTTCTGATTTACAGCTATAACCAATCCTATGATTTCCTAACACAATTGTATTTGACCAACTTTTGTAAACTTGAATTCAAACTGGACATTACAACAATATTACACTGAATTCAGAACTAACATCATAACAACATATTACTGAAATTATCATAACAATTCAGACTGGATTAATCACTAAACCAAAATCAGACACATACAGGATCATTGCCAATACTGACAATGCCCTGAAACTTTAATATTCAGACAATAACATATATACAACACTTATTTTGACAGATTCATATAAACCAGGATGATTTAACTGATGATTATCTACAATATCTGTCAACAAATAGTACATAATAATAGAAAACAGGTTGTTTCAATCAGTATTATTATGAATGAGAATTCATAATATAACTAATCGACGAACTTGATCGAGTCGATTACACACATTGTCACTAAGCACAATCAACAGAAACAATTCCCGTTTAAAATCAGGTAGACGGGTAGGAGACAGTATGATAATAAAAGATGGGAAAATTACACAGACTAAAACAAACACAAAAATACATGTATAATACACAAAATAAATAGAAAAAATACCTTTGAATCTTCAATTTTATTCCGACTCGAACTCAACTTGGACTTCGGATTTTTTTTTTTGAAATCAAACTGACCTTAGTCGAAGTATTTTCCACTGAAAATACTTCGACTAAGGTCGATTAAACCTCAATCTTCATTTAATATGCACGGAATCCAAAAGTTTGGTATTTTTTAGGGTTTCAGGTTCTTGGATCTTAAATCCGAACATTTCAGGGCAGATTCGAAGGGAACCAAACATGATACAAGGGTGAGAGTAGCCTAGGGGTCATTTGGTGTTAATTTGAAACGGATCTGAGTTTGTTCTTGTTTGGTCCGAATCTTCAAAAGAAGATTCGAGAAGTTCAAAGCTGATTCGAACTAAACTAACTTCAGATCCATAACAAGGGTTGTTAGGGAAAGCCATGGTGTTAATTTGGGGCTGATTGGTTTAGATCAGGTTTTCAGGCCAACCTTCGATTTAAGATTCGAAGAGTTGGGGCCTGATTCGAAGGAAACTAAGGTCGGATTCGTGTAGGGGAGGTTCAGGAGGTCCTAGGGTGTTAAGGTGGTGACCGGCGACATTGATGCCGCCGGGTTTCAGGCGGTGGAATCCTAGGGCGGCTAGGGTTAGGAGTGGGGGTTTGGGACGATGATGAACAGTGTAGGAAGGGGGGGTGTTCGGTTAGGGGCCGGGGTAAGGTTTGGGATTTATATAGAGGTGGGGTGGATTGGTATCGTCCGTTGGATCAAGTAGAATGGATGGCTAGGATCTTTTCACTTAACCAAACGATGTCGTTTGGTTTAAGTTGGGGGACGGGTTGAACCGGGGCAGTGGGTAGGGTAATGATCACGGGTTAGGGTGATGAGATCTCAGCCGTTGGATGAATTGAATCCGACGGCCCTTGATGAAGGGTGATGAAACGTCGTCGTTTCGATTTGTTTGAATTGGACCGGACATGGGGCTGTTGGGATTGGGCTGTGAAGGGAATTAATTTGGTTGGGCCTGGATTTAAATCCAGGTCCGATTTTTATGTATATGTATTATTATTATTATTATTTTCATTTTTTCTAATTTAAATTTCTAATTGTAATTATAAAACAATTTTACCTTCACAAAAATATATTAATTACTCTATAACAATTATTTAACACATAGACAAAAACATCAATCACACAGTGAAACATTTAAAATAAAACCAATGCATATTTTTGTGATTTTATTTAAATTATCTCTTAAATGCATAATTAAATCCTATATTCATGCAAATATGTATTTTATTTTATTTTTGTTTAATTATAACAAAGCAAACATTTTACGGACATAAACAAATTTTTAACATCACGCAAATTCAGAAATTACACAGTAAAAGAAATTTATTTTGATTTATTTTGGAGTAGTTTTTCGTAAGGCAAAAATCACGTGCTCACAGCTGCCCCTCTTTGTGCGGAAACTCGAAGAGTTTTCGTACAAAGATAAAGTGAGCGGACACGAGTGATTTTTGCCCGTTCGAATACTCCGCGGGAAGCATTTTTTAGAAAGATTTGACCGAACCTCTGCTTCAAAGGTTTCCTACATATCCTTGGCTATAAAGGAATCAGGTCAATGTAGTTCGGGAAGTTTTGGGTAACTGGGACTACCGCGGGACTGTGATATTACTGCTGCTTCATGCTGTTTTTACTGCTTGCTGACCTCCTTATTACACCTTACTTTAAAGGAAATACAGAAATTAAACTAGATTATGGTACAGGAATTATAAAAATCTTATCTAGATCATGCCCTTGCGTTTCTTGTTGTCTTGATATCTTGGTGACTCTTGGGCATTTGGCTTATTCCGTATTCCTTTTCATTGTGTCTCGTATTTTCTTTTGGGACTCTTGTTGTTTCTTGCTGGGGATTCTGTTGGACTCCTCTGCTTTATTGATTCTAAATGTGCTCCTTTCATATGAGCGAGCTTTTGATTTCATCACTTCAATTGCATTCCCTTGTTCTTCAGGTGGGTGCCTTGACTGTTTCTTTTCTTTCTTCATCCTCATTCTCCAGGTGGACGCCTGACTTTTTTAATTCTCTGTCCTCATTCTCCAGGTGGACGCCTGACTTCTTCAATTCCTTTATCCTCATTCTCCAGGTGGACGCCTGACTCATTCAATTTTCATCCTCATTCTCCAGGTGGACGCCTGACTCATTCAATTTTCATCCTCATTCTCCAGGTGGACGCCTGACTTCTTTAATTCTTTGTCCTCATTCTCCAGGTGGACGCCTGACTTCTTTTTAACTTCTCCATCCTCATTTTCCAGGTGGACGCCTGACTTCTTCTTTTTCTCATCCTCATTCTCCAGGTGGACGCCTGACTTCTTCTTTTCTCATCCTCATTCTCCAGGTGGACGCCTGACTTCTTCTTTTCTCATCCTCATTCTCCAGGTGGACGCCTGATTTCTTCTTTTCTCATCCTCATTCTCCAGGTGGACGCCTGATTTCTTCAATTTTCATCCTCATTCTCCAGGTGGACGCCTGACTTCTTCAATTCTTATCCTCATTCTCCAGGTGGACGCCTGATTTCTTCTTTTCTCATCCTCATTCTCCAGGTGGACGCCTGACTTCTTTAATTCTTTGTCCTCATTCTCCAGGTGGACGCCTGACTTCTTCTTTTCTCATCCTCATTCTCCAGGTGGACGCCTGATTTCTTCTTTTCTCATCCTCATTCTCCAGGTGGACGCCTGATTTCTTCAATTTTCATCCTCATTCTCCAGGTGGACGCCTGACTTCTTCAATTCTTATCCTCATTCTCCAGGTGGACGCCTGATTTCTTCTTTTCTCATCCTCATTCTCCAGGTGGACGCCTGACTTCTTTAATTCTTTGTCCTCATTCTCCAGGTGGACGCCTGACTTATTCTTTTCTTATCCTCATTCTCCAGGTGGACGCCTGACTTCTTTAATTCTTCTTCAGGTATTTCCTGACACAAATATTGTTCAATTTTCATCCTCATTCTCCAGGTGGACGCCTGACTTCTTCAATTCTTATCCTCATTCTCCAGGTGGACGCCTGATTTCTTCTTTTCTCATCCTCATTCTCCAGGTGGACGCCTGACTTCTTTAATTCTTTGTCCTCATTCTCCAGGTGGACGCCTGACTTATTCTTTTCTTATCCTCATTCTCCAGGTGGACGCCTGACTTCTTTAATTCTTCTTCAGGTATTTCCTGACACAAATATTGTATTTGCCCCTGTTTTAAATCAAAGAAAACTTCGTTAGTTTAAAGCAGGGTGGTTGATTGGGGTATTCTTGCCGATGGTGATGCTTCTCTTCGTTTCTCTTTGTTGCCTTAGAATGGTTGAAAAGACTGTTTTGTCTTTGTAATTGATTCTCGACTATAGGATTTCCTTCAAAACCTTTTTAACTGTAATCATATGTCCCTTCTGACTTTGCTGATCCACTTTTGATTTCACCCTTCTTATACCCATATCTTTTATCTCCCACCTTTCGGGGTTGTATTTTGTAACCCTGAATCTTGGTAGCATACCTTGACATTCCTTCTTGTTTGTTTGGAATAAAACTTATCTCAAAGCTTTTAGAAAAGTAAGATTATTAGTGACGAAATACGTTGATTTCGACAATTATAAAAAGAAAAATCCAATTTTGGATGACTATTTGAGAAAGAATAAAAACTTATCTGATTGGAGTTACTGGCACCAATGATCAGGGTATGCATTTCGGATTAATCAATCCAGTCTTTTAATCAATCTCCCCAAAATTTCCATAATCCAACTTCATTTTTCATTTCACAAGCCTGTTGGGCTTGTAACGTCTCAAAGAGTTTTCACCGATAAACCTTCCTCATTCGTTCATTTCTCATTTCCTTTTCGCCTTGTGGTGCCTACAAAGGTTTTCACCAATAAGACTCTCTCATTTTACTTTTTCTTTCAACTTCTGTCGCCTTATGGTGCCTGTTTGGGTTTTCACCTATAAGACTCTCTCGTTTTTACTTTCTTTTCTTGTTTGTACCAGAATGTTATGAACCATCTTCATTAGCATTTTTTCTAAGATTGGTCGAAAGGTCTTTTGGTATGGGGTTCTTATGTGAAAAGCTTAAACAATTTTGGTATGTGTTTGAAATTACAACTCTTGGAATCTTTTCTTATTCCTAATACAATTTTTGCCCCAGTTCCTTGATTGGGGTCGCTTAATGTTTCTTTTTGTGCACATTTTATGTATGTTGTGCACCCTATGACCGAGCCGTGAAGCGCCTACGTATCCTTCTTTGAGGAATCAGGTCAAACGTAGTTCACCACATAATAGTGAAGATTTTGATCTCTTTTTTTTTCTTTTTTTTTTATTTTATTTTTTTTTATTTTATTGATTCCAAGAGAGGGTAGGAAAGAAACAAGTATGGCTCAAAGGGGAAGCAAATGGTATAGTGTTTGGATAGCAGAATAAATTGCCTTTGTCATTTCAATCTTCGAAATAGTGCTAAATACAAACATTCAAAAAGTTAGGCATAATATCTCTTTACCGCGTCAGAATTGATCGTCATATCTATGCATTTGCCTTCAATATCTGTTAAACATAGTGCACCATTCGATAATACTCTGGTCACAATGAATGGTCCTTGCCAATTCGGAGCAAATTTGCCTCTTACTTCAACCTGATGTGGAAGAATACGCTTCAACACATGCTGACCTACTTCAAACTTCCGGGGACGCATCTTTTTGTTGTATGCTCTTTCTATTCTTCTTTGATATAATTGACCATGGCATACTGCGGTCAATCGTTTTTCATCAATCAAGTTTAACTGTTCCAGACGGGTTTTGACCCATTCATCATCATCAATCTTTGCTTCGGCGATGATCCGAAGGGAAGGAATCTCAACTTCTGCAGGAATTACTGCTTCAGTGCCATATACCAACAAATAAGGAGTGGCTCCTACTGAAGTGCGAACAGTAGTGCGGTATCCCAATAATGCAAATGGTAATTTTTCATGCCATTGTTTTGAACCTTCTACCATTTTCCGAAGTATCTTCTTTATGTTTTTGTTGGCTGCTTCTACTGCTCCATTCGCCTTGGGCCGATATGGGGTAGAGTTACGATGTGTAATCTTAAACTGTTGACATACTTCTTTCATTAAGTTGTTGTTGAGATTAGCACCGTTATCTGTGATGATCACCTTCGGGATTCCGAATCGACATATGATATTTGAGTGGACAAAATCGACCACAGCTTTCTTGGTTACTGATTTGAATGTCTTGGCCTCAACCCATTTGGTAAAATAATCAATAGCTACCAGAATGAATCTGTGTCCATTGGATGCTGCCGGCTCAATTGGTCCAATCACATCCATGCCCCAGGCAACGAATGGCCATGGTGCCGACATTGTGTGCAACTCGGATGGTGGAGAATGAATCAAATCTCCATGTATTTGGCATTGATGACACTTGCGTACAAAACTGATACAATCTCGCTCCATGGTAAGCCAATAGTAACCAGCTCGGAGGATTTTCTTTGCCAACACATATCCACTCATGTGGGGTCCGCAAACTCCTGAATGTACTTCAGACATGACAGTTGTAGCTTGTCTGGCATCTATGCATCTTAATAATCCAAGATCTGGTGTTCTTTTATACAAAACTCCTCCGCTTAAAAAGAATCCATTTGCCAATCGCCTAATGGTCCTCTTTTGGTCTCCTGTGGCTTGTGCGGGATATATCCCCATTCTGATATACTCCTTGATGTCGTGGAACCATGGTTCACCATCAAATTCTTCTTCAACCATATTGCAATAAGCGTGCTGATCATGGACTTGAATATGTATTGGATCTACATAAGCTTTATCCGGATGGTGCAACATTGATGCTAGGGTAGCCAATGCATCGGCAACCTCATTATGGATTCTTGGAATATGTTGGAATTCCACTGATTGAAACCGCTGACAAAGATCATGTAAACATTGCCGGTACGGGATGAGCTTTAAGTCTCGGGTCTCCCATTCTCCTTGAATTTGATGTACCAAAAGATCCAAATCTCCCATGACTAAGATTTCTCGGATACCCATGTCTGCAGCTAGCCTTAACCCCAAAATGCAAGCTTCGTATTCAGCCATATTATTGGTGCAATAAAATCGCAATTGAGCCGTAACAGGATAGTGATGCCCTATTTCAGAAATGATTACAGCACCTATTCCGACTCCTTTCATGTTGGCGGCCCCATCAAAGAAAAGTTTCCAGCCAGGTTTTTCAATTTGTTTCACCTCGTCGATATGCATTGTTTCTTCATCAGGAAAATAAGTCTTCAACGGCTCATATTCTTCATCGACCGGGTTTTCGGCTAAATGCTCGGCCAGTGCTTGAGCCTTCATTGCAGTTCGAGTCACATAGATGATGTCGAATTCCGTGAGCAATATCTGCCACTTTGCAAGTCTTCCTGTTGGCATAGGCTTTTGAAAAATGTATTTCAACGGATCCAACCGAGAAATGAGGTAAGTAGTATAGGATGACAAATAGTGTTTCAATTTTTGAGCTACCCATGTTAGGGCGCAACATGTCTTTTCCAAATGAGTATACTTAATCTCATAAGCTGTGAACTTCTTGCTAAGGTAGTAGATGGCCTGTTCTTTTCTGCCAGTGAGGTCATGTTGCCCCAATACACAACCAAATGAATTTTCCAAAACCGTTTAAGTAAAGAATCAAAGGTCTTCCTGGCTCTGGCGGGACCAATACGGGTGGGTTTGACAAGTACCCTTTTATTTTGTCGAACGCTTCTTGACACTCATCGGTCCATTTGACTGCAGCATCCTTTTTTAACAATTTGAAAATTGGCTCACAGGTTGTTGTGAGCTGAGCAATAAACCTGCTGATATAATTTAACCTTCCCAACAAACTCATTACTTCAGTTTTGTTTCTTGGGGGTGGCAGTTCTTGGATGGCTTTGATCTTTGACGGATCTAGCTCAATGCCTCGTCGATTGACTATGAATCCCAGCAACTTTCCGGATGGAACTCCAAATGCGCACTTGGCAGGGTTAAGCTTGAGGTTGTACCTGCGAAGTCTTAAGAAGAACTTCCTCAAATCTCCAACGTGGTCGGCCTGATGCTTTGATTTTATGATCACATCGTCCACGTATACCTCAATCTCCTTATGTATCATATCATGAAACACTGTGGTCATTGCTCTCATATAGGTTGCTCCGGCGTTCTTTAAACCGAATGGCATTACCCGGTAGCAATAAGTTCCCCATGGTGTGATGAATGCCGTCTTTTCTGCATCTTCTTCATCCATTAGAATTTGATGATACCCGGCATAACAATCCACGAAAGACCCTATATCATGCTTGGCACAATTGTCGATCAAAATATGTATATTGGGTAATGGGAAATTATCCTTTGTACTTGCTTTGTTGAGATTGCGATAGTCGACGCATACTCTAATTTTGCCATCTTTCTTTGGCACAGGAACGACATTAGCCAACCAAACAGGATATCGAGTAACTCGAATGACCTTTGCTTCCAATTGTTTGGTGATTTCTTCCTTAATTCTCATACTCATATCAGGCTTGAATTTTCTCAGCCTCTGTTTGACAGGAGGCACCGTTGGATCGGTGGGCAATTTGTGGACCACTAAATCAGTGCTCAAGCCCGGCATGTCGTCATACGACCATGCAAAAACATCTTTGAATTCTATGAGTGCTTTAATTAACTCTTCTCGGATCTTTGGTTCGAGATGGACACTTATTTTTGTTTCCCGGACATTACTTGTGTCTCCTATATTGACGTCCTCGGTATCACTCAAGTTAGGTTTGATTTTTTCCTCAAAGTGAATTAACTCTTTACTGATCTCTTCAAAAACCTCATCTTCATCATATTCTGATTCATAATCACAATATATTTCTTGAATTAATATTTCGGAACCAGATTGATTTTTAAGACTGGGCTGAGGATTCCTCATGCATGCCATATCACTAGAGCCAGCGTAAAAGGAACAAGACTCCTTTCGAATTGGGAGAGGAGTGGCTTTCCAATTATTGAGCTTTGTTTCTGGCCCAACGAATTGAACTTCTGCGTTGCTACACCCTTCTCCGCTTTCCAACATATTCACGTCACTAAATAATTTCTCGAACCTTTCAATTAATTCCTCCTCAGGATTGACCCGGGATTTAGGAATTGTTGTTATCGGGCGATTTTTAGCGCCGGTCTTGACAAAAGACTTTGACAGATGTGGTATTGGTTTTGGAAGAACCCATGCTTGGTGTTTCAATTTCCTGGCCTTTATTACGTCGTTGGCGGTGGGTGTGAACCCTAAACCGAATGTTCCCTAGTTCTCGGGGAGAGATACTGGTTGCACAATTCCCTGCAGAAATAAGCCCAGACCTTTGCCGGGTATAAAGCCATTCTTTAACATTTCATAAGCTATCATGACTGATGCAGAGGATATCCTTGGATTCGGAAGGTATTTCCCTTCTGGAATTTTCTCTATCGACACTGTGTTTGTCACTTGGTATACCCATGGTCCCTGGTCATTTTCTGTTCCCTCGACCGGTACAATGGTACTGCTGTGAGCATTTAAGCTTTCTTCTCCATACACGACTACTTCTTGATGATCCCATTCAAACTTGACAGCCTGATGTAGTGTTGACGGGACTGCTTTAGCAGCATGGATCCATGGTCGACCCAATAACAAGTTGTAAGAAACAGATATGTCTAACACTTGGAATTCCATTGTGAATTCAACTGGCCCTATAGTTAGCTCCAACACTATGTCGCCAAATGAATCTCTGCTTCCCCCGTCAAACCCTCGTACGCAGATACTATTTTTCTGGATCCTCTCCTCTTTAATTTTTAATTTGTTTAAAGTGGAGAGAGGGCATATGTTTGCACTGGACCCATTGTCAACCAATACCCGGGTTACTATGGAGTTTTCACATTTCACGGTGAGGTAGAGAGCTCTGTTGTGCTCGGTACCTTCCACAGGTAATTCATCATCAGCAAATGTAATTTTGTTTGTCTCAAAGATTCTGTTGGCTATTTTGCCCAAATGATTTACAGAGATCTTTTCAGGAACATGAGCTTCATTCAGGATTTTCATCAACGACAGACGGTGTTCCTCTGAATGGATTAGTAATGACAACAATGAAATTTGAGCGGGGGTCTTCTTTAATTGATCCACAACAGAATAATCATGGAGTTTCATTTTTCTTAAAAACTCCTCCGCCTCTTCTTTTGTCACAGCTTTCTTTGTTGGCGTTGGATTGTTTTTAGTCTTTCTCAACTCTTCGGGAGTAAAACATCTTCCCGATCGAGTCAAGCCTTGCACCTCACACACTTCTTCCTTGATTTCTTTGCCCTTGTACATTACAGTCACCCGTTCATAGTTCAATGGGATGGCCTTGTTGTTGATGATCGGCAGCTGGATTACAGGTGTAATAATAACCTGATCTGTACGGGCTCCTTCCACAAATATAATGGGTTTGTTAGCAACCCCTGGTACTACCACCTTCGGCCTTTCTTGTTTTGCGACAACTTTGCTCGATGATGCCTCCTCGATTATCATAGATGGTCCATCACCATTTTTGTTCTGCTTAGATACCGGCTTCTCCTCTGTTAACTGCTTATCTGGCTTGGCTTCATGAGACTTGATCATCATGACAGTTTGTGACGGCTTCTTTGCCTCTCCATCAGCTTGTATGATTTCTATCATGTTAGCCTCCTGATGGGTTGGCATTGGATTTCTATTGATATTTGGAGCTTCGGGGGTTTGAACCTCGATTTTATTAGTATCAATCAGCTCTTGTATTGCATTTTTCAAATGCCAACATTTCTCCGTATCATGGCCTGGTGCACCGGAGCAATATTCACAGCTAATGGTGTAATCCAGATTTTTTGGTGGAGGATTAGGTAGTTTGGATTGTATTGGTCTCAGCATGTCTAACTGTCTCAGCCTGTGGAATAGACTAGTGTAAGACTCTCCCAATGGAGTGTAAGTTTTCTTTTTCTGTTCCCTTTCTCCCCTGAATGCTGGCCTAGGCCTGAAACCTGGTCCGGGGTAGGCTCGTGGGTAAGTATTTGATGTGACAGGAGTACGCCAATTGGTGTGAACATGTGGCTGATTGTATGCTTGAGCATGGTTAATGGCAAAATGAGGCTCTGAAGGGTGATAGTAGCGTTGGGATGAATCATGGTGGTAAGCTGATTGGCGAGGTCGTTGTTGATTATAGTAAAGTGGTGAACCTCTGGGTCCCGGCCAAATTCCTGAATCAACTACTGCTGTTTCCTCCCTTTTCTTTCTCTCGATTCCTCCTACCCCGCCTTGAATAGCTTGAGTAGTTGCCTTAATTGCTGAATAGCTCATGATTTTATTTGTCTTGAGGCCTTCTTCCACCATACCTCCCATCTTCACTACTTCGTTGAATGATTTCCCAACTGCTGAAACCAAATGGGCATAGTAAGTTGGTTCCAAGGCTTGGAGGAAGTAGTCTACCATTTCGCTCTCCTTCATAGGAGGATCTACTCTTGCTGCCTGTTCTCTCCACCGAAAACCATACTCTCTGAAACTTTCATTGTGTTTCTTCTCAAATTTGGTCAAAGATAATCGATCTGGGATGATTTCCAGATTGTATTGGAAATGGTATGTGAATGCCTGTGCCAGGTCATCCCAGGTGTACCATCTTCCATGGTCCTGGCGTGTATACCACTCCAAAGCTGATCCGCTTAGACTTTGACTGAAGTATGCCATCAATAATTCATCCTTTCCCCCAGCTCCTCGCATCTTGCTACAGAAACCCCTTAAGTGGGCTACTGGGTCGCCGTGCCCGTTGTATAGGTCAAATTTGGGCATCTTGAAGCCGAATGGCAATTGTACATTAGGGAATAAGCATAAATCTTTGTATGCTACACTGACTTGCCCACCTAATCCCCGCATGTCTCGGAACGATTGTTCTAGACTTTTGACCTTCCGGAACATCTCTTCTTGCTCAGCATTTTTGGCTGGCTTGTCAATTTCGGTTGGGAGATCCAAATGAGGAGTGGTTGAATGAATTTCGGAGGCTTTGAGGGTGGGCTCTGGAGGGTAATATTGGTTGTCCTGGGCCTGGAATGTAGGCTCACTAGGAGATTTGTGAAATGTAGCAGGGGGAGGTGCTATGAAAACAGGAGTCATAGGTGGAGGAAAGTACGGAACTGGCTTTGGAGGTGGAGACTGTGATGTCTGAGAGGTAGTGCCTCGGTAGTGCTGATAAATGGGAAAACTTGGGGATAATTCAGTGGTGATATTATCCTGAGTTTGGGTCTTTGATGGAGCAGGGTTATTTGGGTAAGATGGGGGTAACTGTCCTGTAGACCAAGCTTGGTACATCTCAGCCATTTGCTGCTTGAGCTTAAACATCTCTTCTTTCATTTTCCCAACATCCATTTCTTCTATTTCCATACCTGTGTCAACATCTGGGATAGACATACTTTCGGGTATTGGTCCTTTGGATCTTGTGTGATAGTGATAATATGCCAGTATACTCTTTAGAGAAACTAACTGGTTGAATTCTGGAAATGGACAAACTTGTTAGTTTTGAGAGTTTAACACATATATAATCACACGTTGAGATGCAATGCTCCTAGACAAATAATCCCTTTTTATTATGCATTCGCTCGGTTGCTTGTGTCGTTCCAGCTTTCTTGAAATTTTTATTGTTATTCATTTTTATATATATCTTTTATCGTGGTGGTCGAATCTGAGAGATTGCCTACATATCATGCTCTTACATGAATCAGACCTTGCGTAGTTCGGACCAAAGGCAATCATTTTTATTCATTACACAAAGATGGAATTACATTTGAAAAACTTTAAGAAAATGGCTTGAAAACAACACACTTAAATCAAAATAAAAGATACAATTCATAACATCTTACAACATACCCCACTTTCCATTTTTGTTGTCAAATATTGGATTATCTGCTCAATGTGGTGCTTGACCCGGATGACCTCCCAGTGTACGATACATCCTTTCCAACTCTATTGCTAGATGACGAGCAAAAGTGGGCGCATGCTCTGTAAACGCTTCATAATCCATTCCTTGGCAGTTTACATAACTTTGAGATGTGAAGACTGCCAGGTCGTGGATTTGTGCCCTGAAACCTTGGAGACGTTGGTCTTGGTCTTGTAATTGCTGCTGACGAGTGGTGGCTATATCTCTGACGCGGGTCTCACGATCTAGAGCTGATTCTAACAAAGTTCGGAGTCTGGCCTGCTCTAAACTTGCTTGCGCTCTTTCCCTGTCGAGGTCTGTTTGTTGGTGTTCTCTGTTGTATCTTCTTGCCTCTTCTAGTTGTGCACGAAGCTGGTCTTCTGATTGCATCCAATAGTCTTTTTCCTTATTGAATTGTGCCTTGTCTTTTTCGGACTGCCTATCTTGGCGTTCCTTGTTAGATCTGGCTTTTTCGTTTAATTGTTGGATCTTTTCTTTTGCTTTGCTCAATGCCCTTTCATTTTCCGCAAGAATGAAATCATAATCTTGCATTCTTTCAAAGAGATTGGCGATGGTTTTTTGATCCTTCCAGCTCCTTCTTGGCGTTTCAGAGACTCTTTTCATTTTTTGGAATCGAGCATGAAGACTTTCATTCTCACAAGCTAGACTCTTTTTCTCGCCTTCGGCTTCTTGTTCTTGCAAATCTTTCTCCAAACTGAGGCTTCTTAGATTTTCTTTTAGGGCATGGATAGTTGCTTTGTACCCTTTTTCTTTTTCTCCCCAGATCAACCGCTCTTGGATTTTATCATTGAAGTTTTGAACATGGGGTCTTTTTGTTAGCCTTTTTAGCTCGGGTTCTGGTACATCATCCACGCGAGACCGCTTTTCAAACCACCTTGCATATCCAGGATTTATCTCACCCTTGGTAGTGTCTAGGACTTGAGTATCACTTTTCAAGTATCGGCACTCGTTCCACATTTGCTGAAGTAAAGCTTCGGGAATAGTGGCTTCTGGGTGTAATTCGATTACTTGCATACTCAAATCTTCCTCATCAGGAACTATTTGATATCTCCCTAGTTGCCTTAAAACTCTTAGTGGTGCATACGGCTGAATGCTTCTCAATCCCAATAGTAGTAGATAACTATTTGAGGTTGACATATGTATTACTTCTCTCATAGGGAGCCATCCCAAAGTCCATTCAATTTGATTTGCAGTTAAAGCCTTTAGATGAGATACCCATGCTTCTATCCCTTCTGGAGCTTGATACTCTTTTGTTCTTTCCTCATAGCTCTCGATGCAATTAGCTTTGTTCGACCCATACTGTATGATCTTGGGCTGTTGTTGGAGATGTTCAATCACCCACATTTGCAACAAAATTTTGCATCCTTCAAAAACTTTCGCTCCTGATTTGCATAAAGTCAAAGCCCGATAAATATCTGATAGAATGATGGGGACAAGGGTGTGATTTTCTTTAGTGGTGAGGATTTGCACAACTTTTGCGGTGCGAATATCAATTGTTCGCTCTTTATTTGGGAAAACCATGACTCCTAAAAAAGCCACCATGAAAGCAAATCGACGGTGCATCTGCCAAGTGTCTTTGTTTTGCTTATTAGTAAGGCCTTTCTCATGAATTTCGAACCCATCTGACTTTTCAAACCTGGAATACAAAAAATTGAAGGAACAACATCCATTGATAACATTGCTTTTCCTGATTTGACTGCTGATGTTCAGAAGACCGAAGAATCGATGTATTGAAGGAGCCTTTGTGAATATCAAGCTTTGATTTCTTAAACTTCCGTCAAAACCAACATATCCAGCTATCTCCTCTAATGTAGGAGTAAGCTCGAAGTCAGAGAAACGAAAAACATTGTGAACAGGATCCCAGAAAGTTACTAATGCCGTAATCAGATCATCCCGAGGCTCAACTTTCATAATGTCCGTGAGATTTCCCAAATGCTTGACGACCCATTTTTGACCGTCTTCGCCTAAATCATACCACCACATTTGAAGCTGACATAGAAATTCCTCCGTACTTGTGGATGAGGGGCTTTGTGTAGTGCTCATTTTGTATCTGAAATTTAATTTTGATAAAGTCAAAATTCATTTTTTGAAAATTTATACTAAAAAGTAATTTTCGAATTTTTTTTTTATTGTTAAATACCTTTATTTCAAGATTTAAAACCTTTTCTTTTTTTTCGAAATTTGAAACAACCCTTTTTATTACTTTCTTCTTACCATGATTTTATTTGAGCTGGTCAACAAGCATGTTCGAAGCAAATGAATGCACAAGTAACAAATAGGATGCATCATGATGGTCTTTTTATTTTTTGGTTCACCTGTCCTAGACAGACCCAACCCCTGTGTTGAGTCTCCAAAGCCAAATGCATATGATGCAAATATTCGTTCCTACTAGGGATCCGGTACATGGCTGAGTTATTCTAAGTGTAAAACCTTAGGTTGATTGTTCTAAACCTGGCTTACCCAAACGGACAGTTTGAGCCGAAGCGGGGGTAATGTACCGGGAGCACGAAAGTCTGCCCGGCCTAGTTACTTGTCCCAACTCCGTCTTATTTGGTATGACTTTAACAGAAAGGTGGGTCACGCGCACGTGTACACCATAAATTCAGAAGACTCAGAAAGAAGGGGGTTTCGTAGCAGTTGTATATATTCACAATTCAAATAATATTAAAGCGGTAAAAAACATTTAGCATATTAGCATATAAACAGTTGATAAAAATAAAGCCAATAAAACAGATATTTTAAGCTCGAATTCTTTAAACCCTGAACCAATGGTTCTGGGTTACAGTTCACGACTAAAGTCCCCAGCAGAGTCGCCAGAGCTGTCGCACCTCCTTTTCGCCGCGCCCGCGGGGCGCGCGGGGAGTTTTCTCCAATTGAAGGACAGTCGAAACGGGATTTGTTTATTTGTTTTAGAGTCGCCACCTGGGAATTTTAAGGCGTCCCAAGTCACCAATTATAATCCCTGAATCGAGGAGAATATGACTCTGTTTATTATTCTGCGAACCAGAAATCCTGAGTAAGGAATTCTGTTAATTCGGAAGAAGGTGTTAGGCATTTCCGAATTCCGTGGTTCTAGCACGGTCGCTTAACTGTTTTTATTATTGGCTTAATTATCTTGATTTTTATTAAATACTTTTTGTTACATGATTTTTCTACCGCTTTTACTTATTGTGGTTAAGAACCCTTCTTTGAATCGAATTACGCGTACGTATATTCGTGTTATTAAAAAAAATGCGGAATTGTGTCACGCGTACGTGTACACAATAACTTTTGATAATATATTTATTGAGCAATCATTTTTCGAAATTGTGTCGAATCAAGAGTACTTGTTTTTTTTTTAAATAGTGAACCGTACATCTCGGTTTTTTTATGAAATTGATTTAACGTCTTTGGAAAAATCCTTTTATTAAATATTCGTTCGAAATTGCGCGTACGCATAATCCGAATTTAGCTTTTAAATATAATCAGGGTACGCGAACGTATCCCTAATTGCGCAAAATACTGTAATGATATTATGGAATTTCCACAAAATGTTTATTATATTATGAGAAATCTTCCTTTAAGATATCCTTTAATTCTTGAAAAAAGAATTCACAATTTATTGAATGTTGCTCGTTGATTATAATTTCCGCATATAACATGTTCATTCAAGACTATTCAAATTTTAGGAGCAAAATAACGAAGTGTGAATAAAAATACCACTTTCTCATAAATATGACATATATATGTGTATATACCCCAAGAATGAATTACATGAGCAACTACACACAAAAAAATGTTTTATAAATGGAAGGGATATTTTTAAATAATTTTTCATTGTTTATTTAATGAAAATTCTATTTCTACTCACCCTTAATATAAAATGTTGCGATTCATGCTTATACCTCTCATCTCATTCTCTTACACTTGTTTTAATTTAATAGGCGAAATTAGATTAATTTATTTACGACGGTAAATAGGTATCAAATTGATAAGAAAGGGAATTATAAATCGATTAACAATATTGCCTTTCATGCAACATAGTTGTATGTCTGAAACATTTCTAGCATTTTAACATCATAATGAGATACATCAACTCATCATCCATTAATGATCCTATATATACCTATTGTCATGCCATATATGAACGTACAACTCACATCATTCAATCCATAACTAAATTAGATATTAGAATAAACTAGCAACATGGTTTTTACTCTTTATTCAACTAACAATATTTAACCTTAATCCATAACCAAACAATCGAAATACATTAACCATGCATTTTTAGAATACTCTATACCTGACTAACAACGTCATATGATTTAACTAATAGCCAACTTTATGCCATGTTCCCTATTTTAACAATTCAATCTTAACTATAATGAAATTCTAGAATAAGTAATATTATTACAACACTTATATGAATTTCAAAAGAGAATAATCAGCTGACAATTAACATGTCAAGCATACTTCTATATGAAACAACATGAAACAAAAAAAAACTGAAATTTATAATAACAAACTTAGATAAATGGAAAAATAGAAATGCAATTCAAGCTTCATTGATTTATCATACTGAATCTCTTTCCAACATAGAATTTAAGAGGATATGTACCTGGAAATGGAGGTAGGAGGAGTAAATGTCAGCAGTAGCAGCAGTAACAAATTCAACAGAATAGCAGTATTTTCACAGATTTGAGCGATAATACGACCCGAGGAAGTCAGATGCACAATACAGGTTTTTTTAAAAGACACTTCAGTTTTAACTGAACAGTGGAATCACATAAAGTTGAGCAGATTCAACAAAAGAACAACATTTCAGATTTCAGTTTCTTTTCAGTTTCAAATTCCTATTTTTTTTTTCTGATTTTCTGTTTCTGCTGCTGTATCTATGTGTGAGTGTGTATGTGATTGCTCTATTTTCTGTTTCCTTTCTTTCTATCTTTCTCAGATTTCTGTTTTTCTCTCTCAATCTGCCTTTCCAGATTTTTTTTTCTTCTAAAATTCTCTTAAAGTCTCTCTTAAAAATTCTCTTTCTGTCTGTCAAACTCCTCCCTGAAAACTGATCCTAAAATCTGTTTGCTTTCCCAATTTCACACTCCCTTTTCTCTTAAAACTCTTAAAGACTGCCCTCTTAGAATTCCTTCAAAACTCTCCTCAAAAATTCTCTCTCTGTCTTAAAAAACTGATAAAGACTACTGCCCCTTAAGGTCTGTCCAGCTCCTGTATTTATACAGGGCTGGTTCTATACCAATTAGTATTGGAGGGACCCTTTATCCCTTTAACAACCAGAAAGTTTCCATTGAAACTTCTTTTTAATACTTTATGTGATCCTAACATGATTTTCAGCAGCCCCATTATCCCTTGTTCCCCCTTTATTACTTAAATATAGCCATTAACATTACATTATAATACACTAGCACTAACACCCTGTTTTTTACTGTTTCATTCCCAGAAATGCCCCTGACCTACTGTTATTACTTGAAAAATCAGAACCCACTGTAAAACAGATTCTACAATCTGTATAGACTTAACTATCCTTCTGATTTACAGCTATAACCAATCCTATGACTTTGAGACACAATTGTATTTGACCAACTTTTGTAAACTTGAATTCAAAATGGACATTACAACAATATTACACTGAATTCAGAACTAACATCATAACAACATATTACTGAAATTATCATAACAATTCAGACTGGATTAATCACTGAACCAAAATCAGACACATACAGGATCATTGCCAATACTGACAATGCCCTGAAACTTTAATATTCAGACAATAACATATATACAACACTTATTTTGACAGATTCATATAAACCAGGATGATTTAACTGATGATTATCTACAATATCTGTCAACAAATAGTACATAATAATAGAAAACAAGTTGTTTCAGTCAGTATTATTATGAATGAGAATTCATAATATAACTAATCGACGAACTTGATCGAGTCGATTACACACATTGTCACTAAGCACAATCAACAGAAACAATTCCCGTTTAAAATCAGGTAGACGGGTAGGAGATAGTATGATAATAAAAGATGGGAAAATTACACAGACTAAAACAAACACAAAAATACATGTATAATACACAAAATAAATAGAAAAAATACCTTTGAATCTTTAATTTTATTCCGACTCGAACTCAACTTGGACTTCGGATTTTTTTTTTTTTGAAATCAAACTGACCTTAGTCGAAGTATTTTCCACTGAAAATACTTCGACTAAGGTCGATTAAACCTCAATCTTCATTTAATATGAACGGAATCCAAAAGTTTGGTATTTTTTAGGGTTTCAGGTTCTTGGATCTTAAATCTGAACATTTCAGGGCAGATTCGAAGGGAACCAAACATGATACAAGGGTGAGGGTAGCCTAGGGGTCATTTGGTGTTAATTTGAAATGGATCTGAGTTTGTTCTTGTTTGGTCCGAATCTTCAAAAGAAGATTCGAGAAGTTCAAAGCTGATTCGAACTAAACTAACTTCAGATCCATAACAAGGGTTGTTAGGGAAAGCCATGGTGTTAATTTGGGGCTGATTGGTTTAGATCAGGTTTTCAGGCCAACCTTCGATTTAAGATTCGAAGAGTTGGGGCCTGATTCGAAGGAAACTAAGGTTGGATTCGTGTAGGGGAGGTTCAGGAGGTCCTAGGGTGTTAAGGTGGTGACCGGCGGCATTGATGCTGCCGGGTTTCAGGCGGTGGAATCCTAGGGCGGCTAGGGTTAGGAGTGGGGGTTTGGGACGATGATGAACAGTGTAGGAAGGGGGGGTGTTCGGTTAGGGGCCGGGGTAAGGTTTGGGATTTATATAGAGGTGGGGTGGATTGGTATCGTCCGTTGGATCAAGTAGAATGGATGGCTAGGATCTTTTCACTTAACCAAACGATGTCGTTTGGTTTAAGTTGGGGGACGGGTTGAACCGGGGCAGTGGGTCGGGTAATGATCACGGGTTAGGGTGATGAGATCTCAGCCGTTGGATGAATTGAATCCGACGACCCTTGATGAAGGGTGATGAAACGTCGTCGTTTCGATTTGTTTGAATTGGACCGGACATGGGGCTGTTGGGATTGGGCTGTGAAGGGAATTAATTTGGTTGGGCCTGGATTTAAATCCAGGTCCGATTTTTATGTATATGTATTATTATTTTCATTTTTTCTAATTTAAATTTCTAATTGTAATTATAAAACAATTTTACCTTCACAAAAATATATTAATTACTCTATAACAATTATTTAACACATAGACAAAAACATCAATCACACAGTGAAACATTTAAAATAAAACCAATGCATATTTTTGTGATTTTATTTAAATTATCTCTTAAATGCATAATTAAATCCTATATTCATGCAAATATGTATTTTATTTTATTTTTGTTTAATTATGACAAAGCAAACATTTTACGGACATAAACAAATTTTTAACATCACGCAAATTCAGAAATTACACAGTAAAAGAAATTTATTTTGATTTATTTTGGAGTAGTTTTTCGTAAGGCAAAAATCACGTGCTCACAGGAATATATGGAGGTCGAGGATTAAGGTAGTAGAATAGGTAGTCTAGAGTGTTCATAAAAGTTGTATTGGCATGCAGTCTCGCTTTCAGTTGGTAGTAGGTTTTTATGACTAACTGTTTTCATTGTTGATCACCTTACTGTGTTGTTATTTTTATTCTGATTTTATATGGTTTTTTGGTACTGTCCCTTCTTGTCTATATTTTCATTAATGCGGTGCTTATGCTTTCCTGAGCCGAGGATCTATTGGAAATAACCTCTCTATCCTCACAAGGTGGGGGTAAGGTTTGTGTACACACTACCCTCCCTAAACCCCACGGTGTGGGATAATACTAGGTATGTTATTGTTGTTGTTGTAGTGTTGGGTGTGCGAGCAAATTCTCACATTAGTAGTTAAAAAAATTAGGAACCTACGTATAAAGTGTAGGGACTTCATACTTGTCTGAGGCCTTTTGGGTAAAACTGCACGGGTTTGGTCCAAAACGGACAATATGACATCATATTAGCCCAACAAATGGTACCAGAGCACAGGTTCTGTTGGACGAGTATGGTGATGGCAGGATGATGTTGCGGCCGGGTTACCTTATCCTTGCGAGCTTGGAGACGTGCACACAAGATTATGAAACTAATTGTAGGCTTTGATTGTCATAAATACTCTGACAATGTAGTGGCACATAATGAATCTCGGAAATTGACCCGGGTGACAGACAGTGAATCTCGAAAATAGATCCGTGGATCGTGGTGATAGGCCACGTGGAACCTACTTACAAGGTGTAGGTATCTTTTAATGGTATGAAGTCTTTTTGGGAAACCATGCGGGTCTAATCCAAAGCGAACAATATCAGTTAGTGTATATTAGACCAACAATTAGTGTATAGTATAAGCTATCTTTTGATTTTTTGTCTTCTTTTTGAATTTTTGTTTTCTTTGTTGATTCATGTACTGATTACAGGAGAAACAAGTTGTTACAATAACAGCTTCAATGAATTCATCAAAAAAACAGAAGAGAATTTCTCATCAGAATTAGGCAATGACTTCGAAGTTTGCGAGAAGATTGAAGTCAACCACGGGATGTTTATAGCTACACAACAAGCAGCAAAAACATTTTATCATCAAGTTGTTCCTTCTACAACTCTCACAGTTCATCGAAATCTTGTTAATTCCGACTTAGTAAAAATACCTCAAAATACAACTTTCTTTGATTGTTTTTTGAGGAAACAGTTATTGATCACTAGGCCATGGCTGAGAGCAGTGAGCACTATGGTTGGTGTAATTGCACTTTTACATGTTTTTTGGATATATTTCAGCTTATGTTTGGAAAATGAAGGATCTATAGAAGAAAACATGGAAGGGAGTGAAAAAAAGAAGAAGAAGAAGAAGAAAGGTCAAGATTATCAATGGATTTGCAAAGAAAAGAAATGGCCATATTTCACCCTTCTATTAGCTTTTTCTACCATTTGGTTGCACCAGATTGTTCCTTCCTATTAACTCTTTTTTTTTATTTTTCTTCTTTTTTAAAAAAAAAAATTTCTTGTATTACTAACCACATTTGTTCTTAGAGCCCCTGAATATGATACCAAAGGTATCTTGATATAGTTGTATTTGAATTTTTCACATCTGATCAATATTTTATACAGTGGTTTATTATTTTGTGGCTTATCCTATCAGCACTTTCTTGTCTAAATCGCGCACTCAATCTGTTAGTTTTCGAATTCAAAACAGCTTAATTGTTCATCTAGTTTTAATTTTCTTTGCTAATCTTTTTGGTTGTATTTTAGTTTAACTAGATGTAAAAGCTAGTTTTGAACATTGTCCTTAATTCATTATCTCATTATAGTTTCAGCAATTAAGATGAGGAGTTTAAGTTCTATACATTGAGATCATAAACAGTACTTAAAACTCGTGGGAAAATTACGACCTCCTCGACAACCTCAATGAGCAGAGACTGGTTCAGTATTGGGTGTAGAAGAAATATTGGAGATGGAGCAAATCACTTGTATTGAAATGTAACAGATCCAATAGTGGTAAGCTGTTTTTTGTTTGGAGGTAATCTGCAGTTGTGGATCCCATCGCATTGGAACTATATGGAACAACTCAGTCCACTGGTGATATTATTCACTTTGGGTTCAAGCCCGCACGGCTTTAAAACGCATCATTAGGGTCTAAGTTTTGCTTACCTATATACCCATCATATCTTCCGTATTTTGTCGATGTGGGATTTGCCCGGGGAATCACACTGTCTCTCTATCACACATTTTACGACTCATGCTTGCGATCCCTTCTCCCTGTATTAGGTAATTAAGATGCATAAAAAGACATGCACTACCATATCATGTAGCAGCATTGCAGCAAATACATATAAAAATTACCAATAAGTTTTGATTTGCAAGACAAGAAAAGCAAAGCAGAGCAAGATTGATCTTCCAAAAGTAATGTTTTCAACAAATATGGAGGTATTGTAGGCCACTGGATGACTGCCTGCTATTCAATATTTATTAATGGTCAACCAACAAAGCCTTTAATTTCCAGCAAAAAAAGGCTTAAGACAGGGCAATATCCTCTCGCTCTTCATGTTTGTCATAGCTATAGAATTCCTTACCAGATTATTGAAGGGGCTAAATGATAATAAGGAGTTTCATTATCATCTAAGATGTGCAAAGCTGAATATTATTCAACCGGGGTTTGCTGATGATTTACATCTATTTAGCAGGGTTGATGTGGGATCAGCCAAAATATTATTTGACTGCTTCCAGGTTTTCTCAAATACATCAGGTATAGTGGCAAATATGATACGCAAATTGTAAACTGAAGAAGCCCCGTCAGCAGAGGTCGTTAGGGTCAGCTCAAAAAGTAGTTAGCACAGTGTCGAGTTAGTTAGATAGATTCTCAGAATAACAAATTGACCCGTAATTTCCATTTTCAATCGAGTAGTATAAATGATTGTACCGAGAAAGTATTACAAATTCCTATTCTAATTCTTCTTCTCTTCCATTTCTGGGTTGGAACACCCGAGCATCCTCTGTAGAGCTACTGTGCAGTTATTGAATTCTCGATAATATTCCTAAATTCAAGTGTTGTTGACAATATAGTTTGATATCTTTGCAATCATAAAGAAAAAGGGAAAGGAAACGAACTTAAAAACTATCGAAGGGATAAAAGAGCTTTATATATATATATATATATAGCATTGAAAGAAAAGTACAAAAGTACAAATACAAAGTAAAATATACAAGGCACTGCAAAAAGAAATTCTGCCAGTGCACATATCTATAAAATTAGTTTGACAATTAGTGTGTATTTCATTTGGATGGAGAGGAACTTGAGACTACAGTGAAAATAATAGCTCAAGAAGTATATAAAGAAAATTTTGGCTGCGAAAATGAAGCATTTGGAGACTAAGATTGATACTCCCTTCTTTTCAAAAAGATTGTGTTAGTTTGACTTAGGCGTAAACTTTAATAAAAAAGAGAAAGACTTTTGAAATATTTGGTCTTAAATAAGTTATAGCATTTGTGTGGCTGGACAACTTTTAAAATTAGTGGTCTAAAACATGTCATAACAATTGTATGGCTATAAATGATTTCTATTAAAGAAATATGGTAAAATACATAGTTTATCCATCAACCTTGCAGCGAAATCCCTGTTACACACCTCTCTTTCACGGGAAATTTTTTAAACACTCAACATTTCAAAAGTGTGCCTAAGACACCACTTTTGTGCTTGACCAATTTTTCAGATAACGTAAAAGTCATGCCCTAATAGGATCGTGACATATGTCATTGACTTTAAAAAGGAAAAAAATATTAGAAATTAAAATTAAAACCCATCTTCTTCATCTTTCCATTTTCTTTCTTAAGCATCATTGTTGCTACCACCATGGTTGTTTGTGATAAAGTTTCCAACAATACCAAAATTCAACCACACTATTTAAACAACTAGCCGAAAATAATCGAGCAACAAATTGAGTTCAATAACCCAATAATTAACAAGACCAAATTAAATTTTCAAGTTTTTTTCGATACCCCAACAATGGTGGATTGTAGATTTTTCACCAAACCTTCAATACTGCTGTTAAAGCTTTTAAATTCTATCACAAATAAATAATTTTCATAATATTTGGACAATAAATCGACAAAATTCGCTTAATTTTAAATCTAAAATTGATATGTTCTTTCAAAAATTCTATTTGGGAAAGAAAATGAGGGAGAGGGTGGTGAGGAAGAAGACCAGAGGGAGAGGGAGGGGCTCCTGTGGGGTGAAAAAAATAGAATTTTTTACGGGCTTCACACGCTCTTTTTGTTTGTAAACACGCAGGTGTTATCTGGTCAAAAGTAGTGTGTCTTAGACACATGTTTGAAAGGTTGAGTGTGTAAAAGGTTTTCCGGGAAAGAGATGTATGTAACAGGGATTTCGCTGCAAGGTTGATGGGTAAACTATGTATTTTGTCAATCTTTTTGAAACAAATTAATAAGGAAATAGTGTCAATCTTTTGCACCGAAGAGAGTATCAGTTAGTTTAGATACATATAGAGGCGGAGTATAATTTCAAGCTTATGGGTTCAGCATTCAAAGCCTTTTAAGTTATTGAGTTCTAAATTATTAATTTATAACTAATTCATGAATTTTTCTAGACAAATATAGGGATGAAACCAAAGTTACTGAGTTCGCAGAAGTTTAGAGTTGTAAATTAATAATGCTGGCTCCACCCCTGGATACATACATATTGTAACTAATAGTTAATAGTAAAAAGATGCACAAGAAGTTTAGAGTTGGATGTCCAAACTCTATTTTTTTAATCTATGGCTTCTGATAGAGCCTTGACACTTGTCGGATGTCAAACGACAACCTCAACAGACTTAGGGGTCGTTTGGTAGGAGGTATCAGAAAAATAATGCAAGTATTAACTCTGTGCATTACTAATACCTTGTTTGGTATATTTTTTTTGACATGTGTATAACTAATACTTGTATTAGTTGTGTGTATAACTAATACTTGTATTAGTTATACATCATACTTGGTATTATCCTATGTATAAAAAATGCATAGAAAACCATGACATAAGTAATACCAGGGCTATTAATGCATGTATTTGTATGGTTAAAGATAAAATTATCCTTAAAGTCCCTTAAAGCTAGAGAATATGGAGGGCATTTTTGTAAACAACTATTTTTCTTAAAAATTATGCAATGCATTATAATTTTTAATACACCACACCAAACAGTATATAAGAAATAATATCTGCATACTAATGCTTGCATTATTAACCCATACATTACTAATCCCTGCATTACCAATACACCTTATTCCGCATTATTCTTATACACTCTACCAAACGACCCCTTAGTTGTAGAGGGCGATTGAAAATGAGGCTCACATTGTTGAGTGATCTTTAAAAAGGAAGTCGGCCTTCACTATCTTCCAATCTTCAAAGGACAGTGGCCACTCGCCTTGCTACTTTGAAACTGTTCAGCGGATTACGCCGAGGCGGTTAGGTGGGGAGTCAGATAAGATCTTCACCCTAAGACTGACTCTATTCGACACGTCCTTTTTTTAGGGAGGAGGTCAAGGGGCTAGCCACCTTTGACTGGCTTTGAATTTGAACAGAAAAGGAGGTGGTCCAGTCGCACCTTCCAGTACGGCTACCTTGTTACGACTTCACTTTAGTTATTAGCCCTTTAAAATTTAGGGATAATGCCGCTTTTATTATTTAATAAATATCTCTTTTCGATCAGATTTCCCGGCCTACCAACCCTTTCTTAATCTAAGACATCTACCCCTGTTGTACTTATCAATCTGGTTGGTAAATAAATTATTTGCTTACACCCACACAAAAAGAAAAAGCTTTTCACATTGGACTGTAGTTACCAATTTCCACACTACAAGGGGGTTAATCGCAAGTCAAATAAACTTAAGGGTCTAAGTTAAAACTACTTCCCAAGAGCCGGCCCATTCTCAGTTAGGGCTTTATAAAACCCTAGAAGCTGCTGCCTCCTTTGCCCTATATAAACAACACACAAATCTCCACTTCCCACAATCACTTCGTTATTGCCCCCTCTTCTCCCCTTTTATTCTCAACTAAATCAATTAGGATTTTATACTCTTGGTGTTTATTTGTGCGTACTATGTGTTTGTGAAAATGCGTCGATTTACTGATTACCAGCGATGTCTATTTTTAAATGGCCGTTGTGTATGAGCCGACGCTATATCTATGTTTCCGTTTCTGCCTCAGAAAATTTTCATTGGCTCTTTAAAGAGCTGCTTGAATCAGATCTGGAGATATTTTAGTATCAATCAACAATTCTATTTCTATTTCTTTTTTTGTTTTTTGAAAATGAAGCAAAGGAGATGGAAGTGATGATTATTTCCCCAGATGATCGAAGCTGAAATTACTGAGCGCTTTTTATGTATTTTCTTCCTTCGGGGAGAAAATCCAAGCCAGATATTCTGATCCATCTCCTTTCATTGCATATTTTTCTTTATTTTTTAAAAATAGTATCGCGAGTAAAATTGATAATTTAAAATTAATTTTTTAAGTTGAAAAATGATTATTCTTTTTGAAAAAAGTAAAAAGGATAGAGTTTCAGGCTTTAGTGTGAACTTTACAATGTTTATTGATTTTGATTGAGTTTTTTTATGGATGTGATGATTATTTCCCCAGATGATCGAAACTGAAATTACTGAGCGCTTTTTCTGTATTTTCTTCCTTCGGGAGGAAAATCCAAGCCAGATATTCTGATCCATGTTCTTCCATTGCATTTTTTTCTTAATTTTGTTGAAGTTACGAGTCATTAAAAAATAAAAAAATTTGTTGGTTAAGTTGAATTATTTTGTTCTTAATAGAATTTGATTGAATGTGTATATGGATGTGATGATTATTTCCCCAGATGATCGAAGTTGAAATTACTGAGCGCTTTTTTATGTATTTTCTTCCTTCTGGGAGAAAATCCAAGCCAGATATTCTGATCCATATCATTTTTTTTTAATATTCGTATTCGGCTTGGAATTTTATTGAATTTGAAAATAAATTTTTTAGCCTTTTGTTTCCTTTGAATATGGTTTCGTTAACATTTTCAAGTTTTGCTCAGTAAAAGTTTAATTCTATGTTAGTATTTCTTAGTTACATATTGGAATCACTCTTTTTATAATTTTTAGAAGCATAATATTTCTGGAATAACAAGATAATTGCCTTAATTAGTAAATCGGATTGGAGTTTGAGCTATAGCTACCTTTCATTAAGAAAGTTTTAATAGATAAGACACTCAGATGTAGCAATTATTTCTATACCTTCTGACTTTCAGCTTAAATGAGACCATTGAAAGTACTGTTAAAGGCCCATATGTATAGGCTGTCCCAATGCCCTACTTTACGTCTGATCTATGTTTTAATTTTATAGGCGTTAGGACATAAAAACTCTATTTTTTGGTTTTTGAAAAACTCATTTTTAAAAAAAATTTAGAAACTTGAAAATTTTCATTCAATAAAATTTTCATTTTTAAAAACTCATTATTATAATAATGAATAATAATGGTGTAAACACTAAAAATGTGTAAATTAACTCCACTCCATTACACTTTTTATTACACCAAAAAAAGATGTTTTTTTTGGGTTTTCACTCGGTGTTTGGCATCTACATGGATGCTTGATTATATTTAGATGCTCGATTATATTTAGATTTGCGTCGTGTAGGGTCGCTTTCGGGGGAAGCGGTTTCTACCAAAGAATTTTTTCATGCCTAGGCTCGAATTCGAGACATTTGGTTAAGGGAGGATCAGTCCCTTAACCATGTTCCCATCTATTGCACCACATCTTTTGGTGGTGATGTACCTTTTATATTCTTCTCTCTTTAGTTTAATTTCTACATAAATTTAAACTTTCATGATTAATATGTTTGCTCCTATAAATACTCTATTAATGTATTATGAAGTGCAAGATGAGTAGTCTAGCTAATACTTTTTCAAATCGATAATTTAGACTATTAATAATTCTTCGACTTACGTGTGCAGTTTGTAAAATTATTTGAAAGGTTTTTATGTAAAAAATGGATTAAATTGTGAACTAGGGCTTTAAAACTCAACTTAGTTGACTTTAGTTTACATTTTGAGCAAACGAACCCGAATAAAAATTTTGACCATTTCGCTAGTTCTGTATATCGTGATTTAAGACTTGGTCATATGATCAAATTGAATTTGGATGTCCTTAGATCAAATTATTACCATTAAACGCAATCTAGAAATCTAAGGCTAAAGATTTCTTAAGTTTGATCGTAGATTTGACTTTTGAGAAAAATACCTCGAAATGGAATTTTGATGATTCTAATAGTTTCGTATGGTGATTTTGGACTTAGGCACATGTTCAGATTTGGATTTGGAAGTCTGTAGGATAACTCGACGCATTTTGGCGAAAGTTGAAAAATAGAACATTTTTGGAAAGTTTGACCCAGGATCGACTTTTTGATATTGGAGTAGAATCTAGTTCTGAAAATTTTCATATCTTCGTTATGTCATTTATGACATATATTCAAAATTTGAAGTAATTCGGACTTGATTTGATAGGTTTTTACATTGAATATAGAAATTGGACGTTCTTATATCCATTAGGCTTGAATTGAGGTGTGATGCACAGTTTTAGTATTTTATAATGTGATTTGAGGTTTTGACTAAGTTCATATGATATTTTAGGACTTGTTGATGTATTTTGTTGAGGTCCCGAGGACCTCGGGTGGATTTTGAAAGATTAACGGATCAATTCTCGTGAACAGTCCCTGTGCACAGTACTCGAAATTTTCTGGACAGATTTAATTCTAGCAGTTTGGGTTTTGGGTCATTTTTTTGACTTCAAAACTCAGATTTTGGCAATTTTGAGCGAGAAATCACGAGAATTCTTGAGGTAAGTCCCTTGTGATCATTGTTAGTCAATATTATTGAATTATTATTGAACATCCCGGCTAGATTACGTGTTTTTGAGGTGTAAATCGGGAATTTGGGCCTAGGGATTTGAAAATGAGATTTAATGATTTGGAGGCCGAATTGTTGTCGGATTTTGGTAAAATTTCTATGGTTGGACTCGTGGTTGGATGGAGATTCATATTTCGTAATTTTGTCAGGTTCTGAGACGTGGGCCCCACGAGTGAACTTTTAGTGTAATTTCAGATATTTAATGAAAAATGTAGAATTTTAGTGGAATTAATTCATATATTTTTTATTGATTGAATCAAATTATCGTGGCTATATTCGGGTTGATTGGAGGCCGATTCGAGGGGCAAATACACTTTGGAGTAGAAATTTTGCTCAAATTAAGTTAAGTAACGATTATAAATCTGGTCCTGAGGGTATGAAACTCAATCATTGTGTCGTATGATTATTTTGGAGGTAACACACATGCTAGGTGACGGGCATGTAGGCGTGCATCGTAGGGATTATGACTTGGTCCGTCCCGTGAGACTGTTGAGTTAATTGGCCTACTGTTTAATACATGTTCCCTCTGTTTTCATAGAAATTGACTGTACTACATGTTAGAAATCATGTTTAGGCCTTATGTGATCACTGTTGAGACCTGCGAGGTCGTGTACTTGCTGAATTAGCTGCTAATTGCTGTTTTGTACTTAGTCATAACTTTTCTTACTTATTATGCCTCCGTCTCTTGCTGTTCATTATTGATACATGACATTACCTCTGTTTGGGCTGTTTATATGATTTTTGAGAGCCCGAGAGACTGGAGAGATTGATAACTAAGTGAGGCCGAGGGCCTAGTTGTGAGATTATTGATATTATAGCATGTGAGTTGTCCATGCAGCACATGAGTTGTCCGTGCGAATCCAGATATTATACTATAGCACGTGAGTTGTCCGTGCAACGCGTGAGTTGTCCGTGCAGATCAAGATATTATACTATAGCACGTGAGTTGTCCATGCAGCATGTGAGTTGCCCGTGCGGATCCAGATATTGATACTATAGCACGTGAGTCGTTCGTGCAGCAAGTGAGTTGTCCGTACAGCACGTGAGTTGTCCGTATAGCACGTGAGTTGTCCGTACAGCACGTGAGTTGTCCGTGCGGGTCCAGATATTGATACTATAGCACGTGAGTTGTCCGTGCGGATCTAGATATTATATTATAGCACGTGAGTTGTTCGTGCAGCACGTGGGTTGTCCGTGCTGATTATAGCGCTTGGGCTGTAGGAGCCCCTCCAGGAGTCTGCACACCCCCAGTGAGCGCAGGTATATGATAGCACGTGAGTTGTCCGTGCAGCACGTGAGTTGTCCGTGCAGTTTATTGCGCTTGGGCTGAAGGAGCCCCTCCGGAGTCTGCACACCCCTAATGAGCGCAGGTACCTATTGAGTATGATTATTGAAGGCTGAGAGCCGAGTGATTGAGCTGTTGAGATGAGCTGAGTGACTGTTGCCTTGAGAGGCTGTATTTATTTTCAGTTAATTGCTGAACTTAGTTGCTATGTGTCCTTGTTATACATATTTCTGGAATATTTGATATGTGGTTTACTTGAGTACGCACTAATGATGTATGACTGCTCTTATTTGAAAGTTATTGAGATAATTGTATTTGCATAGCTCATCACTACTTCTCAGTTCCTTATTTATTTTTGTTATTTACTGAGTTGGTGTACTCACGCTACCCCATGTACCTAGTGTATAGATCCAGCCACTTCTAGTCACGGTGGTTGTTGATTGAGGAGTCAGACTCAGGAGACTATTGAGGTAGCTGCACAATGTTCGTTGACCTTAACTCTTCTTTCCTTTCATGTTGTACTGTTCTATATTTCAAACAGTGTTTTATCAGTGAGATGTTGTTATCATTTAGATGCTCATGCACTCAGTGACACCGGGTTTTGGGGATGGATTGTTTAGTACTTTTGGAATTATATTCTGTTCTAAAAGGTTTTATTTAATATTAACTGCTTCCGCTTTATTTAAAAATTTTACTATGTTGAGATATTGAGTTGAAGCTTGCCTAGTACAATGATAGGCGCCATCACGACAGGTGAGATTTTGAGTCGTGACAAGTTGATTCTCCAATTTTCACATATTCGTCAGTCGTATCTGCTGACAAACCGTTTGTCTACATTTTAAATACAGTTGTAACTTTTTATAAAGTAGATAATCTAAATCTACCCAGTGCATTAGCGCATTGTTCAAAGTACGTATCATGAGCTTTAATTGCATCACAAATATGAAGGAACAAATTTCGAGATATTTGATATCGACGACGAAACATACCGTCATCAAAAGCATGGATTATCTAAATTTTTTTTTGAGAAATATATTATTATCTGTGTTGCCCTGTACATTCAATATTTTAATAAATAATGGATAAAAGAAACCAACAAGTTCAATAACTACAATTACAACAATCCTCTGCCCCAAATCAATATTCTAATTATATTGGTAGATCTAGAAGCGATCTACCAGAGTATTAAATTATAATTGTAATTTTCTCATCCCATTATGTTACTTAATATATTTTCAATTTTAATTTATGTCAGTCGCTATTGTATTAATTATTTATTTTAATGTTATTTAATTAACAACATATTATATTTTATATTTGAAATTTTTATTTTTCTGATGGTTATATTTTTTTATATATTTATAACTTATAATTTTATATAAAAATTATATATACAAAAATTAAGATGTAAAATTATATTCTAACGATATTATATAAAGAGTATAAGTAATTATAAAATTTATAATATGTTAAATTAAAAGTGACATATAATAAAAGAATCATTTCTAGCACACATGCCCTCAACGCACGTTAGTTAAATGTACGTCCACCAAAGTTGGCACAATCCGCGACTGCTCCTGTTCCATTGATTGAGTCAAATTTGAAGCAAAAACAGGAGGAATTGAGTGTGTAACACACTGCTAAGAGACTGGACTTGAGTAATAGCACATCTCTAAGTGTGCGAAAGGAGATTACACCAGTGAAGTCAACAGATCAGGCGAGTACAAGTAAGGGCATTTCAGATCTGGAACCAACAATTAAGAACAAGGAGAAATCAATTGCATGGACATCCCTCTTTGCAGGTAATCGTAGCTCAGAAAATGGTTTAAAATTAGATTACATCCCTCCTGCAATTGTTAAGGGAAAAGTTGTAGTTCAACTAGAAAATGATGATGTTGATAGAGAAATCCAAAAATGGAAAAGTGCACTGATTGTGTATGTAATTGGAGAGACACAGGGGTATACCTATATGCATAGATTTGTGAAACAGAGTTGGAATGGAGTGGCTGAACCAGAGGTATTTTACCATGATGAAAGATATTATGTTATCAAATTTCAATCTACAAGTGACAATCAGGAAATCTTATATTCTGGATCTTATACAATCAATAATAAATCGATGATATTGAAGCCATAAACTGTAAATTTTGATTTCACAAAGGTGTTCCTGCAGGAAATTCCCCCGTGAGTGGTATTGTCAAACCTACCCATGAGTTGCTGGGAAGGAAAATCACTGAGTAAGATTGCTAGTGCAATAGGAAAACCATTGTATGTTGATGAGTGTACCTCAAAACAAGATCGGATTTCCTATGCTCGCATGCTCATTGAAATAAATGTTACAAGGCCACTTCCTATTAGTGTCTTAGTGTGGGAACTAGATGGGAGATAATTTGAACAATCGATTGAATACGACTGGAAACCAGAATTATGTGAGGTTTGCTTAATAATAAGTCACTGCTGCAAGCAAAAAGAAGTTGAGAATCAGAACTTTATGCAGCCAAGGAGAAGGAGAAGACCAAGAGAAAATGCCCAACCAACACATATAGATGTTGGACCTCCAAAGGTAATATGAGTGGAGAACAAAAGTAGTTGTTGACAAGAATAGTAAGGCAGCTGAGCTTATGGTAACTACCAAAGCCACAACTGATGAACATTATCAACAAGAAACTGGACAGAGGCAAATGAGTTTACTTGTTAGGGAGGACCAGATGATCGCTAGGGACATGCTAAGGAAAGCATCAGAGAGGAGGAGCAAGAACATAGAAGCCCTGAACTTAGTTCTCCTAGAGAATTTCCAGCTCTGGCAGCTAGCATGCAGAGGAACACTAGAACTTTAGAGATAACAGGTGGATTAAGGAGTAATAATAACCTACATACAGCAGAAAGTAGGTTCCCTATCTCAATGACTTAGTTGGTGTGTAATGTTAGGGGTGTAAACAAGAGGTAAAAGCAGAAAGAGC